>NC_064266.1:39072500-40272500 GCF_003254725.2 Canis lupus dingo
TACCGAGGTGGCTTTTATTGCTTCTGTTAGGTGTTGTTGCAGGGTGGTTCACATAAACATTTATATAGGTTTTAGAAAACAGTTGTTACTGAGGAAGAACCTTTTTCTGTTTACACAAATTCAGAACAAAGAAACATTGCTACAGCTTCCGGTAATTGACATGTGGGCGTGTTTTTCAAGTCACTGACTGGAAGAAGTGAGTGTCTGAGATTTATTTTTGACAGGACTTAAATTACTGGTAGCCTGACACATTTTTGAACAATTACTAGACACCGAGGTGTTTAAAGTAATGGGTACTGTTTGTTTGAGGGATGGGGAAGTTGCAAAACGGTTAGAACAAAACAATTTTCCATTTGATTAGTAAGACGCGAACACTTACATTTATATTACTAAATAGCACATACATAGTTGACTCCTCAAATGATAGTTTTTTCTCAGAATAAAAGTCATACTTAAAGGGAAAAATCCCTCCACTTGATGAATTGGTGAATCATGGGAACTCAGGAGAGGGACAGGCCTCTATGCTCACTGTCAGTTTTCTTCCCTCCTCTGGTGCTTTCAGATCAGTCCCCAAAGTACACAGAGCAGAGAGCTTTGTCCTGCTTTGTTTCAAATGTCTCCCAAACTGGGCCTTAATGCTCATTCATTACTGACTGTCTTTCAGGGGCTTCTAGACATTGTTTAACCAGCCCTCTGAACTCCAACTGGAAAATTAACATTCCCAATTCACGAGCTGCTCATGTCCCCAAAAGATAAAGCAAGTACAGCTGCCATAACTGGCAATGCATTGACGTTTCAAGTTATCCAAAAAGTGAAAGCAGTCCTGTTTCCTCCCCCCTTCTTTCCTGTTAGCACATCTGATGAAAATAAAGGATTGCAAGGTTTCCAGTCCTCTTCTTTCATACTGACTATGGCTTAAAAAGAAGGGCAGGCTTTGAGGTAGGAGTCTATCTAGTGAACCTGCCTGTTCTTGTAATTATGGAAGGTACAAGTCGGGAAAAACCTCGGGCGGACTTTTTTGATGTGACATTGGCAGCATGGGTTTTATCACTCCTCCAAGATCTTTTCCCTCTCCCCTGGGTCCAGAGATATCCGTGAAGTCATGTCTTCTGATGGCTCCTAGAGAATTATTCAGGACTGAGCGTATCTCTCTTTAAAGAAAACAATAACAAAACAATTCCTTTTCCTTTTTTATTTGAGACACAAGGAACTTTGCATTGTCAGAATCTAGAGCATTTGTGCTTAACCTGGGGTGACTTTATCCTTCTCCCCTGCCCTCAAGGGACATTTGGCAATCTCTAGGGGCATTTCTGGTGGTTAATAGCTGGTGAATTGCTACTGGTGTCTTGTGAGTATGTCTAGCTGCATATCCTATAATGCACAGGACAGCCCCCACGACAGAGAATGGTCCAACCCCAAATGTCGGTGGTGCAGAGGTTGACCCTAGTAGAGAGTAATGAGGTAGTGCTGGTTCATGGATGTTCTATGCAGCCATGTTCGTGGTTGCTGGGTGTTTTTCCCTGACCTAAAAATCCAATTGAAACTTACCAGGAATGCTGTTGAGTTGGGGTAGAGATAGCTCAGGAAATCACTTTGCTTCTATTAGATTGAGAACTTTTTTTTAAAAAATTACACAGCCCATGTTTCCAGCTTCTTTGGAAGACCATGGTGTGCAAGTTTAGGTGCAAATATCTTCAGTTCAGACAAGAGAATAATAGGAATAATGACGTAGCAATATCACTTACCACATGGAAGGTGGGGCAGGGGTTAGATGCTACTATGTTCCAGTCTTAGAAATAAGTATTTTATCAATATTATTTTAGTAATGCTCGTAAGAGCTCTGTGAGAGGGGTCTTATTAGGAGTGAGTGACCTGAGCTCTAGTCCAGATTTTTTTTCTAGCCTTCTTATTCCTCATTGTAACATGAGAGAGCAAATGTAAATGATGTCATATTCCCTACCCTCTATTTCTAAGAACCCATAAAATACATAAACCATCCATAGATTTTAATTTATATGATGAAAAATAACTGCTTTGGCTTTCTCAACTAGATATTTTGACATCATCTGTGGAAGACTCCAGAATTCCTCTCGGAAGTCAACTTGAGGAATCTGGAAAGTACAGGAATTGAGTATGTGAGACTGGGCCATTTCCTTTTGTTCACTGGGGGTCAGACAGGTAAATTCACTAGAAGGGGAAGTATCATTAGCCTTGGGGAAAAAAAGGGATGTACTTCTTCCATCCATTCATCTACCCAACTATCCATCTGCCCATCCATGTATCCATCCATTTATCCATCCATCCATCTGCCCATCCATCCATACATCCATCCATCCATCTGTCCATCTATCCATCCACCCATCCATTGCTCCACCCATTCACCTATCCATTTGTTCATCCATCCATGCATCCAGCCACCCATCTACTTGTCCATGCATCCATGCATCTATCCATCAATCCATCCATCTGTCCATCCATTCATCCATCCACTCATCTATCCATCTATCCATCTACCTGTCCATCCAGCTATCTGCTTCCATCCACTTATATGGAGAGAGACACATCTAAAATACAGTTCAACAAAGGTTAGAGTTATTTCTAGGTGCTGGGATTCTGGATGATTGTTAAACTTTCTTCTTTATAATTTTTCTATTACTCAAATATGTAAGTATGAGCCATTTTAAACAATTAAATTATTATTTTTTAAAAGGAAGAGTTCATCATGGGATGAACTAATAGATGCTTTTCAACAGTCCCTGAAAACTGTTTTGATAGTTTAAAAGGGTACTTCCCATCTTCTAGTAACTCTGTTCTGCCAAGTTAAAAAAAAAAAAAAAGGTCTATTTTCAGTTTTGGGTCTAGGTTGATGTAACTCTTCATTCTGAAATATGTATGTTTAATTATAGTTTCCCACGATCTCAGTATTTGTTACTTTTACTATACATTAGTTCAAAGTTGAGGCTGTTTATCATAAGGACTGGTTACAGTCTTTCTGTGGGCCATAATTGTGATATAGACAATGTGATGTCCAATGAAATGTGAGATGCTATTCCAAATTTTAAGAAATCTATAGTCTGGTAGCAAGAAATGGAGGGATGGCCCTTGCCTTGCCAGTTTGGGCTTATAAATGGCAGATATATAACTTCGCACTTTCTTAATGGCCTTGGGACACTCATATGCATATTTTAAACCTCTGGTCAAATGTCACCTCCTCAATAGAGCCCTCCTTGACTACTCCTTGTGCAGTTAAATGTTTCATCCTTTGATTGAGAAGTTAAATGTTTCCTTCTTTTCAGTGTCTCTTACCCTACTCAGTTACAAAACTTAACCACATTGCTGAAATTATGCCCTTACGTATCTGTTTTTCCTATTGGACTCTGGAATCCCCTAGGGCAGGAGACAGAATTTACTGGTCTGTGTCCCCAAGACTTTTCAGAGTGCCTCAGTTACTCATTGGGAAATGAACTGGCTGGAATACAAGTCAGAATGAGATGAGTATAGTATGAAGTGTAAAAATCAGACAAATGTGTAAAAGGTTAAGGCAGGAGTGGTTTTTGTAAAGCTTCTGCTGTTGGGAAGTCCCAATATATGCAGACTAAACAGCCAGACAAGACTTGCAAAGTAATGAACAAATAAGAAACAATAGTGATTGCTGTGTCTGAGTTTCAGGGACTATTCAGATTTGGAAAAGGTTTCATGGAAAACAGAGATATTTAGTCATTTTTATAAATAGATAATGTCTGCTTTGTGCCACGGAGGGTGCCGAGACTACATGCACATGTGCCACCCCTTCCTCATCAGAGGGACGTGTCAGTAGTCCCATTTCACAGATGAAGCACTTGAGGCTTAGAGAAGCAGGTGACTGCTCTGAAGTCCCACAGCCCGTGGGCCAGAGTCCTGATTTCTCCCAAGGTACTTGGCCATGAAGGTCAGTGTTCTTTCCACTCCACCCCAGCTGTGTCATGTTCTCTGTGTCACTGGCATTTCCTCCATGTGGAAAGCTCTGAAAAGATTCCAGTCACATTTTGAAATTTCATGACAAAAAATTGAATGTCGTCCAAAGCGTAGTTTAGGATTTAAACATTTCTGTCAATCCTGGCTGTCATCACCAGGAGATTTTTATCCCAACAATAGATCACTGTGATGTGCTGGGCCTGAAGGGCCGTGGGCTGTTATAATGAGTAAGATCGGAATCTATTGAGCAATGCAAATAAATAAAAAAGAGACAGGTAGTCTCAAACTTTTTTCATTATTGCCTTCTTTGCTGTCGAGCTCATGGATTGCTCCAAGCAAAACATCTCCCTTTTTTACTATTTTAATAATCTGTGCAATGGGAATGAGAGGGCCTGGGTTTTTCATTGAACTGATATTTTAATCATTGCAATGATTAGTGTAATTTTCGAGCACGTACGTGACCAGAATGGAAGTAGTGAGTTAAGGACACAAAGGAGATTGGCAGTCAGGTTACAAAAGTGTTGCAGGCCAAGCTTACGCAAGAACTTGGATGACAAGTCAGGGATACAAGTTTCTGACACAGAGTAACTGTGGTAGAGACAGGGAGCAGGGGCCTAGGAAGGGCAAAGGCCCTAGGTGAGAATGAGCTTGGACAGTGTATTCTAGAAACAGAAAGCAGATCGAATGCGAGTGATGAGAGCTAAACAAGCCAGAGTGTGATAGAGACAAGACTGAAGATGGAAGAGGGACTGGATGACCAGTCACTGCCAATTGCCAGGGGACTGAGAGTGTTCTTGGGATAGAGGGCTTTCAGTCTTAAAATTGGGAGAGTCCTGGGCAAACCAGAACAAGCTGGTTTCCATAGGCAGGAGCCAGATTCTAACGGGGGAGGCAGGGCATGGGAAGGAGTTTGGGCAGTGGAGGATGTGGGTGTGTGTTATGCAGCCAAACCCTCAAGGCCATGCTCCATGGAGACTGGGATACCGGTTCTGTGTTCTTTGACAATCACCAAATCCCTCCTGACCTCGGCTTCCTCATTCATAGCAAGAGGTGTTTACGCCAGATGACGCTCAGGCTCCTTTCAATGCTGAGACCCTATGACATTTTCCACTTTGTTCTGTAGACAGGAGAGAGCCATCAGGGAGTCCTGAGCAAAGGAATAATGTGGGACTTTTGTTCCAGAAGATTAATCTGGCAGTAGTTTACAAAATTCATTGCAGCAAAGGGAGATCCAAAGAAGACTGTTGAGTTATTACAACAATCAAGCCAAGAGATGATGAGAGCCTGGACCAGACCTGGAGCAGAAAGGGTGGGAGGGAGAGGAGGGAAAGATGGAGTGATATGAACCTGAAAGATTGCAAGGCTTGGTGGCCAACTGCATATGGCTGATAATGGAGGGGCCCAGGTTGGGTCTCCTCAATCCATTCTTTTATTTGACTTATTGAATGCAGGTGCATTGTGCCAGGCCCTGGGAGTCTAGAAATGAACAAGTCCTTGACTTCATGGAGCTCACATTCTGGCAGAGAAAAAGCAACATTGGACTGTACATCTGAGTCATACATGGTACTGTGAGACCAGAAAAGATTATGCCAGGTGCTGAGCTGGTGATGGATGGGAAAAAAATCAAGGAAGGCTTCTTAAGACAAATGTTATTAAAGCTCACAACTAAAAATTAGCAATGAATTAGGTTGGTGGTGGGGTTGGAGGAGACCAAGAAGAAGCAGGCCATGGAGAGGAACATTTGAGACGCAGAGACAGCACTTGCCAAGGACATGAGGCAGGAAAAGGTTGATGCATTTGATGGACTTAAGTCCATGTGGTTGTGAATTCTGAAAGGCTGGAAGGGGTCACATTATGAAAGGGACTTGTAGATACATAAGCCATTTGGGACTTAATTCTGAAAGCAATGGGATCTTATCAAAGAAAGGAGTATATACAGAGCCCTAGGTGCCATTTCTGAGTTTTGATTATTTGTATTAGGGAGAATACTGGCATTCCTAAGAGACCAAGGGCTCAGAGGTGAGCAGAGAGGTGCATTTTGGCGGAAAGGTTGGCAAGAGGACAGGAATAATGTGACCGAGTGGAAGTAGTCCCTAAGGAAGTGGAGATATGGGACCTCAAGCTTGGCAGAAAGATCAGTGATGAAGATCATGCTGTAGGGTTCATCTATACACTTGAAGCCAGGAGAATGAGCCAGTCCTCTGAGAAAAATGAATTAGAGGAGAAAGATTGGCAAGGCCAGAGCCCTGGGACCTGTCCCCATTTGAGGACCCACTTGAGATGATCCAGAGATAGAAAAGCCCGTCAGAAAGGAGGACGACTCAGGAGGGTTAGGCCCATGGAAGCCAAGAATGAGTCACTAAGAAGGGGCAGTGGACACATTAAATGCTGCACAAAGGTCAAACAAAAACAAAGCCTGACAAAAGGCCAGTAAGCGTGGCAATTAATAGATCATTCGTTATCTCTGAAAAGGAGGTTAGTGACTAATGTTTGGATTACATCACCTTGGACAAAATTAATAACAAATTTCCTGATATTCACTTGCGACAATGCAATGGAAATTGGCTGTTCACTCTGCCTGTCTTCTCTGAAATTTCTCAAATTTGCACACACTCTAATCTCCTCTGAGTACTGCAGCAGAAAACTGAAATGTGCCCTGTGTGCAATGTGGGTAAGCGTCTGTTACCCAACCCCAGACCTCTTAGGTGTTTGGAATGTCAACTTAGTGCATAGGCACAGAGTTGACACAACTGTTTCAGAGTGGGGCCATCAGAAGGAGGAAGAGGGAAGTGAGAAGGGTTTATATCAATTACTAATCCAGCTTTATGCTACAAAATCTGTGTACTCGAGCTTACAAAGAGACATTTCTGTAAACCTAAGATCTAAACCCCCCAAAGATCTAAAAACATGTGAGGAAGGAGTTTTGCTGTTAGGGAGATTACTCAAAATAGAGAGTATAACATGGATTTTAGCATTTCATTTCAGTTACATCTATTCCTTTGAAAAAATACTTAGGAATGTTTTAGTTAAAATCTCATGTAATACTTGTTCATGGTAAGAAGTTTTCCAAGTCCGAGGAATTATAATGTGCTGACACATAATAGATCCTCATTAAATGTTTCTTGAATGAATGAATGAATGAATGAATGAAAAGAAACAAAATGGTACAAAGTAAAAGCGGATTGGAGGAAATCTGTCATACTCAGGATTTTGTAGCCATGTTAATAATATTGTATTTGATCTCTAAGCATTGGGAAGTTAATAGATTTTTGATCAGGGGATTATATAACTAAATTACCTTTGGAAAATATTGCTCTGGCTACATTTACTGGATGCATGGGAGTGGGATGTGGCCAAATGCAAAGATGCCAGTAAGGTATATCAGTAGGAAGCTGGGGGGAAAAGATAGCTTAAGTTAGGCTCCTGGCAATGGCGATACAAAGAATTGAGTGGATTGAGATACATTTTGTAGGTAAAATCAGTAGACTTGGGTATTTGTCTAACCTAAAGGGAGATTGCAATTGGTAGAAGGGGACTGTTAAGTGTGAGATGCTTTTGAAGCGTTCAAGGGATGTGAAGAACAGCAATGGGTGGTCATCTAGACCTTGGCTTGGTACTTGTGTGTGCCGACCTGAAAGTCCCAGCAAATAGGATGCAATAAATGCCACTGTAGAAGATGAGTGTATCTAGAGAGAGATTATAAAAGAAAAAAAACACCACCAAGCCCTGGAGAAGGACAATATTTAAAGTTAGAAAGGAGAAAGAATCCACAAAAAGACACAGAATGAGCTTTCGGGGAGCTTGGAAGAAAATCAAGACAGGGTAATTTTTAAGACAGGAGGCAAATAGAGTGTTTCAAGTGGGAAGAGGTCAGGAAAGGTACAAGCTGAAAAAGTGCCCACTGGACCAGACCACGTGGGACTCTTGGGTGAACTAGGCAAAAGCATTTGAGATAGACAGTTGGGAGGAAAAGCCAGATTGTGTGGGGTTGATAAATTAACGGGAGGTGAGCGATAGAGACGGCAGTGTGGACATCTCGCATGGTTTCCAGATGAAAGTGAGTCATATATAAGTCACCTGAGTTCTACAGGGACAGAACAGTCCTGTGGACTAGGGACACAAAAAAAGGAAAAGTCAGGGATGCAAAGTTTCCAAAGCCTTCAGGTGCCAAGTTTGGTCTGTGCCAGGTACTGTTGCAAACAGCTGGATTGTGTGCCAATATGCCTAACAACGTGAGTATCAATGGACTCACGCTGGTAATAAAGTGATAATAATCATATAAATAAAAATGACCACCTAAGGAGTGTTTACTCTGTGCCCTGTACCACACTGACATCCTATCCTATACCTAATATCTCATTGGATTCTCACGACAGCACCAAGAGATAGTTTTATTAACCCCTTGTTACAGAAGAGAGAATCCAGGCCTACTGACGGCAAGTGTCTAAGAACACACAGCTCTAAGTGGGACCAGGAATCTGATTGGTCTGATTCCAAAGTCCAAGTCCAGCATTCGGCTGAACGGTCTCCTCTAGTTGTGGCTGCCCAAAGGGAACTCACTGCCTAGTTAACTAGAAATCTGACTGCATTTCCAAACGTGTTCAGTTTACCTACTTTGATAAGAAGCATTAAGACTTGAAAAAACAATTGCATAGTATGACTTCAATCTTAAATGAGTTAATATATCCAGAGCTCATATAGTCCAGACACACAGTGAGCCTTGTCTAGGTGTTATCCATTATCACTTACTAAAAAGCTCTTGGAGGTGGGGGTTGGGGGGTGCCTGGCCGGCTCAGTGGGTAGAGCATGCAACTCTTGATCTCAGGGTCATGAGTTCAAGCCTCACGTTGGGTATAGAGATCGCTTGCAAAGGAGAAAAAAATAAAAGGTTCTGGAAAGAGATGGGTTTGCCCTTCTCCAGGGCTAATCAAACACTGTGGAGACTAATACCACCTCCCCCTGCCCACCACCAAAGGGCAGCTTAATTCTTCTTACAGAGTCATTTTCAATTTCTACTTAAGGAAAAGGATGGTGTTTCCTGGCTTTGTTCTTAAACTCATTACAGGAAATGATATTGTTGTAGGCGAGGACAAAGGTACAATGTAAAAACATTTAACAAATGCATGGAGTCATCTATTAACATTGTAGGAAAGCCCTTCAGAGTCATATCCTTTTTGCTGATCTAGAGCAGCAAAGAGATTGGCAGTCTCTCTAAATCCAACCCTTACGAGCTTGGGGTTGAATTTGACCCCAGTTTAATTGAGGTAGCAGTGGAAGTCAAGGGACCATGACACTTCTTGAGTACCTACTGTGTTTTTACCAACGTTAGCTAATTTAATCCTTGTAATAGTATGAGCTCATACTATTATAATGCTTCTTTTGAAAATAGGAATTTGTTCCAACCTGATTGGTACATTGCGAGCATAATGTGGATTTTGCCTTTGCCTATGTTTGATTTCACCTGTGAGAAAAGTTAGGCGAACATAGAAAACTGCATCCAGCTGAACTGAGCTATGTAGAGATACACAAAAGGCAAACACACACAATGTCTCAAACACATACCAGTGGCCTCAGGTGTGCTGCGAACCACACCCATGCATATCCGGTGTTTCAACTCCACTGGATTTCAGATAACCTTCCTCTCACCGTGTCACAGTAACATACAATAACCTTTCCGACACCTACTTCCATAAATCTTTTTTCAAGGTAAAGTGCCAAATTTATCATAGTATTAGTGTATTTTTTAACCACTTAACATGGATACAGCAATGCTACAGTTTTTATTAGGCTCTTATCTTTTTTAATTTGTTGCTGACAAAGCCATGACACCTGACTCATAGCGCCTGAGTCCACTTTTCCCATAAAGCTCTGTGGTTTTTATTGTATAATTTGGAATATGGTTGTAGCTTTTAGAAACACAGAGATGCCTTATTGGCAGAGCTGACTTTAAATAAGAATTCAACAAATATTATTGCTCATATTCCTTATTACGTGAATAAGAAGATAAGTTCAGAAAAGATGGTCACTTACCCAAGGACACCCATGACTGACACCATGTTTGTCTAATTCCATCACCCACCCTCCCCCCACTGCTAACATCTCTAAGCACGTGGAACTGGACGGTTGTTGCGAACCAGCTTCAACATTAAGAAAAGAAAACTTTTCCAGAAAGATCTTAATTCAAGATAATCCACACGAGGGTCTGAATCATCTATTTATTTTTAAAATCAAGTAGGTAATCTCCTTTGTACATACTAAATGTGTCCCATTCTGCTCACACTTTAATAAATTTTTCTCATTTGTGAGAGTTGCTGAATAGAGCAAGTGAATTGTTTTACCCAGTAGGGGGTGGAGCAATAATGAAGAAGCCTCGTGATTAAGTAGAGTTGGAGCCTCTTATCTTTCTCACTGAGTGGGAGGCACCATTAGTAGTAAAAGTAATTACCTGTGTAGAACACACTGATTGCATCAAGTACCTACTATAAGCCACTAAGATAGTCATCTCAATTTTAGAGCTTCTTAAGAGATCTTCATTTGATGTTAATTTTACATTTTTAGCCAAAGTACATTATTTTTGGAAAACATTGTGTTAGCCTGACTAATTTTTTAAGCCTCTTGAAGGACTTCTTGTGCCCTGGTTGTTTGCTCATAGGTGGCCTTTCTCCAAAATGGCAGTTCCAAAGAGTACACGTTGCGAAGTTGGAAATGATAAGCTATCTAAATGTTAAAGAATCTATTTGGTGGGAGTTGATTTTACATGGGATTGAAAAACCCGTGCTCTCATCTATAAAATCACAAAGTCCATTAGGTGAAACTGCTGGGTACTTAAAGCAGTAATTCCTAAGAAATTGTCCATGCCAAATCTTGTTAGGTGTTGTATTGGATAGTTTCACTAAACTTCAAATTTGTCTCTGAAAGAAATATTAGAAACGAGGTTGCTTGATTAGATGGAGGCCAGGCCAGAGACCTGACACTTAGTGGTGGTAACTCAGCAAAACCCAGCAAAGGGCTTTTGGGGGCCGGAACATTCTTCTTCTTCTTCTTCCAACTGGCCGGCAAAACGACAATGGCCGGTGCCCTAACCTTAGACCTGTAAAATGAGCAGATCAAACAGGTTTCCCAGCTAAGTCCAAATTTATATAAAGTTAGCTGAATTCTTTACCATGTTTGCATTTTCGGTGAGGAATCTGAACAATAACCCGGTAACTAATGGAATGCTATGCTTTTGTGTTTGTCAGCCTGTCCCTCCGTATGTATATTAACCAATTCTTACCTGAGTGGCACCAAAATATTAGCTTCCCCAGGCAAGTAAATAAGACATTATTACCTGCATTCCTGGCATATTATTTAGGCTTGTAAGTGTCTCCAACTGAATACTCCTGCAAAAATTATTTTGAAGCCTCATATTTGTGTTGCTTTGGCCCATAGGACAAAGGTTGGTGATCCTTTAGCCGATATACCCACTTTCCTTCTATTGCTGCCCATGTCACAAAGCCAAAAGGTGATTCTCAGATTGTGATAAAGTAACCTGAAGAAAAGAACAAACAGGTTCCCGAGTAAAAAGACCAAGTTCAAATCCTGTTCTTACCATTTTTTTTTTTTTTTTACCAGCTATGAGGCATTGGGTAAATTACTTAACAGATTGGAACATCAGTTTCTTCTATATAAACTGGACACAAGAGTAGTACTTGCTTGATAGGATTGCCATGAAGACTCAAATCAAATGAAACCTTGTGGAATTTTGTTTCTTTTTATTCCTGGAAGGAATCATAAGAACCTCCAGGTTGCAGGGGGGTTTAGCTTCACAAAGAAGGAGTAGTGTTGCTTTGATGTCTTTTCTTTTTTTCTTCTTACCTTTCACCTTGAAAATTTTGCTATAAGCTATAATGCTATAAGCATTTATTGTCTTTTTATCTGCTTTTGCTTTTTAATGCCTTTTATCTCAGGTGAAATCACAAGCTCTCTTTATTATTATTTTGTTCCTCAGACTTCTCGGATTTAAAAAAGCAATAAAATATTATTAAAAATTAAATAAGATAATATAGGTTAGGATGTTTTTCATAATGCCTCTCACAGAATAAACATTAATCAAATTGATCACGAGTGATAATATCACCTCCGTAACTATGAAAATCTTATAATTCAAGAAGAGCAAAGAATGGTGGGATACATAGCAATTACTCTAAAGATGTTCATTTCAGCAATTCTGGTTAATTTCAGGTCCTGGAATTATGAACAAGGGTTTATATATTGGTTAAATTGCTTTATGACGAATTACAGAGAACTCTTAGAATTACTTTTGTACCAGAATTATGTTGTATTAAGAGTGTTTAAAGCAATTTGGACATTCAAGTGGACTTTATGTTTTTTTTCCTTTTGCCACTGAGATTTTCACTATTTTGCATTAGTTACATTGAGATGCAACCTAAGAATATGTCATTAGCTAAAAACTGAATGCTGCTGAGGCACCTGGGTGGCTCAGTCAGTTAAGCGTCTGCCTTCAGTTCAGGTCATGATCCCGGGGTCCTGGGATCGAGTTCCATATCAGGCTCCCTGATCCACAGGGAGGCTGCTTCTCCTTCTGCCTCTGCCTCTGTCTCTCACGAATAAATAAATCAAATCTTTTCAAAACAAAACAAAAAACCTGGTAGGTGCTGCTGTCCATAGAGAGAACAAGTAACAAATTTGTTGATGAAACGTGTACCTATTTGGTTAGTGAGGTACATTCTGCTCCTAGGCGAGGATTTTTGAGCAAGAAGAGAGGTGGCCTGAGTAGGGTTTTCCAAATATGTCCATTGTATTGGTCCTCTGTAAGTGATTGTTGAAGGAATTTCCTTCAGGCACAATAATGAACTGCCCTTGATGGCCCAGCCCATCACGTAGGAGCATGAAACAGCTTCCATCCTTCCAAACAACTATTCATAGGCAGTCCTTGTTTCACATAGTACTGTGCCAACTAAGACTGGGGGTGCCAATATCATCTCTCCACTTTGCTCAGGTCCATGGTTGCTGAGATGCCATATAAAGTGAGGGCTGCCTGTATTTAGTACTTACCTTATGCCCATACTTCTTCTAGGGCCTGGGGATATAACAATCAAACGATCAAATATTTCTACCTAAGAATACTTAGCTCAAGTACAGGAGAAAGAAAACAAAGAGAAGTAGATACACAGTGTGTTAGGTGGGAAATGCAAAGGAAAAAAACCCAAAGAAGCTGGTAGAGGAAGAGTCAGGGGGAAAGGGTGAAGGGCCAAGGTGAGAGAGGATGCCCAGGGACGGTCCTCCTGAGGGAGGGACCTATGAGTAGACACAAAGGAAGTAAGGGAGCAAGCCATGTGGATATCTGAAGGAAGAGGATTCATAAGCTCAGCTCCTTATATGGGCTCAGCTTCATGTTCTTTTCTGGGAAATAGCTTTGCATGAATGGAGAGAAAAGTGGAGCTTGGTGGGAAAAGGAAATTCTTTTGTCCGGGATCAGCAGTTCTTCCAAGCAAACATATGGCTACTCTAAGAGAGATTTCCAAAAGAATCTTCCACCCCCGAGGCCAAGCCTGTACCTGTCCTATTTGAGTGTACGGTTTTCCAAATACAGACAGTTACTTACGAACTTGATTACCGCACACTAGTCCCTTAGTGAACTCTACAACCATTTGTGATTCGTACGCCTTGGATCCTTACCCGAAAATACTGTTGCTTAGTTCTGATATCTGGCTGGCTGGAACTCAGAACCCCTGATGCAAGGGCTCAGTCTCCCCCTATTGACACACTTTTTAAAGATTGTAGATGGAAGCTTTAATTACATCATGAGAACCCCTCCCTTTTTTTGCTGAGTGTACAGCCTAATTCACAACATGCTTCTGACTTGTGTCTCTTATAAAAGAAGTTTCCGGAACTGGGGCTTGCAAGGGCTTACAGCTCTCAATAAAGCTTTTGGAAGGGACTTTCTCTTTTTGTTCTCTTTGGTGTATTTTAATGACTTCTTCCGGCTTCTTTTTTTAGAGAAAAAAGTAGTAAGTCTATTGAGTGAGCAATAGACAGGGACCTAAGTGACTAACACATTGTCATATTGGCCGCATATGCCACCTCTGCTGATGGGTTTACCTGAGGACAGGTAAATCCCTTTGGCATTTGGCTTGGCCAAAGATTTTGTACCTGCCATTTTGATAATAGGCCACTTCAGTAATTTTTGGACTAAAGCTCCAGGAAGAGGAACAAAATACTTCTCTCCCCTAGGCCTTTCCCCAGCTGTTCTGACTGGCATTCCCTTTCAACATTTACTTAGACTTCATCCCCTCTTGGAAGCACTCCATGACCCCATCTTGTGCAGCAGAATCAGGTTTCCTTCTTTTTTGTCTCACGAGATCCTGGTCCTCATCCTCATCTTCATCCTCATCCTCACCCCCTATGGCTATTTCTTGTCCATTTCCTACAGTGGACAGTGAGCTTCTTGAGGGCGCTACTGGGGCTCGTTTCACTTAAAGTTTTTAGTAGGCACCTACTACATGCAGATTTTAAACCTCAAAAGCGAACAGGACAAATATATTTCTGCCCTCATGGAACTTACAGTCTATGCGCCTTGAGGGACATGAAGGAAATCATCACAGCAGGCGACTGCAGTGACTAATTTTTTTCAGGCCAGTGAAGGAAAAATTCTAGGCCTCCAAGGTCCTGTTGGCTTCTGTCTCTCAGACAGCTATAGCAAAAAAGTCAGCCTTCAGTGAATATTTTATTTAAATCAAACAGGGATAGACCAATGTTAACCCTTCCTTCCTTCCACCAGTATTAACTCTTCATAGTTTCTAAATGGTGCATCGTAGATGCCTTTGTTCTGCTGAATTGACAACTTTATCCCCAAAGCGCAAATGAATAACTAGATAAAAACATTTTTTTTAAAAAGATTTCTATCTAAATGGAGATTTTATGGCTTTCAGAAACCTTTAAAACCTTCCCTCTCCCCCATGTGAATTCCACTATGGATTGAGGTATGGCATTTTTTCAATGTCTGATTTATGCCCGGCGACAACTGAGCTTCCATAATTAATTGAAGCCTCCGTCTGAGGAAGAGAGTATTCTGGAATGTCTGAGGCCCGTGGATTCCATCCAGAAAACCACACAGCAGCTCAGAGACTCCCCCACTGTCACTCACCTCTATCAGCTTCCAGGCCTGTTTGTGCAATGTTGCTTTTCGGCTTCCAGATTTATTGGGACACTGAGTTGTAGGGACAGCAGCTGGGTGGTTCTGCAATCCTCACCTGATTGGGGGGGGGGGCGCATAGGGTCAGCACCTCCAGCCCACCCCCCCTCCCACACACACACACCTCCCACTGCAGAGAGAGCAGCCTGGAGCTTCCCAAGGCTCATCTCAATCTCCTCCTTCTTGCCCCTGGCACTCTGCAATCCACTGCTCTCCTCCACGATGCCTTTTTAAATCTCCCCATTATGTTCAACAGCATGTCAGCTGAGAGTTTGGGCTTACGAGATCATGTCCAATGGGCCAAAGTGTCTAAAATAAATGTTAGCTCATAAAACATACGTGGTACATCTGTGGGGCCCAAGCAAAGGCCACACAGAGGCAAAAAAAAAAAAAAAAAAAAAAAAAATTAAGTGAGCTTGTGTAACCTGGCAGTGACAGGTACAGAGATGGAATTTTTTTTTTTTTTTTTTTTTTTTTGGTTACCAGAGTTCTGTCAACTTCTAGGCAAAAGGGAATATACATTTTGCTCCATGATGGAAAGTGACGAATCTGAATTTTTCCAAGACCTGGAAAGCCAGTCTTCATAAATCCACTCATTTCTTCAACAGGCCTTTATTAAACTTAAAGAACATTGAATGTAAATGTTTTTTACAAATTATGTCAAACACTTAAAACATTATTTGGGAACGTTAGACTTCCGTTGTTAACTCAAAACAACGATGTTCATAGAGCACATCTTGGTATTGGCTAGTATGGAGTTTGCCTAAATCTAGTATTTCATACAAGCTTAGCCATTAATCCTTCCTAAAATTCAATGATTACGATTCAAAGTTATAAGCTTAAGCAAATCTTCTATGTAATGCACCAGATAACTTTTTCAAATACAAAACATGTATGCCAGAAAAGAAATAATAAAAATGTATATAAATTAGGCTGAAGGGCTCCATGAAAAGGCTGTCTATATACAGATGCATTTCACCTGAGAAAACACACACACACGCGCACACACACACACACACACACGCATGCACACCATCTAACAGAGGCACCATTACATTCTCTTAGTTATGTTACATGGAAAACTGCAGATTTATAAATGTCATTCTATTATGTATGAACTGAAAAACTATATATTTTAAAAAGAAAAATGTCCTTGAAGACACAGGGGAGTGGAATGTGCCTGTGTTACATGACTAGGAAAGCTTTGCCCTTGAGGGACCCAGGGCCCAGTTGGGAAAACTGACATTAACCATGTAAGCAAATAAATATGATTTTCAGGCAGTGATGACAGCTATAAAGATAACATGCCAGATCATGGGACAGAGGGCCATCTGAGAAGTCTCCGATGAGGTGATATTCTAGATGAGTCCCGAAGAGTGAGAATGAGCTGTCCAGATGAAGACAGGGAAAGAACCTTCTGGTCAACGGAAACAGTGAATGTGCAGGCCCTGCTGAGAAAGGTGTGGGGAAGTCCAGGGGGTGCAGCGAAGGCAGCTTCATCTGGGGTGAGTGAGTGGTGTGGATGGAGGCCGGGAAAGGGGAGCAGGAACAGGTGTGCGGGCACTGGAAGGCCATGACACAGAATCAAAGTTCCTTCCAGCGAAGGATTTTAAGCCGTAGAGCAGTCATGAGCCTTGGCCCAGGTTGGAATCGAGAACATCTCCGTAAGACTAAGGAACACCACTTCTCTACTCGACAGGGCGACTAGAAACTGGTCCTCCAGGGACGCCAAGACCACAAACACAGGTGTGCTCCGGGTGGCTTCCTCAGCATCTTAACATAACTGGCGGCAATAATTTTGCCTTGGATTTGCAGAATAAACAAAGGCTTTGTCGAGCTTCTAGTTTGAGGTAATAAGTCACTAATGCTGTGTTTGCACACTCCTCAACCGCCACGCAGTGTGGGCCCTTTCTGTAGCTGAACTCCACTTTTTGTTTGCTGGCTTGTTTTAAACATGTCATGTTTTCATATAAGAAAACACACATACACGCCTGGTACCATTTAATATTTAATTCAAATAAATTGCTTACCATATCAAATAAAATGTTTACATGTATAAATTTTTATATTCCCTCCGAGTTTGGTTGTTTTGTTTTGTTTTGTTTTGTTTTTTTGGAAGATATGTGAGTCCCTGATAGTACACAGTGGCATTTTAAATGGTACACAGATAAATTTCTTAACAATTCAGTTGTAATGTATTCAATGCGTAATATTCATATAAAATGAGGGCCAAATCAAACCAGCAATTTTGCAGCTCTTATCACTAGATTGTCACTGTCACTTCTAATATAAAATTCACTGTTCAAATACATTTATTTAAGAAATGAGTTTATTTTAAAGAAAGAACGAATAATAGTATGGGGGGTTACTCGTATCACAGCAACACTGGTCAGTGCAGTTATGCTGAGGTCTGCGGGACACGGTCCCCTGGAAGGAATTTTGTGGTCACCAGGCGTTTCTCCCAAGTTTGTGCGCCCTCCCAATTTTCTCTCTGATGTGGAATGCCTGTCAAGCTGAGAGCAAAGCCATAGATTCAAGTTGCTTTGCTCAACGGTGGTTTAAATCATATTTCAAATTTGCCTGCTACTTAAATCACCCATTTATATTCTGACTCTTTCTTATTAAATTTTGCAATATGATTATAGTTTAGGTGCAAGGCAATCACATTCATTGGAAGACCCATCCATGCCTTTAAGTTGGATTTTTGAAAAACCAAAAATATCCAGAAGGAAATGAGACACTGTTGATATAAACACAACATTTCCACCTAATGTGGATAAAGCACTTCGTTATAGTGTAGCTCAGATGTTCCTGGACTATGTGACAAACACCATGTGTCTGTGGGTTCACCAGGGGAGGGCCTCTTGACGTCAATTCTAACTTTATACAGAGAGACCTTAGTAGCGTTGGAAGCCAACCTAGTTACCGCTCCATATTGTCACATCCATTTTGTTGATATGTAAACTGAGTCAAGCAGCAACTGAAGCTTCCTCCAGAATTCAAAGCCAGGATTTACTCACCGCCACAGCCCCAGTTACCGGAAGGCATTTCTTTGGTCAACTTGAGTCTTGTGTTAGTTGTTGATTCTGATCTGTTTGACAAAGAAAGTGTGTGGGTTGCTAGTCGATTTTTCCCTCAAGACAGCCTAACAAACAAGGTATTACCTGGGGGATAGATGTTAGCCATGGGAAAAAGGAAATTCTATTCCCTTGTATGATGCTGACTGTCACATGCTGTCATTAGTTCCTTCTGAAACACTTCTTGGAAACATTTCTCTCCCGCTTGTAATTGGTATATTGCTGTATTTTTTTTTTAATTATTTTTAAGCCCTAGGTAAAGGTAAGGAAAAACAAAACACTGCATGAGAACAGAGTGGGAAAAGGATCTGAGAAGCAGTGGTCAAAATGACATCCTAGCACAATGATACTGATGATATAAAGTGTCTTATTATATTGTGTTCATTTCAGACATTCTACTGGCAAGAAAACACTTCATGTCTGAAGAGGGCTTGACCAAGGCTTGGCAAACTTTTGCCGTGGAGAGCCAGATAGGAAATATTTTCAGCTTCATCTTGTTACCATATCTGTGTACCACTTGTATTATATTTAAATTTTTTTTGACTTTTTTCCTTTTTAACTTAGTTCCCTATGAAGCCAGGGATTGACAAACTCTAGCCCCCTCCAACCAAATCTGGCCCTCTCGACTGGTTCTTGTAAATAAATGTTACTGGGACTTGGCCACACCCATTCATTACTGTATCGTCTATGGATGCTTTCACACAATGGCAGCGTTGAGTTGTTTATTTTTTTATTTTATTTATTTTTTATTTTTTTTATTGGAGTTCAATTTGCCAACATATAGCATAACACCCAGTGCTCATCCTGCCAAGTGCCCCTCACCCAGTCACCCCAACCCCCCGCCCACCTCCCTTTCCGCTACCCCTTGTTCGTTTCCCAGAGTTAGGTGTCTCTCATGTTTTGTCGCCCTCACTGATATTTTCACTCATTTTCTCTCCTTTCTCTTTATTCCCTTTCATTAATTTTTATATCCCCCAAATGAATGAGACCATATAATATTTGTCCTTCTCCGATTGACTTATTTCACTCAGCATAATACCCTCCAGTTCCATCCACGTCGAAGCAAATGGTGGGTATTTGTCGTTTCTAATGGCTGAGGAATATTGTTTAGTAGAGACTCTTACCCTCAAATCTCAAAATTTTATTATCTAACCCTTTGCAGGAACCATCTCCTGATTCCAGTGCTAAGTAATAAAAGTCACTAAATCCCCTGTTTCATATGCGAATTTTTATTTCAATTCTCATTAAAAACCATCTCACAACTGTTAGGATTTTTGCAATATCTGCTCAAGGACCCCCTAAGAACATCTCGCTTGCCACCTCTGGAATGTGAGACACACACATACACACACACTGGGGATCATCGTCATGATAGTCCTTGAACAACACCCGCTACACTGCATCCGCGTGAAAGTCTACCATATGGGTACCAGGCTTGGTACAGGTTAGAATGTTTCCTCCCTTTTAAGTGACTCCCAGTGCAATTTCTAAATTGACCTAAGAGTCAATTCATGGGTCTTTCTTCCCACAGTGCTGTGCCTCTGCCTGGCATCCTTCTGCTCACTTTTCACTCGAGTCAGCCGAGAGTCTGACATGAACATCTGCATCATGGATGTCATTATAACAGGCGTCAAAAATGCTCGTGCTCTCCCAGAACACCTAGACTCTTGACAAGATAGATGAAACCTATAGCTCTCTGTACCTGACTTCCAGAAATCAGGGCTGCCAGCTTTTTCTCGTGTTATGAATAGCCGGTGGCTGTTCCGTTAGATATCCCTTTGTCAGGAAAATTCTGCCTTCCAGAATTTTCCCCAGATTTACATATTGCATTATGAAATCTCTTGTAGAGAATGCAAAGGAATCTGCAGATATCTTTTTATTTTTGTTTTTCAATGAAAGTCATTTGTGTTCTTACCTCAAAGGAAAGGATATCAGCTGGGCCTCTTCCAGTTGTGGGAGGCAGGAAATGCAGCCCCAAAATGGCTTAAACAATTAAGCAATTTACTGGTTCATGTAAATCAAAAGTCCAGGATAAGCTGGCTTCAGATGTTGCTATTTTCAGACCTCAAATTGTATCACAGAGGCTTGGCTTCTCTCGATATATTTTTCTTCTACTGTATTGGCTCCATCCTGAGGTAGTCTTTTCCCTCATGGTGACCAAATGGCCTCCAGCAGACCCAGCTTTATGTCCTCTCGGGAGCAAGTCCAGACTCAAGATGCTGGCCTCTCTCAGAAGTCCCAGTGACTGTCTCATGATAATCTGACTGTGCTGGTATTGGGCTCAACCAACCAGAGAAACTGGCCAGAGAAATGAGATGCTCTGATAAGGCAAGTCTAGAACATGCCATCCCTGGAGCTGTGGGACAGTTAGCCGGCTCCCCCCTGAAATTGCATGGGCTCTGAGTGGGAAGCCCGAAACAAGAGCGGAAGCTGTGACCAGAACTTGAGTGGATGGAGAACAGGCCAAGCAACAACCAATTCCCTCCATGTAAAAACTGGCTTGCTCTCCGACGCCTGAGTTTGAACCTTGCTTCTACCACAAGGTTTCTCAACCTTGGCACCTAGATATTTGGGGCCAGATAATTCTTTGTTGTGGGGGTCATCCTGTGCATTGTAAAATCTTCAGTAACGTCCTTGGCCTCCACTCACTAGACACCTGTAGCATCTCCCTTCTCCCCACCCCAAGTTGTGACAGCCAAAAATGTCCCCTGAGAACCCAAATCACCCACAGTTAAGAACCACTGTGTACTCCACTGTGTACAACTTGAGAGTGGTGAGCCGAAGGTTCTTACCTCATCATCCACCAGAAAAAGATACCAAGAGGAGAAAGGGCTGTTTCCAGGGCTGTGGTTAACAAACTTTCAGCAAAGATCTGAAGCCTTCATTTCCTTGTGAGCCTGGAGAAAGTCTTCAGAGTGGACCAGCCACACCTATCTGTAGGAGCAAAACCAAGCTGTCTAGTGCTTAAGAGTCCTGGGATCGGGGAGTGATGGATTTCAATCCCTGTTTTGCTATGTCCTTGGTCTGTGACCCCTGGTGAGTTATTTTGGCAGCTCAGTCTGAATTTTTTCCACTCTATAAAATAAAGGTAATTTGGGAGTTCACGTAAGATTTAAATGATGGCATATGACAACCAATTGGCAGAGAGGCAGGCCTGAGATGATCACTCAACAAATAAGAGCCCTAACTGTTGGTGTCATTGTGATCAGGATCATCGTTATCCGAGCCAGGTTTTCCACACCGTGACCCTGATATTTAGGGCCATGTGATTCTCGGCTGTGGAAGGCTGGCCTGTGCGCTGTAGGGTAGTATTCCCAGCTTCTACACACTAGATGCTAACCCTCCACCTTAGTCCATCAAAAGTGTTTCCAGACATCGCCAAATATCCCTTGGGAGGCAAAATCACTCCTGGTCGAGAACCATTGATTTAAACCCACACAGATGACCATCTGGGGATGGTAATAATTCTCTTGCTGTATTTTATTCCCAAGGCTGGTCCCATTACTTTCCCAAAGAAGAGAATGGGGTACTACTGCCCAACCTGTCAAGGAAAAAGTTTGAGGTTCCTGAACCAAGGCCCGATATGATACGCACCCGACTGTTAATAGCAACTCTGATTTCCCAAGCAGGCAGAGAGAGCAGGAGAGCGCCCCCATCTCCATTGGCTTCTATCTCAACCTAGAAATGCTGCCTCAAGACTCCCAGATCACACTTGTTCTATTTCCAGTTTCAATCTGGCCCAAGGGATCCATGCAGTGTGTCCAGTTAGTTGCTGAAAATGTGTCCTCATGTCTGGCTACCAGATGGAAAATCGTTGCTCTAAAGCTCGGCCTGCGTGTTGTAATGAAAATGCTTGTTAGGTTTTAATGAAAAACATAGGCCAGACCATGAATAGTGTAGCTCTTTAGATGCACATGCATAGCTGTGCAGTAATATGATATTGCTGATGATATGAATATATACAATAAGAATCCTTCATTTTCCCATGTATGCCTGGTGCTCATGTTTCTTGGAGTCAGTGGGAAGCTAAGTCAGGTTTGGGTTTTTTTTTAAGATTTTATTTATTTATTTATTTATTTATTTATTTATTTATTTATGAAAGAGAGAGAGCAGAAGTGAGGGGAGGGGCCGAGGGAGAAGGAGAAGCAGGGTGAGCAATCGGGGAGCCCGGTGTGGGGCTCCATCCCAGGATCCCAGGATCCTATGATCCCAAGATCCCAGGATCATGACCTGAGCCGAAAGCAGATGCTTAGCCGACTAAGCCACCCAGGCGTCCTTTAGGGGAGTCAGATTTAGATACTGGTAAGCTCGGCTTCCAGCAACCTCCATTCAGAACCAGTGGAGCATTGTGGTTAAGAGGGTTGAACTTAAAACCAGACAAATCTAAACGGCTACTTACTTGCTGTGTACGCCTGGCACACAGTCAGTGCTTAATAAATATTGGCTGACTGTTAACCATTGCTCAGGCTTGGTTCATTCATCTGCAAAATACAGGAAAACGTACGTCTTAGATAGTAAATAAGAAAATCTGTATAAAACGTTTAGCACATAGGAAACACTAAGAATATATATAGTTACCATATGTAACAAATTTATGAGATTTTTACGCCGTCTTGGTTCCTTCGACTAATATTTATTTAGTGCTTGCTTTGTGCACTGTGCTAGCAATTAGTAACTACTGAAGAAGACTGAGGCAAGCGAGAGGCTGCATACCTGTTTGTAAGTGAGTAAAAGTGTAAACGTGTAGCATGTGGAAAAGAAATTTCTTTTTTTTAACCTCCTTTGAATCCCACCACGTGACGAATCTCCACAAAACTGAATTGTCTCCGATTATTTAACCTCCTCAAAAATTAGGTAGAAATTCCGGGGAGAATTTCCTTCTCCGTTCCTGCCACATTGCCACATCATTCAATAATATTTTTTAATTTCCAAAAAGAATTGAGGTTTCCAGGCAAGGCACTGACAAGTAAGTTTAACAGGATTTATTGCCGGCTTATTCCTGATCTATCCCAAGAGTCTCTTGATTTATTTCGTTTATCCTATAGCATAAAGAACATGGGTTTAGATATATGAGGAATGCAGTGTTGAGGCCAGGGTTGTGGTTTTTTTGTGTCCTTGGATGGCTAAAATTCCCTCTCTGGGCATATTTACTTACTGTTATGTCTTAGCATGATTTAACTGCCAATGAGTCTTTGCCTGTGCTTGGACCACCTCCAATGCCATCTCATGGTCCTACAAATGATTCTAGTCTTGGGGGTAAATAGATGGCAACCCCCTTCCCAACGAGCCTGAGAAGTAATGAAACAAAGCCTTGTGACCGAGCCCCAGCTGGGGGAAAGGGGTGCTCAGAGATGGCACCCAGGGCTTAGCGTGGGGTCAAGGTGTGCCTGGTGCAGCCGGTGCCCCCAAGACACAAGTTTTCATGGGGGCTGGTCGTGGATGTCCCAACTCCTGACTTAATAATAAAAATCATAATCATTGCCATTAGCATCTTCAACATGTATGGAGAGCCTTCAGTTTTGCAGCCCTCTCCTCTTAGGAGAGTCTCGAACCCGCTTCCCTGTTCTTGCTCCCCAAGTTCCCGCTTGGACTTGACCTCCAGCTTAGACTTGTCTCTCCCATCTGACATGAAAACCGTCCCTCTTCTGGTCGCTTGCTATCACACTTCCTGTTTTATTTTCTTCTTAGTGGTTCTTTGGATCTGAAAGTATCATGAGTCATGAGTACTTATATTTTATTTTATTTTTGCTTATTTATTGTCCTTTCCCGCGACTGGTCTGTACAGGTCATGATTGACAGATCCATGTGCAAGAACAGTAAAGGAGCTCCCTCAGTCTGCGCCGAGTGAATGAACACTCGGTGCCTGGCTCAGGGCTTAGGAGCTGCTGAGTGCTGGCTTTTGGAAATTCAGCGGTTCAAAATCCAGCCCACACCTGCCATTGAAAGTATACGTTATTAACCCTGGAAACTCAGTGTAGCCAGGCAAATTGCCTGCCCCACAGATGGTAAAAAAAAAAAAAAAAAAAAAAAAAAAATAGCATCCTGATTTGCACCCCATTCCCAGGGCCAGGGTCTTCACCATCCCTTTGCAGACTGCCTCAAACCTCCTCTTCTTCTCACTCCTAAAGAAGGAAGCTCCTTTGCATCCCTGTTTTCCAGGTTACTGCCCAGGTCCTGACCCACCTGTCTGGTTTTGCAAAAAAAAAAAAAAAAAAAAAGTCTAAATCCCTCACTGGCTGTGGCTTTCTTTCCCCGTTAGCATTCAGGGCTCACCTGACATTAAATGGTTAAAAAAAAAAAAAAAAAGTACATGTCATTAAACGCTTTAGTAATGGAGTCACTTTAATATTGGGAAATTCGACCACAGGATAATGCTTTTTGGCACGCTCCTGTTTTAGCAGGAAGCCTGCAGTGGAGAAGGTATGCAAAGAGAGAGCAATGGGGCATCTGTTTGCCTTCAGTTTCAATGACAGCTGGGATCCGTGGCTTGTTTGTGTCAATGTTCCCAGGGATGGTAACTAAGATTTCACAAAGGGTCAAAGCCATCAAACCTTCTTTGCCTGCTCCGGACCCCACCCCCAACCCTTCTCTCCTGTTTCTGCGGCCCTTCTAAATTAAATCACATTCCACTGCCTTTTATTGTATAACCTCTGGACAAAATACTCTTCCACATACACCTTGCTTAAGGCAAAGTAATTGGAACAGATAGTGCTGCTGGCCAGAAGCCACCGACTAATTGCTTTATGCCCAACTCCCCAGTGCTGGAGGCACACCCAGCATTGACAAATCCATGGCTGGTTTCCCAATTTTGTGAGGTTTCTGAAACAATTGGTACAATATTAATTGAAGTGGGGTGGGGGGGGTACAGTAGGGGGACAGGGGTAGGACTGGGAAGAAGAGAATTCCCTATAGCTGTTGGCACCTTTTGCTTGGACTCTTAATCGCCCATTATTTTGATCATGGATAACTGGTTTTTTAATTTCCTGTAATCCAGCAAGGAATGTTGTTCTCTTCCTTAAGGACATCTGTGGTCTCTGCTTTTTCATGTTCCAAAAATCCTAACAGAGATGTTTTGTCAATGACTGGATATTTCATTAGAAATCCAAAGGTTCCCATTAATTTGAATTATTTTCATAGCTCTGATCAACTTTTAAGGTTAATAATTCATGATATTTAATAACCTGTTCAGATCATCACCAAAATTATTGATTTAATAATATTTGGTCATTAATAATGAAAAAGGAGGGGGGATGATTTTTCTTATCACTTACATCAATTTATTCCTTATTGCCTTGCAAATCTTGGGGAGAGCCAATAATCTTAAGGACTTTTAATATCCCATCACTCTTCTTGGTATAAACCAGGAAGATGTCCTGCATTTTAAAATATCTGTATTCTTGATGTTCAAAGAATACAATTAAGGCATCTCTCTCATTTAATCTAACCCTCTATCAATTCTTGATCTTAAAATTCCTGAGAATTTGTAGAAACCATAGCTTCACCCCCTCAGAGGTTCAATGACAAGGTGCAATGGACTTTCTTCCTCTTTTTTTTATACTCTTCTGTGGAGTCATATTGTAATCACCTCTTGAGTTTCTTTTGCTGATACACTTTCTAATTCAGTACAAGAATTGAGCTGAAAAATTCATCATCAATTTGTTTTGGCAACGTGGAGTTTCAAATAGTTTTCCCACTGAGTTTCCTGTAGAGGTCACATCCACGGTGAGGTTCAAGCATCTCATTTTATATGAAAAAAAGATGTTAAAGTCAAATGTATGAACCAGATATGTGATTGCTATTTTGAAATGATTACATTTTCTTTTCAGCTTTAAAAATAACCTCTTTGGGAACCTTATTAGAAAGTTGCCCTCATTGTTGGAATATCCCCATGAAGGCCTGTGTTCGTGGTAATAAATAACTAAAGATTTTGGCTGGTTTCCAAGATGAACCTACTTTATCCTAAATTCTACTGAATACCTAATGGCGTTAGGACAAGTTTCCAGAACCTAACTTTCTAGGCAATGAGAAATTTCCCTTTAAAATTGCATTTTGGGCTCAGTCAGTTAAGTGTCTGCCTTCAGCTCAGTTTGTGATCTCAGGGTCCTGGGATCAAGCCTTGCATCAAGCTTCCTGCTCAGCGGACAGTCTGCCTGCCCCCCTGCCCTTACCCCTGCTCGTGCTCTCTCTCTCTCTCTCTCTAACACATAAGTAAAATCTTCAGAAAAAAAATAGAAAATAAAATTGCATTTTGATGATAACTGATTCCCTGTATTTGGTAAATAATGGGCAATATGTGTGCAGCTTTAGCTTAAGAAACATTGTCAGACACACCGTACCTGAGACTCTGCACATACCAAAACATCTGCAGGAGAGGCAGCCCAAGGCAGGGGCAGGAATGTCACAGCGTCTACTACGTGATGCCAAAGCATCTATTTATTTGGGAATATTCAGACAATTAACTCTTTCACTTTTTGTCATTTGGAATCAGCTTCCATTAGAAAAAAAAGAAAAGAAGGAAAGAAAAAAAAATCCCTATAACAAAACCTCGCAGGATGTGCCTGGGTGGCTCAGTTGGTTGAATATCCAACTCTTGATCCTAGCTCAGATCTTGATCTCAGGTTTGTGGGTTTAAGCCCTGAGTTAAGCCCAGTGGGGCTTAAAAACAACAACAACAACAACAACAAAAACATGCACAATAAAGGGTACAATTTATAGATAGTAGAATCAACCCAACTTGGAGAATGTCCAGCACTTCTGTACTGAAACATGTTTTGGGGTCTACTAGTGATTCTAATTCCTGGTGTGATACAAATACTTCATAAGTGACACCCCTAATCAGTCTGTTAAAAAAAAGAAGTAGTATGCTGAAACAGAGAGTTCCTCTTGGGTTTTGAGTTGGGTAGCTCATGTATTTTAGGATAGAGCACTGTTTGTCAAATTGTGTAGACCCATTGGTGCAATCAATTTTGTGGTTTATGACTAGCATTTAAAAAAATAGATTAGAATGGTATATGCCTGAGTTCCTTGCATGTACCAAGGGAAGTAATAGTTTTTAAATACTTGTTTCTTTATACATATAAACACCTGCCCTGGCTCATCATAGCAAATGTGTTTTTTTACGGTGGGTCAAGTAGGAAAGAAATTCAGAAGCGCTGGTATAGAAAGTCCAACTTGCCACATGTAAGAATGGAAAAGTAACAACAACAAGCTCTTATGCAAGATTTATACCTCCTGAGTATATTTTTAAAAACCATAGTTCTTTCATTGATTTGATTTGCCTGCATCTGAGCAAAACAGGGTGTCTTTGAGTTCTACATCTTTCTTTCTCAAATGCTCAGCAGACAGCACAACCACCAGGAGGTTCTCAGAAAAAAAAACTTCTGATGGTGTGTTTAAAGAGGAGTTCATGGCTGACTCTTCCACAAAATTAAAATATGCCAAATGCGTGCTACATATCTGTGCATTGACTGCTTTGATTGTGGAAAGACATAGTATTGTTCAGAAGCCAAGAAGAACCTGTCGTGGGGAAAAGATATTGCCCAGTTTCTAGGAAAAGCGGAGATTCAGTGTGATTTTGAAGCGGGGATGGGAGCATGGAATAACTAAAATCACCAGCACACCTATTTAACTTAGTTAAAAATCATCTCGCTTCTTCATTCTGTTGCCCATAATTTCAGGCTCATAGATAGATTGACCTGGCCCCCAGGAAGCATGTGATGAAGACTTGCCCCTTACCTCTTCACAGGAAGATTGAATATTTGCTGTTTATATGAAGCTAGCAGCTCTCCGTAACATGGCCTTTTGGGTTCAGATTTTGATGGTCTATGATGAATCCAGCTCTTGCCACCTAGATTTTAATATTCATTGTTAACTTGAGGAGCTGACACAGATGGGACAAGATTTCATTATGAACCTCTTTGAACTTACACCAGTTATAGGAATGGAGAAATAGATTTCACCCAAGAACATTTTTAATGTTATGTCAGAGCCCAATTGATCTGATGGACTTTTAATGACTTCGCTGATAATAAGGGAGATCATGACTTAGACCTGCTTCAGCCAGTGTGGAAAGGTTGATGGCAATTTGCATGGTCTGATGAGATCTGAAGTGGAAGGAAATGGACTTCTGAGTTCAAAGAGATTGCACCCTACAGGGGTGCCATGATCTGCGGCCCGTTGAGTCTGTTGACCACTGGGCACATTTGCTGTTAACTCTGCATGTCTCAAGTCATCTGAACGCACGTGCAAAAGTTAGAACCCATCAGGAAAGCAGTCAAGTTAGGGGGCTGGACTCACACTCAGACACCAGAAGACCCAGAAGAACACTGAATAAAACAGGGACGAGGATGAGAATTCGCCCGATGTTACGGACTACTTGGGCTGCTAAGAGCACTACCTTCGATCCACACAAAGTACTTTTCACTTGCATTTTATAAGCAAATAGAAGGTTTAGTCAACATTATCACCTGGAGTGCCCACTAATGCATAATTGAGTCGGGAAAGGGGCTGTACGCTTCTGATTAGTATTTACCAAAGTCTTTGTGTGTTTTTTCTCAAATATTAACGACACAGCAGATTGAGTTGAACAAAAAGGACACTGTGGATTGAAATATGGTACTGTGCCCATCACATTCTGTCTCCTTTCTGCTTGGCTTATGATGAATACCATTCTTTAATAGCAGACTGGTGTTCGTGAAGAACTTATTACGGAGGCTAAGAGGAAGCCAAGAATGAAGGAATGCCCGACTGGCAGCGATCAATCACCTCCTTTTTAAAGATGAACTGATCCTTCTTTTTTAAAGTAACAGTTCAGACGAAGGTCTCAAACATAAATATGCAAAGCATCGGAGCAATTACAGTTGCCTGGTCCTGTTAGCGTTTCCCGGCCAGTTGAGGGAGAAGAAGAATCCCACCCTTCCCAGCAGAGATTTCTTTGAGGAGAAGGAAGCCCTGGCTCTTCTCCAGGGAAGGGTTTCTGTGAAACAAAGGTTAATTATTGGCACCAGCAGAATAATAATATCCTAATGCCAAAGGACAAGGTCACATTTGGTTAAAGATTTCTGCCTTGTAAGATGCAATATTCAAAGTAAAGTCAGTCTAGGAAGAATGAGTAGAAGAGCTTCAGGCTGTACTTCATTAACTAGCTCTGAAGCTTCTCCACCTTAACACTACTGACATTGGGGGCTGGATCATTTTCTGCTGGGATGGCCATTCTGTGCACTGGGGTATGTTTACCAGCAGTGTCCCTGGCCTCTACCCACTAGATGCCAGTAGCAACCACCTCCCCATATTCTGACAACCTAAAAATGTCTCCAGATATTGCGAAATGTCCCCCGAGTAGCAAAATCTCCCCTTGTTGAGAACCATGGCCTTAAAGATACCATAGTACCTATAGGAAAAGTCCAATCTCCCAGAAGGCCAAAGGTTTAATTGAATCTCCTCTGGCCACCTACTTACCATCTACTGACACTAATTCCATCTGCTCCCCTCGGAATTTGCAACAGGTCACAGGAGCAGCTGCCTCCCTGTGCTCGCCCAGTGTTTCTGTCTTTTTGGCCCTGCTCACCACGGTGTCCCCAGTACCTGCAATGGGAGCCCCACCCCAGAGTGGTTTCCATCTGCCCAGACCACTCTCAGACCCTTAAGACCTGATCTCAGGGAGCTCATCTCCAGATGTCTTCAGTATATCGTCCTGGTGAACATAAACATGGGAGCTCCATTGGGTTCAATTCCTTCTCCTCCACCTGCCTGTGGGCAAGTTACTTTGACCTCTTTGTGCCTCAGCTTCCTTATCTATTAAATGGGTAGAGCAGTGGGTTATATCCAGAGGCATATGGATATATCTATAGAGTTACCATGAAGATTCACGAGAAGAACACCTGCATGTAATATTTATTAAGTGCATTTATTAGAGCATCACCCATGTCAGCTGATACAAATATCTCATAGTCTGAAGGTCTCTTCCTTCTCTGCAGACTTGGTCTGTACCTCTGCCTCAGTTTCCCTTGTAGCCTACTTCCCTTGACTACATTTTCTGAACCCAAACTGAGATCTGTCATGTGACAGATCTGGAAGGATGGGTCAAAGTTCTGAAATGCAAGCAGCCTGAAAAGCCAAGGCAAATAGTTGTCATTCTCATTTGTGTGTGCATGTACGTGCATGAGTGTGCGTGTATGTGTGTATACGTGCATGCGTGTGTGCATGCGAACACTCCCATGTGTGGGCCACACATATCCTCCCAACAAATCCCAAATGGAGGACCACATTCTCTTCATCTCTGGTGTGTAGGGAGCCCCGCCTCGTATTTGTTGATTTGAATTCTTCTAACTTCAGAAGAGATGATTCTCTTTCAGAAACTCTTCTCCCCTCCTGACCCCCTGAGTCCCTAGTGTCCTTCAGTTAAGGAAAGTGTAACTTCTGTAAATGCCAGTTTCTCCAAGCCAGGCCCTTCATCTCTGGCCAGGACAATTTAGGATAAAATTTCTTATCCTTCAGGCCTCTGGAAGACTGTTTTTAGAAAGATAGTTTAAGGTCCAATGGGAGTTTGATTAAAATGTTGATTCCTAGACCTGGGCTCAGACTTAATCAGAAATTCTGACAGTGAGACCTGAAAAGTCTGATTTTTTTTTTTTTTTTTTTTTTTTTTTTTTTTTTTGAGAGCAAGAGCAAGAGAGAGAGTGGAAAGCATATGTGGGGTGGGGCAAAAGGAGAAAGTGAGAGAGAATCTCAAGCAGACTTCAGGCCCAGCATGGAGCTCAGCAAGGGGCTCAATCTAATGGCCCCCCATGACCAGAGCAGAAATCAAGGATCAGACACTTAACCAACTGAATCACCCAGTCACCCCGAAAATCTGAATTTTTCAAAGCATCTTAACTCACATTTATGCTCGCTCATTCGGAGAGCCAGAACATTAGGGAAAAAAGCAGCAAAAAGCATGGAGGTTTTCTGGTATTTCACAGTCTTTCAGTGCCTGGACTTGAAACTGCTGCCATGTTTATGAGGAGAGAAAGAGAGTTGTTTTCCTGAATGCTTCCTGCCATGTTCTGAATAATGTAAATGATACACAGGGAGGGATTTTCTTGTTTAAATGAAAGGCTTGTATTCTTAGTCTACATTCCACCTCTCTTAAAAGCACCCTGAGGGGGAGGACTAGGTGGTTGCAGGCTGGAAGAGGGCAAGTGTTCTCAGCAAAGCAAAGGGCAGTACAGACAGTGACAAGTTCTGAGAATGATCTCAGAGCATCAAGACTGGAGCGATGACTTCAGAGCATCCCTTTTGGGAAGGCTTTGTTACCAGGTGCACCAGAAAGGATTCCATATGGCTCCAATAGTCTGGTGGAGTTGGATGCATATTTGAGTATAACCCAAAGATATGAAATAATCCATCCTTGGTTTATTTCTAGATGATTAATCCCTCCTCGATATCCAAGACCTGTCTTATGATTAATTTAAGTTCTCCCACAACCAAAAATCTGTGTCACATCCTCGAGAGTAACGGAGCCCCACATCCAATGTGATTTATTCAAGAAACAAAAGCAAAGAGGCTGTTAAGTCTCTTCCTTCAACTTCCCTGCTTGCCAATAAGTTCATACCATTGATTTCTTTCTCCTTCTTTCCTTACTTTCTGAACAAAATACAACTCTCCCTTTTGACACCCTTCCCCCAATGGACTCATGGCATTTCTTTGGAATTTTGCATTACCTCCTTCTGACTGGAGTTGCTTCCAATGGACCTCTGAATTCTTACTCTCTCTTTTCCAGACCTCTCCCCTCTCCGTTCAAACATTCTTAAATCTCTCTTCTTCATAGATAAATAGAGAAGTCATTAAAATCTTTAAATATGGGCAGCCCATGTGGCTCAGCGGTTTAGCACCGCCTTCAGGCCAGGGTGTGATCCTGGAGTCCCGGGATCGAGTCCCTGCATGGAGCCTGCTTCTCCCTCTGCCTGTGTCTCTGCCTCTCTCTCTCTCTCTCTGTCTCTGTGTGTATCTCATAAATAAATAAATAAAATCTTTAAAAAAGTCTTTAAATATACATCTACACCTTCTTTTAAGATGGGTGCAAACATAATACTACCTCTTAGGATTTCCAGGGGATGGAATGAGCTAGAGTTAAAGCTCGTAGGAGATTGTTGGCCCGAGGGAAGTCATCTCCTATCAACTCAGAATTTCATGGGGAATGTGTCTGTCTCAATGACACATTGTCTGTCTGTCTTTCTGTACTGTTTTCTGTGCACACACACTTCCTTCCCGAGCACCCTCACCTCTTCTGTCCTTCATTACCATCTGGCTGAAGGAACCTTCACTCCCCCGCCCCCCAAAGTACTCACCTCCTACACATTCGCCGTGACTTTCGGCTGGCCTTTGACCAACCCCAGCTGGCCGCTGATGATGCTGTAACTGCATCACCTGTCCAGTGACACCCCCTTACCCTTTGCACGCAGTCCACCCAGATGTCCTGCAATATTTCACCTAAGCTTTTGCTTCTTCCTCTCCTTTATTTTCAGATTTCTAATGACATTTTCTCGGTATCTGTCCTCTTAAAAGACTTGCTCTTTGGTTGTTGCTGTGGCTGTTGTTGCTGATGATAGAAGCAGATGCTTGGTGCTGTAGAAATTTGCTCCCAATCTACAATGTGAGGCTCGGTGTCACGCTTCATGCCCTCCTCTGTGACTGTGCTTCCCGTCTGCTCTTCCTCAGATGACGCCATGCATATCATGGCTCCCTAGGTCTTTGTCTATCCTAGGTTCCCATTTTATCTCATCCCACTGAACCCAGCGATCCCCAATAACAGTCTAAAACAGTAGGATGTGGCCCACAGAAACATTGTTGTAGCCTCACTATATTAAAAAAAAAAAGTTTTCACATTTCAGCTTTTTTCACCTAACATTCCTATTTGTGACTTCTTTTGGAAAATTGGAGTATCTCACCCTGCCAGACCTGTGTTTCCATGTGACTACAGCCAGCTAGAGCCTTCATCAGGGCGCCCCCAAGTTCATACCATGACTCACAACCACCTTCACTTTACTCTGCTAACTTCCAGGCCCTCCAGGCAGTTCAGGCCACCACTCCTGTTGTACTATCCCTAGATAGGTTGTGACCCCAGGAAACAAGGACAGCCAAATTTATATTTCTCACACTGGCCTGGCCCGCACATGCACAGCCAAATTTCCACACATATTCCAGTAAATCTCTGACTTGCAGAGCCTGCTATCCTCACTCATGGCAATTTCTACCCTTCTCGGGACCTTTTAGCATGACCTGCAGAACTTAATGATCCTTCTGAGAGAGTGTTTGAATCCAGAATTCTAAGAGAAAACACACACACACACACACACACACACACACACGTTATGCATTAATCAATACTTGGTGGCATGCTAGTCGAGAATCATCCTTCTATAAGAAGGATCTAGTTATGCAATAAAAAAAATATAAAAACTGATGTTGTAAGCAAGGAAGGCAGGTCAATAACTGTTGGAACAGTTGGGACGTGAGCTAGAGCATACTGGAACCATGGTGGTATGAAATCGAGGCTGTAGTGAATCCAAAAGACACTGCAGAGGGAAGTTTGGGGACAGATAAAATTAAAATAAATTTTTTAAAAGCAGATGCAAAACCTAAAATAAAGCTACAGAATGAGCTTGAGGGTTGGTGGTGCCACTGATACATAGGTGGAGGCAGAGACTTGGGGAGATGTGGACGGTGCTGAAGATGATGCCGAGTCCCATTTTTGGCGTACTGAGTCAGATGCCAGCCGACAGCTAAATAGATTCAGTGCAGCTGGAGGGAAGACACGGTGTGGAGAGTGGAAGGTGGATTGGAGCCACGGTTTTAGAAGCTGCCCACATATGTGTGGTTTTCCAAAAGCTCTCTCTCAGAGAGAGAAGAAAGAGAAATTAGAACAGAGGAAAGAGGAAGGAAAAAGAGGGCCACGCAGGAGGTGAAGAGTCAAGAGATAAGTAGGAGATAGAGCAAAGAAGTAAAGAAATCAAGGTGATAGTTTGTTATAAAAGGGACTTTTCTAGCAGGATCCACTGAGCAAGGGAGGGTATATCTACGTAATATATCTACATGAGCTTACTGGACTTGGCTAGGAGAATGTCATTCAGTTGTTCAATAAATAGACACTAAGCATCTATTATTTTCCAGAAAGTGTGATGGGAAGAACCATTCAACATGGAGATTATATCAATCAGTAGGGCCTAGGTTTGGCTACAGCACTAACTCCCAAATCTCTATGGCTTAAAACAACAAAGGCTTATCTCATACTCATGCCAGGGGCTCTGATCCCTGTCCTTCTCATTCTGGCACCAACCTGATAAAGCAGCCACCCTTTGAAACATGGCAATTGCCATGACAGACAGAGAGAAAATGTGCATCAGCAATTAAAGCTTCTCCTGGAACATGAAAGCAAGCTGGGTGGTCACATCTAACTTTAAGGGGCAGCGAAGTATGACTCTCGCAGACTGGAGCATGTGTGCACAGCCCCTGTGAGTTCCCCTGGAGATGATTTTAAGGAAGAGTAGATGAAATTCACAGCTCTGAATATTTACCTTTCATTTCCTTGAATCAAGGCTTACAACCCAATGTGCGCGGCCCAGGGCGAGATGAAAATGCAGGTCCCCAGGGTAGAGGCAGAGACGTCCCTCACCTCTACCCTCAGGCCCACCACCTCAACTCATGGTGGACAGATGGCCCCCAAAAGATTGTAACCTCTGCACTTGATGGACTTGTTACCTGGATCGGGGGCAGGCAAGAGGCCGATTACAGCTTGGCACTGCCAACTCAGAGAAGGATGGCACCACCTGGCCCCATCCCGGCTGCTACAGGGTATGAGTCTGATCCTGACCCTCCCCTGACCCATACCCAAGCACCATAGGGAGCTGAGAGCAGTGGCAGAAAATGGGCCTACCCTCACCCTACAGATGTCACCCAGCCACCACCCCAGGCTGAGAGTGGCAGCAGCAACAGGACCAAGGCCAGGTGAGATCTGGTCCGCAGAGGGCAGGCAGTGAGCAGCAGGGAGGTGGGAGGGGATAGAACGTCTTAGGAGCTAAGGCCCCAGGCCCCCAGCACATGCCCCGTTAGACTTCCCTTACAAAACACGAATTCAAATTGAAAATGTCTTCAAGACAGTGACCACGGAGTCCCTTTGGAGAGTAGGGCCCCGTGCAGTTGCACTGCGCCTACACCCATCGTAATGCCTTCCTGTGGCTAGAAGGACATTCCTCCATTCTACCCCATCATTTGCCTTTTCTTCTTTGCCTGTTCTTCTTTCCAGCTGCCCTTGAAACCACTTTCAGATGAGGAGTCATCCTAACAGGAAATTCATTTTGGGGATAATTTAAATCCCCACCTACCTCAACGTGCTTGACAATAACCTACTCTTAAGTCTTCTTCCAAGATATCGGGCTCTTGGTAACCCCCTTATCTGGGCCTGGGAATGGGCGTAAGGCAAAGGGGTGGAATGCACCAGTCAACTTTGCAAAGTTTGCAAAGTTTGCCATTTATGCAAAGTCTAAGAACGCCAGCGTTGCTCGCAGGGAGATTGCATATTCGATAGGCCCTCAGCCTCCCTCTTTGCCAGTGAGGCAGCCTGCAGAAGTCAGGTGTCAGGGAAATAGAAATAGGTGGTCTTAATGTTCTCTCTGGTATTATATCTATCTGTAGAGAATATAGCTTACAACAGATTAGCGGACTCAACCTATACCGAGACCGTGGTAAGAGTGAATCCTGTTGACATTATCAGTGATTCCTGGAGGAGAATTTTCTTCCTTTTCTTCCTCTCCTTTCTTTCCAGAATTTATTTGTTCCCCTGTATACTTGGCTATCCTTTATCCCATTGCTATTTATCTCCCTGAAATAGCTTTGCGTATCTAACCATATTAAATCCACTTACTTATTGTTAGTTTATCTCTGTTTGGTGTATCGAATGTTTATTTATAAGCCACTCATGTCTCTCAAATTTACCTGATTGTTGCCTGTCTGTTCTGTTCGCTGGCATGTATCCGACTGGGCTGTGCATATATTTGCTGCACTCAGATAACAGAAGTCTTTTGGTAAATATAACTATTCAGAAGTCCTGAAGGAAGGTTTGGAATACCTAAGAGGCAAAGAAAACATTCCTCTGTACCCAGAAAGTGCCCTAATACCCAGAAAAATGTGCTCCAGGTCGACTTCGAGTGTGTTTTGGAATAACGACAAAATCTGGCAGTCAGCCCTTAAGAGGAGATTAATCCCCTCTCTTAAAGGCTTTCAGTATCCTGAGGCTCCTCTTATCGCACATTGATTAGTGCTGGTGTGTGTAAGGCTGCCTCCGCAGTGTGTCCACATTCCAGGACTTGGTCCAGGAGAGTGCAGATTATCTGGTTCTCAATCAACATCAGCTCTTCGACACCTGACACAATGTCCAGTAGACAACAGGAGGTTCATCAACATTACTTGGCCTCATTTGACCCGGGATGTTACTTTCCTAATCTCTCATAGATGCATGTCTGGGATTATTCATATGTCCCCGTCTGTGGTCTGTGGACACCCAAAGCATCCCACGATGGGACACTCTCAGACGAGTGCTCAGAAGCCGAGCTGTGAGCCAGACACACCTGTGCGTGCACCTGGCCTCGAGCATTATTAGCTGGGATGTGTCATGTAACCTCTGAACTCCAGGCCTTCATCTGCAAAGTGGAAATAGTCCGAGTACCACCCTCATGGGTGTGCCATGAAGACAAAGTGGGACAATCAAGGCAAGCTCTCGAGTAGACAGCAGGCACTCAATAAGTACCACCTCCTGCTGCTGTTCCCGCTGCCACCTGACCAAATCTTATTTGTCAGATGCCTACGTCAGCATGTTGGAAAATGTGGGTGCAAAATGGGTGTCTCAGTGAATAGTCCTTGGCATGTTGACTCTAAATTCTTTTCACTGTTCCATGTGGCATCTTCCCCACATGGCTGCCTGTCCCCAGGCAGAGGCGGTTTCTGGGCCTGACACGGGCCCACTCTCACTGAGGTCCCCCCAACCCCCGGCATGGTGGTAGCAGGGGAGAGATGTGATTATTTGGGCCTTCTGCTTAAATTATTTTGTGCCTGGGGTATGTATTTATTTGCCTGCAGCGAATTCAGAAGCATGAACAATGCTCATGTTCACAAAGTAACAGTTACCGATGTTTTCAAATTGTGCCCAGCAATTTCTGAGTGTGGATCTGAGAGGCAGGAAGAGGCCTGGGTTGGATTTCATACATTAAGATGTCTTCCTTGCATGCGGGAAACATCAACTCTCAGTGGTTTGGTTGGGGATGAAGCATCCTTGCATGGGCCAAATCTTAGGCATTTCCGTGTCCCCCTTGCCATGGTAGGCTTCCTCATTCATTCACTGATTGATTCGTTCCACAAGCACAGTTGCAAGCTCTGCTCCTTGTCAACCATGGGGCTACATGTGGGGATACAAGCAAGATTTTTGGCTTTATGGATCTTAACCTTCTAAACTTATGCCCAAATTTCAGGTGCTGCTTGGTGCCGTGGCAGGAAAAGTAATGCACGGAAAAGAAATAGAGAACAAAGGGGAGGGGGTGCAGAGGGTGGGCGTACAAGTATTTTCTTTAGGTCATCAGAGCAGAATAAAGTGAGGGAATGAGGCAGGTGAGATGTGGGGGGGGTGGGGGTGGGCAACATGTTCCAGGCAAGACAGTTGCAAGAGCAAAGGCTGCTGGGGGGTGCTGGGGAGGCGCTTGAGGGAGGGGACACTCAGGAGATGAGTCAGGTGGGAGACAGGAGCCTGATCATGCAGGACCTTTGGGATAAAGATAAAGAATTTTAAGATCACAGGAAAGAGGAATGAATGTCAGTGGGGGTGACTGGGAGTCAGTCCAGCCAGGAGCATCCCAGCGAGTTGCTGCTGCTACCATCAGGGGCACCTGAGCTTCTGTGAGGTGGACACCGCGGGACTAGCTAGCTACGCAGCCATTGTGGGCCTCGGTTTTCCCATCCATAAGATGGGGATAATGATACCTACCCTTAGTGGTTCTCCTCTGAATTAGATACATCTGGATGCACCAATGAACGGTCGCTATTTAGAGATAACACTACATCATACCATATTATTATTTTCAGGGATTTTTCCAAAATGATAAAAGAGAAATGAGTGTGTAGGGAAGGATGGGGGCTGCCCTAGTTTCTGGCCGTGGGCTCACCTTGTGTTTTTGCATTGGCAAACCTTTCTTGCGAAGTAAAACCTTGCTTCGAATAACCTGGAGGTTCCTTTCTTCAATGTAAGCCTCTTTAAAATAAAAATGCCCACTGTCCACCTCTTTGGAATGCCCCAGACTCTTCCTCCCTCCCCTCCCGTCAGGCTCACTATCGTCTCTCAGCTTCTGCGGTGCCCCGGCCCCTCACTACCCCCACCCTGTGGCTGGTGTGCATGCTGCTTGCCCAGCTGACCACAAGGCATCGTTAAAAATTTTAGGAGCAACTGACCACATTGAACATGGTGTGACTAGCGTCCCCAGGAGGTGTAATACCCAGAGATCCCGCATGCCTCTCTCCATCGCTTGGAGCCCAGCCCCTAATTTCTCCCGGTTGACTTCTACTCCTACATAAGACTGTAGCTCAAATCTTGTGTCTCAGGGAACATTCTCTGGCCTCCAGAATGGGCCCAGCCCCTCATAATTGCTCCCCTTGCCCATAAGCCTCTCTGGATCGTTAATCATAGTTGAAATCTTACTTTTTTCTTCATGTGATTATGTAACTGAAGCCAGTGAGCCCTGCTAGAGTGGAAACCCCATCAGCTTGGAAGCCACGGCCCACTTGTTTCTTTCTTGTTTCCTCACCATCACCATTTCTGTGCAAGTACAGTTTCTGGCAAAGAACAATCATACCATAAATGTTTGCTGAATGAATCACCAACCTTCCAGGAAGCATCTGTGTCTTTTATAGATCCTTTAGCATGTAGTTTTGTTACTCCAAAGCCTCACAGGAAAAAGGCAAAGAATCAGTGCACAACTGCCCCATGAGAAGAAAACCAGATCTTTTCCAAGAAAGCCAAGCTTGTGTGTGTTTACTAGTCTAGAAGGCAGAGGCGTTGTTCAACTCACCTTCCCATTCCCGGCAAAGAATGAATAGCCAACGTTTCTGGCTGAGGCTGGAAAGCCAGGGAAGTTGGGCTGCGGCTTGAGACCAGACTCTGATCCAGAGAGCTTGTCTCTGATCCATAGGCAAGGACACTGGTCAGTCACATCCTTACAGTGAGGTTTTAGCATTTTGTTTTAACTGCCTTTCCCAAGATTGCCAATGACAATGCAGCTGTAGGTACTTGCCTGGTGTGTAATTCATCTGGACTACTCTGAAAAGAATGGCACAGAGTTTGGGGCTTAAACAACAGAAATTTCTGGAGTCTGGATTCCTGAGACAGGTGCCAGTGTAATTGGGTTCTACTGAGAGTTCTCTTTTTGGTTTCCTCACATGACAGAGAGAGATGAAGACAGAAGCAGAGGTGGGGAGGAGGGAGCAAGCTCTCTTGGGTCTCTTCCTGTATGGGCACTAATCCCATACAGGGGGCTCCACCCTTACAACCTAATTACCTCCCAAAGGCCTTACCTCCTAAAGCCATCCCATTGAGGGTTAGGATTTCCACATATGAATTTTGAGAGGACAGTACTTAACACTTGGGAAGCTCCATATTGAGATTTGTAGCCAACATCATCTGTGCCTACAAGAGGTGACATGAGACATGCCTTCCATATCAAGAAAGTAACGGGCCATTTGTCCATTTAGCGAATCATGATTAAGCAACCACAATGTGCCAGGCCTTGTTCTAGGTGCTGGGGATTGAGAAGTGAAAAAGAAAGACAAAAGTGGCAGTCCTCAGGGAGCTGACTTGCTAGTTGGTAGAGGCAGTAGGTGAGTGTGTCAGGTGATCAGTTCATGCTAAGGGCTATTGAGCATATCAAACAAGGTTATGTGTTAGAGAATAATGCAAGGGGTTGGAAAAGATTTTAGATTGAGCTGTGAACCAAGTGATTTGTGGGAGCCCCCGCCATACAAATACTTGGGGGAAACAGGGTTCCCAGAAGGGGGAACAGCAAGTGCAAAGGTCCTGTTACTTAGTTAAAGGCATTAACCAGTCATTGTGAGTACAAACTTACAGGCCCATTTTAAAAATTCACAATCATGACAAAAAGCAAATACATTCAGGGCACCACTTGGATTCCAAGTTGTTCTTTGTTCTCACTTTTTGGGCAAGCAGTGAACAAATTCAATATAGTTCTCTCTGTTTAATCTCCTATCTTTCCAAGATTTCCCTCAATCCACCTGTCTGTCTCTTCCTGAATAGCTGAAATGGCAGCCAGAGAGTATGAGAAGTATGCATTCTTGTGAAGTCATGTCACGCTCACGTTACAGCGAGGCCACGTGGAAGAATGATAGAATTATCACTCCCTTTTATCACTCAGGAGAATTGTAAAATTGTGTGGTTATGGGTTTTGCTGTTGACCACACCTGTTTGATCAGCACACTCAGAGAATTTACAGTGCATTCATGGGATAAAATAAATATCCAGGGGAAAAAAAAAAGCCAAATGCCTTTGAAGGCTTCTGCTACACTGGTAAGTGGTCCTTATAAAGCAGCCTATTGATAGTTTGAGGATTAATAAGGAAAGACATTTGGGAAAGATTTTGTAAGAAGCAAATGCTTTTAAATTTTGAAGGGGTGGGAGAGGAGGAAGAAGAGTTAAAATGTGACAAAAGAAAATGAGAGTGCCTTACATCAGGCTCACTAGGAGCAGAGCCTGAGGCAAGGATTTGGGTACAGGTGATTTATTGAGTGATTGCAATAAAACCTGAAGGGAGTGAGGGAAGCAAGACAGTGCTGAGAAGGATGTGGTCCCAGGTAAAGTCTAACTTTGGTCTGAAGCTCAGATAGAGGGCTCTAGAATGTAAGCCCTAGTGGGTTTCTCCTCTTTTGAGGCAAGGAGGATGGACTTTTGTTTCCCAGTGTCAGTCAGTCATTGGTCGTGGATGGTAGGGATGCATCTTAACCTTTCAGGTAAGGTGGCACCTGTTCAGCCTCTATGGACAATTCTCAAGGGGGGACAGCTGTGAGTCACCAGCAGCCACCACTCACAGCAGCTGTGGGTGGCTGTACCAGAAGGGGATCATGGTGGAGAACTCCTAGAGTCTCCTGCACCTAGATTCTCCTTCAGAAAGGTCTGTCTTTCCACAAAATATGAACATCCATTCATTCAATTATTAACTCATTTATTCAATACATTTTCTTGAGCACCTACTGTATTTCAGAAATCAGTGTTACGACAATGAACAAAATAGATCTGTTGGTCGGCAGTTATCACCCAACTTAAGCAAATGAGACAACACGACCAGACAAACCACAGCAAGAGTGCTGATAAGTTCCATAGTAAGAGAGGTCAAGTTCTGTAGGAGCTTTTATTAGGACCCCTGAATCTAGGGGAGACAGTCTAGAACAGGTTTGTCCATCACAGCAGCCATGAGCCATATATAGTTATTGAGCACTTGAAATGTGTCTAATCCCACATGAGATGCTCTGGAAGTATAAAATATACCTGGAATTTCAAAGACTCGGTATAGAAAGAAAATGTGAAAGATCTCGCTAATAATTCGTTATAAAATTTGCATGTTAGAATGACAACATCTTGGCTCTACTGGGTTAAATAAAATATATTATCAAAATTAATGATACTTGTTACTATTTACTTGTTTCATGTGGCTTCTAGAAAAATCTAAACTACATATGTGGCTCACTTTGTATTTCCATTGAATGGCACAGGGCTTCTTGAAGCTTTCTGTCATACTTTCAGCATCCCAGACGGGCATGCTGAACAATCCAGTAACAATCCACAATCCAGTTAACATGAATGTTCACAGAGTATCGCCTCATGATAATGAAGACATAGGCACATTGCTCCAAATTTAATATTGAGCACTTTCAATCATTTGAGACCACTATAGTTTGGATTGGATTGGTTTGGATGGTTTTTTTTTTAATAAACCCCTTAAATGATGGACTCCTCTTTATGTCTCCCTCTCGTATCCTAAGGCTCACAAAAACACAGTTTCCTTCCATCCCACACATCTTTTAGATAATTGGACTTTGACTGAAGAGTGTTTCCATCTACCACGGATACAATTCTCATTCTATCAGTCCCTTTTTCTCTTCTCTACGTGGCATGATTATGAATATAAATCTATAGATTCAAAAGTGAAGAGGCAAAGAAATATAAATGGCTTGAAGTGAGTCTCTTTTCAAGTAATTTTTTCCCCTACCCTAGTAAGATGTCACTCCGAGAGAGATTTCACAGCACAGCAACACTAGAAAGTATGATAATCGTTCAAAACATAATTGAAAGATTTCAAAAGTTGAACTGGAAGCATTTTTGTCAGAGTTTATTGCAAGTATTTTGTATCTTAAAAAAAAAGTTTATGAAAGTTCTGTGACAAGAAGATAAATTATGGAACCATAAGAACAGGGAAATAAATGGATCCTGGCGACTGACAAACAGGGCAAATGACGAGAACATATAATTTTAGCACACAAAAAAAGGTAACTAAATTTGAAAAATTGCATTAGTGTATCATTTTCTGTATATGAGCCATTAGAGGGGAAAAGTGGAAATTACACCCTGTAACAAAGTAAAAATGTTTTCAGTGTTTAAAGGTAATTTTGTAATACTGCTACTATTACTTAAACTCTTACCTCTTATAAAAATCCAAAGACAGGACCCCTGGTGATATTACCTGTGTCTTAGGCAAAGAGCAACAATTTGAATTCCATTCAAATACATTTGTATTTTGCCAAGTGCTATCAAGCTCTGAGCTGCATAATTTGCCATATAAGTGAAATAGATACTTTTCCTCTGCACATTTATCACTCTCCTGTGGGCTTCATTACTGACAATCAAATCATAGAAGATGTACAAAATTGTCATGATGCACTTATTTTCTCATGATATTCGATACAAATAGTACTTCTTTACAAATGGCTCCCCCCCCCCCCCCCCCACCATTTGCCATAACATTTTTGCGGGCTTTTCAGAATCTTACTAAAGTTCCAGTGATAGACTTTTTTTTCCCAAGCAAATATGTAGGACTCCTTGGAAAACAGATATTGCTATTTAGGGAAAAATTAAAAATACTTGACATAAACAAAAGTAGTATTGTTTCCAAGCAGTCCTTTAACTGTTACTTGCTAGATGTGTGTGTGTGTGTGTGTGTGTGTGTGTGTGCTGTGTAAGAGTGTTTATGAAAACAATAGATTCTAACTCAAGTTATCTCCCCTTTGAAATCACGCACATCCCATCATGGAATCATTTTTGAGAATTAAATATAGAGACGCACATCAAATGCCCAAAATCTAGTCAGGAAATTTAAATGAGGTAGTGGGCAAGAAGTATATATAACCCCCTCTGTCTAGCTTTTATTTTTACACTTTTAAAAACATCATGGGCACAGAGAAATTTTTGTTCACTCTAAAAGATGTGAGAACAGGCAGTTGGCCCTGTGCCTTTAACTGGCAAAACCATAGGGAGCAGTAGGGACTGTGGCAGATTGAAGAACACGCTCTGCCTCTGGGGGTTGGGGGTGGGGGAGGCAGCTGCTCCCAGCCCCAGTTTCATGTTCCATGAGCAATGCAATGTTTTCCTTTACTTCTTTTCAAAAGAAGCCAGAAATCTGGATGTGTGTGTGCATGTGTGTGTGTGTGTGTGTGTATGTTTAGAAAGATACTTCTTGATTTTTAAAGGTTGATAGCATATTTTAAGTGTATAAACATTGAGCAAGCCAAAGAAAATACATTTCCTAGCCAGATATAGCCTGAAGACTGCCAGGGTGTGACTTCTGGGGAATGGTCTTCCCCAAGGGTCTGGGGCAACCAGGGTCATCATGCAAGGGTCATGCCGTCTGCCCTGAATCTCTACCTCTCTACTCTTCCTCCTAGGACATGATCTATTGGAGATGAGGTCATCTATGGATAGATATTATTTAAAATATCATCTAGGTTAGCTGATTAAACTCCTCCACTTCTCTTACCAATGTAGGTGGTACTTGGACCTTCAAAGTAGTTAAGTCCCCCATCAACAAAAACCATTACATCGTCATCACCTAGTGAGTATGAGTCTCAGGGCAACAAACTAAAGATATATAAGGGAATATCACTTTCATTTTCTGGGTTTCAAGCTTATTCCTATTTTCAGCAAAGCAAACACAACTTTCTGACTCTGATCTGTTATAGGATCCCCTTCCTCTACGTCTCTGGGCTCTGGCTGCCAAGATGCACTAGAGCCATTTAGTTCCTGAGCTGTTGGCTTCCATTAGCTGAGCATTTTTTCTCCTCCCTCTTTTCTCCTCCTCCCAGCCAGGTGGAACTCCTTGCTTATCTGGGATGGGGGGCGGGGAAGGTAGGGGAGAGGAAGACCCACCCTCAACTCTCAATTCTGGCCAAACTCTTTTTCTTAACCTTTTGTTACAAATCCTCTAAGTCTCTCAAGGTTTTTAGGCTTTTGGAGATAAAAGCCAAGGAGAGGTAGAAGGTATTTCTGCTTCCTACTCAACCACATCCTTTCCCCAAGACAAGGAACACAACTGATGAGTACATACAAGTGTTAGAGACAGAAGCTAGGTTAATATTTCACTCAAGTATCCCGGAGCAGTAACAATTCCAGCATCTCTAACCACCTCTACTTGTTGGATACCAGCTCAGTATTCTGGGCCTACTAGGCCTCATCTTATTTATTTTTCAAGACAACCCTATGAAGTAAATATTAACTGTGTAAGTTGTCTATTGACAGTGCTGCATAACAAATATCTAAAACAATAAACATTGATTTCGCTCACCAATCTGAGGGGTCCAGCTGATCTGGGCTGGGCTAATCTCAGGCGGCCCTGCTCATAAATCTGGGGTCAGCTTCCAGGCTGGCTTAGGGACTCTGCTAATCTTGACTGGGCTCACTCATATGATTTGGAATTGGCTAGCTGTGAACTGATAGAGAACAACCTTGGCTATGATGGCTGGGACAACCTGGCCCCATACCAGCCGTCTCTTACCAGCAAGGTAGCCTATGCATTTTCTTCTTGTAGCAATTGCATAGGGAAAAAGTGAGCAAGCCAGGTCATGTAAACATTTTTCAATTTTCTGTTTTGCATTCCATTTGCTAATGTCCCAATAGATGACACAGGTCGTGGGCCAAGCTAGGAGTCAGAAAGAAGGACACAAAAGCAGTTAGCTGGCAAAGGGCATAGAGAGAGGGAGGCCCATAATACAAACAATATCCCATTCTCTGAATGACAAAACTGAGCCTAGGAGAAATGAGCCAGGCAGTAAAGAGGCTGGGCTTCAAACCTATGCATGTCTGATTCCAAAGCTGAGCTCCTAGCCACATTGCTCTGCTCCCTTAATTTTTTAAAGGAGCTTATAAAAAGGATTCTCCATGTTAAGGCAGCATCTTCCAGGCCAAATGGAGTGTTGAGTAATTGCCTGCTGAATATGGTTGATAGAGAAAGCAAACTTCAAGCCAAAACACTTTAATTTCCCCTAAACATATGTAATCATCTTAATTTCCTTTTTGCCTCTGTTGACAGAGCTTTGGGGAGACAACTCCTTTTTAGCATCAGCCAGTGTTTCCCTGGGAAGCCGCATGCAAGCAATGGGGTTGGCATTCTTTCCTCCTAAAAAAAAAAAAAAAAAAAAAATCCATTTTATGTAATTTTACTATCTTCCCTGGGCTGGCCCCTTCTTCCCACCAGGGACCTCTTTTGCTTGACGTTGTTCTTTACCCCACGGGTTTGAACCCTCGTGTTCATTAACAATCAGGCTCCCGTGTCTTGGGTGATTTGTGACCTAGGTTTAGTTCCCATCACTTGAATCCATTTGGGGGCCGAATTTCATACATAATGAAAGAGCTGGTTGAGCGGTGCTGATGTCTCTGGAAGGACCAGCTCATTGATCAGTAATTGGTTTGCTTCAGAGGGCAGTTGTCCTAATCTGAGAGGCAGATTACATTTTCAAACAACGAAGTACAAACCCAGCATCCTCCTGCAAATCCAGTTTCTTCCGTGGGTTGACATGACCAGAAATTACCATCTTGACTTTATGGAACTGTTAAACATTTTAGAGTACGGCATGAGGTCCGATAATAGATTCAAGTGAAAATAATAGTAATAATAACAGCACCTGATATTTCTAGAACCTTTATCATATGCCAGGAACTGTGCTAAACATTTTTTTAAATTTTTTTTTAATTTATTTATGATAGTCACAGAGAGAGAGAGAGAGAGAGAGAGAGAGGCAGAGACACAGGCAGAGGGAGAAGCAGGCTCCATGCACCGGGAGCCTGATGTGGGATTCGATCCCGGGTCTCCAGGATCGCGCCCTGGGCCAAAGGCAGGCGCCAAACCGCTGCGCCACCCAGGGATCCCTGTGCTAAACATTTTGCATGCATTTCACATTCCCCACCATCCCGAGTCATGGATACCACCCTAGGCCTATTTTACAGCTCAAGATCCTGAGGGTTTAGGTGATTTTCTTTCCCAGGGCCACACTGCCAGCCAGTAAGTGACAGGGAGAGCCAGGAGTTGGCTCAGCACACGATGGTTAAGAGCAGGATCAGTAAACTCGGTCTGTAAAGAGCCAACAGTAAATATTTTAGGCCTTTGCAGGCTATTTGGCCTCAGCAGCAACTCCTCGGCTCTGCTATTCTCACATGAAAGCGGCCACGGTTGGTGCCTTTACAAATGGGTGTGGCTGTGTGCCTATAAAACTTTATTTACAGAAACAGGCACTGAGCTGGATTTGACACTTGTCTGGCCTCACTTCCAAGCTGTATTGTTTGGGGCAACCTACTCAACTTCTTTGTAATTTCAGTTTTCTCATCGAAAAAGCGAGAAAGATGATAGTCATCCTACCAAGTGTATAAAGGGTGATCTTGAGGAGTAACTGCCCTTGCATACAAAGCTCTTGTTTCTGGTATCGCTAGTCGGGGGGGGGGGGGGGGGTGGGCGGGAGAGGAGAGGGGAAGAGCAATTTCTTCTGGGGCTTGAGCCTCACTTTCTGACTGACCAGCTGAGCGATCTTGGTGTGTCACTTAACATCTCTGAGTCTCAGACTCCTTTTTCCTAAAGTGGAAGATAGTAAGAGCACACATCTGATAGGATAGTTGGAAAGATTAAAGGAATTAAATGTGTGCAAATGGTTTAGAACAGTGCCTGGCACATGGCGAGCCCTTTAGCGGTGCTTGCTTTATTATTGTCATTACTGAAAAATTAAGATTTGCGCCCAAGTACGCCTGGCCTCCAGCTGCAGGCCTTTTGCCACCACATGGTCCTGCAGCACTTCCTCGTCCTTTTATGCTCCCGAGACCCCCTCAGTGACCTGGGGGAGCCTGTGGGCCCTGTACTGGAATACCGTCTTCAAACACATAATATAAAAATATAAAAAATGACAAAGAAACAGTTCTATAGAAATTTAGTGATCACAATATGTTTTTTTAAAACAGTTTTTGACGCAGTTCTATCTGTACTTCTGTATCAATGTATTAAATAATATCTATCAGGAGGTCTAATAACTAGTATAATGTTGAAATAGTATTAAATGTCCATGACATTTCAGTATCTCTGCAACAACTGTAATATGATATATCTGTGATTTGTACTGGTGCTAAAGTCACGGGGCCCGTGATTTGATGCCTGCATTTATAATTGAAGAAATGCTACATTTCAGGTAAAGGCTGGTGAAAGTAATTTTTTAAAAAAATTCACATTCATGAAATACCTGAATTCACAGATCACTTGGGGTCCACCGGCCCCTAGGTCAAGAATCTCTGTACCTATTGCCACTAACGGAGACATTTTATTTTTTTAAGATCTCTTTTTCTTTATTATTTATTTGAGAGAGAGAGAGAAAGAGTATGTGCATGCCCAAGCAAGGGGAGTGGCAGAGGGAGAGGGAGAGGGAGAAGCAGACTCTCTGCTGAGCAAGGAGCCTGACGCAGGACTCGATCCCAGGACCCTGAGCTCATGACCTGAGCCAAAGGCAGATGCTTAACCCACTGAGCCACCCAGGCACCCTAAAAGAGCCATTTAAAAAATAATAATAAATCTAGCGAACCTAGTTCCTATGGAAGTGAATGGTCCCTGCATCATGGTCTTTCAGCACACACACACAGAGATTGGGTTTGACAGGATGGATCTCTACAAAGAGAGTGATGCTTCTCGAGCCTCTGCAGTCAGGAAGTGTTCATTCACTGGTATGTGGGCGAGAAATCAGAAACGGTGTTGTCTCCTAATTTGATGCCCCGCGTGGAAAAAGATTGTCATTGAGACGAAGCCAGCGAGAGGTAATGGAAACATGATACCACTGACCTCATCCAAAAAAATAGCTATTGTCACAGGACAGAGATGCTGAATATTTGTAGGTTTGGGGAGAAATATATTTGTTAGTGAAATGGAGCTTACTGTGGGGTGAGTAAAGGTGAATTATTTGTCAGACGACTGGAGGAGGTTTATGCAATATAGTATTATTGAGCGGTGCTATTAACAGAGTGAATTGCTATTGTGACATGCCATTAAATTGTTTTTAGTGTCCACAAAGGTATCATTCAGGAGCTGGCAGGGTTAGTAACAGAGTTGTATTTTTGGTGGACAGCAGCAGATCTCGAAACAAAATAGCGTATTTTATAGAAAAGTAAAATATGGCCAAAGCCGGAAGTCCACAGACAATAGAGTCTGGGGTAGTCATTTGCAGCTACTTGACAAGAACCCCGAGAATCCAACAAGGCTCTCTGAGTCCCCGCTGTACGTGTAGTTGAAGCTGAAATCCGAGTGATGCATCAGGAAGGAATAGTGAAGAATTGAGATGAAGAGAGAATTCTGAGCCCTCGGCTCTTTCAAGGATGTTATGTCTTGTTCATGAAGGCATCCCCAGTGTTTAGCAAAGAGGTTGGCTCAATAACTATTTGCTGGGGGGGGGGGGTAAAAAAAAAAGAAAGAAAGAGGGGAGATCATGAGAGGGGGAGGCAGGAAGAGAGAGAAAGAGAGAGAATATTAATTAGCCAAGTGAACCACTGGTGGTATGCAAGCATGTATGTATCGGCATGTGCACCTATTGATGTATTTTTTATTTTTTCAGCACCTACTTGTTGTGTGCCTACTAAGTGTCAGCCTCTGTACTGTGTATTAAAAATGTATGTTTAATGAGACGGAAAAGATCCCCGCTCTCAGATGACTGGCGTTCAAGTGAGGGACTCAGAGAACAAACACGAAGTCAAATAAGCTTATTTCAAGACAGTGCTAAGTGTTAAAACAAAAACAAAAGCCAAACCAAAAAAAAAAAAAAAACCACCCATGCTGTCATGAGGTAGAGGGCAGCTAGAAAGTAGGGGCTCCTTTGGGTACGGTGGTGATGTTGGCACCGACAAAACCAATGGAGACCTACATTTCCTTAAGGGCTTCCTCCCCACCAGGCCAGGGCTGAGTGCCTTGCATCCATTATTCCATTTAATCCTCACATCTACACTGCGAAGCAGAGAGTATTTATAACAATTTCACAAATGACAGGGAGGAGAGCGAGGCTCAGAAAGGCAAGTTGACTTGTCTACAGTCACAGAGCTGGTAAGAGACAGAAGCAAGACCGAAATACCCCCTTGCCTGATCCCACGCCTGAGAGAGAGAAAGCAGGTGCCATGTTGCCTCAAGGGGAAGGGAAGCTCCCCAGTTGATGGTCACACACATTAGGGAAGAAGACTTTCGGGGAAGGTCTCTCTGTTCTTCGATTTGCAAATGAGCGTTATTTTTATGCTACGTCCTGGCTATTTTCTACCTGGTCACCTGGCTTCGTTCCTGAGACTTGTTGTCAGTAACCCAGATGGTGGATTTCATCTTGAGTCTGATTCATAGATGACTCTGAAGAAAATGTATGTCCTTCCCATATGGAAAAAGAACTGAGTCATCTTCCTAAATTAGATAGGGTAGGGGGAAAGGGATAAAGATCTTAAGGGAAACAAGCTCTTCTCCTGAAGAAATTGTCTCAACCCCATTTAGGACACGTTTTTCTCATAGCTGAGCTTTCATGGACTAAGCCGTGTGGATGGTTAGAATGACAGTAGGATTTTCCCATCAGCCAGCCACCTTCTACCCCACTTCTATCACGGGTACCTTGGAGTATCAGGTACTCAGTATTTCTGGCTCAGTACTCACTGTGTGCCCCAGGGCCATTGGGAGTTCACACTTGTTATCCTGATGTATTTTTGTTTACATTCTAACATGGCTGAATGCTATAAAATGTTGGCATGTGCATGTTACTATACCTTAAATGCAATTTAAAATACCAAGTATCCTTATGATTAGCATTACTATTATCATTTTGGCTATTCAATTATTGATGTATTTTTTTTATGTCCACATGTAGTATTGAGGTGTCCAGGACAAATGAGCAGGAACACTTTCACCCACTACGTGACAAAGGTCAAACTGGTCACACTCTCTGGAGAGCGTTTTGGCAATTTTTCAAATGCCTCTGGGGCTCCTGGGTGGCTCAGTCGGTTAAGCATCTGCCTTCGGCTCAGGTCAGGATCTCAGCTCCGCATCGGGCTCCCTGCGTGGCGGGGAGTCTCCTTCACCCTCTCCCTCTGCCCCTGCCCCTGCTCATGCTCTCACTCTCTCATTCTCAATCTCTCTCTCTCTAGCAAACAAATAAATAAAATCTCTAAAAAAATGCCTCTGAGGTAAACATGGCCCATAACACACTCATTCCATTTCTGGAAACTTACTAGAAGTTACATCCACATTAAGATATATGTAAATTATATCCAGTGAAGTATTTATAACATAGGGAAAAATTAGAAACAACTACAATGTTGAATAATGAGGCATTCGTTATTTCTTAAAATAATTCCTATACAGCAGCTTATCACCCACCATTAAAAATCCATGCTCATCGGGACCCCTGGGTGGCGCAGCGGTTTGGCGCCTGCCTTTGGCCCAGGGCGCGATCCTGGAGACCCGGGATCGAATCCCACATCAGGCTCCCGGTGCATGGAGCCTGCTTCTCCCTCTGCCTATGTCTCTGCCTCTCTCTCTCTCTGTGTGACTATCATAAATAAATAAAAATTAAAAAAAAAATTAAAAAAAAAATCCATGCTCATCAAGATAGAATTCTAATATATTAATTAGGGTGAACAAAAGGCACATTAGCAAACAGATGTATATTAGTGACCATATAAAATACTACAACGTTTATTCATGGCTACAGTATATTTATAGAGAGATGTAACTGTAGATAAATGTAATATTAAAGGTGATATTATCTTATATGATACTGTTGTTATATTATTATGACATAATTTATCATAAATGGGATTTTTCTTCATATTTTTCTATAACCCACATTTTTTACATGGAACATGTTTTATTATTATAGTCAGGAAAAAAATACACATGTACATACACAGTGAATGAAGGTCAGTGTTGGGGTTTTGTTTTGTTTTGTTTTTTTATGAAGGTCAGTGTTGAAGGTCCAAGTTTTGCATTCATTCTACCCAGCGCATTTTTGGGTTGCGCTCCCACGTTGGCCCTCTATTGGGTACCCATCCACCTGTCTCCCAGCTCTGGCTCCCAGCATCCTTCCACTGGCCTTTTGCTTTTCAGCACACATCCCTGAACTCACCCTTCAGGTCCTCCTCCCCAGGTCATGTCACCAACCCCATGCCGACAGTTTCAGAAAAGCTCAGCACTAACTTTGTACCCATTTCCTTCTTGGAAGAAAAGCCAACAAAAGATGTTCTTAGAGATTCATAGTCGTGCTTCTGTCTAATTCCCATCAGAAGAAGGGGAGCAGTAGCAAAAAGAAAAAAAAAGAGAGGAGTTTAGCTCAGTATGGTTGATGGTGGCACAGTTTGTTTCCTTATTAATGATGGTTATTAGTTTCTTAATGGCGGATGCTGGGAATTTAAGTCCATATAAAGGCTCGAGAAGTGGTCATGTGTATTGTATGTGAACTGTATCAGAAGAAAGCGAACAGAAAAAAGGAGAAGAAAAAGAAAAAGAAAAAAACGAGGCAGAGTAGATGCAGAGCCAAACAACTTTTTTGTTGTTTTCTTTTGTAAGTCACAGGGTTGACTGATTTCAGAGGAATTGATATGTCGAAAGGCCATATGATTAGTGGAAAAGATCTGAGGTTCTGGATTCACATAAAACTGGTTCGAATCCAGGGCCTTGCATTCATTGGCTTCGTTAGTTTGGACAGAGACAGTGTGACTTACCAATTAAAACGGCAGCCAGAAAAAAAAAAATATTTTAAAATATAAAAAATATTTTTAATTTTTAAAATATTTTTTTAAATATTTTTAATTTTTAAAATATTTTTTAAAAATATTTTTAATTTTTAAAATATTTTTTAAGAAAAAAAATAAAAATAAAAATAAATAAAACGGCAGCCAGACATGAGGGCTCTAATCCCAGCTCAGCAATTTCTAGCTGTGTGATTTCCCGCAAGTCACTTAATCTCTCTGAGCCTTCGCTGCTGTGCAGACATAATGGGAGAGGGGCCCTTTTCTTCTGCAGGATCAGTGATGTCATTAATGAAGCCTCTGACCTGTAGACGCTGCTTACTAAGCAGTAACTGATGTTACCACTCTTGATGATAATGATTTCGTGCTATTTATGTATCTTGCAACGAAGGAGAAAAAAAAAGAGATGAAGAAGAGGAGAAAACCCAGATTTCAGTTGTCTATAGCGGTCACATCAAACTGAGACCTCCCGAATGTTTGGGGTTGTCATGCGTTTTGCTCTAAGTGAAATACAAGAAAGTCACTGGGACATCTGTGAAGGCATGTGTGTGCTCCTCTCCATATTAGATTACATGTTTTAGGACAATAAATCAGTGAAAGAAAAGTAATAAATAATGCATGCCGAAAATGTGATCATGTTTATTAAGAAGCAACAGCCTTGTCATCTTCATTTTCTTCTTCAGTGACTCTCCCCTCTGAGGGTTTGCTCTTCAGGGACTCCCTGCAATTTAGCTGGAGGCCATTCTCTAATTCTTGTTTGCAAAAATACCTGCTTTGCAAAAATAAGTTAAAGGCTGAGCATCCGGGTCCTCTGATGAGTCGCTCATCAAATCCATCCCATCCTTAGAGGTGGCTTCCTGGGAGCTCCACATTTGTATTATTTTGCGCATTCCCACACGCTGTCTTGTCTCGCAATGGTCTTTCTGCGGCGAGTTTTTAAGAAGTCTCTTCTGTAAAGGCTTTCGGATTTTGGAAAAGAAAACAAAAAACAAAGATCAACTTTCCTTTTTCCTACTCCTGTGCTGCTGCTAAGACGAGATGTTGACGTTAGTGCGTTGTGACATCCAAAGACTTTAATTGGGGCTGCATTATAATCTGTTCCTCTGCACCACTTACACTTGAGTGACCCTGAAAAAGACAAAAAAGGAACCACACTGGCAACCGGTCTTCCAGGGGCCCAAGCACAACTTTGCCTGGTTGGAAGCAGAGCTGTGTGTGTTTCGGAAGAGAGAGAAACGGAAAGGGGCCAAGTGAGGTTGAGATTGGGAGTGATGGGGAGAGAAAGTGAAGGGAAGCAGGAGGCAAGAGAGAGGGAGCCAGAGGGTAAAGAGTGGCTAGCCTTCGAGCCCCTGGCTGAGCCCTCCTCTCTGGAAGGGGATGACAGATGGGCCCTGCAGAGCCATTGCTCAGCACCCCTGGGATGGGATGTTGGTGGCACAGCCTTCCTGTGAATGTCAGTGTCCTGGGTCCTGAGAGATGGTTCCAAACTTTGAGAGTGGCACTAGCTTGAGACTTCAGGCAAGGGTTGGGTTTGCACGTGCCCGAAATACCTTGAAGCCTCCCTCCCAATCCAGAAGGCTTCTGGCATTCTTTTCGCCTTGGTTAATTGTTGCTATCCTCAAGTACAGGAATCCTCCCCCCCAAACTCTAATCTTAGAAAACCAGAGCTCCTCCCACCACCACCACCACCACCACCACCACCACCACCACCATTTCTCTCTGTTCTCTCGATTTCTGTTTGCCATTCCTGTCCCCCTGTTTTCATTTTCTCCCTGGTCCCCTCCCAGTGCCACATTCACATCGCCACACCTGTCTCCTCTTGCTTGGGGTCTGTGTATGATGGCACTTTAGCACTGGGCGCCCAGCCCAGCGTGACTGAAGCAGGTTCACGAAATAGTAAATCATTTGGGGACGGAACCCCGAGCTTAATGAGCTTGTCCTGGCACCAACTTATTTATCAGGATTCTCTGTTCATTCCAGTCTACCTGTGAATCCATGTTAATTTTATTTTTTGACTCATTGGCTCCTTCAGCCCCTACCCCTTCACACCCTTGCTTCCTTCCTGTCGTCATGTGTGCACCTGTTCATTGCCCTCTCTCCTTTCTCTCCCTGCCCTCACTAGCATCAGACTGCGTTGCAAAATCAAGGCTTTATGGTTTTATATTACGCATTATATCACCTTCCTGGCCCTCCTTTTCCCTCCCTGGGCGTGAGCCCAGCCCCAGAATTCTTCCACAGGTGCCCACCTCCTTGAACCCTTAGATTCCATGCTGCTCACCTCCTTCCAACCTTCCAGAACTTCATTCTGTTTTGACTTCTGTCATTGTTGACTTCCACCTGACTCCCATTTGTTCTCAACTTGGTCCCTTTAGCCAGAAGCTCTGATCTGCTATTTCCTTACCTTTGATGTGTCTCCATTTCCTGTAATTAATCTCATTTTCCCTATAGTTCAGCAGCTACATGGACAGCCATAAGAGCAGTGTACCCAGTTCGAGCTAGCTGCCATGCCTCCCCGACCTGTATCTGTTCCGCACGGTCCGCCTCTTCAGTAGACATGGTCTTGCCCCAGGGGTAGAAAGTAGACATGCCATGTGGAAAATCTAACACTGACTTCTGTTCGAGGAAAATCAGACTGCCGAAGAGCCAGGTATAACACCAGTGGGCAGGTCGTTATATTCCGAACACAGAGCTTTGACAGGAAGCTCTATTTTTAAGAAAATGTATATTTGTACATGTGTCTTTATATCAAGTTTCTATGTATATTCAGTCCTCTGAGAAAAACCAATGAAAATCCAACGGAATATCTAGCCATTCCAATAAATCCTATCACATTGCCAAATATAGTCCTGGGAAATTTTTCCTAACTTTGTAGATTCTGTGGTTTCAAAGCTAGTAATACTCCATGTTCCTTTAATTTTTTTTTTTTTGGTTTTTTATGTTTTGTTTTTTTTTTTTGTTTTTGCTGTTGTTTAATACTCTGTGTTCTTGATTTATCCTTATCAACATTCCTGACACTGACTATGGGGCGTGTTCAGGACCAAAAGGTCTGTTTAGCCTAATCTTTTTAGTACTAGAACAAATAGATTTGAACAGTCTGTCCTCTTAGGATCTTTTATAAGAATGCTGTCCTTGCATTCTTTGATAGATTTGTTTCCATTTTTCTTAAAAAAAAAAACAAAACAAAACTAGGCTACATGTTTCAGGGGCCAGTCCTTGATATTATCTGGAGGCCCCAACATTCATAAAAATACTTTGAAAATTTAAAGGCATTCTACTCATATGAAAGGCCATTCACTGTCTGTCTCCCATAAGCTTTGGTTTCCTTCCTATAAGGCGGGCAGGACTCACCAGGCCTGGTCAGTGTGTCAACGCTGCGAGACGCCATATAAAGAAATGCTCTGTACACACCACACCTAAAAATGAAGACATTGCGTTGCTATCCTCATGTCTGTGTGGAAAATGGACCAAATTATTATATTTCCTCTGAAACTGTCCACAAGGAGTGTTTGGGTGGATGAGCCAATTAATGTTAGCAAACCATGTTGAGATATAAATTGAACGGTTTTGTACCAAAGAGAACATTTTTTTTTTCTTCTGACACTGCAGAATTTCCAGTGTTCATTTTACCTGGAGCATTACATGCCTCAATAAAGATTATCCAGCAATTTGACACTTTATCTTCTCCCTGCTTACAAACTGAAATGAGGAGAGTTGGGCATTTTGAAATGCAAGAGTTGATGTATCTCTGATTTTTTATTTTATTTTTTATTTTTTTAATAATAAATTTATTTTTTATTGGTGTTCAATTTGCCAACATACAGAATAACACCCAGTGCTCATCCCGTCAAGTGCTCCCCTCAGTGCCCGCCACCCAGTCACCCCCACCCCCCGCCCTCCTCCCCTTCCACCACCCCTAGTTTGTTTCCCAGAGTTAGGAGTCTTCATGTTCTGTTTCCCTTTCTGATATTTCCTATCCATTCATCTTTCGATGGAGTTTTTAACTCATCCGTCTGTATCTTCTCAAATAAGACTCCTAAACTTGCATCCTTTACAGATTACTCCCAAACTGGCTTTCCCTACCCAAGGGGACAGCATGACCTCGCTTCCAGTCTGTCGCCACACAGCCGTATGTGCAGCACTATGTATCTATGCATGTGCGTATGTGCATAACTTTACATAAATAGGACCATATGATAGCTGCTCCTTTTAAATTGTAATTAGTCACCTTTTCCCTTCTTTTTTATGCTTGACTCTCCCATTCTGGGCCATCGCATACTCACTGCCCCAGTCTCTACTCCACCTCTGTCCCCTAATCCAAATCAACAACCTGGATGGAACTGCTTCACGCTTTACTCCATACTCATGTAAGTTATACATGATACTTACACTTCTTTTCTCTCTCGGGTTCATACATGCACTCACGTACATGTCACACACACACACACACACACAAGAGTTGTGGCAACTGCTTTTTGAGGGGTTCTGGGTTTTGTTTGTCTCTGTGTGTAAAATGGAACGCATCTTCCAAGAGTGAAGACATTTGTGTTTGTTTTTTTTATTTTACTTCTTAAATTGTCATATGGTGAAATTGAATTTTTCTGGTGGTGTACAGTTCTATAAATTCTAATTCCTGTATCAATTTGTATTATGACCACAGCAATCAGTATATAGACAGTCCCTTCACTCCAGGTACCTTCCTCCTCCTTCCCGCTATAACGCCACTCTCCATCCACCCCTCTTCCCTGTCACCCACCAATCTGTTCTCCTTCACCATAGTTCTGGGGGTTTTCATAATGTATATATATAGAATTCTACAGCAATTAACCTTTAGTGACTGGCTTCCTTCAAGCAGCATAATGCCTGTGTGACACGTGATACTTTTTTTCTCTTAATTCAACTTAAATTCCAGTAGTTAATATGCAGAGTTATATTAGTTAGGTGTAAAATATAGTGATTCAACACTTCCGTGATACTTTTCAAAAGTATCTGTCAATGGTCCCTCTTTAATATTAGCTGAGGAGTGTTCCATTGTATGGAGGTCCTTAAATTGGGTGATCCATTCTCCTACGAGTAGAGACTTGGTAATTGTGCTAGTTAGGTATGCTTGTTCTAGGATTCCATTTCTACTACTTCAGGTTCAGGAAAAGTTTATATTAGTGCATGAATTTGCCAAATTCAAATATTAAGAAAAATCAAAAGATTAGAGAATCCATCATTAGAATTTAGAATTAATTTGAGCTGAAACATCAGATGGACTACCAGGACTAACAAAAATGACCCCTTCCACACACTTTATTTTTTACTCTGTGCCAGGCATGGAGATGGACACCAATGTCCAGTATCTTCTCACCTCTCCTAGGACCCCCTCTACAGTGGGCACTCTTGCCCTGTCTTACAGAAAAGGAACCCAAAACTCCTCTTCAGGTAACAGCCAAAGCAGGTGGTCCAACTATGGTAGTTCAAAGTCATTGTCCACCCAGCCTCCTCCCTAACAGTTGGAACTGTCTATCAGCTTGTGCTTCTCTTGGCTTTAGTTAGAATTTCCAGCCGCTTTCCACTTAGTAGTTTAGATAAACTTGATATTATAGTTTCCTTTCATTCCTTTAAGTGATGCAAATTGCTTTACCCAAAGAAAGGCATCGCATTACGCCATTACATGAAAAAATCTACTGAGAAAGAAAGAAGAAGAAAAAGATGTTTGGATGTTCCCCCCCCCCCCATTTTTCTTTCTGACTGATTTAAATGACTGCTAAGACTCCCCCCGCCCCCTTTTCTCTTGTTAAGTGAAGATATTCAGGTCTTATATACAGAAGCAAAACGAAGGGAAGAGATGATAAGTTATCTGATAAAATTGATGAATATAGTCGAGATTATTCATGGGGGTAGAGGTGGGTGAGAGGACACATCTCCCCTCACCTTCTGCTCCACATCACCACCATGTTCGGGGGGATGGGGCTTGGGGTTCCGAAAACTTAAAATACATGCAGGGAACCAATGATCTACTTCAGTTTCCCTCTGTAATTATGTTCTGGTGATTATTTGTTTGCCTTCGTCATTGTTTTTTTTTTTTTTTTTGCCTTCGTCATTGTTGATGACGCTTTCATAGCCAAAAATTGAAAAATTGGATTTGCAAAGTAAAGGGAAAATCTGCTAGCAGGAAGTTCGCTTCCATTAGCCATGTAGCATCTACAGCTGGGCAGACAGATGGATACATCGCCGCATTTCTTTCTTTCTTTCTTTCTTTTCATCCTAAACACTGTATATCGAGTAAATAGTTTTCCCCAGGAAAAATCTTGCTGGCTCTGGCACCAAGAATTCAGCTCCTGGAGCTTACATAACTGTGCTTCATGCATTGGGCAGCTCAAGATTCTAGCTTCTGCGAATGACTCTGCTATAAATGGAATGACTTTGTAAATGGCTGTCAGGAACTGCCCCTCCATTAAGGAGCCACGTCTGGCCCATCACAACTGCCATCATCCCTCTCTCCCCCGGCCTATCTGCTGCTAAATCCTGTTTGGTCTACTTTTGAAATGGCTCTCAAATGGGCCCCTTTCCACTGCCACCTCCACTGCTGCATCGAGACCTTCGTCACCTTTCTGATGCATTAATATCATCATCTCCTAACTGGTCGCTGTGCATCCAGGCCCTGGAATCCACTCTTATTGGCAACAGAAGTATCTTTGTAAAGCAAGGCTCTGATCTGATTGTGTATTCCTTAGAATACTATGATTCCCACAGTTCCAAACAAGGTTCGCAGAAAACCAGTGTATGATTTGGGGGAAATATACAAATGAATACATTTTATTTGAAGAGTTATTTAATTTTAGAGTTATATCTTATTGGTGCTGAGCCTAATTTTCCATCCTTGATAGGCACTTATAACCTCCTTTTAAAATAAGTTTAATAAAGTGCGCTTTTCTTAAGCGGACTGCCTAAAAAAAATAAATCCCTAAATCAGTGGCCCATATGGCCAAAATTGTGAAGATGGTCTGCAGATGACTGAACCTTGGAAAACACCAGCAGGGAAACAAAGTCCAAACCCTTTTGCCCATCATTAAAGATCTTTCACCACTGGTTTCCCTAGAATAGCAAATAGGCCCATTGGTGCCTGCCCTCCTTCTTCCCCAAGACCAACAAGAACTTCTTCTCCACTGTTAGTCACATCAAATATTTTATAGTTTTCTAAACATATTAAGGCTCTTATATTTGTACATTTCCTTTCCCCTCACCACAAAAATAACATCCCTTTTGTCTGGATTATATTTTTCTACCTGGTGGACTTCTACACATCCTTCAAAACCCAGTTCACATGAGCCCATCTCTTCTCTAAGATTCTTTGGGAGAATTCACCAGGACTCTGCGCTCCTACTTTCTGCTGTATGGCTTTCAATACTTGATATCTTGGCCATCTGTTTAAGTCAGTATCTACTTCCATACCCAGAACTAATGAACCTCACTGAGCTGCACCTAAATCTGTCTCCAATGGTCATTGATGGGCATAGTGAAAGGGCTTAGCTGTTTGCTGAACAAATAAAGAAGGAAACAGCTGAGTAAATCAAGCCAGATTCTTTCTTCAATGGGAGGGTATGTGTAGAAAAGTGAGGTCTCACACACAACACATCTGCCAAAAGAAAATCATCACGATGCACCATCCTCCCTGCTAAGTGGATCTCAGAAAGTTATTCTGATGGTGTTTCTCAAACTACTTAGCTGCAACTATCTGTTCTTCTTAAATTACTCTGAAGCATTTACCCTTACTAAACGGTGATACAGCAGCACAGATGCCTTCTCGTAACACTTGTAAGACTTATTATAATTGCTTGCTCTCTACCTTCCTCCCAGACTCCGACTTCACTAGAGTAGGGATGGAGTCATTTCGTTCAGTGCAGTACCTAAGCCCAAGGACAGGGCCAGGCAAAGGGTAGGTATTTAGGTGTTTCTTGAATAAATGGCATCTGAATCTCCCATCTGTTTGGCCAACAGACTCAGCTTTTCCTTGCAGGTTACGGACTGTGCAAGGTGGCGTGAGAAAATCAGGTTGCCTACTTCCAGGGAAAGCCCCTCCAAAACAAGTGCCTACCTTTGACTATGTTCCCACTCGACCCTACGGTGACACCATTTGCCAGCCTGGAGTATTTTCTTTCTTTCCTTGAATTCCCATTGTCCATGCAACACAAATCAGGCAAATCTGTGCACCTGGCCAGCATTTTGCTTTCAACTATCCATACAAGTGCATGGTGATCAGAGAGTGCATCAGATAAAGGGATGAGCAGAGTGGCTGGCATGGCAAGGCCTCAAAACTTCTATTATAATTTATGATAACTTATCACTATATTTACTTTCCTAATGATCATTAAGTGTCATGTGCAAAAGTTGGCCCTCTTTCTAGTTCCTTTGATAATTTTATGTCCAGTCCTTAAGCCATCTGATTATTTTGGGGGGATCATACTAAATCTTACCCACTGGCTTTAGTTATCTCAAAAGATTTTTGTGTGTTTCTCAGCATGTAATTATTTTAGGACCCTTGCTTCAAAAATGATCTATTAAAAAAAAAAAAGATCTATTCTCAGGGTGCCTGGGTGGCTGAGTCGGTAAAGCATCTGACTCTTGATCTCAGCTCAGGTCTTGATCCCAGGGTCATGAGCTCAAGCCCCAGATTAGGCTCCAAGCTGGGCATGTGCCTACTTAAAAGAAAAAAAAAATCTACTCTCATCCTCTTCATTTTCATTCAAGCATGTACTTTATTCAGCCACTATTTGATCTAACTAGATCTCAGGGTTTCTAGTTCATTAATTCATTAATTCATTCAGTAAATATCCAGTGATATTTACTCTATACCAGATACTGTTCTAGGCTCTGGGGACACAGTGTTAAACAAGACAACAGCTCTTGTCCTCATAAAGAGTTCATTCAAGAGGAGTCTGGGAGGCTCAGTCAGTTGAGCATCGCACTCTTGATTCTGGCTCAAGTCATGATCTCAGGGTAGTGAGATAGAGCTTCGAGTCAGGCTCCATGTGCAGTGGGGAGTCCGCTTCTCTCCCCTTCTCTGCACTCCCCCATGCCCCACTTGTGCTCTCTGTCTTTCTAAAATACATAAACCTTAAAAAAAAAAAAAAGCTTATTCAAGTGAGAAGACAAAGAGAAAAAGGAATGATACATAAATATAACGACATAATATGATGCTATATTACAGTGTGTTAATATAATAATAAATTATGATATGGGCATTACAAAAAAAGCCAGAAGATGAATAGTGGTTTTGACCTGAGTCACAAAGTCAGTGGCTTCCTGGTTTAATTCCTTGTACTGGCCACCCTAGCTATATTCCCTGGGTCAGCCAGGCACCTGACCAGACCTGTCTTACCTCACCACCCAAACCAGCTTCCCAATGACCTTTGCACATTTCCAATCTAATCAACTCCCCTTACCTTCCACTGTTGATAACTCTAATCTACGTATCACTCTGATCACTCTGGGCACATAGAGAGCCTTGGGGGTAAAGCATCCTGGAAAGACTCATCTCTTTTTGATACCCCCAAAATAATCAAATGGCTTAAGGACTGGACATAAAATTATCAAAGGAACCAGAAAGAGGACCAAGTTTTGCACATGACACTTATAATCATTAGGAAAGTAAAAATAGTGATAAGTTATCATAAATTATAATAGGAGGTAAGTTGGGGGGAGGGTACGGGACACCTCATCCTTCAGGACCTTTCCCAAATCCCCTCTTTTGTCACATGCGTCAGTGATGAAGCCTTGTCTCTGCATATGAAAGGTATGTTTCAGCTAAAGAGAAATTTGCAGAGGTTTCCCCCTTGCACTGTGGAAACATTATTTAGCAGAGCATATTGCATGAAGTTAGGTGGCATGGACACACATTGTTGAATGTGTGTGTGTGTGTGTGTGTGTGTGTGTGTGTGTTTGGGACCTTTTGAAATTAATCATCCTGGGGGTCTGGAAGCTAGATTCCATTGGGGGGGATAGTGCAGTGAGCCCCTGGGGAGCCCTACTATCTCCGTGGTGGACAGAGGAGCGGAGCAGCTCCTGAGCAGACAGCAGAATGAGCTGCAAGGAGCCACTCCAGGCCAGCATCCAGGCTCCCTGGAGTCCTCTGCTTCTGCCCAGCCCTTTCCAAGACTGGCGAATGTTGGGAGCCCAAGGCATCATTAGTATCCTTCCATCACTTCCTCATTAGTTCTTAGATAGTGTTTTAATGACAGCTTGAGAGGCTCCGCATCCTGGCCTCCTTCTATTTATGATCCCCACCGTGTTAATGTGCACTTAATGAGAAATTCTTGTCTTGCTTGTAAATCCTGTAGCCGGCATTCAATTTATTGACAGATGTTTGCTTGGATCTCTTTAAAATTACTTCATAAATCTTCCAGGATAAAAGGCCTCAAGTTTGGTTATTAAGACAGGACCTTGTTGACAGTTTCATATTTAACTGTTTAGAACTCAACTGTCAGGCCTGTAACGGGGTGCGCGGCCGAGGGGCACCCGGCCTGAGCGCCGGTCGTTGCATCTCTGGAACCTTCCAGGGCCCTCCCCGGCAAAGGGTGTCTACCGTGCCTTGTAATCCCTTCGGTTAACTTCTCGGTGACCTCGCCGTGCTTCGCACTTACTCATTCAGCATATCGGCGTGTCAGCGTGATGAAGTGCCTGGGCTGATGGGAGCGAGGGGCTGAGCAAGCCGCCGCGCCTCCATCAGCAGGGAGGGGCGCGGATGGGAGCCGGGGGGCCGAGGTGGCACCAGCTGCAACCCCGTGCGTTCCAACCGCACCTTTGGGCAGCAGGGCGTGCACGTGGTGGGCGGGGGGATGCTGCTTGGAAGTCTTAAGCCCGCCCACACTCATCTTCTGTGGCCTTTTCCATGCCATCTCTGAATCAAGACTTTTTTTTTTTCCTATTGCCAGTGGTCCAAAACTCACCTCTAAATGGTTTAAGGAAAAAGATTAAAAAAAAAAAAAAAGGTGGAAATAGAGTTAATGGACTCATGTGATTGAACTGTACAGGAGTAGTTGGCCTCAGGGCTGGCTTGGTCCAAAGGGTGAAATCACTCTGCTTTACACTCTTTCTAAAGTTTTCCTTCCTCTATGTGAGCATCACCTGCAGAACCCCTGGGGGGAGGGGAGGGCAGATGCTCCAGGCAGCTTCTAGCTCAGACCCAGGACAAAAAACCACCTGCACCTGCTTCTCTTCCAAATGCACAGGAGGAAAGGGCTTGTGGCATCTCATTGGTCCTGCTCGGGTCACATGGCCACACTTTAGCCAATCACCGTGGTCCGAGGTAGGCTCCCTCCTGATTGGCGAGGTCTGCGTCACGTGAGGAGCCTCCCCGGAAGCGGCGGGAATGAAGATGGCGGAGGCGGAGGTGGATGCTCCAGGGCTACAGGGAGCTCTCGTTACCCCGAGGAAGGAGCTCCACAGCCAGGCAGCATTAAGACCAATGTTCAAACGCCCGGATCAAGTTCAAAACAACATCCTGCCTTGCCTCATTCTCTTCATTTCACTCCGAAGCGTTGTTAGGCGTCGGCAGCCCCTGTGCTCAGCCCGAGTTGGGACCCACCCTGTTGGAGGGATTGCATCTCCAAGATGGGAAAAATTTGAGAAAACCCGGGAGAGGCTGGTTCATTGAGAAGTTCTCTCAAGCCTGTAACAGTAATAGGATGCAAGAGAGAGTTGCTCCACTTAAGGCTACCGCAAATCGGCGGTTTGCATGGAAGATGATAACGAGCGGTTTGGGCCAAAAATGGAGTGTTTTTTTGCTTACTCGCTGGTGTCCTGTCACATCGCATTGCTTGAGTTGTGTCGCCTCGCATCGGGCAGCGCGGCCTCCGTGGGCGCTGACATGACCCACTGCTTCGTGGCGCTTAGGACAAGCGTTTGGGGGGCTTCTCTCCCCAACCCGGTTTCTTTGCACGAATGCTGTTTCCCAGAGGAGGCACGTGTGAATATGAATTGAAAAACACATCCACCGTTTGAGCCAGAATTTATTAAGGGGCCTATGGGAAGGAAGGCGCTCCAAGCATCTTATTCACAGTCCCTGACAAGCCTCAGCAACCATCCGGATCTTTAGCCCAGAATCCTCCACCTTTACTAAAATCTGATGTTTACAGATTCGAAGGTGGAAACTTGTGAAAAACGAAGGGGGGGCCCTTTATGGCCGGCAGCTGGACAGTCAGCGTGGCCTTGATTTTCTGTGAGACCTACTGCCGGAGCCCACGAGAAGCACATTCCTCCCAAAGATCCCTGTCCTAATCTTGGTGCACAGTTGCCTTGTCATGTTAGCCACTAAGCCTGTATAATGTCTGATACATGGCCCGGACTGTCGTGGTCCCTCAATGTATTTTAATTCCTTGAATCCTGCAGTGGCCTTGAATATTATTATTTCCTGTCATGCCGGTGAGGAAACTGGAGGCACAGAGCTATTAAGTAACTTAACCTAATGACCGATAATTTGTGGAGCTGAGATTTTTTTTTTTAGATTTATTTATTCATGATAGACATAGATATTCAAGATAGATATCTTTTTTTAGATAGAGAGAGAGAGAGAGAGGCAGAGAGAGACACAGGCAGTGGGCGAAGCAGGCTCCATTCCGGGAGCCCAATGCGGGACTCAATCCCGGGACTCCAAGATCGCGCCCTGGGCCAAAGGCAGGCACCAAACCGCTGAGCCACCCAGAGATCCCCTGGAGCCGAGATTTGAGCTCACACAATCTGGCCCTTGAGCTGTGCTCCAAATATGATGCTGTGTTGCCCATACCGAAGGTCATATGGAAAAAAACATTGACTCAAGATTTGCGGTACTAAGTGGTGACAGATGTATAAAACATGAGTTAAATATTATATATGATATGTAATACAAATACATATGATCATATATAAATATGTGTCACATTATGTGATTATATATTTTTGTATATTACTTTATATATTTATATGTTTATATTACATTTATATAGATAGAAGTTTATTTATATATATAAACTTTCTCCTCAAAGAATTGAGTCAAGATGTAATAATACAGATCATAATGGTTTAAAAAAGAAGATAAGAAACCAGAGCAAAATTAAATTTGTTAGAACAATAAAGTGAAGTTGGGACGGATGTAATTTTAGAGTAATGTCTGCGACAAAATTTCAGGCCTGGGCATCCTGATAAACAAAGCCCAAAGGGGATGAGTGAAGAGCGATGACATTTGCAACATCCCAAGGTTTAAGCAGGCTCATGCCCGAGTCTCAAAACAAGAGTAAGGAAGGATTTGTCCCATGGTCCTCAGACTACAACATGGTGGAAGCAGAGGGTTGTGAGGAGCTTCACCTTCTTTTAAAGGACAGGAGTTGGGGCAGAAGAGCCCAAAAGAAAACCCTTGTACTGACGCAAAAATAACAGAGCAATTCTGATTCTTGAGCAAGATATTTAATGCCTATGCATCTATTTTCTTATCTGTCTAAAAATGCTGTCTTTGTGTTTCCCCGGAATGAAACCTGGAAACAAATGCTTTCTTTGGTTGTTGATCCCAGGAGAAACTGCTAGGGGAGTGGAGGGGAAGACGGGGAAGGCAAAGATATGAATAGAAGGATCCAGCAAGTAACCACTGTGGACAACTGGGGTTTGATGCTGCTGGGGCGAGTGTAGCAACTCAGAGTTGTCCCAAATGAGGGGTAAAGGTGCTGGGACAGTTTTCCACCAAAACTCCATCTGCCGTAACCTAAGGGCTTCTTCCAGGGGCATTCCCATCCACCACCATTTTCTAGCTTGCCCAATGCTCCCATGACATGCTGGGAAGAGAGAGGTCCTTGCCCAGGAGATGTAGACAGTGGACTGCCAACATCCAGTGTGGGTAATAGTGGCACCTGCCTCCAAAGGTGGCCATGATGATTGAGTGAGGTAATGCCTATAAAGCACTTGGAATGATATCTAACTTAAAGAAAAACTTAAAAGTTGGAAAATAGTATACGGGCCCACGAAACTAAAAAGGGCAGGAAAAGATCTTGAAGCTTCAAAAAACAGTGGATCCAGGTGCTCAAATGTATGGGGTTAGGCAAAGGGTGGGGGTGAATAGCCTATGCAGAGGTGTCCAGAGTTGAGCCCCACCAGATGGTGAAGACCGTGGCATCTCTGTGGCCCCTTTCACATCTAGCATGCTAAGCAGATCTATTCTCAGATACTGAAAACACACTCCGATAATCAGTCAATGCAGTGGAGGGGGGGAAATGAGTCAACGCAGTTTGGCATCATGTAGCTAAATCCGCCAGTTGCGTGATGGACGGTTTCATTTCTCTACGGGCTGTTTTGGCATTGTGTAGACACAGCCTAAATTGGTGCCCGCACCTCCCACTAATCATGCTCTGAGAGGGAGAATGTGGAGTTATTGAGATCCCCAAGCAGCACTTTGGCGCACACACTATCTAACGATATCAAGAGATGAAGGAGGCCTTTGAAATGAGCTTTCGAGAGTGAGTAATGACCTTCAGGATGTGGTGCAGGGATTGTCTTTTGAAACTGGTATATCTTGATGGATGATTGAAAAGCTGCTGTCTTTGGTATAGTTTTTGCGGTTTTATATTTGGGGATGTGTAATAAATAAATGTGTAATTGCCCTCAACATGATGCAAGACCAGGAGGTGAGGATGAGACAGAAAAGTCCTATAACAGCATAAAATTTGATTAGGATCCCCATTGATAGGCAAGGCAGTGTTGTGTGAACAAAGGATGGTCTGTCTTAAGTTGACCAAGATAGAATCCAAGACAGTGAAGAAGAAATTCCAGCAGCTGGTTTCTGGGGAGGCCCGGAGGGGGGCAATAAAGATGGGTACTCTCATTTTTAACATCCTCATGGAAGGAGTTTCGGTAGCCGTATTGATACCATAATGACAGCCTAAATTGTTTATCTTGTAATTCCGCAGCTTAAACAGTATTTATAAGGCATTTGCAGCGTTCTTTCTAATTGATGGAAGTGGCTATCTTTCTTCCCCATTTGTTGAGATCTGTTCTTCCATTTTCGTGCTAACGTTGCTTTCTGTGCCCGAGATGTTAATTACATGGTTTTTTAAAATTTTGATTCTTTGCAATCACAGTTCAGCTAAATGTGTATGTGTGTGTGTGTTGTCTTCCATTGTGATTCCCATTACTGGCTTTATACACGGATAAATCTGTCTGTGTCTCCCAAATTACCTTTGATCTCTGTTGGCAACAATGGGTGGGTAAGAGCCTTAGATACTATATATGGTGTCTAGAAACTGGGCTCAGCTTTCTTTTCATTCCATGTTTTATTGGATAGATCAAAGGATGTTTTTAATATCACTGTATAAGCTCTATTAGAATTTAGAAGATTTGCATGTTAACAATTTTGTGTTTATCATCTACAAAGAAGGCATGAGACACAGAGTTTAATTTTAGCCCTACCTTCTTCAATCCAATTTAGAACTTTAAATGATCACAAAGGTTTAATAATGTTTAATAAATGATAACTAATTAATTATAAAAAACTTTAATAACATCATTTCTTAATATCATTGGAAAAGAGAAGAGGTTTTTGACTGTTGGTTGCCATCTTGCTAGTTTTGTTTTTTTTTTTTAGTTTTATTTATTTATTCATGAGAGACAGAGAGAGGGAGAGAGAGAGAGGCAGAGACACAGGCAGAGGGAGAAGCAGGCTCCATGCAGGAAGCCCAACGTGGGACTCGATCCCGGGACTCCAGGATCAGGCCCTGGGACGAAGGCGGCACGAAACCGCTGAGCTACCTGGGCTGCCCCATCTCACTAGTTTTAACGTGATTTATCTGAAACTAAGGTTTAACCTGCTTCTCAATACTTAGTTCAGCCATATTGATGCACAAGATTACACAAAATAAATGATGGCTCTGCATCTTACAAGATTTTGTTTTCGTTAGGCTGCTTAAATTGAGTCACTTGCACAAACCTGATCGAGGTAAATGTCTCTTTTGGAAAGTCTCTAAATTCCTGTAGCATGTATTTTCTATGTCATATTATCTAGCATTTTATTATCTACCCCAATTTCAGTTGTCCCCCACAAATCCCATGAGTGTGATTTTCCTTTGGAGCCTTGATTTCAAACTTCTTGAACAGTGGTTCTCAACTGGGACGGGGTGGGGGGCACTTTTGTTTCCCAGGAGACACTTGGCATTGTCTGGGGACATTTTTTATTGTCACGACTAAGCGACGGAGGTGGGTGTGCTAATGGTATTCAGTGGGTAGGGGCCGGGGATGCCACTAAACATCCCGCAGTGCGCAGGCCAGCACCCACAACAGGAACTACCTGACTCAGTATCAGTAGTGCCAAGGTTGGGGGTTTCTGCCTGCTTAGCAAGAAGCTAGCCATCTGTTTCTTAGTTTCTTGCTTTGGATCCGGTACAGACCTGATGCCCAGTGGGTGCTCAGATTCAATTTTAAATCAAGTTGATCAAGTGACCCCAAGTGGATCTAAGTGCAGAGGTTTTCAACTGAATGCAATATATGGAAATCACTGGTGGGGGACTGGGGGGGGTGGGGAGGAGGGAGAAAAGAGTGTGATGCGAAATAGGAAAAAAAATAAGCATCAAGAAAAAGAAGCCACCTCCTGCTCCTTCCTGTGATTGCCATCAACATAAAAAGGCAAGGTTGTTAATCTTCAGGGGGCAATCTTTGTGTGGAGGGAATCCCTTGGGGGGCATTGGGAATTTTATTGCTTTTCGTCGGGGGCAGTGTAAAATGGGGTAATTTAGGCTTGACAAACAAATCTTGACTCACTTTTTTCTGAGGCTCCAGCAGGAAAATAGAATTCTCACGGAGCAGGGCTCAACCTTTTCCTCCATAAATCACGAGAGTAGGTGAAAATTTGGCTAATATCCAGGGCACCGCAAAGAAATAAACAATGCCAAAGCAATCTGGGGCTTATTGGACACCAGCTTCTCCATGGATACATATTTCTTCTGCTTGTTTTGATCTCATACTTTTCTTCCCCGCCTAAGCTAAAACTTTCTCGGTCTCTTTCAGACTGTCTCTTAGGTGAGGCCTTTGGAGCAGGACCCTGACAATGTCCTGGTCAGCTCTTTTAGGGTTTCTTTTTTTTTTTTTTTTAAAGTTGATTTCCTGTTCTGGTGAGCCATCCATCACTGACGTCCCCCGTCTGTGCTGCTTGTCTGTGACAGAATGAGAGGTGTCATTTATCACTGGGGCTTGCGGAAGCTGTGGGAAGAGGGATTGAAATTTTTTCTGGAAGGCCTCAGTGTCTACTGGCTGCCAGATCATTAAAAAAAAGAGGGGGGGGTGCTTTCCAAAGAAAGCTGTGTGTGATGTGATTGCACTTACTGTCAGGGAGAGGCTGAAAGAAAGGAGGACATCAAAAGGGAGCGGGAGAAAGAGGCAGAGGAAAGAGAGAACTTTCTGCCAGGGGCATTGAAAGTTCTTGAGCTGCGGATGCACGGATTTGCTGTGGTTCGGTTTCAGTTTGTGCATGCTAAGTAAGTGCTTTAGAGATTTCCACAGTGCTCCTGGTGCCAGTGAGGAAACCGAAACAGGAAGCCTCTTTAATAGCACTTCTTCACATCACATATTATGTAGGGCGCGGAGACAGACTTTGTACTGTACGGGGCATGACTTGCAGCACAATTGTTGAAGAGCTGAGGCAGGAAAACCTATCTGCACAAAAGCAGAGGATCCCAATAAATCACAGGGCAAAAGTGAGACCCACCAGCGGGGCCCCTTCTCCAAAGAGACGTTTACAGCATCCTGTTTGCTTAAGTGCACTCGGAAAATGCCTGAGAATACCCTCTTCCGGCTCCCCTTTGGGCACCAAGTCCAACCCTGAAGAGATCTCCAGGGATCAGGGAAGAGACTCTGCTAATCATTTCTTTGCAGTGGGAGGCATCCTTCTTCCTTCTCTCTGCGCTGTCAGAGCAATAGAAATAAGTGGAAGCCTTGGTCGCGCTGCCCAGGTGCCAGGCACTGTGCTGAGTGCTGACTTGGGCACTTCGATCCTCACTGTGATCCTGTGGGAAGGGTCTTTCTACTTGGGGAGGTGCCCCTGGAGCACAGAGAGGCCAAGTAACTTGCCCAAGGTTGCTTGTTTTTTGGGATTCGATTCTAATCCGGGTGCTTTGGTCCCAGACTCGGTGCCCTGAGCCTCTGATTGTGAGAGTGGAAGGGGGGCAGGGTGAGGAGGCCAGGTGACTGGGAAAGCCTTGTTACCTGCGGAAATTAGCAACTTAACAATGGGCCGAAGCGAGAGTGGGTCAACCACACCAGTAGGTCAAATTGGTCCCATGGCCTGTTTTGTGCAGCCAGTGAACTAAGAGTAAGTTTTACACAGTTTAAGAGGTAGGGAAAAAACTTGTGAAATTTTGTTTTCTTGCTTGTGAAGTAAGCACCTGCTCAACATCCTCCATGTTGCCCCCTGTCCCACAGACCCTAACCTATTTCCTGGCTGGCCCTATCCAAGGAAAAGTTTGCAGACCTCTGACCTAGGTAAAGTCACTTACAGGGAAAAAAAAAAAAAAGAATAAAAAGAAAAAGAAGGAGGAGGAAGAAGAGGAAGGGGAGGAGGAAGGAGAGAAAGAGAAGAGAGGCAGGGAGGAAAAGGAAGAGAAGATTACAAAAGGAAACAAAAAGAAAAAAGAATGTCTTTTCCCAGCAGATAAGAAAACTGAGATTCCCAGCAGGGGAGCCCCGAGGCCCCCCCACTGGCCACACCGGCCACCCTATGCTCGGCCCCGCATATACTCATGTGCGAAGGCCATCCTTTCAAAATAAGTTTCTCTTGACTGCTTTTTCACAAAGCCTGCTGCTTCGAGAGACAAATTAGCTATTAGGTAATCTAGTTAATTGACAAGTGACTTAACTAATTACCCTAACATGCTTATTAAATGTTACCTTTCCCATTCTCAACACATTGTTAGAGCATCAATTTATGTAAGGCCTTATCATATCACTCTCTCCTGACAGCACATTCCCTATTAAAACAGAGGGAGCATGGGGTGTGCTTTTTCTATCATTATATATTCTCTCCCTCTGTGGTTAGAGTCAAAAGAGAGAATTAGGAGCCCATCCCTATGCAGCCACGATGTCCAATTACACTGGCACATGGTCACCCAAATGGATCAGGAATGGACAAAATAAAGAAATAATGTGTGTTATCAAGCCTGACCTAATAGGTAGAACAAAAGCTGAGGGAAAACTCAGTTTGACTCTTGACTATAGCCTTTCATCACTGAGGAGGCTGGTGTCTTTATTCATACACATCAGTAAGTCTGCACCTCAAACTCTTTGGAGCAGATGCATTTTGAAATTCATAGTTTTTCAGATTTTAGAAAGAGAACATGATACGTATACTATATATTACATAGCACCTCCAGTGAGGTTGGGAATAGCATCTTTACTTAAAAATATAAATAATTCTGCTGTGAAATGTGAATATTACTGAGGGAGGTTTGTTTTTTTTTTTTTTTTTTTTTTAAGTTTTAAAATGTCTCAAGTCAGTTCAGGTCTGATTTTCCACTAACTGAATTAGTGGTTTTCAGAAAAACTTGGTTTTCAGAGCTTTTAGGATTTCTGATTTGTACATAAGGGATTGTGGACTAGCACAAATATTTTACTAATCTTATAGCTTTTCTGATAACTATAGGCTTCTAGTTATTTTAAAAGCTTAATATTTAACATAGTTATAGGTATGGAAATGGTTGGGGATTATCCCGCAGAGTAGTGTGAGTGAAGCACAAGATATACATGAATGTGTACTATTTATGTAGAGATAAATCATGTATCACAATGGAGATCATGATACGTCCTGTATACCATGATGTGTATAATGAGATATACGAACACCTGTTATAAAATACAATCCAATATCAGAAGGTTGGAATTAAACACAAAGACTCTTTTTTTTTTGTTTGTTTAAAATGGACAAAAAAGAGAGAGGGATGCTGGAAAAGATATGAAACATCACTTGGTCTAATGTTGGCAAACTCCAGTTTCTGCAGGCATCACGGAGATACCGTGTTCCTGAGATGCTCCTTTCTTCACACATGTATGAAACCGGCATGCACCCTCCAGTTTGGGGTGCACCATGAGTTGACTGGCAACATACTTTTTTTTTTTTTCCACTTTCTTGACAGTAATAACCATAGCATCAAAAACATCTTAAAGTCAACTTAACTGCAGTAATGAGATGAGCCCGGGGGGCCCTTGGTGACCTGGGGAGGGAGCTCACACTCCATCTGTAGAGGACTCTAATCCTAACCCTAGCCCTAACCCGAACCAATAATGCAATGGTTGTTGCTGCACAGAAACAGACCCAGAGTGGCTGATCTTCCGATGTTTTGAGAGAAACTGGAAATTCAGATATACAGTCACAATAGTTAGGGGGTGGCAATTAAACCATCACATATTAACCTTCTACAGGCCAGACAAGACTAGTCTCCAGGCTAGATCTGCCCCATGGCCTACACAACACCTAGAAAGTTCTCATCAGTTGATTGGCCAAGATTGCTGATATAGTTACTTGTCTGAATCCAGTATATCTGACTCCTGTGGTTTCCATTTTTGTCTGATTATTTGAAATGAGAGTGAAATGATTTTAAAACGCACAAAACCTGAAACTCTGGAAGCTCACGATATAGAGGCGGATAGTCAAGTAAACAGATGTTTGGGACATGGTGTGATGCTGCTCTAGCCCTGGGAGCCAGAGGAGAATGGCCAAAGCCAGTCCTGGATAGTTAGAAAAGGGCGAGGCATGCCAGGGCTGAGAGGAGGACAGGTGGAGGGGTGATGTGGGGAGCAGTAGACAAGGATGCTCCAGGTAAAGGGAACAGCATGTGCAAAGGCCAAGAATAGCTCATTGTAACAGCATCTTTCTCAGAAGATCTTTTTTTTAAAAAATAGGATTCCCTGTAATCCAATCAGGACACATCGTACAGCCTGATAAATCCCCAGATAATTCAGTTGACTTAGTAGGGAGGTGACAAGAGAAGGGATAACTGCTGCCACACCCTGTAGCTCTGTAGCGGGGCGAGCAGCGAGTATCTGCAGGCTGGGATTTTGTCAGAGCTCTTAGAGCGAGAGCAGCCCGGTGCCCAGCCAGAGGGGGCTGTGGCCATGCAGCACTGGGTGACAGGTTCCTGTCCCTGAGTATCTGCTCCTGCAGCTTGCCTGCAACACCTTCCCCCCCTCCCCTTCCTGGTCTTGGTCTTAGATGACCGCGTCAAATTGTGCACAGGGCTATTCTTAGACTGCAAGCAAGAGCAAGTGAAACTTTGTACCTTAGGCAGAAAGGACTCCAATGGAGAGTTTACCAGTCACTCCCAAAGCAGTTGGAAGGCTGCAAACAGGCCGATGCCACCCTGAGTCCAGAAATCAGAATCGTAGACCCGTCTGTCTAGGTGCCACCACTGGACTAACCATCCAAACATGTCTTCATGTTCTTGACTTCTGTGCTCGAGATGCAAGTCCCACGAAGGAGAGCATCATGGGCTCACCTGGAGCAGTTAGCGATGGCTGCACAAATCTCATCCCTAGAACTAGCAGCTTAAGACACGGACCACTTATTCAGCTCATGATCCTGCAGGGGGCCCATTTAGGCTAGGCTCACTGAGGCCTGGTTGCTTCTGCGAGGCTCCAGATGGCATGACTTGGCACTACTCCATGTGCTCTCTCTCCCTCTCTCTCTCTCTCACTTGTCCAGCACACCAGCCTGGGCCTGTCCCATGGTAGAGGCAGGGTTCAGAGAACAAAAACCCAAGAGGCCTTTTGTGGGCTAGTCTCAGAACTACACTGCGGTCACTTCTGTTGGACAAATAAGTCAAAAGGCCAGCCCAGACTCAAGCAGCAGAGATGTAAATGCTGTCTCTTGGTGGAAGGTGCTTCCAAGTCACGAGGCAAAAGATGTGTACACAATTCATCATCGGTCAGACCATACCAGTTTGAGTCCCAGGCCTGTCCCCACACTGGAGGGTAGGGGACACAAATAAGAGTCTTATCAGACTGTATTTAGTCAGGAATAAGTAGTTCCCCAAAAGGAAATCTCAGTTCTGTGAGGGGAAAAAATAAATTTTTTAAAGAGAATTGCTCTTATATGCAATTTGGTCTTTTTTCAGAAGCAAAATTTCTCTTTTAGTTGTAAAATAAAGAAACAAATTATAAAACCAGGCTCTGCAGCTCCTCTTGCCCTCCTAGAATGTTACAAACGGCCACCTGCCACATACAACCACTGTTGACAGCATCTTGTCCCCAGAGAGCCAGAGTGTGGTCCGGGATTCTCGATTCAAATATCAATTTCTGAAATACCTGGCTTCTCAATGTTAGTTAATCCATATTTATTTTTCTAGACTACTCCCGTCCTCATTTGAAAACTCGGAACCTACTGAAATCCAGAGGTAGTTATGAAATCTGGGGTTGAGCCTGGTCCAGTCACTTGCTTCATGTAGGAAATCACTTGACATCTCTAAACCTCAGTTTTCTCATCTGCAAAATGGGTGTAGAAACATAACCACCTCAAAACGTTGTGAGGGGTAAATGAGACAGTATATACACAGAGCACAGCCTAGAACCTGGCAAATAACAAGCTTTCAACAACTGTGCTGTAATTACCATTGTTACCAATGTTGACACTCATTTGACTCCTCTACACCCCCATTGTGGCATCTCAGCCTTACCTCCTCTATGAAAAGTGCCAACCACCTAGTTGCAAGTTGGAAAAAATGTTTAGTTCATGTGTGTTAGACTCGTGTTTCTCCTAGGACAGGTGTTTGAGCCTGTATTGATTTCTTTAAGGTTTGTGAGTGACTAAATAAAGGTTAATCTTGCTTTCTGGCAAATGTCTACCGAGTGCTCACACGAGGACTGCTTGGTAGGTTCGCCTGTGGTTCTGATTTGGAACTGGGCCCTCATGGACCCACTCAAAATGGTCCATTCGGATAACGAGTGATGTGAAATATTATTGTGTCAGTTGGTGACCAGGCGGGAAACCCCCAACACACTCCACTGGGTAACGATGGAGAAGGACAGTGAAAAGGTGGAAGTGATTTTTAATAACCAACAGGGGACATTGTAGGGACCTGAGACTGGTGACAGAAGGGAGCCTTTACTGGGGTACCTCGATGGTTCCATGCTTGAACATCTGCCTTTGGCTCAGGGCATGACCCCGGGGTCCTAGGATCAAGAACCACATCAGGCTCCCTGCATGGAGCCTGCTTCTCCCTCTGCCTGTGTCTCTGCCTCTCTCTGTGTCTCTCATGAATCAATAAATAAAATCTCAAAAAAAAAAAAAAAAAGGGAGCCTTCAGTGAAGGGGAACAGGGAGAAAGCAGTTTCCAGAATCTGGCGAGGGTGTGTCATAAAGATAGGGCCTCTTCATAGGAGCCACCCGCCCTGGTACAGTGACACAGGATTCGTGGCCCCCTGGCCTGAAAAGGAGCCAGCAGAAAATATACACCACCACCCTCTCCTTCCACTTGCCCACTCTTTGGACAAACCTGAGGGGAAGCCAGAAGACAAAGGGTGGAAAGGATGTAGGATCCCTAGATCTCGGGTCTGTCTCCTCGGGCACAGGTGTGGGCGGGAGGGTCAGCACAGATGTGCAGGGCAAGCAGAAGACACCCAGGACAAACCCTTGAGTATTGAGGAGAACCCGTTCATACTGCCTTCCCATTGTGCCACGCCACCACTCTGATAATGAACTGGGCCCAAGAAAAACCGCAAAGGGCGGTTAAAACCCCAATTACCTGGGAATTTTGCACATTTGACTACATAAAATGAGTGAGCACGTCAGCACGTAGGAAGGGGATGTCCAGTTAGATGCTACGTTCACCCCAGGGGACAATTAAGACCTAATCCTTTGGTTAATGAGAAAACATTAACTCATGAGTAGCCTCTGCCTTCGGTATTGTTCTTCTGCTCTAAATTTTGTGTAACGTTTCTGTCCACCCGGGGCCCCGTGGACAGCGAGCCAACAAAAGCTAGTAGAAGAGGGGCCTGTGTCTTAGCAAAACTGATGAAAACCTACGTCTCCATGGAAGCAAAGAATCTTCCTGCGTTGACATATGCAAAATCGATAATGTCCGTGGAAGGACTGTACCCCGGCAGGTCTCTAGCTTCTCCTGCTGGCTGGGCTCGGGCAGGCCCTGGGTTTGCAGTTCCCACCGTAGGGCCCGACCCCTTCACATCTGAGCCACACTTTCCAGAACCAAAGCACTTTGCTGGACGTCATCTCGCTTACACCTCACTGCAGCCCTGTGATACAGGCAGAGCCGGGCTTGCTGCCTTCTTGTAATTGATGGAGAAGCTCAGACTGAGTTTAGTGATTTTCTCAAGGTGACCCAGCAAGCAAATGTCAAGACAGAAACCCAGGTCTCATTGCATCAAGCGCAAAATCTCACAGTTCCCAGGGACGCCCGAGGCTGGTGTAGCCCAGGAAGGAAAGAATTGCTGGTTTGTCCTACATTTTGGGATAAAAGAGCAAATGCAGTGATTTCACATTGTGCTGAATGAATACTTATTTCTTGATTTTTTAGGGGGGTGGCAGTGGGGAGGGAGCTATTTCATTTCCCCAACAGTTTATGTCCTAAAGTGGTCGGAGATTAGAAGATCAGATTCCCAGAGGCGGGGGAAGAATCAGAGCAGTTGAAATGATCTGAGTGTCCTCTACTTCTAGGGACAAGTGCCATCTTCCAGCTTCTTTCTGCCTAGAGAAGCAGAGCCCCCCAAACCTTTCTGAGGCAGAGAAATCACTGTTTCAGGTGCACAGTACCGATTACCAGAACCTCCTCAAGTCCCAAGCAGGCTTTATTTCTATAGGAGTTACAACTGCAGGGCATGCTTTTAGCATATGCCCTTTTAAACCCCTCTCCAGATCTGCCTTTACTCAATTTTCACTCCAGCTAGAATCCCACCTTCTATGACCTAAGAGTCTAATTTCCAATTTATGCTCAAAATTCAGTAATTCTAGGAGAAAAAAAAAAATTAGAGCTTATATCCTTGTGGGTGTAGAACATTCTGATTGTGTTTAAGGACTCTACCTTTTATCGGTGTCTCCAGTGGGTTTGAAAGGAATTCCATTCTTTTACAGTTTTCTAGAAGTCTCTGTAGATTTCATTTCACTAAGGCTCAGTTGAACAAGACTGCTCCACCCCCAGCACTGAGTTGGTATTTTTAAGGAAATTATCCTTATCATGAACGTTTCACCTGTGCTATAGGAAGCACCAGTTAAGTGTTGATTGGTTTCTACCAAGTGAAACTAGTATTATATATAATAATACATGTCAACATATTTATTCTGTCTTTGATAATGAGTCTGATTTGCTTCTGCTTTTAGAGAGAGGGAGAGATGAATGGATGATTCCTGGGTGTTGCGCATTCATTTATGTACTCAACACACACATCTTGAACCTCTGGTATGTGCCTACTGATGATATTCGGCTTGTAACAGGGAGGAATAAAAAGATTTCTGCCCTCAGAGAGCTTATATTCTGATGGGAAATGTGGGAGAGGGAAGTCAGGCCGGAAAGAAATGCATGTCATAGCAGACACTAGGATGCAAAGGGAAACTGAGGAACTCCAGTGGGGGTGATGAAGTGCTGCATTTGGATGGGACAGTCAGGGAAGTGGTGTTGTAACAAGACCTGAACAAAGTGGCAGATGTTTGAGGGACGTCGGAGGTCCCAGACAGAGGAAAAAGCAAGAGCCAAGGCCCTGTGGCCACTGTAAACTTTGGGCATCTTGGGCACAGAGCAGGCCAGGGTGTCTGGAGCAGAGTCAGGGAGGGGAGAGTGGATGAGGTCTGAGTAGTGTGTAAGCAGATTGACCGTGGTGGTGAATGACTGTGGTGAGGGGTGGGGGCCAGGAGGGCAGCAGCAGGTGGGCCAGGGCTCTTGATCCAGTCCGGGCAACAAATGGCAGTGGCTTGGCCTGGCAGATTGTGGCAGAGGCTGTGAGAGACGATTGGATTGTGGGTGGATTTTGGAGGTTCACGCCCACACATAAGAGAACAGGATGCTCAAGAGGACATCAGTGACCACATGTCTTTTAAACAAGCCATTCTAGATGCTTCTAGAAAGTGGTTACTCTATTCACTCCATCGACACCCATGTCCCAAGAAACTTCTATGTGCCTGTCAGTGTGTTGGAATCTCCAGGTACAGCAACACTCTTGCCCTCAAGGAGCTCCTGCCACTAAAGGGACAAGCTACTTACTCCCTTCCACTGGCAACACCACCTGTGACCGGCCACCAGTGCCGCACTCCTGGGTTTCCCGCAGATCGCTTCTTATATGGTCTCCCTGACCCTGGGAGGTCTCCAGCCCACCCTCCACAAAAGAACCAGAACACCTTTTTTTTTTTTTTTTTTTAACCTGAAAACATTCTATATGTTGACTCACTCTTTTTTCCTTCAATGCATTTATTTTTTTGAAAGAAACTATGGAGGGGAACCACAAAGGGGAAATGAGTATGAGTGACTGTAGGTGGAGAGTAAACGTAAAAACAAGTATGGTTAATCTTCACCATGGTTACTGGATCCCAGCTTATCTAGCTGTCAGCCTCTTATCCTCGCAACCACGTTTCTGTTGAGCAGTTGTCCCATTTTAGAGCTCAGTACACTGAGGCCCAGAGAGATGAATTGACGCACCAGAGCTCCGTAGGCAAGCCAAGGCCTTGTATGTGGCACGCTACTCTCCAGGGCTACATGCCAGGCTGAGCCCATATTTTGAACTTTTTTTCTTCTCCATCTTCAATACCAGGAACCAACAAAGTAGAGCCCTGGGCCAAGTCCAGTCCGATGCCTCTTTTTGTAAATAAAGTTTTATTGGCACCCAGCCACCCTCGTTTGTTTACACATTATCTGTGGCAGCTTTGGTGTCGCGACAGAAGAATTGAGCAGTTGCCTCGAAGACCATAGGGTCCTCAAAGCCGTAAATATTTATTATCTGGCCCTTTGCAGGAAAAGTTGGCCAACCTTTGTTCTAGATGGAAAAAAAGGAAGTAAATCAAAGCGAATCAGTTATAGTTCATGGAACACACATAACATCTACGGTTCTTATGACAGCAACACCATGTCAAAGACAAATAAATGCTTCTGAAGGAATGATTTGAAAAATAGCAGTTAAAAAAAAACCACTTAAGTGGCTAAAGTCAATACGTTGCGTATTCAAAATAGGAATTGCTCTTCTGGCTTTCTTTACTCTTACAGTCAGTACTGAAAATTTATTCTTTCATTCTTTTTTTAAATTTACTTAACAAATATTTATTCAATGTCTTCATCATTCTAAGCCCATGCTTGTGATGGCAATAGCAGATTCCATGCTTAGCAAAATATGACACACTTCCTGCCAGGACAGAGCTCACACCCTGGTGACAGAGACAGCCTTTAACCAAATAATTATAAAATTAAGCCTGTGGAGAGAGCTGGATAGTTGAGGACGTAACGTTCATAAGATTATTTCATAGGAGGTTTGACTAGTCCAAGAAGTCAAAGGAGGTTTCCCTGAGGATAAGATGTATAAGGGAAGAACCAGAAGGTCAGTAGGTAAAGAGAAGGAAAACCGTTATCCCAGAGGAGGGGTCAGTATGGGCAAAGGCCCAGGGGTAGGAGGGAAGATGGTAGCACTAAGATGTTCAAAGCAAGGCGCTTGTAGTGTCTGCAGAACAGTTGGCAGAAGGAGCATGGGTCTGAGAATACTGGGCCAGAAGTTCAAGGGAGTGGGGCCTCCTTAGGAGATGCTCTTTTATCTTCATGGGTTCAGGAATCAAGAACAAATCCCTTATGGTTCTGCTAGGTCTGATAGTTAGTCATGCCAAACATCCCTGCTCTGTATCCTATAATCATCTCTGTTTCCGGATTTAGGGACTCAGATTATTACTGGAGCCACACAAAGCGTGCATAAGTATAGTATGTAAGGCCGATATTTTCAAATTTACCCCTTTGAAACTTAGACTAGCCATCCTGCAAACCACTTCTCTGGAGATGCTTCTATCACACTCACCACAGTCCTGTCTTCTTTAACTTGACCTCTTCGTCCATTTATTCCCTGCTGGGTCTACTTCCTCCTGAGGTGCCAGCAAGCCCAGGCAAAAATTCCGGCAAATCTAAAAGCAGATCTGCAAACAGGATCTAAAAAAAAAAAAAAAAAGCCACGGAAATTGCAGCAAATACAATCAGGCTCATGGCTGAAGAGGAGAAAGAAAGGACAAGATATATTTTTCAGGAAGATTGCTCTTCGAATGCATTCAGCTTCTCTGATTGCCAACAACAGAGACTAACTCTGGTTATTTTCAGTAAAAGGAGGTCACAGAAGGCTTGCTAATGAGGCGCTGTTTGTCTTAAGAACTCAATATTGGGAAAGAACCAGCCAGACAAACGTCTGAGGAAAGAGTGTTCTGGGCAGAGGCACAGCAAGTGCAAAGGTCCTGATGGGGGAGCAGGAAGGCGTACCGCAGGGATGGAGCAAAGACCAGCGGGCTGGAATACAGGGTATATGAGGAAGAGCAACCAGCGACTGATCAGATAGGGCTTTGTAGCTCATGCTAAGATTTTGTTGTGGTTTTTTTTTTAAAAAAAAAAAAAAAGATTGTATTCATATATTTCAGAGAGAAATCACAAGCAAGGGGAAGGGCAGAGGGAGAAGCAGACTCCCCTCTGAGCAGGGAGCCCCATGCAGGGCTCGATCCCAGGACCCCAGGGTCATGACCTGAGCCAAAGGCAGACCTTTATCTCATTGAGCCATTCAGGCTCCCTGGTAAGGAGTTTTGACTCCATTCTCTGTAATAGGAAGTCACATAGAATTTGAAGCTGTTGAGTGATACTTTTTGAGTTTCAGTAAAGAAAGATCACATTTTAATAAGCAATTATTACATCTCAGGCACTATACGCCCACCTTGGGTCATGTCCGTTCATCTTCACCACAAATCAATGAACAGGAACAATTATCATCATTTTTCAGATGAGCACACAGAGGCTCAAAAGCAAGGCGGCTTGTCTAGAACCACATGGAGCCTGCGTGGAAGAGCCAGGCCTCGGCCCGTGTCAGCCGCAGAACGTTCGACAAATGCTCCTTGTTGTTCCTTGTTACCCTTATTTTTTTTTTTTAACGCTTTCTAGTGTCTCCTGTTGACTGCATTGTTATTTTCTGCTCAGTTTTAGAAATAAAAGAGATTGGCCTTGAAGTCATAACTGAAAAAATAATAATAATAAACTTGTAGTTTTTTTTTTCTGAAGGAACACATGGACACCCTGCTCAGAAAAATGTGGCCGGGGGTGGGGGGGTGGGTGTGCAGAGGGAGGACTGGCCGCCGCAATACTTTGGGTTTGGGTTCAGCCATCCCATTTGTGAGAATCCGGAATGTTCTTTGGACAAAGGATCAAAGACGAGCTGATTCCTCTCTGTGTTGAGACGCGGCCCACTCTCCTCCTCTTTTTATCTTTGCTGGTAACTCTGCTTCAGTTTCTCTGATGGTAAAGAGATGAGATCAGCCACTGGGGGATCGGTCGATGGAATCAGATTTCAGTCATCAGAAAGTTACGTCAAGTGCTAAGCATGAGTTACCCTCTGTTGCCTGTGTAGCCTGGGACTCGGCTGCGGGCCGTCGGTCCTGGCCCCCTCACCCCTGCAGACATGAAGATAGAGGGTGCTCTGGGAGTTGGGCAGGAGGATGGCGGGAGGGGAGGAGAGAGCTCCGGGAAGGCAGGGGTGTGGAGAAGGAGATTTAGATTCTAATGATCTTAGCCAGCACATTGTAACTCCTAACTGCAGAGACATCAGCTGATTACTGTCTCTTTTTTTTTTTTTTTTTAAAAAAAAAAGGAATATAAGAAAGTTGATCTCAGGATTTCACACTTGGAAGTGGATTGAAAATGACCTTCATCAGCTACACATATAATGCTTGTGTATTCTTAACAGGGTTTCTTTTTTCAATTAAGTAACATTTATCGAGTGTTTCCATCATAGTAATAGTTAAAAAAAAAAAAAGCTCATTATTGGAAAATAGGGAAAATAATGCAGAAGAAAAGAATTACTCCATAGTCCGACTCTTTGGGGAGAGCTGTGGAGAAGAGCCATTCTGTTTTCTGTCTGATGGCCTCTCTCCCTCTGTTAAGTCGTGAGGCAGATCTCTTTTATTGCTTCAAATGGTGTGGCTCCACTGCATAGAGGAGTTCTGTGACAAAGCCTCCAGGGTGACCCCAATGATCCCCACCTCTCAGGATCCCTACCCCTGTGTGATCGCCGCCCCAGGTGAGTCGATGGACTTCCTGGTTCACCTGCAGTAGCAGAACGTGGCCGGTGTGCTGGGACGTCACTTCCAAGATCAGGCTTCCAGAAAGATGGTGCCTTCCACCTTAGATGCTCACGTAGGCCCCTCCCGCCGTCCCCCCGCTTTGAGTCACTCACACTGGAGGAGAGCCAGTTGCCAGGTGGCGATCAATCCCGCCCAGCGGCCTAGGAGATGTGGTAAGGATCTGAAGGTTGGCACCCCGATAACCCACCAACGATCATGTTCCAGAAACTTCTAAGTAGGTGAACTTGGAGGTGGATGCTTCAGCCCCAGTTTTAAGAGGCGTGGCTTGACTGCAGTTCTTGGAGAGCCTGAGCCAGAGGCACTCAGCTGAGCCACTTCCAGGCTCCTGAACCAGGGGAACCGTGATTGCGAAGGTTCCTTGTCACTAGCTACTGAGTCTTAGGGTAATTGGGTACCTAGCAATAGATAACCAATAAAATCGAGTAAGAGTTTGTATTCTGCTGATTTCCCCCATTTCGTTCAATCTCAGGTACCTTACCAAGTTGCTATATTCTATTTGTGATAATCGTGTTTATGCAACACCAAGTATACGCACCATTGTTTATTTAATCACTCCTCCATTCGAGGACATTTGCTTTGTTCCAAATTTTTCTGCCAGTATAAGCACCACCGTGGTGAACATCTTTTTTTATGCAGAGCTTCTTTAGTGTTCTTAGCAATGATCTTAAAATAGACTGGGATTAGCTGTAGGGTCGGGAATCAGCTTCAATTACTGGATCAAAGGGAGAGAATATTTATGTTTCTCTAGATTCCCATTACACAACTTCTTCTCAGTTGGGATAAATCACTCCCATCAGAATATTTGAAAAATCTCCATTTCATCTCATCCCTGTCTTTTATTTGATTATCGGTAATATGATAGGCAAAGTATCTTACGGTTTTTCAGATATTAAAAGGAAGAGATCGTTTCCACAGTCAACCTCTCTTTGTAAGGAAACACAATCTATGGAAGGATTGAAGTACTAAGATGAACCACTAAATGTTCCCCTGAAGCAGTGCTGTCCAAGAGAACTTTCTGGGATGTCAGAATCCTTCCCCATCTGCACGGTCTGTTGCAGTAGCCACTAGCCTCCTGTGGCTGTGGAGCACTTGAAATGTAGCTAGTATGACCAATAAGCTGAAAGTTCCATTTTATTTACATTTAAATAATCACATGAGGTTAATGACTACTCTCTTGGATGGCATAGTCTGAAAGGTCAAATGAAGGACAACCCTTCAATTTAGAAGGAGGAAGTTGAAGTTTGAGACATTAAAGTTTTTACCTCCTCAATAATATCCCTACTTCCTTCCTCATGGCCTTAAATAATAATTTCTTATGGGGCTGACCTTTAAATTATAGTAACATTGTCTCTATATGGCCTTCAGCAAAATAACATCTGTTGCCTGCATAGGAGGACAAGGCTCAGGGAACTTAGCACCAGTGACGTTTGGGATGTGAGTCTTTGATTGATGGTTATGTAATTAGCTCCTTCTATTTAATCCCAGCTTCTCTTTTCTAATATCCCTTCATACTGGTCTCCCAAACAGCGAGATGTGTTGCAGAGGCTGGGATGGATGGATGGATGGATGGATGGATGGATGGATGGATGGATGGATAAAAGTTATAATAATAACATAGTGTGCCTAGTAAGCATCAGAATTTGAACCCAAGACCTTACCTATAATATTTCATTCACATTCAGTCCCATAATGTCCCCTAGGGGAAGGTGCTGTTCGTTTTCCCTGCTTGACAGATGAGGAGACTGAGGAAATGGTTAGCAAGGGGCACAACCTGTACCTGAGTCACATCTGTCTGCCTTCGAGCCCTGTCTGTCTCCGTGATCCCGCATCACACCGTGAAGCTGTGAAATGTTAGCACCGAGCACTATTTACACCTTGTCACGTTGTGATGGTGGTGGTGGTGGTTGAAATTCTTCTCCCTCCAGTATCTACAGAAGCTGGGGGGGCGGGGGGGAAATGCTAGAAACCGACAGGTACCCCAGGTCTCTCCAAAAGGGGCTCTTTCAGTTTTCATTGCTGACCAACTTCTAATGTGTCAGTGGTACAGTGGTATACTAATGTGGTTAACTGTTTGCCTGGGGCAGAAAAATAAAGCTTCTGGCATGCAATTAAAACCTCGTCTTGCCCAATTGGGCAACTAATGGGATCAGCAAGGATGGAACCTGCCTAGTTAAGGCGCAGTTTGTATCTCAGATCCATTCCACGGGGCAGGTGACACAGTGGCAGAGAACAGTTGCCTGATGGTTCAATTGGGAAACTTAATTAGGTAGCCCCAGAGCCACCCTTGACTGGCCACGTGTGTTCACGTGCGGGCTCGCACACAACCATCAGCGCAAACACTGGCAGAGGCACACAGATGCCGGGCTGCCCTTGGATCGGTCCTCTCGCCCGGAAATGGAAATGCATCGTGAACATTCTAGTTTCGGACAGCGGCAGCTGTTTACTGCTCGGCCCCCAAATCCGAGGAACTTGTTCCAACTGCAATGAGTAGTCAGAAATTAATCCAAGGTGAGGGTTGGTCCCGAATGGGGTGTAATAAAACCCAGAAATCTCAGCCCTTTGGGGACACTGCCAGGAGCTTGGGGTCCACGTCAGTGATCCCTGTACTTAGTTTCGTCATTAAAAGAGGTGTGGGGACAGTGTCAACGATTTTTTTGGTAAGAGAGGCTAGGTTTAGTTTTGTTTATTCAAGAAATGTTCATGAAAATCAACTGCGTTTGAAACACTCTAAGTCTGGTTTTTGCACCTGTTGAATTCGATGAATTCCCTGCCTGCATGCAACTTAGAGCAGGAGTAGGATAAAAACAAAAGACAATAAGTGTGTGAATAAGATAATTTCAGATGGTGATACATATTATAAAGAAAATGAAGGCAGAAATGCAACACTGAATGGCTAAAAATGAGGGTAGGGAACATGAAGGACAGTGGCCAGAGGAAGATGACATTTAGTGTGAGGCCAGAATGCTGAGAAGGAATCGGTGATACAGAAACTCTGGAAGAAGACAGAAGAGCATTCAGACAGAGGGAACGGCACATGCAAAGGTCCTGGGGTGAGAATGACTTGGCTCTGTTCTCTCTGGAGTAGAAAGATGGTGGCTGGAGCACAGTGAGTACAGAGTGAGGTGGGCAGATGTCAGCTGTCAGAGGAGGTGAGCAGAGGTCAGAGGAGGCCAAGTCACATAGGACTCTGCACTCCGTGGAGAAGGGTTTTTATTTCAGGTCAGTAAATGTGCCGGCATATTTCCTGTGTCCGACACCTCCTCGAGCACCTTGTGTACAGATTCTGTTCTGGTCTCCAAACAAACCGCACAAAGTGGACATCGTGTTCTGCATAGCAGTGAGGAGCTGGCCCTCAGGCATGGTGACTACTGTGCCTCAAGTCACACCGGTAGGAAGGGGGGAAGTAGGCTCCAAGCAGGTTTCCCCCCAAAGTTGCTCCTTCTCAGTCACCAGGCTATAGTGCCCGTTAGCCGTTGAGGTCAGACACTGTGTCGTGGCAAAGCACGGCGGGGCGTCATGCTTCTTGGGCTGTGTATGTGTGGGTAATAGGGGCGTCCTTGCTTTTTCTTAAATCATATTAATGGAGGGTTATTTTGATTCATAATCTCTCAAATACTAGAATCCAGGGGCACCTGAGTGGCACAGCCCCTTGAGCATCCGACTCAGGTTTTGGCTCAGGGTGTGATCCCAGGCCCCGCATAGGGCTCTACGCTCAGCACGGAGTCTGCTTCAGACTCTCTCCTTCTCCCTCTGCCCCTCCTGCTCATGTTCTCTCTCTCTCTCTCTCTCCCTCTCTCTCTCTCTCATAATAAATAAATAAATCTCCTTTAAAAATTGTTCTTGGAAAAAAGTTGTTCTTGGGACACCTGGGGAGCTCAGGGGTTGAGCATCTGCCTCCAGCTCAGGTCGTGATCCTGAGGTCCTGGGATCGAGTCCCGCATCAGGCTCCCCGCAGGGAGCCTGCTTCTCCCTCTGCCTGTGTCTCTGCCTCTCCCTGTGTGTGTCTCTCATGAATAAATAAATAAAATCTATTTTTAAAATTTTTTTTAAATTGTTCTCTATGGAGAACGGGTACCTCTGAGCAGAGCAAGAGGTGAGAAGGCGGCAGAGAGGCGGAGGTGGCAACTTCCTATCCATGCGTGCCCTGATGTGATCGTCCCAAAAGGGTGAAGAGGCGGGTGTAAAGTCATGACATTACAAGTGTGACTTTTGCTAGGTCTGGTGACAGCAGCACCACCTTTTGAACGAAGAAGACAAAGCTGAACGTGTCAGGGACTGGGTCCTTCAAGCTGTTTCTTTATACCCAGTTGCCAAAAGCCCCTGGAACATTTCTGTTGTCTTCTGACCAACTGACTGCCCAGGCCTGGCAGAGAATGGCAGGACAGTCTGCTTCCCAGGAGCGGGCCGTCTGGTTTGTGTAACTGTGGCTCTGGTTTGGCACCGGCTGGCCACTGTTGTTGTGGACGTAATGGGTTTGTGATTATGTCCAGAAGGCACATCAAGCATCCTTGGAATTAGTCTACAGTTTGTCAACCTGGGCACTACTGACATTTGGGGCTAGATAATTCTTTGCTGGTGGCGGGGGGGAGGGGGTCCTGTGCTTTGTAGGATGTTTAGCCTCTAAGCCCTAGACACCAGGAGCACCCTATCCCCCCAAGTCTCGGCGGCCAAAAATGTTTCCAGATATTGCCACATGTCCCTCGGGCAACACCTGTCCTCCTACAGTTCAAGAAACACTGGCTAATTCACATAGTCTGGTTTACTGCAAATGGAATCGACTCTTGGTTTAATTCCAAAAGACTTAAAATACACTCAAATATACCAATGCTGAGACTAAAAATAGCGTCTATGGCTATTTAAAGACGTTGCCTTCGAGAAAATTATGGTGACACTGGAAAAAATTGAATTTGTGTGAAATCCATGCCATACTCTGAAAGATGTGTTTGTTTTTTCTGTCTCCCTGTATTAGTTAGGATAATTGATGCTAGCTACTCTAACAAACAACCCCCAAATCTCAGTGCTCAGCACAGTACATATTTATTGTGTATGCATATGAAGTCTGATGCTGGCCTCCTCCAGCTGAAGTATAGCAATACCATCTGGAACATCTGGATTTGGGCTTCCAAAACCGGGAAGAAGGCGTGGATGAGCCTCGGCAGGGACGTCTATCACTTATGCCGAATCTGATCAGAAGCCGGACTACCAGGGCCCCACGTGAACCACAGGGGAAACTGGGAAATGTAGTGTTTCTGTCGGAAGAGGAAAAGGCAACAGGATACGGCAACCCCAGAACATCCTCTCTGCCGCAATCCCAGATTATCAGATTTTAAGCTTATTGAATAGTGATCAAAATCCTATTTATTTGTCATTTCTAGTGGCCTAAATGCAGCCTTCCCTAAATATGCCTAGAATTAGTATTGCAAACACTCTCCGCTCACCATTCATCCACTCTGATTTTAAAGATCTATGAATGGGCTTTAAGAATCTGTGATTTTACTTGCCCCAGATGATGGATAGGCATCTTGGACTCACTGGTCTCAAACCTAAGTGGTCTTATATCTTCATTTCTGCTGCCCTCCATGAGGGTAACAACTCGCAAGCTGGTTGTCATATTCCTGGACGTTCTTAAAGACAAAAGCTACTGTGATGTGAGCTGATTTCAGATCTTCCTTCATTTTCTGGCACCAGCTCCTTGCTTCTCAACATCCCTGCCCCCACCCGCATCACCAAGCTGCCACATTTCCTTGACCAACGCATCACATGGCACAGAAATTTCTTAGGAAATACATATCCGTCGGTTTTCATCCTTTGCCCTGAGATCAAGTCCAGATGTTTCGTCATCTACCTAAAACATCTTTTACTGGGTTTCCTTTCAACTGCATCCCCAAGGCTAGCACGGCCCCTGGCACACAGTAGGCCTTTCCAAAAAATCTGCTGAGTGAGTGAGTTTGTAGGAAGCAGTGATCAAAGGAATTACCTCCCCTTTAAACATTATCCACTTATCTCCGTTCTTTGCAGTGTCAAGAACTCACATCTTAAGAATAGTTTCTGTTTTCGTGGGATTTTGCATATTAATAAATCCTGCACACCCACACATCCACATACACGCTTATATGCATTGTATTTTATACTTACATAAAGGTACTTATACATCCAGTCTAGATCTATCGTACAACACAGGCACATAAATATATCTAGGGAATGTATGTGTCAGTACATTTACATGTATGTAAGTGTATGTGCCCTTTATTTAAATAATCTTCATGCCACCACGGATGTAAAACAGATGTGAAAGCTCACTTTGCAGAGGAAAATTGACTTGAGCAGAGTCACACAGCTGGCGGTTGTGAGCCGGGTTCTGAATGACGATCTCTCCAGCCCCGAAGTTGAGATCTTTGTCTTTCTGTCACACCACCTTTCTAGAGCTGTGCCGCTTCTAATTTCATGCTAACATTTATACTGTAAACAAAGTCACTGTTTCTCATAAGTGAGCAAGTGAAATCGCCATCCAGGCTAAAAGCAGAGGACTGTTACCCCATATCTACTGGAATGGGATTCTGAAAGATTTTTGACCATCTCAACTTTGGATACAGTTTTTGTACTTTCTAAGGAGGGGCTGCCCTGTGCACCCCCTGATGCCAACTGCATCCCTTCCCCCAAGCTGAGACTACCAGACATTACCAAATGTACCGCCAACTAAAAACACTGGTATATATATAGTGTTTAAAAGGTTTTTGATCAGGACACTTGGGTGGTTCAATGGTTGAGGGTCTGCCTTTGGGTCAGATCGTGATCCCAGAGTCCTGGGATCAAGTCCCACATCAGGCTCCCTGCCTGGAGCCTGCTTCTCCCTCTGCCTGTGTCTCTGCCTCTCTGTGTGTGTCTCTCACGAATAAATAAATAAAATCTTTTTTGTTTTATTTATTTATTTTAAAGATTTTATTTATTTATTCGTGAGAGAAACAGAGAGAGGCAGAGACACAGGCAGAGAGAGAAGCAGGCTCCATGCAGGGAGCCCGACGTGGGACTCGATCCTGAGTCTCCAGGATCAGGCCCTCGGCTGAATGCCGCACTAAACTGCTGAGCCACCCGGGCTGCCCAATAAAATCTTTAAAAAAAAAAAAATTTAAGTTTCTGATCAAATAATGGTGAGATTCACGCTAATGAAATAGAAGACATTTCTGTAGTTAAAAAGCATTGGTTTGGCTTCCTCGAGGTGGACCACATTGGACGTCAGACTATCCAGATGGGGGCTTTTGAGGGGAGGGACACCTCTTGGCTCTGCTCTCACCAGGCCAAGCATACATCTCTCTCTGGCTTTGCTTTCTCTAGTCTCAAATCCCTACATCTTTCATGATGATTCTCTCAAAAAGAAGATAAAAAAAAAAGTTTAAAAACCACGTAGTTTCAAAATTACATGGCCTTATGGTCTGTCCAGCTAATAGAATCGTGCGCCGTAGCTTAAATTTAGACATCGAGTTTCATCTCTTACTTAAATGTATCTGTGTGTTTTAATAGGAACATTCAGCTTTGCTTTTATTAATGCAAAAACATTAAGGCACCAGCCCTCGATCCGAAAGCCTTAAAGGGCTGTTTCCAACAGAACCTGTCATAAAATGTGCTCTCAAGCGTGTCCCCTTTAAGAGACTCCAGAATTAAATGTTCCCGTATGTGAATTTTATTTTGTACAGCACATTTGCTTTATGGCTACAATTAAGTTAGATGTGCCGATAACAATGTCTGTTTTCCATTTTAAATCGCACATTTCAGACAGTGTGCATTGTTTTATTATCTAATCCACATGCTTTTAATTGCAATTATGGTTCCTTATGAGTCCCCTGGGAGGGCATGATTGCAATTAAAAATGTAATTTAAATGTTAATTAATTACATTCATTTTCTAAACTGGGAAAATTTCATTTATTATTTTCATGTGTTGTGCACTTATCCTAAATGCATTACCTTCTAAATGTTTTTTTTTTCCTAAATTAAGTGTTATGTTTATAAAACAGGGTGTTTAATATCCTTTAAAATTTTTGTGAGGGTGTTTGTACAAATTATTACTTTAAATTAATTGATTCTAAGCTATATGCATGAGCTATATGTTCTATATATAATACAAATAATTTTGTTGATTTTTATCAGGCTAAAATATGGCATCAGATATATGTTTTCCTCATTTATTTCCTGATAGACTTTGATATGGAGAGGAAAGTCTGTACTTCTTTTTTTTTTTATTACTATCATTATTATTTTTTTTAAACAAAGGGAGAAAGGTATTGTTACTACAAATGACACAGATCATTAATAGGAAAAGGGTTTTCCCTCCAGATGAAAATTGCAATCTAAGGAAGAAATTTATAGTTAGATTAATAAGTCATCCTGCCTCATGTGAATAAATAAGAGGGATAAAAAAGGGACCAAAGATATGAAGCCTTAAAAATCATTGTAACTTTCCTGGGGGAAAAAAAATGTTGTTTGCTTACCTCAGTTTATTTGGCCAGGACTATCAGTTTTCTGTCCTACTTTACCTAGAATAAGGGGATCATCTTAGAAATGAAGAATTACAGAACACCTCTCTACTCTAAACTCTGAACCATATCAATTTGGTTAGTTTAAAGGAATTAAAGTGTAAGTCCCAAGAGGACAAGAATTTAAGTGTTTCTCTCAGCTCAATTCCAGGTCTATGTGCCTTGCAATCAATGAATAAGCCTTTTAAGGACTTGTTCTTTCTTTTGGTTTCTTCTCCAATTTGCCAAACCTTTCTTTAGCTCTTTTATTTTAAAAACGCCTGCTATGTCTGAATTCTGGCTTAAAATATTCAAAAGGTAAAGTAGGAAAATTCCAGGCTGTCAGCAATCTTTATCTGGAACCCACTAAACAATGGTGCAGGTGCTCTGTGGGTAGTTGAGGAAGAAATAGGAGAGAAAAGAACAAATGTGGGTTCCAGCGTGGTCGGGAAGTATCTGTGGGGTCTTCACTCTGGAGTCTAGGCTTGAATAATTTGTAAAATTTACTTTGTGCCTCCTCTGGGCCACACTATGTTGTTATATCCTTACGACATGCCTGTGAGGTGAGAATTTCCACTGGTTCTATTTAACAGACGTGGGGGATTGAGGCACAGAACGTTCCAGTAACTTGCTGGGATTTCACAGCAAGAAGGAGGCAGCTTCAGGATCTGTATTCTGGAAAGCTGACTCTGGACTTTATATTCCATTTTATACTCTTAATCGGAGTGTGAAGAAACACTGCCAGGGGCGCCTGGTTGGCTCAGTCGGTAAAGCGTCTGCCTTCAGTTCAGGCCATGATCCCGGGGTCCTGGGATTGAGCCCCGTGTCCGGCTCCCTGCTCAGCAGGGAATCTGCTTTTCCCTCTCCCTTTGCTGCTTCCTCCACTCTCTTTCTCAAATAAATAAATGAAAAATCTTCAAGGGGAGGGAAAGAGGAAAGAAAAAAGAAAGAAAGAAGAAACAAGAAAGAAAGAAAGAAAGAAAGAAAGAAAAGAAAAAGAGAGAGAGAGAAAGAAAAGAAAGAAAGAAAGAAAGAAAGAAAGAAAGAAAGAAAGAAAGAAAGAAAAAGAAAGAAAGAAAGAAAGACAAGGAAACCAGACAAGGATGGACCCCACATAGCAAGCAGAGAGGAGTGGTGAGGACCAGCTCTGCAGTCAAATTCCACGGGCTTGAACCCCCTTAGCATTTCTTTGCCTGTAAGCCTCAGCTTCCCCCTCGGTACAGTGGGGTGATAATAGCACCTGTCTCATACTGTGTTGGGAAGATCCCGTGACCCAGCATATCAATGAATCAGTGCATCTAGAGCGGCGAGCACAACCCCTCGTGTATGGAAGAAGAGACCGCAGCCCTGACACCTATTCCATGTGGCTTCTGCTCTCAAGAAGTTTACAATCTAGTTGAAAACAGGAGTCAATGAGGGCAAAAATGAATGGCTTTAATGAAATTAAATAAGGTAAAGCAAAGCAAAATAAAATCACCTGAGTGTCCATCAGTAGAGCATTGGCCAGAGACATTACAGCACAGCCACACGCTAGAGCACTAGGTGTATTTTAGAACAATAATAACACAGATCCATATGTTCTGATATGGATCAAGCTTCTAAGCTTATTAAGCAAAAAAAGGAATATGCTGAACATTTGTGTAATGGAGAAGGGGATGGATAGATAGGTAGGTGGGCGAGTAGATAAAGATCATTTTTGTAAATACGTGAACATGTTCTGGAAAGATGCACAAGAGACTATTAACAATGATTGAAGATTGGAATTATAAGAAGCAGGTTGTGTGGAAGGTACAGACGGGAATTTTTTTTTTTTTTTTTTTTTTTTTTTGCTCTTTGCTTTATTCCTTCCTATGTGATGTGCCTTTTCTCCTCCAATGTCCATATGGTATTTTTAGTCTTAAGCAAATCTTCAAATTACACACACACACACACAAACACACACACATAAATCCACGTGTGAGAACAGGGTCCTGAGCACAAGGCAAACTCGGGCGAGAAGGAGAGGGAGAGACATCTCTGGATGCTGGAGCCAGGACTGGCTTTCCCTGGCTGTTTTAATCGCTGTCCTGGCTTTAGAACAAGGGAAACAAGATGCCGACAGGGCCGGGGCAGAAGCAAAGCACTTAGGGCTGAGATAAAGTTCCTGCCACGTGCAGATGAAGCAGAGTGAAGGCGGAGGATGCCAATGGAGAATAAAGGGGAAGTCGGCTCCTTTCTAATATTTAAATCTGTGAGGAATAAAATCAAGTCAAAACGGGAAAAAAAAAAAAAAAAAAAAAAAGAGATTCCCTGCCTCGAGTTTCAAATCTGAGCTGCAACCTTCCCAAACCCCACTAGCACTGGGGACTCAAACTTAACTCTTGTCATTTTCTTTCTTAAAAAAAAAAAAAAGATTTTATTTATTTATTCATGAGAGATAGAAAGAGGCAGAGAGACACAGGCAGAGGGAGAAGCAGGCTCCCTTTGGGGAGCCCGACGTAGGACTCGATCCCAGGACCCTGGGATCACGACCCGAGCCAAAGGTAGATGCTCAACCACTGAACCACCCAGGTGCTCCAAGTCTTGCCATTTTTCAAAAACAACCATCCCAAGGTCACATCATAAAAAAAGCTTCAGCATTTTAAATTAAAGCAGCCAGGAGGGTGGGGTGCTGGTGGCCTGTGCTCGTTTATCAGGTCCCTGCCCCAGCTGGGTGTCTTCCCCATCTGTCCACCAGGATGCTACTTGCCTCAGTGGAGCGTCGGGAAACACACCCTCATGATCTTGCCTGGTCCTCACCAGACCCCGCAGAAGGGGGAGCCTTCTCATCCCTGATCGGCACCCGAGCAACGGAGGCAGCGGACGGGGTGGGATGGGGAGCAGCTATTCCAGGCCATGCAGTAAATCAGGAATTAGTGCCAAAACGAGAGTTTCGGTCAGCTCGTCTGAATTCCTTGAATTCACACCTGGGGGTCCAGATCGGAGGGTGTCCCTCAAATTGATTTTCCCCCACCTTCAATACATTCATTCGACTAATTTTTGTTGAGCGTGTATTATGTGCCGGTTGCTTGTCCGAGTGAGGAGAATGCTGTACTGAACAAGGCCGTGCCCTATCCTCATGGAGATTATTCTCTAGTGAGAAAAATCCAGAGTAAATGACTAAATAAGTAAACCAGGTACCTTAGGATTATTACAAGTGCTATTGACGATGCACGTGGGCGTGCGCACATACAGGCACACACTTTGATCCAATATTTGGCATCCGCGAGACAGAGTTAAATCTTCCCCTCGGTCTTTCATCCTTTCATCCACAAGGTATTTGACCACAGGTGGGTCAGCTGCTACCATTGGTTATGACTCCTTCATGGTGGCTCATCCTCTCAACTTCCAGAATTTTCTCTGGCCCTCTCTTTTCTCATTTTCCTCCCAATCTCTTTCCCTCTTTCTTTTGCATTTCCTCACCGCCTCCCCCACCTTTAGCTTCTTCCTAAAAGACCTCAAAGAACATCTCTTAGACTAACGCCCATGAAAGTCATGAGAGCCCTATAGCGAGCAGGTGTCAGAGAGACAGACCTAGAAGGCTCTTGGGAAGAGGTGGCTTCTGGGCTCCATTCACCTCAATCCCCAGGTCAAGGAGCCAGCTGGCAGGTTCCTCAAAGCCCTTCTTGTTGGAGGTCGCCAGGGGTCGCTCAGGAGCATTGCTAGGATGAAAAACCAGGCCAGAGACTCCCCCCCACCCCACCCTTCCCTGAGAGTCCCTTCCAGCCCAAGGACCTTTCATACTTAGCGTGCTGATTGCTGTCATTGGACACCACTATTGGTCCAAAACTCCCGAATTATTTCCCAGGGCTTAAGTTAAGGTAGCAGAATATTTGCAATTCAATTAACATTGTTATCTTGAAATTGCATTTTTATTTAGGAGTGTATTGCTTTTCGCATTTTTCGTAGCCTACCCACTGTACAATGTGGAGAAGGATACGGAGGCAGTTACAGCCAATAACTCTCTTGTCCCCTAGCATGCCTCTGCATTTCAATGTAGGTTAAAGCCCGTGGCCTAAGAGAGGAAGAGGAGTTGGTATAAACTATTGGTTACAGGGTGAGTCAAATACGTCCCGATGTAGATGTGCGCTGGGGTCACCTGGAGATCTCACTGAGATGCAGATTCTGAGTCGGCAGGCTGGCGTGTGGCCTGAGATTCTGCGTGTCCAAGAGCTTCCGCTGGTGCAGACGAATCTGGCCGTCAGACCATACTTTGAGAAGCAGGAGTTCAAACTTGACATTTCATTCCTATCCCTCAGGGTTTTCTCCATAAGAAAATATTTAAAATTTCCTGCAAAAGGGAAATATTAAAAATGCTATCTTATGGCCACATCGATGCAAAGACAAATACATTAACATCCTATGTTTAAACACGTCCTTCTATCTCAAGGCTCATTTTTTTTTCCTTCTGCTTTTAAAAGAAATGAAAATACTTCATGGGGCCCTGAGTATTGTGGTTCCCAGGCACCGCCCCTGAGGGTGCCCAGTGCACAAATCAGCCCCCGTCCCTCGCTAAATATGTGCTGAAACTCTCTGAGCCTCTGTTTCCTCATCTGTAAAATGGGGATCATGGGATTGTGCCCTATTGTTTTGCATCTTTGGGGAGTGCCTGGCGCTTAGTAAACACTCGGAAAATGTTAGCTGTTGTTACTAAAAGTTGCCTGACTCCTGATAACTGTCATTGTCTCGTGACCTATTGAAAGTCAGATTTTACATATATTACTGCTCCTCTCTTAAAGCTCTGCTTGATATGTCCTACTGGTTACATGACCTGGATAATTTCCATAAATTAACCTCTTTTACCTTCCATTTCGGTGCTACCCTGCTGTTCCCCTTCTAGAAGGGCCCCATCATCTCTTGGATGAAGCAGACAGCAGTGCCACACTGACTTCTACTGTGACACTCAGAACCTCCCGAGAAGGTGGAGGCATTTGCAGCTCAGCTCTCTAAACTCATCATTTCGATAGAAAGGCAATACAGCCCTGATGGATCTTGAATTAGCTGTCGATTCCTCTGCCTGTCACTCAGAGAGATGCGGAAGGAACCATAGGGCTAATCGTCTGAGGCTTTGCCATCCCTGTTTTCACGTTCTTTTGTTTCTTTGAGCTCCTGACTCCTGTTGTTTTTGGTTTTCACAATTCTGACACTCCATCCGTGGTAAAGCGGGGATTTAGCAAAGGCTTTGTTTGGGGCTGGGGGGAGGGCTGAGAGGTGAGGAAGAGCCCTAGCCTGTTAAAAGTACACCCAAATCGCAATCGCATCCCAATCTCACGTGAAAATTAAAATAAGGTGGTTTCAGAGTGAAGGGAATGCAATCATATTTTATGAGGTTTGATAAAATCTCCCAGTCCCATTAAGAAGATAGTCATCACTAGGTCATCGGCATCACTTTATAAGAAGATAGAGCAAGATGGCACTTAATTTTCCTTTGTAATATTTTCGAGACATCCAAATAATCATAGCATCCAGGTGCCAAATGAAAGATGCAGAATTTGCTATAAATTTGGATTTTCAAAGCACACCCCCTCCTTTTTTTATTGCCTCCTACAGGAATTCCTATGACACGTACTCTTTGAACTAATAATTTCAGATCATAGGTTTTCTCAGGCATTTTGCATAGCTATTCAAAGCATTCATTCATTAAAAGCACGAGCTGAGCTTTTCGTACACTTTTTTTTTTTTTTTTTAAGAAAAGGGGAGACAAGTCACCACCCTGCCAGTTGGTAGGATTGGTTTCTGTTGGGTCTCTTCGTCACAATCTTAAATCTTTCCCTTTGAAGTATTTTCTGATCGCAGTGCCTTTATTGATGGAAACGCTGATGCTTTTTATTACAAGAGTTATCTCTTTCCTCAAAGAAGGATTTCCATTTGAGCATCTTTTCCCCCTTTGCTCTTCCAAGTCATTCTCCCGAATTTACTCACACCCCTTCCAGTCCTGGTCTCCACTGCCAACCTCAATTATAACACACAAACTGGGCAGAGGAATCCTCCAAGCTCTAGATGGGAAATGTGGAAAATATTTGGAAATGTTCACCAAGCTTTACTAGTAGTCATCACTACTGACTCACATGTGGTGCATCAGACATTTTCGCCTAACGGGGAGTGCGCGAGCAGTTCTGCAGATTTGTCTGCACTGCTGAGATGTCAAAGAATCCAGGCAAGTCAGAGGTGAGACATCAGGAGGACACGCCGTCTGGACGGGTTGACAAGGTTTCTGGCTGCCCTGGAAGCTTCAGGTACCCCTCGAGTGGGCTTTCGGTGCGACACACACCTTGACAGTGAATGTCCAGGCAGTCACATACCATCTCCCCTGGTCTTCATGTGACCCACCACCATGGTCCAGACTCTCCTTCCCTATTATACACATCTCCCTAACACCATCGCCTCCTGTGTACCTCCAGAGCCCTCGGCACCTCCACACGGCTACCTTATGAATTTTAAGTTCAAACCGAATCATTACGAGGGGCCAGAGAAGATAAATGCCAGTTTTTTTCATCGTCAAGGTAACGATAACAGATTCACTAGAATTTACATAGCACCAAAGTCGATTTACATGCTTATTTACTCTGTTGTTCTCTTTAAAAAAAAAAAAAAAAAGTGGAGTTACCCTAGCAACTGTACTGTCACATGATGTTCAGACAAACCGTAATAGAAACACCTTCTATTTCTTCTGAAAAGAAAATACACATTTTGCCAGATGCATAAACTGTCATTTATAGAATTTTGATCCATTTTTGAAATGATCGGGTGAGGTTCATGCGGCATTAGGTACTTTTCCCATTAATTACTTGGCTGGCTTCAGAGACGCTATAATGAAAAGTAGACAGAGAGAGGAAGGCATTGGACCCTCTACAGCGCCTGTTGATAGACCTGCGTGCTGTATCTCGTTAGCACATCAGCAGAAAGAGCACATTACCAAATTCCATCTTTTGTTACCCTTTTGCATATGGGTAGAATTTATTACTTCATTCAAACTTTGTTCTAATTTTAAGAATGATGGCATGTGCGGCGAGGGGACGGTTTGCTTTGTCTAGAGCGGAATACTCCAAGGGAGCTGCCCTAAAGTGGAAGAAACCAAGAAATGGCCAGGGCTTGGCTGCTGTCAGCCAAGCTGGGTTTCCTTCAAGTTCTACAAATTAATTTGCTTAAGCCTAGGGCGCCTGGGTGGCTCAGTCGGTTAAGTGTCTGCCTTAACCGGTGTGTGATCGCGGGGTCCTGAGACCCACATCGGGCACCCTGCTCGGTGAGGAGTCTGCTTCTGCGTCTCTCACTGGCTTGTGCTCTCTCATAAATAAATAAATAAAATCTTTTAAAATATATATATTTTTAAAATTTAAGCCTGAGGTGAAACAGAGCCTTTCTTGGGGATCACACCAGGACAGCTATTACCAATCTCCGAACATCCAGTGTCCCCTGTCCAGTATATGTAGAGCCACAAAGGTGAACTCCATTGTCCTAAAACTTCATGGGGCAGGGTGGGGGTCTGCACCACCGCAGTGGGCTGCTGCCACTCTCTGCTTAAAGATGTTCCATCAGGAACAAGGAGTCGTCGCCCTGTTGGGTCAGACATGTGGCTTCTAGAAATCAGGGTTGGTTTGGGGTTATTTTTTTAACTCTATCCATCATTTTATTTTATTTTATTTTATTTTATTTTATTTTATTTTATTTTATTTTATTTTATTTTATTTTATTTTTATTTTATTTTATTTTATTTTTATTTTATTTTATTTTATTTTATTTTATTATTTTTTGCAGGTGAGTTTTTTTTTACATTTGTTTTTATGTAAGTTCGATTTGCCAACATACAGTATAACACCCAGTGCTCATCCCATCAAGTGCCCTCCTTAATACCCGTCACCCAGTCACCCCATCCTCCTACCCACCACTCCTTCCACAACCCTTGGTTTGTCTCCCAGAGTTAAGAGTCTTTCATGACTTGTCTCCCCCTCTAATTTTTCCCACTCAGTTCCCCTCCTTTCCCTTATATAATTCCTTATATATTTCCCTCATATACTTCACTATTTTCTTATATTCCACGTATGAGTGGAACCATATGCTGATTGTCCTTCTCTGAGTGACTTATTTCACTCAGCATGATGCCCTCCAGTTCCATCCACGCTGAAGCAGGAACCAGGGTTTTGATCGTGTAGAAGTCACCAAGGAGATTCCAGGGTCTTGTGTTCCACCCTCCCGCCCCCAGTGGCTGCCCATGCCCTCAGCTAGGCCGCAGCTCCTGAGCTACACGAGCTGGCCCCTGATGGTTCCCCTACTTCCTAGCCCTCCAACCAATCTGCCCCCCAACTCTTCTCAGCCTCTGTTTTCTCACAAGGGCTCCAGACTCCACTGCCTCTGCCTTTGCACGTATGTCTGTTCTCCTTCATCCTCGGCTCCCCACCTTGCTTGCCCGTCCTCCTCTCCAGGAGCTTTCCCTGGCCACCCTAGCCCAAGAACCTCTTCCCCGCACCCTTTTTGTTCTTCGTGTAGCTTCAGCCACCTGCTGCGTGTGCCAGTGTCGGCTGGTTCTCCCACGAGGTGGCAGGGGCCTCAGGGTAAGGATGTCTTCTCTTGGCACCCACGTCCCCAGGCTCTGGGATCGGTGCCTGGGACCCGGTGGCTGCTCTGCACACACGGAGTCCCAGTGAGAGAGGATCTGAGGTCTGAGGAAATTCTCACAGATCAAGGGAAATAAATAGAAGCTCAGCGTCCCTCTCGAAAACAAATAGCTTTAGGAACAGAGAGAGAGGTCTGGAAAGGTGGACTGGGCTTGTAGAAGCAGAACAGGCCTTTGACAAATCAGAACCCCCGACAGGTGCACAGTGGAGGTCGTTGCTTTTATTTACAAATTGACAGCTGTCCTGAGACAGCCAGTGTTGCTGGCCACACACGTCAGCTCTAGCAAAATATGGCTAAAGAAGACAAAACTGAAAGAATCAGGTAGGTGGAGGAGTGAGGGTGTTAGGAAATGATGCACGTCAGTTCATACTGCTTGCTCCGACACCTACTACGGGACACACAGGGTGTCCGACAGGCCCACCCGCCCCCCACCCCTCAATCTTTAGTAAGCCTCCATTACGACTCCAGGATGGTTTTTTAAGAGCTTCATTCATTCATTCCTCTTGTCATTCATTTAACAAACACGAGCAGGGTACTCTGACCCACCCTGATGATGCCGAAGCGAGAAGGTGGACCATCCTTGGGCTTGTGGAGCTCCCCGTCTACGCAGACAGCAAGCACATTGTTGCAGATTCTTCACTAAACATTTAAAGAGATTAAAATGATTAAACTGACGAGTTGATGTAACCCTTGCTAATGATCAACGAAAGCGGCACACTTTTGACAAAAGACTGCCTCTCACATTTGGAAACCCGAGGCCCTCCTGTCCCCCTTCGATACAGGTGCACAGGGTAAAAAGCGACCAAATCCGTACGAGGAGGGGTTCTCTGTCAGCCTTTGTTCCTGGATGATTTGGAATAGGAAAGTCTCTGTCTCCCTCTCGGAAGACAGGTTGAGCCCCTGAGTAGTCCACGTGCCAATAGCCCCCCAGTTTGGCCACTAACCATCATTTACTGGCATTTAATGAACTTCCCTCTTGCCTTTTTCCTGATCACCTAGCTAAGATGGACCTTTAGCCCCTCCCCCCAAGTCAGAAGTGGGCTGTCCCCACCCCCCACTCCCCACTCCTTGAACTTGGCCTAGGGAATCACAGGCACACAAGCAATGAGTTTCAAACTCATTTTTCGATGTTGCTCAGAGACCACTGTGTCCTGGGTTCCTGGTGGCTGAGGAAAGCGGCCCTTCCCCTGGCTGGGCGACAAAAGATCACCGAAACCAGGGCACACTCCTGACCCATCCATTTCCACCACGTGTGATACCGTGAAAAAGTTAAGAGGATATCGTGAGACAGGTTCTCACGATGTGTGTTTTCCTCGTGAGCATTTCAGGTCTCCCCCAGTACACAAGGGTGCCTCTGGAGATTGGTTGGGAAAGCAGAGGAGTGTGGAGCGCAATGGACGTGGCAACCCTCTGCACCATTGAGTGGCCATCCCCCCACCCACCATATGCACGGGAAGCCATGTGCAGGGCACTTAGAACCCAACTGAGCAGATTCCTCATACACAACATGGCACACACACACACACACACACACACACACTCACACACAGACTCAGCTGTTTCGTATATTCCTCATAGAAAAACGATCACATACAAGCCATCAGCAATTTCTCAGCCATGCAGAATAAGACACTCAACAGATCAGGGCCTGACCTGCCCGGGACCCGATTTCCTGAAGTTAAAGCCACTGCCACCGCCTGATGTCTTGAGGTGATGCAAGGCATTATCTAAGCTTCTGTGTTCATCGGGCAGAGGGGTGGAGGTAGCCAGGATGTGTCAACCACTTGAGGAAAATGAAAATGTAACAGAAGGGCCACTCTGCTGATTGCATCCACCAGGAGGAATGCTTGGAGTGTGTGCGTGGCTCCAGTCTACCCCTCTGGCCTCGGGAGTGTTAGCCTCAGGAAGACAAAGGAAGTCTTTGCTGCCCATTTAACTGCTCACTGCTCTATCTGGGAGACGTGAGATACCAAGGCCAAAGCTGTGGCTCGGTCCCTTTACCTCCTCAGCAAGTCAGAACATCTTCAACTTGTTGTGCTTTGCCTTTCTATCTTGCCTTTTTTTCCCCCTTCTGTCCCTCCGTGGTACCATGACTTTACAACACAGCACTGTCAAATAAATCCTCTTTCTCCTTGTCCCCACCTTGGTTCACCAAGACCTGTTGTCCCGTATGTGGCTGGGAATGTTTTATGGATTAGATTCCTCCACCAAAATTTACTGAGCACCTACTATGTGCCATACCCTGGACTATGTCTCTGTGAACAAAACCAGAACCAGCCCAGGTTCCTGAGATGAATGCATTTGACTTTTTCTGGATTTTAAGATATCTTCACATGAATGTTTTCCAGAGGTCAGGGCCTGTTTTGCTGAACATTTTATTCCTTTAAAAAAAAAAAAAAAAAAAAAAAAACAATTTTCTTTAAAAATGACAGAAACGAAACATGTGACTTGGAAAACATTAGAAAGTATAAACAAAATTAAGAACATCAATTGTCTTATTCTCTCTGAGTCAGATTATCACTATTGTGTGTGTGCTTCGAGAACATTCTCTATATATGTATATTTAAATAAAATGAGATGGAGGGCCTGGGTGGCTCAGCCAGTTAACCAACTGCCTTCAGCTCAGGTCATGATCCCAGGGTCCTGAGACTGAGCCCCATGTCCAGCTCCTTGTTCAGTGGGAAGCCTGCTTCAGCCTCTCTCTCTCTGCAGCTCCCCCTGCTTGCTCGCGCTCTCTCTCTCCATCAAGTAACTAAATAAAATCTTTTAAAATAAAAAAATAAAATGAGATGATAGTATACACACTATATTACCTACTGTTTCCAGTCAACAATGTCTAGTTTCTCATTTCAATAATTTTTATCTTGTTAATACCCAGACCATATTCGTATTTTTCCAGTTGCACAAAAATGTTGTTCTCAGCTGAATTGATCAAAGTACTGCCCAATCCAGGACCCCATGCTGTACCCAATGGTTTTGTCTCATAAATCTTTTTTTTTTTTTTTTAATCCAGCATGGTCCCTTTTTTTATGACCCAGAATTGTAGAACAGATAAAGCCAATTGTTCTGAAGAATGTCTTCCTTCCGAATTTGTCTGGGAGTTTCTCATTGTCACTTGGCTTGCTCCTTCATCCTCTGGAAAAGTAACACATAAAACCCCATGGTTTCAAAAGGGACTTGTTTTTACCAGAACACATCAGAGATGTAGACTCTATTGCAATACGTCTGAGAGCACACGATCCGTTTGTCCCAAAATCAGTGATGCCAAAAACAGCACATGAGCTAAGACGATGGCAGTTTGATCGCTCCATTATACAGATGAGCTTACCCCCTTGCAATTAGAAAGTAATCTTTATGGCTTTACTTTTATACTAAATGGAGGTCCAGTTCCCCGTCAACCATCCACTTAATGGTTTTAACATTAATTAGTAATCCTTTGCCTGATTCAGTAATTTAATTAAGGATTTTTAAATGGTGTATTTCTACATCTATCATCTGAGTACATTTTATTGACTCTCAAAGTGTATTTCCTTATGATGGCTCTCATGACTCAGAGTGGAGAATGGTCCAAGTTGAACGTTAACCACAAATGGTATCATCTTTAGGACCAGGCACTTGGATGGGTTTCCCACCAACATAAGGAAGACTTTGCTCAGCTGTGTTATCCACTGTCTTCATGTCCCCTCTCCCCTACGGTGACTATCATTGGTGTGACTTTTTCTTATTACAAGCTCTTCTAACTTTATTCAGATTTTCCTTTGATTTGAGCTAGTGGTATGCCCATGCCAGCTTGTACTAGCTAGCTAGCGCCGACTGTGTATATCTCTTCCTAAAACTCCTTCAGTGTTTTCTTGAATTGGCCACAGCAGAAGAAGTATCTCCACCATGGAAATTGGCAAATGGTACAGTTCAGGAATTTTTTTTTTGAAAGCTATGTATTATTAAGCAGCCCACCGCTGCTGTGTGCCATTGATTTTTTTTTTTCAAACCTGGCTCAAAATCAAAAATGCCTGAAAAATTTCCCCACATACAGATTTCAAAACCCCATTTTAAACATACGGAATCAGAAGCTCCAAGCTGGAAGCTCTGCACGTCTACATCTTTGATAAAAATCCTACAGGAAAGAGGATTTGAGGACCACCAGTCAAGGGGCCAGCTCTAGGAGAAAGCTCAGCAAACGTGCTCACATGCATTTCACTTCTCCCGAGGGGCCCTGGGTTGCCCTTCTTACCGCCTCTATTGTTTGCGGACAGGATGACAAACCAAGGTAGCACCCCCCCACACCCCCATGGTCGAAGATGGTTTCTTTGCACCTGACTCCGCTCTGAGCCCTTTTACTTATTTCCAAGCCATTCTGTGTCTGGCCTCCACCAGAGTACAGCCACATGGGGGAGCATGAAGGGTCTTCCCTCTCCAGTCACTTGCAGGTGGGTCACTTCTTCCCAATGCAAACAGGAAAGCCTGCTGCCCCTCTTGGGGGTGGGGGGTGGGCAGGGGATATTAAGGTTTTTAAAAGGACATTTTGGAGCCAGACCCAGAGAACTCCCTAGGGTATAATCTCCCTAATGACACTTTGGCCATTTGTCACAGAGCCTAGTAGTTCCAGGGGCCCCTGCCCTTGTGCGTATGCAGCCAAAATGAGTTTTAGGCTGCAGGGGCAGCTACGTAATCAATTTCCTTGGCCAGAGCCTCTTCCAATCCAATATAGCATAGATACAGGAAGGTGATAATGATTTGACACTCGCCACACGTCTGGGGGCTACACAGCGCCGGTGAAAAAAAAAATGTCATGCCCAAATGAGGATTGTTGGCCTGTAGTTCCAACACGACACCAAAAAAAAAAACAACATTGCAGTGTTATGAGAATTCCTGTTCCCTCTGTCGATATTTTCAAGATGGTTCTTACTTCTGAGCAGGTATCGATTGTGTATAGGTTGGGCCCCCCAGTGCCATTTGTCATTTCTGATATAATATCGTGTTACCGTTTAAAGCCGTAATGGGAGAGGTGTCTGTGCTTAAAGCAAAGCGGTGTCTCGAGCTTTGATAAATGGCTAGATGGTCTTTGTTTCTGCAGCAGTGAGCAGTTGGCTGGCTATTTGCTTTACCTTTTATCCAAGAATAACTGTGTGATGGGTTCTGGAAGCGAGCAGTATCATATTGTCAGATGTGGTTCATGGCGAGCCGGGTGGTCCTAACAGAACAGCTGTGGGATTTTAGCACCCGACAGGATGTTAGCGGAGGGCCTGTGTAAATCTGAAACAGCTCAAGCTCCACATGGCTGCTTTTGGTTGAAAAGTTCTCAGCGCTGTTTTTTTTTAAGGTGAGAGGACAGGAAATGCTGATGGAAAAGGGGGGGAAAATGTGCTTTAGACAACAATTGTATTCCGACAGAGGCTTTCTGAAGAAGGAGCGATTTGGGGGGAACGGGTGGAGCTCTGGACAAGGACGTGAGAGGTGGATGAAGGATGGCCCGTCTGAACCGAGGCCTGCCTCTCGGCTGCAGTGGTAGCCAGCAGGCCACCCCCCACCAAGACGGGGGACCCAGCTCTCGGTGATGGGACTCTTCACACATCAGTAGAAGCCTTGCCGGGGAGGGTGGCAGCAAGTACGTCTGGAAGGCTCTCAGCTCCTGTACCTGAAGCTATTCGTGGGCAGCAATCGTGGCACTTAATCCATCAGAACAGGCAGTTTGTCAGAACAAATAGCAATGGTTTTGTGCCACCGTTCCCTTCTCAAAATTCATGAAAACCAAAAGGCTCCCACAATTTTAATGTGATTTGCATGGTGGCAATGGCTGTCATTTCTCTCTGCCTTCTCGGAGGGGGAGGGAAGGGCCAGCCATGTATCATTATAGCGATGGCATAACGGGCACTTTCCCCAGCTCTAAATCTGAAAGGACGTGCAGAGAAGTGCCCGACATGAATCTCTGCCTTTAACTGCGGGACAATCAACCCATCCTCGGCTTTCAGCAAAGTTCACAAAGTTTTCAGTGTTAAGTGTGAAACGTGCACTCAACCAGAGATACAAGGCAATGCTAAGATAGCTCGTTTTCCAGCGTGATTTCTCTAGGAACGGGGCGGCTCTTTGCAGGAGAGTCCATACTTTCTCAACAGTATCATTTTTAATTAATGCAATGCACTTTCTAGGCAAGAGAGAGGGTTTCTAGAATAAACAGCGGGTATGAGACAGAAAATATAAGTTCACAAGCCTCATTAGGATCTGGTGCCAATCAACAGAAGAAATAGGCCCAAAGATGTATATAATTAGATGTGTGTTTCTAGATCCATCTCACACACACACACACACACACCATTCAAATACATATTCATAAGCATTCATACTCATGAATGCTGTATATATCTGAATGGGTTACCTAAGCTGATGAGCACCATGTCCTATAAATATATTAAGATTTTTAAAATTATAAGCCTGCTATATGCCAAGCATTTATGTGTGTTATTACACTTTATCTTCATAGTGTCTTTATAAAGAAATATGATTATTCCCATTTTTCAGATGACAAAGATGAGGTTGGAAAGAGCTGATATTATTTGCTCAAAAGCACACAGTTTAGGGCAGCCCAGGTGGCTCAGCGGTTTAGTGCCGCCTTCAGCCCAGGGCGTGATCGTGGAGACGCGGGATCAAGTCCCGCATCGGGCTCCCTGCATGGAGCCTGCTTCTCCCTCTGCCTGTGTCTCTGCCTCTCTCTCTGTCTCTCTCTCTCTCTCTGAGTCTCTCATGAATAAATAAATAAAATCTCAAAAAAAAAAAAAAAGCACACAGCTTAGAAGCAGCAGATTCTCAGCTCATGCCATTTTTAATTTGTAAGTCATCTATTGTACACATTGGGAATTCTGATAAGGTGTGCAAATATAAAGAAAAGAGTTTCCTCCCAAATAGTCTAAAGTGAAGGGCTTGCAAAGTTCAAAGTTCTAGGGGAAAAAATAGTCCTGTCTTTTTTTTTTTTTTTTTTTTTTTTTTTGCGACTCCCAGACCAAAGAGATTTGAAACTTAGGATTCCTATTACGGTAAACCAGCAAACACAAAGGCTGCAAGAGTCAGATAGGTAATACGAGGCAAATGGAGGTGAGCAGTAGGGAGAGGTGTGGACCCTGGGCAACTCCAGGGCACCTGTCCTACCTGAAAGGGAGAACATAGTGCTTAGTTCCAGCTGACGTGGCCATGCAGGACTATAGGCTCAGTGTTTCCAGGTCACCTGATGTTTCTGCTTATTTGTTCACTTTCAGAGAAAGTCCTTTGTACAGACTTTTGAAATTTTTCCTCATCTTTATGATTTGTAAATGTTGGCAATTAATTCACCTCTCTTAAAAATACTGACAATTCCAGAAGAACACATGTGTGAGTTGTGCAGGACCTCGGGGCACCTGTTTCCAACCTCTGCGATAAGGCCTTTGCTCCTCCTGGAGGCCCGCTGACTTCTATTCCGTCATCCTGCTGGTCCTGTTTCCATCCTGGGGTTTGAGGGGGAGTTTTCCTCACCATGAATTAGCCGGATAAAATAAGCATGAGCAGTTCTTCCCTGAGATGTACAGGCTTTGTGCCGCGGCAGAGAGGGCATCCCCCATCCTCTGTGCCTGGGGACAACTTCGCTGGTCCATATGTGTGATTGGATCATTTGTGTTTCCTTCACATTCTAAAGCTCGAGGGCTGGTTTGTATGTTAGAGACGTCAGTAGAGTAAGAACTACACCATGTGGCCCCTTCTCGGCAAATGCCCCCTCGGGGCCGCCCTCTCGGGACCCTAGAAGACCCTAAGTCGACCCAATCTCAGTTGGTCATGGTTGTGTCCCCTCCTGCCACCTCTCTCAGATGCATCTTTCTTTAGCAACTTTGGATTTCTTTCTCTTCTTCAAAGAGCCCTACCGAGCTCATTTCCTGCTGTGGGTCCTGGCTCTGTCGTCTCCCCTGCCAGTCCAATTTCCCCTGGAATGACCTTCCATCCAATTTTGCTTCAACCCACTCCTCTTCACCCTTTAGGTCTTAACTCAGATGTCACCTTCCTCCGGGCCCCTGAACTAAAGCACCGTGACCCCCGCCGCAGCCAGTCACTACCCTGCACTTCACCCCTGTTTTGTTTTCGGCACATCCGTTCTCAGTACCCCGGGATCGCTCACATATTTATTTCTCCACTGACCTATTTATAGAGTCTGCAGTTAGAGTGACTTCAAAAAGGGTAGATTCTCAAGCCAAACAACCACGTTCAAATCCTAGGTGTGCTTCCTTCCTGGGTAGCTCACTTCATCTCTCCATACCTTGGTTTCTTCATCTGTAAAATGGGAAAATTAGGGATAGTAATAATAGTACTTCGCGGGGGTGTCAGGGGAATGAAATGTATTGCAATTGGTAAAGTGCTCAGAGCAAGTATATCTCAAGTGTTTGGCACAATGCCTGGCACCCAGCAAGCACTCGGGTAGGATCGTTAGATGTGCTCACCATCATCTCCCCCATCTAGAAAGTAAGATCCAGCAAGAGTAGACAGTGGCTTTCTTTCTAAGCTTTATATCCTCTGTATGCGCCACAGAGTAGCAGCTCAGGAAATATTTATAGAAAACGCAAATGGGGGACGCCTGGGTGGCTAAGCAGTTGAGCATCTGCCTTTGGCTCAGGGGGTGATCCCAGGATCTGGGATCGAGTCCCACGTCCGGCTCCCTGCATGGAGGCTGCTTCTCCCTCTGCCTGTGTCTCTGCTTCTCTCTGTGTCTCTCATGAATAAATAAACCAAATCTTTTTTAAAAATAATAAAAAGAAAACACAAATGGTGGAAGGCAACTTTGAAAGGCAGGTACAATGGGATACATTTATCACTGCATGATTAATTTCTTAAATGTCCATCTCTCGGTCTATCCCTATCTGTGTGTATCTCTCTCTCTCTCTCTCTCTCTCTCTCTCTCTCTCCTCTCTCTTTCCCTCTCTTTCATTCAATTAAAATAAGGATGAGGATAAAGTGCCAGGAAAAGCTGGTAAAACAGTTCAGGAGGTTGCTCAGCCCCTTGTTCCCTTCCGAGTTGATATCGGAATAACAACGCCCCCCTTGAACCACGCAGCCCCCCACTAATGACTTACACCAACAGGGTTCAAACATGGGGAAGTGGCAGTGGCAGCGGCAGGACCCTGCCAGTCCTTCTAATGATGCAAGGTGATGTTACCTCTCGCTCCTGGACAGAATGGAAAATGGAGAAGAAAGCCCCCAATCGGTGTGCGGAAGTGCCGCTTTCAACAAAGAAATCCTGCCATTCCAAACTGTCGAGACCTTTAAAAATAAAAGATGTGCTGTATTTCCAGGACTATTCAGTATTCATGAGGCTTCGCGGCTTGTTGTAAGGCAAGATGAAAACAATACTCAGTAGATTTTCATAAGTGACATGTAACTGTAAGATTGATAGATGATGCAGTTTTAATGTATGTGAAGTTCAAAATCAACATAAAAGCTGCAAGCTACCTGAACGCTGGATTCCAACCCCACATTTCTTCCAGGGATGAGTCCCAGCCTCCCCCTAACTCTGCAAATCCGTGAAACGAGATGTGGACAGCACCCTACGTAGGATTAAATTTCTCCTGAACCTCCAAGGACCAAATGCTCGAACGTTTTCACTTATGTAACAGGTCCTTGAGTCCATTTCCCCCTTTCAGATTAACACGATGAATCATGAATGGCTAAATATCACTATTTACCTCTGCTGATCAATGCCAGGGACGATGGCTAATGCTCCTGGGAACATTCAGGGAGCACCGAGGCTGAGCTGTGTTGCTTTTTTCTCCTCTAAAAAGTCCTTGCTTTATACTTCACAGCTTGTCGGCCCCCGTGGCTTTCTTATATATTATAAACACACGCACACGTAATTATAAGTGATGGAGAAGATGCTATGTACAGTATTATACATGTAGCGTATATTATACATGCAGCGCATCGGATCCATATATTACCTCTAAGTATGTAGTATGCAGTGAATAGAGGGCTTTAAGAATTTTCACGGTCAGGCTCAATTAAGCAGATCTGTTTCTATCCTCCTGTGAATGCCCAATAATGGGATGTTATAAACTACAAATCTTCCTTTTTGATCCCCTCTTTCTCTTGTCTCATCACTTGTTGCCTAACTTTGATTGAATGTTAGGACCTGTCAAGTTCTGAACAGGAAGTACTCTTAGGAAATCTGACAGAGACACAAAGAAATGACTCGTGCTACCGAGCAATACGCATACGTGCCAGCGGGCACAGGTGCGCACGCAACTGTCTCCGTATGGACGAGCCCTCCCTTCTTCCTTCCCTTCTCATTTTAGGGGAGGGGGCTTGGGTTTCCTTTTTTTGTTTTGCTTTGGTTCCAGTCTAGTTAACTCCAAGTGGATAAGGTTAGAACAATAAAATAAGGGGGGGGGGTCACAATGACAGCCATGATTTTTGTGAGGTCTCTCCATGGCATGGGCAGCGCTTAAAGGGTCACACCTGCAAAACAACCCTACAAGTAGATCGCATTATTTGCCTCATTTTACAAATGGGGAAACGGAGGCTCAGAGGGGTTAATCCACTTGGACAAAGTCACACAGCTAATACGCGGTAAGAGGTTGCTTTTCACTGTTGATGCCGGATGGACATCACAGGTGTCAGAGCAACGTTGCGGACCATCTCGGGATCCGTGTTGTTCTGAGCCTTGCCTGGTTAGAAAATGTTATTTGTGTATGTCAGACAAGAAGGCTTACAAAGCGCAGGGACCTCTCTCTGCCTGTGTGTTTTATATTGTCAGCTCCAAACACAGGGCCTGGGACGGAGTAGGAGCTTGGTAAATATAGAATGAGAAAGAAAGGGAGAAGCAGGTAAGGAGGCAGATCCCCGGTGGATGTTTGGGAGCTGAGAAATAAACGAGGTTTTTCCAATTTTAAGGTAAGCACAAAAACAAGGACACGCTGCTGGACTAGATTTTTAAAAGAAGAGAGAGAGAGAGAGCTGGTTTATGAGAAGGGACACAGTGAGCAGGGCAGAGAGGAGACGATAGTGCACGGGGTGAAGTGATTTATCCCCGGGCACCCAGCTCATCATGGGCAAAGCTCGGCTATGAAGACACCCTGGGTCCTTTCTCCCACAACTTCAGCACACTCCTCTTGCTTTTCAACATTGGGTGATTTTTTTTTCCAGTCTTTCTGTCATTTTGTCTGGGTCCCACTGAGAAAGATAGTCTTTCCCAGAGCTAGAATAAAGACTGGTCAGGTTGAGACCGGATGCAAGCCATAGATGCTAAGGCATCCAGTTCCAAGTAGGAAGCTTCTAGAATCTTTGCCTGCAAACTGAGATGCTGAGCCAGCTGGCAGACATGATGGTGAGGACACGCAGAGTTCTTTTATGCGCGCCGCTTGCCCACGGAATTGTGCAGAGGCCTCAAACCAGGTATTGACCTGTATGCATTGTCTGTACAGAATCATGAAGAATATTCTTACTTGGGGCAAATTTTTTCAAATTTTTAAAAATAGGTTTTAAAAAGTACCTCATCGGGTTCCCTGTGGTTCAGAAAAGGATCTCAGATCAACTCCCAGAGATTTGGAGAAAAATGAGAATATTGTTCCAGTCTCCTTGCTTTCTCTGTCTTGTCCCCCTTTCCTGGGCTCCTGACTCCTGAGAGTCTCCTCCCGTGCTGGGATGGCAGTGTGTGTCCTCAGTGGCCTCACACCCAGGCAGTGGCTGCTGTCATTCGTGCTTTGTGCCCTTTCCCTGCCACTCAGTACACCCCCCCCCTTCGACCACACTCCTATTTCCCATCTCCTTTGTTTGTTGTTTGTTTCCCTCTAAAGATGACTGGGCCCAGATCCATCTCGTTCATCACCATCTTCCCCAAATATAACCAGTGACCTACTGAAAACACAGCTGATGTCAAATAAATATTTCTGATGGCATGAACTGACAGAGGCACCACCCTTCCGATGCTCATGGCATTGAAATGGTCCAGCGCCTGCAGGTGCGCATCCAGTATTGGTGGAGGACAGAGAAAGCACATCCCAGACGGCTTCCACCACCCACGGCAGGAAGGCAGGTCTCCCCTGAACTAAGAGGAGACCCACCTTGCGTTGTAAAAGAGAGGCCCGCCAAGATTCCAGAACCTGAGGAAGGGGCCACCCGTTTCTCTTGCTTCCCCAGGAAAAAGACAACAGATGAGCTGGCGGGCATTGCCGTCTCCTCCCCTTCAGTGCTCTGACTTCAGAACACAAGTTATATTGCTTGACCTATTTGTGTCTTCTGGCCACCTCTGATGATTCATTTATCTGAGCTGGGTGTTTTCTGATGGAAAACACCGTCTGTTGCGTTGTATTCAGTTAATTCCCTCTTGATATTTGCCATTTCCAGGGACGGCCTTCCATGAGTCCAATGGCGGGGCCATTTGACCAGGTGCCCTGAACTCTTTTGTTTTGTGTTTTGGTGTTTTTGTTTTGCCTCACTGGGAGCTGGCGCTGTTCACATTGGAAGTCTTCTGCCAGTGGCAATGACCTTCTTGCAAGAGGCTCAAACCCTGATTTGTAATCTCAAAGAGCAGCCTCCCAAGAGGTAGGATCTCTCCACCGAGGTGAATACCTCGAGTTGGCTTTTTTTAATTAAGGCTCCGCATTGTAACTAGTCAATGTACATTATTGGGAGAGTGAATGTCAATGCCACTGCTTTTTCTTTCTCTCCTTTATCTTTGTCAGTGATTCAAAGACATGATTTATGGTTAGTCTCCGACTTTCAGCATCATCCATCAAGTCCTGGTTTCACTACAGGGCTCTGCGTTGTAAATCATGCCGAAGGGTTGTCACTCATTCCCCTTAACCCTTTAGGGATGCGTTTCAGGGTCGCTCTCCAAGAAGGAAACTTTCTAAAATGGCAGCTGAGGGGGTCCGCCTGGGCAACTGATGGGGGTTCACCGAGCCAGTAGCGTTAATCACTGGGCCTACCGCACTAATTATTAAGACCCGGGTAAAGCCTGGGCCCAGCTCCACCCGACCCACACAGGACCAGGAGCTCATGCTGGGGCCACTTGAGAAACACACAGACTCCTGAACCAGCTCTACTCTGTTTTGAAACGTCCCTTATGGATGTGAAGTGCTGAGTTTCCCTTCGGAATCAATCATGGCTAGTCTGATTGTGACCTTGCAAAGATTATAGCATGAGTGCAAAGACCCATTAGCAGCTGCTATTTCGGGCTCTGTAAATTACCCTCTCCTCCTCCTGCTCTTTTTTTTTCTTTTTTTTTTTTTTTCTTTTTTTTTTTCCAAGTCTCTATCCCTTTTTCACGCTCGGGAAGGTAGGCAGTGATGACAAGGGGGTGAGGTGGAAGACGGATTTGTAGGCAGAGGAGCAGGATTTTTGTAGGACTTTCTCCCTGCTGGCTGGTTCCTGGCAATGGCCAAGCTGGGTCTCCCAGCCTCAAGCCTTTGGAACACTTGAAAGGGGCAAAAAATCTGGGTAACTGGACAAACGGGTGGGGGTGGGGGGGTGCTCTCCTAGGGGCAGTCTGCAGCTGGTAATCAGGGTCATTAATGAAAAATACATGTTTGGGATCTACTCATTCAGAGAGTCCACAGCCCGCTGATAGCAATTTTATCCCTGAGTTATGCATAGCTCTGTTTTACCCGGCTGATGAAAACAACAAATATATCAGCAGAAGATGTATAGGTAAATAAAGTGAAAAGCCATAAAACATGAACGTTTGTTATCCAAACAGTGCTAACCTCCTCCCTTTGAATACGAACCCTTCCTAGATGGTGTTCGAGAGGCTCGGGGCTTGGAAGTTTCCAAACACAGAGCACAAAATGTGCCCATGGTCTATATGTTTGCAAAAGCTCGGGTTTATTCAACCCAAAGGGTTAATGCACCTCAGTTTCCTGGGACAGCGACCCTAAAGAGCTCCTTCTTTACCTGCTGTGCTCACCCTCCAGCATACAAAATGGCTAGTCTTATTATTTTATCTTTCTTGGAAAGAGCACAAGGATCTTTTCAAACTTTAAATGACCCAGAAGCTATTAATCCTCCTAACAGCCTTGGAAGGCAGGTAAACTGTTGCCGAACTAGTATTTCACTGGGAAACCCTTCTCCTTCTGCCCACCCCCCTGCTCAGAAATCAGATTTATATGGTATACACAGTGTCTGCAGACCTAACTACAGGTGACTCAGAAACGGGAAAGCTGCAGATTAATGTACCCATTCAGAATGATGTATTCTATTTTTTTGTGCTCAGAGCAGCGCTGATGGCCTGCTGGTAAGGCATAACAAGGAGGCCAATCTTGTCTCCTACCTGCAGCCTATTCCAGCAAGCACGTCTGCAGGTCTCTGTGGTGAGGTCTGCTCCCTCTATTTGAATTCTGTCAATAAGCCGTCTCCTGTTTATGCTACGTGGATTTCATTGTGCCTCTGATCAAAAGCATTTTCAAGGCGCCGACCGATGGGAAGAGTTGGGTCAGTTCATGGGATTAATAACTTTGAGTCCTCTTCCCTCGCCCAGAGCGAGAAGGATTCTCCTCTCTCCATGCTGCCTGTCCCCAGAATAATTAAAAATTTCTGTAGATCTTACTCAGACCCGGAGACCAGATCCCAGAGGCAGAGAGAATCTGCTGCTAAAATGTGCTTCCAACAAATTAGAATACGCCCCCTAGTGAAGCTCTTAATTAGCCGGCCACCTCGGATATAAAGCTAGGAGGCCTAATTACAGTCAATTCACCTCAATCTCTTACTTGAAGGAAACCTGCAGTATAGACGCAAGGCTCCGGGAAGAAAGAAAAAGAAAATGTCATTAAATTAAAATAGTCCGACTATCTCTGTCTGGACCTAGCCCATTGGTATGATACCTGGTTTCAGGATGTCTGGTTTGAAGTGTTCAGGATGGCAAATCACCCACCTTTTTTTTTTTTTTTTTTTTAAAGGCAGAGAGAGAAAAGCAATCCTGTTCAGACCCAACATGTGGGTGGGTGTTTGCTGGTCAAGTTCCAGACGGTTCTAAGGTGTTCAACACTGAGTGGCACAAATCTTTGCGGACCTGCATCTGGTGATACGGACTTGCCAGATCTGCAAGGGTGGGAGGGGAGGGTGCAAATTGAAAGAAATTGCCCAAATTCCTACACCCCAACCCGCTGGCTGCAAGCCAGGCATAGACAGTTCAGCTCCTGCTTCCCCTCCCCAAACCCAGTTTCTCCTGGGGCCTTCTTTGTCCACAGACAATCCTGAGCTGTGTGTTTTCAAAGACAACAGTCACATCCCTTCCGACTACTTTTCTCTCTCTCTCTCTCTCTCTCTCTCTCTCTCTGTATCAGCCCCATTTTTCCTGCCCTCAACCCAATCCCTGTTTCCCTTTCCGTTTTGTTAAATAACAGTGTGACTTTGTCTTTGACATTAAACAGTTGTAGATACTTTTAGCAGAGTTTGTTTACTCCATCTGTATTTCCAATCAGCGCGGAAGGTTTACCAAAGCGGTTCATTACTGATTTATTTATGATGTATTTAGATAGCAAATATGGAACTGTCAGCAGTTGCTGGCTAAACAGTGTTGACAGACATTAATAACATATGGTATAGCAATGGAATTATGATCTTTAATTTTTTTTTTTTAATTTTGATTCTCAACATGCAATTCGGGGCTTTGCGTTTCTTAGGTAGTTGGTGCAACAGGAGGCGACTTTTAAAGAAACTATGTTTTCCTTTTATTTGTAACCTTTGGGGTTTCCTGGTGGTGACATTAACATCTTCTGTGTCTGTTTAGCTGTTCAATTTAATGGAAGACAAATCCTCCCAAAGGTTTAATTTACTCTTGCAAACTGAAATCACTATATTCACACCGTGGGAAATGGCCCTAATTTTCCCAACCTTCAGTCGCCATCAAGCATATAATTTATTTCTCCCCCTTCAATACATTCCTCATTAGAAAACAAAGTTTTTGATATTTAAATGTTACCAAGTTCAAATGGAGGAACCTAGTCTCCCGTTTCTGCAAAATGCTCTTGCAGGCATGGCTGCCTCTACCTGTCAGCCACCCATTTATACTGGGCCAGAACAGACAAACATCTGAATTTCTGACCTTTAATTGGCTGTTCCTTTGAGCTTACATGGTTTTCTCCAGCAGCAATTCAGAGGGAGGTTGTTTGCCTAGGCTCAAAGGAAAAGCAGCTGATATACTTGGGTTGCAATAGAATTCAGCCCATCTGCTTTGAAATAGGTAAGCGCATTTTAGCTGGGCAGTGTCCCAACAGGCAACAGAGTCTCTGTCTGGCCAAGAATGCTTCCATGGTTCTGCAAAAATGATCCCGTTTTTCAGAATTCAGTGCTGTCCCTTGAAAATGATATGCAAAAGACATCATTGTCCCCGTAACCTAAAACTAAGAGTTCTCTAGAGCGGTGACCGTCAGTGATGGACCCCCCCCCCCACACACACACACACACACACACCACCACCACCACTACCACCATTGAGGATTTGGTGAAAGCCAACACCTTCTCAGACAACGACGCAGAACTATTACCTGTGATTTCAGGGTTCTGGCATCCTGGGAGGCCTATCTTCCCAGATAGGGGGCCCAGTTAAAAATGGGTGATCATGCAGTTCATTACATGATTTTCATATGTGAAGATAGAGTGCTTGTCTTTGTTTTCTTATGTAAGGATGCCAAACAAGATGGACTGTAGGATTCGTGGATTGGGTACCTCTTGTGCGCTAGATGCTCTTTTAGGGCTTAACACACATTATCACACTGGATCCTCAGAACACTCTCTAAGAAATAGGTATGAGTATCACTCCCATTGTGCAGGTAGGGAAACTGAGGCTCAGAGGGGTCAGTGACTTGCCCCATGTCACATACCTGCTAAGCAAAGGAGCCGTGAGTCAAATCCAGATAGTCTGATTTCCCAGCCAAGTCAAATGGAGGATTTGGGTTAAAGCAAAAGCTATAAATAAGCTTTACCTCTCTTGTTCTTACTATTTTAGAGCTGTGAAGCATATTGAACATTTTCTAGTCCAATTCCCCCATTTGGCCTTTGAGATAAATAAGCCCAGAGAAGCCCTAAGACTTTTCCCAGGCTAAACCGTTAGGGACTGAGCTGGAACGGGCTTATCCTGACCCTGGATCCAACTTTGGTGGTCATTGCCATATCTTTTCCTTAATGGTTCCAAAGCCTGAACTTAATTCTATTGATAGCAGATTTTAAAATCTATTCAATATGTTGGGCATATTAATGATACTGGAAGGAAAGGATCCTAGGAGCCACCTCTGTCTTAATCCTAATGTCTCTACCGCTAAACCTCACAAGAAATAATAACCTGCCATGCTCAGATATCTCTGTTCAAATCCCACCTCTGACGCTCACTAGCTATGTGATTTCAGACAACCTGTTTAAGTGTTGTGGTTCTCCCATGCAAATGGATATGTTTGAAATTCTCCACTTAAAAAGAAAACGTAGAAGAAAAGAAGTTGAGTAAAAGAAATGGCAAGAGTCAATGGTAGAGGCCATGAAGCCTGGTTAATTGACTTTTTTTTTCTAAGAATAGCAGAAAAACCATCCGCTGGTTCTGAGCAGAGGAGTAACCTGACCTGATGTGTGTTCCTCAAGGCTCGTAACTGCTGTGTCAGCATGGAGGGTAGAGAGCTCTATTTGTTTCCTATTGCTGCTGTGACAGATTACTATAGATTTAGTGGCTTAGAAATGACATAAGCGTGCTATGTTTCAGTTCTGGGGGCCAGCAGTCCAAAATCAGTCTTACTGGGCTGAAATCAAGGTGTTGGCAGGGCTGCATTCTGTCTGGGGGCCCTGGGAGAAAAATCTGTTTTCTTGCCAATTTCCTCCTTCTAGAAGCTGCCACATTCCTTGGCACGTGGCCCCTTCCTCCATCTTCAAGTCAGCAATGGTGTTGCTCCAGCCCCTGCTTCCATCTCCGTCTCTGACTCTGACCCTCCAGCCTGCCTCTCAGCCAGCCACTTTGAGGCTCACCCATGGGCACCACCCAGACAATCCAGGATAATCTCCCCATCTCAGAATCCTTCATTTAATCACATCAGCAAAATCCCATTTGTCATGTTCTGGGGATTAAAACATGAACATCTTTAAGGGGCCATTATTCTGCCTTTTATGGTGGGGATGGATGGAGCAGAGCATCCAGGCAGGATGCTCTTGCAGGCCTCCATGTGAAAGAGGGCTGTGTGGTTTCTTCTCAACCTCAGCACTCTTGATATCTTGGGGCAGATGCTTTTTGTTGTTGTTGTAGGGGGCTAAGCTGTGCATTGTAAAATGTTTAGTGGTCAGGGGACCTGGGTAGCTCAGTCCGTTGGGCATCCGTCTGGCTCTAGGTTTCGGCTCAAGTCACGATCTCATGGGTCATGGGATCCAGCCCTGTATCAGGCTCCCTGCTTAGCAAGGAATCTGCTTGAGACTCTCCCCCTCTCCCTCTGCCCCTCCTCCTGCTCTTTCTCTCTAAAAATTATGTAAATAAATTAAATTGAATTACATTAGAATAAATTAAATGTTTGTGGCATCCCTGGTCTTGACCCACTGGATGGCGTCATCCCCCAAGGGGGCACTCCTTCCCCCACTAAGTTGTGACAGTTGAGAATGTCTCCAAACATTGCCAAATGTCCACAGGTTGAGAGCCTCTGGATGAGGAGACAATGACAGATGGTGAGAAGTGACCAGATCCTGGCTATATTCTGGTGGCAGACAGACAGGCTTTGCTAGCCTCCCTCACCTCCCATTGCTAAGCACTGCCGGTAATGAGAGAAATTTCCTTTGGGAACGTGTTCCTCGTGTGGGCAGCATGGAGGTAGAGAGATGGCAGCAGATGACTGTTGTCCTGTGCCTATTTAATCGCCCTGACTAGTTGCTTTGCTGCTCAAGGATAAAGGTAGTGGCTGTTATTCCTTTTACCCACCACCTGCCCAGTGCTTGGAGCTTCGAAAGACCTCAGTGAATGCCCACTGGCTTTAATTTCCTAATTATAGGCTCCCTATACCTTTGCTTCCCCATTGTGGGAGAGGAACTTAATATCCCTGGCATCTCTTTCTCCTCCAAATGGAACTTAAGACTCCTAGTTAGCTAAGTGCTTTGGAATCCGCACACAAGATGAATAACACAAACTAAAGACGAAGACTTTGCCACTTGGTGTATGGGCCTCTACAGTGCACAGAGGTACTCATTATTCAGAATTTGATATGCTTCTTGAGTCAGCCCTAACATTTACTGAGCACTTACTATATATCGGGCACTATGCCTGCTGCCTGGAGATATAAGAACCAACATTCAACCTATTTTATAAAAGAGGATCATAAGACTGAGGGTGGTGAAGCCACTCAGCCAAATTCCCAAAGCACAAACAGGTGATATATTTCAGAACTGTCGGAATTCTAAACCTTTGCTCTTCTCTTCTTTACCATGTTGCCTCCATCCTACGTGGCCCAGGGTGCTTTGATCCAATGAAAGGAAGTCAACTTTAGCATTAGGTCCTAATAAGACTTAACTGTTTTCTTGATGGCTTTAGGCTTTGAGTTTTGATGTCTGAGATAGCTTCTAATACGCCCGACCTTGGGTAAGGAGGGACACGGGGGTGCTTTTTCATTTCAGGAGAGGAATCAACCACTCTCTCTGTTCACTCTGCCTTTTTCCTTTAGCTGTGATGGCCATGTACAAAGTCATTACAGATGAATCATACATAGGCAGATCAAGGTACACAATAGGAGCTGTTTGGTCTCTTCCATCCTTTTCGATATGAATCATTGTCATGTTCTGAGCTATAGCTGTCCTTATATAACTTTAGCTGTTCCCTTGGACGAATCCATGGGCAAAACTTGCCTTTAAGTGGATTGAGAAAAGATAAATGAAGTTTATAGGTGTAAGGTAGGGACCTGGGTCTGAGCAGAACCAAATTTGAGTTTCTACCTTTGAGGTTCATTGGTTTGGGCACAGGGGTCTCAAACTCATAGGTCTACGGGGGCTTATTAGCCAAATGGGCTGCATGTGAAGGGCTTTGAAGTGGGTGGATACAGATCGATATTCCAGCACCTTCCCACCCCCAAGAGGGCAGCTGGACTCCGCTCCGGAGAAGGAGGCCAGGTGGATTGTAGCCCTGTTGCCACATTCAGGCTCTGCCAAATAGAACAGAAAACTGAATTTGTACATGAAATCTTCTGATTTTTAGATCTTGGTAATTTGTTTGTTTTAGCTGCACACCCTAAACTTATCTAGAAGCTGAATCCAGTTTATTAATTTTGCTTTGAGGATTTAATCTGAGTCTCCAGGCCTGCACTGTCCAAAATGGTAGCCACATGTGGCTACTGAGCGCTTGAAATTGGGCTGTCCAAATTGAGATGTGCCAAAACCACAAAACACACATTGGATTTCAAAGGCATACAGAATGTAAGATATCTCATTAGTCTTTATATTTATTACATGCCGATATGGTAATATTTTGGATATTTAGGTTAAATAAAATATATTATTAAAATTAATTTTACTCATTTCTTTTTCATTCTTAATATAGCTACCAGAAATATAAAATTACATATGTAATTCACATTCTACATTTACTGGACAACTCTACATCTGCTTGGGGCCTTTGTCCCTCTCTAACAGACACAATAATAATCACACCTACTGGTTATTGGGCATTTACCAGTACCACTCTGTGAAACCCTTTCTGAGCTTTCTTTTATGTAATCCTCAAAATAATCCTTTGAGCTTATTTGTATTATCACTATTCTATAGATGAGAAAATCAAGGCAGGGTAGAAGGTTAAGTAACTCACTGGGAGTCACATAGCACATGACGGGTCCAATTCTGGATTTGCCTACAGATCTTTCAGATAGTAAAACCCAGCCCATTAACAACCGTGCTAACTAAATGAAACACACAGAGAATTTGGACAAATCTGAAGAGTGTTGGTCGCTGGCTTCAGACGTGTGCTTGAGCTTAAAATAGCACAGAACGAGCCCAAGAAATTCTTTCTTTCCAACTTGAAACTTGTGGGCAATGCTCATGTAAATTCAGAAAGGAGGAAGTATTCCCATGCAGGTGTATTTTGCTTTGGGCAGAATGTACGTTTTCTTTCTCCATTGAGTATAGACCAAGTGTCTGTGATTTGAAGCACATTTGAAATGCACAAGAGGAGTTCCAAATGTTAAGAAACCTATCCTAAGTCCTTCTAACACTCACACGAGAGGATCTCCGTCTTTATCCTTATGTAAACCTGTGGCCACACTGTCGATTTGGTGGGGTTAGAACTTTACCTACTGGACTTTTTATACATGTGACCCACGTCCATCTATTCATCTGGACCTGATGCTTGTGCACATTTTTATGCAATAGATTCATGCTTTTGTCGGGGGAGACTGTGAATGGACACCCATTCCGCCCTGTCCCTGTGCCTTCATCTGCTTCCAACCATCTGCTTCCAAAAATATTCAGTACCAGTTGGAGGGTGGATCAGTGTGAGATTTGGGTTCAGAGAGTCCTGGGAGTGTATCCTGATGGCACAACTTAGGAGCTGTGACCCTGGTCAAGGCATTTAAAGTCTTAGAGGCTTAGTTTCCTCATGTGAAAAATAAAGGCAATAACAGTCAGCACATGTGATTGTTAGGGGGATAAAAGAGATCAGGTCTAAAAGCACTCAACACAGATGCTGGCACAGAGCAGGTCCTCAAATACAATCCTTTTTGTTATTAAATGATCATCATCATCGTCACAATGACGATACTTTTCTTCTCAGCTCTTGCCTTTGCTCCCCTGACCCTAATACTCAGGACTAAACTTTATCAAAGAGTTAAGACAAATAGAGAGGGGAAAATATTTCATCTACGAGCCCCCAAGGTCATGGGTATTCGGATGAAACACTTATCTCTTCAAGGCTTTGCAGCTGGGTCTTTTGTCTCCCAGCTTTTGTGCACAGTTTGTGTGAACGTGCAAACATTTGAGGAGCATCGAGCACTCCTTGGGGAGTGGCAGTTGCAAGAAGGCTCGTCCATTTTTCTACCTTTCACCCTGTCAGTGCACGAGACCTTGGGATTTTTATAATCCAAATTGATACTCTGTAGGAAATCTCCTCCATTCCAGCTCTCTGCACGGGAAAGATTCATTTTCTCGTGGGCACTTCTCCAGGCCAGGGTGGATAACAGTGACAGGGAGGTGAAATCCTAACCTTGCCTTGACAAGGTTCAGGTCTTGCTAATTTGAATCTCTCCCATTTTGCTCCCATCCACCTGGCGCTGTGTGATTTATCTGCTCTTGTTTGTGGATTCACTGATCACTTTCTTATTACTCTTCCACCTCCATCCATTTCAGTTTGTGGCGCCTTTCGGGTGATTTCTTACGCCACCCCTTCCCACCTGCTCCAACCTGACAAATTATCGACTCAAACTGTTGCTCCTGACCTGGCATGGTCTCTTCCCAGGGATATAAATGATGCAGTTCAGAGGGATAATGATGCCCTAATAAACATACAGTTGTTCCTCTTTCAGCCTGCCCTGTTTGAAATTCAGGCACGCCACCAGTGCTCACTGCTGCCCTAGCTAAGGCCGTGAGAAAGAAGAGAGATTGGAAGGCCGTGGGAATGGCTGGGAAATCCATGCACATCAAAGATCAGATCAGAGAGCTCACAGACAGCGGCCCTTGTGGGGGTCCAGCATCTTATTTTGCTGTCACTAGAAAGTGGGAGGGAGTACCAGGTCCCTCTCCTCAAACCAGGTGTGTTTTGAAGTCCTGAAGTGTGGTGGCGAGGAGCTGCAGGTGAGGTCCCAGAAGCCTGAGGTCAGTAGATGAGAGATGCTTGAGGCTGCCCACCTTCGCCATCATGGTGCTCACTTGGGGGGACCAGTTTTGACTCCCACATTTACCGAATGCCACATATTTGGATGTCAATGCCCCAAACCCCACTTCCATGACTTAAACTCTAGAAACCTTTCCAGATCCCAGATTCTAGGCCATAGCTCCTCTAATTGGTGTTTGTTACTCTTTACTGGAAGATCAAGTCAAAAAAGCCTGTGAAACAACACGGATGTAAATAGCCCCGACGTCTGCAAGATATGCTTTGGTGTGAATTCCACCACCGATTTCCCCTTTAGCTCACAGTGCATGGCATTAGCCCTAAGATCAATTCCTTTGGAAAATGTGAAGGCTTAGTTTAATTAATTAAAACAGCAACAACAAGATGAAGACCACCCTAATGTGAAAGATGAAGGCCCCCCTAATGCCTTTTCTCTTCATGGATCCACCAGTGGTGCTAATGAACCAGTGGGAGGTTCACTCCCATCTGGCTATCATCTTTTGCACGGAATCTCTCGGCCTTTGGAGGATACGGGAGTGGAGAAAGATGGGAACTCACGGACTCACTTCCTCTGTGCCAGACAGTCACCCATGTTTCTCATTTAATCCTCGGGTCAATTCTTTGAAGTCGAAATGATTCACGCTGATTTGCAAATGAGGAAGCTGAGATTTGGGAAATAAAGAATTCCCCAAGTGTTGGAACTTGGATGAAACCCTCAGAGAGCATGTTGTTCTCCCACATGTCACTTGATAATGACACCCAACGTTTATTGAGTGCTTATCAGGTGCTAGGCAATCTGTGTGCTGAGCCGTGCCATACCAGCATGATAGGGTTGTTGTCATTTTCAACAATCCTATAAGGTTGGTATTACTGTCATCCCTGTTTTATAGACAAGGAGACAAGCTCCAAATAGTTGGCCAACTCCCCAGAGGTCGCAGCTAGAGAACAGCAAATCCTAAGGCTTCCCTCTCCACCCCCTTAAGCACTATCTGGACTACCTCAGTTGTTTGGTTAATTTCCATATCAAGCAAGCACAGTTGGTGACACTCAGGGACCCCTTTGCTGCTTAGTAGCTAATCCAGGAGAGCCTCCAGATTTCTAACTATGCACTGCCTCCCCTTTCCCTAAGAGCATTACCCCCATGAGGACACATCTGTCACTTGTTCTACCCACCCATTCTGGCTTGGCATGAAATCAACTTCTCTGAGCTGTGAGAAAGATGGTTAAAGACCAACAATGACATAGTGATGATGTGACTTGAACGCATCTAACCCGCACACAGGATTGAAGCCCCAGGTCCGCCTTTGGTGGAACCTGAGTGCAGCGCAGAAGGGTTCGTGGGCTGGCTCACAGACTCAGGGCTCTGTCCAGGGCCATGAATTCTTTGAACCCGTTTAAATGTTCACCATTGGAGATGTAGTTAAATAACTTGAGATACATCAGTACTCTGTAGCCACAAAAAAATACTGATAGGTAGCACGATGTTATGGGGATTGAAGAGAGCTGAACGGGAAGCCCTCCATCCTAGTTCCAGATAGTCAAAAACTGAACACCTGAGTCCAAATGGAATCACAGGAGCAGCGTTTTGGGGGGAAAGCTGGCTTGGGACTGAGCCAAAATGGGCTTCCTAATATGCTCCCCCATGCCCCCCACTTCTGGGTAACATTTGACAAGTACTTGCCTAGAAGGACATGAGACAAAAACCATTGAGCGATGGCCTTGACCACATGATCCCATAGAACAAAAAGCTTTCCACTAGTGGGGGCAGAGAGAGTGGTGGATCTTTGTCCATTCTTCCAGGAGGTCATGGACAAGGAAGAGATGCCCTCTACAGATGTGCTCTGACTTGGAAGCTTTGCTGCCATGAGAGTTAAGTGAAAAAGAAACAAGCTAATAAGATACAGTTATGGTCTCCATCCAGCTGTGTGTGTGAGTGTGTGTATTTGTGTGTATGAGTTTGTGTGTGTGTATTTGTGAGAGTCATTTGCATGTGTATGTCTGTATTCCCACAAAACTCTTTGCGGAGATTGCTTCTGGGTAGGCGGAGGACGAGAGGATGTGTGAAATGGAGTCATTACTTTAAATATTTTTGTAGTGGTTGGTTTTTTTATAAGGAATATTTCTTTGGCAATTACACAAAGGAAGAAAGGTAAGGAAGAGAGAAAAAGGAAGAGACAACAAATGAGAATTATGCTCTCAGAGAGTCCATCTGGAAATAGTAGGAAGAATGGCAGTAGTAGTTTTAGTAGCTGGTGTTTATTAGATCATTTTCTCCGTGTGCCAGGCTCTTCTAAGCACATGACTTGACCTGAGTCATGTTAGTCTTCATAATAATAAGTTGGGGGGAATTACTATTATGTCAAATTTACATATAAAGAAACAAGCCCTGAAACTTTAGGGAACTCAGCCGAGGTCACTAAACAGTTATTTAAGATCCCCATTTAAAATCAAACCTCTGATGAAAGACAAAAGCTCTTTTTTTTTTTTTTTTTTAATGAAACAAAGCAAAGTAAAACAAGAACTCCATAGAGGCCCCCACCCAGAGCCCCCGGCTCCAGTAGGCAGAGTAGGCCTGGGGCTCCCGAAACATTTAGAGGCTTGCAAAAAATATTTTGATTTGTTTTAAAATCAGACGGAAAAGAATGAACTTTTAAGGTGGAAGATTTTTTTTTCTCACATCAGCAAAAGATAGAAATTTTAGGGCCTCCCCCAAATTGATTAAATTTTGCTTAATGTAGAAAAAATAGAAATGTTAAAGCATTTAAAGTCATATTCAGAATAATTTTTTAAAAGATTTTTTTTATTTTTTATTTATTTGAAACTGAGAGAGAGAAAGAGAGAGAGAGCACAAGCAGGGTGAGCAGCAGAGGAGAAGCAGGCTCCTCGCTGATCAGGGAGCCCGATGTGGGACTCGATCTCAGGACCCTGGGAGCTGGAACCCTGAGCTGAAGGCAGATGCTGAACCGGCTGAGCCACCCAGGTGCCCCCAGAATAATTTTTAATATCGGTATTATTGTGGTGGAAAGGATCCCCTGAGGCAGAAGTTCTTAGGGTCCCACAAAAGTCTTACAACCTCCCTGGCCTCACCAGCACTGCCCAAACAAGTTTAAATCACATCAAGTTGTATAAACTGGCAATTCAGCGTCACTCCTGGCTCTCACAGTGGTCCAGAGGAGCCTGTTTGCAGGAGGCCTGGGTGTCCACACAGCAGTGCCCCTCACCCCATCTACTTAAGTGCCATCCCCCTGGAACCCCCTGCATGACAGGGCACAGGGAATATAGACGTGAAAGGGAAAGGACTTTGTAATACTTTGTAATGCATCTAATAAGCACTACTACATAAGCAGTGACTAAATACTGGCAGACACTTAAAAACTGCATCTCAGGGGGAAAAAATGCTTAGAGAAACCTAATTCTTGTCACTTGGTTGCTTGAATGATGATACTGGTTTAGGGGTAGGCTCCTGTAATGAAGAGCTATGGCAAAGGATATTAACAGATCCTTGCTAGAAAATTCTTTCTTACCATTCTTCCCCCAGAACACAGGGCAACTTTCGGTTGAAGGTGTGATGGGCATTAGTCCATGAACTTTTAACTCCCAAGTGGAAATGTGAATTAACAGGACACATTTTGGAGGAATATAATTTATACAATAAGACTGTTACCTTGTCAAAGGACAGAAAGCCCAACTCAAGTTGGTGTCAACAGAGACCGGTTTGGGTCTTCCAACTAAATAGTGTGGTAGCAGAACTGGCTTCAGATATGGCTGAATTTGGGAGTCAGATAGCTCTCCGCAGCGCTGGCTTCCTTCTCAAATCAAAGTGGTACCTTAGATTCAGAGCCAGCAAGAGCTGCTTTCCCCCACTGACTCCAGTGAAATTCCATAACCATTATTTTTCAGAATTGGGTCAGAAACCCATCTCTGGGCCACTCACTGCAGCCAGGAGGAGTGAGAGCTCTGAAGAGCTGGCTTGGGGCACAGGCTCATCAGATGGCTAGGGGTGGGTTAGCTTCCAATGGATCACACGACCTAAGAGTTGGGGTGCAGTGGTTCTACTGCTAAGGAAAATCCAAACCAAGGCATTGTCAATCAAAAATTTAAAGGATGGGGGCAGCCCTGGTGGCTCAGCAGTTTGGTTCCACTTTCGGCCTATGGCGTGGTCCTGGAGACCCAGGATCGAGTCCCACGTCGGGCTCCCTGCATGGAGCCTGCTTCTCTCTCTGCCTGTGTCTCTCATGAATAAATAAATAAATCTTTTAAAAAAAATTTAAAGGATGCCCTAGTGCAATATGTAATTGATAGTATGTAGGATAACACTTCCATTTCCATTTAGTTACAGAGTTTTGCGTTCTATTGCAATTACCCCCCTCAAAAAAAAGCAAAAACAAAAACTTTCAAAAAATGTTTTTTTAAAAAAACCATAATGCTTTTGCTTTTTTTTCCTTCCAAATTTTTGTTTAAATTCTAGTAGAAAAAAATAAAAAATAAATTCAAGTTAGTTAGCATTCAAATAAATTTTTAAATGGCTAGAAGGTTAGCCATCAGAAAATTCTGGCTGAAAAGCGTGTTACCATTGCCTTGTTCGTGCCTTGAAAATTCGTACAAAATTGTACCTGTTGGCTCTCCCTGAAGAAACATGACAACTGAGCATCTGGGTAAGTCCTTGAAAAAGACTGGTCTCTGAATTCCTTCTTTTGCTGTATCTGGATGCACGATTACAACTAGAGCCACGCAGCATTTGTCCATGCCTGAACTCAGCTGACCACAGAGCTGCCCAAATCCACAGCCACAAATGTTTAAATTTTAATTACTCAGCCAGTAAGAAAAACTGAGCTCCAGACCCTGAGCAAAAAAAAAAAAAAAAAAAAAAAAAACATGGCACTAGGTTTCATACGCATACGAGTAAGTTTGATGGAGAAATATTTCCTGTAGAAAGGACCTTAATTTCTTTTGATAACATCATTATTTGGGATACCATTAAAAATGTAATCAACAAACTAATTGGACTTTTTTTGCAATTTCATGCCAATGAACACTGATAAACCAACCTGGGGTGGTTGTACTTAACACTTAAGACTTGAAAAGAACCTGAAGAATCCAATGGAAAGTGCTCTGTTATCTGGACTTGTAAAGGGTGATAACTAAGAGTAAGTCCAGGCTGGCTTTATAATATCCTATGGCTCCCATGTCTGGAAAGATAATTTAACTCAACAAATAAAGGTAGGGCACATGCTAAGTTGGACTTTCTGCTAGGTACTTTGGGGAGTTGCATGCACAGATGATCCTCAGATGATCTTGGCCTCGTGTTGCTCCAAATCTAGTACGAAGACCCAAAACTTGCATGATTTTTACTTTACTTTCAAAGTAAAATATGATAAGTAGCCCAAAACAAATGAAATTAGCCAAATTGGTGTAATTAAATACTTACTTAAATACTTATGACTATGTAATGGGGTCGGCTCAAAGTACTGAGGAAAGAGCAATGATCAAAACTCTCAGGATCCCTGCTCTCGTGAAGTTTACATTCTAGTGGGGAAACAGTGCCCTATTGAACAAATAAATTATAAACGATATCAGATCACTAAATGCTGTGCAAGAAAAACAAGCAAGTAAGGGCATAGCTGGGGATGAAGGGGAGTGTACTTGCATAAAGAATATTTGAGGGATCCCTGGGTGGCGCAGCGGTTTGGCGCCTGCCTTTGGCCCAGGGCGCGATCCTGGAGACCCGGGATGGAGTCCCAGGTTGGGCTCCCTGCATGGAGCCTGCTTCTCCCTCTGCCTGTGTCTCTGCCTCTCTCTCTCTCTCTCTGTGTGTGACTATCATAAATAAATACAAATTAAAAAAAAATAAAGAATATTTGAGGGAGGGGCGCCTGGGTGGCTCATTTGCATCAGACTCTGGATTTCCGCTCAGGTCACCATCTCAGGGTCACATCAGGCTCTGTGCTCAGTGAGGAGTCTGCTTGGGATTCTCTCTCTCTCACTGTGCCCCCCTTCCCCACATCCTGCTCCCACACGTGCTCACTCCCACACTCTCTCTCTCAAAAAAAAAAAAAAAAAGAAAAGAAAAGAAAAGAATATTCGGGGGAGATCTCTAAGAAGCCAGCATTTGAACAGAGAAGGGAATGACTCCAGGGAAGATATATAAAGGGCTTTGCACCACCACCCTGGTGCTTAGTAAACACTCAATAAACGCTACTGTGATTATTATCACTGTTACCATAAGGATCCCTGAATCTGAGAGGAGAGTGTAATTGCAATTAGCCTGATTAAAGAAAGCTTTGTGAAGGCGATGGCATTTGAAAGAGAAAATCATGGTTAAAAGCCCAAAGTCCTGTGACCAAGAGTTGCCAACGGGCAGACCCATTGGCGTGCATCACTCCCGCAGAAATGTTTGTTTTTATTTGTGTTTTGTTTTAGCTCATCTCATCAAAACCTGAACTGGCGCTACTGTGAACAAAATGATGAAATCTAGCAGCACTGAACCCACATCCCCACTTGGCCAACATTTGTCTGGGCTGCTCCACCAGAGCCGCCCTCCTCATCCCATGAATTCGATGGGTTTTCAATCTTTCAGCATATTTTGCTAATTGACAGACGCAAACTGCAGCATTTGTTTGATAGTTATGTGCCATATTCAAAATGCCCTCACCATCCCCTGCACTGGCTAACCCATTCCAGGACAGCCTGTTGCTGTTTTCTTTCTGCCTCCCTGGTATGCAAGAGAGCTTGAGCAGCCTTTATTAGACAGTTGGTTACTTCCCAGAGCTGCTTCGGCTCTGGTCTACACCCAGATTTTCCTAATGGAAGCTTCCTAGATATGTTTTCCTCAGGAGGGGAGGAGGGAAGAAGAGAATATCTTAGACATACAAGAAAGTGGTATCATAGGGATGAGAAAGAAAGTGCTAGAGGGGATCCTAGACCTAATACCCAGTCCTGGCCCTGAGGCTGACGCATCCCTGTGTAAGGAGCTGGAGTCTCTGCTGTCCTCTCCTCCCCTCTTAGAACCAGCTGCCTGCCTCTGAGGTAGGACTCTTCATCTCCCACGATTCTTTATTTTAGGCAAGGTTCGCTTCTCCACTCCAAGTTCCCAGAGAATCAAACCTAAAAATCAGAAGAGCAGGGGCGCCCGGGTGGCTCAGTTGGTTTAGCATCTGCCTTCAGCTCAGGCCATGATCCTGGAGTCCTGGGATCGAGTCCCACAACAGTCTGTTTCTCCTTCCCCTCTGCTCATGCATCTCTCTCTCTCTCTCTCTCTCAAACAAATAAAATCTTTAAAAAAAAATCAGAAGAGCATTAGCTCTAGTCTCTGGCCTTGTACTCAGAACAGCATCTGAGAACAATGAATGGAAGACACTTGTATTCAGGGTCAAATGAAATAAATATCAGAGTAATGTCACCGCCACCTGCTCGGGCCTTGCAATCACAAGTTGTGTTGTCTCTCTCAGCCCTCCTTACCAGCCTGGCTACTGCTGGCTCCTCCACTTTTTAGTTCCTGATGGGGGAATGAGACAAAGGTCAAGAGCGGCTACAACCAGGGGTACAGAGAGTCTGGGGGAGCAGCAGTAGGGCCAGCGGGGGGGCGGAGGGGTCCCTGCCAAGGAGGACAGGGTGCAGAAATAGAAGGAAAGGTAGGCCAGGGCCAGATTACAGAGGCCACGAATGTCTAGCTAGAAATTGTCATTTTCTGGCAGACGCAATCAGGACAATAAGCGGTTCTCAGGCATAGGTCTGCTCCACCAGCTCTTACTGGCCACCAACATTTTTCTGGTGTCAACATCATCCCAGAAAATCCTGTTAAAAGCAACTCACACTGTGCTAATTCCTCCTCTCTGGTGTTTACACCTCTCAAAGGTGTGTGGAGTCCCAGCTTGTCACTCCCGGGGTTGTCACCCGCGGAAGACAGCTCAGACGTGTTGGGCTGCTTTAATCTCTCCCTATAAATCAATCCCCTCTCCCCTTAATCATCTAGCTTGCTCTTCCCTGAACTGGCTCCAATTTGTCTACATCTTGCCGGGACCGGGTTGCCTCAAAGCGCGCACACCGACCGGATGCCAAGCGCTGTCCCCCCAGACTCTCCCCCAGCCCACCGCCCAGAGACAGGGGTGCGGGCAGCGGGCAGAGCCAAAGCTGGCCTGGCTCCGGTTTCTAGAGGGCCCATTTCTTTCTGTTGCAGAGCAGCCCGTTCGTTATTTTTAGCGTCTGATTGTCAGGCTGCAGCATTAGAAAGTTTGTGGTCACATTACATATTCCAGAAAGTCACATTGCTGGTGATGTGCGGCTCTATCGATAGAGGAGTAATTGCTCACTGTCATGTCCACTCTGGAAAGTGGTGTCCTCCCAAGGGGGTAGGGGTGGGGGACGCAGAATGTGCCAGAGCTCCTCCCTGCCCAGCAGCCTCACCTGTCTGTGCCCCTCGGCTGGATGCTCCTGCAACCTTTCGCACCGGCGCCCTCTGCTGGCCGGACGTCCCGCAGCCCAGCTCTCTGGGAGCCCGAAGGCCCCTGGCTCCCAAATGGGACACTTGTCATCCCCATTTTAAAGACCAGATCACTGAGCCCCGGAGAAGTGACTCTGTGGCTTGCAGTCAGGAGTTCACAGGTGGGAAGGAATGACGATATTAGAAAAACAACCCAAACGGATGTTTTGCATTGAGGTTTTGGGTTCCCGAGCCCAGGGATGACACATCTGAAGAGCAAACAGGTAATGACAAGGAGCAGAGAGCCGGGTGTGATGTAGGGAGTTGGGGGGCAGCCGTGGCCGACCCCTCCTGCTCAGTCTGGAGAGGGTAGCAGGTGGCGTAGCCCTGCCGGGCCTCACCGCAGGGCCCACGGTGTCAGGACTCGGTTCTCGGGAGACAGACGGCAGCCCCAGATTTCAAGGTGAAGTTTTCCAATTTCAAAATGATGTGTAGGCCAAACGAAACTCGCCGGCCACCCCCTATCTCGTAATCCACCCGCCCCCGGTGTCCGTGGAGCTGCCCCATGTCACTAGGTGGCCCTAAGTCCTGTGACAGGGCTGCAGTGTCATCCTCGCAACGGAGCCCGGGGGAAGGTGCGCAAATCGAGTTCATGTTGGGAAGAAGACTCAGACTGGGGCTCCAGATGTCTCCACCCAGCAGCACAGCCTTGTATTTTAGTTTGGGAGAAACTTCTCCTTTGGGAAAATGAGAAAGCAGAGGCCCCGACGAGGGCTGGGCTAGCGCAGATTGCACGAGTCTGGTTCTTTGACGCTCCGTGTTGCCTTCATTCTGCGCTAAGTTTGTTTTCTAAAGACTACATCGATAGGCTGAGGGCCTCTGACCTGTGGTTTAGAACATTTGCTTTGAGTGGCTTTCAAGCCACAGAGCTGCCTGAGTGCTCGCCCATCCACACGGTCTCAGCTGGCACCTATTATGATTCAAATGGAGCGATGGGAAGCACTGCAAGTCGGCCTTAAGCAAGATCACACTTCAGAGCGGTTGGCACAGGGGGCGACTGCATTTGGGCTGCAGACTTACTTACCTTGGCCCGCACAAAATACTCAAGGAGCCCAGCAGTGGTCATGATAACAATAATAATAAATAATGAATTTATTTATAATAAATAATAAACAACAATAATAGTGTTGCCAAAATTTAACGATCAGGAGAGTCTACCCAAAAGTCCAAATTCCCATGTTGTTTTTGCAAAATCTCAAACTCTGTCGCACTGGTTCTTTGTGCGTGGCAAGATGGGCCGGGTTGTAACCAGTCCCTTCCCATGGGGCAGGCTCTTAGCGGGTCTTCCCAATGGCCACTTATTTCTGTTGTCTCCCTGAGGCCGTAGATGGGAAGCTATTTATCATTGTGTTTTTGTCGTTCTTCTCATAAAGAAAATGAGATGTCTCCTGTGCTGGTGTCTCTCAAAAGTGGGAAAACGGGCTGAGAGCTTTCAAGAAAAATGAGAGAGGGCATCTTTCTTTATGGAGGTGAAGACTATTCTATCATATTTATTACATGATGTAGGGTTGCTTTCCTGGTGCCTGTTCAGCAGCTGTTTGCCACCGACTTTGGACACCGTCTAATAGGGTCTAATGTAGGTTAGTCCAGTAATATGGTCTATCCCATAGAGCCTTAATCAGTCCAATATCAGGGATCAGCTGATTCAAAACAAGGCTGGCCAAAATGAGAGCTACAGCCTGCCGAGCCCCCAGCTCCGTGGCTGGTGTTATTGTCAACAGGGAAACTTACTGATGGTGAAAGAGGCTCTCACTGTGTTCCTCCTCCTAAGGTCCTTTTGCAGTATTTCCATGGGACGCCAATTCCTCTTTTCTCCATTAGCCCGAGACTTCAGGTTAACCCAAAGTCTATTTGAAATGCTGTGAATTCCCCCTGTAAGATGGGTGTCCTCATCTATTCTTTTCTATATGTCCCTCCCTCAGGCTTTTTAAACATGAGAACAGTCTTGAGCAGCTTAGCCAGCAACAAGAAATAAAATTTGTGAAGCTTGACATCCCCCAACGGAAAGCAAGTGTTGTTTTTGCTCTTTCCTCCTGCAGTTGAGAAGGGCTGACAATGAAATGTGTATTCCCATTTCTGCATCATTTTGTATTAGATTTGTAACTGAACCACAGTAAGCAATATTATTCCCCACTGTATTGATCAGGTCATCATTACTCATCCTTGAATTGACAAAGTTTGGGAGATGTTACAAGCTGACCAATTGTGTCTATTGCCTTTACTTGGAGAGACTAGAATCCTAGATGCTGAGTCCTTAAGGAAACCTGTAAATTATGTGGTCCTTAGGTTATAAATTCAAAGGCTTATCAGCACAGGTAACTTATGTGGGTGAAACAAGCCTAGTAATGAATTCATAATGATCAAAGGAGGTACCTCCACTCAGCCCCATGGAAGAATGAGTATTCAGTGTCACCAGATCTTCAAATAGTTTTTTAAAAGCTAAAAATCTGATTTTCTGATTTCACAGGGGCAATAACTAATTTGTGTTTTGTTTTTAAATCCTCTGGACCAAACTAAATATGTACATGTACCAGGTTTGGCCCAAAGTCACCATTTAGATACCTCTGATCTGGTTCTAGCTCTTCATTTCTGAAAATGGAAGCTGTGGCTTTATTAAGTAACACTCAAAACACAGGGAAAGAGAGCTAGCATTCACACCCACGCCAGCTAGAGCACTAGGTCATGCTTGACTATGAGATACAACAAGAAAACTGTTACCCTCTAAAATGAAGAATAGTGAGGTCTCTCAGCTTTTGCCTCATCGTGACAAGTATTCTCAATGGAAACTCCTTCTAACCCTATAGTCAGAATAACCTATCTGGGCTAATTTTCCATGAAGGAACAGATTTTAAACTCTTTCCATTTTTCTTAGGAGGAAAGTCTTTTCTGATAATGATACTTAGAGAAAGTAACTACCAGGAGTCAGTAAATATTTTTAGAATGAACAAAATGAGAAATGAGTTAAGGACACACATCCACGCCTGTATATACACACCCACATATGCTGGAAGATGGTAGTTTTAGAGGTTGAACACCTCCTTTGGAAGAATTAGTTCCACATCTAATATGAGCTCTGTTGATGAAAAATTCCTCTACAGGGTTATTATTTCAGGGCCAATTGGTTGTTGGTTTTTTTTTCACCCTATGTCAGGAGTTGGCAAATGATATAGCTAATGGGATCAACTTGTTTTCATAAATAAATGGGAACATGGACTCGCCCATTCATTTACAAATCACCTTCGGCTGCTTTTGTGGTACAACAGCAGAGTCGAATAGTTTCAACAGAAATGGTTTGACCCACAAAGTCTAAAAATGTTTGCAAACTCGTTCCTTCCAGGAAAGGTTTGCTGACCACTGCTAGATGTTATGGATCAATCATGCACCCCGATGCACCATAGGGTCCAACTGTGTGTGAAGGACCAAGAGCATGATATAGAGTACCAGGAATTAAAAACTCAAGTAGAGGGAAATTAGTTTAACTGTGTTAAACTGGAATGCTTTTTGTGCATCTTAAGGTGAGAGTATCCGCACAGAGCCTGGATGTGTCCTCCAGCAGGAATGCAGACTCACTGTTGCCAAATCCTCTGACTTTTCAGGAACATCTACAAATCTGGATTTTCATGTGAAATTTTCCATTTTTTAAATGTGGGCAAAAATATTTTTAGGAAAGAAAACACTGTGTTACCCTCTGGGTAACTACAGGGGGCAACCTATTAGCGATATCTATTGTGGTCAGGAGGGGATAATCTTATCTTTCATGTTCCTGACGAGGATACAGAAAAATGGATTGATGGTGAACTGAGATTTTGTGACAGAGTAGTAATAAGAAGGAATCTGATGGCCAAGGGCTCATTGCCAGATCTGTTTTAAATGCCAGCACCTTCTTTGTTTGCCTTCAAACAACACCAAACACCTAAATCACCGTAGTAAACACAGATAGAAAGAGACAGAAAGGTTAAAAGTATACTCATAATCTCCTGCTTTTTTCCCCTCCTAAACGTGTTTGAGAGCAATATTGTTTCGTAAAAACAATATGACCCCATTTCTAAAGCAATATTCATGCTAAGCTAGTCAGCTGTTAAATATACCCAGCAGTTTGCATTATGATGAAGCTAAGCCAGAATTTCAATTATTTTCTGGACACATTTAAAATTATAATACTTTACTGGGTTAGTGTTATAGTTCATCCAAATTACTCACAAACTATCATATCAATCTCTTGCAACTGCTAACGCCTTACAGATCCGTGAAGTCAGGCGAAATAAGAGACTGGCCAGGGTAACGACCTTCATGCCAATGTTGTGTTTTAAGGGGTTCGTGTCTCTAAGAGTGTGGGTGGCTAAGGGTCAAAAGCTAGCTTTTGCTGCCCATGATATTTCAGCTAAAAGAAATAAGAAGGAGCTACAGACCACACTTCTTCCTATTTCCAGGAACATACCTGGCTTTGTGCGAATATTTCCAGCAGTCCACACTACCCCACCTCCCCACAAATTCTACCTCTTTTGCCAAGTGACTCTTTAGAAGTCAGTCCCCAGGTACCCAAAGTTGTCATTGCTATTTCTTTCCTTCTCTGCTGCCAGCATCCCCTGAAAGCTCACCATCCTGGCATCTCCCCGGACACTCAGCTTTCAATGATGCACCTTGTTCCAGACCAGTGGTGCAAAGTAAATTCATCAAGAGCAGGTCCTGCTAATCAGCAAGGATTTATGACTATTACCACCAGCAGTTGCTTGGAATGTGCCTCTCCGTAAAGAAGGCATGCTGTTCTCAGTCCTTCAGAATCAACGGGACCTTTCACGCCCTTTGCAAAGTCCACAAGACCCCGTGCTCAACGTGTCTGAGTTAATTTATGACTGTGTGTCCAAAGCCTCTGTCACTTGGGCCTGTGTCCTGAGGGACACAGTGTCAGTTAAAAGCAGGAACCTTGGGAGTAGGCTCCCTTCGGCTCACCCTGAATGCTACCTGGCAATGAAGTGGGATTTGCCAAATGGCCAGCATCAGCAAGGGTGCCTAGAGGGCTAATATCTGACTTAGGCACATGCAAGCTTCTAGAACAAAGTGAGATCCCAACAAATAAATCCATTAGAAGACTGTTTAAAAAGGTTCCTTACTATTTCAGGTTATTGTTGCATTGACAGTGATGAAATATAGGAAAAGAAGAAATAGAGTTACCTCTATTTAATGTTTTACACATAATACCTAGAAGAGTTGCACTGTCCATCAGAGAAGCCACTAGCCACCCATGGCTATATAAATGTAATTTGAATCAATTAAAGTGAAATAAAACAAGCCACATTCTAAGTGCTCAGTAGCTAGATGAGGCTGGTGGCTACCATACTGGACAGTCCAAACAGCTAACATTTCTGTCACTGCAGCAAGTCCTATGAGCAGCCTTGATCTAGAGACTTTTGTTAGTCAAAAATGTCTTTATGGTTGTGTTATTTCTCTATTCATCTAGCAGATATTATTACAGCTTATGGCATGGTTTCCTAGAGTTTGGCATAGGTACCACTGGTGGCACTCAAGATCATTTTATTATGAATGAACTTTTTTTTTTTTTAACTTCTAGACGTTATATAGCTATTTCAGGGTGAATTTAAAAAATATATATGACAAGAAGTACACTAAGTGAAACAAGCCAACTTCCAAAGCTTACATACTCAGAAACTCTCCTTACTCCATTTATAGAATATTCTTGTAATGACAAAATTACAGAGATGAGAAACGGATTAGGAATTACCAGGGAGCAGGAGTGGGGGACGGGGCTGTGGCTATAAAAGAGTTCCATGGGAGCTGAGGGGGGGCTCCTCATGATGGAACTCTTCCATATCTTGATGGCAGCGGTAGTCACACAAATCTGCTCGTGTGACCCAATTGCCCACACACGAGTGTAGGTAAAACTGGCGAAATCTGAACAGGTTGGTGGGTTGTGTGAATGTCGGTTTCCTGGCTGTGGTCTCGCTCTCTAGTTACACATAATGTTATCACTGGGGGCCTGGGGATCTCTCTGTATTATTTCTTACAACTGCATGTGCATCTACGATTATCTCCAAAAAGCGTTTAAAAATATATATGACTAGCACATCAAATGCAAACTGTTTGAATATCATTTCCTAGGATGAGGCTTAAAGGAACAAATGCCATGACAATCCATTATTCAAAGGGGAAAAAAAAGTAGCAAGGAATAGTAAAGGGGATGTGAATATGAAAATGAATCATGAGGGTGGTACATGAGAGATTGGAGTCTGGAAAACTCTGACATTGTGAGTAGGTAAACAGGCTCTGGAATGAGACGCAACTGGGATCAAATCCCACAGACTAGCTGTGTGACCTTGGGCAAGTTACTTAATGTCACTGAGCCTCAGTTTCCATATTGACAAGACGGGAAGAATGGCAGTACTGTTCTCATGATGTTGTTTTGAAGCTATAATATGAGAATGTAGGTAAAATACTAGTGTGTTCTCCAGCTTGCTCTACGAACTGAATAAATGGCTGTTGTCATTGGATAGGTGCACCTTGTTGCATAAAATTTAGACATAACTAATTATTCATATGATTGCTTAAATCAGGGTTGGCAAACTTTTTCTGTCAAGGGCCAGAGAGCAAATATCTTTGACCTTGCAGGCCATATGGTTTCTGTTGCAACTGCTTCACTCTGGCATTGCAACACAAAAGCAACCATAATTAAAGACTAGGTGTGGCTATGTTCCAATATAATTCTGTTTATCCAAACAGCTGGCAGGTTGGGCTTAGCCTGTGGGCTGTACAATGCCAATCCCTGGTTTGACTCATCTTCTTCTATTCACCTTGGAGGGAAGGAGATACTATTGAAGGCAGAGCCACCTATCCTCCTCCCCCTTTTCTCATCCACTTTCTCCCTGCTTAAGGACCATTCCATCCCTATGCCAACCAGAAGTCAAGTCAAAATACTGCACTCGCTATGGGTCCTGCCATGTGTATTTCTCTGGATTGGAGCCCATCACAGGTCCCCTGGGTCTTGTACATGGTAGGCTTTTAAAAAATATTAATTGATTGCTTGATTGACCATTCAGAGAGAGGCAAGTCTTGTCAAAGATAACAGAGATTGGAAGGCCAGTCTTCCCCAGGTGGGTTCACCCTAAGAGCAGAGGGGAATGCTCACATTCATGCAGCCCTCACTTCGACTTGACAGTGTAGGGAGTGCAAGCATTTTTATTCGATATTATGACATCTAATTGTCCAAATCATCACACCACCACCATGGCAACTGTTTGGGGCTTTGATATATAACTAAGGAAACCAAACCCCAGTGAAACCGAGTAGTTTTGCTAAAACTGTACAGCTTACTCATTGGGAAAACTGAGACTTCAGCCTAATTATCCCAATTTCAAACTCAGGTCTCTTTCCATGATGTCACAATTGCTCTATAGAAATTTCTAACCCATGGAAGTGTGGCCTGGTCTCTACCCCAGTAATGCCACAGTGAGAACTCTGAACTCTAAAAGAGGAAGAGACAGGTTTAAATACACTCCACTTTGTGTTATTTGGACTGTAAGTGAAAAATTCTACTAGGGCATATTTAATGATAGAATCCCATTTGTACCAAAGTATATGTAACACTATAAATTATAATAAATAATAAGGAATATATACGATACGAAGGATATGCACATATATGAGAAAGGGTATATGTGCCCATACACGTATCCTCTTATAAAGGATGCAGACCAGGAGCTCGAAATAGATGGCTCACGGGCTAAATTTAACCTCTGGCTTAATTTGGTCGATCTGCAAAGTGTTGATGCATGGCCTTCCCATAAGGGCCTGTGCACTCTGATGGCAGTTTCCGTGAGTCCCAAATGGCTTTCCAGTCCTACCCACCTAAGAGTCAAGCCACAAGGTTTTTCCTTAACCTGGGAATGACTTTCTAGTGAAGATGCATTAGGGAAAGGGCGGTGTGATTCACCTGTCTCTCACTCCCAGACAGCCAGGCATGGCCAGAGAAGCCTGCACCCTCCAGTCTGTTCTGTTGCAGACCCAACAGGGCCCAGGGGATCCCCCAGTGTGTCCCATAATCCTACCTCCCTGCCCCCCAGGCCCTGGGAAGTTCCAGCTCTCCCCACGAGCCCCCCTCATGTTGTTCTCCCACGGCCTCTCTCCACGGCAGATGGCTTGTCTCCCTAAGACTGGGTCCTGAGACTTTCCAGATTGTCTCTCCAGCTCAGTTTCCCTGACTCTTCCTGCAGCCGTTTCTCTTAACTTGCTGGCTCAGAATTAAAAATAAATTTCTTCTGACCAGGTGACCTCCCCACCTGCTGCTGCATACTCCCCTCTCAGTGTCCCTCCTCGTCCTTCGTTCTTACCTGACCTGCTGTAGCTCCGTGTCTCTCTCTGCACATGGGCTTACACATTCTCCCTCTCAAAGCAAACAAATGGAACAAACAACTGCCCCCGCGTGACAACGGCCCCTGCTCAAGCTGCCTGGCTGCTTTTCTCTTCTCTGTAATCTCCAAACTCCTAGAAAGTGAGGTGTGCTCTCCTCCCGTCTTCCTCGGAGTCATCCTTTACTTCTTCCTTGCCAATGAGAGGAAAGTGGCGTTTGCGCGCTGGCACGACAGGCACACACACGCCCACGCGTGTGCATATGCACATGCATGCACTCCTAGCTTAGCTGCAAATAAGCCAGGGGCCTTGGGAGCTTTGGTGACAGGCCTGAGGTTTGGGTCTCAGCCTTGCCACAGCCATATTCTGGCAATGACCTTGAGCAATGTCCCCTTATCCATAAAAAGGGCACTATAAAATATTTCCCTCCAGAGTTGTTACAAAAGTAAAGGGAGATACCTGTATACAAAGCACGTCTCACATGGCTATGTGGTCAGTAAACAGCAGGTGCTGTTGTTACCAAATGTGTGCGTGTGTGTGTGTGTGTGTGTGTATAATTTATATTCGTATATGTATAAAATTTCCCCTTTCAGCTGGACTAGTCTGTGGTCAATAACCATGTCAAATCCTCTGTCTTTTCCAAAGGACTTAGAGTTCTAAGTTTCGCACAGAAGCTCTTTAATGCACACGTGTGAAACCAGCAAACGGTTGAGAAGTTAGGACACCACATTAACAAGGCTGTTATTATTTTAATAAGCTCAGGTGTGCAAATGGCTTAGAACAGGTTTTCTCAACTTCAGCAGTACCGCCCCCTGGGACCAGTAATTCCTTATTGTCGGCCGTGTTGCTGGTTGCAGGATGTTCTCCGGCATCCCTGGCCTCTATCCATGGGCTGCTAGTAGCTTCGCCACCATCCTCACCCATCCAGTGGGAGACAGAAATGCCTCCTAGATCCTGCCACTTATCATCCCCTGGGCCGCAGAGTGGCCCTGTTGAGAACCACTGATGGAGAGGTGTCTGAAAACTCCCCCTCCTGTGAAATGTGAATAAATAGCAGGGTCTTTGCTGAGGGACTTGAAGCTGCAAGGGTAAGGAGAGCCAGGTGATGTCTTTGTGGTCACAGAAGTATCAGTTTCAAAAATGCAATTTGCTTTCATATGCAGAATTTTTTACTCTAGCAAAGGGCGTTAGGGGCGAAAATGCTGATCTCACACTGGTTTATTGAACAGCGTTTTGCTAGCTCCAGGTCTACCTCTGTACATTTTCCAAAAGAGAAAGCCGGCCGCTCAGCATCCTGAGTCCCACCAGATAATAATGTACGTGTTGGGTCCGGGTAACCCACACATTCCGAGGAAATACCTCCACATTATTTTTTAACGTCAAAACAAACAAGGGTCAGTGGGTCTCCCTTGCAGCTTCTGCCTGTTTATAATTATATTTTCTGTAAACATATTTTGTGACTAGGGGAAAGACTTCACAGGCGCACAATGGCAAGTGTTCTTCAAAACTGTCTTTAATTATTCATTTGGCTGTGCTATATTTTATGTTTCTTTTCATAAATGTTAATCTTTATTATTGCCTTACTAAGGGGGGGGGGTAGAGAAACACAGAAGCAGTAATACCTGTTATTAAATGACCCATCAGAGTGACATGGATAAATGTTGGGAGCAATTTAATTGTTTCCTATCTGCAGTTTTATACAGTTTCTATCAAACTGAAGGGTAATTTTTTTTAGTAGCTGCTTATTTTAAATGTACAAAACCCTTGTGTGTAATTCCATTAGCTGCCCTACAGCATTGCAATCTACAGTTTCCCTGAGGCTGTTGTGAAATATTGATGAAATCCTTGCTTTTGTGGCTTCCTCTGATACACTAAACATTTGTCTGATGTTAGTTGAACTTGAATGGATCTGTTCAGAGCTATATCAGTAGTGACTTCAAAGGGAGTGAGGCTGTTACAGTATTTTCCCCCATTTTTCTTTCTTTCCTTCTTCCATTTTTTTCCTTTTCCTTTTTTTTTTTTTTTAACAAACTGAAGTTTCAAAGCTTTACCATGGTCTACTTTATAAAACAAAGTTCATATCAAATAGTTCCAAGTATCTAGCAGATGGCGGATCTTTATAATTCTAAATGGTGGCATTTTTTTTTCTTTTGATTCTGATCAGTTGCTTATATCACTTCAGATATTTGATATGGAGGTGGACATTCCCTCCAAGACACACACACACACACAGAAAGGGGGATATAAAACAATTCACCAGATTTTGGGAAGTTTAACTCAGAATTCTGTGCCTCTGGAACTTGCCACTTAGGAACTCCCCCTCAACACCAGTGAAAGGGCACCATGAATGAGGACAAAAAAAAAATCGCCTCTAATTAACTTTTCCCAACTACCACTGTTGGCATGGAACTGTACAAAATTTAGGACGAGAGTTCAAATTTATCCCCATGTTTTCTTGTCAGGTTGTGAATTAGAGAACTACTGAGGTTTATTATTTTTTTGAAATGACATAATAGTCTTTTAGGACCTATATGCAGTGAAATTGTCTCTCGCACAGGGTTTCTCAACCTCACCACTATGGACATCTGGGGCCTGGGATTTCTGTGCTTTGGGGGACTGTCCTGGGCCTGGTAAGTCGTTTAGCAGGCTCTCTGACCTCCACTGGATACCAGTAACAACCCCTCCCCAGTTGTGACAACTAGAATGTCTCCAGACATCACCTCCCATCCCCTAGAGGGACAAAATTGCCCCCATGCCTCCTGATTAAGGATCAGTGCTCTTAAGATGTGGGAGTTTGCATCCACTAGAATAGAAAGGGTACCGATCACTCCACTTCAACAAGTGATATAACGATGGGGAATTCTCCAGATAGGTTATCTCACAGGATCAGTCTTCAGGCTAGTTTTCCAGAACAGTTTTGACCCAGACTCAGGAGTCCAGCACTATCTGCTCCTTTGCTTTTAGAGCTCCCCTCTAGAAACAGAAAGCAGAGCATCAGTTTACTGTCTTGAAGATGAAAACCTTCAGAAACTGACCGGAGAGCTTGGCCCTGGGCCGAGTGGCATTGGTTCTCGAGGCATCACTTGTCTACAAAAGCTCAGTAAATCACAATGAGTGACCCCCAAAGTGACTTCTGTCAATGTTTCCTTCAGGGACCCCACCCCACAGAGACACAGCTGACCCACCCAGTCAGCCACCCTTGCCCTGGCTCACTTGTCACAACGTTTTTAAACAGAAACTCCAAGGTGCCACCTCGCCATTGGCTTCATGCTTTTATTAAAAGCAGCAAAAATAGCAATATGTTTTTATGTCCAACTCATTGAAAGACAGATGATTTATCATATACCTAATTAAAAATTGTGAGATTATATTTAATTAATTTAATGTCCCCTTGCCTGCAGAGTTCTAATTTCTGTGAAGTCAGAACATGTACGGCTTCTTTGCTGCCATCTCTGGTCCTCAGAGTGGTACACAGTAGGTGCTCAGTGTTTCAAATTAAATGACTAATTATTTAATTAGGGGGCCAGAAACATCTTCAACCCTACCACCTTTCCTCCTGGGGAAGAGCATCCCTTCCTTGCCTTTCGAGCTGGCAATCTGGAACAAAAGGGGAAAGTGGGACCAACAGAATAGAGCCATGCAGACCCCAGTCCCTCTCAATGTGTCCTGCCACCTGTCCCAGTGTCAGCCCTCAAGGAATCAACATCATTCACTCATTCACTTTTCTCATAGGTTTATTTATTGCTAGTACCTCACCATATCGTGCTCGAAGTGGACACACACAAGCCTCACATAAATGCAACTAGGGTAATAGACATAAATTAAAGCATATAAAATGCAGAATTGTGGTTGGATCACTTCCCCTGAAGTAGATGACATAATTCAATGTGAAGGATAGTGGCTTTATTTCTCCTTTTCCCTTTCACCTTCCCTCTCCCCTGACCCAGATGTCCATACCCATCAGCAAAGCAGCTGCCACGTGGTGGCTGTGTCTCTACACAGCACAGACCTGAATAGATTCCGCGGTCACAGCTGGAAGAAAACACCTGTTTCCTCCATGGGGTGGCCCAGGGAACATGAATGCTGTGCCTACATGTGCAAGGAATCCAACAGAACAGAAATGCGGTACCCCGACCTCTGCAGACAGGTGGAAGGGAGGAGGACATTGACTGGCAAAAAAAAAAAAAAAATCAATAAAAAAGAAAGTATTTTGAAGTCCCTACAGCCAGCCATGGAGATTAAAATTAACCATAGAGATTCAAAAGTAAGAAGAGGTTTTCAAAGTCCTTAACGACGTGACTCCATTAAGCATGGAGAAGCTGAACGGTCTGTGTGCTTTGCTTTCTTGAGAGAAGGAGGGTGTTTGTCAAAGCAGCAGCAACTTCACTTTGTCTCCATTGTCAGTGTATCTAGAGTTGAAGAAGCTTATTTTCGGCAATGCCTTCAGCCCCAGACATGTCTGCAGTCTATTTATGTTTGGCTAAAACAAACGGAATAAACAGTTGAGAGGATATCATTCATATCCTGACGGGAGGGAGAATATAGGGCATACTTGACATCCTGCATATACAAATCATTGACTGTCTTTCTAACTAGCTACACTTGTAAATCAATCCACGCACCCCTTCAGAAAGAATCTGCAGGAAAGTGATTTGACTTCAACTGGCAATGGATGAATTGGTTTATTGAAGAGCTGTTCTTTTTTGGGTTATCTACAAAGTCAACTCCGCTATATTAGGGTGGTCACAGCAAGAGATGGCCCTGGAAGCCACTCCACCCCAAAGGGTATTTAAGCACTGAAGTGGCTGCCCAATGACATCTCTAGAGGAGTTAGGAGCAAAGCAGAAGGGAGAATCCATGGCAGAAGGGCTTATCAATAGGATTTTCATGATATTGGCAACGATCTTGGCCTTTGTCCTGAGTCATTCAACACATATTTATCGGGCACCTATGATGTGCCTCGTGTAAGTCCACTTTCCTGGCCTGTAGGGAATTTCCCAACCTGTAAGGGAAAGGATGCTCAGCAGACTGTGGTCAGCAACCCTATGGGAAAATGTAGAGAAACACACGCTAGTTGCGGCTCACCTATCAGCCAAGGCATGGAAAGCTTTACAGTTTGAAAGTTCTATTAAATTTTCCTAAGTTTTTAAATTATGTGCATAAATCTCTGAGAATTGGTCCTAGAGGCCAAAGAAAAAAATAATGATGGAGCCTCTGCCGATAGGGAGCAATGCCTTGACTTTCTTCCCATAAAACGAAGACAGGACACTGCTCCCCTGGACCCTCACTTCAGTAATTCATACATTTGGGGGTTTTTTTGTTCAGGCCATCTAACATTTCTGGAGCCTACTATCTTTCAGGCTTTGGGAAAACAAATGCACCCAGAGTGGGTTCCAGGCAGCCTGGAATGAAAGAACAGAACAGTGACTACAGCAAGGACCCCATTTCCCGTCGGGGCTGTGCTGACCTAACCAAAAAACTCTGCTATTGAACATTTTTGCAAAAAACTTAGGTATGTTGCAGGGGAATCCAAACTGCTAAGTAAAAATATTGGTGCTGTTCAAAATGCTGAATTGGTCGGAGACTCCATATAATTAAAATCCTAATGTCCTAGTTACGTATTGAGCACCTTCTGGGTACCAGGAGCTGTGCAGAGGGCCTTTCCCTCCTTCGTCCATTCTGCAATCACAATATTTCATCTAAGAGCCCATTCCGCAGACCACACCGCTAATATTTTGCACCACCAAGAAAGAAAAGTGGTTACAATTAAACCGTGACCCACAGCTCTCCTCCTGTCACTTAGAGCTTCTATTTTATACTTACTGAACGACGCTTTAAGACTTATTTTTAAATGATCTTTATAATGTAACACTCTTATGTTTATATAAAAAGGAAAAGATAAGCAAAATAAATTGGTTAAGGCACTCCTGGAACAGCTTCCAACTGCCCCCTGGCAGCCATATTAAGATACCATTGATTGTAAGATGCACCCTAATTTCTGAGATGTTAAAAATATAAAAGAAAGGTCTTGGAATCAATGAAATGCTATCTGTAAAGTGTTTGCTATGCTCCAGGCTCTGTGAAAAAAAAATGCTGAAGATAGAGCAATTCATGAGACACCAAGTCCCAGCCCGCATAGAGTCTCAGTGGCAAGGTTCAGAATTTAACAATTACACATATAATTGTTTGAGTGCAGTTTTGATGGAAGCCACCAGAGGAGACTCCCACGAGACTGATAAGGGAGGGGATGCTTTCCTCGACAGAGGGCTGAGAAAGTTCCTCCAAGGATCTTTATGCTAAGACAGGAAAGTTGAATAGGAGGCAGAAAACACATGGCGGAAAGAGAACGAACGGTGTCATGTCCTCATTAGAGCCTCCCAGCAGCCACATAGGCCCGGCTCTGTAATCATGCCCATTTCACAGATGAGGAAGCTGAGACTCAGGAGGCTGATGTGACTTGCCCGAGAACACACAGCTAGTAGGTGGTAGGGCTGGGATCTTCCTGGCCTCGGACGACACGCTGATCTGCTCGTTCACCTGGGCAGACTCGGTTCTCGCTGCCTTTTTTTTTTTTTTTTAATTTTTTATTTATTTATTATAGTCACAGAGAGAGAGAGAGGCACAGAGACACAGGCAGAGGGAGAAGCAGGCTCCATGCACCAGGAGCCCGATGTGGGATTCGATCCCTGGTCTCCAGGATCGCGCCCTGGGCCAAAGGCAGGCGCCAAACCGCTGCGCCACCCAGGGATCCCTGGTTCTCGCTGCCTTACAGGGGCACAGTGAGGAGGAACTTCCGGTCAGAGAAAGACCCTCCAGGGTAAATCCAGACGTTACCAAGTCATTTTGGAGGCCAACAAAGAAAGAAGAGCATCCATGCCAGAAACCCTGCATCCTGAAACCCAGGACCACAGTGTCAGAGGACCAGAGGTACGGAAGGATGCGGTAAAAGAATATGCTTTGGAAGTTTCTTCCAAGCAACTAAGAAGTTTTTAAATGCCTGGCTTAAGTAACTTCAGGAAATATATTCACTAACCCTGATTGTGGGTCCCTTGCAGCCCAGAGCCTATGTGGCTATAAACCCATGAAGCATGGACCCTTGAAGTATTTTTCTGACTAAGAGGCATCTCTCCAACTTTACAGTAGGCATGTCTGTGTTTCTGCTCTTGAATTTACTCCTACATCTAGATCCAGATTAAATTTTCAAAAGTCTGACATACTGGGAAGTCTTTGAAGACCAGTTTCTTGCGAGCCACTATTTATTATCTTAGAGAATAGGAAGTCAGTGCAAACCCACCACAACCCAGAAAGGTCCTGGTGAGTGGTAACGTTTGTTCACTTTATGGAGTTAAAAATGCACAAGGTTCTTTAAATCTCCACTCAGCGAGTATTTACTGAGCACCTACTCTGTGCCACGCACTGCTCTAGGCGCTGACCCCACGGCATCCAACCACCCAGACAAAGGTCCCTGCTCTTATGGAGCCACAGACTAACAAAGAAAGATCACAATGAACAGCAGACATAAGGAAGAAGCCCATTCTCTGGTAAGTCCGAGTATGGTGAGCACGATGGAAAAACAGACAGTAAAGCAGGATGAAAGAATCCATCGGCAATCCTGCAAGTGTCGGGAGACCAGTTGCAATTTTAAACAGGACGATCAGAGGGAGCTTCATTAGGAAATTACGTGTCAGCCAAGATTTAAAGAAGGTGGAGGAAAAGCGCAGAGGGAACAGCCAGTGCAAAAGCCTAAGATGGGGTGGGTGTTGCTGGTTTGCTTGGGAAACGTGGCCAAGAGCCAGTATGACTGGTGCAGAAAACCACCGAGGGAGAGAGGAAGGGGAGAGGCGGTGGGGTCAGAGGGGCGAGCTGACATGCACATAAATCTGAGGCCAAGGTGAGAGCCTCTGCTTTCTCTGTGAGTGAGACAGATTTCCCTGGGGGGTTTTGAGCAGGGAAGTGACGTCATCTGATGTATCTTTCATCTTGACTGCTAAGAATTTCCAGAACTGAGTGTAGGTGGCAGGGATGGAATCAATCCCTGGAGGAGCTGAGGTAGCAGGAGAAGAGAGGACATGGTGACCCTTCTTCCCCTTTCAGTCCCTGGGCCTGTGCCTCTTCCATCTCCCCATGCAATGGGCCAGTGGAGCATGGGTCTTGGGGCTGCGTGCTTGGCTTCTGCCCTGCTTGTGCCAGGCTCTCCTGAAGACCCAGTTCTGTCTCTTCTGTTGGCCTCAAGCTCCTCCCCTCTATGATGGAAGGAAAAATGCCTACCTCTCGGGATTATTTCCAGAATAAAGAGCACTGCAAATACCTCCCACTCTATCAGGCACACGGGGCGGGGGGGGGGGGGGGGGCGGGGGCGCTCAGAGAAGCAAAGGGGAAGCTCCAACTGTGTGTCTCCCCAACAACAAGAGACTCCTTAAGATGCAAATTCCAGGGTCTGGAAGATATTTGGATTTTACCATCTTTATTGTAAGTTGGTTGGTTTGAGTCATTAACTCAGTGTTAAGGTTTTATTGGTGAAGCGCCCAGGATTTTAGCTACGGAGGTAGTCGAACATGAAAGGTCTTTAAGGATGAAAGATAAAATAACATCGGTTCTGGTGCAACTCCAATTTCTGTAAAGCGGATTAGCTCGTTCCTGATTGGCAAATTGGTCAATGACATGAATATAATGAGGACGTCACATCAATTCACCTGTGATTTTTTTTTCCCCCAACACAGTAGTGTCCAGCACCACTGAGAAACAGCAGCCAGATGACAGAGTGGCTTGCAGGAACCCACAGAAAATGCAATCAGTTCGTAGATGGCTTCCTACTCAGGTGGTCAGCCTTGAAAGTCTACTTGTCACCTCTCCCTACCCTTTTCCGCTCGACCTATCCATAACCCCGCAATCTCATCACCCCCAAAGACTCCTTCCTACCCACTACCATCCCTCCTGTAGCAATAGGGTGAGGTCCTTTATGTGCTATCACATTCCTTGGTTTTTAATAAATTTAACGAGTGTTTTTACCTGGACCAATATTTTTATTACTCTTGCTCCGTTCTGCTCTGGATACCTACCTGCTTAGTTTTGAACTGGTCTGCCCTAACCTAATACCCCCCCCCCGCCCCGCCGCAAACACTATGATATTAATGCAAGCTTCTGCAAAATGCAACCACTGCTGAGGAACATACACTGCATGAGAGAAAGACACACACCTGCATCAGGTGCACCAGAATAAAGCAGGATACATCTGAGAACTGAATACACAGCCCCAAGAGCCCATGGGAGCCTCGGAGCCCGAGTCCACCAATCACTGGGTGTGTGAACTTCGGTTAGTTGTTCAACTCCTCAAAGCTTAAATTCTTCCGTCTTTAAAAGTGAAGCTAATAATGTCACCTCCACCATGGGAGTGTTAGGAAGCTAAAGTAAAACAACCGTAAGGCACTTAGTAAGTGGGGGCTATTAGGATATTATATGGACAGAAGCTGTTTTTAGGAAAATGGGGTTCTAATGACATGGTGTGAAGCAAGTCATCTTCACAGCCAAATGAGGTCAGATGGAGGTCCCCAAATCCAAGCCTCTTGTTGATTTCAATAGAACCGGTTTTGTGCACTTGGATCCCATTCTAACTGGGAATCACACACAGCCAAGTGATGGGAGAACCCTCCCGGCCCTAAGTAAGAAGAACCTTGCTCTCTGGCCTTGCCTCCCTACATCGGGTCAACTGGTTCAAACCCAGTTTATTTGCGTAAGATGATAGAGAGCACACATATATGCCTCTGTGTGTGGGTGTGTGTATGTGGGTGGGTGGGTTCCTTTCCTCTATATATGAAAAATATAGCAGAGGAAAAGATAATGTTCCCACGGCTGGAAAAGATGAGATCATTTGTAAGTGGCTTGTTAAAGTGCACATCATTTTCCTGATCAGCGGTAGCGAGACTGCATCTTTAGGAGCTGATGCGATTTATCATGTTATTATATATTTAGGGGCTTTTTGAAAATGCTGTTATTTACTCAACCGACTGTGTATATAGACTATTTAAAGCAGATTTTTGACCCAGTAGACTGTACCAGCCCCATCTATCGTCTCAATGAGCATGTGGGGACTCTTAAATATGCAGATTATTGACACAATAGACTATGAGCGCTGGAAACATACTCTAGACGGGTACATTCAAGTCATTGGGGGATGATATGTTTCTAAAAAGCATTTTCAAGGCAGACCCATACATTCAGCCAAGCTCTATGGAAAAAGGTACATCTAAATGGAGGACACTCTGGCTTTGGAGGGAAATTTCTGATTTCCAGAAATCAGGTGTTCTGATTAGCATTGAGTGACGGTCTGCCCATTTGTCTGTGAGCATTTAAACTACCCTCTATTGAATGCCGAGCAACGTCACGAAGAGCTTGAGCTTGTTTTATTCTAACATGCAAAGAAGCCACTTTGTTAGAGTTAGAACAAATTCATTCTTTTAGTCAAAGTATGTATTGAGCACCATCTGTTAGCCAGTGGTGTCTTTGGTTGTGAATAACAAATTTTATCTCTGGCTAACTTGAATCCAAATAAGCAATGTATTTTGGAAGGAGCATGGAACAGATCACTGAAAAAGAGGCCAATGTGACCCTGAAGGTCAAGAGGACAGAATCAATGGATGACCTCTTCCTGATGCTCTTGTCAAGATGGATCCATTTCAATCATTTTTCATGCTTGAGTCATAGGGTCTAAATTTGAATTCTAGGGGCTCATCATGGGTGGCTCAATCGGTTGAGCGTCCAACTCTTGATTTCAGCTCAGGTCATGATCTCAGGCTCATGGGATTAAGCCCTGTATCACAGGCTCCTCCCTCAGTGGAGAGTATCTGTCTCTCTCCCTCTCTCTCTCTCTCTGTTCCTCCCCCTAACTTGTGCTCTCTCTAAAATAAATCAATAAATGGATTTTTTTTAAAAAGAATTTGAATTCTATGGAGCAACAGTGATTGGCCAGGCTGTGATAGTGTGCCTATACTAAAAAAAAATAATAAAATAAAAAGGAAAGAAAAAAGAGAAGATTTTTATGTTTTTGTTCTACCTCCCTGCTCTTTAAACAAAATACCAAACATTTAAACACAGGCACAATCTGGATTATTCTTATTGGAAAATAGTCTAGCAGCACTGGAGTCTCATTAAATTAATTTCCCAAAGATCAAAATCTGTGTTCTGCTGGCTTCTTTTCAATGTGCCTGGAAGGGAGCAGATTTTTTTTTTTAAGATTTTATTTATTTATTTGAGAGAGAGAGAGAGCATAAGAAGGGGGAGCAGCAGAGGAAGGAGGAGAAGCAGGCTCCCCACTGAGCAGGGAGCCCAACCCATACAAGGCTCCATCCCAGGACCTAGGGATCATGACCTGAACTTTAGGCCAACGCTTAACCAACTGAGCCTCCCAGGCACCCCAAGAAGGGAGCAGATTTATAGAGCTTAGCTCTGACAGTGTTTTAACTACATCAATCCCAAAGGTGATCTTATGCCTTAAAAAATAAAATCAGTTACATTACCTATTTTAACATGGGAGATGTTTTCAATTTAAAGGGGAGTTGATTTCAATTACAAACTCACCCGAATTGCAAAAGCAAAGGGACAAGGTATGGAGGCAGAGCACCCCACCATGCTAGCCCGCAGTGGAGAGTAGAGGGTGTCCTCAGTAGTCACTTCAAGAACTGCATTCCCCTGTATTGGGAATGCAGGAATGAGTTCGTGGGGTTCATGATTAAATCGGAGAAAAAGATTTCCAGTGCTGTCTCTCAGTTTTGCTAGCGCTGACATTTGGGCCAGATCATTCTTTGTTGTGGGGGCTGTTCTATGAACTGTAGGGTGTTTAGCAGTATCTCTGGCCTCCACCCAGTAGATGCCAGCAGCACTCTGCCTCCCCAGTTAGGACCATCCAGATATCTCCAGACATTGCCAAATGTCCCTTGGGGGTAACATCATCCCCAGCTGGGTCGCCAAGAATATGTTAGGTATCCCCAGAAAGAGCAGTGGGAGCCCGTATGTGTCTCCGGTTACATGTGCCCATGGGGACTGGGACCCTCCTTGGGTAAACGTTGCCTCTGCTATTCTATTTAAGCAATATTCTGAAATACAAGACCATGCAAAAATGTATAGAAGACAATATAGGCAAGGAGATAGAAGAACATTTGTTGAGTTCTTATTGTGCGCCCCAAACTCCTAGGGCTGGGTGCATGGAGATAAACACCAACAACCTCCTTGCTTTTAAAGAGTTTACCATCTGAGAGGTGAGATCAAGAGTCACAATTTGATTTGTCCAGTAGTAGATATGGGTCGAGTCCTATGGACCACAGAGAAAGGGAGACTATACTCTGGGAGCTTGGAAAAAAGTGCTTAGAGCAGATATGGCATGTGAGGTGGGTTCAGAATTCAAAATAGTGTGTAACTAATGATGGATTAGGTGCTTGGCTAGGAACAGGAATCCTAACTTTTACAGTATTGACTGTCTTATCATCATGGATAATTAATGGACAGAATAGCAAAAGGGGATTGCCTTATACTTTGTTAAACTGGGGAAAAAAGGTAATAATTGTTAAGGGCAAAAGAATATACATACCAACAAATAAAACAACGTGTATCGTGCAAAATGTGAATATATTGCAAGGCTAATGTACATGTATTGATAAAAATATATCTAATTTATAAAGTAATAGCTAAAGCAATACTATGAAATGTGCACAGATGAGTAGCTAGATCTTGGAGCTCTTGATTGTAAGTAACTCAACACAAACTATCCTAAGTAGCAAAGAGAATTATTTGCTCATGAAATTCCAAAGTACAAAAGCAATAAGGTTTCTGGTGGAGTCTGATCAAGATTCTAGCTCCAATTTGTTATAATTTTCTTGGCTCTATGCTGTCATGTATGTTAGCTTGGTCCTCAGGCTAACGTCCCTCGTGATAGTGACATTGCTGCTAGCAGTTTATAAAATTATTCATGTATAAAAATGGGGAAAAAAGAAAGGGAGAGACCTTTACTTTCTTAACCATCCAATCAGAGTGAGAGTGTTGATTCCCTGTTGGCTTAGGTTAGGCGGAAATCACCTAAATGAACCACTATTCCAGTGTGATTAGATTAGTCAAAGTGGAGCCTCCACACAGACTTGGGTGGCACCAATGCCACCCATACTTGATAGACTGGGGAGCAACCACATTGTTTACTGTAATTTATCAGGGAACACTGATGATTTTTCAGTGTTGCCCATGAATTAGCGAAGTTCATTCTTAAACGTCTATAAGTAACAAAAAATTGACAAGATCTGGAAAGGCTACCGATATCCTCTTTGAAACTCTTAAGTGTGCCTGCTAATTTTGCCTATCTCCCAAGAATCATTCAAAAGTGTAAGAGGCTGCAGATAAGATGCTTTTCCAGTGACCCAACCCATGCATAACTGTCCGCCCCCAACTCAGAAAGTTCTGGTGCTTTTTCTTATAAGTTTCTCCAGGGAAAGAAAAATTACCTTTGACACCAAAACGCAAACCAACCAATTAGCTGAAAACTGCCCTTTTGTTGTTGTTAAGGGGGAAAAAATACATATATTGTTATTTTTTAGGAGAATCAATTTCACTTTGATAAGAGTGGTTCCGGAGCTGGTTGAGAACCAACATCAGAAGATTTTTCTAGAGGGAAAAAAAAAAAAAAACAGAAATAGGCCAGAATGAATACCAAAGACGAGATAGTGGCTGTATTATGAGCCATCTATCAGTGTTCACCATTGGAGGATATTAGATCACCAGATAGTGACCTCTTCTGCTGCCCTCTCCCAGGACAGTGGCTAATTTGGTACTATTTGGGGGGTACTAACATAGGAACCTCAAGACTTTTCCTATTTACCTACCTCCTTTGTAGATGGAGACTGAGGAAAAGTGACAAGTCTTGAAAGGCCATCTTAAACCAACCCTTACCTTAAAATCAAAGGGTCAGAAAACCCAAGAGAATTTTCTGCTGGATTATTCAAACTGTTGATTCAAAAGATCACAGACCTCTGTATCTCCCAGAATTTGGGTCATTTCCAAGAACCGCTTCATCCAACTGTCCAGTGGGGATTTGGCCCTAGATCAGACTTGGGTGTTTTATTTAAGTTGCCTCATTTAAAAGCTAACCTAGTTAATTAAGAACTGAAATAGGTCAGGATTTATTTGACAGAGTTACCGGAGTTATTTAGAAATGCTAATCCCTTTCATCATTAACTTTTTTGTTTGTTTGTTGCTTGTAGTATAAAAATACTCAATCTGATAAGGGGATTTAAATAAATCCAGAAGGAATTGATTGAAAATAATGCTAAAAACATGATGGATTTTTCTTTTATTATCAGCCAACACTTGAAAGAATAAATACTAAAATCCTGAGAAATCCAGCCTCATAATGTTGCTCTTCATGGCTAGGTCTTTGTTCTTGTAATAATAAGAGGAGGTATGTATGGAGTGCTTACTATTACCAGGCATTTGGAGTTCTTTCCAATTATCTCAAATCCCATAGTCATCTTTGAGGCAGGTACTATTATTACCTCCAATTTATAGATAAAGAGAATGAGACCCACAGAGGTGGCTAGTTTGCTCAAGATGACAATGTGAGATTTGGCAGAGGTAGGATTTGAACCCAGGCAGCCTTGCTGCAGACACTGTGCTCTTCAGTTCCATGTCATGACAGCCGTGAAGGTGGTGCCCACACTTTCCTTTCTGATATCTTCTTTAACGGCACTGAGTGCTGTCCTCCAGGCAGCCCCCTGCCTCACGGACAACTAGACTAAGGATGCGTATCCCCCCTTCCTCATCACCAATTCCTGAAGCTGTAGCTGACCTTGACTTTGCAGCATTTTTAAACTCTTGACATTTGGGGCTAAATACTTCTTCATTCTAGGGGACTGTCGTATGTGTTGTAGGGTGTTTAACAGCATCCCATGGCCTCTCTCTCCACTAGTTGTCGATAGAACCTCTTTTCCACTTGTGAAAACCAGTGATGTCTCCAAACATTGCCAAATGTCCCAATGGGTGCAGACTTGCTCCAGATTGAGAACCCCTATGTTAGAGTTTGTTGATGACCCAATTGGCTCCTAGGCCCACATGTTCTTCTACAGAAGCCAGCTACCAGGAAATGATCTGATCAACTCATTCACCCTAAAGTGCCAAGGTGAGAGAAGAGAATAAGTCTTTTTATTTTTACAGGGGATAAGTTCTTGGTATGCCATATGCCAAATCAACAAGAGTCTAATTGTGGGGTTTGAGGCAAGAAGTAGGTGTGAAGAAGAGTGTTTCAGACTTGAGGAGGAAAGGGTCTTTTCAGTGCCTCTGAATCCACCCCCCATCTGTCCCTGACTTCCTCTGCCTCCCAGGAGGCCAGCCCATCCTATATGGCACCTCAGCCATCCAAAGGGATATCCAGTTAAAAAGTCTTTGTGTTATTCTCTATGGCTTGAGAGTGGGTTGGAACCAATGGGTAAAATCTTAAGTTTATCAGCTAGAAAAAAACTGTCCTTTCCTGATGCAACCGCTCACTCATTCATTTCACAACTTGGCCATTCCTTCATTTCTTCCTATATTCAACAAATGTTTGAACAAGTTGGGCCCTGGATAGCAATGGACTATAGTGGTGAGCAAGATAGACTCCACCTGCCCTTGGGGGGCTTATGTTTGGTCCCATTGGGAAGCCAAACAACCCAGTGAATAGGAGAATAAAGTAATTGCAAGCTGAGATAAAAACTGTACAGGAAGAAGTAGGGTGGGGCTGAGATAAAAAATAACTTTGGCAGTTAGGGATTTGGGGGAGGGGAGTGAGCAGTGGTTACAGGATCAGGGATGACCCCTTTGAAGACAGGCCTTTGAGCTGACACTAAAAGACTGAGAAAGAATTAGACGTAAGAAAAGGGGGAGACCTCCCATATACAAGAAGCAGAATTTCAAAGGCCTTAGCAGAGCAAAGAATTTGGTGAGTTTGGGGATAGGTTGGAGAATTCAGACATCAGCAAGGGACACAGCTGGGAGGAGCTGTGAAATGGAAAGAGGATGGGTCAGAGCCTGCAGGGTGCATTAGGGAGCTATTGAGAGGGGTTATGCAGAGGTAGCTGGGCCTCCAGTTAGCAGGTCCCCAGTCACTGCCACGCAGGTTGATGGACTGTAGGAAAGGAAGACCGGCCACCCACTGAGGAGGCCATGACATCTACCAGAGAAGAACTGATGGCAGCCTGGACCAAGCAGTGGTATGGGGGTGGATAACAGCATGCAGCGTTCAGATTTATTTTGGAAATAGAATTGACATCTCTGGCTGACAAATTAGATACAGAGAGTGAGGGGAAAAAGAAGAACGCAGCATAGATTGTAGAGCTCGACAGAAGTCCCAATTCAGCTACGTGACTCTGGAGATGTAATTAACATTCTCTGCAATTCAATGTCATCATCTGTTAAGACGGGATTGGAAAGACATACAGTGTTGTGGGGATCAAATAACGTAACACATATAAAAAATTAGCCCACTGGCTCTTGCTTGTACCTTTGCTCTCAATAGATGTTGGCTCTTAGTATTTTTTAATAGAGGATGAGCTGCCTCAAAGCTGGGAGTTCTCCATTACTGAAGACGTTCAAGTATATGTTGAGAGGTTACTTGACTAAAGTGTTAATAAAATGAGGAAAGCACAGCAGGAAAGCTTGAACTAAAAGCTTTCCCCAGTCCTGAGATCTGATCCAATAGTATCATGGTGGAAACCTGGCTCAACTCCTAGGGGAAAGGATGGCGAGGAATGGTGGTGCTCGTAACCAGACTGGTCATAACAGTCATGGTGGGGAATCCAACATGAAGAAGAGTTGGAAGGTCCAATGTTTAATCCATTAATTGAAGAGTTGAAGAACACCAGGACAAGAAAGTCCTTCCCTGGCTAAAGCCAAATTGCCCACAAGGTACGAAAGACCTTTCCACCTCAAGCTTCTGTGATTCTAGAGACAGCATAGACTTCACCAGGAAAGCAAAGGCCAGTTCGCTTTTTGACAGAGCCAATTTAGCTTCTCTGAGGGAACAGTGAGCTTTTCTTTCTTTCTTTCTTTCTTTCTTTCTTTCTTTCTTTCTTTCTTTCTTTCTTTCTTTCTTCTTAATGGGAAGTGGTCACAGCCATGAACTTAGCAAAAGAAGCAAGTTAAAATTTCTCCGTTCTTGGCTAATGCAGTTAGACGTCTTTGAGAAAAGGCAATGAGAAGTGGTCATTATCCATCATCTGCACGAAATATTTCAGAGAAAAAAGCAGCATTGGCCAAAAAAGAGAGAGAGAGAGAGAGAGAGAGAAGAAAAGATGTTTGACATCAGGCCAGGCAAGAGGGGAATAAAATCACCTTCTCACTCTGTGGGATGGCTGTGCTGATGTTATTTCAAGTAAAATGGAAATATATGTCTGAAAAAATACAGATGGTGCCTCAGCTGCATATGCTTTCTGAAGGTCATTCTGGACAGTAATTCACTGTCCCTTTTCTTGGAGGGGGAAATCCCTCCAAACTTTCCAGTCTTGAAAAGAACTATATATGTGGTGTGTTTCTATCTCCCTAGGAGAGGAAAATGTATAGAGAATCAGAATCCACGTTTTGCTGAAAATGGTTGCTACCACTTGAAAAGTCAAAGCCTAAAGATCTACATTTGATAGGAGAGCCTCACTCCTATTGTGTAGTTTCTTTGTCTCTGTTTCGTTTCACTTCATTTTATCCCCTGCTTCTGATTTATGGCTCTGTTGGCATGAAGATAATATAAGGATAATGACTTCTAACCTGAAACTACCAGAAAGCTGATGAACCAGCCCCCTTCCAGCCCTCCTCCATGAATATTTTCTCCTTCTGCTTTTTAAAATCGTCACCAGGATACTTCCCAATAATACTATACACTGGACTGATATTGTAGGTAGTAAAATACAGAGCATTTTTCTAGACCTTCTGCTTTGAGCATTTGTCATTTCTCTCCATGCAAAGCCCAAGACCTCCAACAAAGACCTTTCCCCTCAGATGGTGGGTTGCTTTATTTCTTGAAGACTGCAGACATGATCATTATGGGTAATGACCTAATAACTTGCTATTCGATGTTTGCACATTGCTTCTACGGAAGTTCCTAGCACACATACCACTGGCTCCTTATAAGAATGATTTAATGTCAAGTAACAAACCCCAAACTGGAGGAAGCTCTTATGCATGACAAATACAGAGCTGGTTCATATCTAATGCAAATATCATCCAAAAGCTGTTGGCTTGGGATAGGATTTAGGGATAAAAAGATGCCAAAGTCAATTGATGTCGGCCGCCTGTGGGTTCAGGTGGGAGGTCAGGGTGTGCGATGTTTATAAAATGCCTAGAACAGGCCCAGGAAGTTGGGAGGTTGTCCTGTACCTTGGCGTTTTATACACTTCATCGGATTTGACCCTCCTATCTCTCCTATGAAGTAGACACTGTACTCATTCCCATTTTATAGATGAGGAAGCTGAGCCTCCTCATTTTGGGAAAGTTTTAGCAACTTTCCCAAGATCACATGAAGCAGTAAGTGGCAGATTTGAACAGAGACCTGCTGGTGCCACAGCCCATGGGCCATCCTATTTCTTCATTAGCTGCTCAGTCCTGGAATCAGTGACTTTTGTTTTCCTCTTGCTCAGGGCTTCCCAGCATAAACTGGGGGCAGTGGTCTAAGCCCCAGGATTTCATCTTCTGGTCCTTGGAGAGGAAAGGGCCTGGCCCTCTCAAAGATACATTCTCCTTCGGCAAAGCTGGTACCCACATACCCGTATGAATCCAGCCAGAGAGAAGCAGATTGCTAAATACCTTGCTACTAATTAACAGTTTTGCAGTTCACGGCAGGGCTTCTCAAACTTGTTTGCAGGTAGGAATCCCCTTAGGGATCTTGTGAACTGCTTCCTCCTCCAGAGGCCTGGGCTGGGCTTGAGAGTCTGCATTTGTAACAGGTTCCCAGGTGATGCTGCTGTGGTTCCAAGGACCAGCCTGTGAGTCGCGAGGCCTTACTGTACATTTTCTCTTCCAGTTTCCCCTGTGTCCCCACAGAGCCCGATGAGGCAGGCGGGCTTGGGGTTGTCACCCCTGATCCACTTGATAAGGAATCAAGGTCAAAGAGCTGGCATATGCAAAAGCACCTGTAGAACATTCCAGATCCTCACAGTCTTTGCCTCTCCTAGCTCCCTGGGTTCGGAGGTTGCAAACGGATCTGTCCCAGACACACTTGGTTTCATCTACATGGTTTGGCCAAACAAAATATCTGGCAGCCCTAAGACCCGCCCCCCCATGGCTCGTCCTGCACCTTTTCTCTGTGATATAAACATTCCACTGCCCGCAGCTCCTCTGCATCTGTCTAGACCAGTGCCAGCACCACCCACCTTCTCAACTGAGGATTCTTTTTCTTCCATCTGTGGCCAATTCTGCCCACTTAAGTTATTGCTCACCTCCAGCCATGTGTGACCTTTCCATGACCTGGTTCTCCCCAACCTCGCAGCGTCTGACTTCTCTCCGTAACTCCTCCCTCTCTTCTCCTTGGCCTTTGGAGAACCACTGTGATGGGCATTCCAGCAAAACTTGACCAAAATATCTTGCCTGTGGTAGCTGCAGAATAAATATTTCTTGATTAAATGAATAAACAGATGAACCACAAAGCGATGACTGAGTATCCACTTCCCCCGATGTAAACTCGTCGTGTCCTTTTTTTTTTTTTCCTTATGATCAAGATGTGGAGCAAGACACAGAGCACGATTAGGAAACAGCTTTATGGGCCGATGTGCTCTGTCGGGGACTCAGGAAAGTGCCCACAGCAAGAGTGTGTTAACTAAGTGGACTTTTTTTTTTTTTTTCCTCATACAGACCCCATCTGCTATGCATCCCATTGTACAAGCAAAGTGTTCCCATTAGTCGAATGGTCTACAGGAAGTAATCAAAGAGATGCGTTGTTCTTGATGACCTTCAGAAAGCTCTAGGTCCATCACTAAGTGCACTATGGGTTCAGAAGAAGCCCCCCCCCCCCCGCCCCCAGCGCTGCACCAAGTCCCTCTCCAACATTCTTGAAACAGGGATTTCTCTTTGTTTGGTTCTGATCTTCAGATGGAGGGAACAAGCCCTTCGTCTCTCTTGACCTGTGTGTACAAGTCACCCTTATGGGAATGAGTCGTGTGTAGCGTGGCAGGGAGAAGAATCTGTATGCTGTGAATTTTACTTTTCCTGTTGAAAATTGTCCTGCCTCGGAAGGTGCATGAACTAAGATGATTTCCCCCCCGGCCGCAGGGAGACTGAGCCTGGGCTGGTGCTACCCAGCTTCTCAGAAAGGCAAGTCTGTGCTCCTGAGCGGTGTCAGGGATCCCACGGCCCTCTAGCCCACCACTTGCTGAAGCAGAGAGCTTCGGACCCCCTCGGCGCCGGGCCTGGCCACCACTGGAAGTAGCTCAGTCTCCTTGAACTAAATCCTCTTATCTCTCTACTCAGCCTGCCAACAAGAGTGCCAATTAGTGCCAATAATAATATACATATTAACAGATTTCTAGACCACAGTCACCAAAACACTAGAGATTCGTGACAGGGAGGCCTTCCTCTGTGTCATCATTTAGCGTACCTACTGGGTACACGGCGAGAAATTCTTGCGATCCCTTCATTTACGTCTGCCCTGCACACTGTGGAATCTTCGTGTGATTTTAAACTGTCATTTAGTGGGGTAGATTGGTGAAAATGATCCTGTCACCACTGGATATGTTTTTAAATGAGGTCTTGGTTGAGTTCTGGTTTAGTTTTTTGAAAATCAGCCTTCTTGAATTTTATATTCTTCTCGGGTTATAACTGTTCCACCTCTACTGCCACTTTAAAAACTGTCAGTGTTTTTACGGTAAACACTCTATTGTGGATTTTCAAGGCAACTACAAAAATGTATGCCTGGCAAAAAATCTGTTATCTAACATCATGCAACCCATGAATTATTTTGCACAATTTCATTTAAATCATTCTGAATAGACATTTTTGGAACAATTGAGGTGGGGATTTTTTTTTAAATTGTTCCTCCTTTGTTTTTTATTTTAACCTTTGATATAAGAGGGAATTTCTAAAATTTAAGGGTTTGTTTCTGAATTTTAGCCAGACACTAATAGGGTAAAAAGTTCACAGCATATAAAATATATTTTTCCAGTGACATTTCTCCTTTGTGAAAGCAAGAATTCAGGAGAAGACCACCCTAATATTTGTGGAACCTGTATCCTGGAACAGCTAATCTACCAAATTCATGACAAAATTAGTCCCTACTTTCAAAGTTCCCATGTGTGAGTCTTTTTTGAATCAGAGTCTGCTCACATTAAGAGTGCATTTTCTGATGCTTTGCAGTCTTGATGCTTATTTTCAATCTTCATACTTAAAAGTTTAAATTCACAGCTCAGGGATTTCTGGCAACAAGATCGTTGGTGGCTGGTTGGTCTGCAAAGATGATTTATGGGGATGTTCTGGCTTTATCATTGAGGGGAGCCGGTCAGGCTGGTTGTAATTCACACCTGATCTATATGGAAGGTTAGGGGAGGGAGCTTCACTCATCCCAGGTGCCGGTTGCACCATCAAGAAGTGGAGGTTTGCAACTGGAATAATCCCTTTGCATCCTATGATCGATTCATTCGTCCGCTCAGATAATTTGTGGACACCGTTCTGTGCCAGGGTGCGATCTGCGTGCTGCGAGAAGCAAGGTCTCCATCTCCATGGGGTGCAAACATTCCATCTTTACCTTTAGTGGGAGGAGACCATCAATGGGGGGCGGGGAACAAGATGATTTCAGAGTATGGCCGGTGCTACAGGGATCTCAATAAGTAGGTAGGTGTGATCTGGAGTTACAAAGAGAAGGGGAGACTGGTCAGGACAGGCTTCTTGAGAAGGAGCCCTGTGAGCCGGGACCTGAAGAATGAAAAGGAACCACCACGTGAAGGTCCAGAGGAAGAATTTTCAGAGCAGAGAGATCCGCATCTGCAAAGAACCAAGTCACGGAAGGGATGGGCAGGTGCAGCAAGGAGCGAGTGAGGGGGAGAGCCTCATGCCTCCGGCAGGGAGAGCAGGGTGAGGGGGATGGAGTGATGGGGCAGGGAGGTAGAGGCCAGGTCCTGCAAGCTCTGCAGACCAGGCTGAGGGTTTGGACTTCACTTTTAGTGCAGCATAAGGATGCTGCAGGAGTCAGAACAGAACAATGCCCCCACCCAATATCTTATTCTTTTGACAAAGGATCTTCTAGCAGTTCTGAGAAAAACCACCTGGAGGAACTAGAAGCAGGAAGCCCACTCACTCACCCTAGTGAACAATAAGGCACAGTCAGAGCGGTGGCCCTGGAGTGGAAGAGAAACGGTCCCTGGAGTCAGTCACTTAGAACAGCGCTGAGAGGCTCTGCTTAGGAATTCGCTGTCCTGGGGATGCGCAAGCTCCCTGTGGCCAGTGTCGGGCAGCAGCAAGGGCCGGGATTAGAAATTTAGGTTGGAAAGGGAGACGTTTGCCACCACGGAGTTTGATCTTCAACCTGAGATCCACAAGGAGGTTCTACAGAGAACCGTTCTTTCTATTGTGCCGTGGCATAATTGTGATCATTTTCTTTTGTTAAATAAGTATTCATAAGAATAAACTTGCCACTCATCCACTTTACCAAGATTTGCACATGATGCAGTCTTATTAAACAAATCATCGATAGAGAGAGAGAGACAGATAACTCATTACGCACCCAGATCACCCATATTCTGGCTGTCTTTCCTCTCGTGTCAGCTGCCGGTGGCAAACAAAATCACTTAAGTCAAGTGAACGGTTTTAAATGTATAATATTAAAATGTGGTTTTAAAAACTCCTTGGAACCCTCAGCCATCGTTAAAATACACTCACTTTGACGGATGCTTTGGCACTTTTTTTTATGAAGCTTTTCAATGCGTTACCTTATCGGGTGCATGAGATTTAGTCTGTTCTGCAGAAGAAAACAGACAAAAAGGGTCTCTCAGCACGAGTTACTCTTCTGTAAAGGTTATAGTAAACATGTCAATGCCTAATTAAGCAGAAAATTTTATCTGTATTGTGGGGGAGGCGTTTGCTGTCTCTGACTTTTCTTCTGGGGAATCCATTTAGAAGGACAAAGTAGATTGTGAAGCTGAGCTGGTCTGGAAAGCTCAGCTTCCAAATGTCAGCAGGGAAAAAAAAAACCAACAAAAACACCTCTTTTTTCCTTGTGTGAAAATGACTGTATTGGCTGCGCAGATTGAGGGGAGGGGTGCACACACAGGGGAACACACACACATGTATATTTTATCCATACACACTCACGCACACACACAATAACATGAATTGCCTCCAACCAAATGTCAGGCCCTGTGCTAGGCACTGCAAGTACTGACCTGACTAAAACCAGGCCACACTCTTAATCCATGGTGGCAACAGAAGACCTCTTTTCCCTCCTAGATTTTTTTCCACCGGCTGTTCGTGTGTAGTTATGTGTGTATGCATGTGTTGCTGTGACGCTGTGATCATATTGCTTGTAGAAATGGTACCTGTATGTCTTGGTTGGCCTGGAACAGCCTTGGCTAATGAGTGTTGTCCCAGTTTTTGAGCAAGAAAGCCCTTCTAATTCCCAAAAGTGACCCTGTTTGATTGATAAAAATCTGCCTGACTCTTTGGAGGTTTTTTGCTTGGCTCTGTAACAACTCATTTATTAATTTTATAACAGGCTTTTTCCTTGAGCTTAATGATATGACGAACATACCAAATACTAATTTGCAAACATACAAATTAGTCCGGGAAAAAGAAAATGCAACGAGGATGAGGGGGGTGGTCTAGTTTAGTCATCCAGTGATTTTAAACTGGGTTTTTCTTGCATGGAGTGACCACTGACTAATGGTTGTTCAACTAGATTGAGTAGCTTCTGTTTCTTCTAATCAATCTATGGAACTGGGGACCAGCAACACCAGTTTAATGAAAAATCCACTTGTCAGTGTACTAGGAAAGCAAAAACACAACACCAGTAACAATACAATAATGAGCACAACCACCAAGCCAGTGGCTAAACTGATTTTACATTTCATCTTGTTTTATGGTATCATGCCTTTAAAAAAACATATTTATTTGAGAGAGAGCATGGGGGAAGGGGTGGAGGGAGAGAGGAAAGAGAGAGAACCTCAAGCAGGCTCCCTGATGAGTGCGGAGCCTGACATGGGGCTTGATCTCATGTCCTGAGAACATGACCCGAACCAAAATCAAGAGTCAATGCTTAACTAACTGAGCCACCCAGGCGCTCTGTATCATGCCTTTCAAATCGTGGGCTCTTCTTCTCCAGCATTCCCATAATTCTCCCCTCTGAAGTGATTATCTATTTAGTAACTTCTTTTTTTAAAAGATTTTATTTATTTACTTGAGAGAGACCAAGAGAAAGAGAGCACAAGCAGGGGGAGCAGCAGAGAGAGAGAGAGAAGACTCCTTGAGGAGCAGGGAGGTCAACATGGGATCTTGACCTGAGCCAAAGGCAATTGGTTAACCAACTGAGCCACCTAGGCCCCCCTTTAATGACATTTCAATGAACCTTTAACTTTTGGACCTCTGCAAAGTTTTCTTATTCATTAGGTTGGCCATAGAAAGTGGAGTGGAGTGATTAGGACATGGGTGCTCTCATCAAACAGACCGGAGGCATGTCACTCCACAACACTAGCTCTGTGGCCATGGGCAAATTTCTTAACCTTAGAGCCTCCTCTTAACCAAGAGCCTTTGGAGTTCCTAGCTAGAGCTGCCGTATTCCCAGCAAAACCCCCTTTTCTTCTAACTCCCTCTGCCTGTCTCACAGGACAAACCTCTGGGCATGATCTCTCTTTTCCAAGTTTTCTTGCTGGTGAGTGGAAATATGATCCCACACCTTAGGGTTTCTCCCAAGGGCCCACCTGCACCAAGAAGGGAGAGAGAGGCTCACAAGGAAAGAAAACATTGCACGGAGATCATGCAAGCCTTGCAAATCCAAGGCTGAATCTCCCTTGATTTGGTACTTTAGTTACATTTTATCCACGTGGCTCTGAAAAGGCCAGGTGAAGGAAATGAACACATGGGCATAAATAGTCACTTTCCCCATCTCTGTTGATGGATATTTGCCCATTAATTCCCTTTGCACCCGCTCTCTCATGCCTTCATTTTCCCTATGCAATTACTGGCCCTAAATCCTCTCAGAGAAGGGAAGGCATGCATCCCCAATAGCACTTTGCATCTACAAATCAAACGTATAATTGGCATCTCATGACGGGTACCCACAAATCACAAAGCATTTGAAATTACAGGCACAAGATCGAGAGGGCATTTTCAGCCTTGTCTGAAAAGGTCTTCATAAACCTGTTTGAGAATAATAGGATATTCCCCAAATCTCCCATTCCAACACCATTTGCTATTATTTTAAAATCATTATGTTTGCCGAGCTTACGTAATTTTTCAGCTATCAATGGAAGATTTTATTCAATACTCCATAATCTCTCTTCCTGCTGTGCGACTCTCTACAAATAAAAATGTTATAACAAAAAAGACACTGGCTATCAAAAATTTAATGGCTGTGCATCTAATTTACCTGTGAGCACTCAAAAATGATTTATTAAGATAATCGTATGCCAGTATATCCAAGTGTCTTGGGAAACCTTACCACCGAGATGCCAAGGGTCAAGTCTAGTTTTCCTATGAGCCAACATCCTTCTCTGTAGAGCTCTGTCTTTGTAGGATTTGAATTGCCATCCAGCTTTCCTGAAAGTCCTACCTACAAATTTAGCAACTGCCCCACTATCGGAGGAGTAGAGAGGTACGCCTTCGACATGAAAATAACATATTAACTTGGGATTCTAGGCATTTATAATGATTTGTGACTCCTGTCAATTAAAAAGCAAAAGGCGCGAGATAGCACCCAACACACCATTTGGCTTTTTCCCGTGTCCATGGCTTGCAGGTCATAAAAGCGTGGATTCAATTGCTCTTCCGCTCGGTCCTGGGAGCACTTAGGTCCAAGTGGGGAAACTAGGACGGAAGGCGTCCCCTTGTCACCTTATTTCATCTCTTCTTCTTCTTCTCTCTCGCAGGCTACGCCCAGGAGGAACAGCTGAAGGAAGACGAGGAAATAAAAGAAGAGGAGGAGGAGGAGGAGGACAGTGGTTCAGTAGCTCAGCTTCAGGGCAGCAATGACCCGGGGACAGACGAGGAGCTAGAGACGGGTCCGGAGCAGAAGGGCTGCTTCAGCTACCAGAACTCTCCCGGGAGCCACCTGTCCAACCAGGACGTGGAGAACGAGTCTCTGCTGAGCGATGCCAGCGATCAGGTGTCGGACGTCAAGAGCATCTGCGGGCGGGATGTCTCGGACAAGAAGGCCAGCGCGCACCCCAAGCTGCCCGGCGAAAGCCACAACTGCATGGATAAAATGACCGCCGTCTACGCCAACATCCTGTCCGATTCCTACTGGTCGGGCCTGGGCCTGGGCTTCAAGCTGTCCAGCAGCGAGAGGCGCAACTGTGACCCCCGCAATGGCAGCAGCAAGACGGATTTCGACTGGCACCAGGACGCACTGTCCAAAAGCCTCCAGCAGAACTTGCCTTCCAGGTCGGTGGGGAAGCCCAGCCTGTTCAGCTCGGTGCAGCTGTACCGACAGAGCAGCAAGATGTGCGGGACCGTGTTCACCGGGGCCAGCAGGTTCCGCTGCCGCCAGTGCAGCGCCGCCTACGACACCTTGGTCGAGCTGACCGTGCACATGAATGAGACGGGCCACTATCAAGATGACAACCGCAAGAAGGACAAGCTGCGACCCACGAGCTACTCGAAGCCCCGGAAGAGGGCTTTCCAGGATATGGACAAGGAGGACGCTCAGAAGGTTCTCAAGTGCATGTTTTGTGGCGACTCCTTCGATTCCCTCCAAGATCTGAGCGTCCACATGATAAAAACAAAACATTACCAAAAAGTGCCTTTGAAGGAGCCAGTACCAACCATTTCGTCGAAAATGGTCACCCCGGCCAAGAAACGCGTCTTTGATGTCAATCGCCCGTGTTCCCCCGATTCGACCACAGGCTCCTTTGCAGACTCGTTTTCTTCTCCGAAGACCGGTGGCCTGCAGCTGTCGTCCAACAACCGCTATGGCTACCAGAACGGCGCCAGCTACACCTGGCAGTTTGAGGCCTGCAAGTCCCAGATCCTCAAGTGCATGGAGTGCGGCAGCTCGCACGACACCCTGCAGCAGCTCACCACCCACATGATGGTCACCGGGCACTTCCTCAAGGTCACCAGCTCGGCCTCCAAGAAAGGGAAGCAGCTGGTGCTGGACCCCCTGGCCGTGGAGAAAATGCAGTCGCTGTCAGACGCCCCGAACAGTGATTCGCTGGCCCCCAAGCCATCAGGTAACTCAGCCTCTGACGGTGCGGCGTCCACGACCGAGCTGAAGAAAGAAAGTAAGAAGGACAAACCAGAGGAGATGGACAAGGACGAGAGAGTCATGAAAAGGGAGGAGTATGATGATCCTCTGCAAAAGCCTTTAGACCCCACCATAAAATATCAGTACCTAAGGGAGGAGGATTTGGAGGACGGCTCCAAGGGCGGAGGGGACATCTTGAAGTCATTGGAAAACACCGTCACCACAGCCATCAACAAAGCCCAGAATGGGGCCCCCAGCTGGAGCGCGTACCCCAGCATCCACGCGGCCTACCAGCTGTCGGAGGGCGCCAAGCCGGCTCTGCCCCTGGGATCCCAGGTCCTGCAGGTTCGGCCCAACCTCACCAACAAGCTGAGGCCAATTGCCCCAAAGTGGAAAGTCATGCCGCTGGTGTCCATGCCCACCAACCCGGCCCCGTACACCCAAGTGAAGAAGGAGCCCGACGACAAAGAGGAAGCCGTGAAGGAGTGCGGGAAGGAGAGCCCCCAGGAAGAGGCCTCGCCTTTCAGCCACAGTGAGGGGGATGCTTTCTCCAAAAGCGAAGCCCCTTCGGAAACCAAGAAGGCCGAGCCTCGTCTCCTGAAGGAGGAGGCCCGGCTGGTGGAGGAGGGCGGCGAGCCCGAGAAACGACCGCCCCTGGAGCCCGCGCCCACTCTCAGCAACGGGTGCACCCTCCCCACGCGGGCGCCCGCCCTGCCGTGCATCAACCCGCTCAGCGCCCTGCAGTCCGTCCTGAACAATCACCTGGGCAAGGCCACGGAACCCCTGCGCTCCCCCTCCTGCTCCAGCCCAAGCTCAAGCACAATGTCCATGTTCCACAAGTCGAATCTCAGCGTCCTGGACAAGCCGGGCTTGAGTCCCGCCCCGACGCGGCCCGCCAGCGTGTCCAGGCGCTACCTGTTCGAGAGCAACGATCAGCCCATCGACCTGACCAAGTCCAAGAGCAAGAAGGCCGAGTCTGCGCAAGCACAATCCTGTACGTCCCCACCTCAGAAGCACGCTCTGTCGGACATCGCCGATATGGTCAAGGTCCTGCCCAAAGCCACCACCCCGAAGCCCGCCGCGTCCTCGCGGGCCGCCCCCGTGAAGCTGGAAATGGATGTGAGGCGCTTCGAGGATGTCTCCAGCGAGGTCTCCACCTTGCATAAGAGGAAAGGCAGGCAGTCCAACTGGAACCCTCAGCACCTCCTGATCTTGCAGGCGCAGTTCGCCTCGAGCCTCTTCCAGACATCCGAGGGCAAGTACCTGCTGTCCGACCTGGGCCCTCAGGAGCGAATGCAGATCTCCAAGTTCACGGGGCTCTCAATGACCACGATCAGCCACTGGCTGGCAAACGTCAAGTACCAACTTAGGAAAACGGGCGGGACAAAATTTCTGAAAAACATGGACAAGGGACACCCTATCTTTTATTGCAGTGACTGTGCCTCCCAGTTTAGAACCCCTTCTACCTACATCAGTCACTTAGAGTCGCACCTAGGTTTCCAAATGAAGGACATGACGCGCCTGGCGGTGGAGCAGCAAAGCAAAGTGGAACAAGAGATCTCCCGGGTGTCGTCGGCTCAGAGGTCTCCGGAAACAATAGCTGGCGAAGAGGACACAGACTCTAAATTCAAGTGTAAGTTGTGCTGTCGGACATTTGTGAGCAAACATGCAGTAAAACTCCACCTAAGCAAAACGCACAGCAAGTCACCCGAACACCATTCACAGTTTGTAACAGACGTGGATGAAGAATAGCTCTGCAGGTATGGGTTTTACTCCCAGGTGATGGGACCGTAGCCTTGTGAGGAGCTTCTTGATGGGAGATGGGTCTGTAGTAGAGGCAGCCCCTGTCTCCCAGTACCAAGAGGACAGTAGCCTGCTGGAATAGGACTTATCTGTATGAAAGACTAGAACACGATAAGTCCTACCCACCTCGATGTCTCCAGGTTAGAGTTGGCGAATAGAATGAAATGGGTTCAGAGAGATGGAGTTCACAGATTACTGCTTCAGGATACGTGATCTCCTTAGTGACCCCAAGGCCCAACTCTGAAGGTCCAGCCAAGGCTACACCTCATTTTAATTAATACGTACGGACTAACGTCACTGTCCCGTTTCACCCCCTCACCTTCCCGCAGCGATGCTAATGACTTAGAAAGTGAGTGGAGGGTGAGCAACAGAACGAACACTGTAGAGTTCCTGGGGGCAGCCACTATGCAGAGATTTCTTAATCGGCTCGTGAACTTTATTACTATTACTTGTAATTAATGCTTTTGGCAGCTTCCTTTCGGCAATCGCTATACCCTCCCCTCCCACCCCTCGGTTTCTTACCTCCATTAGGTTTGCTAGCAAAGAGTGTCTGCCCTGTAGTCAGACGGCAGCAAAATACACTCTGCAGATCATTGGGGTGAAAAGAGAGGAAGCCGATTTTCTTCTCTCCTCGTCCTCTGGTTTTCTTTAGGATACACCAGTATCGGCGGCCGCTTTTAACAAAGATAGATGCGCTGCATGCCCTTGGCAGTTTGCTTTTCCTAAAGAAAACGAACGACTTTCTGAACACCCTTTGCCGATGCACTTGGGGTCGGTCCCACAGCTTCAAGATCGTTTGCATCTTGTATCATAGAAGTTCTGTGCCTTGTATAGTCACTGGTGCCCAGACTCTCTATGTCACCTTCAGGAAAGAGGACAGAGACCAAGGTCAAATAATTTTGGCAGACTTGCCACACCGGCCGCTTTCGAATCTGGGCTGGGTCTTCACGTAATCCTTTCATCTCCTTTTTTTTTTTTTTTTTTTTTTTTTTTTGGTATTTTGTCTGCTTCCTTCTCTCTGCTCTTCAGCATGATACCCCCCTACATGCTAGGGACCTCCACACACACTCAAGTTGTCCTCTACCTGGGCCTTCCCCCCACCCCCCACCCAACCCCAGACAGGGACCTGACCTGACCTAAAGCTTCCGCACTTGCCAGTCCAGTTTATGTCATGCTAGGTGACAGATTAGTTCTTTTGGTTACTTCACAGTAAGATTATGGACAGTCAGTAATCACCTAAAAGCCCTCACCACCCCCTAGTGTCAGAGCATTTGTTTTTTAGATAGGAGATTTTTAGATCAAGCCACAAAGGTATGAGCAGGAGCAGAGCTCCAGGTGGAGGAGGGGTACTTACGTGGTATGGCTTTGGGCTCACCCCACATCAGGTGGGGAGATTTGCCAAGTGTGAGGATGGTCAAGATGAAATCGAGGGTGAAAATCTGGGACTGTCCCCTCACTGAGAAGATCTAAGAGCTTCCGATGGAGGGGGATCCCATCCTATAACTCTAATGGCTCCGTGGGCCCGAATGAAGACTGTTATTTTGTTTGCATGTTTTTATCATGATAATTAAAATGTGTTACTAGCAGATTCATCTCTTGCTTTCCAAGCATGATTTGTTCAGCTCATACTATTGAAAGAAAAGCCAAAATTCATCTACTGAATCTATAAGTGGGCTTGGGGCTTGGCAACATTCTATTTATTTGCTATATAACATTTTATATCTTATGTAACTTGCTATTATACTTTGCTGGTCCTTGGAAAAAAAAAAAAAAAAAAGGTGGATATATACAGAATACCCAGGGAGAAGAGAGATGTTTCCAATCCCATAGTGGTAGGTCCAAACCATGGTGAAGAGGACAAATAGGTAATGTTTATTTGTGCTACAATAAAGACCAATTTTCCACCTGTTAGGTTTGTAATCATTCTTTGAAAAAAAAAAATAATATCACTGCCAAAACATTGCGATACGTAAATAGAAAGGTGGGAGAAAAAGAAAGCCATAGTCAAAATCTGAAACGTACATGTCTGTTCTAAGGAAGCAAAGATAAACTGATCATTTGGAAAACCCGACACAAAGGCACTTAACAAATCTGTTTAAATACCTAGATTGGATAGCTCTTCTCATCCCTCTGCATTTGTATAAAATAAATATTTCTGATTTGGACCTTTGAAGCACCACATCACAGAGTTATTATATGAAACCAAAGCTCCATTCGTATGTAAACACCGTGATGCTGTGCTCTTGAGATAGGATTACAGAGAAACAAGTTTGAGTATTTAAGCCTCATCCTAAACCATAGGAGTATACGTGTGTTGTGTGTACACACACACAAAAAAACCGGTGCGGGTGCATGGTGTGTTTATTAATACTAATGATATTATAATCTGCCTGAATAGCTCCCACATTTGCACAGAAGTGGCTCTCTGACCCTCTGGCCACCTAGGGAAGAAATCCTTCATCCTCGAGATCCTCTCTTAGAACAACATCCATCCAGTACCTTGCCCACTGCTTAGAGTTATGCAAATATATGTTTTTCAATTATCACAAAACGAGATCCCTGTTATCCGGAACTCTAATTTTAGTTGGTATGCGTGATAGCACAAACTGTACAAAATGACATGATGTCTTAGAAAGCACGGTCAAGATTTTATGGAAAATTTGGGAGCTCTATCGTATCTGTGTTCTCTGTGAGACACAAATTTTGGCCTGAATTTTCTTTCCTTTCTTAGATAGGTCTTAAATCCTGCAGAAGGCTCTGCCAAATATTAAAGGCAACGTTTCATTAAAAATTAATTAGGCAATATTAAATGTGCATCCCTATTTTAGGACATGAGTAATCTAAAACAATTTCAGTAAGTATTTGTATATATCTTTAAAAACCACATGCTCTCAAATAATAGAAATTAAACAAAGAGCAAATCAATGAGTCTAAAATGCATAAGGACTTGAAATTATAGTCATTATCGTGTAATACAGTGTACAAGTTTTGCAGCACACCTAGCCTTGAAATTGGGGGCAAGAATGAATTCTAGTCCAATAAGCTGCCGCCTTTGTTGTGGGTGATTTGATAAAAACACATGTTCAGGGTGAACAGCGCGTAAACTTGCCAAATAAAATACGGGATGCCCAGTTAAATTTGAATTTCAGATAAGCAACAAATAAGTTTTTAGAATAAGCGTGTCCCAAATATTGCAGGGGCCATATTTTTACTCAAAAAAAAATTTTTTTAAGTGTGCATTGTTTATCTGAGATTCAGATTTTACTGGGCAGTCTGTATTTTTATTTGCTAAATCTGGCAACCCTAACAGCATGGATTATAGGACATTCTGGAAAAAGCAAAATGGGCTGGATTAATTAATGTCTATACGAGGCATCACCCTTTCATTCATCCACTAAATAAATATTCCTCCCTAGCTCCCTCAATCCGTCCTCCCTCCTTCCTGTGTCCCCTCCCTGCATTTCCTTCATCTTACAACAAACATCGGTTCGGCTTCTACTGTGCACCAGCCTCTGCTCAGCAATGGCTACGTAATGGGGAACCAGCAGACGTGCTGATGATAATAGCCAAGTGTGCTGGCCCTCCGGCAAGCGCTTTCCAAACATTATTCCACTTTAGTCTCACAAGCAGCCCTATAAGGTAGGGGTTGATTCAACCGTGTAACAGGGGAGGAAAAGGAGGCAGAGAGATTCTGCATGAATTCCTGCGATCTCATAACCTCGCTCATTCATTATCACCTATCCAGAAGGCTATCACTCCAGGCCACGCGCCGCGCTAATCCCAGGGAATAAACCAGTGACCAGAACCAGAGCCTGCCTTTTAGGCTCGCCGTAGACATGCAGATGGGCAGCTCTGGGGTAAATGCTCACTGGAGCACACAGGAGGGACATCTGCCTGACTCCCAGGAGGAGGCCCAGGAGGGGGCATGATGGCTTTGGGGAGCACGCGATGTTAGAGCTTCCTCTGGCTGCCCAGGCTCTCCGGCTTGGGTGCAAATCCTAACTCATCCACTCTCCCCAAGACATGGCCCGCTTCTGGGTCTATAATATGGGAGCACAGTTGTCCCCTCATAGAAAATTTGTGAGAATTAAATCAGCCTGTGCAATTCCTTTCCAGAGAGCCTGGCAACTAGGAGGTTCACAGGAAAAGTCAGTGCTCCACAGCCTCTATGGGAGGCCCGTGTTCTTCAGCCTCACCTCAAGTGCGTAGACGTGTGGCTTCTCCCCAGGTGCCCCCATGGAAGCCCCCACTTGCTATTAGATCACCTCAAGTGTGTAGACGTGTGGCTTCTCCCCAGGTGCCCCATGGAACCCTCAGCTTGCTATTTGATCACCTCAAGTGCGTAGACGTGTGGCTTCTCCCCAGGTGCCCCCATGGAGGCCTCCACTTGCTATTTGATCATAACGATAGCAAATGACAGCAACACTCCCACTGAGTGGCTTCTTCGGCGAGCCAGGCGTGGCGGCGATCCATGACATTCTGATTTTGCCACGAGCCGGAGGGTTTCGTGACTTGTCCACCAGCACAAGGGCAGTGGGCAGGTGGACTCAAGCCCGGGACCGCTCCACGCTCCTTGCCTACTTCTGCCTCTTGGCATCCCCATCCCTGCCGCCTTGCCTGATGGTTTTTAGGTGCGACCCCTGGCCACGTGGACACCGAACAGCCCAGAAAAAGGCTGTACCAGTGGCACAAGAGCCAGAGCCCGGCAAGCCTCTCCCCTGAGCTTCTCCGAGGCTCCAGCTGCAAAGCAAATATTGAAAGTCGGGAGCCCGGGAGCGGCCCACGGGGTGAAGGGAGGCATCCTCGCTCCCCCGGCTGCAACGGCCTCGCCCGGCCAGGCAAGTCACCTGTACCATTCGGTGTCTAACCAAGGGATGACCCGCATTCCAGGGAAAATATACATGTACCCTATTTTTCTTTTTTTGATCCTCATCCTGACTCTCACTCGGGGGAAGCAAAATGAGAATTCAGAAACAGGGTCAGCTATGAGACTAGCGTATCTCCAACACAGCAAGAAACAAATGTGTCATCTGTTTTAATGCTTCCATTTTATGCAAGCGATCTGGCTTGCCTCCCTCGCACATCGCCGGTCCCCCTCTCCCTTGCACTGTCCCCCTCATCGGGACCTTCGAAATCTCAACCCTGACGTGTATAATTTGGTGCTTTAATATAGAGTAACATTATTTTTCATTTACTCCAATCTGCCATCAGTATCATCTTTTCATTTAACCAGATGCAATTCTTTTTTCTTTCGCTAAATTGAAAATCCATGAGCGACAGGGAGTGCAATGTTTTAATTAGCTCATATTTTTTATATGGATTTATGTCTTTAAAATACATTTGTGTAATTCTTCAGCTAAATTAAAAACGTCTTTCCGCGAAAGTGAGGAGGGGAAAATAAAGAGCTGAATTGTGTCATTAGCTTAGGTAGATACAGATGGAGAGCAGGACCTCACGGGGTGGGGGGGACACCTAGGACGGCTAGAGCTTCGGCCTGGGCCCACTCTGAACTTGCCCCTTCATTTAAGGAAGTCTTCCTCTATAAAGATTTCACGGAAACGGCTTGGGGAGGGATTTTTTTTTTTTTAAGGCACCTAGTAAGTAAACAAGCAGCTACCTTCAACGAACTAATTTGAAACCGAACCAGACGCCAAACAAAACAGGCGAAAAAAAAAAAAAAAAGAAAGAAATCATAATGATAAACAGTTTCCCTTGCATTTCTCTCTTTGTCTTTTTTTTTTTTTTTAACTATCAAGTTTAAAGCTTTCCACGGTGCTTTTTTTTCTACTTTATAGGAGACAAGTGACATTCTGTGGTAAATGGGAGGAAAAGCCATGCAGAACTGAAATCTCTCTAATGCACTGACACTAACTTGCCCTCTATTGTTGGAACCGAGCAGGCACTCATGATTGTTCATCAAACGGCTCCTAATGCAGTTAAAGCATTCAGCTATAATTTCTCCTTGCATTTATAATTACTGTCATAGACTGCACACCTCGGTGAGCAGATTAAAGCTATAAACTATTTAGCCACGGCTCTAAGACGAGGAACTTGATTTGTCTGGCAGGAATTATTTGTTAGAGAGCTTGACACTTCACATAAAAATGACTCAACTTGATGAAGAACAATGCAGTTTTAGCAATGCAGGGATTTTAAATCAGTCTGGACGCCACGCCCTACAAGAATCGCAGGGCAGTTTGTTAAATGATATGTAGGCCACGGAGATCACGTTCGGGGGACCAAAATAGCAGAGGATGTGGCGTGCAGCTGCTTGCTTTCCCGACTCTTCCTCTGAAGGAAAAGGAGTTTGTTGAAAATCAGTGCGTGTCATGTTCTCCCATTAAATCCAGTGTAAATGTTACATGAGGCTCACCTGGCAGGAAGGAGGGATGCCAGGAGCTGAAGGCACCCGTCACCTTTGGGGGCTTTTGAGAACTTTGTGCTGCTGTCGAGACCACGTCCCCCCCAAAGCCCAGGAAGCCAGGGCCACGTGGAAAGTGCTGGTGGTTGTTTTGCCTGGAATGGTCTTTATGCCTTTGGTCTTTTTATTTGGTGTTTTTTTTTTTTTTCACTTGCAGGAGGCATATTGTATATTTTAGGCATGGAGGACATTCTCTTTGGGGTCATCTTCTAGGGATGCTGTGAAAACTTAAAAAAAAAAAAAAACATGTTCAGGTTGATGAGCAAGACTGGCAGAGGCTGGGTGGCAACAGTAAATGGAGTTCCTTTCTTCTTCTTCGGTTTGTGTTGAGGATTAGCTAAAAGAGAGTAAGGGCAGAGCACAGCCCTGGACCTGAGCGAGTACTCAATGAACTTTCCTCTCCTCTTTATTCCCCACCTTGATCACTTGCCTCAAAAAAATCCCCTTCTGTTTGCTGAAGGCTTAAATCAAGATGTGAGATGGATTGTGCCATTTTATTTGAAGAAATAAGGAGAGACTATGAGTACAGATTTAATTAAATCAGCTCTGGGCCATGGGCGGGGGGACGGGGGGCATGGAAGTATCTGGTGGTGTTTGGGTGCCCCAAGAAAGGATGGAATAGAGCATTTACCTGCATTTCTTTCCCTCCGACTTCTACTTTTTCTCCCTGCCACCAGCTACCTTGAAAAATTCTATTTGCTACAGTCCAAAATCACCAGTGGCCTTGCCATGCTTAGGAAGGTCTGCATTGGAGTTTCAATGCAGATAATGATGGTGATGATGTTGATTAGATGTGGTAAGAAAACAGTGCTTGGCAGCGTCAGCTACCACTACTGTCCTCGCCGTGATCAATACTGACAGAGGATTAACATTTACGGTTAACATTACGGCGCCTTTACGGTGTTCCTGCTCTTGTACTAGGGCATCTCACATATAACCTCAATCAATCCTAACCCAAAACTCTACAAAGAAAGAATTATTATGATACTCAGCTTACAGGTGAAGAAATCAGCCCTCAGACAGGTGAGGTGATCCTCAAGATCACAGAGCTAGCCCATGGTGGAGCAGGAAATTCAAGTGTGGGCAAATGCATGATTTACCTCAAGCCAGAATTTTGGCCGATTGCTTCTGGGCCTTCTGGCTAAGATCAAGTGCAGAATTTTAACCAAAACTTTTCCCAGAACCTTTCTGGTATTTAGGGAGTTAAATTCTATTGGGTGCTGTACCAAATGTGAGATGTGAACCCTGTCCCCAAGTTATTGGCAGGGGAGAGAAATTGAGGGGGCAAATAAAAAAAAAAGTTTCAATCATCTGAAAGCCCAAATCTTTGACACAGACAACTTTCTCCCTCTCGGGCCCTCCAGCGAATTGGCACTTTCACCGTGCCTGGTTTTATCTGGTACTTTTTTCATCTATGGAGAAAAAAAAAAAATGTTTCAGGTTATGTTATTTTCAATGCTACATTACTCGATTTCACAGTCAAATAATTCTATTTTTGTTCACCAGAGAAATTTGTCATGTTTAATTGTTTATGACTCCCTCCTCTCCCCATATTTGCTGTAGCCCCCACTTGCCCCTATGCTGCCTTCCTATGGATGCTCTGGTGTGCAGTAACCATGGAGATGGGTCCCTATTGGGTAGCATTTGCTCTGGCTTAGAAGTCAAAGGACCAATCAGGACCTCATCATCCCAGAAATGTAAGAGAATGGAAAGCGAGAGGACGCTGGAAGTGGAGGGTGGGCCTGTCACAGGAGACGGGAATTCCTGATGCCTAGAAATCCCACAAGGGAAGCATCAGGGAGCTAAAAACTCAGAGGGAGGTCCATAGGCTCTGGAGCCCCTCAGGCCTGGGCCCAGAGGGCCACATCTCCACGTCCTAGCTGAGAGGCCTAGAGCAGGCCATGTAACCTCTGTGACCCTCAGCTGCCTCTTCTGTCAAGTGGCCACAGGAAGCCTGGCTGAATGTAGCATTATAAGGATAAAACTAAAGAAAACCCACCAAGTGTCTTCCTGATACAATACTAGGCATGTAGAAATCATCAGTTAAAGAGAGTTACTCTTATAATTGTTAAAATACAGCAGTCCTAGCATCAAGGGTGAGTTAACATGTCTGACAATTGTCATTATAATAGCTACAGCCACAAGTATCATGTGTTGCAACGAAGTCATATTTTGCGTCTTGGGAATGTCTCTTTGGGAAAGACAAATGTGAAAACGTCATGTCAGGGCCTATGGCCTGTGCAAGGACTGCAGCGGGAGCAACACAGAGGCGGAGTCTGTCCTCAGAACGCTGACAGTCGGTCACAGAAGAAGGAAACCAAGGCTTCAACTGAGCTCAGTGCTCTCGCCAGAGAAGTACTGAGCTATGGGGAGCTGAGAGGGCTCAAGGACATCTAGCCAAATAAGCAGAGACCTAGGCTGTGTCTGAAGTGAGCTAACAGGTGGAAAAGGGGGAGAATCTCATGGCAAAAGGAATGACGAGAGGAAAGTCTTTTAAGTGAGGTAGAGTGAGGGCGGGGTTCCTTCTAGAAAATGCATGTTGTTCAGTGTGACTGGAGCTGTTTAGGGGAGAAGATGGCATAGAGGGGATGCTGATCAGGCCAAGAAGCTAGTGGATATACATAGGATAGCTCCAACTCGAGCATATAAATTTATCTTTTGAGCCTCACAGAGACAGATGTTCAATGCAGGTTTGCTTTACTGAAATACTCAAACATCATTTCCATGAGGTTGACCTTGTAGGGCTTTGAGGTGGTGGGGCACTGGACTGGGTGTGAACACAGCTTCCACCCCTGAGGTCCAGGAGGCCAGGGGCTGCATCTGATGAGCTCCCCACGTACAGACTCTACAGATATTGAAAGGGACGGAGGGAGGGAGGGAAGGGAGAGTATCTAGGAGGTGATCATCACTTCCTCTGACATTCCCCACGTGCGAAATGGCAGTAAGGCCTGTGTCACTCATCAGTGAGGCAGATCGAATAGATAAAGCAGATGGAACCCTTTAGCACAGAGCATAGCACATAAGAGAAGCCCCAAAGGAAGGAATCGCCAGGCTCTGTGCAGTCCAGAAAAGTATGAGAAAGTGAGAAACAGTCCCAGTCCACCATCAAATGATTTGCCCAGAGGACTGACATCGCCACGAGGGCTAAGAACTGGCTTTTTTTGAAGTACGCTCACCCAGGGGAGCAGAGTCAGGAGATGGCTTCAGGTGAATGAGCCAAGCTGTTCTGCATTCTCTGCACCAGGAGGATCAGAGACTTCTTCGTTCAGTTGTCCTTTAATTCATGCTCTTGGAGAAGTGGCCACAAGCCAGGTTTCGTCCTAAGGGCTGGGCCACATGGTACCTAGAAGGAAGGAGAAGCAGATCTTACATTCTAATCAGAGGATGCACGTTGATCATAGCACTGACAGCTCACATTTGGGAGTACATAAACAAAAGTAGAATATGGAGCTGCCAAGGGAAGAGTGCAACGTGAGGGACTGTGACAGGGCCACCCACTTTAAACGGGGAAGGGGAGGGAGGTCAGGGAAGGAGAGTAAGGAGGTTGAGAAGGAGCTGGTCATGTGACAAATCAGGGACAGGACCTCCCAGGTGGGACAACAGAAGGGTTGGCACATCTGATTCAGGGAAAGGCCAGTGTTGAGGGCTGAGCTAGAGGGGTAGGGGCGTGGTTGGGGTGGGGTGAGGCCATGAAGTAGGTCAGGGCTTTGTAGACCATCTCAAGAACTTTAGACTTTTCCCCCCTACACTCAATGAGAAGCTGTTGAAGGGGTTTAAAAGGGCAAGGACACGATCTACTTTGTCCTTCAGGAGACCATTGTGGTTACTGAGCGTAGAATAGATGAGAGCAGTCAAGGGCAAAAGCAGGAGGCCAGTGAGGAGGTGAAGGGAAAGGCAGTGGTGATCTGGAGGCAGTGTAGGCAGGGAGCATGATGCAGAAGAAAGGGCTTTAGGGGCTTCCAGTCCACTCACAACCATACTTGCCTAGAAAGAAGAAGAGGTGTCAAACCGAGAAGACATGTAGAACATTAGAAAAATTTGGCTTCATGTCGTGGGGCCCTGGGAGGGCTTCTAGATACAACCGTTCTTCCCAAATCACTCCCAACTCCTAAGTGAGCCATTACTGCCTAGTTCCCAAGGAGAATCCATTTCTTGATCAAAGTAAGCCACGATCTTTCTACTTCCCCAGAAATTATGAGGTACAAAACAAGAGGCCTCTGCAGTGCTTGCCTTCCTATTTTTCAATCCTAATTTAATTCCTCTCTCCATTCTGTAATTCAGCAAACCCCCCCCCCCCCCCCGCCCAAGCATCAACCCTAGGTGGTCCCGACTCCAACGGAAGATTTACTGGCAAGATGAAATGGAGGAACACATTGGGTTTTTTTTTTTTTTTTCAAAATGATTTAATGACCTTTTTGGCATCCCCATGATGCTGAAATCTTCTGTAATTATTCAGTTTGTAGGTAGAGAGTTCTGTTGATCAGAGAAAGGCTGATGTGGATGTCAAATGTCAATAAATTTGCAATCCATAATTGCCACCACATGATGCTGGAGCAGACTGGAGAATGGCTTGGTCACAGGGCTGTGAATGGTTGAACCAATACAAGCACCAAAGTATCTCGTGCGTTACACGTGCAAAATCACTACGCTATCTCCCCCTCTTGCACCAGCTCACTTGCTCTGTCCCTGCCTTCTTTTTTCCGCTGTGACTGTCACTGTCACCATCTGCTTCTCTGGAGAGAAGTGTGCTGCATATCTGACCTTCCAAAGTTTTCTGGGTCCATCTCCACCCAAAGCCAGCGATGGGTTCTTCCAGAGAATCTCCATAAGCTCTTTCTGGTTGTGCTGTTCAGGTCTGTTTGGCCCTGCTGGAGATCAAGCATTGATTTTTTTCTGCTTTGCTTGCTTTCCGACAGCATGGTTTATATCGAAAGGTCTATGTCAGGAATTAGAGACTGTTCGTAACAATGGGGAAAAATACCCTAATATAAATATACCATTTGTGGGCTTGCACTTTGACAAGTGCAAGTGAACTGGAAGATGCTAGAAAAGCTCTGAAGTCATGGAAACACGGAACAGAGGCATTTGCTTTAATGACTCATCTAATTCCTTGAGCTCACCTTATCAAGTTGTAACCTCTGAATCTCTAAGTTCCTAGTTCAAAAATGCAAAGCCTCCTCTGTCCTCGTGTTAATTTTTAAATTATATATCATTGTAGAGAGGCCCTTGTGGTGAATATGATGAGCCATTTTCACATCTGAAATGGGGAATTATAACCGAACATTAGCGATTGCTTATAAATCACTGTGAGCAAAGTGGCATCTGTAACCACACGGTTTTAGCTGGGGAGAAATACAGTGTATGAGAAAGGGGACTCAGAAAGGGGATTTTCAAGAGACAAGGTTGCAAGCTGATGATCACAAATTCCTTGGTGCACTGAGCCAATCTTCAGGACCCCAGTGGACCTGATTTGAGGTGTGTCTAAAACTGGGATTCTAGGGCACCTGGGTGGCTCAGTTTGTTAAGTGTGTGCCTTCGACTCAGGTCGTGATCCTGGGAGTATCGGGACCAAGGCCCACATCTGGCTCCCTGCTTGGCGGGGAGTCTGCTTCTCCCTCTGCCTTCACCCCACACATGCTCACTGTCCCTCTCTCTCAAATAAATAAAATAAAGTCTTTTTTTAAAAAATGAGGCTGGGATTCTGTTCTATGGCTGCCTTTTCTTTTTCATGGAGCCATTTTTTTGGTCTAAGTGGAAAGTTTCTTGGAGGTTGAGAAATGGTCCTAAGGTTCCCTAGGAAAGCGCAAAACAGCAGTAGGACATGTGAATCTCAGGTAGCATCTCTGCCAGACAACTGGAATGTGAGCCAGGCATGGGATTTGAGAACACAGGTGCTAAGTGCTATGTCCACCCTGGCTGGAGAGCACTGGAGAGGTTTGTGGCTTTGAATGAATCCGCATGCCACTGCTCCCTAGCAGTAAGAGCATGTGCTTAATCTCTCCAAGTGGCAGTTCCTTTATCTATAAAATGGGGACTCTGGGCTTGATAGACAGGATTGCAGGAGACAATCCTGGTACAAAACCCTAAGACAATGGTTTTCAAACTTGAGAATCATCTGGAAGACTTCTTAAAACCCAAATGACTGAACCCATTCTCCAGAGTGTCAGATTCAGTAGATCTTGGGTGGGGCCCGATGATTTGAATTTCTAACAAATTCCCAGATGATAACAGGAGGCTGGTCCAAGGACCGCATTTTTGAGACCCACTTCTTTAAGCACAGTACCTGACATGTTGTGAGTGCTCTAAAAAAAAAAGTTTGCTTTATTAGCTTTAATTCAGTCTTTGAGCCTATTTGACACTCTGTCCTGTGTGAAGAAGCAGCATGAACTATAAGGAAGGTCCTAGGTTAGTGTAGAAAATCAAGTCAGACCAAGAAGATGAGACCATCTAGATTGTCCCTTAGAGGGGGCAAACAGAGAGTAGACACGGACCTACAGAAGCAACCAGAGGAGAGAAATGAAATCCAGGAAAGGAGGAGGTGATCCAGAATTTTCTAGGACTCTGCTGAGATCACTTAATAAAGGGATACACGATACCAACTCAGTTGTTTCTACAACTCCGTTGTATCAGAAGTTTCCCATCTCAAGAGCCTTGATTGTCAGGCAAGGGGATAGGTCCTCTTCTTGACTTAGCTTAATATCTTCCGTAACTCTGAGAAGATGGGACGCAAAATTATTTTGGAAGCAATAGTTAAAACTGTTCAGCATGCTAACTCGAAATTGTGTTTATCACAATCTGTTATTTATAAGTGACTCCAAACCAAATCAAACTTAATTTAGTGAGCCAGAGAATTTGCCAGTTCATCCAAGGATAGAGTTGGTTTCATGAACAGATGAATCCTGAGTTCAAAGGACGTATGTCATTGGAACTTGGTCTTTCCCCATCATTCAACTCAGATTTCCCCCCTATTTTGTCTTCATTTTCAGAGGAAAAGCAAGATTGCCTGGATCAGCACCAGGGTTATATCCCGCCAGCTTAGGGGTTTCAGTAGCGTGTCTGTTCACCAGGAGTGCCACCTATGGAGACTGAGCTGATTTGGTCTGTAGGGTCACAGTACTCTTGATGCAATGCCTTAGGCTGGGAAAACAGGATGCCTGTCTCTTCAGCCTGGGTCAGCTGCACACTCCTGGAAGCACTGGGTGAGCTCAGCGTGTTACAACTTGGGCTGAGATTGGTATGCCCAGAGGAGTTGTGATATCAGTGGAGATTTTGGGTGGGGGCGAGGATGATCCTGAATTCCACTCATCTTTTTCAAGCTTGACCTAGGCCATCCGCTCACTCTCCTGACACCTACTAATTTTTCTGATTCCGAATGACAGAGAGTGGTCCCGTTAGTCCCCTGGTACCTCAGCTCGGGATTGATGGATGCTTCTCTTTCTCTCATCTTTCCCACTGCTGTTCCTTTCATTACTAATTTTTTTTACTAGACCTCCATAATACTTCCACCATTTCACCTGCTCCACCTCTGTTTCTACAGCATCCCCCCACACATCCCCCCACAGATTAGGATCATTGAAGCGCATCCTATCTCTTGCCAGGACTCTACTTACTACCCTGTGCCAGTTTGCCCAGCCCATGACTGCCAGATTAAAATTCCTAATTCGAAGCTCACAGCATAATGAGAAGAGATGCCATTTCATGAGTGTTTTTTCTACCTGAGGGACTTCAAATAGGGTCTTTCTGATCTTTATATCAACTATTCCCATTATTTAAATATCAACTTAAACAGTATCTTCTTCAAGCGCTCTTCCCTGAAAAATCTATCTAAATCAGGAGTCAACAAACATTTCTGTAAAGTGCGAGATAGTAAATATTTTCTGGGTCAGGGCCACCTAGTCCCTGTCACAACGATTCAATTTGTCATGGCAGCACAGAAGAGTAATAGGAGATGTGTAAATAAAGGGGTGTGGCTATATTCTAATAAAACTTTATTGAGAGACTCTGACACTCAAATTTCATATAGTTTTCATGTATCATAAAGAAGCATTCTTCATTTGACTCTTTCAACCATTTAAAAATGTGAGGACCAGTCTGTGGGCCCCATAGCAACAGGTGATGGGCTAGATTTGGCCCACAGGCCATAGTTTGCCAAGCCCTGATCTAGAGCCTTTCAGCCCTCTCAAATGTCTCTTTCCCATCACCCTGTTTTATTTCCTTTATTAGATTTACAGCTACCTGATAGTACGTTATTTACTTGTGCATTTCCTTATGTCTCGGCACCATGCTAGGCTCCACGGATATAGCAGCCAACAGACTGATATGTTCCTCCCCATTGAAGATCTTATACAAGGAGAAAGACAAGAAACAAGAAAACAACCTCATAAACAAGCTCATTTCAGATCCCATGAAGGTAGCAGTAGTGTTCATTTACTTTGGGTGCTCCAAGAAGACCTCTTTGAGGCGTGACATCTGAAATATGAAGGACTGAGGAACCAGTCCTGAAATGAGAGAAAAGGGGATTTGAGATGGGGACAGCAAGTGCAAAGGCCCTGAGGCAAGTGAGAGCTGGGAGCGTTGAGGGAAACTCAGAGAAGGTCAGTGTTGCCAGAACTCTGAGCTCAGAGAGAAGTTTGAATATTTAGCACAGACTCAAGTGGCCAGCCCATGGTGATGAGTTTAGATTATTCTAAGTTCATTGGGAGGATTTAAATAGGGGAATGGCATGATGCAATTGGCATGTCTAAAGATGGTTCTGGCTTTCGTGTGCGGGCGGAATCACAGATATATATGTGTGTGAATGGGCTCACCAGGAAGCTCCTTGAACATCTCAGAAGGACCCTACACATATTAAGCCCCCACATACACACACACACACACACACACACAGAAAAAAAAAAAAACTTGTGAAATTAATGCATTAATTAAAACCATTAACACAGCATAACTTTTCCTTGACCCCTTGACAGCCAGTCTCTTTATAGCCAGGTTCCTGAAGCAGGTCAATTTATATCATAAAATTCAAAAATTATAGCTTATAACATAAAGTGACCTCCCATTACATAATGTGGCAAAACAAGCAAATTAATACCAGAGGCAATAAATGTCTAGGCACTAATGCAGCTGGAGTGTGAAATATGTTCCCATTGCTTTGGGAGTACAGATTCAAAATGAGGATCAGATTACCCAGGTGCTGCCGTCATAAAGCAGCACCTGACTTCTAGCCCTAGCTGGTGTGAACACAGCCATCTGAAGGGTTTTACAATCTTTCTCATCAGTCAGGAAACAGATATTTTTGAGTCGGTTTACATACAGGCACAAGGATCCAGGAATGGGCAAGATGGAGCTTACATCTTGCTACCCCTCGTGGAGCTTACACGCGAGTTGGTAACATTGAGAGAGCCACAGCCTGTAAACAAAGGCAGTCATTTCAGTGCCATGAGTGCTGAGAATACAGGGCAACCAGACAGAAGATGAAGGCTAAACTTTAGATGGGTGGGCAGGCAAGGCCTTTCTGAGGAAGTGACATTTTTGCGGAGACCTAAAAAGTGAGACCCAATTGATCATCCACCAAGTCAAGGAAGGAGAACACCAGACAGAAAGAATAGTGCACGCAAGGTTCCTAAGGCGGGAAAGAGCTCGGTGTGTTCAAAGCATTCGGTAGCATAGGGCTCTGCAAATCTGTTTTATCACGGGACCAGAGAGTGAACACCTGAGGGTTTGTGGAACGTGTAGTATATATCTCAACTACCGGACTCTGACATTCCACCACAAAAATGGTCACTGATGATACATAAATGAGTAGGGGCAACCGAGGGCCAATACAATTTTAGTTACAATTACAGGTGGAGAGCTGGATTTGGTGCAGGGGCTGCAGCCTGCCAGCGCCTGGTCTCATAGGATGGCACCGTGGGCGCAGGGACCAGAAGCAGACCCTGGTATGAAGATTCCTGGATGAGTCATTTCTTAGGAATGTGATTCCAGAGGAAACCAATAAGAGGAGGGCAGAAAGCTAGGCCTGGGTGTGATTTCAGGGAAAGCTCCAGCCTCCCCCTCAGTCCCCCGGGGACCCCCAGGGGGTTAGCTATGCCTCCGAGTTTGACTCTTCTGGAGGCAGGGCTTGGGCTCTGGTACTCTGACCTCGCTCCATCACTGGTGAGGAGCCATCCCAGGCGGGGCATCAGCTGGAAGGGTCCGTAGGCACAGCAGCTCCAGTAGCCACGGGCCACCCACGGAAGACAGTTGCACCTGCGTGTGTTGGAAGGGCAAACAGGCAGGAGGCAGGAGGGAGGTACGAGGAGAAGGGACCCAAAGCATCACTACAGGGCTCTCTTTGGATGGGCTTCCCTGCAACCACATTCCCACTGCATCGGAGAGTGAGGGTGAGTCCCTGCAAGGCCTCCTCGCGTCTGCCGGCGAATGACACGAATCACATGCCACGACACAGGAATGCCACCTTCATATAGATGTTCATATAGGAGCAGCGCACACGCAGTGGCCGGTTAACCATTTTGCTTTCATGCCTTCTAGTCTCCCACCTGAAAGGCACAGCTAGAACGTGTGTGTGGCTCGGTTCCAGAAGTGCACTCGGGTCCAAACACTGGCACTTGCAAGTTGCGTCCCTCTCAGCAGGTGGCCAACCTTTCTGAGGTCCAGTCCGCAAATGTGGAGTGAGCATTCCTGGAGCCCCTGTTCTGCCCTCCAGACTCGGCACACACTCAAACCTCAGTTTCCTTATCTGTAAAATGGGGATAATAATACCCCACTAAAAGTCTGTGAGGAAGGTTAAGTGAAAAGAAAAGATAAGGAAGCTCCTAGCACGATGCACGTAGTAGGTGCTCCACCAGTGCCAGTTGCCTCTCCTTCATTGGTTGGCACCAATAGGGAAGGCTGTTCATCGGTGTCTCTGGTGGCATTCAAAAGCCTACTCTTTGTTTTCTTGTGCTGTTTTGGTTACCCACTGAGCTCAGCTACAGACTCCCGGAGGCCTTTTGCCCTGTTCCCTGGACAGATCTTTCCCAGGACTGACCTCAGCCTTGCCTGTAGCCATAGTGATCTCTCTCACTTGTTCAATCAACACACGTTTATTGAGCACTTCTTATGCACCAGGCAGCACTGAAGCCCCGAAGACACGGGCTTTAGTAACCATGAGTTAACGTGGAATGAGCACATTGCCAGTGTTCTCTCCTTTCATCCTCCCCAAATTCACAGAAGTAGGTTCCATGATGGGTCCCCATTTTGTAGGAGGAAAAAAAACTGAGTGCTACAAAGGTTATCATACAGTTAGGAAGCATCAGGACCAAAATTTGAGTGTATTTTTTTTTAAGATTCTATTTATTCTTGAGAAACAGAAAGAGGCAGAGACACAGGCAGAGGGAGAAGCAGGCTCCCTGCAAGGAGCCCGATGTGGGACTTGATCCCAGGATCACAACCTGAGCCGAAGGCCGATGCTCAACCACTGAGCCGCCCAGGTGTCCCTGAATGTATTTTTTATTGACCCTCCTGGCACTGCCAGAACTTAGGCACTGTCCTGATTCCCGAAGAAAATAAAGGCTAAGACCAACTGAGTGTGTGCTGGATCCAAGGCCTTTTAGACCCTTTTACACACCGTCTCATACTATCCTTCCTGCCAGGATGCCAGGCGTGTCCCTGGGATCACCCCGTTTTCCCAATGGGATACCCAAAGTCCACAGAAGTTAAGTGACTTAACCGTCACCACATAGCCTTTACTTCGTGGAGCTGGATTTGAAACCCCAGATTTATATGATCCTAGTGTCTGGGGAGCAGCCTTAGAGAATTTTTTTAATGACTCCCCCAAAAAGCAGAAATAAAATAATAAGCATGAACATAGGCGGCGAGCTTGCTGCGTGCCAAATGCTGGGCTCAGCCCTCCTTTTCTGCAGCTTCCTTAAGCTCGCACCCCCGTGGAGGGGGCGATGTTCTCATGCCCATTTGACAGATGAAGAGATGGAAAGGTAGCAAGGGAAATCCGTGGGGTGGGCCCCGCCGCGTGTTACGTGATGGGAACAAGAGGCAATCACAGATGGGGACGCCTCCCCAGAACAGCTCTGACGTGCCCTGCTCCCACTGCAAGGAGGCTTTCCTGGGGGTCGGGGCCTGGTGCATGGGGAACCAGAGGCAACTAGGGCCCTCCTGCTCCATCCGAAGCAACGGGCCCCAGTGTGGGGTCGTGATGGGTTTGGAGGGACCCGAGGTGGAGCAGGGAAAGCCAATGCGGGTGTGGCCGGGGGGGCCCAGGGTGGGGGGGCTCCCTCCCTCTGCTTCCCCTCTTTCCTTCATTCCCAACAGCTCTGCCACTTGCAACAACGTGCGATGTGTAGCTCGGGCACGTGGAGGACGGAGCGTGTGTTCGGAGGCGCTTCTCGGATGTTGGACGGCCACCTCCACCTTAGTTATGCATGCCCGTCTTTTTCAATCTAATGAACTCCAACCACCAGTGCAACTTAAGTTCGGCTGTCTGTTCGCGCATAGTTAATATTAAAAATGTACTAACAGTGTGGCTGAGAAATCAAATTATGCACATAAATATGCTGGCATAGCAGAGGCGGCGGCAGAAGCTGAAGTTAGCAACACTGATGCCAGTTCACATTTGCAAATCTCCCGTCAATCTGTCATTAAACATGTTATCAAATGATGATAAGTGTATGCTTCTTGCTTGCATTGGTGAGCCGATTCCCGATGTTGATGCGCATTAATGGGATAATACGCATTAACATAGTTGTGCTTGGATGAACACAAAACATTTTTTATCTGTCTCAGTTTGTTTCCCCCTGTGGCCCCCAAGGAAGTGTTTTGTGCTATCAAATTGCCAAAAAAAAAAAAAAAGGAAGGGGCCAGGGGGGAAGCATATTACTTTTAATTAGCGAACCTTGCTGGAGGTGGGGGTTTTTTTAATCTCTAGCCCCCACCCCTCCATAATTCCTGTGTGTTGGCAATACAAGAGAGATGGACAGAGGAAGACAGAGAGAGAGATGGAGAGAGAGAGAGAGAGGGAGAGAGAGAGGAGCTCCACTGTCTTCTTTCAGTAAAACGATTAATGTCAGAAACTCAGAAGCTGGCAATTATGCTCTGTCTTAATGCACTGGCCTTTCATCTGGGGCCCTCGCTCTTGACAGGTCTGATCGTTTCAGTTCAGTGATATGAAAGGCAGCAGAGGAAATGATCGCAGACATCCCGGGTCCGTCACGAGGGCCCGCACTGAAATGCGGCCCTGGCTCTAGAGCCTGACGCCGCTCAGTGGAGTCATAGGCGAGGGAGACAGATGGTGGCCCCAGGCATTGCCCAGACGTATGGGTGTCACAGTGCTGAGCGGGGAAGACGGAGCTACAACTGTTTCCCAAACTTGGGAACTGAGAAAATGTGCCAGCCCCCAGAACGTGAGAAACGCTCTATTGAAAAGCCAGGCGATGTCCTTTTTCCCTGATGGCTGGGCACCCACTCAATCACAAGGATAAACACAACGGTAGACATTGATTCTGTGTAGCAATATTCAGTGAGAAGTCTGTTTATCCTGAGGATCCAAGGTATAACTGGATTCATTTTTTGATCAGAATGAAAATAAAATTCAGAAATTCTTGAGTGGACGCTTGGACCTTCGTGGCCCAAACACTGGGTCAGTTTAATATTCGAGAATGGTGCTGGTGCCCAACTTTCGTTGCGAAGTGATACTCTGAAATGTCAGGGTTCTGTCCTTTCACCAGAGATCTGCTAGCACACTGTTGAGAATTCATTCATTCATTCATTCATTCAACACGGATGCATTGGACACCTACTATGTGCAGAGAACACCGTGGGCCCAGGAAGCCACATGGACATGATCTCCACGCTCATGAAGCATATGGTATTTGGGGGAAAACATACATATTTTTTAAAAACCACCACATGATAATTAATTGATTTCCATCACACGAAGCATAAGTGGAGGAGTATGGGGCACAATCCGTGTACCATTTACTTCTCGAGCTCAGCAGAAAGCGTTCTTTGCCATTAATAATGCCAGAAGGTTATTGTGTTTGGCCTTCCTGGATTCTTGTTTACATGTGTTTTAAAATTAACATTGACTTCTTGCCATTTGGTTTGTTCCTAAGTGGGGTGAGCAGCTTATTAATGATTGGAATTATTGTTGCTGTTATGAATGTGCTAATTAAAAGAAAATGCTGTCACGAGACTTTGTGAGGCAAGCACGTACTTTTACAGTTGGAGACGTCAGGACTGCAAACGTGGAGAGCACAGCGTGAAATCATAAAAGAGATGGAGTTCAGGATAAGGGAGAGTTCTCAAGACTCTCACCATCCTCTGTTGTAGATCACCTTGCAGGGCATTTCCCTACTCAGGATATGGAGAAAACCCACTTGTTTCTTGAGTGGGGAATGTCACTTTTTAAAATTTTCTTTGTTTGTAGGCTGGAGAGAGCTAGGTCCTCTCAGATCCAAGCCCTGGGGACATCTTGCCTTCCACAAGTTCACTCAGATATGTAACACTTCTGAACTGAAAATCAGGTGCCAGACGCTAGGCTGGACACAGAGGATACCAGTAAGACCATACACCTCCCCTTGATTGAGGGAAGCATGACATGGGGGACCAGGGGAAGAAGCGAATGCACAGTTTCATTGCCTGGGCATGAGTGCAATGATGGGGGCCGTAGAGGCGCCCATAAGAGGGGCACTTGGCCCATCAGTAGTAAGAAAAATTACTTCTGTACATCATTAATAAGCAACTCTTTAGCATACTCAATATACTCAACTTTGTCAGAGACCAAAATGGGTATAATTACCGCAAGAGTTTATATATATATTGAGAAATTATTTGGCACTTGACCTCCTCCAGTACAGACTTGGCGTTCATCAGAACACGAGCCAGGGTCTGGCTCATGATGGGTAGGCATTGATATGTGTGCTGACTTACTTCCTAAGAATTGTGGTTCACATGTTGGAGATTAAGGGGGGATAGGGAGACAAGTGCAAAGTATGGTGTGTGTGTGTCCTCAGAGCTGCCATGGATTCAGAAAAATGAAACTGAGCCCGGTGCCCCTCACAGAGTGAGCAGCTGTTGCTCATCTGTTGACTCTCCCAGAAGAGAAGATGTTACTTAATTGACTATAAGGTTAGTAAACTTGCATGGAAAGTGGCAGGGGGCTTGGGAAATATTAAAGAGTCACTGCCAGGGTGGTGGCAGATTTTCAGTTTCCCTACTCTCCTAAAATTATTTCTATGTGCTAATGTCACCTCGACAACAAATAAAATCCGCAGTAGCAGATAGTAGAAGTCATTTTTTTAAAGTCAGTATTTTTCTTATTCTACTTCAATTACTCAAACTGAATGAACCCTTAAAACTTTTCATGACTTTCCGCCATCTTTGTTCCTCCAAGAGTCTTCCAAAATGGAAAATTTTGTATTCTACAAAGAACCTTTCAGATCTTCTCCGTTCATTTGTTAGAGCAGCCTAAAACCTTTTATCTTCAAGCTCGCTTTTGTGTGGTCATCATAAAACTCCCTCCCACCATTCCCAGGAGACCGGCCATAGGAAGCCATCATAAACATGGTGTAAACATGATATAAAAAGCTGGCTTTAGGTTTGTAGATTTTTCCCAATGTCAAAAGCAAGTGACCAGCGAAGATGTTTTAGACTTACTAAGATTCCTGTTACTAGAAACCTGCTTTCTCATATCCATATTTTTTTTTCCAAAATCTTGGATAATAAATAGTCTTGATGTCTTGGCAACAGTGATCAAAAGGATCACTCATTTACCCGTTTGACATATCGATTAGGTGCCTACTATTGCCAGACACTGTGGCAGGTTCTGGGAATTCAGCATTGAATGAAACAGAGACACATCTCTGTTTTCAGGAAGGTGACACTCCAGATGGGGGAAGACAGATCATAAAAAATATATGTCAGACGCTGATAAGTATTACCAAAAAAGAGGAAGGGCAGTGGGGAGGAAGGCTAGTTTAGACAGGATGTTTAGGGAGGGCTTGCATGAGGACAGGGCATCTGAACTGAGACCTGAATATATTGGAGGAGGAAGCCATGTGGAAATCTGGGGAGTTGGGACAGTCAGTGTCGATAAACATAATGACTAGAGAAGTCCTAAGAGCAATAATTCCATGATCAAAGAATCATTGAAAATTGATATGATCAAAAATGTTGCAGTGAGTAAGAAAGACCATCAATTACAATCAGGGACTCAAAAGACGATGAAATCTAAGAATTTTCTACATTGCTATTCCAGGATTATTAATTTCGATTGTGTCTTCTAGAAATTACACGAGGAGTCATAGGTGACCTGAGACTGATTATTTTTTAATCTTGAGGATTAATTGCCACTGTATAAAATTGAGAGCAATTTACTTAAAAATCCAGATTTTCAGCTTCTCTTGAAAAACTGGAAAAATTGGGGCACCTGGATGGCTTAGTCAGTCAAGTATACGACTCGTAATTTTGGCTCAGGTCATGATCTCTGCACTCAGTGGGGAGTCTGCTTGAGGATTCTCTCTCTCCCTCTCCCTTCCTCTCTGTCTCATCCCCCCTGCACTAAATAAATAAATAAATAAATAAATAAATAAATAAATAAATCTTAAAAAGAAAAAAAAGAAAACTGGAAAAATTGCCAAAGGTGGTCCCACATTTCCATATGGAATTAGTTGGAATGAAAAACATCATTCGCTTCAGACAAGATGTGCTCTCTTCATTTTACCTTAGTTCCTGCCACTTTGTAAACCAACCCACGGCATTACTTTATATTTTTTTGTTTAGCTTCTATAAGCTTTTAAGATGTGACCACAATTTTACAGGTTTACCCTAACACTTATTGTTCATTTGCGTGGATTGGTGATTACTCAAACATTAGCTTACATTTATCACTAAGCTTAAAAGTCCTCCGAACCAAGAGCTAAACTATGTATTTATTTAGCAAGCATTTATGTTGACCATGAAATGTAATGTGCTAGAAAATAGAGGGTCAGAATTAAAAGACACAGACCCTCTTCTCATGGCATTCATTGCTTATTGGGGAATAAAAATATAATTATAATAATGTACTCTATAATTTTTATAGCCATTCTTTTTAAAAATTTTAAACCCGGTATAGTTAACATACAGTGTTAACTAGTTTCACACATATAATATAGTGATTCAACAATTCTTTTTTTTTAAAGATTTTATTTATTCATAAGAGACACACACAGAGAGAGAGAGAGAGAGAGAGAGGCAGAGACACAGGCAGAGGGAGAAGCAGGCTCCATGCAGGGAGCCCAACATGGGACTCCAGGATCCCGCCCTGGGCCAAAGGCAGGCACTCAACCACTGAGCCACCCAGGGATCCCCTGATTCAACAATTCTATATATTCCTCAGCACTCATTATGAGAAGCATGCTCTTCATTCCCATCACCTGCTTGACCCATCTTCCCCTCTCCCTCCCCTCTGGCCACCACCAGTTTGTTTTCTACAGTCAAGAGTGTTTTTTGGTTTGCCTCTTTTTTTTCCCTTTTTCCACTTGCTTTGTTTCTTAAATTCCACATGTGAGCAAAATCGTACAGTATTTGTCTTTCTCTGATGGATTCATTTCCCTTACCCTCTAGACTTATCCATGTCATTGCAAAAGGCAAGATTTCATTCATTTTCATGGCTGCGTAACATTCCATGGTATACATACAGCATCTCTTCTTTATCCAGTCATCTATCGATGGACTCCTTGGCTGCTTCCATAATCTGGCTATTGTAAATAATGTTGCAATAAGCATAGGAGTTCATGTATTTTTTAATTAGCATTTTTTTAATTCTTTGAGTAAATACTTCATAGTGTGATAACTGGATCATAGGGTAATTCTATTTAATTTTTTGAGAAACCACTCATTTTTACACAGGGACTGCACCGGGCCAACTGTGCATGAGGGTTCCTTTTTTCTCCACATCTTCACCAAAGCTTTTTGTTTCTTGTGTTTTTCATTTTAACCATATCCAGATTATATCTAAAGCAATCTACAGATGTAATGCCACCCCTATCAAAATACCAACAGCGTTTTCCATAGAACAGAAAACCAACAATCCTAAAATATATTTGGAACCACAAAGGACCCTGACTAGCCAAAGCAATCCTGAAAAAGGCAAAGCTGGAGGTATCACAATTTCAGGCTTCAAGTCATGCTACAAAGCTGTAGTAATCAAAACAGTATGGTGTTGGCACAAAATATACTCCATTATTTTAAAGTGCTTTTAACATATTCATAGCACTCTGAAATCTGTTACCTCCTTCGGTCTCCTCAGCAACCTGTGAGGGAGGAAACAGCCTTGTCGATTTTATCATTGGTAGAGGCAGAAAGACAGGTACAGAGAGGCGAATGTGTATGTCCGAGGTGACACAGGTGCCAGTGTCGAAGTCAAGAGGAGAGCTGTGGTCATGTCCACTCTCAAAAGAGTCTATGTTGCTCATTGTAATATTGTAATCTGTAAAGTGCTACCTTTTGTCAGGGGGTCAGCAAACCCAGCCCATCACTTGTTTTGGTAAATAAGTTTAATCAGAACACAGCCATACTATCTATTAACATATGGCTGCTTTCCTGTTATAAGAACAACATTGAGTGGATGTGACAGAGACTGTATAGCCCACAAAGCCTAAAATATTTACTACCTGTCCCTTTATAGAAAAAGATTGCCAACCCTTGCCTATGTGGTAGATGCTTGGTAGGGGTGGGGGTGAGGAGATGAGGGAATGCTACATTGCCATGCCCCTTTCCCAAGAACTTGGGAATTGAAGGGAAGGTCACCTATCCATGGTGGGAAGTTGACCTCTAAACATACAAGTCAGAAATGCTATAAGCAAAATTAGGGGGTTCAGTTGGGATACATCATGAAACTACACCAGCTATCAGTAAAAAATATACATATATATATATTAAATGCTTTACATGGTTCATGAAATCACCCAGCAGTTCAGAGAATCAGATCTGAAGGCCACACAGCCAGGACCCATGCCCAGTTTACAGCCAAGACTGTGCCAGCAGAGCCATGCTTGCACCAGCAATGCACATAGACGCCTATCCCATGCTGCCTGAGCAGGACAGTTGACCTTCCCGCTAGAAGCTCCGAAACCACCTGCCTCTGAAGCACAGGTGATTTCTACACAGAATACAGGATATCATGAGTCAGCTTCCTAACAATATACCTTCTGATTCAGAGCCTTCCACTGGTGCATCTGATGGGCAGACCCCGGGTCCTGTGCCTACAATATTAGTTGTGAGAGAGGCTGGGAGGCAAGTTCATGATTTCTGCCTTGAAGAATACCGTCCTTCCGATCAAAGTATTGGAGTGTCAACATTGTGGCACAGACTACGTTCTTAATTTCTGAACAGAAAAACATGTCACAGAAATAGGGTTAGATGACATTTTTTTAAGGCAAAAAAAAAAAAAGAGCAGATTTGGAATTTTCATCAGGGCACAACCAAACTTGTCCATGGGAGAGGATACCTTTGACCAGTAGACATTGAGTGTCTGGCCTGTAATAGAAAACATCTCATTTACTGCAATCCCTAATAGTAATAAGTACTAATTACTGAGGCTTTTGGTGCATTAGGCTGGGAGGTGAGCATGATTACGGCCCACATGTTACAGATGATCGAACTGGAACACGGTGGGCTGGTAGGTCTATACTTGTAGATGACAGAGATTTAAATCTGGAGCAGTTTGTACTTTAAACCTTTGCCCTGCCAAGGAGGGAATTTTTATCTATTAATTTGGAGCATTTCTGCCTCCAGTAGCAAAGCAGTCAGGGTGGCCTGTCTAGCCTCTCATGAGCTCTTGCCGATGGCCATCTGAGTTCCATCCCTTGGCCAATAAATAAACATAAGCCACTTTCTGGCTAGAATTTGCCTTCCCACGCTGCATGTAGACTACTAGTAGCTACACTACCCAGAAGAGGAGCTGACAATTTATTGAGGGTGTACATTATGTTAGGTTCTGTGGAATGAGCTCACTCAATCTCCTCAAACACCCTATCGTCATGTTCATATTGAGACTGAGTTTTAGGGAGCTGAAGTGATTTGGCCAAGGTCACATAGCTACGTAGCAGCAGAGCTAGAATCAAAGCCACATGCATCTGGCATCACATCCTCCCTATTTGTCCCCTCACAGACATGGAATTAGGGACACCTTTAGTTCAGGACTCATTCTTATCATTTGGGCCACTCACAGTCAACGAGACTTTAATCAGGTAGGTAAATGGTTTTCATGATATGAGAATCAGCCCCGAAAATAAGAGCATGGACTTGAAATGCACATCCATCTAGCACAAAGTTCACAGTTAGTGCTAACTAGATGAATATTTTTCATCCCTGTGGCATTTCTAGACCTTTTTCTATATAAATTCATGTATAGGAATTCCAGGAGAAACTTGAACTCCTGCCCCTTGCTGGAAGCCAGGAGGCTGATCCGTCTTGGAGGCTGTTCACAGTGAATGGGCACTACTGTGAGGCGGGAAGGGAAAAGTCTGGAACCAGACTGCCTGGTTCTGGATCCTACTCTGCCAGTTACCAGGTATGTGCCCAGTTGTACGCTGGCAAATGGTTTCATGACCGGCTTCCCAAGGGAAACAAGCCTTGATGTGCAGTGTTTACCGAGTTCTGTGATGTAAGTTGTCTCCCTGTGGGAAGAGCTGGGCACAGTCGGCTCTCATGAGTTCTCATGAGCTGGAACATGCTGAGGCTAAGCGTGCTGGCCAGGCTCTCAATCTCTCTAGCCTCCAGAGACTGGGCAAAAGGCAAGTATCTACCTCAAAATTTCTCTAAAGGATTAATGAATAATGTGGTAAAGTAGTTGGCACTGTCTAGCACTGTGGTAGGCTTTCACTCAATGGCACTATTACTAGCTGGGATTCTGTTAGATTCATAGATCCCTAATGCCTTCTGCCTCGATTTCGTTATCTTAAAAAGCATAAGAAAATACTTTCCCTGCCTCTTTTTTACATTATTGTAAAGATGAAGTGAAATAATCTACAACAACTGCTTTGGAAGGTTACAAGCTTATAAAAAAGGGAGTAATTTTACTAAAATCAAATCAAAACCCAGAGAAGGATCTTTTGAGAGGCAAAAATTATACCCCTGAGCCATAATTTTTAGTTCTTTTTCTCACTCCGTTTTTCTTTTCCTCCTCCGTTCCTGGTACTAATTCTCATTTAGCGGCTGTTGAATTGAAAGAGGTCTGGAAACTCACCAGCTCAGTGAAACATTGCAGTCCATCAAGAGGTTCTGAGAGTCATTGGGTTTAAGTTCTTTTCATCCTTTAGCCCTCAATCCTCATTGTGGGGAATCTTCAATTATCCCTGTTTTTAGTCCTTATTTCTCAATTTTTCCTTTGAAAAGCAGGATTTCCATCATGTCTTAAAGGTGAAGGCAGTAGCAAGCCTGCCTTCAACAATACCACATCAGTTGCATAAAGAGGCCAGTGATCTCTGTTCCTTGAAGCTCCAGTGGGGCATTCTCTTAGAATTTGCTAGACTCTTTGCTCAGCCCTCTGTGATCTTAGAGAATGCAATATGTAGACTAGAATCTTGGCATTTTCCATTCAGCACGCTTCTGCTCTGTCGCTGGGTTTGAGTTTTGTCCCCATTCCTCCATTTGCAACTAGAAATGCTTGATTAATGCTTTGCCAACCCAAACTCATAGACTAACACTAATGGTCACAGATCATTTCCATTCACAGGCATAGCCAGACTTCTGGATTATAGGATAGCACAGTAGTTATGAGCATGTGTTCTGCAGTTCAAAATCCTCCAGTTCAAATCTTGACCCTATAGCCTGCTGAATGTGAATTTTGTAAATTTAAGTGTAAACTTACTTAAACTTTCTGCATCTCAGTTTTTCTTATAATAAATGTGAATAATAAGAAGATCTATATCAAACTGTAGTCAAGAAAGTTCAGTGAACTGGGACTCCTGGGTGGCTCAGTGGTTGGGCACCTGCCTTCAGCCCAGGGCATGATCCTGGAGACCCAGGATCAAGTCCTGCATTGGGGTCCCTGCATGGAGCCTGCTTCTCCCTCTGCCTGTGTCTCTGCTTCTCTGTGTGTGTGTGTGTGTCTCATGAATTAATAAAATCTTAAAAAAAAGAAACTTCAGTGAATTAATACATATATAAAGGATTTAGAATATGTCCTGGCTAACACTAAAAAAAGAGAGGTGCCTGGGTGGCTCAGTTGATTAAGCATCTGACTCTTGGTTCTGGCTCAGGTCATGATCTCAGGGTCTAGCCTGGGTCTAGGGTCCTCAGATCTAGCCTCGAGTTGGGTTTCATGCTCAGTACAGAATGTGCTTGTTCCTCTACTTCCTCTCCTCCCCTTTCCTCATGTGCTCTCTCTGATAAATAAATAAATAAATAAATAAATAAATAAATAAAATCTTTTTAAAAAGAGTTTTAGCTATTATAATCATAAAGCAATGTTTCCCCAATTTCACTCAAGTGAAAGTCATACTTTTTTGCCATATCTGTATACCCTTTTATTAAAGAGAAAATTTAGGCTGCCGGAGTGTCTCAGTGGTTGAGCATCTGCCTTTGGCTCAGGTCATAATCCCAGGGTCCTGGCATCGAGTCCTGAATCGGGCTCCCCACAGGGAGTCTGCTTCTCCCTCTGCCTCTGTCTCTGCCTCTCTCTCTCTCTCTGTGTGTCTCTCATGAATAGATAAAATCTTAAAAAATAAAATAAAGAGGAAATTTAATTAATCACTAGCCTAGATGAAAACCAGTACCACTTACCAAAAAGGGGACCTAATCACAAAAAAATAGATAGGTAGATAGACAGAAAGACAACTAAACAATGTTTTCACATCTGCCCAGACCCTGATGCCTGCCTAAGTCTTAAAGTTGAGCTCTAGCTGAGCTCTGTCTTTGCCATGATAAAGGTTAGAAAGTGAAGGGTTAAGTCCTTGAACTTGACACTTGAACTGAGACTTTCATCTTGGGAAGGAGTTAGAAGAAAATCTAAACCAGAGCCACCTTTCACCCTGTAGTTCTGGTTTGTATTGCTGAATTGATGTCTTTCCTAAAGCTCCTCAAACGTACCCAATGATGTGCACCCCACAGTCTGGTTAAGATGGGGTTGCAGGATTCGATACCACCCAGGTCTGTGATGACTGCAACAAACTCCAAGCAGTCTGAGGGATATTATTCTTGAGGACTGTGTCTTCTCTTAAGCCAGTTCTCATTATCCAGATGTTCCTTCTCCTATTTTTTTTTTTTTTAATAGTCTGCTTTCTTCCTAAGTTCTTCAGATCGAGGTCTGGGTTCACGTCTCCTCTGAAGTCCAAAGACTGCTGTCTCACTGGGGAATGTGGAATTTGCTCTAGGCTTCCTCGGGCTGAGCAGCCCACCTCCTGGCTCAAGGAAAAGATCAGACGTCAGTGTGTGTTAGAGGAGTGGTGTGATCATGTAGGTTAGTTGCCATAAAGTTTTATGATTAAAAGGCTGCAATCTCTCCTATAGCATGGTCACCCAACATGCCATGTGCCTGCAGTTTCCAGTATTTAAGAATTAAACTCCTTCAAAGTAAGCACGGCATGGTTCTCCTTCCTCCACTGCATGGTGGGGAAGGAGCTGTGTAAAGAGTGGGGCCAGCTGAGCTAGCACTTCCAGGGATAGCTGGTCTCCAGCCCTTCCCTCCCACACTCCCTGTTTCTGAAAACACAGGCTCTGAGATATCAATGCCTTTTATCATAACTCAAGTTTGTTCTGTTCCTCCTTGGTCTGAGGTTAAAGCCATCTTCCTAGAAACTCCTTTATATCCCCGGCCCAAGGTTAAGGTTGAAGTGATACAAACACAGAAATACAACCCTTATCTTTTCCCTGTTGAAGGCAATTGCAAGTTTTGCATTGTCACTCAAGTTTCTCATGCAAGCTTTGGATTTTTTTTTTCCTCTTTAAGCAAACTAAATGGATGACACCAAGTTTGAGAATTTCTGCAGGGCCGAGGACCTCCACCGCAAAATGGGCTTCAGAGTCTGCTTATTACAGAGATGAGAAAAATAAAGCACAAAGAGGAAATTATTTGCTCAAAGTAAACCCGAGGTCTCAGATTTCCAATCCATTTGCCGCAGCCCACTCCAAGGAGAAGGCTCATGACATTAGCATCCCCCCCTTATAACACCCTGACCCCCAATCATTTAGCGATACTGGCAGTGTCTATCGCTTTATCTAAAGAGGTTTCGTGTTCTTATAATCTCCTCCCAGGACAACAGAATTAGTGTACTTCAAGAAATAGCAAGAGGAATGATGCCAGGAAATAAGTTCACTGTGAATGATAAAACTCCAAATTCAGAAACCTTAGGGCAAAAGAATTCAGTGAAAAAAGCCAAAGAGTCTCGATACGATTTCTAATCTATTGACTACGGTATTACTTGGGCAAGTCATTGCCAAGAACTAGCAGTTTCGATAACTGAGTTTGAATCTAGGTCCTCTTACTTATTAACTGTGCCACCTTAAGCAAGACGTAACTTGTCCAAGCCCCTGTTTACTCGTCTATCAAAGGGAGACCGAAACAGGATCTTCTTCCTAAGGCTATTGTGTAAAGTAAATGTTATCATCATATCTGTGCCTGACACACTGAAAACACTAAATATTGTCTGTAATTATCATGTGACCTATTTAAACATCCATCAACCCTGGATCATCTACTGTAGAATTTAATAGCCTCTTACATGTATGAGAGGACCGGCAATGAAATTCTACAAAACGTTAAGCCTAGTTCTTGTTCTCTTCTCTCTAGACAAGCGAGTAGGAGAAATCACGTAGCCATAAAGGGACCTCTTAGGTGAATGAGGCTCTGGCTCTGTTTCTCTAGCCTCTTGCCACTGAAGATGTGAGCCTCTTGCTGAGACATAAATAACTAGAAAGCACTGGCTTCAGAGATCTGGGAAAGGAATGTGCCAGGCAAAGGCAAAATGCATGTCTCTGATATAAGAAAGGACTTGGCTTGTTTGAGAAACAGAAAATGGGGCAAGAGTTGGGGTGAGGAGGGTGGGGTTGAGAGCTGGGCAGGTTCCTGAGCACAGGCTGCCCAGACAGAGGAAACCAGAAAGTCATCCGAAAGGTGTGAGCCCGGGGGGCACAGTGCCTGACTAACCCTCTGAAAGCATGTGTCCAGATGTAACTGAGTGAGAACAACAGTGATATAGTACTGGTCAGAATCCCAGTCTTTCTTTTCTTAAAGCCAAGTAAATAAATTGCAGGTTTTCATCCCTTAAAAGGATTGCTTACAAACTATTTGCAACACCCCTGATAACTGCCCAGAGCTTATTTTTGTCTCATTCTTGAGAAGTGTATGATGTGCCTCTGTCAAGACGAGAAACTGTGCATCCCAAAAGGGTTTGTGGAAGTCACTTTTTGGCTTATGAACAGACTCTAACAGTCTCCCAAGGCCCGTGAACTGCCCAATCCCACCAGTCAGTGGTGACGTCATCCGGGATGGGCAGAGCAATTGGAGCCTGCGCATTTCTTATTCCTGGGCACCCCCCAATTGAAAAGATGCTGGACAGCTACCTGTACCCCATCTGTTCCATTAAAGAGACCCATCATCCTCTATTTTATGACAGAACTGGAGTGTTTGAACACCAATTGAAATAGTCACAATAACAAGATCAAGTAAAAGTAGAGGCAGATAATCAGATAACACAAATCCTTCCTCCCAAGACTTTACACCAAATACCTTGAACTCCTAGTCCCCTTAAATTCTAATGACTCATTGGCTTTCCACATAATGCATTCAGCCCTACAGAAGTACGGTACATAGGTCCCACATAAAAATATATTCTGCATAGATATCATGGATCTGATTTCCTTTATAAAAAAAAATTTTATTGTAGAAGAGGTGAATGGCTTTCTTCTTTATTTTGCTCCTTGAAAAATGTGTGCTATTTTTATTTTTTGCCTCATGCATGACTACTCCATTTCTTTCGTCATTTTGCTGCTGACATCATCTCTTTGGTATGTTTTAATTTGGAGTCGAATCAATTATTCTCAACCCCACCCCAGTGCCAATTTTGCTTCTTGATTCTCCCAGGTGCTATATCCTGAGTCAGTCCAGTTTCACCCTAGGTACAGAGCCCTTACAGAGAAGCCGGCATTGGCCTTTGGCACAGCTCAGCAAGCAAGCTCCCCACACTGAAGTTTGAATTTTGGTCGCGTGTCCTTATTTGCTGGTAAGCATTAAAGAATTTAATTAGGTGACTACAATTTGAGAGTTCTTACTTGGACAATTCATTTTGCACCATAATCTCCAGATGCTAGGGAACACCGGCTTCTCAACGATCCACAGAGCTCACCAGAGGACGACTCATTGCCCAACATGATTGCCTATTTTTATCCTCGAAAACTTAAAAACCTTAAAAAGTAAAATAAAATAGAATTTGACAAATGAAACTCAAGCATGTTTTCCTCTCTATGGTGTATCTTCTTTACTTCCTCCGTGCTGTTCATCTAATTCCCTGCCAGGGGAGTATGGCTGTAACCCAGCCATCACACAAAGACGTGCCAAAGACACTTGCGAATCAAGTGTGTATTTCTCCCAACAACAAAGCCAGCAATTTTCAGATTTTCGTTAAGTGCAGCCCCCAGCGAACCCTCACTACCTGTTTTAGTAACTTCCCACAGACTTTCACATTTTGGAAGATTCTGTGGCATTGTTTCATAATGATCTTTAGGAGAGAGAGAGAGTGGGGGAAAAAAGCATAGCAAATGTCAAACCTCAGGATGTATTCAAGAGGCCTTCAAGTCAGTACCAATTCAGAATCCACAAAATCACTAAAGCACTTACATCCCAATGTATGCCTTTTAAGGTCAGAAATATCATAAAATCACTCAGGACATCTTGTTCTGTTCGAGTTCCTTTTCATTTTCTCATCCTAATGGCAGTTGCTCAAACTTCTTGAGAAAGGCAACTTTTGATGCTCACCTGGAAGAGATTTTCTTGACAAAAGATTTGAAGTGTTTCATGTTTTCTTTCTCTTTTTCTTCTCTCTCTCTTTTTCATCTGAAACTTAATGTTTTTGATGTCTCCCATATAAGATATAATGAGTTATCTGCACCCCCCCTCCCAATTTTTTCTTTTAAAATGAGTGGTATCTGCCTGTGTCGGTATGATTTTGGTCAGTGAATGAATATAATTAGCCTCAGATCGGCTCAACACATCAGTCAATGTCATTAACCAGGAAAGCATTCTAATTTCAAGTTCGTTCCTGAGAGTCTAACTGCTGAAGCTATAGAGCTTCGGCTGGATCTCTGGGGATTTGCAGAGTAGGCAAGAAGGAGAGAAAGGGTCAAGATTGGTCATTTGTCCTCATTTCATCCCAGGGGAAGGTATAGTGGACTTGTTTTTGTGAATGGCACCACCCTAAGGGTAGGAGGACTATTGACAGTGATTTCCAAAAGAGAAAAAGAAAGAAATATTAGAAACAATGTCACATAGCAGATAGACTATGCACTTCAAAATCAAGGAGACTGAGCTCAAATTCTTTCTCAAGGACTGTATGACCTTCAGCAGGCCACTTACCCTCTCTGAGTCTTATTTTCCTCAACTGTCAAATGAAGATTACAAAATACCTACCCTACTGGTTTGCCAGGGATATGAAAAATTCAATACAAGGGCAGGGGTGAGGTGGGGTGTGGCCGGTGCGGTCGGTGGAGCATGTGACTCTTGATCTCAGGATTGTGAGTGAGCCCCACGTTGGGTGGCAAGATCATTTTAAACTAAAATCTTAAAAAAAAAAAAAAGTCAGTAACAATATTCTCAGGATGCAGGAGAAATTTTTCAATAAATGTTAGTATCTGCCCATCCTGCAAGCAAAGCAAAGGCTTGAATTTTTATCCACGTAGAACACTTCAACCAGGTGCTACAGAGACAAGACAGTGAGATGAGAGACCCTGTGCCACCTCACGAACAACAAATGAGTGTTTGCAAAAAGCGATATTCTGTTCAGAGGGTGCTCCTTCCCTTAACATCATTCCTTAGTTGCTTGGCAACTTTCATCCAGTCATCCCAAAAAGCACAGTACCACTTTCAACTCCCCACATCCAGATTTTTATAAAGAAGGGACCTTCTATTAGGAGAAAGTTCACCTGTGTGGCAGTGCCATTTGAGGGAAGGAAAAGTATATGTTTTAAAAGGCGCCGCAGCCAACGCGACTACATCTCTCATTCATTGCTCGGCGATGAGATTATCATAATATTTAAATCAGTTTTGAGAACTTTTCCTTCAAAAGGGAAAGGGAGGAAATCCACTAGTTGACTATCCAGGGAGGCTGGGCGGGGGCGGGGGGGGGTTCAGTTACCATAGAGATTTCTTGCTGGCAAATGGTATTGGGGAGCAGATTGGTGTCTGTTAATTTTTTTATTTGTAATTTATGTGTGTTGGCTCATTCTCTGGGCCAGCCCAGATTTTCCTGTTTACCTGCCATTCTGTGTGATGCAAGTGAGGGATGACAGTGCCACATTTCAGCCATGTCTTCAATTTGTCAACATTATCAAGGGTCAGGAGGACGGCGGAAAGCACATGGAGAAGCCCCCCGCACTTGGGCTTTGCCTGATGATGGCAAAGCGTTGGGGAGATCAAGCGGGGATTGCCGGGAGGAAAGGAGAGCCTTGCAAAATTCTCTACGATAATCTAGATCATTCCAACACCCACTTTGGTCTTTTAAAAACTCGGGTCTCATGGAGCCTCTTTAATGACTAATTATTATTCTTTGACGCATGCAAAAAATTTAGAGGGAGGTCGGTCAGTCTTATCCTATCACCCTGTGGCACACACAGTCCTTGAAAATAAATCATCGTTGCTGCCTAAACTGCTAAGTAATTGTCTTCCCAGGAGCGTGGGTGCTGGGTGGGATGTTACTGGTGTTTTATGAGTCCTCTTCACCTCCTTAGGATTAGGCCACAGGAAAATGTCAGCCCTCCTGGCAGTTAAGTGGAGACAGTGCCATATTAGCAAGAAAAGGTAAGGGGATTAATCCTTTATGTACGCCATCCTTTCGTCTCAGTGAGCCATGGATTAAGAAAGGCAAACCTTCGAGATGGGCTTCAGTTGGATGTCAACTAATAAATACTCATTTCCATAAAATTTAAATGAACCCAGTAAAATCTACCTCTTGCTGTGCAGGAACCCCATCTCATTACTCAAAATAGCAGCAATGTAATTATTGGAAACCACACCCTCCACACCGAGGTGGCGGTAGTGAAGTCGTAGCAAATTTCCACGCAACTGGGGGCTGGTGTGCAAAGAAGAATGCTTCGGGTTCCACCCGCTGTAGGCCATCCCCCCCTCCAGCTCCATGTACCTTATAAAATAATAATGTTGATGAGCCGAAAAACACAGCCAAGTTTTCTTAGTCTTTCGGCACACAGAGGCAACAGCCCAAATACTTAAATACATAAACACTGCATGTGCAGTTGAAGACAACGCAGAACTTTAGACGCCCACGGAGATGGGCTGATTTACCGCCCCAGCTGAGTTCTGCATCCTCTTTGCATTTTAAATGACCTTTAAGCAATGATGAGGTCTGTCTTGTTGAGACTTAATTGCTTAATTAGAGAAGCAGTTTTTCAGTAGACAAATATTTCCCTAAAAACTCATCTTTTAATTTGAAAAAGGCTTCATTTGATTTTAGGCAAAATTGGAAGCTGTTTTATATCTTCATCTTTAACAGCAAAAGTAGAAGATGGTTTCAACAACTGGTAAGGCCAACTGCATTTTTCCATAAAGCTGCAGTTGCATCTCAGGCAGCTATTACCGAACGTGGTGGTTCGATTGACATTTTTTTTCAGTCAGTCGAGAAACGCTCACACGCCCACACCGTCTGGAAATCCAGAGCCCTCTGAACATTTCTTCAAGTTTCTCAGAAACTATTTCTCCTTGTCACTTCCGGCTACAATGGGGAGGCAATATGATGTCGTAACGATGAGCTGGATGCTGGGATCAGACTGTCTAGAACTAACTACTGAGAAACCTTGGAAAAGATGAGTAACCTCCGTGCTTTCTTAGTTTACCCCATCTGTGAAATGGGGGAGTTAGGTCCTACTGTATAGGGTTGTGGTGGGGATTAAGTAAGTTAAACTTTCTAGCCTTTCGAACAAGGTTGGCTCTGTAGCAAGTGCTGAGTACACGTCTGCCACTGTTAATTTTGTTATTACCGAATTGCTTTTCACTTCTCTGTGATGACTCCCCAGTCACTTCCCTAGTGTTGACCTAAGGCAGGCACAGCCCTTTCTCCTTCATTATTGACCACCCTGTACCGCTACATATTACAATCAAACAACACGGTCTTAGAGTTTTTTAATCAAGGGTGGAGGTGATGGGGTGCCTGGGTGGCTCAGCGGTTAAGTATCTGCCTTTGGCTCAGGTCGTGATCCTGGGGTCCTGAAATTGAGTCCCACATCGGGCTCCCTTCATGGAGCCTGCTTCTCCCCCTGCCTCTGTCTCTGCCTCTCTCTGTGTGTCTCTCATGAATAAATAAATAAAATCTTAAAAAAAAAAAAAAGCATGGAAGAGATTAGAGCAAATAATGCAATATTTAGTTTGAGAGTTCCCTATAAGTACAATGCAGGTAACTGTGCCGTATCATCACCATCCTACTTGCGACACATAATATTAGAGTATAAATGAAAAAAATCCCTCTAGCCGACCATGCTACTTTTTTCTATTCCTCACCAGCCCACTGCCCTGTGGAAAAGCAAAACAAAACAGAACAGAACTTCTCTGTTAATGATGCAGACCTGTAACATTCTTTGCCCCAAGACTAAAGTCAGTCTTCAACTGACTTTACACAGCAAAGATGTTAATGAACTTTCTCGATGCTGGTAACACCTCCTGGACCTAATTTGTTTCTGCCTCCCTTGGTCTGGGCCAAGACAAAGGGAGTGGCTGGAACTGTGTGAATAAAGCTCTGCTCTCCCCAAAAGGTCACAGTCTGCTCCAGTTTTAAATAACTAAGGTTTGTTTCTTGCCTTCTTTCCCCCATGCCATGGTCATTCGGCCTGCTGGGTAGAGGAGCGCCTGTCCTGAGGCACTCCGAACTATCCCAGACACAAGAGATGGACCAGACACGTGAGCAATACTCCTTCCCAAATTTCAGGCAACCACCAGTTCCCGCTCTGCCTCCTGCTCCCATACTCTCAGCTCTGGCTTTAGGTGGACCCCAAGGGGATGCCTCAAAGATCTCACCTTGAACATGACTTAATCTCGGGCTTCTACTGGGCATCACATGTGTACCCTCTAAAAATGAGTTTGGCTGCAAGTAACAGAGGATCCTGTCCTCACGAGTCTTAAACAAGAGGAGCTGCTGTTTCTCACCTAACAAGGCAGCCACTCCAGAGGTCCTGAGGCCATACCACGTCACGGTGCCTGTGGTTCTCATGGCCTTCCCCTCGTGCTTCGTATCACAATCAAAGAGCCACCCTGGCTCTGTGAGCATCACAACTGTGTGCAAGGCAGGAAGACTGGGAAAGACACCACCCAGCTCATCTGCTCCTCTTGCCCAAAAAGCAAACCCTTCCTTGGACCACCCTCCTCCCTTGGAAGAATTCCATTAGCATCTTATTTGCCAGAAACGGGTGCTCAGCCACAGATGAAAGTAAGGCTGAGACAGTGAGTATTTTGCTCTTCCAGCCCCTGTGGCGAGGAAGCAACCAGGAATCCAAGAGCATCAGCCACACCAGAGAAAGACCCAAGATTTATAGATTTGAGATGCCTGATTTCTTGCTATTGACTCTCTCTGCCTATCAGCTACACGATGCCAAGAGTCTGCAAGAAACCTTGGGGAGGAAAAAAAAATCAGTTAAATATTTAGATGATTTGCCGACACAGGGAACTTGCCTTTGGCAGCAAAGATTTATTAAGCAGGCTACAAAACAAGATGTCATTAAACAGTTTGAAAGCATGCCCTCGTAATTAAGAAGGGAGAAGCTTTCTAATTTGGGTAATGAAATCTGTGGCTCAGATAAGCGTTCATTTTATTAATATTTATTGTGTGCCTACTGTGTGCCAGGTACTGCATGGGCCCCCTCCAGTCCCTAGAACAAAAAAAGTCTCCCTTATGCCAAACCTCCTGGTGATAATCGCTGTCATTTTTTGGATACTGATGCTTTGCCAAGCACCGGGCTGAGCATTTTACATAACAAAGGTTTGTCCTCACGACAACCCCAAGAAGTAGTAATTAAAACCCTCAACTCAGATGGAGTGAGCAACAGATTCAGTTGGTCTGGGACTCTGGGGTTTCCCAGGACACAGGACATTCAGGGCTAAAGCAGAGAAGTCCCGGTGGCGCCTACTGGGCCATGAGCAAAGTGGGACTGGAGGTGACCTAGCCAAGCCACTTGGCGTTTCTAGAATCCAGGCCGGTGCTGTCTGCTGCCAAGCCCCTGCCTCCCCAGGCTGCAGCCTGATGGCTAACCCTCTTCTTGAGCCCATCAGTTTTTTTTTTTTTTTTAAATTCAATTTGCCAACATACAGTATAACTCCCAGTGCTCGTTGCATCATGTCCTCCATGCCCATCACCCAGTTACCCCATACCCCCTCCTCTACCTTCTGCAACCCTTGGGTTGTTTCCCAGGGTCAAGTGCGCCTCATGTGGAACCCACAACTCTTACCACCTTCCCTCCCCTGCCTCTTCTTCTTGGTGCTCCTCCTTCCAGTCCCAACCTCCAAAGAGCTGATCGTCCCCTTTCTGGGCCACAGAGCCCCAAGAAAAGCCCCCGGCCCCCATGGACACACCTGGGGGTCTTGCAGGGGCCCACCACCAGGGAGCAAGAGCCGCTCTGTGCTGACCCTGGACCGCAAAGGGCTGCGGGCTCCCCTCAGCCCCTTCCTCGGGCCAAGAGGACTTAATCACCTACAGACGGTTTCTCAGCCCTGGTTGCACATTAGTGTCACCTGGGGAGCTTTTGCAACATCCTGAAGCCGGGACTGTTTGAAGCGGAACCGCTAAGAGCAGGCCTGGATGTCGTCGGCATGTTTCACTTTAAAAAAAAAAAAAAAAAAAAAAAAAAACAAAAGGAAAGAAAGAAAATTGAGTTTATCTTATCTACAGGAGAGTGCATACATAGTAAGCATAAAGTTCAGGGGATTTTACATACATTCACACCCATGTAACCACCCCGCACATCAAAATATGGACCATTTGCAGCTCCCGGGAGACTTTCTTATGTGTATAGATCTCATTTTTAGACCTGCACAGGAGATTATTTTTTAAAGATTTTATGTATTTATTCATGAGAGACATAGAGAGGGAGGCAGAGACAGAGGCAGAGGGAGAAGCAGGCTCCCCGCGGGGAACCCGATGAAGGACTCGATCCCGGGACCCCAGGATCACAACCTGAGCCAAAGGCAGAGAAGCTCAAGCCCAGAGCTACCCAGACGCCCGTGCACAGGGGATTCTAATGTGCAATCCGGATCCAGTGCTACTGGTTGAGGACCCTTTGTGGCCAGAGATGATCCACGTTCCCAAAGCTCTTCCTCCCTGGGTGGACAGGGATGGAGGCAGGGACAAGAAAAAGGTCCTGGATCGTGCGTCCTAAATCCAACGCGGGGCCACTCGAGTTCTGTGGCCACTCGTCTGCCTCCCCACGGCCTGCTGGGCGCCCTGGAGCCAGAGGCTGCACCCGCCACGAGCCCAGCAAAGGGCCTGACCCCTCGTAAATATTTATCAGATGAAAACCAGAGAATAAATAGACACATGGAGCTGGGAGTCGTGTTTGATCTCCATTTAGAAGGCTACTTGAGGTTCTCGGGGAAAACAGCATTCGGGCCCCTTTTCGGTTTTTGCCTTTTTTTTCTTTGACCTAAGAAGGGCGAGTTCAGGAAAATGTTGATTTCGGGTCTTGTTCTCTCGCAGGGTTCACGCTCCGTCTGTGCATAGGTGACACCAGTGACTCGCAGTGTAATTCTGTGGTGTTGAAAGCTGATGTCAACTGCTAAATGGGGAAAAGCAGGGCGTCTCGGCGGTGATGTGTGTGTGCGTACACGTGCAGCCAGAAAATAAGCCGAGGACTCAGGGAAATTGATGTCGTACTAGCAAAAGGCCAGCGACACTTAGGAATGATCCATGTCGAATGCACGTCTAGCTGCCCTGGGTCACCCGGGGAGATCTTTTCTTTTTTCTTTTTCTTTTTTTTTTTTTTTAATGTATAGAACTTACGAGTTTGAAAAATATGTATTTTGCCTGGAGGGCAGTTAAAAAGACTTTATTGTGTCAGCATCCCCAGATCATTTATATATTTTCCTGCCCACATATTTTATTCATAATGTCTGTTTTAGTCTCCTCTATTTTGTCAAGTTGGTGTTCGACATTCCTCTTATACTCTTATAAAACAACCCATTATCAGAGCAAGGCCATGTGGCTATGGGTAAACTCAAGAGCGCTGGTGGGCACAGTTAAAAATCGGGGCTGGGAGGGCTTCAGGGATTTGAGCTTGAGATGTATTATTAGATCATTCCTGAAGCCTCGCATTGGGAGGCGGTGGTAGGAGATGGTATGGTTTCAACAACGAGAAGTCGGGGCAAAAGACTGATGGCCTTGACAGTTCTCTCTATGAAGGGAAGACCAAGGCTTGCTCACCAATGGGTGAGACGGAGCAGAACATTCAGAACATCCCACAGAATGGCTAATAGAGCAAAAGACAGATGACTGGTTTTTCATAAATTCTCCGGGCAGCTCAGGAGTTGCGGGAAATGATTGCTCTGAGCTGAGGCCTCAAAGCCTGGTATATATTCAAAGAATGAGCGTCCTGTTGCTGTTAGGCTACTTCCAGAAGTGTTTCAAGTGTGCTGTGGGTTCTGGACTCCAGATGTGAGAATCTGAGGATATTAATTCTTCCACCTGCCCTCTCACCCCCACTCCCTTCCCAGAACAAGGCATGCAAAGCTCTTAATTGAAAACAAATAAAAGAAAGCATTTAGCAAAGAGGAAGGAGAAGAAGGGATGGAATAGGAAAGAAAGAGAAGGAAAGGGGAAGGGGAAAGAAAAAGAAAGGAAGGGGGAAAGAAAGAAGGAAGGAAGCAAGGAAGGAAGAAGGAATGAGGACAGAGGGAGGAAGAAGGAAGGAGGGGGGAAGGAAGAGGCAGAGAGGAAGGAGGAGGGGGGAAGGAGAGAGGGAGAAATCATTGCACATTAGAAAAAGGTTAAAGAGACAGCTTTCAGTTCATGAGAAGGTGGATTACAAATAAGAAGAAAACATTTTATTTTCCGGGGCAACTAGCTTGATGTGTATTTCTGGCGTATTTCATACCCCTCTCATATCGGCACGCTACCAGGGGAGCGACATCGCCATATTATTATCGCTTGTCCCTTGACGGTGTCTGTCTGGCCTCTGCAAGGCAGGATCAGCCACGGTTGGATCTCAGGGCACCAAACTTCCCGTCATCCCAAGTCGTTTGAGAATCGAAAGAATATGAACTCTCTTCCACTGGGTTCTTCTTTGCGTCTGGAGGAGAGTTTTGATCATTTCCTTTAGTGTGTTCTATGAAGCACCAGTCCCCAAACTCAGGGGACAAAAGTGGGAGAGTTCAAGATCAAATAAGTTTGGAAAATGCTATTGGCTCCATCTCATTATTGGACATTCCCAGCAGACAAAAGCAAATTAATAGCTCTGAGAGGTCCCGGAGTGAAGAAACCTGTTAAGAAATGTTGTTTAACTCGGCATCCCCCAACTGAATTTGACCACAGGATTATTTCCTCCATCTAGAATCTTTTAAAACAAGTGTTTTAAAGAACATGTTTTGAAACAAGCCAAGGGCTCAGGAGACAGAAGACACGCATAAAGACTAAATTACCCTTGCAAGTCAGCTAGCCCAACTTTTCCTTTTATAGATAAGGAAACAGAGTTACAGGATCATATGATCTGTGGAAGGGGCAAAATTAGAGCCACGTGACCCAGGGTGGATGCACTCACTTCCATGTGCCTCAGTTTCCTTGTCACTATTGAACTAGATCAGAGGTTCTCCACGTGAAGCCCTTAAATAGTCTGAGATGTGTCACCAAATTTTGATTAATGTGTGTATTTGGTGATTGAAGATGATATATTTGTGTTATTTTATAGTTTCTATGCATCAGGAGTCTAGGCACAGGCTAGCTGAGTCACAAGATTATAATCTAGGTGTTGGGGCAGCCAGGTGGCTCAGCGGCCTAGCACTGCCTTCAGCCCAGGGCCTGATCCTGGGGTCCCGGGATCGAGTTCCACATCGGGCTCCCTGCATGGAGCCTGCTTCTCCCTCTGCCTGTGTCTCTGCCTCTCTCTCTCTCTCTCTCTCCCTCTCTCTGTGTTCTCATGAATAAATAAATTTTTAAAAATCTTAAAAAATAATAATAATCTAGGTGTTGACTAGGGCTGCAGTCTCATCAAAGGCTCAACTGAGGAAGGTGCCACTTCCATGCTCCCTTGGGTGTTGGCAGGATTCATTTCCCCACAGCTCCAGGACATAGGGCTTTTAGTTCTTTGCTAGCTGCTGACTGGTGGCCACACTCAGCTTTCAGAAGCCACCCACAATTCCTTGTCCTGTGGGATTCCCCAAACTGACCATTTATTTCATCAAAGCCAACAAGGGAGAGAGCCTCTGGCTAGATGGAAGCCACAATGCTATGCATCATGGCAGTGACACCCCATCACCTTTGCCATTAAAAGCAAGTCACGGGTCCTGCTGACTCTCACAAGAAGGGAAGCACATATGGGTATGGACACCAGGAGGCAGAGATCATGAGGACCAGCTCAAGAGTCTCTCATGATATGCAAATTTTATTTTTGCTGCAAATGAGTATGCAATCACCATACTCATGCAATATGTTACAGAGATACCTGTCCAGGGGAACATTCTGTGGAGACCATCATTTGAAACACTGAAAAGCAAGATATACCTTGCCACGAGCTGAAAGTGAGACTCACGGCACAGTGCAGAAAGCCAAAGGCAGCTTGTAAGAGGGAAATTACCCACATTAAAAAATCCCTTAAGCCGTCGATAAAGTACAGCACACTTGTTTTCATGTATTACTGTATTGTGCATGACCCTGAACTGTAATTCTTATGCAACTTGAAGTTTAAAAATTATTGAGCCAGGTTAAAGGGAAGTCTGTACTCAGAATCTGGGCATTCAAACCATCCCAACTTCATGGAAATTGTTAACAGTACAGAGAAAATGGATGAAGAATAGTAAAGCAGTCCTCTGGCCTCCAAAGATCATTCCATTCTGCTTTAGAAGTAAACTTCAGAAACTTTATAATGTCCTAACAGATTTGTTTGTTGGTGAGGGTTAAATGAGATAATATACATGAAAAAAAATGTTCACTAGGCCGGGGAAATAGCAGTCATTCAATGAATGTTTGCAGACTTTGGATATATGCCTGGGCTGTTCAGATCCCCAGATACACACACATACACAGTCTTTTGAAGAATTGTAGAGAACCTGGCCACAGGTGTCCTGCTTGTTCAGGCTGGCATGTCCTCTGGTCGGCCCCCAACAATTCCCACCCTCATGGGCATTGGGCTCATTTTCATGGAGCAAAGGTGCCAAAGTTAATGTTTTTGTTTTTGTTTTAATTTTTTGAGGGTTTTTTGTTCTTTCCTTTTTTCTTTTCTTTTCTTTTCTTTTCTTTTCTTTTCTTTTCTTTTCTTTCCTTTTCTTTTCTTTTCTTTTTATCCTCCTGCCCTAAAAAGAATTAGGGTTCTAAGTCTGAGGTCAAAATTCAAATCCACAGAAGCCAGGTCCATATGTAAAAGAAAAGAACAGGCAGGAGACACGAGAGAGGAAAATGAAGCAGGATGAAATAGCGAGCAATCACTCTATCTCTGTAAAAGAATTCAGATTTGGATACTTCTGCAAACACCGTGCAGATGTAACCTAACAGGTCTGCAGCTGGATGCTGCCAATGGACCGATTGCCCCATTTTCTTACGGGGCTGCCGGTGGCAAAATCTGCTTATATTTTCCCCCCAATACCCAGGTTTTGAAAAAGGAAACTATTGTTGCCCTGCGTAGAAACAAGATGGTAGATTTTATGTTTTTTTGACCACATTGAATCATTTCAGATTTTGGATAATAGGACGTTCACTCTAGAAGCTGTAGCCACAAACCTCCAGGCAGGGTTAGAAAGAGGTTAGGTTTTGTTTCCGTTACTTTTCCATGAAGGACTGTCTCTCAGTAACTCTCACTCCTATTATCCCATCTGGTTATAAGTGAAATACAGATTTGGAATATCATTTTTATCTGCACATATTTAAAATGTAATGTCCAAATATTATGCTGTTTGAAAAGAGACACCTGTCTAAAAAACTCCCAGGAAGGTTCTAGAGAGTGCACTTAAGCTAGATTTAGACACAAGTAAAGCTCATTTTTCATTTAGTAGAAGCCTTCAGCCTGGCCAAGACTTGGAATACTCGCCGAATGCTTTGCAAATGCAGCAATGCCTCATTTGTCCGACGCGGACTATTCCATGTAAGTGAGTTTTCCACGTAACTGAAGCTTATCCCTTTGCACATCAAGTCATATATTTATTTTAACCATTCTGCATAGGAATATTCGTGAGAGCGCATTACACACTTCCCTACCTCCGTAAGAAAAATACGAGAAACATAATCTAAACTTAGCTTTCTGACTCTGGGTCACAGTCATGAATATAGAGTATTGGGCTGCTCTGGGCTCAAATAAAGGAATGCCTCTGGGTCCCTACAGCCTAAGTGGGAACTGGGGTTTGTCATGCTTTTGAGTTTGTGCCAACCAGTTTTCCATCTCAACCAGTAGAGTTCTCGGGTGCCTGGGTGGCACAGTTGGTTAGGCGTCTGCCTTCGGCTCAGGCCATGATTCTGGCGTCCTGGGATCTAGTCCCTTGTTAGGCTCTCTGCTCCACAGGGAGTCTGCTTCTCCCTCTGCCCTCCCCCCTACTCATTCTCTCTCTCTCTCTCTCTCTCACTCACTCAAATAAATAAAATCTTTAAAAAACATATAGCCTGTAGAGTTCTCATCACACCTAAAAGTCCTTTTGTTCCTTGCACATTTAAATGTGTCTCTTCGATAGAATAGGAAGGTAAAGTGAAAAGAGTGTCTTCCTTGGATGAGCAGAAATCCAGGATTATTTTCTGGTTTTCAAAACATTCTTTTACAATGTCAACCTGAACAATGTTAAAAACTTCTTTTGGAAAAAAAAAAAAAAAAAAACTTCTTTTGGTCTCGGTTCCACTATCAAAAAGTGAGAGGATCAAGCAAAAATTGTCCCCAAAAGCCACAAAACCTATTCCAATGTGGATAAGTGTATAGTTTTTGCCGCTGATATGAGAGAAACAAACATGTTAACATTGTGCATAAACATAGACAGTACAGGTCCTGAGCAAGGACTTCCACATCCCTGCTGGAAGCAGAGTACGTGGGCTGTATATTATCTTATATATCAGCTCTCCAGTGTATTCCATATGGTTGAGGCTGTCTGAGAAGGGAGCCCTCGATACTTGGGATACCATGTTGTTTCACTTATCTCTTGCCATGTAACAAATCCACAGAAAATTTAGCAGCTCAAAGCAACAATGGTTTGTTATTTCTCAAAATTCTGTGGCTCAGGATTTCAGGAAAGGGTACGCTAGGCACTTAGGCTCAATGGGTTTTATACTGGGGGAGCTCCCTCGACTGCACTGACCTACTGGACTGGACTCAGAGTTCAAAGTAGTCCTCACTCACTCAGCTGATGCCTTGATGCCCCTCTATCTGGTTTCCCTCCTCCCATATGGTCTCATCATTCGTAATGTAGTCCTAGCTTTTTTACAGCATGATGACTGGCCTCTACAGAAGAAAGCAAAAGTTGCTAAGCCTTTGAAAAGGTAGCCCAGGAATTAGCACAACATCACTCCTGGTCAAACAAGTCACAATTCAAGGAGATTCAAAGGAAACAGACTCTACCTCTTGCTGGGGAGAATCTATGCATGTACAGGAAGGGAATGAATTAATGACAACCGTGTTTGGAAACTACTGCACACTTGACTACATCTTCATAGTATTCATTAGAAGCCTAAAGGTTTTCCTTCAAGGTCAAAGTATCAATTAGTTTTGACGTACCTAATCATTTCCTTTAGTAGTATAGGTTTGGTAAATAGCAATTTGCCTGTGGGAAAGGAATGAAAAGCAAATCCACACTTCTCATTGGATACTTCTCTTGAATTGGATTCCAAATCTGTACTTTTCTCTTGTATACAGACAGCAAAGTTTCTGAGTTTTGATTCAGGATTTGATGAACCAAAGTCAAATCTTGTGAAAGGAAGCATAACCTCCTCCTGAACTTCCTGTATAGCTAGCTGCCCCTTGCCTTTGCGGTTATCAAAATTCTGTGAAAGTGTTCACCCAACAAATCTAATGACCCAACTGTGATATTCTATTTGCTTTTTTATCAAAGAGAGAACAGGTTACTTTGTCTACTCGGGTTTTGTGAATTCCTTTTGTCTTTCCTGATGTTCATTCATTCATTTATTTATGCAGATTTGTTCAGCGTATTCTATGTGCCAGGCTAATGCAGGCAACAAATAAGGCAGGCATTGCCCTGCGCCCGTGGAGTGGACATTCTAGTATGGAAAATGGATAATAAAGAAATAATTAATCAATTACAACTGCAGTGTATGCTGCAAAGGAAAAATAAAAGGGCAGGTGTTATATCAAAAGGACCTACCTTAGTAGGAAAAGTTAGCAGAGGCCTCCCAGAGGAAGTGATATTTAAGCTGAACTCTGGAGATGGATGGGTATCCGCTAGGAGAAAGAACTATGGAAGAAGGAGTTGAGGAGGAGGGCCTTCGGGCAGAAGGAACAGCACATACAAAGGCTCTTTGGAAGAGAATGGGATGTGGCGGGTTCAAGGAAATGAGAGGAGTCCAATGTGGCTGGAATGATAAGAGCCAGGGTGAAGACATGCATGTGATATTGAAACTACAATAGTCACTTAAGAGCTGTCAACCTCAAGCATAATATTCAAACTCTTTGAGCCTTGGAATGAGGACGAGAAAGGATAATGGCCACTCTTCTTTCCAACCTCCTCCCACCCACAAGGAGGCATCTATATGAAATCTACCCCCCATCCTCCCCCAACCCCCCACCCCTGTCCAGCTAATCCTTGAGGGTTTAAGGGTATCAATAACATCTTCTAAGCACCAGGCACCATGTCACAGGCTGGGAGTAGAAACATGAATAACAATAGGTATACAATAAAGATGAACGGATTGAGAGGAAAAGACAGAGCCCTGCAGGACCCCCCAGCCTCTGTCATAGGGAGCGGGGGCAGGAGGAAGGAAGGCTGCCCTGAGACTCAGTCACAGCTGGGATGAAATCATTTGGAAGGCATGTCAGTCAGATTAGATTAAGATCTTTAGCAGATCCTAATGACTGAAAATGTTTCTATGCCCTTCCTTCCACCCAAATGCATTTCAAAATCATATCTTATGTTTAAAAAACAACAAGAAAAAGACATATGCTGAAAATAAAGTCTAAGTATTTTGATGATGTAATTTTGGTTAGGTTGGAAACCTGAACTGTACTCATTTTGATTTTTTTTTTTTTTTACTCATGTATACCTTTCCGTGTCCTTGCTTTGCCAGTCACCTAAGTACATTTGCCCTGCCATTTGAATAATTCATCAGTGACTCCAGCGCAGGGCCTGACAGAAGTAGGTTCATTCTATTGGGGTTCTGGGATAGGGTAGGAGAACAGGAGAGGAGGCACCAATCAACCCTTATCTAAGAAAGTGACACATCAGTTAAGAAACTGATTTTGGTTGCTATTTTTTTTAAGTCCCTAAAATAACAAAGTTAGTCTAATTCTCTCTTACCTCAACTGTACAAATATAAGCCATCCCAAGACCAATATGGTGGATTTACATTGTATTGGTCCCCAGCTCCTTAGATGTTAGGGCTCTGCCACCCTCAACACGTGGCTCTCGTTCCATGATCTAACTTGGCTGCTCAGCTCTTCCCATCACATCTGCATCTCCTCTGCAGGAAAGAGGGATTGAAATAAAGCGAAAGCATGCTCATTCCTTCTAAGGGTGTCACCCACTTTTGATCACATCCTATTGGCCAGACTTAGTCACATGGCTATAGTTAGCTACCAGGAAGACTGGGTAATGTAGTCTTTAGCTAGGTGGCCATGTTCTTGGCTAAAACTCCATGGGTCCTAATTCTAAAGGAAAAAAGAAGAATGGATTTTGGAGAACAACCAGCAGCGGCCACCACACATGACCTGTGGGCATGGGTAGGGTGGGCAGCCAGACACAACCAAATGTGAAAATTATCCATGAGGTTTTACAATGCCCATGTTATAGAAGAGAAACATGAAAACGCAGAGGTTAATATAGAGCAGCCGACCAATGCAGGTGGTGGGAGAGGTTCCTCCCTGGGGGCAGGCAATAAAGAAGTGTATTGTCTGCATAAGAGTAACAACACCCAAGCAAAGGTCTTCTGCTTCTCATTATCACCAGGCACTAGTGACCCCAACATATCAATGATCAAACACTTCTCCCTGCAGGGCCAGATGATTCCTGATGGCCCCCCAGCCCCCCCCTTACCCCCCCCCCCCCGTCCTCCCACCCCAGCTCTGAGGAGACAGGAAGTACTGGGAGAGGAGTTAAACACACTGGAGGCTGAACAAACAATGAGGAAGGACAGTGGGGCAGGTGTCCCTTACACACACACATACACACACATGCACATACATATACACACACAGTCCTGGCTGATTCTTTTATCACTAATGCATGACCCTGTCCTTGAACCCAGGATAATCTGGTATTTAAAGTGCTGTAGAGATCTTTGTTCCAATTCTGACTCTGTCACTTCCTAGGTCTGTGACTTTGAACAAGTTGGTGAGTTTACAGTCTAGCTAAACCAATGAGTAACTCTCAAACTTGAGTCCAGGTGAGTCAGGATCACTTGGTGGCTTGTTAAAACACAAAACAGGGAGGAAAGGGAGCAATGGGGGCACCCCCAGGGTCTCTGATTCAATAGGTCTGGGATGATGTTTGGAGAATTAGAATTTCTAACACGTTCCCAAATTATATTGATGCTATTGGCCCAGAGGCCACTGGTATAAGAGGAGGGAAATGTGTTTTACCTTTCATTTTAGTGTCTGCAAATGGTCATAAAAGAACCTGATGTACTGGGAGGTCATGGGAGTTTTAATTGTTTTTGAAAACAAAAAAAAATACATAGCAATAACATATTATATTATTGGATGATTTATAATTTCCTCTTTTCTTTCACAAAAAGCCTAAACATTACTAATAATAACAATAGCTGACAGTCTTTGTCAGCCTCATAGATTTTAAGTTCAATGAGACAAAGGACCATTATAAATACACCACCCGTCCCATAATTATTGTTCCATAAATATTTATTGGACACATGAGCTTATCGAGTTCTTTACTATGTCCCAGGCATGACACTGTGTACTTTATGGGCATTATTTCCATTGATCCTCAAAGTAACCATGAAGTAGATGCTAATATTAGCCCCACTTCATAGATGGGAAAACTGAAGCTCACAGAGGTTAAGCATCTTGCCAAGCATCATTTCTCAAAAGATGGCCAAGTCAGGACTTAAACCCATTTCTGCTTGACCCCAAGGTCTGCTCTTAATCATGATTCTCTATCCCGGGGGATCAGCACGCTATGGCCTACAGGCTGAATCCTGCTTGCCACCTTTTCTCGTAGGACCCATGAGTTAAGAATAATTTTACATTTGTAAACGGTTGCAAAAAACTAAAGGAATCCAAACAAAAGAACCCTATTTCATGACACCTAAAAATTGAAATTCAAATTTCCATATCCCTCAATGAAGTTTTATTGGAATCCAGCCACACCCATTTGTTTACATATTATCTGTGGCTGCTTCTGTGCTCTAATTACAGACATCAGTAGTGGCAAAAGAGCCCAGATGGCTCCCAAAGCCCAAACTATTTACTCTCTTCCCTTAACAGAAAAAGTTTGCTGATCTCTGCTCTTTGGCTTCATATTATCCCTTTCTTAATGTTAGATTCAAGGAGAAATCGCTCCAGGTGAAAGTCATCACAATTAATCGTTTCTTTTATCTTTTTAAACAACGCCCTGTTTCAATGAGCCGCCTGCAATCCCACCATTAAAGCTCCAGTGTTTTGGCTTAATGCTGGCTTCAAGTAGTGCCTTTCAAGAGGCGAATCCCCCTGAGAGCGGTAGCTCATTATTTGGTTAATAACAGTGAAAGAAAGCACTGTGGTGTTTAGCAAAAGGCAATGGTCCAAGGAAAAGGCCACCAGTATTCCCAAAATGCGGCAGTGTCTAGTTTTCCAGTCCAATTTCCCGGAGTGAAACAAACCCCTCTAGCCCAGGCCGTGGTTTCTACAGGTTCCAGCCAGTCTGAATTCCCAGGTCTTGGGCAAGATATGTTGGAGACTTAGCCTGTTTGCTGGATCCCAAAGAATCAAAGATAAGGATTAGAATGGTCAGGTTCACACAGAGAATTGTTGATTGTGTTTTATCCTTTTAAATATGTGTAAGTCATAGAAAGCTCTGCAGTCAAAAATATTGACTGCATTGATCTCTGCCAACCACAGAAGCAGCCCATGTGGGCTGCAGTGGAAAGGCTGTGAACCACTTAAAATAAAGATTTATCCAACAGAAGACACAGCTCCTTGCCTGCTTCCCCTCCCCCACCCTGAAAGCAAGTTCGAAAATGCACAAATGCCAGTCAGCAGAGGGAAAAAGTACTTTTGCAGTACCCACCCCCCCACGCACACACACCCCTTGACATCAGCATGCAGGCCTTGAGTCCAGCGCCACGTTTCAGGGCAAGCGAGAATACAAATTTCTGCAGCACGCAGAGATTTTACAAGGAATGTGTCGGAGTGAATCGTATTACAAGGCCTGATGAGCAATGTTAGTTTTCTTACAGAGAGCAGCACCTTCATCATTCAAAGGGAAAAAAAGACATTGCCGGTCAAGAGCCCTCTGTTTGCACATCCCGCAGCCCTGTTCCAGAGCAAAATATTTATGCATCACTCCCTTATTTGGCTAATCAACCTTCTGTTCTGCAAGGTCAGCCAGCTACTCTGAGACAGCCCCTCTGCCGAATGTTGGGGACGTGGCTCTGCCCTCGGGAAGTCTACGGGCAGAGAGACATCCATCTCCAGGCTTCTTGGCCACAGAGGGTCCCATGTCCTAAGTCTGAGAGCACAGGGCCTGGGCACGTAGTAGGGGCTCAGCCAGTGTTTGTCAAACTGATGACTAGGTGAATAATGCTAGGAACAGAAAAACAAGTTGAAATCATAGAAGAATACCTAAGTCAGCCAGGCTCCAGAAAAGAGCTGAGATTTGCCCTGGGCCTTGAAAGATGCATAAGAGTTGGGGAGATGGGGAAGGACGGAATGATTCTTCTGGCAGAAGGAAACAGAGGATGGATCTTTCTCCCCAAGGCCTTTCTAGAAATAGGCACTGAACAGATCAATAGAACTAAGTGTCTCCATACATGCACAGAAACCTTCTAGAATTCAACTAGTAAACACTGCCAGGGTTGTTCAGAATGCATCCAAGCTTCCTTCTGCAGCCATTTATGGCATTGCTCAGGGCCTGGCAGTTAGAGCAGTAGTTTTTCCTGTGCGATGCTCTGAAGAGGACCCAAGGAGTGGCAGTCATGTGTCCTAAAGTCGCCCAGGGTGGGAGGAGAGAGCCCAGCACACAAGCCACACAGGATCTGCAGGGTGAAAGGAGGGTAGACAGGGCTGGCATCCTGGGCAGGGATGATGTGTAGCTTCCCAGGGGGAAGAGGAAGGAAGGGCTTCAGGCTTCAATTCTACTCCACCTTTAATGAGCCCCACCAGGGCTGGTCACCAGGCTTGGCGCAGGGACATAAGGAGGAGGCACAGCCCAGGAGGGGCAGCTTGGTGCAGTTGGTGAGAACGTAGGCTCAGAACATCATTCACTCACTCACTCAGTTCATTCACCTAATATGCACTGAGTACCGGATATAGTAACCGAAGACCAAATAAAGTGCTGCCCTTGTAGAAGTTATATTCCAATAGAAAAAGACAATAAATAAATATTATTTTTTCTTGAGTGCTTATTATGTGCTGGGCACTGCTTTAGGCACTTTATGTAACACCGTTACATACAACATCTAGAGGCACCTGGGTGGCTCAGTGGTTGAACATTTGCCTTTGGCTCAGGTCGCGATCCCAGGGTCCTGGGATCGAGTCCCGCATCAGGCTCCCTGTAGGGAGCCTGCTTCTTACTCTGCCTATGTCTCTGCTTCTCTCTGTGTGTCTCTTATGAATAAATAAATAAAATCTAAAGAAAAAAAACAACAATTAAAACTCACAAGAACCCTGTAAGATAAGTTATAATTATACTTCCATTTTACAGATGAGGAAACTGAGTGACAGAGTTTTAGCAAGAGTTCGGGCAGGGATCTGGGGCACAGGCACCTGGCTCCAGAGTCTGCTGTCACCTGCCACTGTGTGCTGTCATGAGGTAGAGAGTGGCCAAGGTTGGGACAGGGGACAGCTATAAGTGCTAGTGTGATCTAGGAAGGCCCTCAGAGCAAGGACATGGGGCACTCCAGGGAGAAGGAACACAAGGGCCACGGCCCTGAGGAGGAGGCGGGTGAGTGAGTGGCTGCAGTTTCATGAGGGAGTCAAGCATGGCAGGAAACAAACCAGACCGGGAGGCTGGTCACACCTCATGCAGAGTCTGTCACCTTCCTATTTGAGATTCATGCATTTAAGCTGTTTGACCTCTTGAGCCTCTTTCTGCATCTGAACCACAGGACAAAATGTTGAAAAAAGAATGGACACAATGTGCTCACCCGGACCCTGGAATAGAGCAAGCACTCTAACCAGGGCTGTCGTTGCTGTTAGGAAGACCAGTGACTGTACTCAAGAATGTCACTGTCAGGAGACTTACAGAAAATGACAATACACTAGGGCCTGGGTACAAAATGTTTCTCATTCCCCAGGAACCTTGACAGACTGGATGGGGTTTACCTTGTGCATCTGCTTTCCCTTCTTCAAGAGAAAGCTCAGCCACCTGCTCTGGGCCATCGGCCTCACTTTGAGTGGGAACCCTCCTGACTGTCCCTCCTTCCACTCACCCCAGGCCCCCAGAGTGACCTGCCACTGTTTACATCAGGTTTCTTCTTTGCATTGACTCACCATTTTTACCTAAATCAAATGAACACTCTGCAAACCCTCCACCATAAAGGGAAAATCAGCTTTGCTTGTCATAAATAGGGAATCCACCATGACAATGAAAATGTAACAGCCACAAAACTGCGGCATCAAAGTTCTTGACAGACATGTTGCTGATCAAAGGCTCTGAGCCTAAGTCCTGCTCTGTCTTTGCAGAAAGGGGAGGTTACAAGTGTTAGAGAGGTGTTTGCCTTCAATCACGCAGAGGTCACCTTCGACCTCGACAGAAAAAGTAAAAGAAATGTCGTATTCAAGCATCACATAAAATATACCTCTTCCCTAGTATTTTATCCCATTGTAGGAAAGATTGAAGTAAGAGGTGTTCAGGGACCCATGGGTCAAGAGACCTATTTATAACGATCTGTGTGTCTTTTAGCAGGTTAATGCCCCTCTCTGGACTCTGTGCCTAATGGGAGTGAGTGATAAAGATGTTGTTCCAGATGTAGCTCTTCAAGAAGCAGTTGTTAGGTTGATTCTGGTCCAGATTGATTTTTTTTCTAGAAAAATCAGAAATTGGAGTCTCAATATAAGTGAAGTTTCTACAAAGTTAAGTTTATTTTAAGGGCTCTTTTTAATCTAAAATTCACCCAACAATATACATTCAATGGTATTTGTGGAGCAACCACTCTATGGGCAACAGGTCTTTTTTTTTAAGATTTTATTTATTTATTCATGAGAGATAGAGAGAGAGAGAGAGCCAGAGACACAGGCAGAGGGAGAAGCAGGCTCCATGCAGGGAACCTGACGTGGGACTCCATCCCTGGTCTCCAGGATCACGCCCTGGGCTGAAGGCGGTGCTAAACCACTGAGCCACCCGGGCTGCCCCCAATAGGTCTTTGGTAGAAAGATTTGCTCCTTCTTTGGGAAAATTTAAATGTCTCCTCTTTTTATTACACGATGGTCATAGTAACTCCTTTCTTGTTCTATGTGTCCATGCACAGCAAATTAAAAATCTGGTCACTTACATAATTTTCTTTCTTTCTTTTTTTCCTGGAAATTTCACTGGTCTGTCCATTATATCCCCAAATCTAGGAGCTCCTGCATTAGTGATTCTGTGTGAGCTCAAGAACGCTGGCATCCATGTGTGTGATTCTTTGCAAAAACTCCAGCAAATGTCAAAGCCAAAGGAGCCAGCAGGTGACAAACTGAGCAAGGGGATCATCTAGGGACCGAGGAAGCTGGCCTGCCCATGCCTCAGCTAGTGGGCTTGGAACTTCTCACATCCAGGAGTTGATGCCTTGGGAGAATGTGTTTCAGCAACACTTGATCTTATGCTCATGGGAAAAAAGAGAAAGCCTGGTTTTCACATGTGGTCCTGGGAACTGGATCTAGTAGACGAGCCCCAAGTTGGGATTTGTGCTCACAGTTTCCAAAGCTCACCCTCTGAGAGTGCAGGTAGATAAGAGGGTTAAATATAGCCCCTTGTTGTCACTAACCAACATGCCTTAAGCCAAATGCAGGTGGTAAAAGGATGGAGCAGGATGTCATGGAAAGAGCTTGGACTTTGGGTCTGTGGAACCAGAGCCCTCATTCATAATTGAATAACTTTGGGCAGAAAGATAACCTCTCTGGAACTGTTTGCTTATCTGTAAATCAGATTTTTTTATCCTACCTTGTCAATTCTACAGGAGATTAGAAATAATGTCTGGGGAGAAAAAAAAAGAAAGAATGTCTGGTGTTGCAAACTAGATGACAGTGGTTTTATTTTATAAGTAAAATACTTGAACCCAGCTCTTCAGGTCTCTCCCTCTAGCTGCACCTCTGCGGGGGGGCGGGGGGGGGGGTCACTGGCTGTCCTTTGCTACCCTCCTGCCTCACCTTGAGCCTGTGAAAGAGGCATCAACGTTCCCTCCCTCCTTATCTTCTGTTTCTGTGCTGCCACTGGAGAGGGCCACACAGCAAATATAAGATTCCAAGCCCGTGTTTCTGGGCCCAGCTCTTCTCAGGCCCAGAATCCAATATAAAGCAATTTTCTTGGCAACAGGGTTAACAGCCACTAGCCTAGGAAATCAGGAGCCACCCACAGAAATGAAACACTTGCTTGTCTCACTGAAGCCTGGGTGTTTGGTGACTATGGAAACAAGTATCTTAGGGGTTGTGAGAGTAGAGGCCTAAGCCTCAGCAGATTTGCCCACAGAGCAGATGACCACCTCCCCAGATGGCCCAGGACAAAGGAGGATTTCCAAGATGCCAGGCTTCCAGTTGAAAACCAGGGATGTCCTAGGCAAACCAGGACAAGTCGGTCACCGACTGGGTTACCCCCAAGGCTTGATCTGCAGAGAAGCCCTTGGATGGAATATTCTTTCTAGCTCTATAATGTCAGGACTGTGATTCCAGATGTGTTCTTGACACCTTAAGGCCCCTCTTGGGTTGGGACACTCCCGAGTGTCCGAATCTCTGTCACGATACGGTTCTTCAGTGATTCTTACAAAATGGTCTTCCTTGGTTCACAAAGTGATATTGGCGTGCCATCTTAGCCTGAGTCCCTCGATTCCACCATATTAGAGCTTTAGAAAGTACCCCCAGAAATACCTGTTTAATGAGTAAAAAGTAACCAAAATGAATGGGCATGGTTGAAGGTTAAAGGCTTGATTGGATGTAGATAAATGGGGGATGACAATTGCAGGTGTAGGAGTCCTACCTTCCTATCAAAGCCACCGCATTTATCTCCTGAAGATGTGTTATCACATCTTCCTGATCAGATCCTTTAAATCCCATTGACTTAGCTAAATCCTGCGTGGCAGGTACAGAGGGCAGGGGGTGTAGCCTGGGCTCTGACTCTCAGCCTGGACCTGACCTCTTGACCATGAGCTCTGCTTACTCACCTGTACACAAGCACGCCCAGGAGACGCTTCCCAGTTCCTCCCTTGAGCCTTCTACAACCATCCCTAACACTGCTCTCGTCACCCCTCCACGTGAAACACTTGCCTTTTGACTCAGACCTTATTAAGAGATGCTTTCACACACAGAGAAACAGGTTCTGGGGGTGGGAGCTGTGTCCCAGAGCACGGGGATGTGAGATCAAGGGAGCTTCTCGTGCCTCCTGACCACATCAGACGACAGGCAGCACCCACCCTCCCCTGTCACCTCGTGCTCACTGGCCCGGCACTAGTCCTGGGGCCGCAGCTCTGGGTCACGGGGAGGGAGAGAGTCAGACTCCTTTTCACCATCTGAGTCTGCAATCAGGTGTCACATCCTCTGTGAAGGCTTTGCTGACCTTCCAGAGAAAAGCTGGTACTTTGTCCCCTGTTCGTCCCTCCACTGTAGTGTTGATTTCACTGCATCAAAGGCATTTTATTGGACAGCCTCGGTGGCGCAGCAGTTTAGCACCGCCTGCAGCCCAGGGTGTGATTCTGGAGACCCAGGATGGAGTCCCACGTCAGGTTCTCTGTGGAGCCTGCTTCTCCCTCTGCCTGTGTCTCTGCCTCTCTCTCTCTCTCTCTGTGTCTGTCATGAATAAATAAACAAAGGCATTTTATTTACCATTCTGCTCCATTGAGAGCACCTGGGAGCGGGGACTGGGAAGCCAGGGCTCAGCCCTGTGTCAGGCAGCCAGCTTTGTGCTCAACCGCTGATGGCTGGTTGAATTCGTGAACCAAAAAATGACCAAATTAGTAAATGGAGTGCCAGAGTCAATGTGGCTCCAACCACAGCAAAATGCATGAATCTGGCTGTTTCTGAGGCCTAATTATTGGGAGAAAGATTTGCCAGGGGGCACTGACTAATCCAGAAGCAGTGTTGGTCTTGGTTAAACCGAGTTATGAACACAAGGACTGCAAGGTGAAGATCCGTGTTTTTCCACCTGAAGTGTTTTATTTTTCCCTGTTTTCTTTAGAATTTTTTAACACTTATGCCCATTATCATGTCCTCAAGTTGAGATCTCCAGCAGTTCGTTCATTGTCTTAGAGCAAGTTCTGTGCACTTTCATCAGCCTCCTTACATCTTACAGTTCAGAGTTTGTTATAACTTGAGGGTTTTAATGACTCTCCCTGAGTCTAGATCTAAGGGAAAAAGTCATCAGTAAAGAGAAAGGTAAGGACGCAGGGCTAAGTAGGGGGGCCATGAAGGGGAAGCTCTTCCAGACTTTGAAGCAGGCCCAGGGAGGGCAACTGGCTCCTGTGCGTGGGCACCACTGCCCTCCAGTGGAGGGAACATCAGGCCCACTCAGGAGGGCCATGGCAGCCAGGTAGAGGACCACAGTCAGGGCCTGGAGCATCCACATCTATAGGCCCGCCATGAGGTCTGCCTTCTGGAAGCTCTCCCAAAGGGCCACCCAGCATCTAACTCAGGCAAATGAGCTCCATGGGAGGGGTGAGTAGACTGTTTTGTTCGTTGTTTGTTTCCAACTGTGTGACTTTTTTTGGGTATCCTTGGAAATAGAAAAAAAGAACCAAGAAGGACTTGCCAGTCCTAGAAATGGCAGCCATGGTGTCTTGGATGAAGTGTCCACATGTGTCCTACTCACGTGCCTCCTCATTGTCAACTCGCTTCTTTGGGAATGAGCAAGGAAGGAAAGACAGCAGTAACATGAAGGAACGCATCGCTAATGGTGGAATTTCGGATAGTACTGGGAGATTCCATCCATTCAAGTCACCCAATATGGAGCAATTGCCTTCTTTGTGTTCAGTACTAGGGAAAGAAAGACTGGGTGCCTGGGTGGCAATCAGTTAAGTGTTCAATCTTGGTTTCAGCTCAGGTCATGATCTTAGGGTTAGGAGATTGAGCCCCATGCCGGGCTCCATGCTCAGCACGGAGTTTGCTTGAGTTTCTCTCTCTCTCTCTCTCTGCCCCTTCCCACCTTCTCTCTAAAATAAGTAAATAAATCTAAAAAAACAATAATAATAAAGACTAAGACAGGACTTCTATCCTGAATGAGCTCACAGTTCCGTGGAATAAGCACACATAAAAAGCAAAATCCAGTTTGTAGCTAGTTAGAATCTCAGCATTTGTGGCTGAATCTGTGAATTTGACCATTTATTTCTCAGCAGCCCACATGATAGAGATGCGGTAACTTATATTTTTGCTGTGGCATAAATTTGATTTGTGTTGCAATGCTAATGAGAAAGAGCAAGTCAATAACCCAGTAAGTGCCCCTGGTCAGCCCCCCAGCATCCATTCTCAATGTGACTTTGCCCTCCCTCGCTCATCATAATGTAGGCCATACTACTAAGTGATATTAATACTCTGTTCCATTATGGAGAAGTGCCATGAAGTTTGTGGAGATCACATGATGTGTGAGGGTTGAAAAACTTTGCTGTATAAAAGTATTTACAGAAAACATGTGACTCACAAAGAAAATAAAAATTGGGAGAATCCCAGGAGCCCATATCCTAGCAAGCCTGGGTTCACAAATTTGAGAATCTGGGAAGATCCTATGTCCCATGCCCTTGCAAGCTGGCAAGAGTCAACAGGTCTACGATTATTATGATCAGATTTCCCGGATGAAAATCAGCTCCTGTGGTGGATAAGTTCATGTCCTGGAAAACATTGGAAACCGAGAAGGTCATGGAAGCCTGAAGCCACACACATTGTATGTGCAGTGGGGGGATGCTCAGGACACGGATGAGAGTGAGCCCTTGCTCTCAGATCACACCTGGTCCACAGCCCCTGGGAGCTGAGAACACTCCACCACATGCATTTGTTTAGTCTGTTGGGGAGAACATATCAAACCAGAACACAGAGTTAACACGTTACTCCTTCAGTCAAAGGAGGGCCAACATCTGGCCACTGGCTGTGTGTTCTCAGGTTCCTGAGCAATTCCTGATGCATAGCCATTAACTCTATTATCCATTAGAAACAAATGCATTGGCCCAAATCCTACAGCTCCAATGAGGTCAGGAAGATCCTCCCAACGCAATGTCAAGGGTTGTCTGCAAGAGATGCGATATTAGCTCTGTGGTTGCCTGGTGGTTCATTCTTTGATAAAATAAATATTGACTAAGTACTTGTTATGTGCCAAGGACTGTCCTAAGGCAGTGAACAATGAGAGAAGGCTCCTGCTCGCAGCAGGACTAGCTTGTAACTTAGCACAGAGAGAGAAAACAAACAGGCTTTGAAGGCACCCACACAGGCCGAGGCGCTTCTGACCAGGTTGACGGTGTAACCAGTGCACCCAGGATGATCAATGAAGTCCTGACCAAAGTGAAACCAGTGCGTGAGGAGCGGGCAGCCATGCAAAGAACCACCAAGCCAAGCCTCCAAGGAAGAATGAACTGTGCCTGTGAGGGACAGAAAGGCCTTGTGGACTTGACAACAAATAGGAGGAGGTGAATTCAAAGGGACAGGAAGGAACCAAGATGGTTCAGGGACCCAAGGCCCATGTTAAAAAAGGATGCAAGAAAAAAAAAAGCCATTGGAGGGTTTTAAAGAAGAGGGAGGGGGTGTGTGCTGGTGACAGAGCAAGGGAAGGTAAACAAGACAGTGCTGCTCACCCAGAGTCCAAACCTGCTCTTGCATCATGACAAGTACGAGAGACTGTATGTTCCTCTAGGTCAACCTCCAGGACTAGCGTAAACCTAGCTGCACGCTTTCTCTGTGCTACATCTTATTAAAAAATTCACATGAACAGTTGCTCCAACTCTGCTTACCAGTAGTTGGGATCTGAGCTTTACAGACTTATCATTTGCGACAGAGACTACTTATTTCTTAGCAGCTTCCGAACTGGAGACACGGTAACTTGAACTTTTTTACTCTGTTGACGAGACGAGGGATGTGCACAGGAGTATGTCAAACACGGTGCACTTTCCCTGACACCTCTGCTCCAACTGATAAATGATTTGTTATTGACAAGCCATCGATAATCAATACTGTTCATGTAGAATCTGTGGTGAGGCATTTCCTTTCTACTCTAGTGAGGAATTGGCATCTTTCTATCTTGATCATAAAAAGATTGAATGTTGTATTGTCCTTTTTCTTTTTCTTCTCTTTTCTTTCTTTCTTTCTTTCTTTTTTTTTTTTTTTTTTTTTTTTTTTTTTGCATTGGTTGCCAGGAAGCTCATATCAGGCTTGGATGGTTAATCACAGGAACTATTTTAATTTTTATCATGAAGGTATTTGCTTTCTCCTCCTTTAATTAGCTTTATTATTTATTTCCATTTTATGTCGCCTTAAATCTTTTTGTGGCGGGAGGTGGAATATGAATAAAGCAAATTCCATACCTCAAAGCCATCACCCCCTCGTCTGCTTGATATGTACCCTAGAAATTTTATACCTACCAGTGGCAGGGTATGAATAGTTAGTTGAATTAGCAATTAAAGACACTATTATTGATCATTTCCACAAAATGTTAAGCTTCAGGACTTTAGCCAAGAATCATTTCTACTAGAAAATCAGGTTCCGCCATAAATTCAAGGTCTGAATATTGCCATCAGAAAGGTTTTAAGCTTAATATAAAACAGGAATGTTTCTCCTCACTGGAATGCATTTGCCAAAGAATTTCAACTTCTGTCTCCTTTCCTGTTGAACTTTAAAAACCGGAGAGACAACTGTCTGTTGAGACTGTTTTGTCTAGAGTCGGGCTTAAGGCAGCGATCCAGCGTGATAAATTTCAATTCTTTGTCCCCAAGTCAAAATTTCAGGAAGTGCCTCGATTGTACCCTGTTAATTGCAAAATCAACTTAAAGCAAAAAAGTAAAAGAATAAAAAAGCCTGTCTTCTCCTTGGCTTCCTACAAGCAGGAAGTCTGGGGGTGGTGGTTGCATGCAGACCCGAGGCCCATGTGTCTGTGATCTAGCAAATGAAAGCCACTTAGGACCAAGTTCAGCCCCGGAAAGCCCTGCTTCCTCTCTCCCTCCGGTCACCCATATCAACCTCAGTGTCATGGCTCTGGCGTTTGCTGGCCCAGCTGAGCATAACCACCCTGGAGTGATGGCCAGATAATCCCACACGGGGCATTTAGTCATAAACACAGATTCCTCATCTCAACTAACTATATGGACTAATGATGGTGTGGAGAAAAGAGAAAATGGTGCAAAGTTCCATAAGATATCCAAGGTAGTCCTCCATATCTTTTCAAGAAATTCTCGAAACCGGGGGGGAGGAGCAAGATGGCGGAAGAGTAGGGTCTCCAAATCACCTGTCTCCACCAAACTACCTAGAAAACCTTCAAATTATCCTGAAAATCTATGAATTCGGCCTGAGATTTAAAGAGAGACCAGCTGGAACGCTACAGTGAGAAGAGTTCGCCCATCTATCAAGGTAGGAAGACGGGGAAAAAGACATAAAGGAACAAAGGCCTCCAAGGGGGAGGGGCCCGCGAGGAGCCGGGCTGAGGCCGGGGCGAGTGTCCCCAGGACAGGAGAGCCCCGTCCCGGAGGAGCAGGAGCTGCACCGACCTTCCCGGGGGAAAGGGGCTCGCAGGGAAGTGGAGCAGGACCCAGGAGGGCGGGGATGCCCTCGGGATCCCGGGGACACTAACAGACACCTGCGCCCCGGGAGAGTGCGCCGAGCTCCCTAAGGGCTGCAGCGCGCACCGCGGGACCCGGCGGGACCCGGAGCAGCTGAAGGGGCTCGGGCGGCGGCTCCGCGGAGGGGGCTGCGCGGCCCCGGGAGCAGCTCGGAGGGGCTCGGGCAGAGGAAGAGGCTCCCTGCAGAGGGGACTGCGCGGTTCCAGGAGCAGCTCGGAGGGGCTCGGGGGCGGCTCCGCGGAGGGGGCTGCGCGGCCCGGGAGCGCGAATCCAACAGCGCAGGCTCCGGAGCACAGGGCGCCGGGACACAGCCCAGGATCCGGCCTCCCCCGGGACAGGCAGAGGCCGGGAGGGCCCAGGACAGCGAGGACGCTCCTGCCCCAGCTGAGCAGATCAGCGGCCCCGCCCCGGAGCCTCCAGGCCCTGCAGACGGAGTTCCTGCCGGAGCTGAACCCAGGTTTCCAGAGCTGCCCCGCCACTGGGGCTGTTCCTCCTGCGGCCTCACGGGGTAAACAACCCCCACCGAGCCCTGCACCAGGCAGGGGCACAGCAGCTCCCCCAACTGCTAACACCTGAAAATCAGCACAACAGGCCCCTCCCCCAGAACACCAGCTAGACGGACAACTTCCAGGAGAAGCCAAGGGACTTAAAGTACACAGAATCAGAAGATACTCCCCGGTGGTTCTTTTTTTGTTTGTTTGTTTTTGTTTTTGTTTTTGTTTTGTTTTGCTTTTTGATTTGTTTCCTTCCCCCACCCCCTTTTTTTCTCCTTTCTTTTTCTTTCTCTTTTTCTTCTTTTTTTTTTTTCTTTTTTTTTTTTCTTTTTCTTCCCTTTTTTTTTCTCTTTCTCTTTTCTTTCCTTCTTTCTCTCCTCTCTTTTTCTCTTTTTCCCAATACAACTTGCTTTTGGCCACTCTGCACTGAGCAAAATGACTAGAAGGAAAACCTCACCTCAAAAGAAAGAATCAGAAACAGTCCTCTCTCCCACAGAGTTACAAAATCTGGATTACAATTCAATGTCAGAAAGCCAATTCAGAAGCACTATTATACACCTACTGGTGGCTCTAGAAAAAAGTATAAAGGACTCAAGAGACTTCATGACTGCAGAATTTAGAGCTAATCAGGCAGAAATTAAAATCAATTGAATGAGATGCAATCCAAACTAGAAGTCCTAACGACGAGGGTGAACGAGGTGGAAGAACGAGTGAGTGACCTAGAAGACAAGTTGATAGCAAAGAGGGAAACTGAGGAAAAAAGAGACAAACAATTAAAAGACCATGAAGATAGATTAAGGGAAATAAACGACAGCCTGAGGAAGAAAAACCTACGTTTAATTGGGGTTCCCGAGGGCGCCGAAAGGGACAGAGGGCCAGAATATGTATTTGAACAAATTCTAGCTGAAAACTTTCCTAATCTGGGAAGGGAAACAGGCATTCAGATCCAGGAAATAGAGAGATCCCCCCCTAAAATCAATAAAAACCGTTCAACACCTCGACATTTAATTGTGAAGCTTGCAAATTCCAAAGATAAGGAGAAGATCCTTAAAGCAGCAAGAGACAAGAAATCCCTGACTTTTATGGGGAGGAGTATTAGGGTAACAGCAGACCTCTCCACAGAGACCTGGCAGGCCAGAAAGGGCTGGCAGGATATATTCAGGGTCCTAAATGAGAAGAACATGCAACCAAGAATACTTTATCCAGCAAGGCTCTCATTCAAAATAGAAGGAGAGATAAAGAGCTTCCAAGACAGGCAGCAACTAAAAGAATATGTGACCTCCAAACCAGCTCTGCAAGAAATTTTAAGGGGGCCTCTTAAAATTCCCCTTTAAGAAGAAGTTCAGTGGAACAGTCCACAAAAACAAAGACTGAATAGATATCATGATGACACTAAACTCATATCTCTCAATAGTAACTCTGAATGTGAACGGGCTTAATGACCCCATCAAAAGGCGCAGGGTTTCAGACTGGATAAAAAAGCAGGACCCATCTATTTGCTGTCTACAAGAGACTCATTTTAGACAGAAGGACAACTACAGCCTGAAAATAAAAGGTTGGAGAACCATTTACCATTCGAATGGTCCTCAAAAGAAAGCAGGGGTAGCCATCCTTATATCAGATAAACTAAAATTTACCCCAAAGACTGTAGTGAGAGATGAAGAGGGACACTATATCATACTTAAAGGATCTATTCAACAAGAGGACTTAACAATCCTCAATATATATGCTCCGAATGTGGGAGCTGCCAAATATATAAATCAATTATTAACCAAAGTGAAGAAATACTTAGATAATAATACACTTATACTTGGTGACTTCAATCTAGCTCTTTCTATACTCGATAGGTCTTCTAAGCAAAACATCTCCAAAGAAACGAGAGCTTTAAATGATACACTGGACCAGATGGATTTCACAGATATCTACAGAACTTTACATCCAAACTCAACTGAATACACATTCTTCTCAAGCGCACATGGAACTTTCTCCAGAATAGACCACATATTGGGTCACAAATCGGGTCTGAACCGATACCAAAAGATTGGGATTGTCCCCTGCATATTCTCAGACCATAATGCCTTGAAATTAGAACTAAATCACAACAAGAAGTTTGGAAGGACCTCAAACACATGGAGGTTAAGGACCATCCTCCTAAAAGATAAAAGGGTCAACCAGGAAATTAAGGAAGAATTAAAAAGATTCATGGAAACTAATGAGAATGAAGATACAACCGTTCAAAATCTTTGGGATGCAGCAAAAGCAGTCCTAAGGGGGAAATACATCGCAATACAAGCATCCATTCAAAAACTGGAAAGAACTCAAATACAAAAGCTAACCTTACACATAAAGGAGCTAGAGAAAAAACAGCAAATAGATCCTACACCCAAGAGAAGAAGGGAGCTAATAAAGATTCGAGCAGAACTCAATGAAATCGAGACCAGAAGAACTGTGGAACAGATCAACAGAACCAGGAGTTGGTTCTTTGAAAGAATTAATAAGATAGATAAACCATTAGCCAGCCTTATTAAAAAGAAGAGAGAGAAGACTCAAATTAATAAAATCATGAATGGGAAAGGAGAGATCACTACCAACACCAAGGAAATACAAACGATTTTAAAAACATATTATGAACAGCTATACGCCAATAAATTAGGCAATCTAGAAGAAATGGACGCATTCCTGGAAAGCCACAAACTACCAAAACTGGAACAGGAAGAAATAGAAAACCTGAACAGGCCAATAACCAGGGAGGAAATTGAAGCAGTCATCAAAAACCTCCCAAGACACAAAAGTCCAGGGCCAGATGGCTTCCCAGGAGAATTTTATCAAACGTTTAAAGAAGAAATCATACCTATTCTCCTAAAGCTGTTTGGAAAGATAGAAAGAGATGGAGTACTTCCAAATTCGTTCTATGAAGCCAGCATCACCTTAATTCCAAAGCCAGACAAAGACCCCGCCAAAAAGGAGAATTACAGACCAATATCCCTGATGAACATGGATGCAAAAATTCTCAACAAGATACTGGCCAATAGGATCCAACAGTACATTAAGAAAATTATTCACCATGACCAAGTAGGATTTATCCCTGGGACACAAGGCTGGTTCAACACCCGTAAAACAATCAATGTGATTCATCATATCAGCAAGAGAAAAACCAAGAACCATATGATCCTCTCATTGGATGCAGAGAAAGCATTTGACAAAATACAGCATCCATTCCTGATCAAAACTCTTCAGAGTGTAGGGATAGAGGGAACATTCCTCGACATCTTAAAAGCCATCTATGAAAAGCCCACAGCAAATATCATTCTCAATGGGGAAGCACTGGGAGCCTTTCCCCTAAGATCAGGAACAAGACAGGGATGTCCACTCTCACCACTGCTATTCAACATAGTACTGGAAGTCCTAGCCTCAGCAATCAGACAACAAAAAGACATTAAAGGCATTCAAATTGGCAAAGAAGAAGTCAAACTCTCCCTCTTCGCCGATGACATGATACTCTACATAGAAAACCCAAAAGTCTCCACCCCAAGATTGCTAGAACTCATACAGCAATTCGGTAGCGTGGCAGGATACAAAATCAATGCCCAGAAGTCAGTGGCATTTCTATACACTAACAATGAGACTGAAGAAAGAGAAATTAAGGAGTCAATCCCATTTACAATTGCACCCAAAAGCATAAGATACCTAGGAATAAACCTAACCAAAGATGTAAAGGATCTATACCCTCAAAACTATAGAACACTTCTGAAAGAAATTGAGGAAGACACAAAGAGATGGAAAAATATTCCATGCTCATGGATTGGCAGAATTAATATTGTGAAAATGTCAATGTTACCCAGGGCAATATACACGTTTAATGCAATCCCTATCAAAATACCATGGACTTTCTTCAGAGAGTTAGAACAAATTATTTTAAGATTTGTGTGGAATCAGAAAAGACCCCGAATAGCCAGGGGAATTTTAAAAAAGAAAACCATATCTGGGGGCATCACAATGCCAGATTTCAGGTTGTACTACAAAGCTGTGGTCATCAAGACAGTGTGGTACTGGCACAAAAACAGACACATAGATCAGTGGAACAGAATAGAGAATCCAGAAGTGGACCCTGAACTTTATGGGCAACTAATATTCGATAAAGGAGGAAAGACTATCCATTGGAAGAAAGACAGTCTCTTCAATAAATGGTGCTGGGAAAATTGGACATCCACATGCAGAAGAATGAAACTAGACCACTCTCTTTCACCATACACAAAGATAAACTCAAAATGGATGAAAGATCTAAATGTGAGACAAGATTCCATCAAAATCCTAGAGAAGAACACAGGCAACACCCTTTTTGAACTCGGCCATAGTAACTTCTTGCAAGATACATCCACGAAGGCAAAAGAAACAAAAGCAAAAATGAACTATTGGGACTTCATCAAGATAAGAAGCTTTTGCACAGCAAAGGATACAGTCAACAAAACTCAAAGACAACCTACAGAATGGGAGAAGATATTTGCAAATGACATATCAGATAAAGGGCTCGTTTCCAAGATCTATAAAGAACTTATTAAACTCAACACCAAAGAAACAAACAATCCAATCATGAAATGGGCAAAAGACATGAACAGAAATCTCACAGAGGAAGACATAGACATGGCCAACATGCATATGAGAAAATGCTCTGCATCACTTGCCATCAGGGAAATACAAATGAAAACTACAATGAGATACCACCTCACACCAGTGAGAATGGGGAAAATTAACAAGGCAGGAAACAACAAATGTTGGAGAGGATGCGGAGAAAAGGGAACCCTCATACACTGTTGGTGGGAATGTGAACTGGTGCAGCCACTCTGGAAAACTGTGTGGAGGTTCCTCAAACAGTTAAAAATATACCTGCCCTACGACCCAGCAATTGCACTGTTGGGGATTTACCCCAAAGATACAGATGCAATGAAACGCCGGGACACCTGCACCCCGATGTTTCTAGCAGCAATGGCCACGATAGCCAAACTGTGGAAGGAGCCTCGGTGTCCAACGAAAGATGAATGGATAAAGAAGATGTGGTTTATGTATACAATGGAATATTACTCAGCTATTAGAAATGACAAATACCCACCATTTGCTTCAACGTGGATGGAACTGGAGGGTATTATGCTGAGTGAAGTAAGTCAGTCGGAGAAGGACAAACATTATATGTTCTCATTCATTTGGGGAATATAAATAATAGTGAAAGGGAATATAAGGGAAGGGAGAAGAAATGTGTGGGAAATATCAGAAAGGGAGACAGAACGTAAAGACTGCTAACTCTGGGAAACGAACTAGGGGTGGTAGAAGGGGAGGAGGGCGGGGGGTGGGAGTGAATGGGTGACGGGCACTGGGTGTTATTCTGTATGTTAGTAAATTGAACACCAATAAAAAAAAATAAAATAAAAAAAAAAATAAAAAAAAAAAAAATAAAAAAAAAAAAATAAAATAAAAAAAAATAAAAAAAAAAAAAAAAAGAAATTCTCGAAACCAGCAAGAACCTTTTTTAATAATATAAATAACAAATACCCGCTAAAGGGAAATTAAAGCATTCAGGTAGACCACAAGGGAGGTGGGGTGGGGAGGAAGAAAGATGTGAACGTGTATTACTAACATCTCAGTAGACAGCAATGTTTGGTACACAAAGTCTAGGTCAGGGGTTGACAAACAGAGGCCCTAGGCTAAATTCAGCCTGCTTCCCGTGTTTTTATTTTTTTTAATTTTAATTTTTGTTAAAGATGTATTTATACATTCATGAGAGTCACAGAGAGAGAGAGAGAGGCAGAGACACAGGCAGAGGGAGAAGCAGGCCCCATGCAGGGAGCCCACTGTGGGACTCGATTCCGGGACTCCAGGATCAGGCCCTGGGCCAAAGGCAGATGCTCAACCACTGAACTACCCAGGCGTCCCCTGCTTCTGGTGTTTTTAAAATAAAGTTTCATTGGACACTCCCATGCCCATTTGTTTACATATTATCTTTGGCTAATTTTATGATTCAGTGGCAGAGCAGAACAAAGACTACATGGCCTGCAAAGCTTAAAATATTTATTACTTATTATCTGGCCCTTTACAGAATAAGTTTGCCAACCCATGATCTACACTTTTTGTCTCTACGTGGTTGTGTTTATATGTAATCTCATGCACACAAATTTTTTTTTTTTACTTTTTAGTTCAAAATGATCATAAACCCACAGGAAGTTATAAAAACATTTGTAAAGAGAAGTTCTGTGCACCTTTCATCCAGCTTCCCCCGTTAGCATCTTGCCTGACGCTAGGACGGTATCAAAACCAAAGTGGATTCCCATTTTACCAGTTTCCCTGCAATCATTGGTGGTGATACACACACTTTTTAAATATAAAAATGACATGAAATACGATGCCTTTAAAGTTAAGAGGGACTTAATATGACAATAAAAAAAAGAAGAAGAAGAAGAAACGTAAACGTCATTAGTGTATCATGAGAAATCCCCAGGAGTCCAATCTGATCTATTAGCCAGGATGAAAAATCAGCATCAGTAGGCACTCTCAGATCACGTCGACCAAGACTTCTGGTAGGGCTTACATGTTTTATTTTCACCTAAACTTATAATCCTTTCTACTTTCTCCCTCCTGCACCCCTATCATCTTGACACTTAAAAAAAAAAAAGTGTGCCTGAAATATGACTGGAGAATCAAAGATGACAGCACATTGATAAGGTCCAGAAAGTCTCAGCTCCTCTGAAGCCAGCGATTAAAGAGGAAAGTGACATTTGGTTTATTCAAATATGTTTATCTGACATCTGTCTGGGATTCGTCTGAAGTATGTAGAGCTCCTTCCCAATCTCTTCCCACAATGTGCCTGGCCTCAATATAAAACACTTTGCAAGGCATGGAGTTCTCAGGCTCAACAGCGAAGAGGAAAAGATGCCAGGGTTTCTGGCAAATTGTGTGACAGAGGGAGAAACACCTCCGCTGGCTTTTTATGAATTGTTACTGCATTAGAACACATTTTCCTTTGGATAGAATTACTAAGTGTCCACGCAGATTCTGGATGCACTAATATTTGCGTTGAGTGAGGCTGGGTTAATGCGTGTAAGGTCAGATAGGTCTCATGCAGATCTTTAGGAAATGTATGAATGCAGTCGGTAGGGAAGAGTAATAAAGTTATTTTTTTTTAAAAAACTGTGGGAGAAGCTGGAATTAGATTTTGGTTTATTCATGAGAGATACAGAGAGAGAGAGAGAGGCAGAGACACAGGCAGAGGGAGAAGCAGGCTCCCCTGATCTGGGACTCGATCCCAGCACCCATTGATGGAAGAGGAAGGCATTTCAGCAATGGGGGTCCCAGAAACTGCTTCCATTACCAAAATTGCCTGCCATTGTTGTTAGTTTGTTGGTTTGCCTGGGAGATTCCTCTGAACCATCCTCTTGGACATGCAGGAGAGGGAAGAAAAGGGAAAATGTGTACTGAGGTCTCCTGGAAGGATGTTGAAAAAGGAAAGAAATAACCAGGCGCCCCGGTTCCCTTTTTGCAATCTGGCTCCCCTTCCCCAGAGGCAACACTCAGTACCTGCTGTTCCTTCTCATAAGCGTGAGAAAGGAAAAATCACTTCCCAGCCTCATCTGCCAGGCAGCAGAAGTTTTTGCTGCAAACTGCTGCTCCTACGGGCAGCCTTATTAAACACCGCTATCACATTAAGCCCAGACAGTGACCTGTTCTGTCGCCTGAAAGAATCTGCAATTAACATGGGGAGTCTAATCAGGATATTAATGGGTTTGGTTTTTAATTCCTATAATATTTTCATCACTTAAAAAAAAAAAACCTCATTTCAACCTGCATTAAGCTAGAAAAGTGGATTTGGTGGGGTGAGAAGGGACAGGATTTGGGAAAAGCTTTTCTTTCTCATCAGGTAAAATGCAGGTAGATGGAGGATTCTGTTTGTTTGCAAAGAAACCTTCACCAAGGAATCAAAGGTTGAGCCTGTGACCACTTGGTTAGGTGGCGGCCGACTGTAGGAGAAAAGATGAGGTGTCGGGAGCAGAGACGTTTGCATGTACAGCTGCTAGATGTGGATTTTCCCAATTCCCTTCCAGGGTTGGTTATTTCATAGCTTCAAGCCCAGGGAGATCAAGTGCACGCATATTGGCCCCTCCAAAATATGTGATAGCTTAAATCAAGTCAATACTTGGTTTGTATTTCCCGTAGTTTATTAAACCAAGGATACCACTCATAGTAAGATGTGTCATTATTTAAGGACCTCCAAGCGGGTTGCGGGGGGAGTACAAAAACAACCCTGTCAATTAGTTGCAAGATAGCATTTATCAGAAGATTCTTTTTTTTAAAGATTTTATTTATTTATTCATGAGACACAGAGAGAAAGAGAGGCAGAGACATAGGCAGAGGGAGAAGCAGGCTCCCTGTGGGGAACCCGATGTGGGACTTGATCCCGGATTCCGGGGTCACACCCTGAGCCAAAGGCAGATGCCCAACCGCGGAGCCATCCAAGCATCCCTATCAGAAGATTCTGGTTTCAGATATATTAAGATGCCTGGAGGTCGACTGTCCAGGCTGGTGGGTAAGCGCAGTGAAGCGACCCTTGCTTCCCAAAGTTTCTGCTCCATCAGGCTTAACATCAATCTACCTAGCTTGCATGTTTGTCACTCATATGGCAGCAAGATGGCAGATGTATCTTCATACCTCGTGTCCCCTCTGTAACAGGGCAGAAGAAGAGCGTATCAGTAAGGATTTTGCTAGAGAAACAACAATATACATTTATTCCACTTACTTGCTTCCTTTAAGGAATTGGCTTATGCAATTGTGAGTCTGGCCGGTCAAGTCTGAAATTTGTAGGGCAAGCCAGTAGGCTGGAAACTCTCAGACGGGAACCCAGGAACCCAAGCTGCTCTTAAGGTCTCCAACTGATTGGATGAGGCCCACCCACAGTACCGAGGATAATCTCCTTTACTAAAAATCGACTGATTATGGAATTCCATCACTTCTGCAAAACACCCCCACTGCAACACCTCGATCGAATGTTTGAATAAGTAGGTAACCAGAGCCTAGCCAAGTCGACATATAAAACCAATCATCACAAAGAGGGAGTGGATGAAGGAAAATCTTCCAGCAAGGTTTTGCCTTTTTAATCAAGGACGGACTCCATCCCCCATACATCTCACTGGCCCATGATCACCCCCAGCTGCAAAAAAAGACAGGAGGTGAAGCATTTTGTTTTTCATCCTCTATCCTCCGATAGAGGGAAATTGGCTGGGACTGGATGTTGAATGAGCCAACCCACAGGAGGTTCCACAACCTATTTATTGGACATTTAATGAGTATAAGAGGCCGAACAACCACGTGCTGCCCAGATTCGATTCTTGTTCATCATTTACCAAAGATAAATAACATTGACTCCTAACACGAACTACTCATTCCCTTGCCACGCGTGGCTGCCGGAAGCGGCTTTTCAATTTAGAGGAGCACCATAAAATGCTTTTTAAAATATTTAAGCCAAAAAGTAAATCCACTTAAAGAAAAAATATTAAATAAGTAATAGGACAAGTGCTAATGCTGAAGCAAGCATGGGGAAGTAGCACATGACTCCTCCAGTAGATAAGGCCCCTCTAGGCCTGATTTGGCTAAATCACAGGCTCACGGCCCCACTGCTCATGGAGCTTTAGGTAAACCTTTAGTAAACGTCTTTCTCTGAGCCTCCACGTCCTCACCTGGAAAGCAGAGATGCTGTGTATCTGCATCACAGCATGGCCATGAAGGCAAATGTGATCCTGAGAAGCTCTTCATAGGGTGTCTGGCCGGGGGGTCAGCATTCCGCAACCAGGGAAATGTTCTTACTGCATTCATCATTTCCCCAGTGGAGAGAATGTTTTCATAGTTCTTCCCACAACCAACTGAAGGATTTTCTTCTAAAAAAGAGCTATGAGCCTGGGTTGGAGGAAGTCTCTTAACCCCACCAAGCCTCAACGTTCCTCATCTAGAACACGGGGCTGGGGCAAAGCACAGAAACCTCTGGGAGGCCCTTGGCCATCACAGGGATGTCCTCCTATGAGAACCCACTGGATCCAAAACACAAGAATGAACAGTAAAAGCAATTACTATCTCCTTTTCCAAAAGAAGTGATTCGGGCATTTTATGGTTAAATCATTTATCCTGGGTCACTCTGTCGTAATTGAGCTTGGTGGATTTGAAATCACCACGGGTGAATTTGCCCTCGAGGCAACAGCTGGCAATGCCCCGAGGCATTTTTGGTGGTCACGATGGAGGGGGTGCTAGGCAGGGGGTAGAGGCCGGGGCTGCTGCCTGGGGTCGTACAGTGAACAGAACAGCCCTCCCACCCCCCAACAAAGGGCCACCCAGCCCCGCATCCCAGCTGTGCTGACGGTGAGAGTCCTGCCCCAGATTCCCTGCAGGCCTTGACTCGCAGGTTTTCACCAGGGCCACTTGAGGTCAGGGCTACGTCAGCACACTGCAACCATGGGCAGGAGCCAGGCGAGCGCTGCCAGTAATCAGAGCCACCAATGAAGCTGTTGTAGCAAAGTGGGATCACGCTGGCCAGTGCATGGGCTAATGGGAGTGGATTCCAGATTCTTCCCCTCTGAGTCACCGGCTACAAGAACAGAAGACAGAAATAAGAACTAAGCTCGACTTAGTCACCAAAAGAGTCAGGCTATACCTGCAATGGGTAAAAACTAAACATAACAAAACACTCACCAGTCCACAGATTCCAGTGTGGAAGAAATGCAACTTTCTCATATGTTCTCCACCTGAACTAAATGTCAATTTAGTGGCTATGGGGTAACTGGAAAGCCACAGCGCTTAGGAGATGGAGAGATGCAGGGGTAGGTCCCGGCTCTGCATCCTCTCGGGCAAGCTGTCTGACCCCTCTGAACCTTCATTTCCTGGTCAGAAAAAGCCAAGGGTATCTCCAGCTACTCTGCAGGCTTGTTTATTGCTGGACTTGTTTGAATTCTTGCTATTATTGTTGTGCAAGCTGTAGGTCTGCTATGAGACTGCAGGCCTCAGACCAAGGCCTTCTGCATCTGTGTGTCCCCAGCCCCTCTGTCCCCAGGGCAGAGCACAGTCTCTGACCATAGCAGATAGATGTTCAGTAATATTCGTCAGGTCAGTCAGTGAATTCCCTGCCCTGCTTTGTTCTTCTTTGAAAAAGTAGATATGAAGGCAGAGCTACTCAGCTCGCCTTCACTCACCTCCAATCACCCACCTTTGCAGCAGGCTGAGCTGACCACCAGGGACCAGACATGTGGGGAGCACGGACTGGGCTCCTGTGCTGTGCCAGGCTCCGAGCTTCGGGAAGGGTGACCAGCCATCCGGGTCAGCCTGAGCCTGAGGGGCTTCGGGGATGCTCAGCCCCAGCGCTGGGATTGGCCCTAGTGCATGGGGACAAGCTGGTCACCTAGGCTGAGGCTTTTCATGCTTATCTCTTAGCCATTTTTAAATATACTGTACTTTTTGGGGCACCTGGGAGGCTCAGTCAGTTAAGTGTCTGACTCTTGGTTTCGGCTCAAGTCATGATCTCAGGGTCGTGAAGTTAAGCCCCGTATCAGGCTTTGTGCTCAACACAGAGACTACTTGAGACTCTCTCTCTGCATACCCTCCCCCAAATAAATTTTAAAATAAATCTTTTTTACATCTTATAAAAATCTTACATACATATATACATCTTAAATAAATCTTATATATATAAAATATACATATATTTGTGTGTATATATATACACACACTACTTTTTTTTTCAAAAAAAGTATTTTTAGACTTTTATTTTACACTGAGAAGGTAAAAATGAATATCAACCAGCCTAGAGGTAACTGTTCACAGCTGAAGACAAGACATGTCTGTTTACAGGAAGACTCTTCATCCAGGAATGGGCTGCTTTGAGTGACACTGAGGACAGAAGGGGCAGGAGGACCTTCAGCTCAGACAGGGCCCCAGGATGGACCTGGGCACAGGGCATCAGCCAAAGAATAAGCACAATCACAGGATACGCTGAGGAGGAACTGCTGGTGTGTCACCCTCTTCACAAATGAGTGTACACACACTACTTTTTAGAAAAGTTTAAATAATTTACAGAAAAAGTATGGAGAAACTAACACAGTGAGTTCCCACATGCCTTGCACCCAGTTTCCCCTCTTCTTCACATCTTACATGGGTGTGGCACATTGGTTATAACTAATGAGCCAATATGATACCTTCTTATTAACTAGAATCCATACCTGGTTCACCTTTCCTTTATTTTTCCCTGATGCCCTTCACCTACCCCAGGTTCCCATCCGGGACACAGCACGCTGTCTCCTTTGGTTGCTCTCGGCTGTGACAGCTTCTCAAACATTTTCTCTGTTTGGTGACTTTGACAATTTCAAGGAGCACCAGCCAGGGGGCCTGTAGTATCTCTTTTAATGCTCTCACAAAAATTACTACTGTTCCATTTTACAGAGAGAGCCACTGAAGCTAAGGCCCAATGTGATGGCCAGTAAAGGACTGAATGAGAATGTGAGTTTCCACTGGGGACCAACGATTTCCTAGTAACACCAACAACAATGACAAGTAATATCTCTAGTGCTTGCTATGGCCCAACTACCCTGCTACGAAGCCCACAAATATCATTATAGTATTTAATCCTCACCATCACCTATGTCGGAGAGACTAAAATTATGCCCATTTTACAGACAAGGAAACTGAGGTTCAAAGAAGTGAAATCCCTGGCGCAACTCAACAAATGACAAATGGTAGGATGCCGCCCCCCCCGCACAAGGCCTCTGCACATTTTATGCTCTATACTTATAGGAAATACTTTCTCCCTATTGACAATTGCACCGTTTTGAGAAATGTATTTCTCTCCCCTTGTGGAAAGTCTATACTGGGGGTTTTTTCACCCTTGACTGTACCTAAGGATCCCGTTAGAAGTGCAGAGTCTGATTCCATGGGTCTGGGGTGAGGCCTGAGGGCCCATATGTATAACGGGACAGCAGGTGAGCCCGGCCTTGGAGTAGCCAGGCTGAGGACCACCTCCGCCGACTGTACCGCCTACTTTGCTTTCTGGAACCAATACGGTAGCTGCCATGTGGCCACCCGGGGAAGTAGCCGGAGCCCCTTGGGCCACTTTCTGGCCCCCTGGAGCTCCGACTGCCAGCAGATAGAATGAGATCTCAGAGCTGAGAAATCCCAGTCACTATCATTGCAAACGACCAACTGGCAACCCCAACCTCTCCGGCGGGGGTTTGTAAAAAATGTAATTAGCCCAGGTGAGGCTCATTAGAGCCAGCCTGGAATTATGCCAATGCTACCACGAGCTTTGTGCCAACCCCTTGATTTTAATATCAATGGCAGTGCTGACAAGGAGGCTAGAAGGCACGGCAGGCTGGGAGGAGGCTTTGTACCCAGGCGGGCGAGCGCTCCCCCTCCTCCCCTTCCACTTGCTCTTGCCACGAGGTGAAGCAGTTGGCTTCATCAAATCAGAGCCAGCTCATGAGTAATTTCCACTGTCCTCCCCTTTCTAACAGGCTGGGCCCCAGGTGATCCTAAAAATTAAATGAAGCTCAGAAAACCAGACAGCTTGGAGAGCGGGGCATGAATAGCCCATCCCGGGCTCCAGCAAGACTCTGCATTTCCCTTGTCGGTTCCCTTGGAATTCCTCTGGGCCTTTGGCACAAGGCAAAGTTTCGCTCCAGAACCCCACAGCTCCGGAGTGTTTCCTGCCAGAGGGTCCCGATCCCCGGCGTGTTTCCTTGTTCTCACGTAAAATTTAAAATGGGCCATGGTAGCCAATTCTGTCTTTTCTCCCTGTAAATTGAGATATTTATGCTGATGCAATGTTTTCAGAATAGGACTCTGGGCTGGCTCCTGAGCTTCCAACTGCTGCACAGGTACCAGTTCATGGTTCTTATCCTCATCGTCTTCCTACTCATCATCACTGTCATTTAGGGGATTTATTACGTGCTGGATCCCGCTCTTTGCGTCTTGCCTATATTCTCCTAATTAACGCATGCGATGAAGAAGGTTATTCTCACATTACCTAGACGAGAAAACAGCCTCCTGTCACTTAGTGGATCATTCTGTCTGTTTGGCCGTTATAGTTGAGAGTAAGGTTATTTTCCGCTGTGCAAATCCCCAAAAGAATTTGGATCTAAAAGTGGTTGTCTTAGGAGTGTGGTCAGAAACCAGGGGCTGATCAATGGTTTTATCCTAGAGAGTGAGAGAAAGAGAGCAAAGAAGAGGAGGAGGGATGGCGAGGAGGAAGAGAGGGAGAAAAAGAAAAATCAGGCAAATTCACAGAATAACTTCCTTGGTGGATGAGTGAGGGAAAAAAAATGGCAGCAGGGATGTGTGTCAGCCACTGTGTTTAACACTGAGCATTAGAGAAAATTAATTCCAACTGGCTATGTTCGAAATGGGTATATATTGATGGGTGTGTATTAATTTAAGATGACAAAAAGCAACCCTGTTGAGAAAGGCTGGAGATAAAGTCTATAACCTTCGCTTTCTCTCCTACCCGTAAAAGCCAGAATGTAGATCATGGTAAAATTCCATAACCTGAGCATTCATTTTTTTTCCCTAAAAACTGGATTTGATGAACACACTCTACCTACCAAGACAGATTCAAAACATACGCATCCAGAGAGAGAACTTACCACCTAGCGGGTGGATGGACAATTCCACGGGGATCGCGGTGCCCTGTGTGTGTGTGTGTGTGTGTGTGTGTGTGTTCCAGTTACTGTCGTGCAATCCACAGAAGGGGATGCTGGTGAATCCAAGCAAGGCCAGGGTCCCAGCAGAGCAGAAGGCATCTACTGGAGATCCGAGGCCAGGAGTCAGGGGCGACCTCCTGGAAGAAGCCAGGTTTCCCTGGAGACTCGAGGAAGAGGCTGAGGAGCAACGAGGCCCAGTGTGGATGAGCGTGTTTGTGGGTGTTACGGGGTCGGGAGCGGGGTGGGCAGGTGGAAGGTGGGGGCCAGCACGAGAGAGGGGTGAGAGAACACCCCCCGGGGAGGCAATTGGGAGTCCCCACAGATGGGCCATTGCCTCCGGACCCCTGGAAAAGGAGGCAGAGGGGACAAATGTCAGGGAGGTGACCCATGCAGAGGACAGGCCCCATCCTTCCCCCAGCAAAGGAACATTCAGGAAGGGTCTGTTAGGAGAACTCACAGAAGGAGGCAGCACACACGAAAACTCCTACCACCGTAAGCATCGAGCAAGTACTTTATGAAGCTGCCTCACCAAGAACCACTTCACTCCAGGAGAAAGCCTCCTGGTTACCATGACTCAGAGCGATCCGCAAAATAATTCACCAAATTAGAGTTCGCCGGGTGTAAGTTTGTAAATCTGCTCCCCCTGCCCGCCCCCCATTACGTTGATTATATCTTTCATCCCCAAGAATGAAGCCAAGAGCCTCCACCCCCCCGCCCCTCCTCCCCTCCCCCTGTAATCCTCACCCCTCATTTCTCAGCACCCTGCCACCCCTAAGGCAGTGGCGTGATCCCCGCGAAGCTTCCAGGGAGTTCATTAAAACCCGCCACCCTCTCCCTTGCCCACCGGGCACTCCCAGCAGCCCCTGGGGCCATGGTGGTGGCAGAGCAAGCCAGTCACTCAGGAGGGGCCGCCCCCCCCTCCGCACCAGGACAGGGACCCCCGCACAAATGAGAGGAGCCAGCAAACAGTTAATGGTTTAATCCTTTACAGAAAAAGTCAAGGCAGACTTGTGATTCTTGATGTTAATGAAGGTGTCACACATTGTCTAGAGAAAGTTGTGCCTGGCAATCTTCCCTTTTTCGGATGCCTACCCCAGTGACATTTCATCTCACATCCACCTTAATGAAATGCATAATTAACATATTCTAATTGTGCTGAGCGCTGCGATGATTTTGACAGAACTCACTTTCCATGTCTAATTTGATGCTAATTTAATCTGTTCCTCTCCCGCTGACATGACCTTTCTTGATTGAGTTTCACTGAGGAAATTTTTTGATGGATTGATTTATCAGCATTGCAGAGACAACAAAGGCTCGAGGTGCATGACAGGAAATAGGAAGGGAAGGGCCCTGGAAGCCAGCGCGCTCTGAACTTGCCGGCTGGAATGTCCTCTTTCCAGAGACGGCTTGTCTGATCTACTGATGGAATTTGAGAAATGTGACATCCGGGTGTGGGTTTGATCTCCCCGATAGAGACAGTAAATATCTTATTGTGGTTGTGAAGCTTTGCATGGAAAACTCCTCTAGGGCTGGTGGAAGGAAGCTCAGAATCCTCCTGGTGACAAAGGGCCTGGCCTGGCCTGGCGGGGGAAGGCCACTCCCCGCCTGGGATCTCGAGGAGAATTTGGTCCTTGGCTTCCACCAGAAGGCACTGGGCCGCAGGAAAGCATCTGTTTTTGTTACAACGGAGGAACATTGCCAGGACGTGGGTCAGACTTGCAGGAGAGGCACACCTTGCTCTGGGGGGAGCCTCTGTGCGCTCCCCCCTAGCGTACCTCCCCTCTGCTGCAGGGGATCTGAAGGCGAGAACCAGGATACCTCTCTGTCCCATTCCGGATCTAGAGGGGCTAGGTCCCACAGGGGGGCCCGTTAGCAGATTGCCAAGACAGGATCCTAAAAGCCCTGGTCTGGGGTTTCTGTCTCCTGTAAAGACTCCACCTCATTTTCCCTAGTGCTTCTCTTAGAAGAGGATGTCCTGCAGGTGTCGGTGGTAAATAGATGTTTTCTTCGGAGCAGTCCCCGAGGAGGATGTAACATTATTTTTTCCCCCAACATGGTTGCCTCGACTGCAAAGGTTTTTGCAAAATTTCTTCAGGAGCTGCCTGATGAGCCCCACAAGGATAGCAAGATAACGAGATTATAATCATTATAATTACACTTCATCATAGATCAAAAGCCGTTTAACTCAGCAAAATGACCTGGCCTGCTTCACTATCCTTTATTCTAAGTGACTTCTGGCTTTGCTCAAAGACTTGATCCCTCTGCCGAGCCGGACGGGCCAGTGCGTGTAGGTGTAGCAGGTACAGTGGATGGGGGACTCAGGGGTCACGGCCCTTCGGCTAGAGGTCCCCCCTCACCGTGGGCTGGGACACTAGATGGTTTTCTCACTGGCAAAATGGCATAATAATAGTCTTACCTTAAAGAGTTCTTTGGGGGACTAAATTAGTTCCTGATGGCAGATGATGATCTGCCAGGCACGAAGGACGGTGCCTGACACATAGCAGGGCTCATCTCTTAGGTATGAGCATCTCTTCTTATAAGAAATGTGCCTACGCCTTCTTCTTTTTTTTTTTTTAAGATTTTTATTTATTTATTTATTCATGAGAGACACAGGCAGAGGGAGAAGCAGGCTCCCCACGGGGAACCCAATGTGGGACTCGATCCTAGGACCCCAGGATCACGCCCTTGAGCCCCCCAGGCGTCCCTGCGTAAGCCTTCCTAATGCCAGTGTGGCTTTCCCAGCTGAAGTCTGAAAGTGGCTATGCTGCCTCTTCTTGGAAATCATTATTATTAAGTAACCAGACATACAGTTTTAGGGCAACTTCGGCGATGCATCCATTTCCGCGGCCGTTGTCACAATAACCACAAACTTAGTGGCTTAAAACAACACAGACACATCCTCATGCAGTCCTGGAGGTCTCAAGTCCCAATCCACCTGTCTGGGATAAAATCAAGGCGTCAGCAAGGCTGCTTCCTGCTGCAGGCTCCAGGGGAGAATGTTTCCTTGTCTTTTTAGCTGCTAGGGGCTGCCCTGCATTTCCTGGCTCACAGCCCCATCCTCGAATTTCTCCAACCTTCCAACTTTCTCTGCCCTCATCTCTCCTATCAATGGCCCTGGCCCTCCTGCTGTCCTCTCCTAAGAACCCCTGTGATTGCACTGGCCCCGCCTGGATCACCCACACTCATCTCTCCCATCTCTGGATGCTTGATTTATCCCATCTGCAGTCTCTTTTACCATGTACAGGAAGGTTTTCCCAGGCTCTGGGGATTTGGGACGTGAACATGCTAGGGGCCATTATTCAGCCTACCATAATCGGTTTCATTTTAGGGAAGAAGTGATTCTCAGCAGAGGAGGTCACTGCCCTCCCACCACTCGGTGCAGCTCCGCTGTACCGTTTTGAGGGAAGAAAATCGATTCGGAGGAAGCAACTGAAATCTAGGATGGGATGGGATCTCCAGCATGGTGCCGTCTCTTGAAATGCTCTGCCTCTGTGGCTTTGTGAGGATATTATTATGTTTGGCCGTCAATGTCAGGCTTGCAACCATTCAAGGATGCAAACCCCACGTACATGTCCCGTTGGAGCATATCAATCTGGCTGCAAGTTTGATCATGACGGTGCATCCTGCTTGATACATATAAGACAGCACATTCCCCTAAGGCCCCTGGTCAAACCCCTCCTTATACAGCCTCCATCAAGTCAGGAATTTTGATTGTGTTCCATTCCCTGCTGATTCTGCAGTGCCTAGGACAGTGCCTGGCACGCCTGGCAATGAAAAAAAACACTTGTCGTCTAAATGAGCGAGTGATTGATATTGAGCGCTTTTCCAGTGCTTGGAAACTATAACTGTTTTTCACAAAGATGAAACATATTTTGCCGATTCTGCCAATATTCCACCTGGAAAATCCTGGATTCCTCTGAATATTATCATACTCTGTGGTCACCCTGCAGCTTCAAGTTTTTCCCACATGAAACCAGAAGCGAGACTGGAAAACCATTGCTGCTTAGAGCCATGTCTGTTCACCACATCTTTTTCATTAGAATAGTTCACTTCAATAAGATCCTGGGCATTTTTGATAAGCCAGCATCCAGGGAACAAAGCTGTTATAAAATGACTTACTTAGAGGTTCCAGCCATAATTTTTGGCCTCAGAATATTGCTGGGTGTTTTTTTTCTGTCAGTCTAAAATGAAAATGTAACATTTCAATTGCAATCCATTAGAAAGAAGCAAAGAAGGGGCTATTTGCATTTGATCCACAAATTGGACCAGAATAATTTTTGTCAACTTCTGATCTGCCAATACTCAGTTTTTTTAAAAAATTAAACTAAATACTCATTAATTCACTGTTTTCCCTTATTGAGTGAAAAGATTTTTTTCCCTGTCAACTGTGTTTTTATCCAGAAATCAGTTAGAGAATATTTTGCATTATTAAAAATTGGGGGGGTGGGAAGTGACATTTCCTTTGAACTCCAAACAAATTGCAAACTTCAAAAACTATGTGACGAAACAACATAGTATTATAACCCAAAGAGTATATGATGGAGAAATAAAATGAAGGAAATGAAGAGATTTTTTTTTTTTTTGCAGATAGGATCCTAATGATACTTAACGCCAGTGTATTAATCTTAGTGTTTACAAGTATTAATTGATTATCTGTCAAAAGAAGTATCATTTTAGGTCATATAAAAATTAATTCAATTATCATCAATCCAACAGTTTGAAAGACTCTATGTGGTAGGTAAAATTCTGAAGAGGGTCTCCCCACGATCCCCATCTCACATTTGTTCAATCAAACACTAATCTAGGTACTGCAGTAAAGGGATTTTACAGATGTAGTTAATACCTCAATTTAGTAGACCTTAGGCTATAGAAATGATCTGTCTCAGATGGGTCTGATCCCACCTGGGGATCCTTTTAAAAGTAAAGCATTTTCTCTAGCTGGACACAAAAGGAGACCTTAAGAAAAATATATCCCTATTGGCCTTAGAGAAAGAAACGGGAAGAAAATTGGGATCAGACAGATTTGAGTTCAAATTCTCCACTATTGGTCTTATGATTTTAGGAAACTTTCCTAATCATCCTTTGCTCTATGCAACCTCATAAATGTATCTGAGGCATTAAGAGAAATAAAATATGCAAAATACTTAGTGTCGTGCCCGACACATACTAGGTGCACAACAAAAGGTAATGATTATTTTTTTTTTAATGTTCTCCTGTAAAGTTATCATTCACTGACTCTTGCAATCTGGATTCTGATTCTAAAACAATGAGTCCACCCACATGAAACAACACAGAAAAGCATAATCCAAGTATCAAGCTTTGTATTACATTGAGAGTGTGGCCGGGGCCAGTTCTTTACTCCTCTGCATTTCATTCTCGCTCCTCACCTGAGCTCAATATTTACCCCCTGGATTTACTGCATAGCTGACTAACCCTGTGTGTTTCCAGAAGTCCAAACCTTTATCACCATGCCTTTTTCAGCAAAAACTAGCTAGCCTGGGTCCTGTTCTTATAAGACCGCACAAAGTAAGTGGAAATAGTCTTACAAATTAATTTACACCAAGCTGATAATGACTAATGATCACTTAGCTTTCCTTATGGATTCCATTAGAGACCCTTGAAGCCTTCACTCTAAGAAATAGGGTGGAGATTTCAGGCATCAACTTCAAAGATAATAGAAGGATAATTGGGGGAGCTGCAAATCTTTTTGGTGAAAATTGTCCCCTGTGGGTGACAGTCTATACCATGTCCAGCAAATGATCTTTTCCTGTTGCCACCCCCTCTGCTTATATGGTTGCCTAATTTCTCCACTTACCACCATGAAAAGATCTCCCACAAGTTCCTTCTTCTCAATAACTGATTTGTATTACTTAGAAAAAAAATCAAAGTAATGTACGTTTCTTTAGGAAGAAATAGAAAACAAAGGAAATCAAAAAAAGAGAAAAAAATAGAAATCATCATCTTACCATCCACAGAAGATGATGGTGTGAGAATGTCAGTAACAGAGGGGCTTGTGGTTTGTGAATCAGGTTGGAAGAGAGCCTCAAAGATCTGCCCCAAAGCTGTACTGCATAGCAAGCATCCTGTGGTACTTGGGGGTATTAGTAAGTTGCTGATGAAGATTCAGATACGGATGAAGCCCTGTCTCCCAGCTCTGCATGAATTTTATGGTATGAAACTTTTATGGTATATAAATCATATCTCAGTAAAGTAAAAACAAAAAGAAGAAAAGGTGGACACAAAGAAGAGAGGCCTTTCTGAGGAGGTAACGTTGAAGCTGACCTGGGGATATGTGCAAAGAGAGATTGGCTGAGGTTGGGGTGAACATGGCAGGCAGGGAGAGTCTGTGCAAAGACCCTGAGATGAAAGAGGACTTGGCATGTGTAACGAACTGGTGGAAGAGAAGGATGGCTTGAGTGTGTTGAGCAAAAGCAGAAGTTTTGAGAGAAGTCGGGGAGGCAGGCAGCAGTAAGCTTATGTAGGATGCTCAAGCCTGCTGTGGAGGGTGTTCTAATTGCTATGGGCCATTGAGAGATTTGAACCAAGGGAGTGACATGCTGTGATTTATAGTTGACAACATTTTTCTTTAAGAAGAGTAACAACAACCAATACCGAGTCGTTACTATTCTAGGGATTTCCCATTAATAATTTATTTATCCTTCACAATAGCCCTGAGGTAGGTATCAAAAGTAACTTGCTCAAGAAATCTCATGGAGAGCTATGATTTGAGTTTAGTATATCCCACACCAGAGCCTGAAATCTTAACCAGTACGCTACACTTGAAAGTACGGGTAGACATACATCCTGTGCAGCTACACATGGCCCCCAGCTTAGAAGGATCCCACACTTGGTTAGTGCTCTGTCATCACCATCTTGAAATGCTTAGTGATTTTTGAACTAGAGGCCTCTGGTTTTCAGTTTGTACAGGACCCCACAAATGATGTCACCAGCACTTCTCCCTTCTAGAGTTTTTAGTACAGAAGGAGTCATTAACCCACTGAAGGTCATGAACAGGCTGGCAAGGGAGGAAGGCCACACCCTTAAAGTTAAACATGAAATTTCTCATGCATGTTCATTTTGGGAGAGAGAACTCCCAGCTTCCATCAGATACTCAAAGGGATCCATGAATCCAAAAGGGATACAGCTCATTGATTTACTTGTGACCACCCATTCTGATATTGAGGAATAGTTAGATGATGGAGTAACCTTTTATCTTTTTCAGCTTCCTGTTATCCTGTATTTATCAATAGTCTTAGCATTAGTGGCAACATTCTTTCCAGAAAATGGAAATAATAATAATTATTATTGTTATTACTATTATTAATAATAATAAATAAAAATAAGTAGAAAAGAAAGATTATAAGCCAAAGATTTTCTTTGGTTTGTTTTCATTTCTGAAGGATACCTAAAATCGTGTATTTACCTCTACCAACAGAGTTTTTTAAATCGCTCCCCCCCCAAAAAAAAAACAAAAAACAAAGGCAATACTTCTGATTTATACGAATGCATTCAGTTTAATGTTTTTCACCAGGTTGCATGAATTCAATTTCTTTGTTTCAGAGACCAGCTTGGGTTATAAGGGTACTTTTCAATAATCATTATTACATCATAAAATATTCTGTACCCAGAATATATTCATAATAATAAATATGAATATGTGTATTCTAGAATAAATAATGTTAATTGCTATTTAATCTTCTAATTAATTTATTCAATAATTACTTATTACTATCATTTTAGAGCCTGGGCTTATTTATAACTAGAAGAAAACTAAATTTCAAAGGTAGGTTCTCAATTCCATTTAAAACAACCCCCAATTAATTTCCAAGCTGCTGAACACAAATGATGAAATTTTTATCTCCTGGTGCAAAATTTCCTGGACATTGTTTGCGCTCAGAAAACAATTACATACCCATGAAAAGAGAATTATCCACTTTAAGAATAATAGGAGTAAAAATAGGCATCTGGATTTATAGTGAGATGGTTTCTTGTTCTCTCCTGGCGAGGCGCTAATGTCTCCACACGCCTAGCCTAGCTGTGCGAACCATGAGGTCCCTGGCTCTCTGAGCAATGAGACAAGCGTTCCCTGTGTCTCCCGGGGCTCTCCCAGGGCGACCCCACATGGGGACCTCCCGACTCTGTTTATTCTCAGAGTGAGCAATTGCATACAAATGGAAGATATTAGGATATAGGCCGCCAGCACAGAATACAGAGACAACACAGAAGAAGATATTTCTATGAAAACAAAATATTAATTCTACTCTAAATCCAGGATGGAGTTTCCAAAGTGGAAAATCATTCCTGGAAAGAATCAGAGGTAGTTGGTTTAATTCCATTTTCACATTTACCAACACAAAGTCCTGTCTCTTCTAAGGGCAAGAATGTACCCGAGGCACACAGACTATTTCTTGAGACAAAAGCAAGTGTTTCTCGTTTGCCACTTAATATCCTTTTAATTTGCCAGACAGTTTTCTCTTCTCCTTATGCAAGAAAGAAAGAGAAGGAGAGAAAGAAGAGGGGCAGGAGGAGGGAGGAAGGGAGGGAGAGAGAGGGAGAGAAAGAAGGAAAGAAAGAAGAAAGAAAGAAAGAAAGAAAGAAAGAAAGAAAGAAAGAAAGAAAGAAAGAAAGAAAAAGAAAGAAAGAAAAGAAAGAAAGAAAGAAAGAAAGAAAGAAAGAAAGAAAGAAAGAAAGAAGGAAAGAAGAAGGAAGGAAGGAAGGAAGGAAGGAAGGAAGGAAGGAAGGAAGGAAGGAAGGAAGGAAGAAGAAAAGAAAGAAAGAAAGAAAGAAAGAAAGAAAGAAAGAAAGAAAGAAAGAAAGAAAAAGGAAAGAAGGCAAACCTGCCATGAATTGTTTCCATGCAGCCACTGGACCTGGTAAATTGGAAAAAAAAAAAACTCTTGCAACTGAAACCTGGTAGGAAAAAAGTTCTATCCTTTTTTTTTTTTTTTTCATTCCCAACTCTTTCATGGGAAAATCCACCAATTTGTGCGTAAAATAAAATGGTAAATTAGACTTACTTGGAGAAATAAACTATAGAAACCATTCATCCATTATTTTTAATGGTCCTTTGCCACTTGATGAAGCAAAAATAAAACTTCACTCAGCTGGCAGATAATCCAGGCAACAAAATCCTCCTTCCTTTCCTTATGAGATGATGGCTTTGAATGTTGTGTTTTATTTTAAAAGCCAAAAACCAAATATCTATTGAGAACATATGTTTAAGAGCTACACTAAGTAATCTTTCCACCATGGCATGCTTTTTTTTCTGGCTAAAAATATTCCCTTTCTATTATTTTCCTGCTGGTTGCTGTCTTAGCCAATATCCAGAGGTACTATTTTATTTATTGAGGGCCTTTGGTACCAGGTATTTTGTACGTATTCTCTCATTTGATCTTCTCAACTATTTCAGGAAGTAGGAGTCACAATCCCGCTTGGTAGATAAAGAAGCTCAGGATCAGAGATCTTCATTCACAAAGAAGCACCCCACAGTGGCTGGAGTCAGGCAAATGAGGGTCACACCTAGATCTTTCTCGCTGTGTGATTAGTCCAGTTATAACCTCTCTGGGCCTCATTTTCCTCTCTGTAGAATGGGGGAAATAGTACAGGACCACAATCTCTTGGCCATAATTCTGAAGTCCAAAATCTCTGAAAATTAAAGTGCTTTCATAAAGCACCATCGAGCAGCAGTGGCTTCACACCAACACTATTTTGGTAAAAACGACAGAACCATGCTAGCATGAGATTATTGATAATCTTTCTTTGCCCTATGGAGTGAAGGTCTGAGCAGGGAAGCCAGCAAACAGCGGTTCCGAGCCATGTGCCTGATGTATTTGAGAGACAGAAAGAAAAAGCTTGGGGATGGAACTGAAACGTGAGAGGTGGGGGAGGCACCAGGGATAAAGTCAGAAAGGGAGATAAAAACCGTGTCACATGACAACGGTGCCATGCTAGTAATGGTTAAGTGGTCAGTCCAAGGTCACACTTCTGGTGGGCAGCAAAGCCAGGACTCAAGCCTGGGTCAGCCCTATCAACTCATTGGCAAGTTTCTCAACACACATTATAGGGGAAAACTTATCTTTAAGACATCCATATAAAGAGTCTCAGCAGAACATGAGAGACTCCTAACTCTGGGAAACGAGCAAGGGGTGGTGGAAAGGGAGGTGGGCGGGGGGTGGAGGTGACTGGGTGATGGGCATTTAGGGGGGCACTTGATGGGATGAGCACTGGGTGTTACGCTATATGTTGGCAAATTGAACTCTAATTAAAAAAATATGTAATAAAAATTAAAAATAAATAGATAATAGATAAATAAATAAATAAATAAATAAATAGTCTCAGGTTCTGAGACTAGGGAAAAGATTCATAAATATGGCAGCCACTCAACTCCTATGTTGACTTTGGTACCAGGAAATGGGTGCAACTTCAGTGGACTCTAAGTTCAGGGGGTGAGCATCAATGCTCACCTCAAAGCCCTTGCTGAGTTTCTCTGTAACATGGAAGCATCTTAGTGAAAAACCAAGATTTCCAAGTGAGGGGAGAAAGGATATATTTCATAAATATAGTATAAATATATATAATGTGTTGTAAACACAATATAATAATAGCAAAACCATTTAGTGTAAGATGGTACCTCATTATATCCCTAACCTTATACACTGCTTGTTACACATATCACCTCCTTTTATGTCCTAAGATTTAATTTTCCTAAGCTAGAATTGGTGGGATATAGCTATTTGGTCAGCCTACTATGTGCTTTCTGCCCCAAATTTTCTACCTTCATCAACTTAAGTCCATAAACATTTCTTGAGCTTTTATTCTGCATCAAGCATAGTGCTGGCAACTAGAGTTCTAGAAGTAGAAAAGCTATTGTCCTGAATTCACCAAGCTTGTAGTAAGTACAATTTGTTTTCTTTCTAGCATGCCAAACAAGTGATATTCCGTTGTCCCAAAAAGTTGTGGGTTTTGTCCTGATTTTATTTATTTATTTTTAAAGATTTTATTTATTTTCTCATGAAAGACACAGAGAGAGAGAGAGAGAGAGAGAGAGAGAGGCAGAGACACAGGCAGAGGGAGAAGCAGGCTTCCTGCTAGGAGCCTGATGTGGGACTCGGTCCTGGATCCCAGGATCATGCCCTGAGCTGAAGGCAGACACTCATCCACTGAGCCACCCAGGCGTCCCTGATTTTAATGATTATACCAACATTTGCCTACTCTAACAATGTGCTAGGCACTATGTTAAGCTCTGACGCAGATGACCTTACTTAATCCCTACAAAGTCCAATATTTAACATTATCCTCATTTCTCAGATGGAGAAACTGAGGTGCTGGGGATTAAGTATCTTATTCAAGACCCAGAGCTTATAAATGATGGACCTGAGGTGTCAAACCTCAGCAAGTCTGACTCCAAAGCCAGCCCTCCTAACTATTGTACCATGATAAAACTTATATTAAAAACTTGTGTGTGTCCAGATCAATGCCAATAGCCAATCTCCCTTCCACTTTAGCTAATACGGTCTTTTGCACAACAAGGCTCTCTCAAGCCTCTTCTTTGTCTTACCCTAGAGCGCTAGTTCAGGCTTTGCTCTTGAACCAACGAAGCACAGGGAATCCACATGCACTAGAGATTCTCCATACTGGCTCTGCACCTCCCTGCCCACCCCCACCTCCCCAGGATTTGCCTGGCAAGGCTGTGCTCACTGGCCCTTCCCATACTGTCACTGCTGAGGGTTAGTAAATAGAGAACACACCCAAAAGCCTGTCAGATTCTTCTGCACTGGTGCACACACCCCAATGATGAGCAAACTCCTCTATCATTTGCCCAGGATCTTTGAATTTAGATGCTGGGTCAAGAAAGAATGACACTTTTGCAAGATGCTGTTCTTCAAGAGAAATGATATTTTTTAGCATCTTCCCTAAGCCTGCAACATAATAGGCAGGTATTGCGCTGCTGATAAATGATAGTTCCTTCAGGAAAAAAAAAAATTACAACACTGTGGGTCATAGGCTGAGGCTTCTCCAGCATTCCTCTCTGCTTTCACAGTGAATGTGAATCTAGCCACAAAAGTCAGAGGTACCCGCAAAACAAACTCTCCTTCCTTTAACTCAGCTTGGTTTTTATTTCAAATTCTCATTCATCTCAATTAATAGGAAATGATGGCTCAGTCATTCCGGGAGGTTCCCATCCACTCTTTCTTTAAATCAGTAGTTCGTAAATGGGAATGATATGGCTCCTAGTGAGCTTTCCAGAAAATTCTTTTGGGGATATGGTTGCCACAAAGTTTGAAAGGTGATACTGGCACTTAGTGGTCAGAATCTAGAGGTGGCAAATGTTCTGCAGTGCAAGAGACAATCCCACAAGGCAGAGAATTGTCTGGGGATCTCAACTTTTGATGTCCACTAGACATCACTATAGATAAAGCACTAGCATATAACTCTGAGCCCAGACCCTAAGTCTATTGGACATATGTACTCAAAGTATCCTTACACGATTTTAACACACACTGAATTTTATAAGAATGTAAATGCCATATAAATTGAGAGGGGGCTGTACTTTGTTCTAACTATAACAAGACTTGTTCTGCAATCAGAAAATCATGTTGTAAAGTCAATACCATGAATGGCATTCAAGTCTTTGATACAACACACAGGTCTTGACCTGTATTTGTGGCTGTCGAGTTCAGTGTTTCTGCGTATAAGGACAAGCATCTCACCACTTTATCATGTGTTCAGGTGTGGCAAGCTCAAGTATTTAAATGTAGACACACATAGCCTATTATAAATATTTTCCGCATCTTTGTCCTTTAAAAAGTTATGATCAGAGATAGAGAATTTTAGGGAGTGTATACACTCTGTCAATGCCCCACCCAATCCCAGAGCACTCATCCCCGCACATAGAAAGAAGTCCTCTGCCATCACCTGCCATCCTCGGTGCCAGGGCATTTCCCCTGACCTTGAAGTGGCCCTTGACCAATGGCACATGGCGAGATGATGGATAATGCACCCCTCAGGTGAGATAAGTCTGAGGCGTGTTCTGCATGTCCCCCTGAAGCCCCCAGTTGGGTGGGCCACAGCTGCCATGTTGTAACTTGCTTGATCACGCATCCTGAATTGGCTTTTCGTCCTTCTCTGTTTCATGATACCATTCACCCAACAGCGCTTCTAGAATCATCTCCTATATACAATACTTCATCTCATGTGTTTGTCTCAGGATAAACTTCTGGAGAAACCCAACTTTCCAAAGTGTTCGTTCGGAAAGAGGATGATGAGTGCTAACACTGGAGCCCCTGCTCCAGGCTTTGTCAAACTTTCGAGTAGTGTACAATGCCAAGGAGTGTATCTGTGGGATGTTAACTATCCCTCCGCATATGTCTCCTCCAGGACGGAGACTCTCTCCTCATTCTGAGCCAATCCTGAGAAAGAGACACTTCTTCAGCATTGAGGAATCCAGCCCTATTGCCTAGCTTCTGACCTCCAGAGGCTGCTGTGCCAGTCCCATAGAAATAAAGCAGGTAACTCGAATGAGCAAAGCTGTCCAGGTGCAAGAAAAGTCATACAGATAGAATCATCTTCTTTTTCCCACTTTTAATAGAAACATGGGGTCATAGAACATTTACCCTTCCATTAAGTGAATATTTATTGAGCATCTAGGCACTGAGCAGTGAGCAAAGCAGACAGAATCATTTCTCTTGTCAAGTTGGGAGAGGCTGCTCGGAAGCAAATACATGTCATATGGACTGTGTGAAATGATAATCAGACTATAGGAAAAAAAAATAATGCAGAAAAGAAGGAGGCCTAGAGGGGAGGGTCAGCCAGGACCTAGCTCGAGAGTGAGAAATGGCAGCAGCCAGGCACCCAGGGTTCAGCTCCTCGCTAGGAGGGTCCACCCCGCAGAAGGTGCTCCCAACTCAGCTGCAGCAAATGTTGCGATGTCAGATGCCAAAGCCCAAAGCTGCCAGGTCTTCAGATTTTCCAAGGGAAACCTAGAGCTTTGTCATCCCCCTCAAGGGCTGCCAGCAAGCAGCACAAAGTTTTTGGCATCCTTCAGGTGTTCAAACTTTCTCCGTAGTGTGTTTTAAACAAAAGTCGGGAAGTTAGACAGGGCGGGGGCGGGGGGCTGCCTTTTACACCTGCCCTGTTCTCCCCACGGCCATCGGTCCTCCCCGGAAGGATGGAAAGGGAGAGGGGGATGCAGAGGGGAAACCAAATCACAGGGGAGCGTGATCCGGCCCCACTCGCCTTCGCTTCCTCTCAACAAACCCAGAGTTCTAGAAGCATCTCCTTGCACAGCCAGTAATTGACTGGGGAGGATGTGAGTTCTTTCTTTCTTCAAACACTTCAGGATGGCATGTTGCTAGAGATCCCAGGGGGAACGCCCCAGATAGGAAAGCCAGGTTGGCTCACAGGAGCTCCTGCCTTGGCAGAGCCCAGCCAACATTTAGAGGGTGCAATTGCCAACTCTAGCGGAACTTCCAGCGGGAGTTTTACGACCCTCTTTCATCCAAGCCGCTATTTGGGCAGAGGCCTGATTACTTCTAATGACTCCACTTTGACAGCAGTGGCCAAGTCCTCCGTCATCCTGCCGTGGGCTGGAACGGCTCGGGGTTTAGGAGAGAGATGCTCCTTGTAAAGCACAGAGGTGCTAACGGGCGCTCTCCAGGATGCTGGCCCCGCGTGCCAAGAGGCAGAGCGGCCAAGAGCAACAATGCAAGTTTGCAGAAACCATCCTTGAAACAGGGGGATAATTCGTTTGCCCATTACTAAAGATGTCCTAACTCTTCACTAGTCAAGAGAATCTTTGTCCTTGAGTGTTTATGGATTTCTCTGGCTCCTGAAGAAGCCAAGGCCTGAGAATCAAGGGAGCTTTTGTCATGAAGAGTGATGGTTGAGCAAAAATGATTGGCCTGTTTTCCGGTCCTAAAACATTCTCCTAAGTGCCCATCTGGCTCTCAACCATAGGTTCCTGGCATGTCGTGTGCCCATGTGGCAGGGATGTTGTTGATGGCTCTCCCAGGTTGGAGGGTCTCTAGCTGGCTCGTTCAACATGCACTCCTAAAATACACACACCAGGGTTCCCACACTGCCACCTCACTAGCTCTCCACCCCACCCCCTTTGGGGGGGGGGGGCTCATGATGTCTGAGGCTTTGCTAGTGGGGATTTCTACCTAGAATACGTCAAGTGGAAACTGAGCGACGTCTTAAGGCACACGTGTGTGCGGCCCTGGCCAGGAAGTGACCGACTAGATGCTGGGTTCCGACAGAGTGGAGGTGTGATTGCCCACCACAGGTGACAAGCAATGGTGCACGATGTGAACACGCGGTGGCCTGCTGGCAGTGTCTCCATGCCACATGGCCCCTAGGTTTTCGGCCAATGTGCTTCCCTCCTGTCCTTAGCCAAAGCTACCTGCCTAAGGGCTCCCACGCCTGGATTGGCTTCTCTTCTAGAAAAGTCCCTCCAGCTCAGGTCTCTGGGAACTCCCCCCCTGCCCGCCCCCCTGCTTTTGGAACTCATTTTCTTCTTCATCAACTCAAATCCCTTTTTGGTTGAATGATATGAAGATCCTTTTTTTTTTCTTGCCAAAACAGAGTTCCCTGTTTCCTACACACACACACACACACACACACCACCTTTCTTCTGCTGCTCTTTCACTCTTCCCTGCTTCCAAATCTCGATTCTTTAGGCCCAAAGCCAGAACTAACCGTAATTCAGTTCCCCAAAGGCAAAGGAGGGCTCAGCATTTAAACATGCTGGAGCATAGGGATGGAAGGAGGAATAGCACTGCCACATCCCTGCAGTAAAAGACCCTGAACGCCTGTACCCCCCTCTTCTGGAGAAGGGGTTCTTGGTCCCCTGTCCCAGAGCGTTACTGCTCTGGTGTCAGTCACAGGGGCGACGGCTGCCCGTCCACCACGCAGGCAGGGCCTCTTGGACTCCTTCGGGAGAGCCGGGAGCCTGGCCAACCGGGCACACCGCCCACACTTTCACTGAGAGCCTTTCTGTAGAGCCGAGATACGTTGCTGTCTTTCTGTCCGCGTGTCTGCCTATCTGTCATGAAAATAGGTAGTGGGAAGCATTTTTAGCCTATTTAAGAACTAAGTCCTTGAAAATACTTTTTTTGCCTTTTTTTTGCATGCAAACACATAGGTTGATTCCAAGAGTGATAATAAATATTTCGGTGCTGAATTCCAACTGCTGGGGATCTCATGCCAGCTCCGCCTCATGCTACCTTTGTGGAAAATGACTCAGCCTCTGCCAACCCGTTTTCTCCTCCCAAATGCAGGTGGCAATAGGCTTTCCTTCACAGACAGTTGTAGGTCTTCAGTGAGAGAAGCTACGCCGAGGGCCCGACAGATAAGAAGGACCCATTTCATCTGAGGTGTGGCCAGTGGGGTTATTACTAGGGTCAGGCAGGTAGACCATCCTGTGTTCCATATTTTCCCCCTTTGTGCTTATGTTATTGCACATTCTTGAAAAGTAGCAGAACCACATGTCCTTTCAAATAATAATAACCATATATACTCATATTTGGTTCTTACGCTGTGCCAGGCAATTTGAATGTATCGTCTCATTCGATCCTGGCAATGATTCCGTGAGGTGTCACTGGTCAGCTCAGCTGCACAGATGAAGGGAAGGCCTGGGCCACACGTCTTGATCAGGATTTATAGCTTTAAGTGTAGACACCAGGATCCAACCTGGATCTGACTCCATAGGCTATGCCCTTCATGAGGACTCCACTGCGCCTCGCTTTCCAAATACCAAACAATTCCGAATTTTGCAGGAACTTTCTTCTACTTAATCCATATTAGACTGGCTTTACTATACACTTACTTCACATGATGATCCTAAGATGGTTAGACTTGCTTAAAGTTGCAGAACCACATTTCCCTTCTTCCCTCTCCTCATCCTCACCCTCCTTCTTCCCCATCCCCCCTTCCTCATTCTCCTCCTCCCCTTCTTAACTTCCTCCTCCTCTTCCTCTTCCTCCTCATCCTCCTCCCCTTCTTCCTCCCCCTCTTCTGTTTTCTTCTTCTCCTTCTTCTTCTTCTTCTTCTTCTTCTTCTTCTTCTTCTTCTTCTTGTATATTTTTTTACTGGAGTTCAATTTGCCAAAATATAGCATGACACCCATTGTTCATCCCATCAAGTGCCCCCTTCAGTGTTCTTCTTCTTCTTCTTGACTAACAAATGACTAGAAGTGAAAAGCAAAGACAGATTTGTTTTTATAGTTTCGTGACCTTCAGATATCAGAGAACAGTAAACATTGATACTATACAGTAGTTTCTGCACACTTGTTTATACATGCATGGCACCAGTTTCACTATCTAGATTCGTGCACTTGTTTCACTCCTGCGCGGGATGATGGGACATTGCAACAGCTTGTCGAAGGCCCCAGGAGGATTGCCATCCAATGATTTGTCTGCTTATTATTTTTTTAATGTGTGTGTTTTTAGTCGGAGGTGGGGGTTGTCTTAGAGGAGGTTGAGTTGTCAAAAAGCTACAAGATCTTTACACAATATGATTACTGCTAAACCAAACCAAAAGACCTACAGGGGTTTAGGCTCCATGGTACTTTTGATCACCACCATGTTATATAACAGTCAATCCACAAACTGATAATAATATAGGATAATAGGGACACCTGGGTGGCTCAGTGGTTGAGCGTCTGCCTTTGGCTCAGGTCGTGATCCCGGGGTCCTGGGATCGAGTCCCACATCAAGCTCCTCGCAGGGAGACTGCTTCTCCCTCTGCCTATGTCTGCCTCTCTTTGTGTCTCTCATGACTAAATAAATAAAACCTTTAAAAATATATGTAAGATAACATTTTCACCTCGAATGAGCAAAATGAGAGGACATAAAAATGATGTTGGGGTCTGTCAATAAGTGGAATTTGTCCTGTATGGTGTACTGTACTTTATTACTTGATCCAATTCAATAAAATTTACTAGATATCTTCTATGTGCTAGGCACTGTTCTAAGTACTGATGAGGATGGAATCCTGGCTCTTTGTTCTTGCTATAACATGGAGAAATAATCAATAAATTTGGACTATGCAGGTAGTGACAAGTGCCACAGAAAAGCATGTGTAGGAGCACTGAGATGAGTGAGGAGAGTCCAGGCTGAAAAGATGACATTTTAGTAGGCACGTGAGTGAACTAAGGAAACAAGGCTCGGAGAAATCTGGGAAAGGTGTTCTGGAGAAAGCAAGCTGGAAATGCAAAGTCCCTGGGGCAGGAATGGCCTCACGTATTGGAAGAGGGGCAAGGAGGCCAGTGTGCAGGGCAGGTGAGTGTGGAGGGAACAGAAGGAAAGAGGCGAGGCTGGCGAGAACATCATGAAAGCCTGTCTGAGCCAACACAATTTTTATTTTTACTCTGAGCTTGTGTGTTTCCTGCTTCGTTGGTGATAGAATCACCTTTTTTTAATGAAAAGATGGTAATGGCAGTGTTCTTTTTTTTTTTTTAAACATTCTTTCTTGGCAAATTAAAGTGTTGGAAACTCTTTGTCAATTCCTTGAAATTTGTTGAAGCTGGTCTGTGAAATCTAGGAGTCTGGGATGTCTGCTCTAGGAAACATCTTGTGGCATTCTGTAGGCGGAAGCGGTACGGTGCAGTAGGAAGTGTGGGCACCTCAGCCCTCCTCTGTCGCAGACACACTGGGTGACGTCACTCAGGGAAATTCTATTTCTGGGTTTCACTTTTCTAGCCTCTAAAATGAGGAGAGCGGTTTAAAAGGAGCCTGAATCCATGAAGGCGCACAGGACAAAGAGAGTACACAGGTAGGGTAGAGTCAATAAGTCGAGCAGACCTGGCCACAAGGAGGGACAGGACCCCCAGAGCTGGGCCATGTGGCTCTTAATAAAAGGAGAGCTCTAGTCAGCAACATGGTCACCACACAGGAAAGAAATCCTGAGGTTACGGTCACCTCCTTGAACTTTTCAAGAAAAAACCAGAAATTGTGGCTCCCTGTTTGTAAACAGTCAAAACGACACTGTGTAGCCCACAAAACACATGGGTGGGCTGGGTTCAGCTACAGAGTGATATGTTTGTTTCCTAGGGCTGCCATAACAAATTACCACACATTGGGTGGCTTAAAACAGCAGAAATTCATTCTTTCCCAAGTTTTGGAGGCCAGAAGTTTGAAATCAAAGTGTTGATAGGCCCATGCTCCCTCCAAAGGCTCTAGGGGAGGATCCTTCTTTACCTCTTCCAGTTTCCACCATTCCTTGGCGTTCCTTGGCTTGCCGCTACATCACTCCAACCTCTGCCTCTTCTTTGCCTGGCCTACTCTATACGTCTGTGTCTTCTCCTCTTCTCAAAAGGGCCTGCTGTAGGATTTAGGGTCCCTCCTAATCTAGGGTGACCTCATCTCTGATTGATTATATCTGCCAAGACCCTATTCCCAACTAAGATCATATTCACAGGAACCACCAGTTAGAACTTGGTCATATCTTTTAGTGGATTTGATTCAACACTCTACAATTAAATGGCTTTTATTATGAATCCTGTAGGGTAAAGGTTCTGCCCTAGAAATCTGGAAGCCATGAAGTGATTAGAACCTGCTCTGTAAGATTGACGATGTCCATCTCATTAGGAAGAAAATGATAAATGGAAGAGGGATGGTACAAGTTTCCAAGTGGCTTGTCCTAGGCCTCAGACCTGGGCCAAGTCAGGCATGCTCTTCCTTCAGAACAGTGTTGGATGGTTTCCTGGAGCTGCCATATGAACTATCACACAGGGGGTGGTATAAGACAACAGAATTTATTCTCTCACAGTCCTGGAGGCCAGAAGTCTGAGACCAAGGTCTCAGCAGGAACATACAACCTTAGAAGACTCTAGGGAAAGATCCTTCCTTGCCTCTCCCTAACTTTCTGGTGCCTCCTGACAATCCTCAGTGTTCCTTGCTTGTGACTATATCACTCAGCTTAGGCCTCCTTTTATTTTATGTGTCTCTCTGTCCTCTTCTCTTCTTATAAGGACACCAGCCACTGGCTTCTTCTTGACTCTCAGTTCAGTGGAAATGTGGAAACCAGTTAAGAGGACAATGTGGTCAGCCCAAAGAGAGATGGTGATGATGTAAAGCAGGGATGAAGTCATGAGAAATAGTGGGATTCAGGACATAATTAGCACCCACCCTAATCTCACAGTCATGAATTTAAGGGCAAGTCTATTCAAACCAGTACAGATTCTGTTGCCAGTAGGATCCCTCCCATCTACCTGACTCTGTGATGATCTTATCTTTGAGAGTCATTGCTGATCCGTCCACCCAGCTACTTCCTGCCAAAGCACGCAACCATTTCCCAACACCCACACCAATTTCCAGAACCAACTTGAAAAGACATTAGTGGTAAAGTAGTTTCAAGGTTGGAAGGGAAGGCTTTATTTCCTCTAAAATTTTGTCACTTGGTACTTCCTCACTTCTAAACTTGAAGCTCCAGCAGACCACCCTGAAAAACTACCTACCAGAACCATGATGTCTCACATTCAGGGGAGGAAAACCAAACTCTGTTTTCAGTTTCTTTGTCCTAGTGAATAGAGAACTTTAAGAAAAGTGCTCCACGCCTTTGCCAGTCATATTCCTTTATGGCCTCTTCCAACTGCAATTCTTGACGAATTTCCTTCCCGTCACATTTCTGATGAGTCTTTTTACTGCTTTGCACGACAAAGTACAGCAAACCCTAAAATATGGATGTCTTGTTCTTGTGAGAAAATGGAAAAGTTCACAAGAAAAGAAAATGACATAAGATGAGTGAGTCCATTCTTAGCAATGGTATTCAAAAGTAAGGAGATTAGATAATGATGCAATTAGAGCCCATTTCTATGGTTTTCTATAATTTTGAACATTTGCTGACTTCTGTGACTGGTTTGGTATTTATTCTTATATCATATCAATTTAAAATCGCCCTGGATGCTATGTCCAAGAGGGATGACAAATTATGAAGAAAATATGTTCAGCGGAATTTTAAAAGAAGCTCTCTGATTTTGACCTGAGATGTTATTATGAGGCCAGCCAATCATCTTAGTCTTTTTTATTCCATCATTTGTGTTCCAAGTGTTTTAAATATTTAAATTACATTTCTTCTTATTTCCCTAATGAGAGTGTATTTGCATCCGATACATAATAACTAAGAATGGCTTTCTTCTTTTTATGTTTCCATTTTAGTGGAAATGGGGAAACCAGTTAGGTGGTCAACTCAAAGAGATGCTGCTGATGAAAGCAGGGTGGAAGTCATGAGAATTAGGGGGATTTAGGACATACATTAATTAAGCTTGAGCCAATAGGATTTGTGGATGGTGCAATCATTTGTGGATGGCCGATGGTGCAATCTACCAAAGCGATAGGTCAAGGCTATGTCTAAGATTCGGTGAGTGAGGTTTTTATAAAGTCAGAGTTACCAGGCTACTGGAACCAGGAGCTGGGTGGGGCTCAAGTAGAACCTGGGTAGGATTCCTTCTAGGCCACCAGTTACCTTTACAGTAGCAATTCCAATTTGGCTTCCTATTAAAAGGAACAGATCTCTTGGATTATATCACTTGTTCCCAAAGTGTGACATATTCACCACATACATCAGCAGGATTATTTTAAGTTGAAAAAAACCTACTTTGCAACACAGTTTCATCCCAAGTCATAATTCATGAATTTATGGCTTTGATGGGCATGTTTTTAAACTCTAATTTTCAGGCATTTATTTCACTGAGAATTATATTACTCGTGTGCACATGCACACATTTGTGCATGCGCACACACGCACACACACACCAGCCCATCAAACTTATAATCACATGGAGGATGATTTAGGAGTGAGACTCATTTTTTTAAAAAGAGTAAATTTTTTAAGTATTAAGAGAATAATAATAGGGGCACCTGGGTGACTCAGTGGTTGAGTGTCTGCCTTTGGTTCAGGGTGTGATCCTGGGGTCCTGGGATCGAGTCCCACGTCGGGCTCCCTGCATGGAGCCTGCTTCTCCCTCTGCCTGTGTCTCTGCCTCTCTGTGCGTGTGTCTCATGAATAAATAAAGAAAATCTTTGAAAAAAAAAGACAGAGAATCATAACTATATAGTTTCTAGAACATGGCAAAAATTATGAGGGTGGCCCACATATGAGTGCAGTTTGAAAACACAGAATTATATCAACTCTTATCCGCATGCCTGAAAGTGACAAGAGAATAAAATTCAAATTCAGTTAGTGGCAAGTTCTTCTGATCCACACTCTATATACTTCCACAAATCAAGGCGACAAACTAGCATAAAGCCAGGAGAATAAATGACAGAATCTGAGGGGTGATATGAGTGGTACTTATTCCCCAAATGAAATAATGACTTACTAAAGGAAAGTTGAGTGAGGAAAAACATTGATAATTGTCCAATAAATCTTTCCATGACCTCCCATTAGTCATCACAGCATTTCTGTCTCTTTTTAACCTACCAAGGAAGGGAAGTAAGATGGAGCACAGAGGCAAGCAATTGCTAGAAGCCACACAGTGGAGCAACAAATCTGCTGGTTTCCCCATCTCAGGAGACCGGCAGGTTTTCCTTCCAGGGGCAACAAGACCATCAGATTGGATGCGAACCCATGTAGATCACCATTTGCCCATGTTGGAACTTTTGGGAAATGCTCTTGTACTTCACAGAAATCGTGTTTTCGGCCCCAGCCATGGGATCGGGATCGAGTTATCTCATTAGCAACAAGGTCTGAAAAGTTCTGAACCGTTATACCTTCTCCCTCAATCGGAGACAAAAAAAGGTGATTCTGGCTGCCATATAGCTTTGCCAACTTGCCCTTATTTGTTTATTTATCCTTCTATTTATGGAGTGCCACCTACACCAAATATTGATATGATAACAGCAAAAAGAACAGACACGATCCTCATAGGCTTGAATCTCACCATCTAGCAAGGAAGAAGTTCATCCAATAAATACATAAATAATGGGCAATTGGGTTTAGTGTCCTCAAGAAGTTCAAAATGTTGTACTAGTGTATATTACCAAGAGTCTACATCACCCGCATCACCTAGCCTTGGCAGGAGGAGAAAGCTGCCCTGAGAAAATGAAGTTTGGGGAGAAGTTAGCCAAATGAGGAAGAGACACCAACATGTACTAAGGCTCCCAGGTTTGAAGGAACCTGATGTTTGAAGAAGAGAAAGAAATACTAGTGCAAAATGTGTTAGGGAACCAATTGTCCTGGTTTTCTATGCATTGCAGGGTGTCCCAGGATGTGGGATTTTCAGTGCTAAGACTGGCAAAGCTCTGACAAACTGAAATGGGTGGGTCATCCTGGTAGAAGCAATAAGAAGAGTGGTCTTAAATAGGGCTGGATGGATGAGCAGACACAGTGGTTTAGAATAACTAGCCCCTATTAGGGGATCCTGCCATCTTTTCTGACTCCTCAGAACCTCAGGATGACAAGGGTATGCTCTTCTAGTTGTCTATCGTGACATAACAAAACTCCCTGAAACTTAGTGGCTTAAAAAATTATTTCATTGTTATCTCTCACAGTTCTGGAAGTTGACCCGACTCACCTGGTGGTTCTCACTTGGGTGGCCTCATGCAGCTGCAGTGGGGTAGCAACAGGGGCTACAGTGACCTGAAGGCTTTACTGGGTTGAATACCCAAGAGGGATTTCTCCACTCACATGTGGCAACTCACATGTGGGGTGATTGGAGTAGCTGGGTGCTAGCTGGGTATTTCTCTCTCTCTCTCTCTCTCTCTCTCTCTCTCTCTTTCCAGCTTTCCCATATCACTACTTAGCTTGCTCACCAGACAGAGGTGGTCAGACTTCTCACACAGCACTGACTTCCCCAGAGCCAGGATTCTAAGAGACCCAAAGAAGTTGCAAGTTCTCATGCCCAAGCTTAGAAGTCACTTCTGTTTCATTCTACTGGTCAAAGTGAGTCATAGACCCAGGACAGATTAAAAAGATTGGAAGTGGTTCTCCTTATAATGGAAGGGATAGCAGAGAACTTGTGACTATCTTTATTCTTCCAGAGATGCTCTGGGTCAGTCTGCCTCTCAGAATCATGGTGGACTCTATTGGCAATAGGATATGCTTGGCTTTGTGGAAACAGATGAGGAGGCATCACAACTATAACTCAAAAGTATACATTTGATCAAGGCTTGTGTGAGTCAAGGCCTTCTCAGAGGGCAACACTTTATAGTTCCTTTTAAGAGCATTACCCTTGTTCTTTTCACATCAACAAGACATCCCATGTGATGAGATAGAGAATGAGCAAATCTCTGAAGGTAACCTTCACCTCAGCTCAAAGATATTTATCTTTATCTGCCTTAGGCACCTCATACAGTAATTTTATTTTCTTCTTGTGGACTCTTGGCACGTTGGGAAGGCCTACATCCTCCCATGACTCTCTATAAGTTCCCAAGCAAATAAGAGCTCTCTCAAAAACTTGGAAGCAAGACCATTCGTTGCCTCTCCCTCACTTGTCCAAAATCCATCGATTATCAGAGGCCAGCAAAGGGCTAGGTAGATATATGTCTTAGGCTCTGCAACCTTATAGACTCTGTCCCAACTACTCAACTCTGTCATTACAGCCAAAGACAATACATAACGGGGTGGAGTATTTGCATTCCAATAAAACTTTATTTGTTAAAACAAACTCCTGGCCATGAGCCATTACCCATTTCTGGATTACATGACTGCCTCAATTATAAATATTCTCCAAGTGTGCTGGGGGAACTGTGAGGACAAAAATATCCTAAAATGAGGGAAAATCCAGCTTCTACTAGGTGATTCTATTTCAATGATAAAAATAATAGGACCTGAATGATTCAGTGGCATAAGCATCTAACTCTTTTTTGTTTGTTTTTTATTGATAGAGTGGTTTTTATTTTTTATAGTAAATTTATTTTTTATTGGTGTTCAATTTGCCAACATACAGAATAACACCCAGTGCTCATCCCGTCAAGTGCCCCCCTCAGTGCCCGTCATCCATTCACCCCCACCCCCCACCCTCCTCCCCTTCCACCACCCCTAGTTCGTTTCCCAGAGTTAGGAGTCTTTATGTTCTGTCTCCCTTTCTGATATTTCCTACCCATTTCTTCTCCCTTCCCTTCTATTCCCTTTCACTATTATTTATATTCCCCAAATGAATGAGACCATATAATGTTTGTCCTTCTCTGATTGACTTATTTCACTCAGCATAACACCCTCCAATTCCATCCATATTGAAGCAAATGGTGGGTATTTGTCATTTCTAATGGCTGAGTAATATTCCATTGTATACATAAACCACATCTTCTTTATCCATTCATGGTGCAGCCACTCTGGAAAACTGTGTGGAGTTTCCTCAAAGAGTTAAAAATAGACCTGCCCTACGACCCAGCAATTGCACTGTTGGGGATTTATCCCAAAGATACAGATGCAATGAAACACTGGGACACCTGTACCCCGATGTTTATAGCAACAATGTCCATAATCATCTAACTCTTGATTTGAGGCTCAGGTCATGATCTCAGGGTCTGGAGATGGAACCCCTCATTATTTCCGTGCTTAGTGAGGAGTCTACTTGAGACTCTCTCTCTCCCTCTGCCCTTCCCCCAACTCATATGCACATGCTCTCTCTCTCTAAAATAAGTAAATTAATCTTTTTTTAAAATCCCCACACAATAGGACTTAATGCAAAGAACAAAAATGAAATAGTAGCCAAGGTAAATTTCACCCCAAATCTCCCACAGTTTGAGTGGGGGGGCAGGAAAAAAGTCTCCTCAAATTCGTACAGAATTTGCACCCTTAAGTCCCAACAGACTTTCCCCTATTTCAGTATAGCTGGAACATTCATAACCAAGTTAAACCCCCGGAGAGTCCTTCATTCCTGACAGGGGTTCAATTAGCACGTTTGAAAATTAAATCAGTGTTTTCCAGAAAGTAAAACGTACACCCCTGATAATAAGTGAGAAGACTTAAGGTGGTATGATTCATGAATACTTTTTATTTGAACTGTCCAGTTGTTGATTATAAAATTTATTTTAATATATATTTCAAAAAGAGAACTGCCACATGGAACCTATTACTTCACAGATGCTGCTAAGGATAAGCTAAGAAGGTATTTACATTTTTAAAAAGTGAGCTGGTTAAATAAAATTAGTAAAGAAAAACAATACTAGAGATGACCAGGAATAGGCGGAAAATTGTGAACAGAGGAAACAAATGATTCTTTCTTGGGAAACACTGAATCCAGTGTTTCCCCTCCCACCGTGGGGATTCCAACACTGGACCAACCCCTCAATGAAGACAGCCACCATGTGATTTTGTTTATTTGTTTTGTTTTTTTAATCTCTCACCTGACACTCTGTTTGCTACATAAAAGGCCTTCAGTAAACATAGAACGGGAGATTAAATTAATTAAGTTGTCTTTCAAATTATTAGGTAAATTTTGAGTCATGGAAAGCAATCTGACACGAACTCAAGGATATAGTATTTCAGATGCTCCTGACCACAGTCAGAAGTTCGGAGAGCAGAAGGGATGAGCTTGTTTAAAATCAGTCAATTAGAAGTGGACAGTCCCTTGGGATGTCTTTGCCAAGAGAAGCCCAATCGTGCCATAAATCAGGATGTCTAATTGAAGCAATGTTTTAGGAATTAAATAGCAATTAAATCAAATGGGAAAGTTTCTAAGGGACACCTTTGACACTATGGGGGAAAAGTCAAAACAACCCCAAGAGTCTATGGGAAAAAAAAAAAATGGCTTTCTTCCAAGGAGCTTGCTGGTTAATAATTATCAGAGACATCTGTGATTAAAATCCTCTTCCTTCCAGAGGCTTTATGATCTTGCCACAGACCTTGCCACAGATCTTGCCTCATGCAAGATCATAAGCCAAAGCAGAAAAATCGCTGAAGTGCCATAAATGAAGCCAACCAAGAAAAGGGACTTGGAAAGGGATGAGATAGCACACAGTTTGGCCTGCCGAAAACTAGTTTTGAGAAACCAGTTCCCAGAATAGAAAGCATAATCTGTGTCTGTTTACCCAGTGAAAGTAATTCGGGTCATTTCAACATCAATGTCACCGACTTCAAGGGAAACCCAACTTGAAGGCTGATAAAGGCTGTGTGTGTGTGTGTGCGTGTTATGAAAGGTTTATCAAAAACTATGGTAAATTTGTCCAGTGTTTCCAGATATGTGAATCTCATCCTACCATCTGCAAAAGAGATGATTTTAGCTAATATGGGGAGAGCTGGAATTTAGTAATCGTAACTAAACAAAAATACACCTAACACATCCCTAATATTATGAATTGTTGCTTAGAATGAGGTTCAGTTGTTTTTTAAAGGTGTGTTAATTTTTCTGAAAAATCTATTTAGGAAATGACTGAATACAGGTCTAGCACTCATACAATGAAGGTTGTTTCCAAAATGACCAAGGGTTGTGAGTGCTATTGTACAGCAGAGCTGGGGCCCTTTCTAATACACAATGCAAAGGAAGGAGTCTGCAGCCTTTGCGTAATAGAACCCAATGAAGACAAAAATAGTAATGGGGGATACAGAGCAGGGATGCAAAATTCACTTTCCAAGCTTAGATTATCCAGGTGAATTATCTAATTGATCAGTTTGATTATGAGACCTTGAAAAATAATCTTCATTGCCAGCATTTAAGTGAACGAGTAGGCAAAGTCTTATATCTCAGAGGGATTATTTATGTGATGGTTCAAGGGAGTGGCAGTTGTGTATATCTCTACTTTTTAAGGATAATGACTACTATTATATTATTATGTGATTATATAATTATTATATAACTAGAACTAGGAATTCAGGTTATAGTTCAAGCACACCCTATGTGGAATCTCAAGTTAGTGGTTCCAATTCAGGATCCAATGTTTAGTAGCAGTGTGACTTCTCTGTGACTTGTGTATCCACTAAGTCTCGATTGTATCATCTGTAATATGAAGATGGTTATGAAGATGTAATATGAAGATGGTTCTTATCTAATATGAAGATGGAACATGAAGAATGGTTCCCACCTTTGAATGATGATTACATCGGAGAATGCAGACAATTTGTATAAAATACCAAGCATGAAGTAGGTCCACAGTGCATGCTGATGCCACCGAATTCTTCTTCAGAGAGAATTCATATATGGTAGGCCCTTGATTATTTGAAGCATAGACTACAAATCTTTAAAGACTCCAGAACCACACAACATTCTCTCTATTGATCTTGGATTTCCGAGCTTAGAACTATCATTTTCGAGACTTTCCAACACTCTCTTTATCCCCATTGTTCACTGAGCTGTCTGCTTCCATTGGACAGCCATTCTCACAAAGGAACAATGCTCTAGTACCTTAAGAGTGACATAGGTCAGCCAGCAATTTCTTCTCGGCTGAACTCTGTGCCCTTCTTGGGAACAAGAGAAATGTTGGCTTTACTTGGAGACAAGCGAGATGTTGGTTATTTCCAAAAACTCCTCTGAGGCCATGAAAACCAAGGCAGGGCTGGCTCCCACCGTGCTGGAGGATGGAGAGCTGAGGGCATTCCCAGTGCTGCAGGAGCTGGGTCTCCTTTTAGTTTACCTAGGCAAACTTTTTTCATTCCCTACCTAGACCTAACCCCAACACCAGAACCCATCCTCAGAGATCCTCCTGAGACTCCTTTCCTTCACCAAATCCCCACATTTCTTACCACCTCTGGTGCTAGGGTGAGGTATGAATGAGGGTAAAGCCTGGCTCAGTAAGTGTTTTATCAAATCTATTGTTTGGACCCAGGTCCTGGGTGTCTTTGTGACTCTCCCCCATCAAATCGAGAACAGCCAAAGAAATTAACGAATCATCCCAATGTTATCCCACCACATGAGCCAACACGACAGAGGGTGCCGAGGTGTGGGTGAGTGCAGGGGGGCTGCGGGAACTCGGAGCAGCTGTAAGGGCAAGTCAGATGAGACAAGAAATAGAAGGCTCAGGATAATGATATTTACATTGCTCCTCTTGAGCCCTGCTGGCCTTTCTCAGGCACTCTGTGGCTCCCAGGAGCCTGCAATTTCCTGTCTGGCTTATATCATTCAAGCCTACAGAGTCTCGGACCATAGAGTCACACAAGATTAATAGTAATGACACATGTGTCCACCAAACCCAGAACTCTAAGGACCAAAGAGACAACGTGCCATGAAGGGAAGGACAAAGTCCTCCAGCTTGGGCTCAAGGCAGGACAACTCTCCATCTCCTAGTTCTATGACCTTGGGCAAGTGACTACTCCTCTCTCAGGCTCAGTTTCTTTATCTGTACAATGGGATACTAGCCCCAACTGTACAGGGCTTTTGAGAGATTATCTATGAAAATGCTTTTTATGCCAAAAAGACTACACATCATTTTTATTCATGGTCTGCAACCAGCTTCAACAGAGCCCCAATCCTGGGGTGTACCCTAGGAGTCTTAAGAGGTGGATAAATCTATGACTTTTATTTTACAACTATTTGACCGTTACAAAAACCATGCACTATTTCCATTTCCTCCTAAAATACCCCGTTTATTTGAGCTTACTAGTTATTTCGATCCTGGAAGTTTACCATGATAAATGATCAGCTGTTCCCTTAATGTAATTTCAGGAGGTAACCCAAAAGCTTAGCTTCCTAAAGAAGCCAGATCTGGACTTTTGCAATTTGGAGTGTTCCCAGAACACTCTGGAGGATGACATGGGAATTCCACCTGAGAATCTGCATTTCGCCCTTTTGCTATTTTGGAAATCTGAACCGGTCAGAACGGTGCCCCTGGGAAGGCCCTCCCCCCATGACCTTGGTCAAGGGGAGGTGTGAGAGCCAACCAGATTCCCTGAGGAGCTATGAGATGGAGGGATTTCTTCCAGAAATACAGGGAAATTTATGTGGGGAGCACACAGTTGGGAGCTGTGAGCTGGTCTTGCTTACAGACAAATAGCAGGAAGGAACAAAAGGGAGAGGAAGGAAGACATTCATTATCACAGGCGGGAGATTTGACTGGAGCTGGAAACCCCAGAAAGAAGGTAGGCAAAAGGGCAGTCCCCAAACTATTTCATAAATAAAGCCATTCGCTTCCAGCCATGCACAGACATATTTATTTAAATCAAATTAGGATTAGAATACAGCATTTTTAACTATTTTCTTTTTTGGCCGTGGGGTGGGGTGGGGAGGGGAGGCATCGTATATTCCATATCTTCTTGATTTATGGCCTCACTTTTGTGACACTCTGGAAATCCTGCCATAGTAACATCGGTTAAGTATGTGCTGGATTTGCCAACTACAGTCCTGACAACCAGTCCCAACCTCACCACTTCCCAGCTGTGTCCCTTCAGCAAGGACCTTGACCTCTCTGGACCTGGGTTCAATTTTATAAAATGATGGCCATGGCTATTTGACCCAGTTCTAAGTGCAAATAAATACTCCTTGAGCAGAAAAGATGAAGCAGGATGGGCCCTGTGGTACCTGCACTTCTTAGCATTCCAAATCAGCTTTTTTTTTTTTTTTTTTTTTTTTTTTTTTTTAGGCATAAACAGAGGACACATCTAAAACTGCAGTTAAACGACATTGTATTTTCTCTTGGAATAAAGGAATAAATCTAGATCTAGTTAAAGAATAAAGGAATCAATCTGGATCTAATTGCACAGGAAAAGTATCCCGCGTACAGTAAGAATAAAATGGAAACAAAAAGCAGAAAGGTGATAAACCTTTCTTAAAAGGGATTTTTATCACTTTGGAACATCATATTACGGCCTGGTGATATTTCAACTTTTCAAAAATAAAGAATAGAGGAAAATTCAGAGGCAAGTATCTCACATGCACCAGTGCAGGAGATATCTTCACCCCCACAAGAAGAAAAAGGCCAGCGCACGATAGTGATATACTGCTTGGGTCCATCCCCGGCCTCCTCGGTGTGGGAAAAGCAGATTACAGCCATAAGTGGTGAAGGACGAGCTGAGGACTGGCAGTGATGGGGAGGACGGGGACACTAGTCTCCATTCGTGGAGCAGGACAAGGCTCTCTCACGGTCTGTCCCCAATATTTTTCTTACCCGCCTGCCCCCGCAGAGATGGTTTAAGGTTAGTGGTAGACCTTGGGCTTTAATCCAGGGTCCCCAGGCGTAGTTCTACTCAGTTAGGCAGTAACTGGTCTGCGGGGAGCTCCACTCATTCATTCCATCCGGATGATTGACCTCCTCCGCAGGCACCCCCGGTGGGGTACGAGGGGTGAGAACCAGGAGAAGCAAAGCCCAGTGTCTGCCTGAGGTGAGAAGGAGCCTGGAACTTCTAAGGTTGCAAACAGAATGTTCTGGAAGCAAGAATCTAGGGAGTAGAGCAGGAGAGTGGGCCAGAGCAGCAGGGGCAGAAGGCTTGGGTGGGGGTGCAGCTCCTCTAGGGCACCATGGTGACACCCCCACCCCCAGGGAAAACAGGGCCACGCATCATCTCAGACACAGTGGTGACACCCCCAGCTCGCCCCACCCCCAGTGAAGACGGGGCCACACAGTCAGCCCGGCCTTGGCCTTCCACACCCACCAGCACCCACCAGTCCCCGCACCAGCTGCACCTGCCATCCCGCCTTCCAATGGAACCCACCCCTCGCGCGCACCTTAGGGTGGCCTGAGCGTCCCAACTGCGGTGACAAGGCTCTGTATTTATATAACAAGCCTTGCTCGGGTATTTTTAGGCCCGCTGTTTAGAAACACACAGAGGGGGGAAGAAAGAGAATAAATATGGAAATCAAATGTAAAAACTTCTGGCTCTTGCAACCAGCTTCCTGGGGGAATTTTTTTCTGTGTTCTTTCCACTTCTTCCACTCAGCAGAATGACTGCTAGTCATTAAGGAAATCTGTGAGGAGCTCACGGTACAGGAATTGTACACCAAGGCTCCCATCCTCATTTGCATATCCCATTTTTTGATTGGCAGCTGTACATGAAATGCCATATCAGTTGAAAGTATGTTGTGAGCTGGCACTAATGATCCTATGGCTCCAGGGAAACCTGCCATATTGTAATTTGGCTATCAGGCATGAAAGAAATAATTCTAAGTGCCAGGAATGCAAGACTGAATAAATGTTTCACTGCTGCAGGTTGCCAAGGGTGACACTTCTGATTTAGTATAAACGAATGCCCCGTTGCCTTTGGGGTACCGGGAGTTTGCATTGTATCTGAGCTGTGTGTATAAAACATTAGTCTAAGAAAATGGCTTCAGTGTAAGACGAGAAACAGAGGCCTGCTCCCAGAAGGCTGCGGAATGTTTACAACTAATCACTGGATGAAAGGATTTTGCTACCTTCTATAATGACAGGCAAACAGGATTTGCTTTTTCCGAGATGGAGAATAATGGTTATGTTAACTCTGCCTCGCCTTGCCTTCTTCTTCTTCTTCTTCTTCTTCTTTTTTTTTTTTTTAATGAAATGCTCTTTTGTAAAGAAAATCACATCTGTTTCCTTTTATATATGAAAGGGATATAAATTCTTTTCTTCCTCCCTCTGTGTGAATAGCCTGTTGGTGCACCTCAGAATTAAATAACCCCTTCTGATGTCACCCGGATTTCAGAGGTCTGGAAAGATGGCTGTCACTTCCTTCTCCTTGGCTTCTGACTTCACACACTCGCCCATACGGAGAGGAGCCTTAGAAGTGGGGAGCGGTGGCTCTCGCTCGAATTTTCATCAAGGCCCCGATGCAAATTGCCATCATCTCCGGCCCCAAGGGGTCTCAGGTTCTGTTAGGAGCACCCCATGCGCCCACTGCACGAAATGAAGATGGCAGTTGTCTAAAGGGCAGTGTCATCCTACAAGAAGCGACACAGGGAGGGTCTTGGCTCCTGGTCTCGCTTGGCCTCACTTGGCCCCACTTGGCCCTCCAGGTCCTGGTGGGGGGATCACGTTCAGATGGGTTCTGTGCTTCTGTTTCTGTTGCAAGTACAGATCCGGGTACCTGTTAGGCAGGACAGAACAGCAGTCATAGAAAATGCCAGGGCCAGGGGTATTTTGCACTCGAGGCAAAAGCCAGCAGGGGTAAATCGAGTCAGGGTTGGGGGATGTCCAGACATCTCTTATTCTCGGTTCTCCATTGGGGAAGAAACCAACCTGATTCTCAGGCTCCGCTTTTAAATTGAAAACTTCATTACTGCTCCTCGCCTTCATGCTGGTAGACTTTGCAAACGCAGTGATGAAAAGCTAAGGATACGCTAAAAGATCATGAAGAGTATGGTCGGATTTACCCATCAGTGCCAAACCACCTGAGAAAACTCTCATCGTACCAATCCGTTGAGCAGTTCTGCTGTATATTTGAAACATTTTAAAGACTCCACAACAAATAGCCAAATATTTGCTGAGCACCTCCTACGGGTGGAAAAGTATGTTATATGCTTATAATAGGATACACGGATCCCATAAGATACAGCACTTACAATGTTTCTATCCCATAGGGAACAGGTTTTTAATTGAGAGTAAGATATGTTGAAGACATTGTTCATTCAAACTCACATTTTTCATGCCTTCATTTGACATGGAAATTAGTGATCGTTTGCTCTATGGCAGATTTTCAGGACACAAAAACAAGTGAGTCGGAGCCCCTGTCCTCAAGTAACTCATAGTCCCATGGGAAACACAAATAATACCCAAGCCCGCTGTGATGGCACGGGTACCCAGTAGGTTCCGAGGCCAATGGCCAAGAGCCAGATGGTTGTGGTCACCGGAGAATATGCCAGTTGAGAAATACAGGGAGTGTGTGGCCAAGATCTTGTCTGTCACTTTCAAAGAACATTGTAGATTTCTGTTTAAATTCTGAAAGCCTCTCTGTGCACCGACTCTGCGCCCGCTACTATACTTAGGTGTTTTGACATATGTTATCTGGTTTAAGCCTTCCAATGGCAAATTATTCACCGATATTAAGATGATAGAGGTTCGATATTAAAACAAAATGAAGTAAACCCTGCAGGCCAGCAAGAACAGACTAGAATGCTTGACCTTTTCTCCATTTGTTATCAGACATTTTCTAAAGGTGTAATGATTTGAAGGCCCAGACATCTCCATAGACTTCCCTCAGATTTGTTCCTTTAGGGTAACTCAAAACATCTAAAACATGAGTAGGCATAAAAATGACTAAAACAAAGAGTTGACCCTACAAAACCATTCATATTGTATTTAAGGGAGATTTAAGGGATTTTTTTTTCCAAGGGTGATTTTGTTCTGTGCAGTTTTTGCTTGAAGCAGTGACTTAGAGCCCAAATCCTATATGATAATGTCTCTACTGCCTATCGAAAGGGCTATGAAAACGCAGAGGAAATTGTGTCTAACTCCACATTAGGCCTGGAGGAGGGGTAGTCATGGAAGACTTCATTAAGGAAGTGACTCTTCATAAGGAGGAATTAGTAGAGAACATTCCAGGCAGAATGGCCAGGACAAGCAAACGCCAGGAGGTGACAAAACATGCATGCTCTGGGTTAAAAGGCTGGAGGTAAAGTAGTGACAGAGATGAAGCTAGAAATGTAGGAAGATGGCCACGCTCTGCCGGTTGGACATTATTAGGTTGTCTATCCCCTGTTTCAAGGTCTCTAGACCTGTGCTTTTCAAATGAGGGTGAGTTGGGAAGAGATCAGAAATGCTACTAATAGCCAACACTGCACAGTATGGACCCCCACGACAAAGAATTCTCTGGCCTGACATGTCCTAGAGCTGAAGTTGAAAGAGCCTGCCCTAGACCATCAGCTACTAGACCAGTGCTCCTTGTTTTCATATTGTTCTGCCGTCTTGGAGGTAAATGAAAAGCTGGTTTAAACTTTGTCTCTTGGAATAAGGATGTCTCAGGACAAATATTTATTTGGATCTCCTTGTGAGCTGGGCTGGGGTGGGGGGTGGGAGGCAGGGGAGAGAGTGACTTTAGAGAGAAATATTAACCTTGCAAATGTGCACATTTTCAATTCACATCCTAGTGACAGGCTACAACTTGTAATCAGTATAAAATGATTTTCCGGGAGAGTAAATGCTTATTTTCACTGTCTTGATGTTGGCACTGGATTACTTGGTATTAATCCCAGGGTGACACAGTCACATTTGGAAGCCGTGAGATTTATTTGGATGTCTTGTGGGGCCAGGGGCAGCCTTCATTTTACATCCTTGATCTTGGAGAATTTAAATAATAGAGCTGCTTTCCTATATGCACCAGTGGTGTGAAAAGGAAGTTATCCACCCAGGACAATTCCAAGAGCCAAACAGCCAGGAGAAGGGAGGACCGGATGTCACCATATTTGTTGTCAACCCCATGCTTAGCAGCCACAACTACAACAACAGCAAACAAAAGGCACTTATTAAACATCAACTGTGTGCCTCTCCCCTGGCATAAGAGAGCAAGATATCAGAGAGCTTGTACCCACAGGCTCTGGAGTACCTTATAACAGCCTCTTCTCCGACAGACGTCCACACCATGAGGCTATGTTGGTATAATTGTCCCGACCAAACATCTACCATTACTATCTCTCATCCATAGCTTTCTTCTAGAGCAGAGGTCAGCAAACTTAAAGGGCTATGTTGTAAATATTTTCGGTTTGCCAGCCATAAGCTTTCTTTCACAATTAATCCACTCCAACATAGTGCGAAAGCAGAAAACAATATGCAAACATATGAGCATATTTGTTTCCAACGACTACATGGTGTTCCAATAAAACTTTATTGACAAACAAGGCAGCAGAGCCAGATTTTCCCAGGAGGCTATAATTCACCAGCCCCTGACTCAGAGTAGCTAGTACCATATTTTAAAGACATTGTCTTCTGAATATTTAAGCAATACTATTAAGAATCATAAAACTATTCTTATGTTTTGACTCAATAATTTCACATCTCAGAATCTAGTCCTAAGAATATCTTTGGATCTTCACGTATGAGTTCTTATACAAAGATGTTCACTATAGCAATACTTATAATAATGAAAATTTGGCAATTTTGTTGGCCAAAAACAGGGCATCAATGAAACCTTCTTCCATCGTGGAACGATGGAATACGGGACAGACTTTAAAGCAATTATTCTGAAGCATTTTAATGATGTATAAGATGTGATGTTAAGTCAAGAAAAAGTGAGATAGAAGTTCTGCATACAGTTTGATCCCAATTAAGCTTACATCTCCATATTCATAGAAAATAACTCAAAGGAAATATACTCAATTGTTAAGTATGGTTTATCTCTGAATGGTGAGATAATGGAGTGATTTTTCTTAAAATTAATCCCAGCGTGAAGTTATTTAAAAAGGACGAGCGCTGGCATCCAACCGATTTAGCTTTGCTCTTTCACTGTATAGACAGGTCCCCTTTGCAAGGTTACTTAAGCCCTCTGAGCCTCAGTTTACTTCTTTGCAAAATGCGTATAGCACCTGACTTACCAAATTGTTGTGAAGATTAAGTAATGCGATATGAGAAAAGTGCCCGGCAGAGTGCTTGTAACATAGTAAGTACCCAACAAATGGTAGTTGATAATATCATCATTCTTTGTTCTAAGCAGTTTTGCACCTTGATTGTAGTGGTGGTTACATAAATCTACAACGGACCCAACTGCACAGAGCTACACACACACACACACACACACACACACACACACACAAATTATCAAAACAAGAACTATAGTCTAGTTAACAATATGATACCAAAGTCGATATCCTGGCTTTGATATTGTACCCCAGCTGTATAAGATTGATGTCACCACTCAGGGACTCTGCAGGGGGAGGGTAGGTGAAACTACTATTTTTGCAACTTACTGTGAGTCAATAAATATTTTAAATCCAAAATCTTTTAAAATACATTAAATCTTTTAAAAGATTCCAGCTGCTTCCATAATTTGCATCTCTTACTCATCCAAGCGAAATAGGGAATGGTAGTGAGGGGTCGTTTGATCTCATTTGCAAAAGGTAAAACTGACACATTGAGTGACAGGTAAATCAGAAAGGCAGCAGGAAAAACACAAAATCGAGTCACTGAATATCCTGGATCCTTCCCAGTAGCTGGTCCTCCCCCAGAACTTGTCTTGTGTCTTTCAGGGTTAATGTTCATTCAGCAAGAAATATGTCCCCTCCTTTAGGTAAATGCCAATAGAAGGTATTCTCTGGGTAAAGGCCTCAGAACAGAACCCAGAATTCCATGAACAGACATTCCCAGGTGATGTTGGGTGTAAGAAGAGGCAGAAAGCAAGCAATCCTCTCAAAGAAAATGATAATTGTTCAAGTGTTTTCACATTGGTATTAGTTTTATTATTTTTACATGTACTATTAAAACTGAAAATAGGTTTTATATAAATTAAGAAAACAGGCTTGGAGTTAGTAAAATAGCAGCCGTGCTTGCCAAAAACTCGATGCATTAATTCAACAAATATTTGTTGAATGTCTACCACGTGCAGGTACTGTTCTAGATGCTGGAGATGTGCGAGTGAGCTAGACTGAGCCAGTTTCTGTTGAAGAATGTAGTTTGGGTCAAAAAGCAATCAATTGTTAGGGCGCCTGGCTGACACAGTCGGTAGAGCATGTGAGTTTTGATCTCAGAGTTGTAAGTTTGAGCCCCACACTGGGTATAGAGATTACTTAAAAATAAAATCTTAAAAAAAAAAAAAGGCAGAGATGCCTGGTGGCTCAGATGGTTAAGCATCTGCCTTCAGCTCGGACCATGATCCCAGGGTCCTGGGATAGAGCCCCGCATCCGTTTCCTTGCTCAGCAGGGAGCCTGCTTCTCCCCCTCTCTCTGCCCCTTCCTTATTTATATTCCCTCTCTCTCTCTGTCAAATAAATAAATAAAATCTTAAAAAAAAAAAGCAATTGATTACAGCCTGAGCTTTCCCACTCGCTTGCCATGTGCCATAAAAAGCTACGTGGACTTTCATCTCCTCCTCTATAAAATAGGTTTTTGGCTTTGTACAGTAATGACAAACACACATGCTCCCTAGCTCCTACCTCTTGTTTCTGAGGCAGACATCACTAATCAATCATGGCATTCTTCCCCAATGAGTTTCAGGGAAGACACGGACTTTGCATCCTTCAGAACAAATTGTCTCTGTTGACATTTTGAGTGGGTAACTCTGTTGGAGAAGGCTCTATGCATGATAGGATTTTAGAATCGCCATCTACCTTCTTGATGCCAATAGCACACCCTGCCCTTTCCCCGTTGTCACAGCCAAAAATGTCTCCAGGCATTGCCAAATGTCCCCTGGCAGGAGAGCATAGTGACTCCAACAGAAGAAAACCACTGTAAGTGGATGCTGCCAGCGATGAGAGTCCACAGCAAACAGAAATTATTTGCCATCTCAGAACCAGCTCATTTCCTCCCCTCTCTTCTGACCCTTATATTCTATGATTCCAGTTTATGGAATGATAGAGTGAACCATATTGCTTGCTCGCTTGCTTTTAATGATCCAGGGGAGACAAAATTTTTCGATGGGAAACTGAGGCACAAAAAGATTAAATAACTTGCCCAGGGTGCATTCCTGAACGTGCAAACACACATTTGCACCTGAGCCCACTGTGCCCTGTCCGCTGTATACTCTGGGTCTACTCCAGATGAGTAGCCTGAGAACGCCAACCAGACAGACCATCCACAATGCAAGCAGGAGCCTGGACTCATCAGGAAGCATTTGTCTCCAAATTATGGACAAATGAGCATTTATTGTTGTTGTTGTTTTGCTGAAGAAACCTATGTGGAGCAAGACCCCATGGCTAAGAGGAATAGAGGTAACCCCCAAAGGTTTGCTTTCAGGAAGCTTCCTAGAGTGTGTGCATGTTGAAGGAATAGAGAGACACCTACATAAATTCCAGTACAAACCTCAGCTCATTGGTCAGGCCAGTTATGGCATGTGTGTTATACTCAGGAGAAGTGCCCATCCGTCATAAAGGATAATTGTAGAAAAATATAAATCTTTGCTGCAGCCTCTCCCCAAATGCCAAAGGAGTGGGGCACCTGTTCATTAAAAATTGCTTGTCAATTCCTTTCACCCATCCACTTGCCCCAAAGCTCCATTCCTCCTGAAATACCAGGGGTCCCGAACAGCTCTCTCCAAAAATGCTCCCAAGGCCCCTCCAAGCCAGCCTCCCCTGGCCCTGTTGCTGCTTGCCACTTCCCATCCACCTCCTGTTGTCTTTCCCTAAGTGACTCACCTGCTCTGTGAGTGTAAACGAATTAAGACAACACTGGCTCCACCAGCAGCGTACGAGAGATCCCGTTTCTCCGCTTCCTCACCAACATCCACCGTTTCCTGACTTGTTCACTGTAGCCATTCTGACCAGTGTGAGGTGGGATCTCATTGTGGTTTTGATCTGGATTTCCCTGATGCCGAGTGATGTGGAGTATTTTTTCATGTGTCTGTTGGCCATTTGGATGTCTTCCTTGGAGAAGTGTCTGTTCATGTCTTCTGCCCATTTCTTGACTGGATTTTTTGTTTTTTGGGTGTTGAGTTTAGTGAGATCTTCATAGACTTTGGATACTAGTCCTTTATCTGATAAGGCATTAGCAAATATCTTCTCCCATTCTGTAGGTTGTCTTTTGGTTTTGGGGACTGTTTCTTTACTCCCATGTGGATTTTGAGCAACAAAACAGAGGATCATAGGGGAAGGAGGGAAAAATAAAATAAGATGTAATCAGAGAGGGAGACAAACCAAGAGGCTCTTGACTACAGGAAACAAACTGAGGGTTGCTGGAGGGGAGCAGGGTGGGGGGATGAGGTAATGGGGTGATAAGCATGAAGGAGGGCACATGATGTGATGAGCACTGGGTGTTATATGCAACTGATGAATCACAGATTTCTACCTCTGAAACTAATAATACACTATGTGTTAATTAATTGAATTTAAATAAACCTGAATTCAATTTTAAAAAAGAAGCATTGGCTCCTTTGACTACTCCACTCCCTCATTTCCTAATAGAAAGAGCAAGGCCTAAGAGCCATGCTGGTGGAGAAAGTTCTCTCTAGCATACAGGGAAGGGGGAGAAGCTTCAAATACCACCACAGGGAGGGAGAGCTTGGCCACAGGAGATAGATGGTGAAATGCTACCAACAATACAGACAGATAACACTCAACTGGATTAATTCAATGATATCTGCAAAGGCACTTCAAAAAGTGTAAAGCAAAATATAAACGTACTGTTTTGAAGAAGCAGTTTCTGGAATAAAAAAAAAAAATGTGACTTTTAGATGAACCTTGAAGAATTGATAGGATCCGGACCTATGGAATTAGCAGTAATGAGTGAGCAAAAGAAGAGCGGGTCCAGATGGCAGCACCAGTAGGAGAAAAGATTCTGTACAGGGAAGGGATTGGGTGTGTTCAAAGGGCCCAGATCGGTCTCCCAAGTCAAGCTTCTTAAGCTTATTTCCTGTCTGGGGCACTCTGTGACACATCTCCAAATGGAAAAATCATTCCCAGTTGAGCTAGCCAAATATCTTGAATAAATAATGCAGAAATTATGAAGACATTTTCCAGAGGACCCCAGCATTTCCTGTCTTGACAATGAGGCTGGATTTGACATCAGCTAACTCAAAAAGTTAAAAATAAAAGCTGTGGCCAATTCAAACTTCCCTTCCAAACTGTTTTTCAATAATCTGAGATTGGGCTGTGAGACAGTGCTTGTAACTGATTTCTTCAAACCATCTTAACATGATTCATTAATTCATGACCACAGCCAAGTGGATGTGCCATTGGCTAATCTCTGTCCTGGGCTGAGGGGACAGGAAGGAACACTGAAATGAATTATGACTTCATTGGCCGGGCCGTGAGATGCTAAGAGTCGAGGGGGCTTTAAAAAGGGAAATGTTCCCATAACGTGCCAGATGACTTTGGGCTAATCAGAGAAATATAAGTTAAAACACAAAAAGAATTTTGAAGGGAAAAATATAAAAATATTAGCTCACCTGTATACAAGGCTTCCCACATGCCAACTACTGCCCAGATTATCCCACCTTGTCTATGCCTGCCGAGGACCCTAAAAGAGATAGGTACGTATCCCCATTGTACAGATGAACAACCTGAGGCGGAGGAAGGTAAGCAACTGGCCCAAGGTCACACCATCAGTAAACCAAAGTCAGCACGTGTCTTCCTAAGGAATCTCCAGAGACAGTGATAAAGAGAGAACAGTGAGAAAACCCTGCCCCCAACCCTAAAATTCACAGAATCCATAGTGCAAACCACATCATCATTTCCAGGAAGACTAGTTGTCCACGATCAAATGGAGGCAAAACAAGGGTCTCTTGGCCCCAGGTATCACGCATCCTCTTGGGCATCAGTTTTACCATCTGTATAATGGGCATCAAAAATCCCCCAAATGATAGTGTGTCTAGGAAAGCTCATAGACATAGATAATAATAGCTCTAGTGCTATTATTATCAGAAAATAATAGCACTCTAAAATATATATATATTTTATAATTAGGAGTACCTGAACTCAGACAAATCGGTTTGAATCAGCACTACCAGTTATCATGAGTTTTATCCAGGGGCAATTTAGATCCTCCCCTAATTATCAGTTTATTCGCTGAAAAAATGAGAATAATAATCATACCTATCTCACGAGGTTCTGGTGAAGATTAAATAATATTATGCATGCAGGGATAATGTCCTTTGCACTCTCCTTTGCACATAGTAAATGCTCAATAAATTCTAAACAATAATAATAAGGAAATCATAGCTACAACAGGTGCTAGGCTGTGCTTAATTACAACAGGATTGCAACACCTATTTTGATGAACCAGAGCCTTGTAGCTCGAGTAAGAAATAAAATAAATATGCAAACGACAGAACTTTAACCCAATATGGTGACCACTCCCTAAGTTTAGCATATTACTGGAAATCGCTAATGGAGCGCTGCCCATTATTCATGATACGAGCAGTAAGGAATCATGCATAATGGAACAGAGTCCCTGCTAACAGCAGATTCACGCACGATAATTTAAACTTGTTTGTATGGAAATAAAGGACGAATCTTTGAAGTGAGCCTTAATGAGATGCCGCTTGATCTTCAGTGTATCCTGGGAGAAAGAGTTCAATTTTTCCTCCAGCATCCGGCTCTTGTTGGTGGCGTGTAGGAAAGAAAGGGCCAGCTTAAATTATGAATGGCCCTTCTTGTCTTTGTGATAGCAGGTGAGGAGTGGGGGTGCTCCTCCCGGGGCGCGGGGGGGTGGGGGGGGAGGGATGGAGAGAGACAAGCAGTTCTCCTGCAAGGTGGTTTCTGAATCAGAAACTTGCAGGAGGGTTTGATGGGCTGGAGCCTCATGGAAAGCTAGAGTTACAGACCCTCCGAGCCCAAAGCAAGCTGCTGGGTCCCGGCCCGAGGGGCTGTGTCAGCACGGCCCTGCACCCCACCCCCACCCCCCACATTCTGCAGGTGCACGAAGGGGCCTTGGCTCCAACCCGGACCTGTGCCCAGGAGACCTGGCAAAGGCTCGACACCGCCAGTCACCTGCCGAGCCACAGCTCCCAAAGGCCAACGAAGTCCAGGGTCTGGTCAACCTGGCTTGGCGGTCCCAAGGTCCCAGGGAGTGAGTTTGTGTTTTGGTTGGCAGCCGAACAGTGGGTGGCTGTGGAGTTTCTTAAATCACTGCTTTTGAAAAACCCCAATTCCAGCTGCAGGGGTGGTGTGCCTCCCTGGGTGGCCGAGAAGACCCCGTAGGGTGCTGAGCACGGGCTGGCCGCCCACTGTGCGGCACCCACTGTATGCAGGTGCCGTGTATTTTCTTTTCCCGTTTATCATTGATTTAGGGCATCTTCCTGTCTGTGGCCTTTCAGGCTCAATTAATTATAACTAAGCCCCTGAGACCAAGTGTTCATTGAACCCCTTCTGCTGTCTGGACACGGAGACACAGCATAACCTGCCGTCCCCGTGGATGGCGCGTGTTGAAACTCCCTCTGTGCCATGCCTCTCGCTCAGGACGCTCCTTACATTACTGCCTTGAGTGCATTCAGTTTAACTGCATTTACTCACTGTGGAGGAAAATATGAGGATTTTCCTATGAGGAAAAATATGCTTTCCAGCCCCATTTCACAGATGAAAAAAAATGGAGGCACGTAAGGTGAAGTCGTTTGCTCCAAGTCACAAAGTCAATAGGCAGTGGAATCTGGGATTTCTTTTTTTTTCTTTTTTTCTTTTTTTTTAGGATTTCATTTATTTAAAAATATTTTTTCATTTATTTATTCATGAGAGACACAGGTAGAGGGAGAAGCAGGCTCCTTGCGGGGGACCTCCCTGATGCGAGACTCGATCCCAGGACCCCAGGATCACAACCTGAGCTAAAAGCAGATGCTCAACCACTGAGCCACCCAGGTGCCCTGGGATCTGGGATTTCAAAGCAGACACCTGTTTGATTCCTGGGCCCACCTTCTTAATCAGGATCTATATGGCCCCTCCCTCATCTGCTTCCCTAACCTTAATTAAACTTTCAGCTGAGCTCAGTGAAGGGAGCAAGTGCACACACACACTGAGGAAGTAGATCCCAATCCCTCCCCATACACAGATGTATTATATACCTTAGTGACAGGGAACTCATGCACAGAGCAAAACCCAGCAAGAGGTTCTCCTGACCTCCATCGCCCACCTCACACAGACTCAAAAATTCAGTTCCCAGCCTAATTTTGTCTCAACTTTCTAAAGAAAATCTCTCATTTTTAAACCAACACATACTGAGCACTTGACACGTACCAGGCACCATGCTAAGAAGATTCCATGCGTTCAATCATTTTATTCTTCAAACTCTTATTACCATTTTACCAACAAGGTGGCTACTGAGGCATCTACAAATTAAGCAACCAGCCCAAGGATGTGCAGCTGGGGAATCAGGCCCCAGGACATGTCCCTGCATCGTTCATGTGATAAGCACATGCTTATGTCTGGGTGCCTGACACTGCTCTTGGTTTGGGACTATAGCAATGAACAAGACAGAGCAGGTGCCTGTCCCCAGGGAGCCTACATTCTAGAGGCAACAAGACAGGTGATGAATAAAGACACATCTGAGACAGTATAGAGATCATTTCCATGACAAAAATCAAAGCGAAGAAGGAACTAGAGAGTAAAAGATGTGGTAGGGGGTGATGAGTTAAATCAAAGAGGGATGCTAGAGAGGGTGATATTTGAACTGATAGGAGACCGGAACAAAGTGAGAGAAGTGGCAGGAACACATTCTGGGGTGAGGGAGATCACATCCAAAGGCCCTGGGGCAGGAGTGAGTTGGGGATATTAGGGAAGCATCCAGAAGACCCTTTCTGCCCCAATTTAGTGAATGGGAAGGCTGAATCATGTGTAGGCACGTGGAACTGCAGTTAGAATCCGATTCCTCGTCTCCTATCCACTACCCTGTCCTTTGTGTCCGAGTCTGCAAAGTATCGGCTCCAGTCCTAACATCTACTTTACGTAAGGGTCCTTCCCTCTGCCGGTTCTCTGAGTCTCTCTTTCATAAGGTTTAGATAACTACCAGATAGAGACGCTCTGGAATCCGTTCTCTTTTTAAATAATGGGGATTTGAATAGGATACACGTCCACCAAGAGGTGAGGAACAGAGAGGGACTCTCCGAGAAGCATCTGTGCACAGTACCCTTGGGTGCTCACAATGTGTCTGCTGGCACCGGCACCAGCCTGGGTGTGTATGTGGGGAGTCTATGGGGCGGAGCAGCATCGGTGTGGCTCCTCCAACAGAAACGCTTCCATCGCTGAGAGCTGTGGGGTGAGATGACACGTCAGGATTTTCAATAGTGAAGCATATCAGTGGCCGCCACCCTGGCCCCAGATCTGGGCGTTGAGTCTTGCGTGTGTCCAACTGAAGGTCTGAGGTCCCACGTGGCATCCCACCCTCCGACTGCAGTAACCCTAGTCTACTTTGGCTATTTCTTTCTGCTGAGTAGATGCATCCTTTACACGTTTGATTATGAACCACAGCCACGAGCCCCAGAATTATAATTAAATAAAATAAACAGGGCAGGGGATGAGCATTTGAGGAAATGGCAGTCTTTGCCATCATTGAAATCTTTATGCATTTCATCTCCTCATTATGCTAAGATGCTGAAAGAACTGGATTTTTAGAACATGACCTGGTCTTTGAGCTCAGAAAAAAAAAGAAAAATACACATTTCATGTAGTCCAGACCTCATGTCTACTCAATTACAAGTTCAAGTTAACCACCTCGACATCTTAGGGACGCCCTTTTTTTTTTTTTATCTTTCTTTTTTAAAGAGCAGGTTTGGAATTTCATCGTATTGAATATAAACGGGAAAAAGTACATTGCAGAATAAAACTCAAAATGCTTTTATGGAATTTTCATTGTAAGGCTGCCTGTAATAGAGTTGACCTCATATTCACCTAAGATTTCTTTGGCTCCGAGTTCAGATTTCATGCCAATTAACATGTTAATGACATATATCATTTAAAGAGCTCATCATAACTTTTATCACATCATGTTACATCTATTTCCTCGTAATTAAATCAGAATTACAGGGTGTAATTACTTTTCTTTTCCTGAATACCCATTCCTTTTCAGACATTTAAATTCAAGTACAAGTACTAAAAGACACTTGAAAGTAACAACCTAATAAAAATATTATCAATTAATGAAAGTGTTGGATTTCTCCTACAATCCAGTTTCCTTTTCAACAAATTCCTTTCTCCTGTTATGCTTTGGATAACACGTAATGATTGGTGGTATCCAATCAAATGCTTCTTAAGTTCTTTAAATCCTCAGGGCCCTACTTTCCATTAATATGCAGTGTTCTCACGTGTAAATATAATTACATACAATTATTAGAGGAAAAGGATCAGATAAGGTTTATTAAGGAAATATCCTATAATTACCCAAGTCCAGGACTTCCCTTTACGTGTTAACTCAGCCAAGGGTTGGAGTCTGCAATCACTCCACCTGCAAAACAGCTAGTGAGTTTGATTTGTTTGGAGAAGTGCAGGGTTTCTGGCAGGACCAAAAAAGGGATACACCTTTGTTTAAAAGATGTAACTATGGGGACGCCTGGGTGGTTCAGTTGATTGAGTATCCTACTCTCAGTTTCAGCTCAGGTCCTGACCTCGGGGTCGTGGGGTCAAGCCTTGTGTTGGGCTCTGCGCTCAGCATGGAGTTTGCTTGAGATTCTCTCCCTCTCCCTCTGACCCTCCCCTTCTGCTCTCTCTAAAATAAACAAAAATCTTTTTTAAAAAATTAATAACATTAATAAAATAAAAGACTTAACTATGATAATTCCATAAAGATTATGGACCTGGAGGTCACTTTCTGACCACTGTCTCATCTTCCAGACCTTTCCAAACAATAGATTTAAGACTTGAAGCTACATAACACTTAATTTTTGAATCCCCATATAACTGCAAGGTAATATCTAAGAAAATACAAGGAATTCCCAGGTATGTGATCTTCTATGATGATCATAAGAATTATGTGGGTAGAATTACCAGGAGATAACATATAATATTTGAGGAACTGGGCACTGGATGATGGGCAGGAGAGCGACCCCTTTGTTGTCAGGGAATTCCGCGTGCCTAGATCAATCCAATCATGCATTCAGCAAATATTTATTGGGCACCTACCATATGCTAGGTACTATTATAGGCCTTGGTGATAAATAAGATGATCAAGGTCACTGCTGCCAAGGTGCCAACATCCATCCCATCCTGAGAGAGGAGGAGAGACAATAAACAACAGACAAATAAGAGAATTACAGCTGGTGATGAGGAGCCAGAAGGAAAAGATAACAGAGCTAAGTGATGTGATAAAAATTGATGGGCTGAGTTGGGTTACCCCAGACAGGATGGTCAGTGAAGGCATCTCTGAGTTGCCTGATCTTTGAGCTGGGGCCTGAGTGATGTGAAGGAGGCAATCAGGGGAGGTTCAAGGAGAACAGAACCACCAAGTGTCAAGGACCTAATGGGAAGTGAGTGTGATGCTTTGGAAAAACTTGGAGGAGGTGGGTGTTGCTAGAACAGAGTGAGCAAGAATACAAAGATGGCAGTAGAAAGATGGAACCACTTAGGAAGTTCTGTGGGCTATGAAAAGTAGTATAGTTTTTTTTTTTTTTTCCTAAGAGTGACAGGAAGCGATGAGAGGGTTTTAAGCCAGGAAGTGACATAATTCGAATTACATATTGAAAAGGATCGTCTGGGGCAGCCCAGGTGGCTCAGCGGTTTAGCGCCACCTTCAGCCCAGGGCCTGATCCTGGGGACGTCAGGCTCCCTGCATGGAGCCTGCTTCTCCCTCTGCCTCTGTCTCTACCTCTCTCTCTGTCTCTGTGTCTCTCTTGAATAAATAAATAAAATCTTTAAAAAAAAAATGAAAAGGATCGTCTATGGTGTGGAGCCTAGATTCAGAGGGGGTGGGAGTAGAGGCAAGCAGACATGTAGGACACTCTTGGTGCCTTTATGTGAGCAACAGCAACTGGCTTGAGTTAAGGAGGTGACAGTGTAAAGGTAGAGCCCTCAGTTTGGCAGGCGGGCGAGCAGGTGCTACTCCGAGGGCTTGTGGCAGCTTGTCGGAACCCCTGCATCCTCTGCAGCATTTGTTGAACAAATGTATTCTATTTACTATGTGCCAGGCGTTGTCCTAAGGCGTGCGGCTGCAGAAGTGAACAAAACAGACAACATCCCTTGCTCTCACAGACCTCAGTAGGGAAGAGAAACATCCAACACAAAACCAAAAAATTATATAATATGTCAGGTGATACTAGACATCTTGAAGAAAACTAAAACAAGGCATGACAATGGGAAGGATAGAGAACGAGGGAAGGGCAACTACTTCAGATGACGTGCCCAGGACAGCCACATGCCCCTGGAGGGCGTGACAGCTGCTCGGACCCAGGTGAGGTAGCATCAAAAAATGTCAGCTCTTCCCAAATCTCTCTAGTCCCACCATGTCACCTCTTTTTTCACTTGATGAACTTGGCACTGCTTCAGTTTTCCTCAAGAGGATCCTCTCCAAACCAAAGCACTGATGAGGAACAGAGACATGGGTAAATTTTCACAAGGGAAATGTAGAAGCGGGGTGACAGCACGCCGCTGGGCAACACCTGATGAAGTCTCTCACGTATTTCTCTAAACAATCCCAGACAGTCCTTTCTCCTCTGCCTGTGACCCAACTCAGCTTTATTCTTGATCCCTCTGGGCCCTCCGGCATCCAGGCCTGCTTCCCTGGATGAAGCAGGCGATTCTAGTCACTCCTGATTCCTCCCACAAACACCCCAACATGTTCCGTGAAACAAAAACATTTACTGAAAAAGTCACCAGTGACCATTTGGCCCTCAAGGGGCTTCATCACACCCATCCCACAGGGCTGGAGAAAGCACTTTTCCCCAAAACACTCAGCATGTCCTCCAGGGGGGCAGGAGTGGGAGTTTGCTGAACCCCATTGTCACCCCGCAAATGGGTTGTGGATTGGTGCACCCCTACAACTTTCCTTCTTGTTAAGCCCAGAATCTTCTGGAAAATGAGCAGAGACAGAAGCCATCTCTGCACACCTACTTCCTGTCCATGGTCTATGTTTTCTCTCTCCTTGCGTCAAGTCAGGGCCAGAGGAGGAAGTAGCTGAATTCCTGCTGTGCCTCTAAGGACTTCGGTTTCAGTCAGGGGTTGGCAAACTGTGGAAAAACCAGTGGAAATATGGTGCTAGAAAACAACCCCACCCAAACGTTTACAGATCATCGGTGGCTGCTTTTGTCCTGCAGCACAGAGCTGAATCCTTACACAGCCCCGAGACAGACCATGTGCAAGACGGACTGGTTGCAGCTACGCTTAAAACATCTTTACTTCTGGATGCCGAGATTTGAATTCCATGACATTCTGACACGTCACAAATACTATTATTCTTTCAGGGTTTTTTCCCCCCTCTGCCATTTAAAAACGTGAAAACCGGACAGCCCGGGTGGCTCAGCAGTTCAGCACCTGCCTTTGGCCCAGGGCGTGATCCTGGAGTCCTGGGATCGAGTCCCACGTCGGGCTCCCTGCATGGAGCCTGCTTCTCCCTCTGCCTGTGTCTCTGCTTCTCTCTCTCTTCTCTGTGTTTTTCATGAATAAATAAATTAAATTCTTAAAAATAAATAAATAAATAAATAAATAAATAAATAAATAAATAAATACAAACATGAAAACCATTCTTCGATTGCAGGCCTTCCAAAAGCAGGCGGCAGGATGAATGTGGCCCACGGTCCCTAGTTTGCCACCCTGATTGAAGGGGTCACTGGCAAACATCAGGTTCTCGAGATTCCCGAGTCGATCACAGCGTGGCAAGGTCTCAGCGTCCTCCTGGGGAGAGAGCAGAGCCTGCGTCCAGTTGGGCCTGGACCCTCCCTCCGCCCCCAGGTCGCCAGGGCCCAGAATGCTAGTCCTCCCCCAGAAATGCAGTTCCCTGCAGTCGACCAAGTCTGGAGCCTGAGCTCTCGGGGGGGGGGGGGGGGGGGGGGGGAGCCTGCTTGTTCACCCCGATGTCTCCAGCACTCGTCCCAGAGCCCAGGGCTCGAGCAGGGACTCAAACCACATTAGGGGAAGGAGGAAACCGAGGACCGTTCAAAAGACAGAGCAACTGTGGCGCGGTGTTGAAGCCGTTCTCTGATCGTGTTGATGCTTCTGATAAGATAAAGCCATTACTTTCTAGCCAAATGAATAATTAACCATTTCTCAAAACCTAGAGGGATGGACCACAAGGATGCCAGGGAGCAGCCCGTACCTGGAGTGACACATCTAAGTGACTTCTTGAAATGCCGAGGCCGCACTCTGCAATATTTCCATCGATTTCAAATGAGCGCAGGCCGTTTCCTGACAGTTTAGGGGAAAGGGGCCAAAGCGTGAGGCTCGTCTTCTGTCGCCAGCGTTTCACAATTAAGAGCTGGCCTTGTTTAAAGCTCACCCTGTCATTACCTTGAATATGGAGATCGGACCCTTTGATCCAAATGGAACCTGACTGCCTGATACAACTCCAAGTTAAGTGGCTTCCCATCGCATCTCTCCCTGGCGCATCGCGTGGCCGCCGACGTCTGGGCTGTTCTGGGGATGGCGCAACGGAGAGCTGATGTTGCGTAAACTTTTCTGCTGTTGTTTCTTTTCCAACTGACAGCTTCGCCCCGCACCCTAGGCCTGCCTGCTCAGCTCGAGGAGACGGTCCCTGATTCCTTCTCTCCCGATTAGCCTGGGCAATGATTGGGATAATTTAGGACTTGCACCGCTTGATCATCTGTACAGTTACAACAAATAAAACATTTTAATATGAGCAGTCACTGCATGTTTACTGTATCATATTGCTGAGAGCTGAACGGATGCCAAACGCTATCACACGAGGGGGGATGTGAACTCTAGAATGATGACACAAATAAGGAAATTACAAAAGGCCCGACAAATGGCATTTGTGTTAAATCAATAATGCTCTGTTTGTTTTTTTTAATTCTAATCTTTCTTCAAAAAAAAATTATCTTTCTAAACAGTTGGCGATTCCTATTCTTGTTCGTCTTCCTGAACATAATTAAAAACATGTTGTGGCGTCTACTTAAGACATCAACTTTCCCAAGGCTGTCTTGTCCACTGCGTTTTAAACAAAGACACTTGTTTTGGCATTGTGCCCTTAATTAATCATTTGAGGCTTTATTGCTGTACCAAGGAAAAAAAAAAGTGTCTTTGTTCAATGATTCATCACAAGCCCAATTTCTGCAGAACTTAATCAAATACAGAACCAACTTTCTAATCAGTTTAAATATTTTTTAAAGATTAATGTAGGCCTTGTTTTCGGTATGTTGTTTGATAAAGGGAATATTGATACGTGACACCCTGTTACTTCGGAATTCTGAGGAATTCTTCCGTGGAGATGAGACGGAGACTTTGCTTTCGGAGTTGGGACTGGAAGCCCTTTATCTAACTGAGCAAACAGAACCTTTGGTGTCTCAGTGAATGGCACTCAGCCTTGGGGACTTGCCAAGGTGGAAGCAGAGCCTTGAGTGGCCCATTTGGAAGGGGCCTAGAGATCAATTGACTCCTCCTTTGCAAATTTTACGATTCATCCCAAAAGATGGGGTGCATCACGGGATAAAGAGGAGTCCAGGAAGCGGAAAGCCTACCTGGCCGATCCCACTCACTCCAGTGAGGCCACCAACTCTTCCTATTTTCAGTCTGCCTGGAAACCACTAGCATGAGGGTTTACCCCACTTCCCTTCTCCAGACACGTCCTGGAGCAGACTCCACCTAGAAGCCTCCCTCCGAGGCAAGAGAAAGCTTGAACAAAACAAGCCATCTCTCCGTTATACCAACTCAGATCTAGGATCTTGAGAAAGGTCTCAATGGGATAAAGAAGTTACTGGAGGAGAAGGTACATCATTGGAATCAATGGAATCAGGGGCCCCCGGGTGGCTCAGTGGTTGAGCATAGGCCTTCAGCTCAGGATGTGATCCCTGGGATTGAGTCCAACATCGGGCTCCCCATGGGAGCCTGCTTCTCCCTCTGCCCGTGTCTCAGCCTCTCTGTGTGTCTCTCATGAATAAATAAATAAAATCTTTAAAAAAAAAAAAAAAGGAATCATTGGAATCGACTTACTTAGTGCATCACGTTCTGAGCCTGGTGTCCAGGACACCCAAAGAAGAAGCTCTGAGCATTCTGCACTGTTATCACTTCACGGTGGCAGTATCATCTCTGCTAGATTTGTGAAAATTTAAAATGTGTGCTGTTGATCATTAGTACGGTTTGGAAAGCGTGTTAATATGAGTCATAATTCAACGTTCCCTAGCTCCCAGTGCTCTGAGCCAAATATTATTGCCACTGTCATTTATGGAGTCCTTTTCGTTATGCCAGGCACTGTGTTTAGCACTTTTGGGGGCACCTCCTTCTATAAGATAAGACATACTGCCCCCATTTTACAGATGAGTAAATAGAGGTGCCCTCTGGCCTAAAGTTCCTCCACAGCCAGAACTTTGGCCTCGGCGCCCCCCTGACCCTCCAAATGTGATGCCGAGTCCCAGCAGGGTTCCAAATGCAGGTCAGCCCAGACTTGGCACCAACTGGATGTAAACAGAGGCGGTCACTACAGGCAGCTTCAAGAGTCTAGATCTCAAGAGAAGGCTGCGTCTCAGCTGTCAGGTGGAGATCGGGGTTGGGTACTTGCACAACCTCTCCGTACCTTGAACGTGACTAATCATGGGACCTACCTCACAGAGGGATTCACCGAGCCCATCTGAGCAAGGGCGTTTAACCAAGAGCCCACACATAATATAAGCATGAAGAAATGTTAAAACCTGTAGCCCTTTGTTGAATAGGCACATCGCCTCAAGAGGGATCAAAGCATCGCTTCACTTCTTTCTCCATTCAAAAGCTTTTCAGAGGGAGTAAACGGGCACCTCCCTTGCATCAAACCCGAGACTTTTCTACTAATTCCTGGGGTAGACAGGCCCATGGTCACTTCAGGACTCAACTCTGGGATATGATTCTGAAGTGAGCACATCCTTTCTCTCCTTTTGCAAGTTTTTTCTCCTGCTGTGGGTCAGAGCCCCCTGGGAGAGGGGCTGGGCTCCTCTCTGCGTGTCCTCCTGGCTCCCCGGGCCTCTGAGCGTGGCTTCAGTGACCCCTGAGAGCCCACGTCTTTAGATGTGGTGGGCAGTTGAGAAAGGGCTAAGCCAAAAAGGGGGTTCCCTGTCTGGGTGGCTCCTGGTCTGTGCTCCAAGCCAGTTTATAGCTGACCCTTTTATATATATTTTTTTAAGTCAAATATACATAACCCAAAATTTACCAGTTTAACCATTTCCAAGTGCATAGTTCTGTGCCATCAGGCACATTGACATTGTCCTACCACGGTGACCTCCGTCTAGCTCCGGAAAGAATCTAATTCTTTCTCTCTGGGTGTCCTGGTCCGTTCAGGCGGCGGTAACAGAACAGCATAGACTGGGTGCGTTAGAAAGAACAAAAATTTACCTCTCACAGATCGGGAGGCTGGAAGCCCGAGATCAGGTGCCAGCGCAGTCACCTTCTGAAGGGAGTTCCAACCCTGGGCCCGGACAGCCCCCTCCTCACTGTGTCCTCACCCGACGGAGGGGGCAGGGAGCTCTCTGGAGTCTCTTTCATAAACACACAAGTCCCATTCAAAGGCTCACGTCCCAACATTGTCACATCAGGGTCAGGATTCCAACAGAAGAATTTGGAGGAGTCACAAACATTCAGCCCACAGCTCCTGGGACGGCGACTCTCTATTCTGCTCCCAAGTGCTGGGGTTCCCTGGCCAAGGGACAACTTCATTGAGCATGCCTCAGCACCGTCCCACGGCTCACTCCTTCCTGTGCGGAGCCCCCCACAGACACCCCCAGCCCCTCCCCGGATAAACTCTCAGAGGTCAAGCTGGCCCAAGAAAGCAGCTTCCTCCTGCAATGCCATGGGAGCAGTTAGAAACCCTCTGCTCTGGGCTGGCCCCAGATCTCAGCCCCCTCTGTCTCGGCTCCCTGGGTGGGAGCCAGGTACCAGGGCTCCCTATCTCCCAGCATCCACCAGGACATCCCCCGGACCACCCCACGCTGCCCCAGCTAGACCTGGGATTTTCTTAGTTGGGGTTCACCCAGAAACCACCACTGGGGACAAGAATCCATGACCCTGGGAGACACCAGTAGGACAATGAGGAAGTGAGACAGGGAAGGGAAGGCGGCCAACACAAGGCGCCTTATACAAGCTGCCATGTGGGCAATTGGCACTTCCTCTAGCAGAGAAGCCTGGGAGCCAGTGTAGAAGAGAGGCCTCCACTCCCGGAGGAGAGAGCTGGGGTGTTTGCAAACCAGCCATGGCTAGGTGGAGGCCATGAGGTGTGTTTGTAGGTGGTAATTCACCATCCATGCAGCTGCTGCGAAGGGCTGGTGCTCACCTGTGGCCACAGGATGACCTTGGATAAAAGTGTGCGGCACCTGCCCCTGGAAATCCTGCAGTGGATGGTGGACGGGAGTGGGAAGGCTGAAAGGAGGGGACAGGGCACCGTATCACCGTCTCCTCCCCCAACCTCAGAGCAGGATACCAGCACTTTATCCAAGTACAGCTCCCCCATCTCCTGACATGTTTACTCCTCTTGAGCCCCTGTAGACCCTCCTGCAGGGAAGTCACTGTGAAGGTGGAGGGTGTGGACCCATGTCAAGATGGCCTTGGTTCAATCCCAGCCCCACCCCTTGTGAGCACACATTAGGCACCACATTGGTTTGTTCTCCATGTAAGTCCTCAACACTTAGCACAAGGCCTGGTATATAGTATGTGCTCAGTAAATGTTACTAAAACACATGCAGCCACGTAGCCATGCGTTCATGCATGCGTACGAACATAAATGCTATATGTCAACAACCTAGAGCAGGTATTCTGAAGTCATTCACACACCTCTAGGAGCCAGACAGAAATGAATTAAGAGAGCCAGCATGGGAGGCAACAGGGAGTGGTGGGGAGTGTGGTGAACTACTTCCCCCTCCAAAAGGGGTAGGGCTAATCGCTTCCATAAAGAAATTTGGACTGAGTTGCCAGTTGCCAGATCTCCTTCCCCCACCCCACTTTATTTTTCAGAAGAAGCCATTATGTGAAATTTTCTGATCTTTAACTTGTTGACAACCACTCCAGATTTCTCAAATCCCCCGTGCAGTTCAACAAAACAAAACAATAACAACAACGAAACATATCCTCAGGCCAAAGTTCTCCAATCAACAGTTTGGCCTCCGCTGTCAAGTAACACTTGAGATGGAGGAGGTATTTTTCTTCCCTATCTTCTACCGATTGTTGAGGCAAAGCCAGAGCCAGAGATGTTAATCGCACCAGTGAGCCGGGCCACCTAGAGGCAGGTGGAGGGACGAGATGAACTCAGCTGGTCGTCCCCATGCCAAGGGTTCTGTTCATCCCAACTGAGCCACTGGTCCTCTGCACACAGAGAGGGCAGGGCCCCTTTGCCAGCAGCCTCCCCGACTCCAGAACACCCGCTCCCTTCCCCATCTGCTTATGCCATCAGCTAATTAGCATGACTCAGTGATCATGAGAAGTCCAGGTGTCTTGCCAGAGCTAAGCACCTTATGAACAATTGTGTGTGTGCGGGTAGGGCTGCTAGGCAGCTAGCAAATGTGCCTTCACGGGGGCAAAACAGGAGAGTGGCTGATGGGACGAGCTTTTTCTGCTACAGGACAATGAAATCAAGACGCTTAAAAGTCACCCATGATGAATTCAGGTGGTTTTTGTTCTCTCCAAAGGAGAGACACACTCGTGGTTAAGACAGAAGTCCACTCCACTTAGCCCCCATGGATTAATAAAGGAAGTAACACCTTCAGAGAAGGGAGCGGGCGCCAGTGATGGGAGTGTAAATGGTTTTACCCCTTAACAGAGCCGTTTGACAATTTTGTCAGCTACAGAATTTTAAGTGTTCATTCCCCTCAAACTGAAAGTTTGTGGCTGGAAATATACCTTTTACACGGATCTGAGCATGTGTATGAAGTTATGTCCATAGGAATATTGCCTGCACCTATAGGGCACCAGTTAAAGCCTTAGACTCAGGAGAAAAAAATGAGTGGGAAATTCAGACAGGGAGACAGAACATGAGAGACTCCTAACTCTGGGAAACAAACTAGGGGTGGTGGAAGGGGAGGTGGGCGGGGGGTTGGGGTGACTGGGTGAAGGGCACTGAGGGGGGCTCTTGATGGGATGAGCACTGGGTGTTATTCTGTATGTTGGCAAATTGAACACCAATAAAATATAAATTTATAAAATTAAAAAAAAAAAAGCCTTAGACTCTGATGCCAGACTACTAGGTTTGAATCTTAGCTCTACCACTTGCAAGATGTGCAACCTCGGGCAAGCCATTTCACCTCTCTATGCCTCAGTTCCCTCATCTGAGAAACGGGTCTACTAAAGTACCTATTTCGGGGGCACCTGGGTGGCTCAGTGGTTGGGTGTCTGCCATCGGCTCAGGCCATGATCCTGGGGTTCTGGGATCAAGTCCCACATTGGGGTCCCCGCAGGGAGCCTGCTTCTCCTCTGCCTGTCTCTGTGTGTCTTTCATGAATAAACAAATAAAATCTTTTCAAAATAAGTAAAGTATTTCATGTGGCACATAGGAAATTAAATTAATTATTATAGGCCAAGTACTACTTATATATGGGTATTTTCCACCCACTGGAATTGCAGAAGCACTTTCAGAGTTTCCTTACCAGGAGATTCAATATAGCCTTTAAAAAGAAAGAAGGAGCAGCACCTGGGTGGCTCAGCGGACTAAGCGTCTGACTCTTGGCTTCAGCCCAGGTCATGATCTCAGGATCCTGAGACAGCTCTCTCTCTCTCTCTCTTTCTCTCTCAAATAAATAAATAAATAAGCAAATAAAATCTTTTTTAAAAATTAAAAATAAATAAATAAAAAGAATGAAGTAAATCCCCATGTGTCCATGTAGAACAATCATAAGATTTAGTCTTTTTTTTTTTTGAAGATTTTATTTATTCATTCATGAGAGACAGAAAGAGGCAGAGACATAAGCAGAGGGAGAAGCAGGCTCCCCGTGGGGAACCCAGTGTGGGACTCAATCCCAGGACCCCGGGGTCACCCCTGAGCCAAAGGCAGACAGTCAACCACTGAGCCACCCAGGTGTCCCAAGTTTTAGTCTTTAACGGAAATATCTAGGTCTATAGTATTCACCTTTGTATTAAAAATATATAAATTATACTCAACAAAGTTGTTTCTAAAAAGTAATTATGTGCGCGTATATAGGCATTTTTGTTTATTTATGTAAAAATAGTTCTGGAAACACCAGAAATGAGCACTGGGGTTGGAGATCTACCTTTGAGGAGTTTGGACTTTTTTACCGAGTTCTTATGCTATTTTCTTTTCCCCAGGAAAAATCTCGTTTAAAAGAAAAGGCCAGGCTGAGCTCAGTGGCTAATAACAGACAAAACCAGGGACCATGAACTCGAATTTCCAACTAGATCTTTTTGATCTGTCTTGCTGATAAAGCTTCTGCTCCCGGTGAAGTCACCCAGGCTCCCAGGTGGGGCAGATCTGTAGTTAGCCCCGATCCTGCCACTCCCCAGCTGGGTGACCCGAGACAAGAAATGTCACCTCTCTGTGCCTCAGATTTTTTCAGATCAACAGGAGCGGCTTCTTAAGGGTTTTTAGAGAACTGATTGAGATAATGTTTGTAAAGTGCTGAGGACAGGGCCTGTCATATATAAATAGAGGTTATTATTATATATGGTGGCTGATTTCCAACTACAAGCTTTACAAAGGTGGCAGCGAATCAAGATGTTCACTATTGTCATTTATGCAAATGAAGAAGACAACACCTAGAGAAGAAAATATCTTTCCTGTCTCTCCTCTTCCTTTGTCTTTAACATACCCCATTACCAAAAGCCCTTAAGGCTTCTGTTGATAACTTACACAATAAACACATTAAAAATCAGTGAAATGCCAGGTTGGCGATTGTCTAAGATTCATTTTTTTAGTCCAATGCACAGCTTGGGAAATGCCTGTGGGAGAGAAAATTAAAATATGCAACAATAAAATGATCAATATAGTTGATTCTAGAGAAGCAGGCACTACCGCTCCTCCTGGTGTGCCCTGACCTGTGGTCCAAGGCTCTGCTGTCTGTTTCCACGTGTTCTGCTCCTCTCTTTGCTCTCACCTTTGCCCCTGCCCTATGCACTCCTACCCACACAGGCCTCCTGAATAACACACTTTTATTAACTAGTAACATACCTATGTAACCTCACCCATACACTCCCCCCAGAATCCTATAATATCTTAACCCCATAATATAAATAATAAAAAGAAAATGCATAATAGTAAAACAATATATGTATGCATTAGATGTCCATGCGTGTGCATATCATATATGTATGCATGTATATGTGTGTGCATTGTGTATGGGTGTGGACATGTGCACACACACAAACACACATACTCAGTCACCACCGCATTAGGAGATGTAAGGGAAAGTCTGGATTAGGAGAAGAAAGGTGATATTTAACTGACAATTGTTTGCACTTTTTTGGTTATACTGACATTTTGAAAAAAAAAAAAAAGCTGAGTGTGTGAGTGTGTGTATGTGTGCGTGTGCATCATGGGGAATCCAGCAGCTACCGGGGGGGCAAGAGATACAAAGAAGGCCCATACAGTTGGATTTGCAATGCAGAAGGGCCCCCATGATGCCCACGTGAAAGGCAGGTGAGCAGGGGTGGGAGCAGGAGGCCATCTGAGTGCATCACGGTCGCTGTGAGCTACAGCAGGGATCAGAGGGAGAGGAGGAGGTGAAGACTCTCAGGGGCTCCACCAGTGACCCCAGTGATGCTTTGGACATTTGTTGGAGGTCTCAGTGGTCATCAGGATGACGGTGGTGGGAAGTAGAGCCATCAAGGTCCAAATATGGAAAGAACACATGCTTCATCAACAATCCCAGAGGCTCTGGACATCAGGATATCCAGAAAACTTGCTCTCTGGCCTCATTTCTTCATCCTGCAGTCAGCTTTCATTCGCTTATAGATTTCCCCTGGACAGTGAGCTCCTTGGGACCTGGGCCTTTGCTCTTTTTACCTCTGTGGCATCACCATCTAGAACAGGGATTGCCATACTAGCCTGGGGCCGAATCCCACCCACCACCTTCGTGTGTAAGCAAAGCTCCCTGGAACACAGCCACACCCGCCCATTACTGTGCAGCGCTTTAGTGCTTCATACAGAGATCCGAGGGCCTGAGGAACTCCAAAATATTTACTACCTGACGCTTTAAGGAAAAGTTTGCCAGCCCCTGATCCAGCATCACGCAGAGAATATAGAAGATGACCCATAAATATTTGTGGGTCACACAATCAATGTAAACATGTGACTAATAGTAACAATAGGACTTCCTTTCATCGTGTAGAGAAATAATCTATTTTTTTTAAGATTTTATTTATTTATTCATGAGAGATACACAGAGAGAGAGAGAGAGAGGAAGAGACACAGGCAGAGGGAGAAGCAGGCTCCATGCAGGGAGCCCCACGTGGGACTGGATACTGGGACTCCAGGATCACACCCCGAGCTGAAGACGGTGCCAAACCGCTGAGCCACCAGGGCTACCCGAGAGATAATCCATTGATTCATTTTTGCCTCTCACACCCTCTTGAACTGCATCCCCAACTGTGAATTTTTTTTTTATTTTTTTTTTTGTAACCAAGTCACACTCATTCTCTGGGCCAGCACTTTGGAGAATCCCTGAGTGGAGCTGGGTTGTGGGGTGGGGCGGGGCTTGAAAACAGCAAGCAGAACCATCTGGAGTGTAGAGCACAGCAGGTACTCTAAACCTTGGTCATGCACTCAGGCTGAGCAGGGCTGTCCTAGGGCAGAGGGTGTTGAGCCGCAGCCCTGGCTTCCACCCACTAGATGGAAGTAGCACTTCCCCTCTGCCTCTGCAGGGCGCGGGTGGGGGAGGTGGGGGGGTACATAAGAACTGAGTCCTGGGGACATTACACACATAAATGTCCCTGAGGATATTCCCCACATTAAAAAAAAAAAATCCTTAACGGGAGTTTGACACAGCTTCCCTCTGTAGTATATTCTAACGCCCCAACTCAGGGCAGAAGGAAATTCCTGATGTCTAACCTAAGTCTCTTATGCTGCAGCCACCCCTTTTTTTCCTTACTCTGTCACCACTGAAAAATAAAATGCAGAACTGATGCTCCCTAATAACCCTCCTTCTGTGACAGTCTCGCCACAGGGATTGCTGGGACGTATATAATGCAATCAGCCACTCGGCCTGCAAATGCTCCTGAGCCCCTGCCACCTCTGCCCCGCGCTGCTCATGTCCTGCCAGTAACACAGGGAGCAGGACAAACCAGGTTTCTGATCTCGTGCAGCCACCTGTTAGTGACAGGCACAAATAAGCAAGTGAATAAACAAGATAATATCAGTCACTGATGAGTGTTTGGTGCCCGAGGAGTGAGTTACGTGTCAATTGCACTCAGCAAGGTGGAGGGCGCTGGGGGAGGCGGGACTGGGTGGCCCCCTAGCTGGGACGGTGAAGAAGGACCTCGCTGGAGACGGTGAAGAAGGACACCCCAGGAGCTGCCCCCCAGAGGGAGAAGGGGGTGGAAAGGCCTGATTGGAGATCGTCATCCGTTCCCACTCTGTGCTCTGACGTTGGGGGTTGGGGGGCTCTCTCTTCATGCTCCTCACTGTCCCCTTTCTTCTGATGTGAGGGAAGAGCCTGGGGCATGGATTGTGCTACAGAATGCAGTAGAATGCACCACAGAATCCACAGTTTGGGATTCTCTGAGCAGCTGCATGGAACAGCCCTCATGACTAGCCCCACACTGCTGAGAATCCCACATGGATTTTCCTAAGTGACTATAGTCGGTGCCAAAAGGAAGGGGCTCTGGGTTTTCAAGAAGATTAACCCCAACCCAAAGTCTTCTCCTCTGCATCTCTCCCAACCCAGCCCAGTCCCCAAAGACACCAACAGGAAGACAGCACAGGGAAGAGAGTAAACAAGATTAGGATGGCAAGGAGGAATTTCAAGTGGGTGAGGTCCCTGACCCCTTTAGGCTGGAATTAAAATGTCCCAGGTTGTGCTCCTCTCTCTCCCCAGCTCTCTACAGTCAGCTCCCTTCTTTCTCCCAAAGGATGAGCCATCTTGTGGGACAAACCTAGTCCCACAGGTGAGGGGGGAATAAAAGAACTTGAGAAAAACCAGACTTGTCGAAAAGTTGTAGCTAATTTTGGAGGCAAAAGGGAAAAATCAATTGTCTCAGGGATTTAGTCAGCTTTTATGGGCCAGGCTGTTTTGTTCTACCTGTGAATCTCCAGACATACAGTAGATAAGAGGGTGAGGTTCTGATCCTGTAGACATAAACATAAATCTGGGCTGCCATTACTAACTGCCACACCCCAAGGAAGCCACTTAAACTCTTTGGACCTTCGTTTCTTCCTCTGCAAAATGGAAGGTCTACTTTGCAAGGTTGCCGTGGGGATGAGCAATAACGTAATGTGCGAATGGTCATCATCATCCTCCCCGTGATGCATGGAGTTTCTACTGTGCACGAGGCACTGTGATCATCCTTTACATAACTACCTAATCCTCACAGCAGCCCTACCTGGAGGGTCGGTAATCACTGGGGAGAAAAAAGAGGCCAGGAGATGTGGAACAGCATGCGTGAGTTTGCCCACTTTGCAAGGAGCAAAGCCAGGCCAGATTCATTAGATCCCAAATCCTGGGTTCTTAACCACAGCCCCCCTTTGTTGTGGGCAATTAGTAAAAACCAGTTGTCACTGTGTTGGGGTTCTAACCACAGGGAGACCAAAAATTCGTGGATGAAGGCCAATCTGCCCTGACTCCCAAAAATATAGATGGTGTGAGCGAGCTGCAGATGCCACACTGGACCAGGAGTGGCTTACTCTGCTAAGTGAGCATGCCTGTCACGTGTTGCAAGCATGCTGTCCAAGGGCCCAAGTGACACCAGGCTGCTGGTTTCCTCACATAGCTGCTTAGCCTGATGGTCAATGTAATCATGCAGTGACCATCCATTCACTTCTCCCCTCTGGATCTCTGCCCACGCATAAAGCAGGGATTCGTGAATTTACTCATTCATTTATTCAATTCGCATTTACCTGTTGAGTGCCCACCTGTGCCAGAGACTCCTCGGTAGAGGAACTCGTAAGATGACCGTAGACCCTACGCTGGTGGGGCCCACACTCTGGAGGGGAAAGAGATCCAGAAAGTAAAACATACAACATGTTCAGGGCCACACAGAAACAATCCCTGTCTGTGCTGGCAGGGAGGAAGCGGGGTCGGAGACGTCCTTGCTGAGAGGCGGGCAAGGTGAGAGAGTGAGCTATGCAGATATCTGGGAAGTGAAATTCCAGGTTGGGAAAGTAGAAATGACCTCAAGGGCTCCAAGGCATGTACATCAGCTGTTAGAGAAAAGTTTTGCAGATTGTATTCCTTGGAACACCAATCCTACCAGATGCTCACTGGAAAAAAACTTATGGAACCTAATAAGATTTGCAAATACTGCATGCTGCAGATCCCAGTTTTGGAGAGGAAAGGGAAGGAGAGGAGAGGAGAGGAGAGGAGAGGAGAGGAGAGGAGAGGAGAGGAGAGGAGAGGAGAGGAGAGGAGAGGAGAGGAGAGGAGAGAAGGAAGGAAGGAAGGAAGGAAGGAAGGAAGGAAGGAAGGAAGGAAGGAAGGAAGGAAAGAAAGAAGAAAGAAAGAAAAAAGAAAGAAAGAAAGAAGAAAGAGAGAGAGAAAGAAAAAGAAAGAAAGAAAGAAAGAAAGAAAGAAAGAAAGAAAGAAAGAAAGAAAGAAAGAGAGAAAGGAACCAGGCCAAGTCCTGCGGTAGAGTCTTGCTCAATGCAGGTTCACCCCAACATACTTGAGGATACAGCCCTCTCTTCACATAACACCTGCCGGCATCCCACAGAGCTGGGTTTCCATGGAAACCAGTTTGGGGAAACTGTGATTTAAATGAAGGGCCCTTTCTCTACCATGGTGCACAATGTTTTGATTCTCTGCCCCACATGGAATCACTGCACAAAGACTCGTTGAGCTCCTCCTTACTAAGTGTGAGTTGGAGTCTGGGTGGAGACACGGTAGGGACAAGAGCCTCTGTCCCCACTGCAAAAGTCACATCACAAAGCGGGTGAACGTGGGCCAAGGAAGGTCAAAGGGTGTGGATGCTGTTGCCCCCCTCGGAACTCAGTGACCCAAACTTAGCAGCAGATGGTTTCGGGTAACTGAATGGAACAGACCTCTGGCCAGCTCTGGCTCTGGTCTCTTGTGGTATTTCAGCGCTGTACTGGGAGAGCACAAAGAGGACTCTTCCCAGATCCGTGAGGCTCTACAGGAAAGAGGTGGTGGTTACTAAGGGGGAAGACAAAAGGGAAAACGCTCCACAACCTGTACTGTCTCAATACCTTCTCAAAAGGAAGGGAACGGGATAATCTTCAGAACTGCCCCCTGCAGATCTTGTTTCAAACACACACACACACACACACACACACACACACACACACACACCTATATATGACCCAGCCTCAAGCAGCCTTGGAGTTAGAATGAATGGACTTCCACAGAGATATACACACATTTGCCAGTGAGATCCCTCCTTAACCAGCTGCATAGGATTAATTTTCAAAGGCTGGGCTTTCCTCATGCCCATCTAGAGTCCAACGGTTAGGAAGCAATGGTGGGAGGAGGGGAGAACAAGACGGCATTGTTTCACTGGTAAAATGTATTTATTTTAATCACTGCTGAAAATTCCAAAAATTATCTCATTCGGTTTACCATCAGGACATCAGAGGCAGCGTGACAGGTGTTACGAGCATAGATGCAAGTGATGACATGTACACTCCGTAGTAGTGATGGGAGTTCCTGCCTTGGGCCAGCCCCTAGCGAGGACATTGCCCGTTGAACCCCTCAGCGCATGCTCCATTTTACAGAGGAGAAAACAAAATCCTGGAAGGGTGCAGTGATTTATCTAAGATCACACAGGAAAGCACACAGCCAGATTAGAAACCCAACACCTTGATTGTCTCCTTGTGAAAAGTATGTATTTGGACTTTGGTGTGCTTGGACATGAGCCCCAGCACCATCAAGCTGAGGTGCTTTGCATGAATTCTATACCTTTTTCGGAATCCCGGCTTCCTTACCTGTGAAAATGAAGATAGCCTTCTCTATACCCTGGGCAAGGGTAGCCACTTAGCCCAGAGGAGGGGCCTCAATCAATCCTGCATTCTTGAAGTGGGAGCAGATGGGGGGCGGGGGGCAGGCTGCCTGGGAGACCTCTAGATGGGAGGTGGGGACGATTAAAACAAAACAAAAAAAATCCACATTCATTACTTCATTTGGTGTTTTCTTTAGTGGAAGAACATTTGCTTTGTTTGAGAAAATCCCCCAATATCAATGTGTTCTGGAGATGCCCTGACAATCTGCACACATCACCTCATTCCATACATTTAATCCGCACAGCAATATGGAAAGGAGCATTGGTTCGCCCCGTACCCCTTGAGCAGTTGGGCAACTGATGCTTCAAGAGAGTCCATAACTCATCCAAAAAGACGAAGCCAGCAAGTAACCAGTTCATACACCAAACCAGTGGTTCTCAACCATGGCTCCTGGGGCCGGCAAAAGACATTTGCATTATCTGGAGACATTTTTGGTTGTCACAGCCAGAGAGTGGTGATGCTGTTGGTGTCTAGTCGGTAGAGGCCAGAGATGCTTCTATACACTACAGTGCACGGGACAGCACCTTCCCCCACCATCTCACTACAAGTAATTACCCAATCCTAATGTCAATAGTACCAAGCTTGAGAAACTTAAAAAAAAATTTTTTTTAAGATTTTATTCATTTATTTATTTGACAGAGATAGAGAGAGCACAAGCAGGTGGAGTAGCAGGCAGAGGGAGAGGGAGAAGCAGGTCCCCCATGGAGCAGGGAGCCCGATGAAGGACTCCATCCAGGCCCCCAGGATCATGTCCTGAGCTGAAGGCAGATACTTAACTGACTGAGCCAACCAAGAAATTTTGTTTTAATTCTAGATTTCTCTAGCTCCAAAGTTGATAACCTTGCACTACTTTGCCTCATTTACTGAGGGTTTCTAAACCTTGAAAGTATTGATAGTTGAGGCCAAATAATTCTGTTGAAGGGCTGTCTTGCAGGGCATGTGTAGGGTGTTTGGCAGTGTCTCTGGCTTCTGTCTGTTACAGACCAAGACCTTTGCACCCTCTGAGAGTCGTGACAACCAAAAATGTCATTGTCAAATGGCCCCTGTCCACTCCTTGTACCCCAGGACTCTCTCTCTCTTCCTTCCTGTGTGAAGGGGCAAGTCACCCCAATTGAGAACCATTGCCCTAACCCAAGGGAAATCAGTTTAGCTATGAAATAAGAAAATATTCAGAGAATAATGTGAATAACTATTACTTAAATATGGGAGGGGAAAAAGTAGATGCATGTGTGCGTAGATACATTGAATACCTGGGCACATCTGGCAGAAAGAAATATTATCTCTTGTGATTTCCTGCCGTGGTATTGTTGAGGCAACAAATTGACCAACCTCTTTATTTCGCAGCATATGCGTTATCACTTCCGCCACACTGAGTCCCAGGGACGATGTACCAGAATAGAAATGTAGAATAGCGTTCCCTTTTTTGTTATTGTCAATGTTCTATTTATAGAGTACCATTATTATCCCAAAATGACTTAGATCTTAATTTGAAGCAATGTTACCAGGGGGAGGAGCCGCTGGCAGAGTCTAAGACTCTGCGATTGACCCCACAAGGGGAGGAACTACCTGTCCTCAGACACTGGGGTCGCAGAACGGTGGCCAAAAGCCAGAGAAGGTCCAAGGTCTAGTACATACAGATCAGGTCCTCATTTCTCTGGAAGGAAGCCTGTCCTTCCCCCAGTAAACTAAACATTGACATCTGAAAAACATGAGGCATCTTCACTGGTGTTCATTTATTTATAACGTCCATTAGGGTGGAACATTATTCGGCCATGAGAAAGGAGGAATTCCTGCCATTTGAGACAGTTTCATGTGGATGAACCTGCTATGTGAACCATGCCAGAAAATGATAAATCCTGCATGATCTCATTTATACGTGGAAAAATTTTTTAAAGTTGGACTCATAGAAAGAGAGTAGAAGAGTGATTTCCAGGGACGGCAGGATGGGGAAAATGGGAAAATGCTGGTCAAAGGGTATGAGCCTTCAGGAGCACCTGGGTGGCTCAGTCGGTTGAGCATCCGACTCTTAGTTTTAGCTTAGGTCATGGTCTCAGGGTTCTGAGATTGAGCCCCATGTAGAGCTCCACACTCAATGGGGGGAGTCTGCTTGAGATTCTCTCTCTCTCTCTCTCCTTCTACTCCCTCCCTCCCTCACTACCTCTCTCTTTCCCTCTCTCAAATAAATAAATCTTTTTTTTAGAAAAGGGGTACAAGCCTTCAGTTATAGAAGAATTAGTTCTGGGTAGCTCATGTCTAGCACGGCGTGCATAGTTAACAATATAGTACTGCGTGCATAAAATCTGCTGAAAGAATCAATACTAAGCATTCTCCTACATACAAAAAAGGTAACTCTGTGAGACGATAGATGTGTGAATTAACCTAATTGTGGAGGTGACCATTCCACAAGGTATATGTATATCAAATCATCACTTTGGGCACTTGAGATATATACAGTTTTCTTTGTCAGTTATACATCGATCAAGTTGTTGGGAGGAAAGAATTTCTAGGACTGGGGAAATTGAGATACAGTCAAGAACTAGCAAATTTTTCATGTTGATATAAAGCAGGGGTCAGGGAATTTTTTCTCTAAAGGACCAGAGAGTAAATACGTTAGATTTTGCAGGTCGGACAACCCCTTTGCACCTGCTCATCTCTGCTGCTGCAGCATAAAGACAACCATGGAAGAGCTGTCAGAGAACAGGTGTGGCCAGGTTACAATAAAACTTCATTTGTGGATGCTGAAATTTGAATTTCATGTAATTTTTATATCAAGAAGTCTTTTTTTGTGTGTGCAACCTTTTAAAAATGCAAATATTATTCTTTGCTCCTGGGCCATAGAAGTGCAGACAGCGGGCTAGATTTGGCCCATCCACTTCTTACATGAAATATGACAAAAGGACCCCCCAAAGCCATCAATTCCCACTTTTCCGTCCTTAGGTTGAGGCTAATCACCTGGGACATTTGGAACTTGGGGTACTTAGCACTCCAGGAATTAATCTTGCCAATACGTGAACTTCTGAAATGTTGTTTTTATAGGACTAGACAAACATTGTTGGACAAGCTGGGAGTAACTTAGTGCTGGCTTTTTTCTTTGCCTGTTATGACTCCATGAAATCAGTGTTTTCTGTACAAAGTCACCAATAATTGGATTTCTTTAGGACCTTCTGGTTAAAAAAAAATAATAAAATAGAGACAAGGGGGAAAAAAAACCCTCAGGTTCTAAGCTTGGTAACACACAAAGCTCTCAGGTCGTGTATAAAAGGATATATGAAAAATATTCTCCAATGTCTGACTTTCTAAGCATAGTCAAGCCTCCATGCTGAGGGCAGAGACGCTTAGCTCAGAACTTCCTGATGATTATAAATTCTTCATCAACCCTGGATTAAGTCTTTTAAAGGGATTTTTCTTCTTCTATTTTTTTTTTTGAGTCACCGTGATCATAATTTTCAGATTTTCGACTACTTATAAAACTTTTTTTTCTTCCCCTCTCACAGCGAAGGTCAGTCACTTTTAAGATATAAGAGAATTTGAGAACAGATTAATGACAAAGACAAATGATGATTTTTATTTTAGCGGAAGTTTCGGTGCGTTTTCTGCCCAGCCTGGGTACTGATAATAAAGTACACTTGACATATAACTGCGTAAGTTCTTTGCTTTAAAGTTCAACAATGGATCAAAAGAACGAATTCTCTCTTTAAAAAGAAATGTCCTGGAAGGAAAAAATAAAAGGAAGGTTGGGGGGACCTCATCCATCCCTTTTGTCCTGTTCTCTTCTCTTTGTGGCCCAGAGACAGAGCATTGGGTGACTTCTTCAGAAAAGAGATCAGTGAAATTGTCAGTTGATTACTTCTCCTTGATTAGCATTTATAAGAGCCCTGTGATACAGTATTTGCATTCCTATTTAGCCGTGATTTTTGTGGGGCACCAATGATTAAACTTGTCACGGGGCTTGATTGACGGGGTCAGATCTTCACTTTCTACTCTTTTGAAATTAAAAACAAATGTGTCAGCTCCCTTCATGGGCCGGAGCGCCGTGAAGCTCGCCTGCCTTGTCATTGCAGATAGGTCAGGAATGTTTTAATTTTAGGGATGGATTCTGCTTGTCAAGTAGAGTGTGATGGCGTGTGGTTCTGGAGATGAGATGTGAAGGGTGTAAAACAAAGAAGAGGAAGAACAAAGACAAAGACACTCACATTATTAGACAGATTTAATTAGTCTGAATGGATATTATGCTAGATGAAGCAGTGAGCTGTGAAATTAACCCTTGATTACGGATTGGCGGATCATACTCATAAAGAGAATCAAACCTTTGTGGAGAGACGTGAGGTGTGATTTCAGCTTTCTCTACCCTTCTGGGGCGCGGGCCAGATCCCCACCCCCACCACCCACCCCGCTGTCCTGAAACGCCAGAATCTGTACGAGAAAGCGTGCAAGTTCACCTTTAGCTCGTGCCAGCAGGTGCACCCAGAGGAGGGGTTCCATCCAGCTTTCCCCTCTTGCACAGTTCAGAGAAGGCCACAAGCCAACGGTGGATGGAGGTGAAGCTCAGTGGCTGGCAGTGATTCGGATTTCCCATTCCAAGATCGAGCCTACAAATGGTCAAGTCTGAACGAGCGCTATTTATTTTGAGCCTCAGTACCCAAGAGCTCTACCAACTGTAGGGAGGGCACCTCCCAAGAACATCTTTGATACAATCTTCCCAATGGGTCTCTACCTCTCCACAGTCTTCCCCAGCAAATACCAGCTTCATCCTGACTCCCAGGTATTCCAGGCATATTAAAAGAGAGACGGGAGGCCGAGATGCCTGACCCAATATTGGTGCCCAATTAAGCAAAACTCACCTATGCTAAGGACCTCCTCAAGGAGGGGATGGTTGTGAGGGACAGTGCACAAAAGAAGGTGTGTGGGTCTGAGATAATGTGGCCTCCCAGAAATCCCTTAATTATTCAAATTATCAAAAGGGTATGAACTAAAAAAAAAGGGGGGGGGTATGAACTCTGCTGAGAAAGACCTTGTACAAGCTATACCAACTACTATCTCAGCCTTTAAGTAACTTGGTCTAGATGATTCCCTAAGCACCAGTTCCAGGAATGGGAAGGCTCTGGGGGCATCTTACAAAGGAGTGTCTGTTAGGTTACCTGGAGTCTCGTGGAAAGTCATCAAATCAGGTACTGAGGAAATGGAGTTCTAGAACTTCCTTTGTGGGACTTCTCCAAACCCAGTCTTCTCATTGGCTCACGGGAGGACAAGTCCTTCTCGAATAGCCTCTCATGACTGTGCTGAGCATGAAGTCTGAACTGTGTCCCTAACATGCCAGAAAGGTAGCATGTATTATTATTATAGTTCAGTGTAGACAACATGGCACCAACTCTAAGTCACTTCTCTGGCTCATCTGTTTCATTACAACCTCTCACCTTGACTGTGGCTCCATGCCGGGAAACTCCTAGTTGAGGAATGCCCTGGACAAGCAGATCACAAATGTCGTCTTGAGACTCTGGATCAATTGCAATCAATTGAAAATGAATTTATTCCCAATCATTGTTGAAGGCTGAGGGTGGTCAAGGAACTCATTGGCGTAACTCTGGAATTTTTTTGAATGTCAGAGACAGAGGGAAATTGTAACTGTTACCTCGGCTCTGTTCATGGGAATATGGTGTGCGCAAATAACATGCTTCACAGGTCAAGGTCGGGAAAATCCTTTGGCTTATGGTGTCTAGAAAGTCAGACTGTTTCCCCATGTAAACACAGTGACATTTATAACTGCTTGGAAATGAGAATTGTTTTCTTCCCAAAGAGGATGTTCTGTTTCTGAAGAAATGTCTTTCTTAGCCTTGAGTAATAAGAGAACTAACCTGCTATCTCCAATGTGACTTCACTGAGCTTTAGAGGAGGAAGGGACTTCAAGAAATCGGCTTATGAGGGGATTCCCAACATTTGGTAACCTTGCTCTTGAACAGACATGGAGTGATTTGGATGATACTTGGATGAGCTCTTTTTTTCTGGATGGTTCTATTTAGTTTTTGGTTTTTTTAGAGAAAGAGTGAGCAGGGGTAGGGTAGGGCAGGGCAGAGGGAGAAGGAGAGAAAGAATCTTAAGCAGTCTCTGTGCTCAGTGTGGAGCCTGACATGAGGCTCCATCTCACGACCCTGAATTAGGACTTGAGCTAAAATCAAGAGTCAGATGCTTACCTGACTGAGCCACTCAGGTGCCCCATTATATATCTGTTTTAAAGGATATTCAGGGATCCCTGGGTGGCGCAGCAGTTTGGCGCCTGCCTTTGGCCCAGGGCGCGATCCTGGAGACCCGGGATCGAATCCCACATCAGGCTCCCGGTGCATGGAGCCTGCTTCTCCCTCTGCCTATGTCTCTGCCTCTCTCTCTCTCTCTGTGACTATCATAAATAAAAAAAAAAAGTCTTTAAAAAAAAAAAAAAAAGGATATTCACTGGTGTGTTTCAGGGTTTCTCAACTTCAGCACCGTGGACTTTGTAGGTTGGATCGATCTTTGTTGTGGGGGCTGTCCTGACCATTGTGGGATATTTAGCAATATTTCTGGCTTCTACCTAGCAGCTGTCAGCACCATCACTACCCCAGAGGGACAACTAAAACGTCTCCAGACATTTCCAAATGTTCTCTGGGGAGTCAACAACACCCCCGGTTGAGAAGCACTGATAGATATCCATCATCGCATGGATATTACTACTCGGATAAGGCTAACAGGGAAAAAAAAGTGACTCAAATTAAAGAAACATATTAGGTCAACACAAACAGTAGAGAGAATACAGGTGTTTGTGATTGAGAGAATACAAGTTCAAACAAATAGAATACAGGCAGAAATCAAAAAGATTATGCATGACAGCAAGAAGTTTAGGGAAGATTGGTTTAGCCTTAAGTCCATGTTTGACAGATGGGAGTAACTAACATCCAGAACATGAAATGGATTTTGACAAAAATCACTCAGCTGTCTGTCCTTGTGTTAATCTTGCGAAGATAACACAAGAAAAGCACGTCACACAGTGCCTGGCACAGAGCAATAATAACAATCCCTAATGTATATTGAGCACCTGCTATGTGATGGGTAGTGTTTTCAGCTCTTTGCATCTAGTAGCTCATTTGATATTTACAAAAACCTTGTGAACCACTCAGAAAAAGATAAGGAAATATGTGAGGCAAGTGTTTGGTGGAAGGAGGAGGAGGATAAGCCATTTGATGGAGCTGTGGATAGAGCGTGGGATTTGTCATTTAGGCTTTCATGCCATAGTTTAGAATTTTCCCCTAATGCCTACTATGTGCCAAGTAGTAGGCTCCATCTGACCCAGAATTAATATTTAACCCATGGCTGTTATTATTATTAGCTGTTCTGCCCATGGTTTTGTGTGCTCTTGTTGCATTATTAGGGGAAGCTGATGGCTATTTCTGCATATTATTCATGCCAAACTAGAGAATCTGTTTTCTCAGTTGGGCTTCCAGGGATCCCTTTCCAGTCAAAGAAAAGCAGGTTGGTTATAAGTCAGGAGTGCTTTAGGCTGCAAATAAGAGACTACACACAGCAATTTAAATAAAACATGGTTTTCTTCTCTGGCCACCATGCCATCCAGGAGGAGACTGCTGACTCATTGGGCCAATGGTTTAATGATGTTAGAAGGTGTCCCCTGTGAATCTCTCAATTGTCACCTCCCTACAGCAAGATGGCTGCTGCCACTAGACGTGGTGGCCCTATGCAAGGTAAGAAGAGGAGTAAGATCACTGTGTGTCCTGGCCACTTTTGTCCCCTCTTCTCAAGAAGGCCAAACCTTTTGCAGAAACCCAGCAGAATTCCACTTAAACTTCCACAGCCAGACCATGTAATTTTGTCATCTCTAGTTGCAAGATCCTGTGACATGAGTATTTGGTTGGGCACATTGCCACAGAAAACAAAGCCAGGATTTTATCAGCAGGGAAGAAGAGGGATGGATATTGAGTAGGCGACAGTCGTGTCTATCCTGAGGACTATCCCCATGGCAAGGATGCGCTGTCACCCCTCCTCTCCCTTCCTCCCCCAGGTCCTCCTTTCCCAGCAGCCAGCAGGGAGTTGGGGATCCAGTTTCATTCCAAATGAGCATTCATCAATCACCAAATGCAGACTAAGTAAATATTGTTGGTCCAAAACATTCCGGGTGCAAGGGGCTATATAAACAATATTAGATGCCATCATCATCACCATTATCACCGCCACAACAAATATGACCATCTGAGGACCGACCATGACCACTAGGTATTTCAGATACACTATCACATGTAAAAGTCACGAGGACCCCACGGTGTTATCATCATTCACATTTTACAGAAGAGGAAGTAAAATTTGCAAAAGATAAAGTGGCTCCTTGTAGCTCCCTCAGTGAAGTAGCAAATCCTGGCTTGAACCCAAGCCAGAGGAACCCCAAAGCCACTGTCTTCACCTTCTGGGTGTTAACAATACAGCAAGGGTTGCCGTATCAAGATGAACCATCACGATAAGTAGTTTCCCAGCTCTGCAAGACAGAATGATAGCAAGTGGTAAGCGAGGTGGTCCTGGAAACAGGGTTTGGAAGAAGAACAAGGATGGTGGGTTTCATGAAGGCCAGACATAGTCAAGCAAGACCCTTGAGCTGTCCCTTAGGAGAGATTTGACTCGATTTGCACGTGGTTATTAAGGTCAGTGCCAGCTCCCAGCTACAACCAACACCCAGACACGAAGAGCACTGAGGAAGTCTGGACAGCCACAAGGCGAACAGAAACCATTATGCTCCGTGTAGACGTAGTTGGAGTTTCTAGGCATTTCTGAGGTTTCTCGAGGTCCGCTCACAAGCCTGTGGCCACCTGCCTCACACCAAGGGCTTCAGGTGTTCACAGGGCTCTGGCCAAGCTGAGAGCAGCCGCCTCAGGAGACCAAGCTGCTTGGGCATATACCAGGGCCACCTCTGCTTCCTGCGCGTGTTTGTCCAAACTGGTCCACCTAAGGGCAACCCCAGATTCCCCCAAGTGGAAAAAGAGAATGTGTGCTTTCTCTTCGCATATTTCTAAATGCCTGTGAATATAAAAGAAAGGAAACAAAACCCCAGAAGCCCAGGATATATGATATCCCAAACCATGAGAAAGACAGGAAACTTTCTGAATCAGGAATCTAGACCTTTCTTCAGGGAATTCCCGTTTGGTTTGGAAACCATACTGGCTCTTTAAAAATTTAGATAAGAAACTATTTTAACTGAGTGGAGGTCAGTTGGAGCAACACTTTCCGAGTACTTGCCGTGTGCCAGGCACCGTGTGTGATTCTAGAACAAGATGCCAGGAAATGCAGACTAGTGAGACCAAGGGGGAGGCTAAAGCAAAGGTAGCAATAAAGAGCTCACTAAGACGAAGACGAGGGTGTGATGGGGAGCACCGATGCAATGGCCCTCTTCTTATCTGTTTCTTTTTTTCCAGAATGGTGAGCTCATAGTGCAGAAAGAACTCCAAACAAAGGTCAAAAACTGATTCATATGAAAAAATCAAAATAAGGAGAGACATTAATAGTATGGCGGCAAAGAACATTGACTTGAGCATCAGGTTCTCCTAAGTTCTAGGCCCAGTTCCCCTGCTTGCCAATGGTGTGACTTCGGGTGAGTCACTTTACTTCCCTGAGACTCAGTTTCCTCATCTGTAAGATGGGTGTGATAACACTCTGTACATCCCAGGCCCAGTGTGAAAATGTATTGAGATAATGCAGGGGAAGCACTCGGCACAATACCTGGCACGTAGTCAGTTCTCTGTTAATTTTTGTTTTCAATAATAATAATGACGGTGCTGTATTGTTTTCATCATGAGGCTTAGTGCGGAGTCTGGAACATAGTACACACTCGATTATGCTCTGCTGTGGTTGCTTTTGTTGCTGCTGATGTATATAATACCGTCTGGCAAAACATAACCACTCAGTGATCGTGGCTGCCACCTTGCAGAGCCCTGATGTGTGAGCGTGAGAACCTCACTGTGGGACAGTCTCCGGGAGACTGAGCCTATGGAATCCCCACCCGTGGTAAACAGTGGACGGTAACGTGCCTTCTTTTCCTTCCCCTCCACCAAACCACCCAGTTAATCCCAGTCCTGCCCAAAGTCATCCTGAAGGCAAAATTCACAAAACTGAAGCCAGGGTTTCTGAGACTGCCCTGGGTGGGACCCACTCTACCCTGGGGTCTATCTCCGTGTCTACACTTGACACCCTGTGTAACAAACCTCAACAAAGATGCCGAGAGTCTGGCCTCAGGGTTTATTCCAACTGGGTTTTCCCTCTTTCTCGTGTGTTCTTGGCCCAGAAACTCTGTAGGATCCTGCTACAGGTCCCAGGCTTCCCTGGGAGTCCCATCTTCTTGCTCCCCTTGCCTCCTCCCATATAGGGCCTTCCATTACTTCAAAGCCTTGCCGATGCACCACCTCCTCTAGAAAGCCTCCCAGTAGCCTTGGTTTTCCCAAACTAGAAAAGATCCTCCCCTCCTCTGGGCACCTACAGTCTTCTGGTGTGACATGTATCAATCCGTATCTTGGTTCATCATCATGCAGGTGTGAGTCAGGACTATAGATTACATGTGAGAAAAAATCCACTCAACCCAGCTTAAGCACAGAGCAATTTACTGGCTCCCTTGAAGATCAAGGTCACCAGCTTCAGGCAACGCTGGATCTCGTGCTTACACGGCGTCGTTGGAAATCTGGCCTTCTCTGGCCCTCAGCCCTTGCTTCCTCTGCAGGAGCGTAATCCCCAGGCACGTTCTCCACCACGTGGTGGCTCAGGAAGCACCCCAGGTTGAGGAAGCAGCCCAGGCTGAGCCTCTCCAAAGAAAGGAGTTCCAGCGAGAATCTTTCACTGGACCCACCTGGGTCGTGTGCCCATCCTGGGACCAAGCACTCTGGCCAGACCAGAACACGGGGGTTGATTGGCCAGGTTGGAATCGGGCCTGGCCCTGTGTCTCGGAAGTGGGGTGAGCCCCACGCAAGCACCTGACCTGAAAACAAGAGAGAAGTGGTTCCCCGAAGGCCAATCAGCCTTGTTACCCAGACAGAACAACAATTACCTGCGGCAGGTATAAAATCCCCAATGATTCATCTTTTGGGACCTCACAGAGCCTTCCATTCTGTTCCTCATAAAATAAATACTGGGTGAAATTAGGAAATGAATGAATGAAAAACACAAAGTCAGGAGGTTAACGCACAGCCCGACCGGCTTTGCGCGCTTCTCCTTCTGGTCGTAAGGGCCACGGAGATCACGCATCCATGCAAGTGTTTCTCCAACTAAGTCTTTTAAGGAAAATCTCGGCCAACCAGACATCACAGAGCCTTCCATCTGGAGGCAGAAATTATGCAGACGACACTAATGTTTAATAATCCGAACTGCCTTGCTCACTATAAGAAAAAAAAATGTTGTTTTTAACCTAATAAGAAAGAATTCGCTGTGACCTAGTCCTTGACCTGTCTGTTTGAACCTTTTCTTTCCAGCCATTTCTGGTCATGAAAAATGGGCAGGATTTCTGGCATCCTTTATGCTTCTGTTATTAAAAGCAGGATCAGTTAATAAATAATTATGATGCTTAGTTTCTAGGGAACAAGGAGATAAGGGCAGAACACTTGAGTCTCACAAATTACATGCTATAGTATAGATTTTCACCCAGAGTGGAGAACAGCCTAGCGCTCTTTTTCTTTCCTGTGGCATGAATTGTTCTAATTATACGTGCAAGATCCTCTATCCCCAAAGATATGAGTTGGAGGCACTGTGTCTGTTCTTTTAATTCCAAGAAGCATTTGCAGTTACGTGTTCCCACCCCCCTTGTTTTCAAACTGAATTGTTTCAGTGGTAGCTTGGTGTGTCAGCTTGTAAGTCTATAAAACAGTTTTATACCAGCTGGAGATTCAACATGCTACATGAATACATAACAGTGCCTAACCAAGAAGGTTTGTAATTCAGTAATTAGCTGTAATTAATGAACACAAAGTGAAGACTCATTTACAGTTTAAATTATCACATTAGCTCCTGTCACCCTCTATGTACACAAAACAGCAGGAATTCAATTATTTTTATTCTTCAAAGCTAATTTAAAATTTAAGGGATGCCATTACATGAAATAATAGGTAGGAAATGTAATCGAAATCACTGGGAACAGTTGGCCGTCCTCAGAATAAAAAAAAAAAAAAAAAAAAAAAGAATGTGATCGCTGACGATTTGGAAATGTTTTTTCATCTGTGAACAGATGAAGGATTGAAATCTCTGCTCTTTTCAGTATATTTAATTTAAAAGAGGAAGCGAGTTCGGTGGTTGCTGAATCTTTGTGCCGGGAGAATCATTGTGCATAATTGTAAAAGCAGTTGATAACCGATAATGCTGTTGATAGTAACAAGATGACAGCCCGGGAGGCTCACGTTCCATTATCCTTAATGGGGGCTGAGTCTCCTGCAACCGCACGCGGGGTTCCTGGAATTGTCACCCATTTTTGATGCATAACTTGCGCTTGGGAGACCCTACGTCACTGTCACATTGCTGTCGTCCTCAATTCTTTGTACGTATAGATGATAAATATTCTTTAATTCATCCATCGAACGTAGAGCCAGCAGCTCCTCCGTCTCGGGCACTGTTGGGAGTGCCAGGGCCACAGCAGCAGGCAAGACACACGCACGCTCCGTGTCGCCGGGCCAACATCCCAGCGGCAAGAGACCCGCCGTGGCCTGGGGTTCTCAGCTTGGCTGCTAATAAGATCACGGGCGAAGCCTTGAAAATGCACGGAGAGCAATGCCTGGGGCCCGGGCCCGACTGATGGGAATCACCAATCTGGGAGTCGGGCCTGGGCATCGGCATTTTTAACAGCTCACTGGGTGACTCTAAAGTGCAGCCGGAGTCGAGGGCGAAGCACCTAATGAATCAGCATCCCCTGGGGATGAGGGCTGCGATGGAAATGAGGCAAAGGAGGGAAGAAGGTGACAGGTGGCTGCTCTAGACCGAGTGTTCGGGGCAAACTTCTCTGGGTGGAGAATGGGGCGGGGGGAGAAAATGAGCCAATTCTGGAAAGGTCTGAGAGGATGTTGTCCTAACCCAGGTGTCAGCAGAACTTGTGCCCTCCTTCCTGTCTCCTCCTGATCCCCCTCCTCCCCCTTCTCCTCCTCCTCTTCCTCCCCTCCCCTTCTCCCATCTTCCTTTTTCTTTCTTTCTTTCTTTCTTTCTTTCTTTCTTTCTTTCTTTCTTTCTTTCTTTCTTTCTTTCTTTCTTTCTTCTTTCTTTCTTTCTTTCTTTCTTTCTTTCTTCTTTCTTTCTTTCTTTCTTTCTTTCTCTTTCTTTCTTTCTTTCTTTCTTTCTTTCTTTCTCTTTCTTTCTTTCCTTCTTGGCACCTCTAACCCTTTAAAATGTGAACACGTTTTCAGCTCAAGGGCTATACAAAAGCAAGCTACAAGCTGAATGTGGCCCACTCAAACCATGTTCTAGAGGAAGACGTTGCGCAAGTGCAAAGGCCCTGAGGCAGATATGGATTTAACGTATTAGAGGAGCAGAAAGAAGGCCTGGAGTAGGTGGGGCTTAGTTGGAAGGGAGGAAGAGAAGCTAAGGCTCGAGGCATGGGCAGGAGTTTAGATTTTATGTTTAATCTATAACGGAAAGTCATTAGAAGACTTTAGGCTGGGAATGAACGCATGAGCTTAACCGTGTGTGTGTGTGTGTGTGTGTGTGTGTGTGTGTGTGTGTGTGTGAAGGAGATGGTGATGTTCCCACACTCAGCACAGCGAATCTCCCTGCAGCTGCCACTACCCTCCCTCCGTGGCAGTTTCAGAAGGCAAAACAGCCCCGCGTGGAGAGAATGCTGTGTCTGTTACTTTCGACTTCTTCGTGACTGCACTTTCTCCCTCCTCTTCCCACGTTCATTTTTCTTTTTCCTTTAAATAGGCCACTCGAAGCCGCACTGTCTAATTTTTCATAGGTGACCGACTGCTGAGTGGGGGTTTAGGTAGACAGAGGGAAGGCGCTGATAAGCCGGAGCGCGGATTCTATTAGGGAAATGCACTGGTAATTAATGAATCCTGCCAGTAATTGGGAAGGTGTGAGTCCCCGTAATATCGTAATGATAGTCATCCGTCTGCGCGCCCCCATCACTCGGAGCCATCCCTCACGGCTCTCTGATCTCCCACTCTTAGCCATGCAAATCTCCTGACAGGACGCTGTGTCTCTGTCTCCCTAATTGGGCAGTATAGAGTTGTTTATGGATATTGTCGGCATTTAGGCCTCGGTTGGAGGTTGTTCAAAAATCGTTAGCAAAGTTGCCTTAACAGCGTTGTCAAATATGTATTCCCCTGTTTCGATATCTGTTTTTAAGCTGGCAGAGAGCTTGGCGATGAAATTAAGCTGTGCATTGTGTGGACCAGAGCTCCGTGTGTGATGGTTATTAAACCATTTTGGAAGTAAAACCCAATTTACAGTAATTTCTCATCCCGCTTCAGAGAAAAGTTCAGTTGTGTGCGCAGGGGCGGGAGGCCTTTCCCATAGCCCGTCCTGGGTTGTTGGAGAGAGCACTGAGTGGGCCAACCCATCCCCAGACACAACCACTTGCAAACATTGCGGTTTGCACCAAGAAGGGGTCCTCGGTATCCATCACTGTTTAATTCCAAATGGGCACCTTTACCGGAAGCGTTTGCCACATTTTCTTGCCAATGTGTTTTCCTGCACGCAAGCGGCCACCCTTTCGTCTCCCCCAACCAAACGTAGTGATGAATTATTTGAAGCACCATGAATTTTTTTAAAGCCGTTATAAATCTGGTAAGTGAGCTTAATGTTTCTGTCATGATGTTTAAGAGGGATCTTTTAAATATTTAGAAAACATGGGAAGTACCATTTTAATATATAATCAACACACTTTAAGACCATTCAAATATGAAATAGCACAGTTCAGACTGCGTCTTTAACAATCCCAAAGAGCAGAGAAATTTAAGAAACGCCGGTCTTCATTTTTTTTCCTCCACGGACGAGCACAGATTTGGAGGTCTTCCAGGTGGAAGTGGATTTAGAACAGGATTATCCCTCTCACTAGCGCTGGGTGGCCTTGATTGAATTGTGCAGCCTCTCTGAGCTTCCGGTTTCTCATCTGTCTCCCCGGCCCTCGGACGTCGTTCCAAGGCTGAAAACAAGTCAAAGGGTGTGAATGTACACACTACATGGAGAGGGCTCTGTGATCGATCTAGTAGCTCTGTCACTTAATGGCTGGGAGAACTTGGACAAGTCCCTTAACCCCTTCCGAGCCATACTTGTCGCATCTGTAAAATGGGCCAGATAATGCAAAGTCCATAGGGTCGGTCTGAGGAGCGGAGATAATGATTTGAAAGTACTTGATGATTTGATGAGCTTGAGAAGTAGCAGTTCCTCCAGCAGTGGTGGCTCATGCCCACTGAAGCTTGTGGAGGGCACACAGGGGCCCTCAGGGAACGTGCTGGAGTGAACGGAGGAACCATAAGGCATCATCCATTTAAGAGATGGTGAGCACTGTTTTGCCTGCCTTTGCAGTCTGCAAACTTGACCTTCACATTGGCTTTCCTAGCCATTTGGGAAAGAAACACCAGCGATGTGAGGACCGAGGGAAGGACTAGAGCGAGGAAAAGTATCCCCAGGAACCTTTAGTCTAGAGTGGAAATAAGGCAACCAACACCCTAGGTTGCCTGGGACGGAGGGCTTTCCCAGTACAGGACAGCCCCAGACAAACCAGTAGGTCACCCTATGTTTAGACAGAATTCCTCTTCCAAGTGTCAAGCCCACGGCTCTGCAGGCCATGGCTTACGACAGCCCCAGGCCCCCAGAAAACCTTCCTTCCTATTTCTAACTCCGAAGTAGTTGTGTTTCTCTATAGAACAATCTGGAATGTTCCAGACAGTCTCAAGAAACAGAAATGGTTGCTAGGCAATGTCTTCCCTCCACAGAGGGCTCAGGAACTTGACTCTTCCAGAAAGTTCTACAGGTACCAGTGACAGAGCTGCTGATGGCCGTCCCTACTGGCAGCTGCGGCTCTGTTTAGTGCATGGTATGGTGGGAGCAAGCAGGATCAGGGCAGGGTGAGTCCCTTGCTGTCAGCCTTGCAGTGTTCTACCGGGAATCACCAGGAAGCAGTTGAGAGAGGTTGACATGACTGCAAGGCCACTCTGGGGAAGTCGATTTGGCAGGAGTTAATCAGGGAGCCCTGTCAGCATTTCAGGGACGGCTTGTGGTTTCCCGTCCATCCACAATGAACACTGGCAGCCTCCCTAAGTACCCAGAACCACTGAAACTTTCCTCTGTGGCCACCCCAGCCGAGGAAGCATCTGGGCGACTCTGAAGGGTCCACAAGCCCTATAACCTTCGGTGCTTCTATCGCAAACCTCCCCGGGTGGTCTGGCTCAACAGCCAGGACTCGCTCACCAAAGTCTTTGTTCATCCCAATAGCAAACCAGCTGGATCATCTTGCAATTAAAGGTTTTATTTTGCATCTTGGCCCTCAGCCCAACTGCTGGCTCTTTCCTTTTTCTCATCCCCATCCATCCCTTGCTCCCTTGGATCAGAATGAAGAGCTGCAACGAATGTGTCTGCCAGTAGGGCCTCTGTTGTGAGCACCAAGGCTGCCATGGTTCAGTAAGCCAGTCTCGGGCTGGAATAACACACATGCCGGGGCCGCTAACCTCAAATATGAATATGCTGGCATTTCACATCATAAAGAATAAAGGAGGAAAAAAGAGAGGGAGCAGCTCGCAGGGAAATGGACTTCTCTGAATGCAGCAGCTACCAACTCTCGATGCAAACTGCTGTGTGGAATAATTGTCAAATGCTTGCATAAACACATAAATAAGATAAATTTATTTTCATTATTCATATTTGGTGCTCTTTCCTTCCACTTATTTATGCTTTAAACAACAGTTACAGTAAATATAACGATAAAAAAGTGCCTACAGTGGCCAGGAAGATGATCAAGAAGCCCTGATATACAGCAATTCATGTTTCTTCTTGACAATCACTAACGAATCTTAACTGGAGCCATGTTACGTTCCCATGTGAGTGATAAGCAATGATTTATTATGAAGTGTCATGAAATCGGAATGCCATACAGTGAGACATGAGCTAGTGGAAAATGTTTTCCCTGTTTCCCAACCTCATTACTCAAAGATGCAGTGTCCCTTTACCAAGCCTAATTTAACTGACTTTTTTGAGTACTCTACTCATTGGCGATGGAAATTGGCCAAGGAGAGGATGTCCAGTGAAGTCCAATGCCTCATGCCACAGCTCTAGTGTAGCTGGTGCCAGGGCTGGCCAGCAACCCGGGAACTGTGCGAATTGGCCAGCATTCAAAACTATGATCCCAGGAATCATCTCAACTCCCAGCCAGAGCAGCAAGGATACTAATGCACTGTGGGGAAATGAAACCCACAGCAAGAGAAGAAACCCAAAGGGCAACTTTGATGATTTTGGACCTTGTATGATCCCCATGTCATGCCATCCTACTTGGAACTCCTGTCTTGATCAATTAAAACTTGCCCAATGGTAAATGAGCCAGCTGAGCCTACAGAAAGAGCCCAGCCTTTAGAACCAGCTCTTCCACGTACCTCCAAAACTGGGTGGTAGATGGCACCAATGGCCCCAGTCTTTACCCTTCCTATCCATGCTCTTCACCCATGTCACTTTGTAATACCCCCTCATCCTGAATCTAGGCTCAGCTGCAAGGCTTGCTTCTGCCGATCAGATGTTAGCAGATATGATGCCAACAATGGTTTGAAAAGATTCCGCGATGATTGCACTTGCTTACTCTGTACCTATGCCAGTGCTTTCACAACAGCCCACACTAGCCTCCTAGAGGATGAGAGAGATGTGGAGCAGAGCCAGGTCACTCTGGTTGTCCCAGCCTTGGTACAAGGGAGTCCAAGGTCAGCTCTTCCACTCTTTCTCTACTACCCCCCGCCCCTCTACTACCCTTCTTCCTCTGGGCCCCTTTTTTTCTTGGATGTGTTGAATCCTAAAAGGAGGGATGGGAGGGAAGGAGGACAACCCCTCATATTAATGAAGCATCTTTTGTCAGCCAGGGCCCCCTGTGGGGCTGGCATCTAGGGTCTGACTCTCTAGTAGGGTTCCGTGCAAGTCCCAAATCCTGATGTAGGAGATGTGCTCCATTCCAGATGACTTCTGATTCCCCTAAACACTTCCCCTGCCCTCTCGTGGTTCACTCTCCATGTTCTTGCCACTAAATGCCTCTTTTCCGTCTAGGGCTGGGTACCAGCAAGCAGCAAGAGAGCTCTTGACTTACTGACAATTTCCACATCTTTTTTTCTTACCAAAAGTGTGAGAGTGTAAGGAGTTGCCTGTCCCTCTTTTGCTCTGCCTCCTATCTCCAATGTCTTTTGCTCCTTCTCAATAGTCATGAGTGTAGACCAGAGAGTCTGCTGCATAAACGTTGCCCAACAAGAAATTAGGTGCTCCTCTCCCCTCCTCACCAGAACCTACTCCTTCAAGTGCTTCCTGTAGAGTCACTCACCTGGCTTCTGTGGTCCCCTCGACAGCTTTTCAATGAATCCCTCTAGTCTTTTCCTAGATGGGTTAGTGGCAGGTAAGAAAAATGGTGATCAATGACCTGTTCTACCATTTAATAAATCTCGTGAAAATAGCAATTTCTCTACTCCCCCTTTCTATTTTTCTTTACTTTTTATTTTGAAATTATTTTAGACTTAAAGTAGCAAAAATAGTAGAGAGAAGCTTAACCCGGCCTCCTGTGATGTTAACATCTTACCTAACCGCAATGCAATTACCAAAACCAGGAAAAGAACATTGGCTCAATAATATTCACTAAACTATAGACCTTACTTGACTATTACCCTAATTTCCTTTTGCGGCTCCTAAATTTTGCTAATCTAGGCTCTCACATTGGATTTAGTTGTTGTGTCTCCTTCTCCTCCCATCTGTGAAAAATCCCTCAATCTTCCCTTGTCCTTTCTGACATTAACACTGACCACAACCGATCAGTTGTTTTGTAGAACGTGTCCCAGTTTGGGTTTGCCTATTATCTCGTCATGATTAGATTGAAGTTATGTGCTCTGGGCAAGAACACCAAAAAAAAGGAACGATGTGCTTTTCTTGGTGCATCATATCAGAGATTCCACGATGTTGATATGTCATTACTGGTGATGTTAATTTCATTATGTGGTTAAGGTGGCATGTGGCAGCTTCCTTGAAAATATAAAGTGTGCAGCTCCAATAATCTTAATTTTGTGGCATTAGCCAAAGTGTCACAAAACAAAGAAATTCCATTCAATTTCCTATTACCCTGTGTGATTTGGGACATATAATTTAATGTTTCTCTGGACCACATTTTCCTCACCTGGAAAAGGAAAACCAAGACAATCACCTCGCAAGATTGCTAGAAAGATTAGTGACTGTATAAGCACTGTCTTTGGCAGGTGGCCGAGTAGACCCTCAAAAGAGGATCCTTCTAAAAACTTCTTGAGCAATCTGCACACCCTTACAAAACACAGCGCGTGTAATCATCATCTGTATATAGAGAGGACAACTGGAACCGACTTTATCACAATAGTCTCTTCTATAGATATCTGATGACTCATCACCTCCCCAAATACTTTGCTGTTGTCTGTCCCAGATCACCCCAGACTGCCTTTTTGATGTTAATTGGTAGCCAGTCTGAACCACTGGGTCATGCTGGAAGGCAGGATCGCATGGGAGTTAGACATCTGGTCCCCAGAATCAGAGAGCTCTTGGTTCACATCCTGGCTGGGATCTTTTGGGCAAGTTGCTAAGATTCTCTCAGCCTCAGTGTCCTCCCTCCTCCCCATACACAGGGTTGTTGTAAGGGTTAAATAAGAAGTAATAGCTCTCAGCATGGTGTCTAGCACCTAGTAAGGATGCAATAATTATATAATTGTCTGTAACTACCATTTACTCATTCAACAAATGTTCATGAGGCACCCACCATGTGTCACACACTGCTGAAGTGTTCAGTAATAGCCCTGAAGAAGGTAGACAATGTCCCTGGCCTAACTGAGTTTATGTCACAATGACAAAAAAAAAGGAAAGAAAGAAGAAAGAAAGAAAGAAAGAAAGAAAGAAAGAAAGAAAGAAAGAAAGAAAGAAAGAAAAGAAGAAAAGAAAAGAAAAGAAAAGAAAAGAAAAGAAAAGAAAAGAAAAGAAAAGAAAAGAAAAGAAAAAAGAAATACATGAAATACATAGACAAAAAAAAGGCGGGGAATAAGTAGCATCATATCACATCTCTTAAGCGCTGTGTTGGGTAAATGAACTTACCAACACTTCCCCAAACAAGCCTCCATCCTTACACCTGGCTGTTCCCTCGATGTGAAGGATTGCCTGCCCCATCTTCCTGTGTTAAAGTCCTCTCCTCTTCTTCCAGGCCTATCTCAGCTTCCCCCCATTTCTTCTTTTGTTCTCTGATTCATTAATTATATGTGATTACTGCCTCATGGCACCCATCTCTCCCCTCCACCCCTACATTAAGAGTGTCCCAGGGTCTTTTCTGTGATGCTATTACTTCTGTGCATGTTCATCACACCACTTATAAGCCTCCAGAGCAGCCTTAACTTCCCTTTGGCAACACTGATCTGTTTTTTGTTACATGGTTTGTGTTCAACCTTCTTTACCAGATTATAAATTTGTTCCCTGTGAGCAGAGACCCCCATCTGCCTAATATACTTGCTGAGACCCTTTTATTGAAGTCAGGGCCTGACACGAGTAAATGTTCAAGTGCTTGCTGATGAAACAAATACATCAACAAGTAGCCATATCTTAACCCTCTTCCTAAATTGTGGCTACGCCTGACTCATTTAACATTTGTTGAAAGGAACTGAGACATAGCAATACTGGATATATTTGCTCCACCAATTATTTTGCTTGTGCTTTTGACCTCCTCATTTTACTATCCTTAAAATACATCCCTTTCTCCTTAAAGAGTTTTTTTGTTACATTGCAAGAGATATGTGAAGGTAAGAAAAAGAATACATGTAAGGCATTTTGGTTGCCTTGACGATGGAGGCTTCAAAAATCACAGGGATTGCTTTTGTTGCCAATATATAGTCTCTGATTTTTCTTGAACTTATACAAAAACTGTTTGTCCTTATTCTATTATCTCTGATGATTTAGCAAGGGATTATTACTAATTTTACTGGAAAGGAAACTCTGAAGACCACATTTTTCCCTCTAGTACTCATGTAGGCTGCCAGGAAAAGAAAACAAAAAGTGCCAAGTTGTGGCTTTGAGAGTTTATCCTCTCCCTACAATGTCCTTCTCTTCTTCCCACCCTTAACACCACTCTTCAGGCTCAGAAGCCAAAAGAAAAATAAATAAATAAATAAAAGAAGAAAGAAAAGAAAAAAAAAAAGACCATAAATCTCACTTTCCCAGCCTGAAGTGCACATCTTGGGAAACAGATTGGAAAATCTTTCTGGAAAAAGTTGACTGAAATTTGAAACCCATACGTCATATTGTTTATGTCATTCATGAAAAACATTATAAAACTCTTCTAGATAAAGGACAGTCTCAAGTTTTTGCACTGCACACACAGAGTGTGAAAGTTGTGATGATTCCTCTTTAGTGACAGAATGTAATCTTCTTATTTCCTGGTTCATAACCATCTAGATCTAAAAGTCAACCAACTAAAACATTCAAATGTGCCATAGGGAATAAAGCATTCATGTTTTTATAAACCATACATCCCAAACTTGTTTTGGAAAGCAGATCTTATTAGATATTCAATATGCTGGGCCAAAGAATAATTATTTTACTGAAAATGTCTGTGCTAACCTCAATGACTTAGAGTGCTTAGGGATATCTTGCCTCTGCGCCCCAACCACGCTGGCTTTCTTTCAGTTCCTTGAACAAGTCAAATTCATTACTGTCTAAGGGCCAACTATTTGGGGTCTTCTCTAAGAATTCTCTTTCTTTCTTTCTTTCTTTCTTTCTTTCTTTCTTTCTTTCTTCTTTCTTTCTTTCTTTCCCTTTTCTTTCTTTCTTTCTTTCTTTCTTTCTTTCTTTCTTTCTTTCTAAGATTTTATTTATTTGGGGCACCTGAGTGGCTCAGTGGTTAAGCGTCTGCCTTCGGCTCAGAGCATGATCCCAGGATCCAGGATCAAGTCCCACATCAGGCTCCTTGCAAGGAGCCCGCTTCTCCCTCTGCCTATGTCTCTGCCTCTTTCTCCGTGTGTCTTTCATGAATAAATAAAATAAATCTTTAAAAAAAAAGATTTTATTTATTATTTATTTGAGAAAGAGACGGAGAGCATGAAAGAGAGATCATAAGCAGAAGGGAGAGGGAGAAGGAGAGGGAGCAGCAGACTTCCCACTGAGCAGAGAGCCCAACGCAGGGCTTGGTCCCAGGACATTGGGAACATGACCTGAGCCAAAGACATATGCTTAACTGACTGAGCCACCCAGGTGCCCCAAGAATTCTTTCTTTAATCCTTTATCTGGATGGTTTTGTTTCAACTAATTCTTCAGATCCTAACATAAAAGACCCTCCTCATAGAAGCCTATTGTGACATCCTCTCTCTTCTCCAAGATATACCCAAGCACACATGCAGACTAGATTAGAACCCCCTATATTTTCTCATGAATCCACATGATTTTCTGCATAATGTTTGCCTCTGTTGTAATTTCTTAATTATTTGTGTTTGCCCCAAAATATTTTCCTCCCTAGACCATAAAAGTAGGGATCGTTTCACTCTTGATCATCACTTAGTATATAGTAAGCACACCGTAGAGACATAATAATTAATTGAGTGAATTAATTGAGTTAATGAATGGGTTTGCTAGTAGGGTCTGGAAAAACCTAGCTGAGGAAAGTCTAAGAAGCAGGTCAAACCTGAAGATGGATAGACTTAGGATTACTCAAGAGAGCACAGTCTGAAAATAAAGACCCAAATCATAGTCAAGACCATGACCTAGAGTGCCTTGTCCAGTGTGAGGAACAAAAGGAAGTCAATGAATAAAAGCCTCAGATGAGTAATGAATGGGACAGGAGTGGCTTCAGATGCAGTTCATGCAATGGGTCAAGGTAAGTGGTTTAAACCTTAAACTGTGAAGAGTTTGAGGGACTTTGAGCCCTTTTTTTATATGACCCAGAGGCCAAACCTACATTTGAAAGAGAAGGAGAGGGACAGCCCTGGTGGCGCAGCGGTTTAGCGCCGCCTGCAGCCCAGGGCGTGATCCTGGAGACCCTGGATCCAGTCCCACATAGGCTCTCTGGATGGAGCCTGCTTCTCCCTCTGCCTGTGTCTCTGCCTCTCATTCTCTCTCTGTGTCTCTATGAATAAATAAATAAAAATAAATAAAAATAAATAAAAATGAAAGAGAAGGAGAACCTTTCATCAAACTATCTTAGCTATGTGAACTTAAGCCGATCATCTCTGAGACTCAATATCTTCGCCATGATATGGGGGCATCAACACCTACTTCTACAACAGGATGGTGTGTGTGTATAAAAGAATATTATATATGGAAAATTTTATGTCAGAGTTCTTTCAGATTCTTCTACTCAGTGATTCCAAGAAGCTCCTATCCAAAAATGAGCTCTGCCTCTTTTTGGGTTTTCTCAAGATATATGTTACTGTTAGCTGTGTCTGCTTTATGAACCCTCTAGAGACTAGAAGCTTATTGAAGGGAAGAGACTTGTCTTACTCAACACATATCTGCGGGTAGATTCCTGGTAGCACACAGGTTGGGTCAAGAGACAGAAATGCTGACCCTCTTCAGGGGTCCCATGCATAAATGAAGACCACAGGATTAGCAATCAGCTCCAAGGCTGGATGTGATCCTTCCACAAGTAACCATTCTTTGGAAACTATCTGACATCACATAGGAAACACTTGATAAATATGGAATGAATGGATGAATGAATGAATGAACTTGCCTTTGGTTATGCATAGCAATAAAAAAAAAAAGAAATTTAACTTTGTCTTCTAGACTTTGAATGCCTCTGCCAGCAACTAAATCTCTTCCAGGGAGGGCAGATGGCGGCCTGTACAATGAACAATTTAATCTTTAGAAAATGGAACAACTTTGCCAACAAACTCCATTTTTCTCCACGAACACATTGTCAATAACATGTGCTCTCAAATATGTGGTGAAATTGATGACTGGGCCCTGATTTATGGAAACAACAACAAATTAAATGATTACCTTTCTCTTTCCTAGCTTGGGGTCCTTCTGACCAGCCATGAATTTTTCCCCCCGTGTTCTAATAATAGAGGAGGTCTAATCAAAATTCCTGGCTGTCTGACTGTGTATGTGGAGTAGAAGAAAGAAAGAAGAGTGTCCAGGGTATCTTAATTTAAAACCACAGGGGGAAAGTCACTTATGTGATAATGAAGATTTACTTAGCAAGCCGCTGGTGCCCCCTCCTCATATAAAAGCAGATATTGAGGGAGTCTTTCATACAAACACTTTCGTGGCCATTTATTTAGATCCTTGTAAGAAATTTCCTTGGTTTTGGATGAAATTGAGGCTTTGCATTTGCATAAAAATAGACCAGGGTTGGGGAGGGGTATTTAGAGAAATAAAAGTCTCCAGATAGTAGCCATATTGAGTATTTAAGACTGTTCCTAAATCACTCCTGGTTCAGAAAAAGTCCCCATCCAGCATAGTGGTTCTGAACTTGTATTTGGATTAAGAACTTTCTTGAGAATCTGATGAGAACTACAGATCCTCTCTCCAGACAAGATGAATAAACAAATGAGTATTTACAAATGCATACACACATATACACCAAAAAGCAAAATTTCACTTATAATGTCATCTCTTGTCTTTGCCATAAACTTGAAGAACTTGAGTAACAATTGCTGCTCAAAATTCTAGACATCACCAACCTTCCCATAATGCTCGTCTTAGGTTAAGAATCACTTCACTGAAGGAGTCTTTGTTTTCCTTAGGCTATGAGAATTTTTCATTGTTTCAGGCTGTGAACTTCTTTGTCCATCTGGGGAATCCCAAGGAGCCCTTCTTAAAACTAATACTTTTAAAGACATAAAAAAAAATACTTAAGAGTTTTTTAAGAATCATGGAAGTACAGTTACCAAATACTAAAGAAGCCAATGTGTCACAGTGTAATAAATGAATTTATGTACATTAAACAGCAGGACCAGCACTAAGGCTAATGATCACTATGATTTCAAAGTAAAGATAAGTGTATATGACGCTGCAAGATATCTTCAACAACTGTAATGTGACATAAAAGTACCTGTAATGTTTTGGTGAAAATATTAGTGGTGAAAATCTTTTTTTTTTTTAAGATTATTTATTTATTCATGAGAAACACAGAGAGAGAGAGGCAGAGACACAGGCAGAGGGAGAAGCAGGCTCCATGCAGGGAGCCTGACATAGGACTCGATCCCAGGTCTCCTGAATCACACCCTGGGCTGAAGGCGGTGCTAACCCACTGAGCCACCCGGGCTGCCCTTGGTGGTGAAAATCTTGATAAGGCTACTACTACTGTGATTTGGTGTCTACATACAGATGTGAAGGAAATGCTGGATTTCAGTTAGAGGTTTGTGAAATGAAAGATGTAACTTTCTTTCCCATCCAAGTTTCATTGGATCCCTTGAATTCGATGCATAGCTGTCAGGTGAAGGTTTGCTTCATAGCATGGAAATGACTTCATGCATGTTTCACCATCTTATTTTCCCATTGCTGCTTACCGAAACACTGCCTAATTAACAGGGCATTGATGTGACTATGGCATACCTTTAATTGGCTTGGCTCTGAAGCGATGACTCTAACTACCATGCCTATGGCATAGAGGCAGCTAAGAGCAGAAGAAAGTTCTGTTGAAGACCTGTTTAACTAGAACATAAACTACAAGAAGGCAAGGACCAAATCATCACATTCCAAGTAGAACACCCAGCACCTAGCCCAGAGTCAAGCATGGGAAAATCTCTCAGTAGATATTAATGCAATTAAGGAGTATATTTTAGCAACCTGCCATGTGGCCCTTCCTGGAGTGTTTAATCCAAGAAGCCAGCATTTCATGGATGTCCCTGTCTATAGATCTTTGAAGAAAAGTGACCCACTATTAAGTAGAGGGAAGTCACATCCACAGGTATTCAAAAAGAGTTATTTCCAAAAAGAACAAATGATGGGAAACTTACCCTGTATAGGACAGATAGTAAATATTCTAGACTTCGCGAACTAATACAATCTGTCACAACTGCTCAGCTCTGCCCTTGTAGCATGAAGGAGGCCATAAATAATATGTAAACAAATGTGTGTGTCTGTGTGCCAATAAAACTTTATCAATGGACTCTAAAATTGGAATTTCATATCATTTTGATGTGTCATGAAATATTATCCTTCTTTTGATGTATTTCAAAGTCCTTTAAAAATGTAAAAATCATTGTTAGCTCGTAGACCATATAAAGACAGGCCGCAGATGGGACTTGACCCAAGGGCCATAGAGTCGGGGATGCAGCTCTGATTTTACTCTTGGTTGCTAGTGGGTTGGTTTTGCTAGCCTGGGCCGTCTCCACCAGTGTGGGCTTTGTTATGTCCCCTGTTCCACCTTTGGGGATTTGTATCTGCAGATGCTCCACCTGGGCATGTACTCCTCCAGTGTCCCACCCCTCACACCATGGGTGGCCCTACTCAAATATCACCTTCTAGAGAGGCTTCTCTGGTCCCTTCTCAGAGTGGTCATGCTGCCCTTCACACCAACAGCCCCTCATTTTTCCAGCCCCCTTCCTCATTGTTCACAGTGTAATAAATGAATTTAACCAACCAGAGGATTTCCTTTCCCAAAACCAAGGTTGGTTTTAAGTGTAATCATACTTAAAATTAAATTCTGAGAGAGAGCTGTGGTGTCATATTGGTCATCAAATTGCTTTATGATTTTGTGGAAATGTGCTAGGCCTCAATTTACTTTCTTTCTTAAATGGACTTAATGACACTTGCCCTTCCCACCTCACACCACAGGCGGGAAGGGTAAGGAAGAGAATAAATTTGAATACACTTTCCAGAATGTGAAGAATGGGCTGCCTCCAGGCCAGTGTGATCAGCAGCAAGCTTTAGACACTTGTTCTTCCTTCTCTGGCTATATTAGTCAGCTCAGGCTCCCATAGCAAGGTACCACAGATTGGGAGCTCTAACAACAGAAATTTATTTCCCCAGAGTTCTGGTGACTGGACGTGCAAGATCAAGGTGTCTGCAGGGCTGGTTTTCTCTTTGGCTTCTTTCCTTGGCTTGCTGTTGGTTGCCTCCTTGCTGTCTCTTCACATTGTCTTTCCTCTCTACCCACGAATCCCCAGTGTCTCTCATGTGTCCTAATCTCCTCTTCTTATAAGGACACCAGTCATATTGGATTAGGACCCTCTCTAATGGCTTCATCTTAATATAATCACCTCCTTAAGGGCTTTTTCCACAAATCTAGTCACATCCTGAGGTACCAGAAGTTAGTTCATCAACATATGAATCTTGAGGGGACACAATTCAGTCCATACACTGGCTTCCATGTTGGTTGTCAATAAAGCATATGTCATTATTGCTTTAACTTCAATGGTTGCTTCTCATGACCACCATCCAGCCCCTGCCCCTGCCCCTGCCCCTGCTCCTGCCCCCAGCCTCAGAGGGAACAGTTCGTAGCAATGGGAACCTCCATACAAGCTTTCCATTAACGTTCTACACAAAAGATGAGAGGTCTACCCTATCTCCTCATTTATAACTATGCTTCACAGGACCAAAAGTTTCCTAGCAAATTTTATAAGCGAGATATTTAAAATCAATATTATTGCTTCTCAACAGTTGAATTGGGGGTAGAGGAAATAGTTTAATTCCTTCGAGGAAGAGCACCTTGTTCAGTGTTTTTTTCAGTGCACAAACAGGATCACAGGGCAGAGTCTGAGGAAGCCGCCAGGAGTGTGGTTAGCGATGATGGTGTAACTGGGGGCAGGGGAGGGGTAGGTAGAGGAATGTCCAAATCCAGAATCCACCTCTTACTAACCATGGTGACCAATGCTTCATGAGCCAGTTGACCCTTTGTAGAACGATACTGCTGATAATACCCACCTTGGTTTGGCAGGGCAGGGATAGGGTTCTCTTTCCCCCACCAGCCTCACATCATGCCCAGCAGCAGGTGAATCTTCATTATCTGATAACAGCAGGTGTTTTTACTGCCGGGCAAGTGAACCCCAGGTTCTTGAAGGTCTCCTGTGAATTCTCTGTGTGTCTGGAAATTTACTTGGTCACTCTTATTTGAGAAGTAACTAGACCATATTGTCAGGAACTTGTAAATGAGGGCCTCTATCTTTATAAACAGTTGCACATTGTGGGGGTTTTTTTATATTTGTAGGTGTTGTGAAGGAATTTACATAAAAATGCAGGTTTTGGGGTGGGGAGGGGAAGAGCAAAAGAAAGAGAGATAGAAGCAAAGAACGTTGTAGTAGAGAATTGCACAAGTCATATATTCTACTGATTCCCTGCAAGAAGGGCAATTGATTAAATGGCAGTAATCAATCAATCAATCAATCAATCATACATTAGAGCAGTAGTTCTCAATCTTGGCAGCATATTAGAATCCCCTGGGGAGCTTTTAAAAATCCCAATGCCCAAGCCATGCCCTGGACCAATTAAGGCAGAACCTCTGAGAGTGAGCCTAGGTATGAGTGTTTTAAAGCTCCCCGGTGACTCCCATGTGGAGCGGGGCCAACGAGGAGAATGTGCTCAGAGGCACAAGGCACAGATCATTCCATGCCACTTACTAGCTCTGAATATAGCTCTGAATATACTAGCTCTACTTAACACCTCTGAGCTTGTTTCCTCATCCATCTTGAAGATTAGACATATTTGGTTAAACACATGGGCTCTACGTCATGAACATGCTTGGTTGATAAATAACAGGTATTTCTTGTTACTATTCTCATCATCCAATGGATGTGAACTCTAGGCCTCCAGGTCACCATCTGCAAAATGGTGAGGACAGGGAGGATCCCTGAGGTCATTCGCTTCCATTTTCATGACTCTACAAGGGTAGAGCCATGGGCAAAGTAGGAAGAAAAACTCATGTTTCTTCACTGAATGACAATGATGGGCCAGGCACTGGGCTGACATGGCACTGGGCGCTTCGGAGATGTGTTGAACAAAACAGTCACCATCCCCACCCTCCTGAAGGCTAGTGGAAGAGCCAAGCATTAAACCAATACTCACTTTATTAATAGCAAATTGGAGATAGGAGAGAAAAAAATCTGGATTTTCTTTTTCTGGGGTAAGAGAATTTGCTTATTCTGGAATAAGCAAAGGTCTTTCTGACAACATGAAACTTAAGCCAGTGAGTAAGTGATCGAGTGTGGAGCAGGAATCATCCAGGCAGGGTCATGGAGGGGCATTTTAGATAAGGCATACAGCAGGTTCACAGATTGTGAAGTGGGAAGGAGATTGACATTTCTGTGGAGATTTTGTTTAAAATATAAATAAATGAATTTTTTACTCTTTTTTTTTTAGAGCATCTCAAGGGACTCAGGCATTCCATAACATACTTTGGAAAAACATTGGTAGAGTTAGATGAGTCTGGGTGAGAGATCCATACAAATCTTGATTTCACTCCAGCTTCACGAGGAAATAGCTGTGTGGGTGGAGGGAACAACTTAACCTCCTGATCCTCTGGTTCTTCATTTGTAATAGGAAATAACTTAGAGTTTCCAAATCCTTTGTGAGGATTTGTAACTACTGGTAGCCATCGAGTTGGTAAAGGGTACTAGTTATTATCATGAACAGCATGATACTTTGGGTGACAGAGAGACCTGGGTTCACACCCTGTTGTATCATTCTGCAGGATCTTGGCCCTATCACTTAAAGCTCTGGCTCTCTGTTCCCTGACTTCTGAAAAGGGGTTCATAAGAGCTACATTTGGAGATTATTATAGAGATTAAATAAAACAACAGCAGTCAATCTTCAAAGAGCAGGTACCCAATGAATGAAACTATCACTAAAAAGAAGGAAAACTTCTTGGAAACTGGGAGGGTTTACCTGAATTATCTAAACATGGGTTCCTACCCATTAATCCCCTTTTCCAATGTAGGCAACACTACAAACAGTGCTGCCATGGGCTTAGATACATAATCACAAAGGTAAAATAATAATTAATAATAATAATAATAATAATAATCTGCCCTGTTTATTTGTCATGCTTGGAGGGCATGCCGTTCTTCCTAAACACCAACAACTCACATTTAGGCAGCAGTAATGTCCCCTAGCTGTGTCCACGCAGTGAATCTCGTTCGGTTGTAAGTTAGTTGTAATAAATAACATTTGGCTCTGCACTCCACTTAGAGAAGATGGGTTCCATTGTGAATCATGTCGTTGGCGGTTTGGACTTTAAGCTGTCCGAGTTGTTTATGGTGGTGTTTGCCAGCATCTAGACCCCTTTCAAACAATTTAAGTGCCCTTTTGGAGTATATGAATGTGGCTCAATAAAAATGGGTACAGGGAAATTGCTTTCTTTCTCTCTTCTATGGCCGTGCACCAAAATCAACCATCGATGAGAATCGTCAAAGATGAAATACATAATTGCCAAACATGAAATTATAATTAACATTGAAACCACCAAGGACATTTTCCCTTTCCATTGTCAGGATGTTGTCCTGATCTTCACCATCCTTCTAATTCCTTTCTCAAAAGGACAACAATAGCTGAACAGTTTTTCAGTCCTTATTTTTCATTATATGGCATTACTAAGCAATATGCCTTTAAAAGATTCTAGTTAGTTCCTCTGACAGCGATAAATATTGGTTCGAGAACAAGCTTTGAAGCCAGACAGACCAAAGTCCAAATGCCAGCTCTACTACTTGCTACCCATCTGAATTTGGTTAAGAAATTTTGTCATCAATGAATAGGGACAATGTGATCTACTATCAGGTATTACTGTAAATGCAGAGCTTGTAATGAGCACTTAATAAAATGGTAATATGACTGTTTTCTACTTTCTTCTTCTTAATAACCACATCAAATGTTTTAAAATGCTATTTTATCCTTTTTTTATAAAAGGGGAAAACTTTTCTGAGTTTCGCATCTGAATTGACAACTGATTTCTTTTTAACATTTAATGCATGAACTGAAGAGTCTCTCTTCTACTTAGTTTTTCAAGTTTTCAGAAGGAAAGAATAATTCACTTTCCAAGACCAAATGATTACTTATTTCTAACACATAAGCAGAATTTTATGTGTGTATTTTCTTAATTTATTCTACATCTTATTGCACAGGACTTTTAAGGTGCTGTATTGTATGCAAGGAAATAAAATCATAAAAGAAAAGAAAATAACTTTTTAAAACATACATTTTATTGTGTACCCAGCACCACTGCACGCAAGGTACTATTATTAGCCTGATTTTGCAGATGTGGAATTTAGGTTCATAAAAGCTAAGTCATCTCCCCCAAGATCCCACAGCTAGTAGATGACAGAGCCAAGCTATTAACAAATGTGCCAAAAGAAAATAAAGAATATGAAAATGAAGAAAAAGAATATGAAAAGAAGTTGTTGGGTATATACTGGAGTCCCAAGAGGCTACATAGTCGATAAAGTTGGGCCACCAAATGCACGCTGAGCTTCCCAGTAGTGAAAGCAAACATGGAAACCTGATCCACCCCGAGATCCATCTTTTCCATAAAGAAAATGTATACCGGAATTTAAGATGAAGCAAAACTTTTCCTGATAACTGAATGTCTGGCAGAAATTCCATGCACAACTTTTGCAATGGAGTGAGTACAATCAAGATAGTAGGAGATTCCCAAATAAAACCAAACACTTATTTTTTTTAAGATTTTATATATTTATTCATGAGAGACACACAGAGAGAGAGAGAGAGAGGCAGAGACACAGACAGAGGGAGAAGCAGGCCCCATGGAGGGAGCCTGATGCAGGACTGGATCCTGGGACTCCAGGATCACACCCTGAGCCAAAGGGAGATGCTCAACCGCTGAGCCACCCAGGCGTCCCAAAACCAAACACTTAAAACTGAAACCATTCCTTTCTACAAAAATATGTTTTTCTTAACACTCGGCTCTATCTCTTTTTGATAATTATCCAATCCAAACTTTGTCAAAGCATCATACTGAGGAGAGATTTGTATTAAAACGCTAGTTGGCGGGAGGGAGAATTCTTCTATCTACCTTATCATTTTTATTTAGATTGATGTACCTTTGGTTATAATTAGGGATAACTGTACAGCGGTTAAGACTCCCTAATCCCATTATTAGTTGTCAAGAGATTTTCACAAGGCAGCCCCCCATGCCTTTTCGTTCATTTCTGTGTCTCAACTACTTGGGCAGTCTGAAGTTGAAGAGTGTGCTTTAAGGAACAGATTTTCTTCTGCCATTGAAATCTTCTAAGCTGACACACAGGGAAGGACACAAATGACACCTAGTGACAGCATCTGCGCCACTCTCAGGAGGCCCCACGTCTTCCTGCCTGACATTTTTGTTGTTGTTGTTGTTATTCTCCAAGATGTCACCCTGTGTCTGCCAGTTTCATTCCACAGCCATTTCACACATAGCGGTGAAGAGATTTGAAACCATTTCAAGGGTTTCCCATCAAGTAGGCCAAAATGGAAATTATTTTAACAATTATTTTCCCATCAAGTAGGCCAAAATGGAAATTATTTTAACAATTATTTCCAATTTGCCCACTCTCTTAGACACTCGAATTTGGTGGTGTAGGGCGGAGGTAAGCTTAGAAAGTATTCACTGAGGCATTGATAAAGAAAGAAAAACATAGAAAAACTTGCCTTTAGCTTTAGAGCTGTGGGCAGTCGGCTGTCTGGTTTGTGTCATGGAGCATATATTATACATTTGAGGCATATGGTTCATTTATCGCAAGTTGTGTTTTAAAAGAGGAAGTTCAAAAGTTGAGATTTTCCAGTGTGTCGATTATGACCAGCTTGTCATCTGTATTCAGATGTTCCAAGGAGAAGACTATCAAGATCGATAATAATTTTGCATCTTTTTCTTCAACGGTCTAATCAAACAGCCCTTTGACAAAGAATCTGTGTACTCATTGGCACACATCCCACATCAGGAATAATTCTTTTGTGGTTAAGAGTAAGGGAAAAAAAAAAAAAAGGAGTAAGGGCTCTAAAATCCAGAAAAGAAAGAAAAATAAAATAAAATAAAATAAAATAAAATAAAATAAAATAAAATAAAATAAAATAAAAAATAAAATCCAGAAAAGATATATTCCGATTGAATATTGGAATATCCATTTCCATCTATTGTCATGTAACCTTGGATAAGTCACTTCAGTAACCTAAACATCAGCTTCTTCCTCCATCATATTGGACACACCCCCTGTATTTTTGGGATGATTAATGGAAAAAATGTCAAGGGGTGAGGCCTAAAATTATTAGTCATTACCTGGATGTTACTGTTCTATTTTAATTTTTCTATTGACTCAATCTCTGAGATTTATTAAAGAAAGATAAAGTCCCTCTCACCCACCCAGAAGCCCAGCCACTTTATTCTGTCTGGCTTATTTTGTGGCCTCCCTTTTTGAGAGCAATTTGTCTCAGTGTCTGCTTTCAGTGGTGGGAAAAGTATGTGGAAGAAAGAAATCAAGAAAAGGCAAAAACACATCAGATAATATTTGAAAATATTATCCACCTACTTACATGGAGCTGTGTCTGGCATATGAAAAGCATTCAATACATTTAAGCAATTACTTTATTCGTTCTAAAAATTGAAATTGGTCCACCAAAGTTTAAGGGTTTCTGCACACAGAGATTTCTCTTAGGAAAAATTAGGTGAAGCACTAATGATGAAATTCAGCAATGTAGGTGAGCCAATTTGGATTTTCAAATTGTAAAATCAATTTGAAAAAATATTAACTGCAGGTTTCTCCCAGGATTACACAGTTAGGAATCACACGTCTCCATAACCACTTTGCTTTCTTATCACAGTCTTTTTTTTAATAATACATTTATGTATTTTCAGCATTTATATTGCACTGTTTTTTTCATTTTTAACCAGTTTTTAGAAGCCCAGTATTAGGAGCCAGATATCCTGATTTCATCACTAATCACTATGGGAGCAAATTATTTAAACCCCCTTGACCTCAATCTTTTTATCTTTGGGGCTACTAATATTTATCCAATATATTTCAGAAAAGTATACACACACACACATATTATACATTGTGTATAAGAATAGAGATATAGATATAGATATAGATAACATTTGAAAAGATGTAAATTGTTTCAACATGGCAAAATAAATTATTCTTTGAAGTTGAAAGTACCGAGCAGATGGCAAAGCTTGTTCATGTCCATTTATGTCTCTATGGACTAACTGTCCTAATCTCTTTTCTCTTCGCATGTTGTACGTTGTCTCTTTCATAGAATTAGAGAAGTAGGATTCCAGACAAATCTATTATTTGCTTTTATATTATCTTAAAGTATTTTAAAATACTTTAAAATTCTTTTTTCATGTTGTCTTTAGGGCTTCATTCACTCAGCATATATTTATCAAGTACATACCACGTATCAGATGTTGGCTTATCTGCTTGTTATGATCAAAAAGCACAGTCAGGGTACCTTGGGTGGCTCAGTGGTTGAGCCTCTCTGACTCTTGGTTTCAGCTCAGATCTTGATCAAGCCCTGTGTCTGGCTCCACACTTAGTGGGGAGTCTGCTTGAGATCTCCCTCTCCTTCTGCCCTCTCCACTGTGCCCTCTCTCTCTCTCTCTCTCTCTCAAATAAATAAATAAATCTTAAAAAAAAAAATAAGCACACTACCCCCACCTTCCTGGCGTTTACAGTATAGGGGGCAGACACTAAATTAAAAATTAAGCCAATGATTAATTTTATAAACTGCAGTAAGTCCCATAAGAACAACATATAAGGTGCAAGATTATATCAAAAGAACTTGGTCAAGCCCCGAGGGTGAGAAAAGGCTTCTCTGAGGAAGTGACATTCCAGTTAAGACTTCAAGAATGAGAAGGTGCTTGCCAAACGAATAGAAGGAAGAACATCATAGACAGAGGGAACAGCACCTACAAAGCCCCCAAGCATGTTAAGGATGCTGTCGGAAGGTCCCTGTCCTTGGGACAGATCAGCAAGGGGCCTAGAGACCCAAGTAAGGTCAGAGAGGTGGCAAGGCCAGATCAAGCCAAAAGTTTGAGTAATACAGGGTTTTTCCTGAGTGCGGTGGAGGTCACCGAAGGACTCTAAGCTGGGAGGAATTAGGGAGTGACTGCTGCAATCTAATTAAAGTTTTCATAAGCTCACTTTGTTTGCCATATGGAAGATGATGAGCAGGATGCAGAGCAGAGTAACGCAGTCCTGGGGGAGGGTACTACCATCATCTGGGGAGGATACGCTCAGGCTTGAACTGGGGTGTTGGGGAAGGCATGGAAGTAGATTCTGGCGAGAGCTTTTATGATGAGGTGTCAAGGATGACCCAACTTTCTGGCCGGAACACTTGAGTGGCCCGAGGTTCCATTTCCTATGAACAGAAACACTGGAGGAGAAATGGGCTGGGGAGCGGGGGAATTCAAGCTCCCTGCTTTAGAAACAGTTGCCTCGGATGGACTTGTGGGACACTCACGTAGAGGCGTCAAGAAGGCGGTTGGATGTACGGATCTGGAACACGCAGTCCTCGGCACACAGGTGATAGCTGACATCACACTCCAGATGCGTCTGCCTACACGGGGCCCGTGGAGGGCAGGGGTCCTCAGCCTTTGCAGACCCAGCCTGGACATTTCCCAACAAACATTTTCTGATTTCCCCTTTACAATCCAGAAATGAATTCAGAGATCACATGACCAGCTTACATACATCATTTCCAAAAGAAAGCATCTGGTGCGATGAGTGTACAGTGAGAAACCAAAGGAAAACGTTTGGGCACAAAAGTCCACTCGAACAGGACTCCTCAAACATGAACAGCATCCCCTCACATCCTGTGAAATGCAGATTCTGAGTCAACAGGACTGGGGACAGGCCCCCTGCACTGGTGATCCCAATGCTACCGTTCTGTGGGCCGCACTCAGGTACGAGGTCCTCAAAGGATGACAAGGAGGTCCACTGTGTGCTCATATATGTAGACTCACTGTGAACATGTCAATGACAAGTGCAGGTCAGTTCCGGGGCCCTTGAGTGGGCATCTCAAATACCATGAGTGGCGATGCCACAGGTGACTTGATTTTTTTTTTAAATGGCCAGGAACTCCCGTGAAAATTCCAAAGAAAACAAGCTAGTTCTTCTGTGTTTGCAAGAGGATTTTATTTCTGGACAATGCAATGTATATGAAACTGTGCGCCAAATACTTCGTGTTTATATGTAAAATGGAATTTGGTTCTAGGCTGAAATAATTATAAAAATATTCTCCATTATGTCAGCGGTTCTGAACTGCTGTGATAGATCATTTTGCTCCCCGGCCCAGGGACATTTGACAACATCCAGGGATATTTTTGGCTGTCACAACTCAAGGGTAAGGGAGCTGCTAGTGAAATCTAGTGGGTGGAGGCCAGAGATGCTGCTACAAGTCCTGCAGTGCCCAGGACAGTCTCCCACAACAAAGAATTATCCAGCCCAAAATATCAATAGAATAGTGCCAAGGTTGAGAAACCCCAACCTACAGAGAGATTTTCAAAAATGGTGTAGGATGAGAGACAATACCACCTTGTAAGAAGCAGTCCCAATGTTGCAAGGTGCCTAAGAGTCCCGGTACCTAAACCATTCAACATTGATGGTGCGCCCATCCTTGTAGCAACCACAGGACTCCCCCCGGGAATAGCAACACATCTCTGAGAACAGGAAAAGTAGAAAAAGAAGAAGGCAGGCCTGAGCAAGGGCCAGGAGAGGAAGGGCCAGCCAAAATGATGTGCCAGAGGGATTAAAAATTCTAGGATTGAAAAAAAAAAAAAAAAAAAAATTCTAGGATTGCCGGGGGTGCCTGGGTGGTTCAGCTGGTTAAGGTCTGACTCTTGATTTCGGCTCAGGTCATGATCTCAGGGTCCTGAGACCAGGCCCTCATAGGGATCCTTGCTGGGCATAGAACCTGCTTAACATTCTCTCTCTCTCTCTCTCTTTCTCTCTCTCTCTCTCTCCCCCTCTCTCTCTCCACGCCTCCTCCCCTGGCCCACTCTCTCTCTTTTTCTTAAAAAAAAAAAAAATTCTAGCGTGGCCAAATTAAAGTAGATATAATTCTACACATCTATTGGTGGCTATGTAATTAATACAAAGATAATTACATCTCTTCACCTGCCTCTCCCTCACAAACTCTCCTTAATGAACATTGCCAATGACTTTTTAGATATGCAATTAAATTTTTTTATTTATTTCTGTTTTATTTTTATAGTAGTAGCTTAACATACTATGGAAAGAAAAAAAAAATCCACGCAGCAGCAAAGCATGGCCTCCACAAACAGTAGAGACACAACCAAGAGTAGTTTACACACCTCATTCTGAACAGTGAGAAATTAAACCACTACTTCTCATTCCCTTCATTTTCTAGCTTTAATTTTCTGCAGGGTCCCATCTTTAGACCTACAGAAAACTAAGGTGCTGCTGCTTCTTCTAAGATAAGAAGTAGTAAGGAAAGTTATATCGTATCAAAGTGGCCCAAGATTCAGTTCTCCTCTGTACACATTCTGTTTTAGTACAGGAACCCTGACCTTCTGGAAGAATCCACCATTTCCACCCATCAGGGTGGAATATGAGATCTGTCAGGTGTTTGTTTGTTTGTTTGTTTTAAGATTTTATTTATTCATGAGAGACACAGAGAGAGAGGTGGAGACACAGACAAGGGGAGAAGCAGTCTCCCTGCGAGGAGCCCGATGCGGGACTTGATCCCAGGACTCTGGGATCATGACAGGAGCCAAAGGCAGACACTCAACCACTGAGCCACCCAGGTGTCCCAAGATCTGTCAGGTTTCAATAGAAGGCACTTGTATCTAGAATTTAACTCAGTAACTATAACTAACTGTACAGATACTCTTGGAGAAATGCCTCTGAATTATTAGTAATGTTAGTGTTCAACACTTTACGATATTACCAAACCATCACAGACCATAAAAGAAGCAGTGGTGTAAGAGCCCAGACAACCTTGCACCCAACTACCCTTTCTCCCACTTACCAGCCAAGTGACTGCAGGCCAAATGGCTTTACCTCCCTAAATGTCCATTTCCTAGGCCGGAAGTGTAGACACTACTCCCTCCTGTACGGCAGCATCATGAGGTTGACACAAGTAGAGTAAACTCGAGAAATGTCAAGCTATCACTACAACAGGCTCCTTTCATGCCGAGACCCCAAAAAGCCAAAGACCTGTGCAAAGAATCACAGAAAGTCAATAATGAGGTCAGGACTGCGATCTTAGGAGCTGAGCACCTTCATTATTTTTACACAAGAGTCTGCCATGAAGATATTTTCCAGAGAAACAACACCTAAGGATATTTGTGAGTGTTTTATGGGAAAGAAAAGGGTCATCAAATAAATCTGGGAATCACTGGGTTAAATAAAGACCCATTGTGTTGGGTTGGGTTGGGTTGGGTTTTGGTGGCAGGACTTCTTAGAGCCTTTATTATGCTAATGTTATTGTGAATTTCCAAGTAGGGGACTGTAGTATAATACAATTACTTTTTTTCATTCTCCTCCCTCCTTTCCCCAGAGCAAACTTTGCCCTAAGAGAAACCCAGGCAGAGGAGTCTGGGTGTTGAACAAATCCAGAGAAATGACAAATGAAACCAAGTTCTCTAAAACCAGTATCACGTTAATATGGTCAGGGAGGAGAGAAGGAGGGCCTCAAAAAGAGCATGTGTCAACCCTCCAGCCAGGACCTCACAGTGCAAGACACTTTCACCCTTTAAGAAAATCCACTGGGGGGCACCTGGGTGGCTCAGTGGTTGAGCATCTGCCTTCAGCTCAGGTCATGATTCTGGGGTCCTGGGATCGAGTCCTGCATCAGGCTCCACACAGGGTGCCTGCTTCTCCCTCTTCCTGTGTCTCTGCCCCCCCCATCTCTGTGTCTCTCATGAATAAATAAATAAAATCTTTTAAAAAGAGAAGAAGAAAGAAAATCCTCTGCTCTCTTCTTCTTTCTCCCTCTCTCCCTCCTCCTACCTTCTGTGTATACCGTTACAATTTCTGCCCTCTTTCTTTCTCTTTCTCTGACCCAGAGTGACCACTCTCCTCCAAGTTTCCAGACCAGCTAGGGGGTTCCAACCGAGTTAGAGGGAAGACTACTTTGTCTCTGAAATGCAAACCTAACTAACGTCAAAGAGAAATGACTCCTCCCACTGAGGATGACCATCTGTAATCTAGAAGGGCAGTGTGGGGAAGGGATGCCTGAAGTGAGCATGGAAGCTTCTAAATGGGAAAACGTAAATTTAAAGCCATCTTTGGAAAAATAAATAAATAAATAAATAAAGCCATCTTCTTTTTATTAGCCATGTGACCTTGGATAAGTCATGAAACTCTTTGAGACTCTTCTTTTTAAGATAAGATTGTGTCAAGTGTCAGTGGTAGTATGTGTAAAGTGCCTGGCATCTGGTAGGTATATAACAACTGCCTCTAGTGTTAGCATCATGCTACTTCTTACCAAGGAATCACTTATAACGTCTGTTGTGGTTATTTTGTGCATACTTTCTTCACACGCATCAACTGTCAACAGTTTTCAACTTGTCCTTATTCTTCTACTAGAAACTTAGAAGTTTTCCTTTTCCAAAAGACTAATGACATGTAAGTCCAAGGTGTTTTTTTCTCACAAAAACAGGCAATACCACTAAACAATAAGACATGAACAAGGAATGCCACCCAGGTTGGGCTAATGGAAACTATACGCATTCTTACCATAACCTAGATAGCACATATCTGAAAAAAAAATTCTCCCAATTAATCTCATACAAGCATACGTTTAAGTAGCAAAGCATACTTTTAAGTAGCACTTCCTCAACCACAAAAACGTTCCTATCTTTTGACTCAGGAATTCCACATGTGGCAACTTAAGTCTATGAATCTATCCCAACAAAACTGCAAGGCTTTAAACACAAAGTTGTTTATCATGGTGTTACCTATAGTTGAATAAAATTGGAAGCAAATGAAATGTCCAACATCATGAGAGCATTTTAGTAAATTCTGATAATGTAGGTGATAGAACTTGTATAACTATTTACAGTGAGGCTTCCAAGTGGGGGGACACACCAAAAAGGAACGCTGCACAATGGGCACTTATAACCCGGTATGCCTCATGTAAACGCACAGGAGAAAACTAGAAGGAAATACAGCAGAATGTGAATAGGAGCTCTCCCTGGATGGTAGGGCCACAGGTTAATTTATTTTTTCTTTTTCAAAATGCTGTATAATGGGAAAGCCATACATTATAGTTTTTATTTTTAATTATGGAAAAGCACACAAAACATAAAATGTATCATCTTGACCATTTCCAAGTGGCATTAAGCACATTCCCATTGTTGTGCAACTATCACTACTCTCCATCTGCAGAACTTTTTTGTCTTGCAAAATTGAAAGTCCATACACATTAAACAACAATTCCCCCACTCCCCAGCCCTTGGCAATGACCATTTCTGCTTTGTGTTTCTGTAAGTTTGTTTGACTACACTAGGTACCTCCATGGAAGTGAAGTCATATAATATTTTATGACTGGCTTATTTTGTCTTAACACAATGTCCTCAAGGTTCATCCATGTTGCAGAATGTATAAGAATTTTCCCTTCCTTTTAAGACTGAATAGTAACCCACTGTATGTATACATATACCACATTTTGTTTATACATCCATCCGTCAACGGACATCTAGTTTGCTTCCTCCTTTTGCCTATTATGAATAATGCTGCAATGAACATGAGTGTATAAATATCTCTTCCAAACATTTTAAAGATTCTTTTTTCCCCTAAGCTGGCTCTTCCTTTCTAGGAATCACATGGTTATATCATACCCTACACTAGAGGTAACTATGATCCCATGCAGAACATTAATACAAATGAAATAGTGCAGGTGGGCCACTTGGCTACCTGGGGGAAATAACCACCTGAGCTATTCCTCAGAAAATAATGCATCTTTCTCTGTTGTTCTGATTCCCGTTACAGGACAAATGCCTTAGTTTCAACTTTTCCAGCCTGGATCCCCCTCACCCTGAGTCCTTCATTGTATACCACCTGCTTCTGACACTGAACTCCTCCTGACACCCTGCTCTGAGAAGACTGCCAAAAAAAAAAAAAGAAAGAAAGAAAGAAAAAGAGAAAAAAAGAAAAAAGGAAAAAAAAAAAACCAGCCCAGCCATCTCTCTTCATTCTTACTAACAATTTGGTAATGAAGTATTGATTTCCACTTCTCTGCTTATGGACGATATTAGATTTTCATTGATAAACTGCAAAGAGGCAGTCTCGTCTCCATGGTCCCCTTTTCACTGTCACGAGAAAACAAAGTGCCACTGAAGAAAAATAATGACTGAGAACATTGATGTACTTATTCCGTCGGTCTGTAACCCTTGACAGGAAAGGGCGGGGGAGTATGAGTCCTCATAGTTTAATGTCCAAGTGAGCTGTGCTAGATGCAGACCCTTGGAAGCTTACTTTCCATGGTAATGTCCATTTCCTATTTATAACCCCTCTGGGAACGTTTGTCGAAAGGAAATGTTTCTGTTCAGAGCAACAATTACGGTTGCACCTGGATTGCCCAGTCCTGGCCCTGCACTGGGGAGCCATTCATCACCGCAAAGTGGAAGAATTATTAAGTTAGACCAGAGTTTGAGCCAAGAAAACCTCTGAACAATGTTCATCTTCTGTGAAAGTTGTTCAAACGGTTAGGCTTAACCATGTTGCTGCCAAAGACTTTTTTCCCAAGCGCTGGTGGGCATCTTTTTAATCATCGTCTTTGTTGGTCACACACACACACACACACACATAAAAACCCACAAAAGACAAAAGCAACAACAACAACAAAACAACGGTTTTAAGTCCACATAGGAGACCTGCAACCTGGCAGAAGCAGGGAAGGTGGTGAGAGGCGGGATCGGAAGGCAAGCGAGAAGATGAGATCTCTGCAGGGTGGAAAGTTCAGCGGCCCCCTTGCCCGGGGATCTCTGTCTGCAGGACCTGTTGTTTCTGGACGGGGAGACCAGCTTAGCTCGAGAAGCAATAGAAAGCATGAAATAGGGTGTCCGTTTTAAATGTGTTCCCGCAACTTTTTTCATTAAAACTTTTGAGGGCCCAATTTTAATTTGTGGAATATTCCCGTTAATAATGAGATCTAATTAAGACATCCATTAAAAGCCCGTTAAAGTTAATTTAACGTAAAAATTCCAATAGAACTGTATTAGATTTTCTCCATTAAATTAACGTTATGGATTTTTAACGGATGTCTTAATTATACGTTATTATTAACGGGAATACTGTATTACACAGATTAAAATCAGGTCCTAAGTCAACTTGGAAAAGCTAAGAGCATGTTTTAATATGGAAAGTCTTGCATACCTAGCGCACAGTTTGGAGATTCAGGGGTAGAGCTGTTTACTCTGGTTGAGCATTTCTATACAACTCAAAGCAATCTATAAACAGGCAAATCTATCATTGCATTTAAACAATGAATTTCCTTATTCTCAAAGGACAAATGATGTCTGGATTGTGTTATAAACTGCTGCTCAGCTATAGGCGAAATAGTTAAACTACTCTAGGTACAACACTAGGAACTTGAGGATTCTGAAACAAACAAAAAAAAAACAATTTTGTGATTGCTTTAATTACCGAGGTTATCACACGCAAAAAAATCTCAACACCAACAACACGAAGCCAAATATCCTCTTCACCGTTTCTCCTGGAAGCTGCCTGTTGAAATTGCTTTGGAAATTTTGACATGATCCCTAAATTCAACATTGGGATTAAAAAAAAAAAAAAAAAAAAAAACTTCTTATTTACCTCCTAGGGAAAGTGTTGCCCTTATGCCACATATAATAGCAAATTGCTTTTTTTATGGCATGCATAACCTAGATGGGAAAAAATATGGCGCTTCGGGGAAGGAGGGAAAAAGTAAATGAAGTTCCAGGAATGTCATTCTGAAGTAATGAGGCATGGACAGAAAATATACCCCTCACATCATCGGATTGAGATGGCAGTCGAAATAGCTTCATTGAAGTGTCAGCACTCATCCATCAATCAATCACCCACAAGGAAAAATAGCAACAGTACAACGGGGCGGCTTTTATGGGATTTACTCATGGGCATAGGGAATAGCGGCTCAAATGTAGTTCTGACATGAAAAGCAAGGTGCTGATATTATTTTTTATGATGGGAGGATCATAAAGTGAATTGAGAACAGCGAGGTCTGTCTTTGCTTAACCTATTCAACCAGAAATGAATGGAGCTCAACTGGAAAGGAACAGTCTTCGCATGGGTTAAGATTGAAGGGTGGACTCTACTGAGCACCGTCCTTCGACAACGAAATTCTATTAAAGGAAAATCAATGCATTAGCATTGGGCTTCTTGAAGCCGTTAAAAATTGTCTGCTCCAACCCAGGGTTATTAGATAAAGTTACGTAATTCAGATTCTGTCGCTACCCTTCAAAAGCAGATTCTTGAGCTCTTGCTCCAACTGGAGGGAGACAATACAATTCTCAACTCCATGGAAATTGTTTCCCCTCTAAGAAAAAAAAATAATAAATCATCTGCTTCAACATTTAATCTATATGGTTTTGTTAGCGCAATTTCTATGGAGGGGTGGGGTGGGAGGCGAGAGACAAAAATATTGATAAATTTGGTAAGATTCATGAATTGTCACTTGGTAACTGTAAATGTCACTGCTGAGGGACAGCTGTTAATGTTCTCCCTAGGAAACAAGATCTGGGTTCATGCTGTGAGATAAACACAGCCCTGAGTACATTTCTAGAGACCAGGCCTGTCTTTCATTTGGAAAGCCCTGTGAGGCTTCTAGAAACTTCTCTCTGGAGGGAAAAACTAACATGAGCTCAGAAGAATGTTTGTAATCTGCTTTCTGACCACCCTCTTCCTCTCTCAGAGCAAACATAGTGCTGATATATTGGGACTTTAGAACTGGAAAGGAGCATGACGTGCAAATATCATGCTAATCACACTCAAGTATCTCCATTCCACCACCAACACTTGTTATCAGTGGGGGGTGAGAAACTGCCTTTTCTTCCCCCATCCCTCCTTCTAGCTAAGACCACTAACCAGCTGCAAACTAAAATGTCCACTGGAAAAAAAAAATATTTAAGTTTTATGTATTTGGTCCCATTTTGTAGTTCAGCAACTTCACCAGTTGTACAACATGTTACAAAGCACTGGGGTCGGGGGTGGCGGGCACAAGGCAGAATGGGAAACACGATTTATTCAGCCAATTCGTTCCAAAATATTAGGAGACACCTGCTATGTGCACGGTACTATTCTAGGTGCTATGGGATACAGCAGCGAACAATGCAACACAACAGCCTGGCCCTTCTGTACTTATAGCTTCTCCTAGAGGTAGCTGATATCAGACACCTGCCGGAGGAGCTCACAGAGGGTCCAACTCCCCTGTGTCATTTGTGGTTTCATTCCTGTTTTTCAAAATACTAATATTTCAGGATAGGGATTTCTCCTTCTGAAAAGCATACAGAAAGGAAATAGCTTAAAAACAGGTCAAGGCCTAAATGTAGACTATAATCACAGATACATTGGCTAGCCCAGACAGTCCCCACAGAATTCCTTTAAGGCCACAAATAGAGTTCTTCAAACTCACCCCCAAAATGTGCCTGCTTGGGTTGTTTGAGTCTTGCATAATTAATGTCACAGACACAAGCCGCTGAACTTCGTCGAAATGCAGAAAATAAGCTCATGAAATGACATACTTGGGAAGCATTTACGTAACTCTGGTTTAAGCAGTGAGGAGGTGTACATATACGAATTCACTTTTTATTTTCCAGGCTCCACGGACAGTGACACACTAAGAGTCTATGGTTTCCTGAAACTTCTCACAGTCAATCCAAAGATTACAAGGCCTTAAAAGGTGCACGAGTCCTGTTGCTTTTCTATCTGTCACTTCACCGGCTACTTGACTGTGTTCAAATCTTTCTCATTGGGTTTCATTTTTTTAATCTTGTTATATGTTTTTGTTAAAACACACACACACATTAAAAATGTCATTTTCACATCCTCCTCTACTCTCCTCAAGAACAGAAGCGTGTCGATGTATAGAACTACATATGTGTATGTGTAGCAATAAAGTAGTATCTGTTTTGAACGAGCATTAGGCAAGAAAAAAAATCCCAACTGAACTTTCGGTTTATTTTTTTCCCCTGTGAGATGTTAAAATGCTAATTTCATTTTCTCCCTTCCTATATGTGGCACTTTCTCAAAATATCCATGAAATACTTTTAGACAAAGATTGAGCAGGAGAACGAGATACAAATTTCCATCCCCCCAGACAGAGAGATAGGTTTCCATTGTAGGGAAGCATTAAACATTTTGAAACTTGTGAATCATCTTTAGAATTTCTAGGGGGGAATTTTACCTCTTCATCCAAAGTAAAAGCCACTTATCTCCTTTGGTTTCCTGTGACAGATTCAGAGGCATACGCAGATATACAATTTCCAGGCTCTAGTTAATCTTCTTCCAATAGTTACGAACAATGGGCTAACGGGCGTGGGTGTTTCTCCAAAAATTATTCATGCGCAAGGCAGCCCAAAGCTTCAGGGAAAACTAGAAATGTTTTATGGATTAGAATAGGACTGTTTTAAAATGCTGGTACCAGGTGGAATGCTATTTCTGCAACAGGACTCTGTCCATTTCCTTTGGAAAAATATATTCCAAGTAAAATGGCTCTTCCAAGCAATGGCACCCTTTTATGACACCTTTCAGCACACAAATGATTTTACCAATAGCCATACGATTATCATTAAGGCCTTTGAACAAACGATCTGTTTGAAAAAGATAGATTAAATTCTCACAGCCCTCTCTACAATGTTTGTTTGCTTAAAACCGCTTTTGGAAGTACAAATAATAACTCTTTTGTGAAAACCCCCAGGAGAAGTTGAAAAACTCGAACAAATGCATTACTTACAAAAAGAAAAAAAAAAATCTACCACTCCCTTCAACCCCTCCAGAAAATGAATTTCAGTGTGTTCACTGAATTATCTTGAACCTGAAACCTGCGTTTGGGTATCAGTCCCCAGGTAAAGGCTTATATTTACAGAACTTGCACAATCATACGATTATATCTCAAATGTGAAGACTTTGTACAGTAATATTTTCACTTTCTAAATGACCCATACAACAATCAGGAAGTATAAATGTGTACGTATATTTTTTAAATATACAAAGTTCAACTGGTCTGTGAGGAGAAGAAGCAAAAACTGTTCCCGTCCTGTATTGAGATAAATACAACAGAAACATTCCAGTTTTGCAATACAATATTTTGGCTTATAACACAGCAGATGCTAGAATGTGCAATGCAAGTAAAAAAAAAAAAAAAAAAAAAGCTGACATACGAAACAATTCTTATTTGGCTCAGGGTTCTTAAATGTCATAATATCTCGGGATACAATATACTTTCTGGTCTCTAATATACTTACATCCTCCTAATCTCTCCTGACTTGGATTCCTAACATCCAGGCACAGTCAGCATGAATCATAAACTTTCAAACCCCTCTAAAATCAAGAAGATAGTTGATCATACACAGTCTTTTTAATGGTCAACCCGTTCTCACTCTGCAGAGCGCTTGTAGCTTTTTAGGAAATTTGGTATCAACCATATTTATGTTACACATTTGCTCCCTTCTGTTGATTCTAGATTTTTTTTTTTTCTTTTAGAATAGGCAGTGGGGAAGTTAGGGCGGAGTGAGTTAGGAGAATCACATTCATCCCTGCTCTGAAGGAAAGTGTTTATTTGCCAGCGAAGAAAAGCAAAGACATTTTTATATTAGGAAAGCAGACTAGTCATTTTCAAAGAAAAATGACTGCAACCATACCTGTAGAATGTTTCCGTGCAAATGCACTAATTTTCTATCGCCTGCATGCTGTATATAATACATTTGCCTGTATACTAGGAGCAAAAGCCAGGCTGTTTTCCCTGTATACAATGCAGCTTGGATGACTGGGAACGTAAGCCTTCCATACATTTTTATACTGTACATATTTGTATATACTAACTATATCGCCATGTATGAACACAGATTTTGTTATATTTGCTTGTTTCTGTTTCCTACTAAACTGGCCCACGATGGGGATCCTTTTGTATAGAAAAAAAATATGCTTGTAATTTTTTCCTGGTCATTCTCTTTCAATAGCTTACGAAAGAATTAGATCTGAGTTTACAAAGAAATTCTAAAAACCAAGTTTGTCTGCATGAGCCCCGTCCAATTGCTGGATCTAGGGAGGAACCAACGTCCTAATTCAGAGTTTTCCTTTAAAGGCATGCTTTACCCCTTGGGAAAACTGCAAACTCATCCATGTAGAATGATCCTCTTTGTATTTTATCTAATAGTGCCTGAAAATTTTTTTTAATGTCTTCTTAGAGGAAGAATTCATAATTGTCGAAATTTGAAACATTAGCTTAATTTTGTTTTTATGACCTCGCAATTCTCCTCCTTATTTATTCGGTTGCTGTTGTAATGGGGCCCCAGGCCATTCCTGACATCGGCGTGTTCTTCTTCTGCATTAAGGATGTTTTTAAAATTACAGAGATTATTGAGCCAACAGGCTGTTTTAATCAAAACCATGTTTCACTTGTTTTTGATGATTATAAATTGTCCTTGCTATGAAAAAAAAAAAAAAAAAAGTTTTCTGCTAGGAAAATTATACCACCCTGTGGCCAAACAGATTCATCACAGATAGGCAGGCATCTGTGCCCACTTCTCTGGGATCTGGAAAATTCTTCCCTTGGCTAGCCACACTTTCTTTTACTCCTCATCATCCCGAATGCCGGGGCTCAATGCAGCCCCTGTTTGCAAATTTCCAAAGGTTTGGCCGAGTTGTCACTGCCCAAAGACAAACAACCGAGCTGGAAATGATGGCTTTCCAGCTTGAAAAAAAGTATGCAGGGATTTTCTTCAGAAAAGGTGCTCCCGCCTTTGTCCCTTGCTGCCACCATCCTGTCATCTCTCCTAATTATAAACAATCTGGTCTTGATACCCCATATAACTTAAATCAGGTCAAAAGAAACATACAGATCAGCCCTTCGCTGAATAAAAATGACTTCGTTTGGATGCACTTAAGACGTATGCCTGTGTCGGATGCTGCAGCATTGAAATTATCTCTATAAGGAGAGATTTTTTAAATACAATTTTACCACTAGAAATAAATTCTCTGATGGTGGAGATGAAGAAAACTCTTAAATTATATCACAGAAGCCATTATTTTTTACATCTAAAGAGTTGGGTGTTTTTTTTTTTTTTAAGAAAATCATTCTACTTTGCGAACTGTAATTAAAGCCCTAAATAATAGATACTACTTCTTTTAGCTATTGTGAAAAACTAATAACACAGTCGCCAAGGTTATATGGAGCCCCTCATTTCCATCAAAAAGGTTTCTATAAGTGTATTATTTACATTTTTAAACATGATGACTCTTTCCTTTGTGACAAAAAAAAAAAAAATCTTTCTTTTTTTCCACTCAACAGTGGAAAATAGAATGTTTCCCATCTGAAACCTTACGGTAATTTGCATCAGGAAACCCAACTGCTGACATTAAGGACTTGGGTGTGTTCGATTATGATTTTGCTGGAGGCTGTCCCTCATTCTAACGCTGCCGATCTTAAACCACCTTTCTGAGACCCAGCTGATACAGTAGAACCTAGACATGCCTCTCAACACCATTAGCTTTGCAAATGGCTTCGTTTCAGTCAACACCGACTTTCGCTTTGGCCAACTGAATGAAAATTAAAGGAGAGAAGAAGAAGAAAAAAAACACAGATGCACTTAAAACATGAAAAGAATTATTTATATGATAAAAATATATTTAGATTTTCAAAGCACAAGACTGAATAGAAGTGCTCTTTTTATGCTTTGTGAAGATGTTACTGGTAAATGTCTTTCTACATCAGGCTTAATAAATCTGTAATGACATTTGATGGATTGATTTCTGCCTATGTGTGTTTTTTAAGGATGGTAAGAGAGGAGTGAGGCAAGAAAGAGGAGAGGGAGGGAGTAGAGAAACAGCACTGACCCCCAGGGAGGCCAAGCGAGGAAATTATTGGTGGGCCTCTCTCTTGCTTGGACCTACTGACCCGCTTCCAACATCTACCCTCATCTCCAACAGATTTGTTTTTTGCTTTGTTTGTTTTGTTTTTTTACAAATGCCAGCACCCTTGCTTGGTTTCTGGACTGCCTTTGCATGCTTTCAGATCTGGTCAGCTTATGCCGGAGTAATTTATGATGTAATCTCAACAGAGGCAGTGGGCGGCTGTCTCACAAATTCAGGGATGAAGGCAGAGGGCAGACATGATTGAGATGGCCCAGCCTTCTCTACCTCAGAGGGATCACCCTGCTTAACACTCCAGTTTCCCTATGTCCTCCCTCCATTTCCTTTAATGTCCCAGGAGAATTGGAACATGTTTCACACACAAGCTGCCCAAGCAGACGCTGATGCCCCACCAGAAATGATTTGTTGTCTGCTCAGAGCCAGCTCACAGCTTCCATGTTGCGTGGCTACATGAGGGTCTTGCTCGTTAAATAATGATGGCTATCGCATCACCTGTTAGCTCCACTTCATTGCCGAGGCCCCATGTCTGCACCATAAAATATGAGAGCCGGGCGAGAGAAGGCAAGACAGGTGAGGAAAGGGAGAAGTAGTGAAGGCAGTGTTGGGATAAGCCGGTTGGACCAAACCAAAGAGTTCTTGGCTTTCATTCACTTAGTGACTGCTTATCAAGCACCTACCATATGCTACGGGGAGGGTTACACTAAGTTGGTGTGATGATGGTCACAAAAGCAGAGTCTAGAGTCAAATTGCATTAAGAATCCAGGCTCTGTTATGTGTTATCTCTGCCATCCAAGGCAAGGTCAAAGGAAGAGTGAACATTATGTCAGGATGAGTGTGGGGACTTCAGGGGGCCCAGAGGTGGCTCCCAACCAAGCTGAGAAGTCATGGAGAATTACTGAAGAAGTTATATTGAAGAGAAAGATAATTTTTCAAGGAGCATCAGAAGAACCAAAAGTACACAAAAATACATCTCTGAACTTCTCCCTTCTTCCATCCAATCCATTGACAGGTCCTGTTGTTTCTAACTTCAAAATACAACGAAAGTCTGTTCAACTTTTAGATGTCCTAGATTTCTGTGATTGCCTTCTAATTAGTCCTTAAGGCCTCCATTCCCACATCTACTCTCCACTCTGCAGCTAAAGTGATCTTTTAATAAAGTAAATCAGACCAGGCCATTCTTTTCCTCAAGACCAAAGGTAGGCACATTTTCTTTGAAGGGTCAGATAGAAAATTGGTTTGGCTTTGTGGGCCATCTGGTCTTTGGCCCGCTAACACAACCCTGTCATTGTAGTGAAAAGCAGCCAGAGATGATAGTAATCAAATACACATGGATGTGTTCCAATAAAACTTTATTTACAAAAACAGGAAACAGGCTAATTTGTCCCATGGGGCTCAAGACCCTCCAACCCCCAGGATTTCCTGTAGAAACTGGCCTTAAGATGAAATGTGAGAATAAGCAGTTTCTATGGGAGGTGAATCCAAGAAACGCCAAGAAGGGAGTGGGGAATGGAACCTGGAGAAGAAAGGATGTCAATAAGATAAAGGGGCTTTAAGAACAATGACCGCCATGAGCAATGGACCCAATCCCACTGGGAAATCTAAGAGATAAGGCAGATCATGCCTCAATTATTCTATGTACTGAGTAGGGAGCTGGGGTATTTATACACCACCTTTGCTCAGTTATTAGTGAAAGGCTGCTGTAGGGGCTAGGGGCGAGGGCGGGCTTTAACTCCTCGCACTTCCAAACTGCCCAAAGGTTGGAAGAGGTAGGCTTCAGTGGCCAGAGAACACCTGAAGGCATAGTGTCACACAGGTGGAGGTGGACATAGATACACATGGCACGCAGGGATGAACTGATGCACAGGGACACGAGCAGACTCTTGCCACAGCCCATCTCACTTACAATAAAATCCAAACTCATCCCCAGACCCCCTGGTCTGTCTCCTGCCTACTTCCCTGACTTCATCTTCTCCTTGCACACCCAGGTCCAGTGACACTGCCCTCTAACAGTGCCTAAAAGACACTGTGCTGTTCCCTTTGGTAGGAGGGTGCCATCTTGCTGGGCTCCCCATTCCCAGTATCTCAGCTTTGATACGATATCCTCTGAAAGGTGCTCCCTGAACCCCCATGTACAGCGTCCTAGGTTTGCCCCGGCCCTGATCAGGAGCCGTGATTGTGTTCATTTGCACATTCACATAATGTCAATTTCCCCCACAGGCCACATGTGAGGACAGAATTTAAGCATGTGTCTTGTTCACATATCCCCAGTCTGAGATGTAGTATCTGGCACACAGCGGGTGTCCCAAAAATATGTGGTAAGTAAATGAATGCTGTTTTCCTGGAGACCTGGGAACATTTCCATCACTCTCTCTGAAATGTTCCTTACTTTACACCTATCCATGCACTGTCTGAACCTCCCACCATCCACGTCTCCATGCTACCCCATGGCAGTGAAGCATTTCCTAAGGATTTTATGGCTCAAAGACCGTAATCTACAAGATCTTGGCACATACTATTGAACTATCCTACTTGCTGGCAGCCAGGGACCTCAGTGAGCACCGCCTGAGTTATTGGGTGTGGTCTCAGTGAGGAACTAGGAGAGAAGGGAGTCTGGAGGTAAGAGGCTACACCCATGGCAGCCAGAGCTAAGAGCCTGAGTGAATGTGCTCTAAAGCCAATGGACTCAAAGCAGAACCTCACCAGTCCAAGTGCAGAAGCCCAACACAGGCAAAGCCTGAGGAAGGCAAGGCAGGGCGTTCAAGGTAAGAGGAGTCAGGCTGGATGAACTGAGGTCATTTGACTGTCCCAAATGTATCCATTTTGTCATACATCTTGCACATTGCACTTCTGAATGCATATTCAACAAACTGGGCATTTAAAAACACCAGTCCCCGGGAACCTGGCTGGCTCAGTCAGAGCATGTGCCTCTTGATCTTGAGGTTGAGTTCAAACTCTGTGTTGGGTGTAGAGATTACTTAAAAATAAAATCTTAAAAAAAATAATAAAATAATAAAACTGAAAAAAAATAAAACACTATAGTCCCATACATTTTACTAAGTGCATGTATTGCTTTTTCAAAATTAAAGAATAAAGATGACAGAGTAGCAAAAAAAAAAATTGATGAAGGAAGATGCCTATAATGTAAGAAAATATACTATATTTTTGCCCATTATTATGAACTTTACATGGGTGTACAAACAACTCAATGAAAAACAAAATAATGGGATGCCTGCATTCAGCGATTGGGCTCTGCTTTCAGCTTGGGGCATGATCCTGGAGTTCAGGGATCAAGTCCCACATTGGGCTCCCTGAGGGGAGCCTGCTTCTCCCTCTGCCTATGTCTCTGTCTCTGTCTCTCTCTCTGTCTCTCATGAATAAATAAATAAAATCTTAAGATAAAAAGAAAAACAAATGAAAAAATAATTCAACATATTATAAAGGCCAGAATTTTTAATTTGTAAAGAAAAAAGTATATTAATAACCAGTAAAATGATGTACAGACAACTAGTGAAATTTTCAGGAGAAAAACAAGTAAGTTAAACGTATCTCATAGTATGTATTAAATTATATTTCAGATGAATCAAAGAATTAAATCTAGAAATGAAATCACAAAACTAGAGGAAAATACTTACCTGATATCAGGCAGGAAAGTTATTTTAAGATACAAATGTTAAGGAAGAAATTATAGAAACTAAAATTCCAGTAATAAGAAAAAACCCTACCATATAGACAACGAAAAGTCACAAATTAGGGGGGGAAATTATTTGTATTAATATATGGCTAATGATCACTGGCATAATTAATGATATAAAGAGTGTTTATATGTCTCTAAGAAAATAAATAAATATCCAAATAGAAAAACTTTGGCAAAATTCGTGAACCAACAACATGCAAACAAAGAAATAGAAATTCTCAATGAACACGTAAGACAGTATCAAGTAACAGTAATAACTAAAGAGACATATATCCAAACAAGGAGAAATCATTTGCACTTACTCAACTGACAAAAATAAAACTTAAAGTCTCCGTTATTGGAGAGAGCTCAAGGAAGAGACATCCACACACATTGTTACTAGGAGAAAATAGATAGGAACTTTCCAGAAAATGATTAAGCAGTATTTGTCAATTTCTCTAAAATGTGCATGCCCTTTGATTAATTACCCTTCTAGAGAATTTTCCTCTGAAAATAAGTGATGATGTGCACTGAGATTTATTTAATAAGGATGTCCAATCATAACATTGGTTATAATTGTGAAAAACTGGAGAGAACCTAAGAGTTCCAAAACATGGTAATGGAATTAAGTGAATTGTGGTACATCTTTGTGGTAGAAAAACATACAATCACAAAAACTGGTGTGCTTAAAAAACAGCTACAGGCTGGTTCAGTATGTAAACTTGGAAGTGACCACTGTATCCCACCAACAAGCAAAAAGCCAAACAGACTGAAAAGTCAATAACTCTGCTTGGATCCATAAAAGAGGAGAGGACACAGGGCAAACCTCAATGCCCAAGATTGGAGGGACAGACACAAATACAAGGAATAGAGGCCTAACAGAGAGGAGACCTGGGTCAGAAGCCACAGTGGGAACCAGCGTAGGATAGGAAAGCTGAAATGGAATGGACAGGTTTCTGGAGGGGCACCTAGCCATGGAGGGGCCCTTACAATATTGTGAGATTTACTCCCAGGAACTCCACAGATTCCCAGAGTAAATACCAGAGAAAAGCCTTGGACTTTCTTGGGGCGGGGGGGCAATTAATTCTCCCTCTGCCTATGTCTCTGCCTCCCTCTGTGTCTCTCATGAATAAATAAATAAAATCATTTTTTAAAAAATAAAAATAAATGAATAGGTAAATAAAATCTTTATTTATTTTTAAATAAAATCTTTAAAAAAACATAAATCCAATAAAAATAAAAAATAAAATCTTAAAAAATAAAAAAAGTAAATAAAATCTTAAAAAAATGAAAATAAAAATATACCAGAGCACTCTGTTCTTAACAGGGCCTGCCCTCAGGAGAAACTAGTTAACCAGAGCCTAACCTGCTGGGGTATTCTCAGAACCTAATGGAAACACCCATCCTCCCAGCCAACCATGACTTCCTATCCCACCTAAGCGGGTGGGGGGAAGACTGAGAAATTCTTACTGAAGCTCACAGCCCAGAGGCACAGTAGGACTATAGAATAGTTGCTCCTCCCCACACCTCATCATCACATTACTAACGCCCTATTTATAGCAGTTCCTTTTACCCAGTACATCATGTCTGGCCATTAAGGAAAAATTATAAGGCAACTCAAAAAGCAAAAATATAATTTGAAAGGACAGAGCAAGCATCAGAACCAGATAGAGCAGGGATGTCGAAATTATCAAGCTGAGAATTTAAAACAACTATGACTAATATGCTAGGAGCTCTAATGGATAAAGTAGACAGCATACAGGAACACATGGGCGATGTAAACTGAGAGATGGGAATCCAAAGAAAGAACACCTCCCCAAAAATGCTAGAGGTTAAAAAAAAAAAAAGCAAAATACTGTAACAGAAATGAAGAGTGTCTTTGATGGACTTAGCAGACTGGATGTGGCTGACAACAGAATCTCTGAACTAGAGAATATATCAATAGAATCCTCAAAAACTAAAAAGCAAAAAATAAAATTAATTAAAAAATAAAATTAAAAAACTGAAAAGCAAAGAAACAAAGACTGAGAAAAGAAAAATAAAACAGAATATCTAAGGACTGTGAGATAACTACAAAAGGCATAACATACATGCAATGGGAATACAAGAAGAAGAAGAGAAAAAAGAACAGAGGAAATATCTGAAACCATAACGACTGAGAATTTTCTCAAATTAATGTCAGACTCCAGATTACAAATCCAGGAAGTCTAAGAAAGACCATAAATGCTAAAAACAAAAACAAACAAAACCTAGGCATATTGTCTTCAAACTACAAAAAATCAAAGATAAAGAAAAAAATACTGAAGGAAGCCAGAGGGAAAAAAACACTTTACCTCAAAGTGAACACAGAATTGCTTCTAACTTCCCTTCAAAAACTATGCAAGCAAGAAGAGTGAAATATTTAAAGAATATTTAAAGTGTTGAGAGGAAAAACCCACCAACCTAGAATTCTGTACAATGATAAATTATCCCTCAGAATGAAAGAGAAATAAAGATTTCCTCAGATAAACCAAGAATGAGGGAATTCATCGACCATGGACCTGCCTTACAAGAAGTGTGAAAAGAAGTTCTTTAGAGAGAAGGAAAATAATATAGGTCAGAAACTCAGATCCACAAAAAGAAAGGAAGAACATCAGAGAAAGAATAAGTGAAGGTAAGATTAAAATTTTTATCTTTCTTATTCTTAATGATTCAGCAGATAAGTTTACTTAAAATAATAATAATACTCAAAATGTATTTGATTATGTATGCTATGTACGTATCACGCACACACACACGTGCTTGTATATAAGAGAAATGAATGACAGCAATGATCAAGGAATGAGAGGAAGGAATCATGATTATCTTCTTATTATAAGACACACCACTCATGAAGTGGTATAGTGTTACTTGAAAATGGACTTGGATTATATACAAATGTATATTGCAATCTCTAGGGCAATCATTTTGAAAAGTAGAGAATAATAACTGATATGCTAAGAAAGTTGAAGAAATGGTATCACATAAAATATTCAAATAAGATCATGAAAGAAAAAGAGTGAAAGACAAAAATTGGCACGAAGAGCAGGGCAACAAATAGAAAACACTAACAAATATGGTGAGTATTAAGCCAACATTATCAACAATCACTCTGCATGTCAATGCTCTAAATTAAAAGACCAATAAAAGACATTATCCGAGTGAATCCAAAAACATGACCCAACTCTATGTTGTCTATAAGAAACCCCCCTTCCACCAGTGAGAATGATGAAAATTAACAAGATAGGAAACAGCAAATGTTGGAGAGGATGTGGAGAAAGGGGAACCCTCTTGCACTGTGGGTGGGAATGTGAACTGGTGCAGCCACTCTGGAAAACTGTGTGGAGGTTCCTCAAAGAGTTAAAATAGAGATACCCTATGACCCAGCAATTGCACTGCTGGGGATTTACCCCAAAGATACAGATGCAGTGAAACACCAGGACACCTGCACCCCGATGTTTCTAGCAGCAATGTCCACAATAGCCAAAGTGGAAGGAGCCTCGGTGTCCATCGAAAGATGAATGGATAAAGAAGATGTGGTCTATGTATACAATGGAATATTACTCAGCCATCAGAAACGATGAATACCCACCATTTGCTTCAACATGGATGGAACTGGAGGATATTATGGTGAGTGAAGTAAGTCAATTGGAAAAGGACAATCATTATATGGTTTCACTCATACGAGGAATATAAAAAATAGTGAAAGGGATTATGGGGGAAAGGAGAGAAGATGAGTGGGAAAAATTAGAGAGGGTGACAAAACATGAGAGACTCCTAACCCTGGGAAACGAGCAAGGGAAGTGGAAGGGGAGGTGGGTGGGGGGATGAGATGACTGGGTGACAGGCACTGAGGGGGGCACTTGACGGGATGAGCTCTGGGTGTTATATCATATGTTGGCAAATCAAACTCCAATAAAAAAATATATATGTGTTGAAAAAAAAAGAAACCCACCTTCAATATAAAGACATCTATGGATTAAAAAGAAGTGGAGGGGGGAAATATACCATGCTAACATTAATCTAAAGAAAACAAGAGTAGTTATATTAACTTCAGACAAAGCCGACTTCAAAGTAAAGAGAGTTATAAGGGATTAAGAACGGCATTAATGATTAAAGCATTGATTCTCCAAGAAGACAACAACTCTTAACATGCACCAAACAAGAGAGCGTCAAATTTCATGAGATATAACTGATAGAAATACAAGGAGAAATAGATGAATAGATGAATCGACTCTTAGAGCTGGAAACTTCAACACCTCTCTTGGAAATGGACAGATCAAGCAGACAGAAAATTAGTAAGAACACAATCAAACTCAACAACACCATCAGTGTTGAACAGACCCTGACATCAGTCAACTGAACACAGTTGATCTCTATAAACTACTTCATCCAACAACAGCAGAATCTCTATTTTTCTCAAACTCACATGGAACATGAGCCAAGACAGACCACATTCTGGGACATAAAACATATCTCACCAAATTTAAAAGAATAAAAACCATGCAATGCCTGCTCTGGAACCTAAATAGAATTAAATGAGAAATTGCTAACAAAAGATTGCTAAAATTCCCAGAATAGGTGCAGATTAAAAATAACACATGGATCAAAAAACAAATCTCAAGAGAAATTTTAAAATATTTTGAACTAAGTGAAAATGGAAACACAACTTACCAAAATTTGTGAGAGGCAGTGAAAGCAGTGCTTAGAGGGAAACTTACAGCATTGAATACATTAGAAAAGAAGAAAGATCTAAAACCAACACTCTAAGTTAACAGTTAACTAGGAAAAGATAAATTAAATCTGAAGTAAGCAAAAGAAAGGAAATAATAAGAATTAATGCAGAAATTGAAGTAAGCAGAGGAAAAGAAATAATGATATATAAAGCAGAAATGAGTGGAATTAAAATCAGAAAATGAAAAGAGAAAGTCAATGAAACCAAAAGCTGAAAAGAATCAATAAATTTGATAAACCTTCAGCTTACCAAGGGGAAAAAAAAAGAGACAAATTACTAATATCAGAAATAAAAGAGAAAATATCACTATATATCCCATGGACATAAAAAGGACAATAGGGCAGCCCGGGTGGCCCAGTGGTTTAGCGCCGCCTTCAGCCCAGGGCCTGATCCTGGAGACCCGGGATCAAGTCCCACGTCAGGCTCCCTGCATGGAGCCTGCTTCTCCCTCTGCCTGTGTCTCTGCCTCTCTCTCTCTCTCTCTCTCTCTCAAGAATAAATAAATAAAATCTTAAAAAAAAAAAAAAGAAACAAGCTATCAAGCCATGAAAAGGTGTGGAGGGATCTTAAATGCATTACTAAGAAGCTCATCCGAAAAGGCTACGGGCACTCTTCAAGCCTGTGACATGGCTATAACTCCATTTTGTCTCTTGGAGCCCCAAAACCAAAGACCCTCTACCAAAAACATTTGCTGACTCCTCTTACACTATCACTAGATGGTAGACTCCTGATGACAGATTTACCATTTATCCCCAATTTCTAAGGCAGCCTGTCATGGCTTGCTTACACCTCACAGATGCTCAAGATAATCCTTGTTGAGAATCATGAATGAGTCCTCGCTAATACCTTAACGTGTACTATGTGGTGATGCTTACCTAGCGAGTAAGACGTGAAGCTGAGAAGTGTCCCAATCCTCTCAACGACCCCAGGAGGTACCTACTCATACCCCACTCCACAATTGAGAAGACCCAAATTGCCCCAAATCACAGACCACGTGACATGGTGGACCTGGAATTCAGATCTGAGCCTGGGATGTGGGAAAGCCACAAGGTTTGGCAAATGGCAGGCCCTTTAAAAATAATGGGTTATTCACCATAAAATAATTACTGGGCCTAAGATCTGTGGTATGAGCAGAAAGTATCCCAGGACTTCCAAGAGCCAGCGGTGAGGTCTGGAGAGCTGTGGGATGAGTAAGAGAGGAGACACTTCTCCACTAAAGCAAATGTGACAGGCAAAGATCTTTGAAATATGAACTGGTGTCTCATTTCCCCCCTAAGTTATCCAGTCCCCCTTTGGTCTGCTTCCCAGGCTCCAGAACTAAGCTCCTCCTGCCCCGAGGGAAATGGAAAGAATTTGGGAAAACACAAGATGTTCTAAGATGTGAGAGAAGTTTCCTGCACCCCCAACCACGCCTGCCCGCCCCCAGCCCTTGATTGATTGCTTTCAATGGCTCCCCTGCGGCCCCGGGATCAGTTTGTGGGCCTCAGCTGGCCCGAGACCCTGCTTGGGCTGGCTCCTGCCATTCCAGGACACTGGCCTCCTCTAGCACATTCTGCATTCTAGCCAAACTGGAGGGCCTCAGTTTCAGCACCACTGGGGCTCAGCATCTTTGCACATGCAGTCACCCTACTCTGTTCTCTGACCTTCAGTCCAGGAGAAGCCTCGCTCTCTGGTTGCACCTGGACCATTCTTTTGGACCTGTGGTGACCTATGCTGCTGGCTTGTCTACCACCCACACCAGAGGGCCGGGCTCCAGTGGGCAGTCTTTCCCCTGCTGCATCCCCCACACCAGGGCCCATGGCCACGGCATGGTGGGCACTCGTTGAGGATGTCTTTGGTACAAGTAACAAAGGCCCTGTGATGGTCTTCTTCTACGTGCTCCTGGATTTACTCTTCACTACATTATAGAGAGAAGTGTGTCGTGCCTGGGGTAGAGATAAAGACACTGGGACCCAGAAGCGATGAATGACATCTTCGAGATCAAATGGAGGAATGAGGGATCCCTGGGTGGCGCAGCAGTTTAGCGCCTACCTTTGGCCCAGGGTGTGATCCTGGAGACCCAGGGATCGAATCCCACGTCGGGCTCCCGGTGCATGGAGCCTGCTTCTCCCTCTGCCTGTGTCTCTGCCTCTGTGTGTGTGTGTGTGTGTGTGTGTGACTATCATAAATAAATAAAAATAAAAAAAAATAGAGGAATGAAATAAACCTGAGACCCTAGGCTGACTTCCTGAATGACTCGGTCACCTCAACTTGTCTTTTTCTATAGCTTTGCTCTCCCATTCATAGCAATATGCAGGTATTGGTGGCGAGAGAAAGATGATACAATATGGTATGATGATATGATATGATATGATATATGATATGATATAACACAATATACAATAAATACTGTATTAATAATCCTGTACTGTCTTGAACATATCATCCTTCTGATACACATGAATATTCACCATTATTGGGCACTTACTCTGCATCAGGGAGTTGACTCTTAAGAAATTACCTTTCTGGGGATCCCTGGGTGGCTCAGCGGTTTAGAGCCTACCTTCATGCCCAGGGCATGATCCTGGAGTCCCAGGATCGAGTCCCACATCGGGCTCCCTGCATGGAGCCTGCTTCTCCCTCTGCCTGTGTCTCTGCCTCTCTGTGTGTGTGTGTCTCTTGTGAATAAATAAATAAAATCTTTTTTTTTAATTACCTTTCTTAATCTTTACAACGGCCCTAAAATAAGCATTCTCAATGGGGTGATACCACTCCCGAGGGGGCAGGCTCAGAGAGGTGCGCTCACTTGCCCAGAGCCACACAGCTAGCAGTTTATGCATAGCAAAAATACAAACCCAACTCTGAGGCCAAAAGCCACGCCCCCAAATGACTTCTGAAAGCTATCTCCAGGCATTAGGTCGGAGTCAGAGGTCGGAAGGTTCTATAAAGTACAGTCCTCAAACTGGTAGCCGCAGCAGCACCTGGGAGCTTGTAAGCTCAGGCCCTGCCTCAGACCTACTACATGAGAACCTGCCACATGCCCACATGACAGTCTGCACACTCATATGTTGAGGGACTGGGATTCCCATGGTCACAGGTGAATGACTTTCATCTACCTTGAACAGCAGAGAGACAAAGCCACCTACAATTGTCCTACAGCTTAGGTCCCCAGTCCCAAGCAGAACCTCCCTCGTCAGACTAATTATACTTAAGGGTGTTCTGTGACTTGCTGTATTCCTGAAAAAGAAAGAAAAATGAAGTTCTCTTTCAGGTTTTCCGGGTAGATAATGTCAAATATTTGCAGAGCAAACATCATTCTAGAGGCGTTCCAGTCTCTTCCTGCTGATTAGGGCGCTGTCAATCACACCGGGATGAGAGGGCCTGTCAGCTGTTCTCAAAAGAAGCCACCTGTCATCCCCACTGAACTATGCACAACTGTGATGCCGGGGACACAGGGAGATGGTTCTGGAGGCAAGCCCCGTGGCACGCAGGGCTCCTGGGTTGCACATCCCCCTTTGTGGGATGGGGCAGCTCAAGGCTGGCCATTTGGTGAAGCTGCAGACATAAGAGGTGGGACACTCTTAACTCTCTGGAGAACAAACTGAGGGTCGCTGGAGGGGAGGTGGGTGAAGGGGCGGGGGTAACTGGGCGATGGGCATTAAGGAGGGCATGTGATGGGATGAGCACCGGGTGTCCTGTGTAACTGATGAATTATCGAAAACTGAATTATCTCCCCCTCAATCTGAAACTAATGATGTACTATTATATGTTGGCTAATTGAATTTAAATATAAATAAATAAATAAATAAATAAATAAATAAATAAATAAATAAAATTAAAAAAAAAAAAAGGTGGGAGAGAGGGTTTTAGTCCTAAGGCTAGCGCTTCCTCATAAACCAAGGTTCCAAAACCCAAGCCCTCGTCAGGACCACCTGCAAGGCTTGACAAAACACAGCTGGCGGTCCTGCCCTGGGATTCAGTAGTTTCCAGGAGGGGCCTGGGGATTCACATGTCTCCCCCACTCCCAGGTGCTGCTGCTGTTCTCAGGACACTTTGAGAATCAGGTCTGAACGTTGGGTACCCCCAGTGTGGGCCTCGGACAAGCAACTTTGGCGTTGCTCAGAAGTTTGTTTGAAATGCAGAATCTTGGAACCTACCCCAGCTCCTGAACAGAATCCACATTTCAGCAAGCTCTATGAGGGATAACAATGCACATTCACTTTTGGGAAGCACTGGTCTGTACTTAATTACCTATCAGAATCATCTAGAATAGCCTTTAAATGCAGATTCCTGGGACCAGCTCTGGGTTTAAAGAATCAGAATACTTGAGGGGTAGGAGCAAGGAAATAGTATCTTTGAGGAAGTACGTGGCGGGCACCTGAGGGGCATGGTTGGTTAAGCGTCCAACTCTTGGTTTCAGCTCAGATTGTGATCTCAGGGTCGTGAGATGAAGCCTCATGTTGGGCTCTGTGCTCAGTATAGAGTCTGCTTGAGATTCTCTCTCTCCCTCTCCCTCTCCCTCTGCCCCTTGGATTCATGTATGCTCCCTCTCTCAAATAAATGAAAAAAATCTTAAAAAAAAAAAGAGGGGTACCTGGGTGGCTCAGTGGTTGGGTGCCTGCCTTTGGCTCAGCTCATGATCCTGGGGTCCTGGAATTGAGTCCCGCATCAGGCTCCCCAGGGAGAGCCTGCTTCTCCCTCTTATTGTGTCTCTGCCTCTCTCTATATGTGTCTTTCATGAATAAATAATAAAATAAGATCTTTAAAAACTAAATAAAATAAGATTTAAAACAGAAAAAAAAAGTAAAAGAAAGAAAGTACCCAGGAGAAAGCTCATGAAGTCAGCATGACTGGCCTTAACAGTACTCTCTAAATTGTTGGGGTGATGGACCATACACCTATTACCCCAATAGGCCTTCATTTAGCCATGTAGAAACAATATACACATCCTATTATACTAATTTATTGTGTACTTTACAAAGCTCCCAAAACATTTAAAGCATTATATATGTGTATATATACATATACACACACACTTATATATAATAATAAATAAATATATATGTGATATATATATTATGTTATGTTATTATATATATAATACCACACTTATATATAATACCAGTATTTTCTACCCATCGCCATAGAGCTCTTGCTCATCCCTCATAGGAGACCATTGGAAGCAACAGTTGAGTTTCTTGGGAGACTTTACCAATGACTTTGCTTAAACCCCCTCATTTATCTTCACAAGAACGTACACGGTTGAGATCATTCTCCAGTTTTACAGATAAGAAATCTGAGGTTTGGGGAGGGAAGAAAGCTCCCCATTGCCACGAGACTTGCAAGTTGCTGCATCAATGTTCGAGCCTGGCTGACTGTGTTGTCAGAGCACTTAACCACAGTGCTCACACCCTGGGGGTTTCCACATACAGGTGTTCTATGCAAGGGGCCTCCCAAGACTAAGGTCCTAATGCAGACGATTCCTATCAGTCTGGGCTCTGAGGGGCTCCCTTAAGCACCTATTAAATACTCAGTCCTATGATGAGTTTTAGGGACACAAAGATGATTGAGGCTTGCTCCCTACCCTTGAGGATTTCATCTACATATAAACAGGTGGTTTCAATATCATTAGTGTTCTAAGTACTAGGATGGAGGTGTGCAAGCATGCAGAGCAGAGAGGAGGGGCGATTACAAGCTTTGTGTGCGTCCCTCTACTTTCTCTCTCATTCCTGCCACCTCCTTCTCTCACTTTGACTCCCCCCCCCCTTGTTGCTTCATTTCTCCTCTTACCACCTTCCAGTGTGTCATGACAAAGTAGCCAGGGCAATCCTTTCAAAACAAAGGACCAGATCACACCACCCATACTCAAAACCATTGGTGGCTCCATCTCACTCAGAGTAAAATCCCAAGGTTTCACTCATACGTGAAATATAAGAAATAGTGAAAGTGATTATATAAGGGAAAGGAGGGGAACTGAGTGGGAAAAATTATAGAGGGAGACAAACCATGAGAGACTTCTAACTCTGGGAGCCCAACCAAGGGTTGTGGAAGGGGAGGTGGGTGGGAGGATGGGGTAACTGGGTGACGGGCATTGAGGAGGGTACTTGATGGGATGAGCACTGGGTGTTATACTGTATGTTGGCAAATTGAATTTAAATTTTAAAAAATAATGAAAAATAAATAAAATAAAATCCCAAGACCTCAGCACAAGCTACTTGAGTCCATCCTCAGTGTCTACATCACCTCCAAGCCACCCCCTACTCTGTTCTCTAACCACTCAAGGCTCCTGACTCTTCATTTCTCAAACATAAGTCCTCCCACCATAGGGCCTTTGCACTGGATAGTCCTTCTGCCCAGAACACTCTTTCCCCTGGGTATGGCTTGTTCCCACAGTTCATTCATGTCTCTGCTTAACTGCTACCTTGTCAGCGATGCCTTCCCACACTATCCTCTTAACCCACCTGAAATTTTCCTGCACAGGCCACGTCGCCACCTCATATGATATTGTATAAGTATTTGTTTACATCATCGGTTTATAACCGGGCAGTTTTGACTCCCCAGGAGACATTGTGAGATGTCTTTATGGTCAGGACTGGGAGGTTTTTCTACTGGCATCTGATGCATAGAGGCCAGGGATGTAGTGAAACATCCTATAGTACATAGGATAGCCCTACAGCAGGGAATGACCCAGCCTCAAACATCAATAGTGCTGAGGTTTAGAACCATAGTTTACATGTTGACTGTCTACATGTGTTTAGGGACAGTGATTGCCACGTAGTAGATGCTCAGGGAGTATTTGTTGTATGGATGGGTAGATGGGTGGGTGGATGGTGGATGGATGGATGGATGGATGGACGGACAGTGGCTCAGTCTGAGAACTCAGGAAATTTATTATTCATCTCTCACCGCATCACCTCCAACTTCTATCCATCCTTCAGATCTCAGTTTTTATGTGTCTTCTTTGATTCACTCCCATACACACTCGCACACACGGTAAGGTTCCCCTGGATGTGCCTCTGACAGCACCTCTGCTTTCCCTAGCAGCGCTGATCCAGAAGGTGATCATTACTTGTTTGGTTGTCTGCTCTATGCTGCCTCCCCGACTCAACCATAAATTCAATAAGAGAGTTGTGTCGCCTGTTCACCAATTAATCCCCAAAGGGCCTGGCAGGGTAACCACTCCCTACATTTATTGAATAAATGAAGATAATTTAGGGGAAAGAGCTTTGAAATATGGCAATAAATATATCTGTTCAACAAATGAATTTGTGGATTATTTATTGAAATAATAATTTGTCTTGTTCAGCCCAAGGTACAGAAATAGTAGGAGATATTTCCATTGCCCACATCCTCCAAAAGCAGACTGGGCCTCAGTGTCTCTCATCCCCAAGGAAGAATGAATAGGCCCTTGTTTCCAAATACAAGATGCTAGAAGGATCTTGATTGTCCAGAGAGAGGACCTTCAAGGGTTGGAGGAGGAAAGCGAGGCATCAATGGCCCAGTCCTAGGAACCAAGTGTTGGACGGCAGATGGACAACTGCCATCAATTCATCATTTCCCCCAACATCCCAGAGGGGGCTGACCTAGCAGAGGTGCCAATATGGAAACTTGCCATTTTCTATAGCTGGCTCAAAGACGCCATGACTTGACAACTTTAGCAAAGAGATCCTGTGTTCAAACCTAATGAGTGAAGCACTTGGCTTTGAAGGAGTAAAGACACTTTCTACAGCAAGTATCTCAGTTTTTATCACAATGTAAAGAAGACCAGAAGCCCATTTCCATGGTTTTCTAGAGCCTTGATGCTTTGCTTCACTCAAGGAGAGGAATAAATTTCCTCCAAATAGGACAGAGTAGAAATATCCCAAACTGTAGAGCAACAACATCCAGCAGAAATATAACGCAAGCCACATATGTGTAGGGTTAAATTTTCTAGTAGCCATATTTAATAAATAAACAGGTGAAATTAAATTCAATAACATGTTTCATTTAACTTAATATATCCAAAATACTATTTCAACATGGAATCAGTATACAAAATTCAATGACAAATATTTTACCTTCTTTTTTTCTCATTTTAAGTCTACAAAATCCGGTATAAATTCTACACTGACAACACATCTCAGTTTTGGACCAGCCACATTTCAGATGCTCAGTAGCCACCTGCAGCTAGTGACTACTGTACCAGACAGCTCAGTGCTACTGGGTAATAATAGACCCTGGGGTCTTTGTTTTTTATGGTGTAGCATCCATGTTCCCTCTTCCCTAATCATCACGCCCAAATATGAGGGGGTTAACTCTCCAAATTAATTACCTATTGCTGGTTGTTAGGTTGAATAGTGTCCCTCCAAAAAAAGATACTTTGAAATCCTAACCCCCCAGTACTTGAAAATGCAATCTTACTTAGAAATAGGGTCTCTGCAGATGTAATCAATTTAAGAAAAAGGTGGGCCCTAATCCAATCTGACTTACCTTATAAAAAAAGGGGGGGCAATTTGGATACAGACGTGATGCACAAAAGAAAGATAATGTGAAGAGACATGAGGGGATGGCCATCTATAAGCCAAGGAATGCCTGAGGCTACCAGAAGCTAGGAGACAGGCCAGGACCAGATCTTTCCTGAGAGCCTTCAGAGGGTGCGTGGACATGCTGACATCTTAATTTTGGACTTCTGGCCCCTGGCACTAGGAGAAAATAACTTCTTGATGCGCAATAACTCAGTCTGTAGTACTTTGCTATGGCTGCCTTAGGAAATGAATATCCCACATAACAGATTATCCCAAAATTTGGTAACTTAAAACAACATACATTTATGATCTCACAGTTTCAGTGGGACAGGAACCCAGGTGTGGCTTAGCTGGGTCCTCTGGCTTAGGGTCTGTCACAGACTGCCACCAAAGTTTCAGCCAGAGCTGTGGTCTCATCTCAAAGTCCAAATGGGCCAGGATCTACTTCCAGGTGAAATCAGTGGTGGGGGCAGGATTTGTTCCTCACAGGCTGTGTCACTGAGGCCCCAGCTCCCCCTTGGCTATTAGCTAGAGGCCTCTGTCAGTTCATTGCCACATGGGACTGTCTTTGGGATGGCTCACACATGACAGCTGCTTCACACAGCAAGCAAACAAGAAAAAAAAGAGAGCACCACGACAGAGAAGCCAGGCTTCTATAACAAATACGAAAGTGATAGCTCCTTGCTTTTACCTCATTCTGTTCATTAGAAGCAAGCCATCAAGTCCAGCCACACTCAAGGGGAGGGGATCACACAGAGACATGAACACTGGGAAGTAGGGGTCAGTGGGGCCATCTCAGAGGCTACCAAACACACCCTTCCAGACTGTGCCAAAGGATAAGCAGGGGAGCGGGCCTCTCACACTCTTTCTCATCTGTGAGAGACTCGATTCACTCCTACTCCCTGATGTCCCAGAGCTGACCTGTTTTCTGTCATCCTCCAGCCCAGTCCTTCAGCTGGTCATTTGTCAACTACCCTATATACTTCAAAATTGAAGACTTGATTTCATTCCTTGCTTTCCATCAAACTCTGATAAAGGGTAGGATAAATTTGCCTAGTTAGAAAAAGAATAATTATATTTTTTTCTAGTTAGAAGAAGACTAAATTATAAAGCTTGAGTCAAGCTTTATAATTGCTTGAACCATTGTAAAGCAAATGCCCACCTTCAAAAGGATGGATGGATTAAAATCTCTGTATGACATGGCCACCAGTCCTAATCTCTTTCATCTGGCCAAGAACATTTGATATCAAGGTCATGATAACATCAAGCTTTCTATTTCAGCAATATCTGTTGGTTTTTCTCTATTTAAAGCAGAGTACCAAAAACATTGGATTTGTATTTGTAAGAGCGTGTGTGTGTGTGTGTGCGCGCGCGTCCGTCCTCGTTCACATTTATTGGCTTTCTTAGGTATTCTGAAATTAACCGGGTCTGCTAAGGGACATTAGTAAATATTTGGTCATAAAGTATCTTCAGAGAACCATTTTCTGAGTTAACCACACCCGATAAAATCCCCTTGCATCACTGAAAGGCTTGTCTGGCTGTCAGGCAATGAGATCGTTTTATTGAAAAGACTCATGATGTAGTGAACAAAAGCTTAGGAAATAAACTCTAATCCCCAAAGGAACAGTCGATACAACTCTACTCACACTAAAATATTCAATTTATGGCCTATATTGAATCCTATGTCTATAATTTACTGCCCTAACTACAAAAGAGTTCTTTTAATACAAACCAATTTCAATATATTTTACTATTTTCCTTGCCTCTGTTAAAGCAGAAATAACAAATTTTGCTGAAAGATTAGGAGACAAATGCAGCAAAGATTCCTAGGGACACATCTTACAAACCTCCAGTTTTCATCAGATTCTAACCAGGTACCTAAGATGGTGTTTGGGCATTCTTATTTGTAACTGGCTTCTCGGGTAGTTCTCCAAGGACAACAGCTCTTAGGAAATAGCAATGTGTTTATTCAGGAAATATTTATAGGGTACCTACTATGTGCAAGAATCATTCTGGGTTCTGGGGACCCAACAGACAACAAAATCCCTCTCTTTAGGGAGACGCCATTCTAGAAGGGAAAGAGAAGATAAATAAGCAGGATATACACTATGGAGAATGCTCGGTAGTCAGAAAAGTCCTCACTAAGAAGGTGATAGCTGTGCAAAGATCTGAAGGAAGTGAAAGAAGGGAGCAGCTCATAGATCTGGAGAAAGAATAACCATGAGGCATTCAGAGCAGAGGAATTGACCACCTGTCTCATATTTTTAAAGGATCCTTCCTGTATTTAGAATTGATGCCAGGAATTTCAAGGAAAAAGGGATATTAGGTAGATGGCAATTGCAGCCAACCTAGTGAGAGGTAATGGGGGTGGACCAGGGCAGTAACTGAGGACATGATTGGATTTTATTCACATTTTAAAGTTAGAACAATGAGATTGCTCTTACATTTGATTTGGGTTGTGAACTTAGACAGGCTTCAAGGACATCTTCAAGGTTTTATTGTGAGGGACAAGAATCATGACTCTGCCATTTTCTGAATAGAGAAGACAGAGGGAAAACTCACATTTGCAGAACGAAGATTAGGAGTTCAGCTCTTGACATGTCACGTTTGAGATGCTGTATTAATCTGTTGCTGCATGATCAGTTTCTCCAAAACTTTGTATCTTAACACAAGAAATATTTATTATCTTACAGTTTCTGTGAGTCAGGAACTTGGGAGCAGCATGGCTGGATGGTTCTGGCCCAGGGTCTTTCAAGAGGTGGCAGTCAAGATATCAGCTGGGGCTGCAGACTTATGTGAAAGATCGCCTGGGGCTGGAGGGGCCACTTTCCAAGATGGTGCCCTCACCCTGCTGTTGGCCAGAGGCCTCGGTTCTTCCCCACATGGATCTCCCTATAGGAATCCTTGGGTGTCCTCCCATGATGGCAGCTGGCTTTCCCCACAGTGAGAGATCCAACAGAGTAAAACAGAAGTCACAATGCCTTTTATAACCTAGTCTTGGAAATCACACACTGTCATTCCCATAATATTCTATTAGAAGCAAGTCACATATTCAATCCACACTCAAGGAGAGGAAAATTAAGCTTCAGTCCTTGGAGGATGTTGTTAAAGAATCTGTGAACCTTTTTTTTTAAACCCTCACACATGCCTATAAGACACTCAAGTGAAGCTATGACATATCAGTTAAATATATAACTTTGGAGCTCAATGGAGAGTCCAGAAGGGAGATAGAGCCTAGGAGTTGATGCCATAGGGTTACTACCAGCATGATGATATTTGATACCATAGTGAGTATGAGCACAAGCTTTAATGTTAGATGTAAGTTCAAATTCCAAAGCACGCACTAACTCTTTGATCTTCATTACAACATACAAACCTCCTGACATTCCACTTTCTCTCTTTATAAAATGGGAATAATAACAACTTAGTCTTGTCCCCGGGGAGCTTTGGTCCACCCAAAAGCCTGATAGCAAGGTAAGTTGATTTCCCAAAGAAAATACACATTGTGGTACCAGGACAAAGAGAGAGGAAAGTAGACTAGCAAAACCAATAACAGCCCCTAACATTTTAGGAGGAACAATGCCAATTAATCCCCATAAAATACGTTCATGTGCTGGTATGTAAAACCCTTCTGTTTGTCCTAAGAAATGGTGGAGGGGCCCCTGGGTGGTTCAGTGGCTGAGTGTCTGCCTTTGGCTCAGGTTGATCCCGGGGTCAGGCTGCCTGTGGAGAGCCTGCTTCTCCCTCTTCCTATGTCTCTGCCTCTCTCTGTGTATCTCTCATGAATAAGTAAATAGATAATCTTTTTTTTAAATAGTCAATAAGGTCCTCAATACCTAATAACTGATTGGTCTGAGTGGATTTCTATAGTTTAAAATGAAGGTGAGATAGTTTCAGGGAGGGAGGGAGGCAAAAGAGACCGTACCCTCAGAAACCAGAGCCCAAGAGAAAGTATACCTCAAATTCCCTGACTCCCCACAGGAATTGGAAAAAATCCTTGTGAAGGCTTTGGAACAGCACAGGCTTTGGGAATGAGGACTTCAAGGCATTTTTACCTAAATATCAAGCGGCAGGAAGTTCCTAGCTGTCATCCAAACTACAGTTATAATACTAATCATACTTTTGAAACTACGTCCACCACCCTGCCCAACGTAGCTTATGGAGGTTCACCTGAATGATGAACACCCTGCCAAACTTCCAAACGGCAGAACTTGGGTGTGGAAAGTGTCACATGGAGAATATGGATGTGGAAAGTGTGACATGGAGAAGACAGCAAGAGTGATCATCGACCCCAAGAAAACAAAGAAGCTAGTGGGATGGGAGGCCGATGAATCTCAGTCTTAGAGAAGCTTTAAATCACTAAATTTGTAGACAGAGAGCTATTCTGAAGGAAGATTGTTCATTTTTTATAATGGTTTTATGAATGAGCATTTTTTTAAAGATTTATTTATTTATTTATGATAGACATAAAGAGAGAGAGAGAGAGGCAGAGACACAGGAGGAGGGAGAAGCAGGCTCCATGCCGGGAGCCCGACGCGGGACTCGATCCCAGGACTCCAGGATCACGCCCTGGGCCAAAGGCAGGCGCTAAACCGCTGAGCCACCCAGGGATCCCCAAATGAGCATTTTTTTAAAGATTTTATTATTTATTTATTTATTTATTTATTTATTTATTTATTTATTTATATTTATTTATTTAAGAGAGAGCGAGAGAGAGAACGTGCGTGCACATGCAAGTAGAGGAGGAGCAGAGGGATTGGGAGAAGCAGACTAGGTGTTGAGCATGGAGCCCAACGTGGGTTTCAATCCCATGACCCTGAGATCATGACCTGAGCTGAAATCAAGAGTCGGACACTCAACCAACAAAGCCACCCAGGTGCCCCATTTCTGAGCATTTTCAATGAAATGTTTCAGATTTATAAAAAGGTATGGGTGAGCAACAAAGCCAACACCTGTGTTCTGACCACCTAGTTCGAAAAAAAAAAAAAAGGAAAAACTTTTTTCAATTAACAAACCTTATGGAGTTATGGAATGATTTAAGTCTTTTAACCATGGGTGTGCATGGCTCTGATAAATACAGAAAACGAAAGCAAGGGATTAAAAAATAAAACTTGCTGCAGACAGAGTGAGAAAAGGAATTTCAACAACAAAATTATAGTGGTGATATCTTAGATGTTCATAATGGACTATGGCTTTGAGCAGCTATTTTTCTTTAATGAGTAAATAAATGCATCCAAAATGTTCTCACAGTAGACCCCTCCAAGCCCTCCCTTCTCCAATCATATTTTGCTCCTTCTTTCCTAAGATAACCACTATCCTGAATTTGATGTTGTTCATTCCTATGCATTATATTTATGTTTTTTCGTTTCTATCCCTATATGATATATAGTGTTGTTCTACATGTTTTTTAAACTTCATACCAAAGGCATCATTCTGCACTTATCTCTCTGCAACTTGGTTTTTGGGCTGTGTCCATGTTGCAAAGCATGGTCCCAGCTTCCCTGGGGCAGCATGATCTACCTGCACACCAAGATTGATTTATTCAGTCCTCTCAAGGTTGGATCTGTTGTTTTTTATACTGCTTGGCAATACAGACAGTCTTGGACTCCTTGTCCACATGTATAAGGTTTTTTTTGGTATCTGCCTGGGAGGAAAATTTCAGAGTCATGGGGTATGGCCCCTGAAAATCCCCTTTACGCCTATCCTTAACAAGTCTCGCTAAAAAAAATTTAAATGTTTGCCTGAGCTCCATTTCACTCATGGAACGAAATCTCATCAAATTTTTGAATGGAGAGGCCTAATCCCCACAGTCTCCCCATCCTCTCCCCCAGTCAGCGATGCTGTCCCTTTCCTGGCACCATTGACATACTGCTCTTTCTAGAAAATTCTAGAAGATTCTGGCATCCGTGTTTCCCCCCAGTCTTCCTCACTCTTGATTTCTCTGCAGTGTTTGACCCTGTTGACCCAGAGTCCACTAGGGATAAAAGCTCAGCAACTGAAGTCACTTTTTCCTACTCAGGAGCAACCAACACTCTAACCAGCACTGTCCAAAAGAAATATTATGTGAGCCACACATACATGTTCAAAGTTCTTTTTTTTTTTTCAAAATACTTTATTTATTCATGAGAGACACAGAAAGGCAGAGACACAGGAAGAAGGAGAAGCAGGCTCCTCGCAGGGAGCCCGATGAAGGACTCTAACCCAGGACCCGGGGTCACATCCTGAGCTGAAGGCAGACGCTCAACCACTGAGCCATCCAGGCATCCTGCACATTCAAATTTCTAGTAACCACATTGAAAGAAACAAGAAGCACTAAGTTTTAATAATATATATATTTGTTTTATTCAACATATCCAAAATATTATTTCAACCTAGAATATAAATATTATGAAATATATTCTACAGGGTCTTTCTTTAAATAAATCTTCCAAATCCAGTGTGTATTTTGCACTTACGGCACATCTCAGTTTGGATTAGCCATGTTTCAAATGCTCCATAGCCTTATGTGGCTAGTGATTGCCACAGGGACACTTAGCCACCCAGACTCTATTTCTCAAAGTGTGGTTTTGAAACAACAGCATCAACATTGCCTAGAAACTTATTAGAAACCCAGAATCTCAGGCCCTCTCCTGGAGCTGCTGAATCTGAATCTGCACTTTAAGGAGGTCCCAGGTGATTTGTACACACATCCGAGTCTACCAATTGGGTCTAGGGGCGCCTGGGTGGCTCAGTTGGTCAAGTGTCTGCCTTCAGCTCAGGTCATGATCTCGGGGTCCTGGGATCAAGCCCCACATCAGGCTCCCTGCTCAGCAGAAGGAACCTGCATCTCCCTTTCCCTTTCCCTCTCCCTCTGTGATCTCTCTGGCACTCACTGTGTCTCAAATAAATAAATTATTTTTAAAAATTAAATTAAATTAAAAATGAGTCTGATAATCCTTGGAGACCTAAAGGTGCATGACACCCCCTCCCCCATGACATTCTTGTTCACTCTCATTCATTCACCAAAAGTTTGCTAACCCAAAACTCTGCCAAGCACTAGATTAGGTCCTGAGGATAAATTAGAGAAGGGACCATGTATGGCTCATGCCCTCAAGGAGATTACTATCTGTTGAAGGTTATACAAAAAACCAACCTAAACTGGTTCAAGCCAAAATGCAAAGAACTGGGTTATGATTAAGAACAAGGGGTCTGGAATCAAGTGGCTATCTTGGGCAAGTTTCTGCATCTCTCTGCTCCTTCAACCTAGAATTGTTGTGTTGAGCACTGTGGGTTATCTGCCCAGCACCCATGCTCTTTTCATCCCCACCAGCAACTTTGTTTCAGTGCTCATTTGTCTCCATGGCCTAGCTGACCCAGGGAAGGCTTGGGGATTAATCCCAGCTGTTCAATACATGACACTTCCCGGGTCATTGTCCCCACTGTGTTACATGCTTATCCCTAAACCAGAGGGCCAGAGGTATAGAAGGTTCCAACTGCCAGGCCCATGCCCAGATTCAGGGGTAGAGTGAATTCCTCCCAAAGCCCATGGAGGTAGACTGAGGGCAGCATTCAGAAGGAAATAATTGAGAGATTATTCCTGAAAAGACAAATGATAGCCCGACAATCAAAACACTCCTTCTAATGTACAACTCCGCTTTCTTGGCAAGGAACAGAAAGACCCTACAGAGGAACTAGATTTTCCTGAGAACCTACTGTGTGCCGGGCCCCACGTGTTACCACATACACCATCACCAGGCGTCCCCAAGTCATGCGAGGTGAACAATTTTATCTTCAAATGATAGAAAAGAAAACTGGGGAAGGAGAAGTGAAGTGATCCCCCCCCAGCCTTGAAATCATAACTGTAGGAAACAGCCAGCCAGGATGCCACCCTGTGATGCCAAGCCTGTGACCACTGCCAAGAGGGATGGATTTCCTTCTCTCTCCTCCCCCAAGCCCTCCCTTGCTACCCTGGGCTCCACATGGAGAAGCCACTAAGGGGGGGGAAGCCAGGCCAGACACTGGGGTAACCCCTGCTTTCCTTGTTCATTCGCTTGCAGAATGAACACCAACAGGTGCCCAGTCTCCCTGAAAGGTGGAGCCTGCAGCCGGTGTCTCTTTAGAAAATCCATCTTTTGCATCTCTTCCACACCACAGTCCAATCACCCAGCCTTGCGACATCAACTTCAATCCAGAAAATTCTATAAACTAATGGGGAGGAACATGAGTCCTGGGCCTAAGTGATAGATTCAGTGCTGGGCTCTGCCAGATTACCAGAGACGGGATCTCAAGACATTTATTCGACCGCTCACTACCTCAGTTTCCCCATCTGCCAAATGGTGAAATCCTGGGCCTTCCTCATAGGGCTAGGGGGATAGAATGGGAGTATCGGCCACTTGGCAGATTGAGTGAAGTTAGTGATTATGGCTGTGATCCTTTTAAGATTATTCTACTGAAGAGTAAGATTAAACCTTAGATATGTGAGTCTCTGCAGGAAGGGTCTAGAGGATGGAAGAGCAATTTTAATGGACAAGACTCACATTTTCAGCAGCAGCTACCTTTCTACAGCTGCTACACTGGAAATGCTTTGGAGATAATAATAATACAAATTAATGCCAATAATTGGGAACAGTATGTTCCAGACATTGCTAAGAGTACCTTCCATGCAATCTCATGGAAACATCATTGCAGCTTTAAGGGGGTGCCATTACCATGCCCATATAAGAGAAGACAAACAAGGGTGCCTGGGTGGCTCAGTCAGTTAATCATCAGCTCAGTTCATGATCTCAGGGTCCTGGGATCGAGTCCCATGTCCAACTCCTTGCTCAGTGGGGAGTCTGCTTCTCCCTCTCCCTCTGTCCCTACTCCCTACCCCCTGCCCATGCTCTCTCCCTCTCTCTCTTAAATAAATAAATAAAATCTTTGAAAAAAAAAAAAAAAAGAGTGGGAATGAGAAGCAACTTCCAGGTACATCACTATTATGGGCACATGTATTATAGGTACGCGCACAGGCCGGGTTCAAAGAGGTTGTTTTCTAACATGGGATAGGTCTAAGGATACTGACATGAACCAAGCTCCTATAATAATGTTAAAAGTGAAAATATGCAAAATGTAAAAAACATATGTAGAGAACGAGGCTATTTATGTTTTCTTTAAGATTTTATTCATGTATCTGAGGCACGGGGGAGAGTACACAAGCAGGGAGAAGGGCAGAGGGAGAAGTAAACTTCCGCTGAACAGGGAGCCCAACTCAGGACTTGATCCCAGGACCCTGAGATCATAACCTGAGCCAAAGGCAGACGCTTCACCAACTGAGCCACGCAGGTGCTCCAAAGGCTATTTACATTCTCAAAAACCTTACACACATCTATGTAATCCATGGGAAAATGTCACGAAAGATATACACCAAACTCGTAGCAGGGAATCTCTCTGAGGAGGGGAATGGATGAGGGATGGCAGGGGATGAACTGCCTGCCTTTCTGTATTATTTGAATAGCTTCCATGACCCTGTTCATGTTTTCTTGGAAAAATTTTGTAAGCCATGAGATGAGATACGGCTCAGTAAAAAAGAAGACCACCGTGCAGTAGTGATTCACAATCTCCCTGACAGCCCATCTCCCTGGAAAAAATGCACACTTTGCACATCCGTACAAAGCTACATTCAGAGCATTCCCAGATTCACTGAAAATTGTCCGTGAGACCCAGTGACCCTCGGTTTAAAGCTCTTGCAAGGGAAGGGCGCCTGGACGGCTCAGTTGATTGAGTGTCTGACTCTTGGTTTTGGCTCAGGCCATGATCTCATGGGCTGTGGGATTGAGTCCCGTGTCTGGCTCCTCACTCAACAGGGAGTCTGCTTGAGATTCTCTCCCTCCATCCCACCCCACCCCTTCTCTCTCTCTCTCTCTTGCTCTTTCTCTTTCAAAATAAATCGTTAAAAATCAATAAAACACTTGCAGGGGAGAGATGGAGTGTAGTAGGTTAACAGTGCCACAAGTTCTTTGCTGCTCCTTCCCATGGTAGAATCTGATTCCACTCCCCTTGAATCTGAGCTGGACTTAGTGATTGCTTGGCCAGTAGAATGCTACAGAAGGGCTATTCTGGGACTTCCTGAGCTAGTGATAAGAGGCCCTGCCTGCAGTTCTATCCCAGCTCCTTGGGACCCTCCTCCTCCGAGTGAATCCAGCCTCCTCCAGAGGCTGGCTCCTCCAGATGAGGATTCTGATTCCCTGACATCACCATACTACAGAGGCCACACATAGTAGACAGTCCCAGCTGACCCCAGCTGTGCATCCAACCTTGTCAAGGAACCAGACGTTGAATGAAGCTACGTTGAACCTTCCAGACCAGCCCCTCCACCAGCCTTCAACTGATCTCAGCTGACACCATGAGGAGCAGAAAAACTGCCCAGATCAGCTCTGCCTAGATTCCTGACCCACAAAAGCAAGAGATATGATCTACTGGTCCTGGTTTTTGGCCACCAAGTTTTGGGGTAGTTTATTACTTGGCAATAATTGGAACAAGAAGGGAATGCATTCCTGTGATCTAGGGTGAAAGTGAGGATCCCATCCATCCAGAGATCCTGGGAGAGGTTCTCTCTTGAGACCTGATATGTTAGGTGCATCCTAACCTTTTATTAGAAAAATGAACTTCCTTCCTTCGTTCCCTTCTTCCTTCCTTCCCTTTTTCCTTCCTTCCTTCCATCCTGTCTCCTTCCCCCCTTCCCTCCCTTCTTTTTATCCTTCCTTTCCCAAATATTAATTGAGTACCTACTAAACAAGTGGAAATCATGGTCTGGGGTCTGGGGAAACACAGATCGGTTAGCTATGATCCCTATTCTCCAGGGATTCCCAGTATGAGATAGATAGATAGATAGATAGATATGTAAATTAAAAAACCATATTTTGAAATTCTAGATATAACAACTATGACTGTTTTATGATGATAATAATAAGATCCTTTGCGTTCATTGGCTTTATATGAGTGAACTCATTTCATCCCCTGAGATGGGTCTATTATTCCCATTAGTTGAATGAAGAAACAGGCACACAGACGTTGCAAGATGCATCCAAAATCTTGTGAATCAGAAGCAATAGAGTCAGATTTTGAACCCAAGCTATCTGATTCCAAAGCCACCAGAGATGTTAGTGGGAAGAACAGATTATGGAGCCAAAAGAAGCAAGAGACACTCAAGGAGGTGATGGTGACCACTCAGGTCCAGGTCAAGGCGTGTTGCATTGAGACTGAAATGGTAGAGACTGTAAGAAGTGACCAGGTCCAAGATGGATGCGGAAAGTCAACCTGGCAGGCTTGGCTGATGGTTGCATTTGAGGTAAGAAGGGATAGAGGTCAAATTTGGCTTGGGTTGTGTTAATTTGGAACATGGGAAATACCTGGCTACGTTCTGATGGCCTGTGGTGAAGGCGCCCACTTTTTCAAAGGATAAGATTTCACTTTTTAAAAATATCCTGCTCAGGGGGCACCTGGGTGGCTCAGACAGTTAAGAGTCTGCCTTCAGCTCAGGTCATGATCTCAGGATCCTGGGATTGAGCCCCCCCGCATCGGGCTCCCTGCTCTGCAGGGAGCCTGCTTCTCTCTCTCTCCTTCTGTCACTCCCCCTGCTTGTGCTCTCTCGTGCTCTTGCTCTCAAATAAACAAATTTTTAATAAATAAATAAATAAATAAATAAATAAATAAATAAATAAAACCTGCCCAAATTCATAGGGACAGAAATTAAAAGAGTGGTTTACAGAGGCTGCGGGGAGGGGCAGTTGATTTAATGACCATGTGGTTTCAGTTTGGAAAAATAGACATTCTAGAGAGGGAGGGCGGTGAGGGTGGCCAACTTCATGTCCCAGAATTTAAATGGCTAACATGATCAATTTTACATTATGTGTATTTAATCACAATAAAGACAAAATAACCAGGGGTTTTGGATTCGCTTGAAAAGTCAGAGGGGTGGCTCAGTCAGTTAAGCATCTATCTCTTGATTTCAGCTCAGGTCATGATCTCAGGGTTATGGGATCGAACCCCGAGACAGGCTCCACACTCAGCTCAGAATCTGCTCAAGATTCTCTCTCCCTCTCCCTCTGCTCCTCCCCCTGCTCTCTTTCTCTTTCTCTCTCTCTCTCTCTCTCAAAATAAATATTAAAAAAAAAAAAAAGAAGAAGAAAGAGAAGTTGGAAGATTCAGCAAGTCCTCCAGGCCCCAGGCCCGGCCCCAGCTCAGGTGTTGGCTCCTCAGAAGGCCCTGCCCGGCTTTGCAGAAAACATTCCTCTTCCCTCCGACCCCCTGTGCTTCCTCCAGGGCCCAGGAAGGGTGGCTGAGAGGAGGCAGGTCTCATGGGTCAGGGAGGATGGGGGAGCTGGGACCTCACCCTGCTAGTCCATCGCTAATTATGATGATTGGTGTTGCCCAGTGATTAGCCGGCTCCGCTGCCAGCATTACACAGTCATTTATCAAAGCCTGAAACTCCTTCTTCGATGGAAAAGCATGGCGCTCGCCCTGCACTCACGCAGGCAGAGGCCACCCAAGTCGCCCTTGTCAGTGTGGAGGCCGGGGCTCCGGCCTGCTGGGCCCCCGATGCACAGGGAAGGGCGAGGGCAAGGCCATGGATCAGGACCAGGGGACAGAGTCTGCATAGTGCAGGCGTGTGTGTGTCCACGCACCTGTGCAAGCACACCTGCATGAAAGATGCTTAGAACCTGCACGTTCACCTGCAGGTGAAGCCTCACTGATAACATAATAGTCGATTAAAAGCAGCTCCTCCCACAAGCAGCCCCAGAAGCCCTGGCCTCGGTCCTCCTGGCACACAAGAGTCCAAGAACCCCTACTTGGCTGTTTCCAAATGATGGGAGCTGGACCTTTGTTTTTCTTCTTTTATTTTTATTTATTTGTTTGAGACTCCCTCTGTATGAGCTTCCTAGGACCTCAGCAACAAATTACCACAAACTAAGTGGCTTAACATAGCAAACCTGGGACACCTGGGTCGCTCAGTGGTTGAGTGTCTGCCTTTGGCTCAGGGCGTGACTCCAAGGTCCCGGGATCGAGTCCTGCATCGGGATCCCCGCATGGAGCCTGCCTCTCCCTCTGCCTGTGTCTCTGCCTCTGTGTGTGTGTGTCTATCATCAATAAATAAATTAAAATCCTTTAAAAAAAAAAGATATTTGTAAATGTGGGATGACCCTGCTCATGGCTTTCAGATACTGAAATGGAAGAAAAAAGTTGTAGCTTTCTCCTCCTGACTCACTTTCAGGCTGGCTGTTTCCAAATGATGGGAGCTGGACCAAAGTAGGGGTTCTTGAACTCTTGTGTGCCAGAGACCCCTTCCAGGGAAGTCCACAAAACTGTGCCCAGAAGAACATCGAAAATCACTTAAAATTGGGACGCTTGGGTGGCTCAGCGGTTTGGCACCTGCCTTTGACCAAGGGAGTGATCCTGGAGTCGCCAGATGGAGTCCCATGTCGGGCTCCCCTCAGGGAGTCTGCTTCTCCCTCTGCCTGTGTCTCTGCCTCTCTTTCTCTGTGTCTCTTATGAATGAATAAATAAAATATTTTAAAAAAAGAAAAGAAAACGACCTAAAATAAAATCCATAGGATCACAAGCCAAATCGCTTATTTTAAAATAGTCACTGAAAATTTTACAAAAACCAATTTGAGCTGTTGTAACGCAGGTGCTTCTTGATGAATGCGTTAAGTAACAAGATCCAGAGCAAGGTTTAATAACTATCATAATTCCAATGTAATGATGAGTAAATAGTATTTCCAGACATCCACAACCACTGTATGTAATGGGAAAATCTCTGTGGCTTCTTGTAGGTGACAAAGTTACTGTGGCCTCTGTTGGTACTGCCCCTACTATGTGGTTTGTCACCGACTTTCATGATCAAGAAATTGGTATATTGGAAGTAAACTTGGGAAACTAATATTTGTGACATTTTCCTATGCAAGGACCTGCTAAATTCTATCCTTGCAACAACCAGATGGAGAAGCCCTGCAGGGGATTGAGATGATGGTCCGTGTGATTAAGGGCTGAGGTCCTGGGAGCAATACGGAGAGGGGCACTGCTCTGTGTTTAAAACCCATCTGCAAATTTGTGATGCTCTGTTCCCTCATCGAGGGGCAGAAGCTGACAGCAAATGGCAAGAAGGAAAAACAGGAAATATGAGCTAAGAACAGCAATGCACTTACCTCAGAACTCCCAGACAGGATATACAGCTGACTCCTGAACAAGGCAGATGTTGGGGCGCCAACCCTCCGCGCAGTCAAAAATCCACATACAACTTTTCAGTTCCCCAGAATTTAACTACTAACAGCCTACTGTTGGCTGGAAGCCTCACTGATAACATAAGCAGTCGATTAAAACATATTTTGTGGGGAGCGTGGGTGGTTCAGTCAGTTAAGCATCTGCCTTCAGCTCAGGTGGTGATCCTGGGGTCCTGGGATCGGGACCCAGTGGGGAGTCTGCTTCTCCCTCTCCCTCAGCCCCTCCCCACTGCATGTGTGCATGCTTGCTCTCTCTCGAATAAATAAATAAAATCTTTTAAAACAGAAACATACTCTGATGAGTTGAGCACTGGGTGTTGTACTATATGTTGGCAAATTGAATTTAAATAAAATATTTTTTCAAAAAATTTGTATATGTATTATATTACCATATTCTTGCAATAGAGTAAGCTAGAGAGAAAAATGTTATCAAGAAAATCGTAAGGTAGAGAAAATACTTTCACAGTACTGTATTTGTCAAGAAATATCTACATGTAAGTAGACCTATCCAATTCACCATGTTGTTCAAGGACCAATTGTCAATAATTCAGAAAGGAGGAATATCTGATCAAAACCTAGAAGGGGGCAGCCTGGGTGGCCCAGCGGTTTAGCACCACCTTCAGCTCAGGGTGTGATCCTGGAGACCCGGGATCGAGTCCCATGTCGGGCTCCCTGCATGGAGCCTGCTTCTCCCTCTGCCTGTGTCTCTGCTTCTCTCTCTCTCTCTGTCTCTAATGAATAAATAAATAAATAAAATCTTTTTTAAAAAAATCCTAGAAAGACCAGCTGGAGAAGCAAGAGTCAATCTCAATGCTTTTCCACCTGAATGAATAACAAAAAAAAAAAGAGTGTGCCTTTATTGAGTGTTTACTGTGTACACCAGTGTGCCTTTATTGAGTGTTTACTGTGTGCACGGCTTCTTTCGACTGGAATTAATTAACTCAGGAAATCCTCCCAACAGTGTGAAATTGGCACCATCCATACCCCATCTCTCCTGGAGAACCACGTCCCAGGTGAGTAAGTGAAACCCATGGAGAAGACTGGGGACCACCTGACTCCCCTCCACAGCCTGTGGCCCCCAGGCTGGGCTGGGCAGGATCTCCTTGAAAGGCTCACCCTGGAGCACAACTGGAACCCCTGAGCCCTTCCAGTGCCCGTGTGGCATCCGTCCGGTCCCAGGGCCTGTGCCCGAGCCTCTCCCTGCAGCCACCAGGCAGCTAGTGTTCAAACTCCAGGAGCCCTCGCCCAATTCATGGACCAAATGGAAGCAATAAAGCTTTTTGCAGGAAAAAAAAAATCTCACAGAGGAGGAGACCGAGGCTCAGAGAGGGTAACTGACACCAGCCGGGTGACACAGCCAGGAAAGTGGGGTGTTGCAATTTGAAAACAGGCCCCACAGTCCCAACACTATAGTAAAACTCTGCCTACAGTTGGGGACGCGTTGAGTGTCACAGGCTTGTTTAAAACTTCCCATTTCATCTTTGCTCTTTCAACAACCCGATGCTGTGGCCTCAGGGCCACAAAGATGAGTGAAACCTAATCCTATTCAGATGCCTAAAATACCATCGGGATCATTCTTTTATTTAGCTTAACATTGTGACTTCTGCTAGCACATCCTTGGGATGCCTTAAATGGTTCTCAGATGTTAAAACCTCTGTGTAAATGAGTGTTTGGGTAAGGGTGTTCGCTGTCTTCCAGAGATTCATGTTCTCTCTTTAGGGTGTAGAGATATTTCAAAGTCGCCCTGTCTTCTTTTTAAGGAAGAAAAATCAACCCTCTTCAGCAGAGAGAGCTCGGCCAGCCCACACCGATTCAGAGCTCAGCGGTCTGCAGAGCCAAGGGGCAGCCCAGTGGCCTCCAGAAGTCTCTTTGCCCATGTTAATGGGCCTGAAAGCCTCTGATTTGGATGAAGGAGCCTGCAGCACTTCGTAGGTGGGGCTCTGTTTGTGTGTCTATAGGTGGGTGAGCATTTGCTTTGGGGAAAGGACGCCTGAGGATGTGAGCTGGAAGGGAGGAGGGCAACCCAGGAGGGTGGCATAGCTCTCACCCTTGGGACCAGCTTCGAGGGAGAGTTGACACAAACCAAAGGATTTGAGTCATGAGAAGCTTCTAAGAGACTCTAAGCATAAGCAGTGCTGCTGGGGCCGAGCTGAGGCTAAAATGAAATATGTGAAGCACCCACGTCGAGGATGAAATGTCACCAAAAAAACTCAGTAGTCAAGGTGAATGATATTTTCATGCATTTTTTTAAAAAATCAAAATTAACACCCCAACCCCCCCAAAAAAGCCATGATGGACAAAATACCAACATTCTGAATAAAGACCGGATCAGATACTCAGAGGCAACAAGTGTGAATGAGCTGGGGAGAGAAACCTTCCTGAAGCTTCTGCAGGGAAGCTGCATGGCTTTGGCCCCTCCATGGGCAACCACTGGAACTGGGAGACGCAGAACCCAACAGAGACAGTGGCGTCTTCACAGGCGCTGCTGCCACAGGCAGGAGGGGTCAGATGCTGCAAGGAGCAGGACCTGCCAGCTTTGCCCCAGGCCCCACCGAGAACCCCCAGGGAACTGCCCAGGAGGCTGTGGGAGGCTGGGAGGTCCTCCAGGCCCCAGTTATGGGCAAGAAGCCACCATGAGAAACCACGCACGAGAAAGCCTGGAGGGGCCTCCCTGTTCCTACAACAAAGACGGGTGCCCAGCATGTCCAGGCACCCAGCACACTGGCCCCTGACCGCTGCCCCCACACGGGGCCCAGGCTGGAGGCGGAGGCAGGAGGAGGAGTAAACCCACAGCCCAGTGAGTTGCCCACGGTGAGCTGGGTCTCGGCGGAGGAACAGAGAAAGGGTCTACACCAGGGGCTTGAAGACAAGTTCTGGAGGCCTCATGTCCACCGTGGTGGTTACAGTTAATAATACTGCATTCTGTGCTTGAAAGTTGCCCAGAGCATAAATCTTAAGTGTTCTCACCAAAAGAGAAATGGTAATTAGGTGACATGAGGGGGGTGTCAGCCACCAGTAGGGTGGTCATCAGCTTGGTCATCAGCTTGCAATACGTAAGTGTATCAGATCAACACAGTTGTACACCTTGGATTCAATGTTCTGTTGATTATATTTCTTTTTTTTTTTTTTTTTTTTTTTTTTTTGTTGATTATATTTCAATTAAGCTGGAAAACTAGCAAAGGAGGTTAAATGGGGAGGTGGGGGGGACCATAGGCTTGGCTTTGAGGCATTAGGCAACCTTGTTCATGTCAGCACCCTCTGCACATCCTCCCCTTCTGCTGGCTCCTGAACCCTCTTACCCACCCCTACCTTCATCCGCTGTCTCACCCTCCTCCTACCTTTGCAAACTCCCAGCCCTGCCCAGCCCGCTAGGAGGACTCACTGCAAAACTGTTTCTGATGTGAATGAGGTAGGAAACGAAGGGGAAGATTCAACATCGTATATGCAGAATGATCTGGATTATATAAAAAAGATAAAATAGTAATCACCGGGGTGCCTGGGTGGCTCAGTCGGTGAAACATCTGCCCTCAGCTCAGGTCGTGATCTCAGGGTCCTGGGATCGAGTCCCACGTCGGGCTCCCTGCTTGGGGGGGAGTCTGCTTCTCCCTCTCCCTCTCCCTCTGCCCCTCCCCCTGCTTGTGCTTCTCTCTCAAAAAATAAATAAAATCTTAAAATAACAATAATAAAAATAAGAAATAATAATAAAAATAAGATAATAACCATCTAGAAGACAAGGGCAATAATAATCCATTATGGACTACATGTTTACGGCCCCCTAGAATTCTTGTGTGGAAACCCTCCTCCCCAATAGGATTTTTGGAGGGAGGGAACTAGGTCAAGAGAGCAAAGCCTTCATGATGCAACTGGCTCCCTTGTAAGAAGAGACACTAGAGCTTGTGTCATCTCTCTGTTCTCTGCCATGCAAGGACACAGCAAGAAAATGGCCATCTGCGACCCGGGAAGCGGGTTCTCAGCAGATGCCAGACCTGCCCACACCTTGATCTTGGACTTGAGGCCCCAGAACTATGCAAAACCCATCTGTGGTTTGAGTCCGCTGACCCCACCGTCTGTGCTCTATTTGTTACAGCAGCCAGAGCTGGCTAAGACAGTCCCTGCCTTGGAACAGCAGGACCATGAGAACTAAGGCCCCTTCTCTCTACATTCAGAGCGTTTACCCCAAAAATAAAATATGATTTTTTTAAAGACGTTATGATGAGACCTGCTCCAGGAATGACTAAATAGAGATACTTTTCTTCTCTCATAAGAAAAGTTATAAATGATATTTCTGTGTATATCAGATTCAATCACATGGCCTTTTATTATGACATTTTAAAATTTATGTTCCTCCTCATTCCACAAAGGACTTAAAACAGAAATTTGGACATATTTTATGGAAATGACTAACCGAGACTGTGCTTTGTTCCTGTAACATTCGAAGCGTTTCTTTGAGAATTCTATTTTCAGGGGAACATGTAGACATCTTAGAGAGGATGCTGGATCAGTGGTCAGCAAACCTTTTCGGGGAAGGGCCAGAGAGTAAATATTTTAGGCTTTGTGGGTGATACTACCCACATCAACACCATCTCACCCCACTGTTGGGACACAACAGCAGCCACAGGCTGTGCCCAGAACAGTGTGTGGAACTACAGGTCTGGGTTCCAGTGAGGGGTTTATCGACCGTAGTACTATTGATACTTCAGTCCAGATGCTATTTTGTTGTGGGGCTGCCCTACATACTGTGGGATGGTCAGCAGCGGCCCTGGCCTCCACCACTCGCTAGGAACAGCACACTCCCGCTCAGGTGTGCCTCCTGGAGAAGCACCGCTCTCGAGTCGAGAAGGACGTGAGCAGCTTGTTTAGTGGAAACTATAGAAGCGATCTTTTCACCGAATTGCAGGCAGCAAAGCCAGGCTGGGGGCACTATCTACAAACAACTGGTACTTTGCCCACAGCGTAATCAATAAAACAAGTCGGCTATTTCTACCTGGCCTCTGTTCATTCAAAATGTATGCTCAGTGTGTGCATTTTCTGAGAAGTTTTAAAATATTCTAGCCTTTGGAACACCTGGGTGGCTCAGGGGTTGAGCATCTGCCTTTGGCTCAGGGTGTGATCCCAGATCTGGGCATCAAGTCCCGCATCAGGCTCCCCACAGAGAGCCTGCTTCTCCCTCTGCCTGTGTCTCTGCCTCTTTCTCTCTCTGTGTCTCTCATGAATAAATAAATAAAATCTTTAAAAAGGAAAAAAAATTTTTAATTAAAAAAATAAATAAATGAAATATTCTAGCCTTTGATCCACGAATCCCACATCTGAAAAATCTCACCCTAAAGAAATCTGAGATGTGAAGAAAACTAAATGCACAAAGATGTCCAAAGAATTTTCTCGAAACAATGAACTCTGGAAAACTTTTTTTTTTTTTTTAAGATTTTATTTATTGAGTGATGAGAGACACAGGAAGAGGCAGAGACGCAGGCAGAGGGAGAAGCAGGCTCCCTGCAGGGAGCCCAATGCGGGACTTGATCCCCGGACCCCGGGATCATGCCCTGAGCTGAAAGCAGACGCTCAACCACTGAGCCACCCAGATGCCCCAACTCTTGGAAACTTAAGGCTAGTGCTGTGGTCTAAGTGTTTGCGTGCTCCCCAAGTTCCTGGGCCCAGTGCGTTGGTAGTAGGAGGTGGGACCTTTGGGAGGTGATTAGGTCAGGACGGTGGAGGCTTTCTTTTTTTCTTTCTTTTTTAAGGATTTTATTTATTTATTTAAGAGAGAAAGAGCATGGGCAGCCTCAGTGGCTCAGCGGTTTGGTGCCGCCTTCAGCCCAGGGCGTGATCCTGGAGACCCAGGATTGAATCCCACATCGGGCTCCCTGCATGGAGCCTGCTTCTCCCTCTGCCTGTGTCTCTGCCTCTCTCTCTCAATGTGTCTCTCATGAATAAATAAATAAAATATTAAAAAAAAAAAGAGAGAGAGAGAGAGATTGAGAGAGAGAGAGCATGACCAGGGTGGAGGGGTAGAGGGAGAAGCAGACTCCCCACTGAGCAGGGAGCCCGAGGTGGGGCTCGATCCCAGGACCCCGGGATCATGATGTGAGCCAAAGGCAGACAGACTCTCAACCCACTAAGCCACCCAGGTGCCTGGGGGAGCCTTTGTGAGTAGGAATGTACCTCAGAAAAGAGACTCCACATAGCTCTTCAACCCGTGAGGACACCGCAAGACATCTGTGTCCCATAAGAGGGAAGGCCCTCCCACCACACGGACACTGCCCGGTCTCAGACTCCCAGCCTCCAGAACTGTGAGAAATAAATTTCTAAATTTCGTTTTTCATAAGCCACCCAGCCTGTGGCGTTGTTACAGACTAAGACAACGAAGTACAGGATAGTAGTGTCAAAATATATGTCCCATTCATCAATGGATGGCGTTACAACCTTCAGAAAGCACGGCCACGGAGAATATTAGTGACTGGGGAAAATGCTTTATACATCCTGTTAAGTGAGCCAAGGAGGATGCAAAATTGTTTATACAGTTCAACCTTCAAATCCTCCCCCCATTTTTTTAAATAACAAAAAGATCCATGCTCACACCTTAGCTGCCTTGAGACTGAAAGATGATGAGTGATTTCCTTTGTTGATGGCCAACTGGGGTGGTGGCTGTTTTTTAATTATCAGGAAACCCACAGCTTTTCTTTCTTTCTTTTTTTTCTTTCTTTCTTTCTTTCTTTCTTTCTTTCTTTCTTTCAAGATTTTATGTATTTGACACAGAATGAGAGAGGGGGAGCGAGCGGCAGGCAGAGGGAGAGGGAGAAGCAGGCTCCCCACTTAGTAGAGAGCCCAACATTGGACTCCATCCCAAGACCCTGGGATCGTGACCTGAGCCAAAGGCAAATGCTTAGGAGTTCTGAGCCAGCTGGGAGCCCCCACAACTTTTCTTTCTAAAGCAACTAGAGAGCAAAGCAGTGTTAGCCAATGGTTGGGTAGGGAGCTCTGTTGTTTGCATGGTCAGATTCAAATCTCAGGGCCAAAGCCTCCCTCGCAGTCTGCAGGCCACATAAACTCTCCCAGGACTGGTTTCCAAAATGGGAAGGGTACAAAGTTCTACCTCGAAGGGCAGCTCTAAGAATTAGGTGAGACCCTGGGGGTGGGGGGGACAGGGCCTAGTGCATCCGCTCAGGAGAGGTGAACCCTTCCCTGTCTAGTTGGAAATGCACGATGCCCTTAGGGAAATTCGGGTGAGTTCCTTGTCCTTTGTTATCTCAATTTCTCCAAGAAATTTCTCTCCAACCAAAAGCATTAACACGTTTAGAATAATCCCTCCCAAGGTGGATCTTTGTTCGAGTCTTAATGAAGATTTTACTGATTTGTTTTTCATGAGGTTTTGTGTTTGTGATTTTTTTTTTTTTTTTTTTTTTTTTTTTTGTCAATTTAAAGGACTGTCCTCCTTTTTGGTCGTTGGTTATATTTTTTCAAGTGCCTTGCCTATAAGATGACAGTGATAATAATAAATGCCAACTGCATATTTTTAATACCCTTAACTGGCAAGATCAAAACCTGATATGCATCCCTTTGATGACACCTGCTCTTTTAATTTTATTGGTTAATGAATTCCAAAACTCTGAGAACCTCTGCCCCGCCTCCCCGGCCGCCCGACCCACCAAAATTAAAGGTTGTCCTGGACACTTGCTCTTATCTGCTGTTGAGATAAGTGTGTCGTGCAATTGCCCACCCTCTCAGAAAAGAAGGCAGAGAATGGTCTTCAGCTGCTAAGTGGTGCCCTCTCCTTGGGGTCATCATCTGTCTGTGACAAGGGAAACCCTCGGGGAGTGACCCCCCCCCACCCCGGCTCACATCTGGACTGGGTGCAGCGGTCCAGCAGGCGGGGGACCCGTCCCTCCCCTCAAGCAGGTGCACATCCTTGCTGTGAGTTTCTGAGCTGATGTCTGATCTGGTTTATATTTGTTTACCCAGAGTTCTACAGTTGCTGATTAATTCCCTAAAGTTGGCCTAGAAATGCAGCAGCCAGCTTCCCCTTCGGGGAGCCCGGTCTTTGTTTTCCAAAGAGCAACTACGGCTATTCTTAGCTAAGACTACCCTCGTGTGGCCAGAAGCTGCATTACCATGGCCAGGGTTGGTGGGGGGACCTTCCCTCTGGTCCCCAGTTTAAAGGGGTCACTCTAGGGGCACCTGGGTGACTTAGTGATTGAGCATCAGCCTTCGGCCCAGGGTATGATCCTGGGGAGACCTGGAATCGAGTCCCACATTGGGTTCCCCGCAGGGAGCCTGCTTCTCCCTCTGCCTGTGTCTCTGCCTCTCTCTGTGTGTCTCTCATGAATAAATAAAACCTTAAAATAAAAAATTAAAAGGTCACTCTAATGGACTTCCTTTAATAAAACTAAAGTGGGGTCTCTACCTGAGTGTGGACTCTGAGTGTTCCAGAGTCTTCCAGACAGAGAATGTAACCCAATTAAATAAAGACTGCTGTAGGATGGGGTGAGGATCCAGGCCTCCCTCCTGAGAGGACCCTCCCTCGGGCCTGTTCCCTAATCAATAAAATGGGACAGTGAGCCCCACACCTCATTTGTGAGACTGAGATAGATTAAAAACAAAATACGGCCTGTGTTCCTCAGCATGGGCAAGAGCTCCACAAGCATCTATTTTAATGCAGTTCTCACACAGACTCAATTAGATGCCCAGAACATATGTTACATATATAACAATTTTTCACGTCATCATTAATAAGGTACGAATTCACTGACTGACACAAAAAGAAGTTTTGGTGGTTTTTATCATTAAGGGTTGGCAATCCCCTTATGGAGCACCTCCTGTGTGCCAGTCACTGTTGCAAGCATTGGAGACTCAACACTAAGGAAGTGCAATTAGTATCACTTAGATTAAAAGTCTGGGGGGTGCCTGGGTGGCTCCGTCGGTGAAGCGCCTGCCTTTGGCTCAGGTCATAAGCCCAGGGTCCTGCATCAGGCTCCCTGCCCAGCGGGGAGCCTGCATCTCTGTCACTATCTCCGTCTTTCTCTCTCAAATAAATAAAATCTTTCTTTAAAAAAAAAAAAATCTCGGAGAAAGTATCACACTAAAAATGGATTTTCATATCTTATTTATTTTATTTTTATTATTTTTAAGTGGGCTGCACACTCGGTGTGGAGCTCAATGCAGGGCTTGAACTCATGACCCTGAGATCAAGACCTGAGCTGAGATCAAGAGTCAGGTGCTTGACAGGCAGGCCTACCAGGCGCCCCTGGTTCTCATATTTTAAAATAGAGGAAAAACAAATGTGTGTGATATGGTGGTCCCTAAGAACAAAAACTCCACACCCAAAAGAACTGAAAACAGGTATTCAACAAAAATGTGTGCACCATGGTCATAGCGGCACCAGTCACCAGAGCCCAAAGGTGGAAAAACCCAAATGTCCTTGTATTGATGAAGGATAAACAAAGGGTGGTCTATCCATGCACTGGAATCGGGTCCAGCCATAAAGAGGAATGAAGTGCTGATACACAGCACAATGTGGAGAGGGACCCTGAAAACATTATGGTAAATAAAAGAAGCCAGACACCAAAGGCCACATATTGTGTGATTCTGTTTTTAGGAAATATCCAAAAATAGATAAATCAGTAGAAAGAAAAAGTAGACTTGTGGTTTCAGGAAGGGGAAAAGAATGGGGAGTGACAGCCAAACGGTACGGGCATCTTTTTGGGGTGATGGAAAGGTTCTGGAACTCGATAGAGGTGGTGGTTACACAATGCACTAAAAGCTACCAAATCGTAGACTTTAAAACAGTTACTTTTATGTCTTATGAATTTTACGTCCATATCATAAATAGATGATGGATACACAGATGGGTGTTTTTCAAAGCAGTTCTCGGTGTGTGTGAGAGGGAGTGAGAGGGCTGAGGTCCTAGGGTCCCGCGCTCTGGCTGCCGCACCAGCTCAGCCATGAGGCGGCTTCAGAAGCTCGAGCACATTTCTCAGCCTCCCAAAGCCTCAGTGTCTTCATCTGACAAATAAGAGAATAACACAGTTTCCTTGTCGTGAGTCTGTCACGAAGGTTAAGCAAGATAATGCCTATATCACAATTAACATAGTGCCAGCCCCACAGCCAGGGCTTGAGAAGTTTCAGCAAAAATGTTTGTTTTTGTCATCAGTTTTGTTATTTGGAATGACTGATGCCAGAAAGAAAAAGGAAGAAAAAAAAAAAAACAAGAAACTCAAAACAGGGGAGCACCTGACTGGCTCATCAGTTAAGCCTCCAACTCTTGATCTCGGCTCAGGTCTCGATCGCAGGGACGCAAGTTCAAGCCCCACATTGGGCTCCACGCTGGGCGCAGAGTTACTTAAAAAATAAAAAAATAAAATAAAAAAACACAAGGCTAGGACTTTGGAGTTAGACTTCTGTTCAAATCTTGGCTCTGCTGCCCACACGCCAGATCATGTTGGCAAAGGTGCAGAGACTCTGGGATCCTCAGTTTCCCGATCCTTAAAGACAGGGCCACGCCTGACGTTTCTTGTGGAATCGCAACACCCTGGCTGGAGCAGCGCCTGGAATCGTAGCCTCCCCACGTACTTCATGGCTTGGGACAAACACATAACAACATAAATGTGCACACGTAACCTGGATCACTTGGAAAGGGTGGTGTCTGCCTGTGGGTGTCATTATACACCTGATAGCGACGTGATGAGGGGGCCCCTCAGCTCCGTTGTGTGTGTCCCCAAAACCCATAACCCCAGGCTAAGCGGGAGAAAACAAGCAGACAAGGCCGGATTGGGGGACGTTGCACAGAACACTGACCAGCACTTCTTAACACTGTCAACGTCACAAAAACAATAAGGACAATCAGGAATGTCACAGGGCAGAGGAGACTGCGGAGACACGGCCACTAAATGCAGAGTGGCGCCTGGACGGGATCTTGGAACAGAGGGCAGGACTCAGGGAGAGAACCCATGTGTTCGGAGCAAAGTAACTCCTGGAGTTGGCAGAGCAGCGTGGGTGCGAAAGACGTGAGCATCGGGGGCACCGGCCCAAGGTATACGGGAAGTCTCTGTGCCATCTCTAGGACTCTTCTCTAAGATTATTCCCAAATTTGGGGATCCCTGGGTGGCTCAGCAGTTTAGGGCCTGCCTTCGACCCAGGGCATGATCCTGGAGACCTGGGATCGAGTCCCTGCAGGAAGCCTGCTTCTCCCTCTGCCTGTGTCTCTGCCTCTCTCTCTCTCTCTCTCTCTCTCTCCCCCTCTCTCTGTCTTTCATGAATAAATAAATAAAATCTTAAAAAAAAAAAAGCTATTTCAAGAGCTTTAACAGTAAAGCATAATTTTGTGACCAATTATGAAATGCAATTATCTGAATATTAACTAACCAAAGCGTAAGATGCTATCTGAGAAACAGCTGGAAGGACCCTAATGGAACAACATGGGTGAAACTGAAATCTATGCAAACTCAAACATTTCCGTATGAAGTATCACTGTTTTCGACCAAAACCTCCGCACGACAGACCCTGGGGGGGTGGGTACCCCTGGTTGGTCAAATTGCACTGAATGGGATTTTCTACTTTTTCTTTATGATGCAAAGTTGAGTTCTCTTTTGCCAATTTCACCCAATAGCCCCATCAGCCTTGTTTTTCCAAAAATGGACATTTTTGATTCACGTGTACTTTGCGTAATTTAATTTCTTGCCATCTTCCTCCAGCCTCTACTCCACGCGGGGCAGGATACCGTGCCCGGGGCTCAGAGCTGTCGATGGAATCAATGGAACCAAGCAAACTCCCTTCTTGCCCCCGGAGGGGGGCTCAGGGTCCCCTGAGGGCTGTGAGGCGAAAAACTGGGGATTTGGGGTCCGAGCTGTGCAGGGGCACGTGGAGCGCTCCGGGCAGCTGGTAGCTCAGAAGGGGGCCACCCTCTGGACCCAGAAAGGAAAGGAAGACTTGCAGAGGAAGGTGGGTGTCCTGGGGAAGGTCTCAGAGGCAGGGGGGACCGGGGAGGAGGCAAGACTGGGCTGGTGAGCAACGCTGGCCCTCAGCCCTCCCTCCCCACATCCCCCCCCCCCCAGAGGCACATGGTGGGTGCCAGGTGGTGGGTGAGGTTCCTGCCCAAGAATAACCACCTCCCCAGTGAAGCTTCCTGTTTCGTCCTGCTGGGAGCCGCTCCCTCCCTGAGCCACAGAAGGTGTCATGCGAGGTCTGTGCGCTGGGCCGGCCCATGAGAATGTTTTCTTTTCAATGTCTTTTTTTTTTTTTTTTAATTTTTAAAATTTTTTCTAAGTTCCATTAATTAACATAGAGCGTATTATTAGTTTCAGAGGTAGAGTTCAGTGATCCATGACCAGTTGCATATAGCACCCAGTGCTCATCACATCCCCCGGGCCCCCCTCCCCTCCAGCCACCCTCAGTTTGTTTCCTAGAGTTAAGGGACACCTGGGTGCTCAGTGGTTGAGCATCTGCCTTTGGCTCAGATCGTGATCCCAGGGTCCTGGGATCGAATCCTGCATCAGGCTCCCTGCATGGAGCCTGCTTCTCCCTCTGCCTCTGTGTGTGTGTGTGTGTGTCTCATGAATAAGTAAATAAAATCTTAAAAAAAAAAATAAGTCAGAGAGGGAAACAAACCATATTAACTTCTATTAAAATTAGAAAAGAAAGAAGGATATAATAATAATCAACATACGATCATGAATCCAGCCTGGATTCTACTCATCTTTTTTTTTTTTTCTACTCATCTTTATACCAAAGCAGGAGTCAACATATTTCTCCTTCCTTCCTGCCTCCTTCCCCTCTCTCCTCCTACAGACGCATGCACGCCTCCGTCTCAGAATCACAAGGACCCTGAGCCTCCTCACCTCCACCCAAGCCTCGCTCTACCTTCCTTCCGACACCTTCTGAATGTCGGGCCAGGGGTGGGCACCTGGAGCCACCAGGACCAACAAGGCAGCTCAGTCTTGTGAGCAAGCAGGGACGAGAAAACACCCGATGGTCGAATCTGGAAGCTGTGCGGCACGAGAAAGAAGACAGGATCCGGCCTGCCGTCGGGTGGTCCAGTCAACGGCGTCCACCGCCTTACAGTTCATCAGCTCCGCCTGCACCCCGAATCAGCCTACAGGTAAGTACGGACAACATCCTTACGGTTCCAGAACCCAGATCAAATGCCACAAGTCTCGAAACAGAAGACGTAGCGCTGCCAGAAACTGGGAAGTGGAAGAGGAGACGTGGCAAGAGGCAGACCACCCCCCTCATGGGACAAAGTGGGGAGGCAGGAAATCCCGGGTCACCACTACTTGGAGTCCCGAGCTGAGCCATCGGTGTCAACTGCAGGGAGCTCCCACCAGCCCCCCCACAAGGGCTTCGGGGAGCATCTGCCTCATGTAACCGTGGCAGGTGCTCCGCCCTGGGCGGGCGCGGAGACCAAGATGCCAGGCTCCCCCTGGCAGCGGATGGACAGTCCCAACCGCAAAACGTTGTCCTGCCTGCACTGGGCAGCACCGCGATGGGCCAACTGAAAATATTGCCAACGTGGAGTGGAGCGGATTCTAGAAGCAAGAACCACAATGTACGGGGGGCCCGCTAGCCGCTCGGCCAGATGGAGGGGCTGCCCCTGCAGAGGTGGAGAGGGGCGTGTGCAAGACTCTTGCTCTCCCATAAATACCGCCTGATTGCTTTAGTCACCTGCATGCGTGACTTTGTTCATTTTCTTTTTTTTTTTTTAAGATTTTATTTATTTATTTATGAGAGACACAGAGAGGCAGAGACACAGGCAGAGGGAGAAGCCCAACGTGGGACTAGATCCGGGGACCCCGGGATCACGCCCTGGGCCAGCCAGGCATCCCTGTTCATTTTCATCCTAAGGGCCGTTGCAAAGGTATGGAAAGGACTCCGACATAAAAGAACACGGTCACTATTCAATTAAGGGACCGGCTACAAGCTGTCATTTTATTTTTTTTATTTTTTTATTTTTTTGCAATGTTTTCCCCTTGCCACATGGACTTTGGTTCCAAAGGCGTCCGGCTCGGGACAACAGAGCTGCTGCATGTTCTTCGAGGAGACCAAACCCCAAACCCTGACGTCCTCCGAGGCCACATAATTGCAGCTTAATCCCAACAAAGGCCCGAATTTCCGTTGACCTGACAGCGGGCGCCACCATGTGGCAAAGACGTCTCTGCCACCCAGGGCTCCCGACGGCTGCCGTCGGGTTCCCAGGGAATTTCTGATTTCGTGGGGTTCGCCCCCCCACCCCCCTGCACGGTTGGTGCCAGCGGAGGGAACTCCATCAGCCTGCCTCTAATTCACAATTTTAGGATTCACGTGATTCAAACCCGCACAAAACAGGTCCCCGGGCCCGCTGATGCTACTTCTGAAAAATCCTTGAGCTTCTGGCCCCCACGTGGCCGGTGTATTTGCAGATGAAAGGAGGCCACGGAGCTGGCTGTGATCTATGATTATTTGTTTTATATTCAGGATCAACAAAAAGCCATAAAAGGAGTCATTAGAGGATTCCATTTTCCAATTCGCTACACTTGCCTGCTCACCTTCAAAATCTAATCGATAATAATGAGGGAGACTTAAGACAAGTTCAATCAAAAGTTCAAGTCTTGCTGGTGGTTCTTGACATCGCTTTTCCGCCTCTGGTCGATGAAACCGTGGATCGTGTTCTGCGGTGTGGCGGCCCACGTTGTCTTTCCGTTGGCCACAGGATGACGTGAGCCTGCCCCGCCAGCTCCCCGGCACTTCTTTGGCCTCTCCAAACCCTTCCCGTGGCAAAAAAAACCACTCCATTCAGGTGGATCCCCCCAACTGCCGATGATTCCCGAAGTGGGCCTTGCTGCCCTCAGCCTCCCAGAGGGAACGTTCAGGGGGAACAGCAAGTGCAAACGTTCCCAGCTCCTTAGGCAGATCTCAGGTTAGATGGCACTTCCTCCAGGAAGCCCTCTGGACCTTTCCCATGGGAGTCAGACGCACCGACAGATGGGGTCTTCCAGAAAAGGAAATCAAGTTCAACGTGGCGTGTTGGGCAGCCTGTCAAGCGTCTCTGATGAGTGAATGTTCAACCTCATTTGGGGGTAACATCAGGGATTCAGTGACCTTGTCCCAACATGGCCAGACACCTGGCTAGCTGCTGGGGATACGGCACTGAGGAAGTCCAATCAGGTTAATCCTCTGCTCAGACCCACTCCCATGGAGTGGCTCCTGTCATGCTCAGAGCAAGAACCAAAACCCTTCCAGCAGGCCAACAAGACTCCATCCCCTTTCCTCTCCTCAGCTACCGGGCCAGCCAACCTCCTGCACCTCCTCACTGTCCTTGAGTAATGCAGGGCCTTTGCACATGCTGTTTCCTTTGCCTGCAATTTTTCTCTCCATATAACTGCATGGCTCACACCCTCTCCTCCTTCAAGTCTTTGTCTAAATCTCATGTCCTGGTTGAGGACTTTTCCGCTGTCCTATTTGAAGTTGCACCCCATCCCTAACCTGAGTCCTGACCCCTCCTTACCAGTTAGTTTTCTGGTAGATCTTATAAGCTCTGACATACTATATAATATACTTATTTATTACTCCATGAGGCCAAGGAGTTTTGTCTTTTCACATGATAGGTCCTCAATAAAAAAATGAGGAGTGCATGAACGAGCCTGACCTGCCCTCACGGACCTCCAAGTCTTGCAAGAGATAGGCTCTGACCAACCTCACAAACGGCTATTTCGATTTGTAATGGTGCAACAATAATCGTGCAACGGGGAGGAGGTGCGGGCTGCCCTGGATGCACCTGAGGCTCTGCAGGCAGCCACATCTTGGCCCCAATCCCCACCCCGCTCAATTGTCAGGATACTTGATTTGAACCTGGACCTATCTGTCTTATGTCCTCCCTGCAAGCCAGAGGCCAGAGGCACCTGTTCCGCCCCGGCTCTCTCTGAGAAGCCAGCATCTGAGGACACAGCGGAGAAGACAGTGAACACCAGATTTCCTTTCTTTAAAAAAAAAAAAAAAAATGTAAATTAAATTGCATTTTGAGCGTTACTGGAAATGAATACCAAAAGAGCAGTGCTGCCGTTTTGCTCCCGCATTAGAATCACTAAGCGAGGGGCTAAGCTGGGTAATGAACATAAAGGCTACCTCGTGGAATGTGGGACTATAAAAATTTTAGATATTTCAATAAAACCACATTAATAGGGTCTCATATTTCCTGCAGGATTTAAAAGCACACAAATACTCCGTCTTTGAAAAATTGTCCCAAACAGTTGAACGTCAAAGCCGGTGGGACCCCTAAATGAAGTTTGTTTCCAACAGGCGCCACCTGGTGTCGCAGCTTATTGAACGCTTTCGGGTGTGAAATGTCTGAGGTCATCAGGTCAGTTCTTTCTGCGGAGAAAAATAATCTTGAATCATTCAAAAGATTCCATGACTGCCTGTCTTTAAGGACGCACTTCTCACATGCCATTTGGCAGAAGGATATTGGGCTCACCCCCTTCGTCCTAACCGGAGGCCAGTTTGGTTCCAAATATACTCGAATCCAAGTGACTGCTTGGACAAGTCACAGAAAGATCGGCCTTTTACAAAACCCACGTATACACTAGTCACCTGCTCGTGTACATGTTAGAAGCACGGACATAGCTCGACCTCTTCATCAGCCATGGGCAACTGAACTTGGTTGGTTGGGGCCTCAGTTTTCCTTATCTGTCAAATGGTGAGGATAAATTGCCACCTTAGATGATGCGCGTGAAATCCCTTAGTGCTGCCTCTGGCACATAGTAAATGCTCAATGCCTGATACTTATATATTAAATCAAGGGGTGGGGGGAGATGGAGCAATTTTCAAAGGGCTATCAAATAATCCCATTTCTAGTAACAGTAATAAGTAACAGCATTGGCATAGACAAACATCAGAACACATAAATTCCAGGACGCCTGGGTGGCTCAGTGGTTGAGTGTCTGCCTTTGGCTCAGGGCGTGATCCTGGAGTCCCAGGATCGAGTCCCACACTGGGCTCCCTGCGAGGAGCCTGCTTCTCCCTCTGCCTGTGTCTCTGCCTCTCTCTGTGTGTCTCTCATGAATAAATAAATTAAATATTTTTTAAAAAGGAAAACATAAATTCTGGATTATTAGAGGTGTCCCTCTCTAGAGGAGGGAGTTTCACTTTCTTTACCATAGACTTACCTGAGGCTTGCTTTTTTAGAAAGACATAGTATGCTTATAATTTTAAAATTAGGAGGTTTTTGGTATTGTGGTAAAATATGCAGAACATAAATTTACCACGTTAACCATTTATTTTTAAGTGTGTAATTCAGTGGCGTTTAGTACATTCACACTGTTACGCAGCCATCACCACCCTCCACCTCCAGAACTTTCTTATCTTCCCAAACTGAAACTCTGTTCCCATTAAACCCTCCAACCTCCTCCCCCAGCACCTTGCCCCAGTCTACTTTCTGTCTCTGTGGATTGGACTATTCTGGGAACCTCCCAGAGATGGAATCATCTACTACCTGTCCCTTTGTGCAAAATGTGGGTTTTTAATGTAAAAAAAATGGAAGTGCTAAAGCACTATCTCTGTCCTGTATAAAGCCCTCAACCACTGTACTATTCCGGAAGCTCTAACAGAATAGATCATGGACCTCTGAGGGCCCCAAGCCCCCTCCAGGGGTACAAAGGGTCAAAAAGACCTAATATACAATGAAGTTACTTACTTTCCACAGGCCACGTGATGTGTGATGTCACCCAAGACCGAACAAACGGCAGAGATGAGCATCCCTTTCTCTTTTCTTAAGACACTAAAGACAGTTACAGGGAAGCCTGGGTGGCTCAGCATGATCTCGGGGTCCTGGGATCAAATCCTGCATTGGGCTCCCCACAGGGAGCCTGCTTCTCCCTCTGCCTGTGTCTCTGCCTCTCTCTCTGTGTTGCTCATGAATAAACAAACAAAAGCTTTTTTTTTTAATAAGTAAATAAAAATAAAGACAGTTACAAAACAGTGAAAACACTGCCAGTCTTCTCATCCAATTTCTTTTGGTTGGGGAATTTTGTTATTTACAATGAAAAAAAAAAGTAGGTATTCATATTCATATCAACATATAAAAAATTATTTTTCTTTTTGAACTAATAAATGTTGATTGTTTTAAACCGAACGATGATAAATATCAATAAGCATGACCCACATAAGCAAGAATTTTTGAAGACCCTGAATGATTAATCAATCGTTAAGAGTGTGAAACGATTCTGAAGCCAGAAGTATTAAGAATGGCCACATTATGGTAACCTTTCCAATGATGAATGGTGCTTGCGTTGGCGTGGACCGCCAGGCGTTTTTCTCTGTGTAGATGACCTGTCAGCGTGTAAACGTCTCACATGTGAGTCACACTTGTCTCCGGGCACCACATCCAGTCTCCTATAATCCAATTATCTCCTCTGCCCATCCTCACCCCTCTACCCACACATGCCCAGAAAACCATTCAAACACTCCAGACTAAAACTCTCTTGATCCTAACTACCTCTTCTTCTTCAAAATACCTGCCCCACCCACATAGCAGCCTGTGAAACTCCTTTCACTTGGTACAAGGATACATAAGGGACAATAAACTAACAGGAGTTGAGCGTGCATTACGTTCATTGCCACGGGTAGATGCATGCTTATAAGCAGTGACTCAGTGGATAATCTCATAGGTAGGAGGTTGTTGAGATAATTCTACGAGACCATCTTTCTGTCATTAAGAATTGCTGAGCTGGAATAAATTATGTATATTTGCCCATCCACCCATCCATCCTTCCATCCATCCATCCGACCAACAGATATTGAGGAAGAGCCACACTCTGGACTACGCCCACAGGAAACACCAATAAAATAAATTCCTTCCTCCGGGGAGGCCCCCTTCAGGTGGGCAAGACCAGCAAACAAGGACACACTATAATGGCAGGTGGTACTGAGTTTCATAAGAAAAAAATTACAGCAGATACAGACGTAGGGAGGCTGGAAAGGCCCTGGGGCAGGTGAAGTATGAGCACCGGGGTGAAGTCGGGGCCGGGGGCAGACTACCTGGGATACAGTGTGACCAGGCCTCGAGACAGCACGGGTACCACTGCAGCAGCAAGAGGAAGGTGCCCAGAAGTTTCCAGAAGGAGGACCAAGGCCTCTGTCGCTGCCACAGTAAACGAAGGAACAAGAGGAGAGGCCAGGGCTCAGGGCCATGGCAAGAAAGCGACAGGAAGTCTGTGGAGGATTTGAACAAGGACGGGGGTAAAACTCTCTCATTTTTGGAGTTCCAACAGGCATGTGGAGGAGATTCAGCCGAAGGACTGAAAGTTAAACAGGGAAGAAGGGAGACAGGAAGCTGCCCTCCGGGTGAAGAGTGGCTTGGCCCGGGGGACAGCAGCGGAGGTGACAGGAGGCGGCTGGGTGCCCAGAGGCTTTGCAGGAACGGAGGTCCCGGGTTTGTTCTTTGCTGGGATGAGGAAATGAGAAAGTCTCCCCGACGGCTGAAGAGTCTGGCTCCTTCAGAGGAGCGGGGAGGGCAGAGGCTGTGGCGGGTGCTTTAATGGGGCGCGGGCCAATGCCAGAGGCATCCAGGTGCACAGGTGCGTGGCACAGATGTTTGTGCACGGCACAGGTGTCGGTGCGCAGCACAGGTGTCGGTGCACGGCACAGGTGTGGGCGATCTGTGGCACAGGTGTGGGCGATGTGTGACACAGGTGTCGGTGCACGACACAGGTGTTTGTACGCACAGGTGTTGGTGCACAGCACAGGTGTGGGCGATGCGTGGCACAGGTGAAGGTGCACGGCACAGGTGTGGGCGATGCGTGGCACAGGTGTCGGTGCACGGCACAGCTGGGCTCTCGGGCAGGGCTGGAGGCAGTCCTGACATGGGACAAAGGTGCCCGGAGCTCTGAACCCGAGGGCCCTGACGTGTGTGGGAGGCATGGAGGGAAAGGACCCATCTGCTCCTACAATCCCTACCCGCAGCTGCTGGGAGGTGAAAGGGAAAAATCCCCGGGGGCTGAGGGTGGCAATTAGTCCACCGACAAACTGGGAGGATGCCTGTCGGGCCCTTAACTCAAGGACATTTTAATTACGACTATGATGAGATTACAGTTGCCAGTTTGAAGCTATTTTAGGTCACTTAGAATTCCAAATCGAAAGTCCAGGGAGGCGTAGGTAATTTCTCACCCTGGTGTAAGAATCACTTGGTGTGCCTGTTAGACACGCAGGCTCTCAGCCCTCCTGCAGCCCCACCGACCAGAATTGGGGGCGGTGGGGGGTGGCAGTGGGGCTGGGAAATGTGATTCTGAGGGGTACAGCCTGCAACAGCCATAGAAATTCAGGCATTTGATGTGTGCGCAAAAGTGATGAGGAAACCTCACTAGGTGAATAGGGGTGAAGGGCAGTAAGGAAAAAAAAGTGATCTTTTTTTTCTTCTTTGATATGACTTTTTACAGACTCAGGGGTTGGGAATCTTGTCACCCTGCTTCTCTGGCCCATTTTATCCATCGTCGTCCTAAAACATAAATCTGATACCACCATCTGCCCAAATACGGTCAAAGTGCTCTGGCAGGTGCGCTCGGGCCAAGGCCCCGAATCCTTGAGATTTAAAACATCCAAGTCTGGCCTGAACTCCAAATTTGTCCCGGGAGCCATGGTTCTTCACTGGGGACATTTTGCATCCTAGGGACATTTTGGATTGCCTGAAAGCGGTTGGGGTTAGTACGAGGGGAGGGGTGCCCCTGGCATCCAGTGGGTGGAGGCCAGGGAAGTTGCTGAACCTCCTCTGCTGCACGGAATAGCCCCCGCAACAAGAAGGATCTGGTCCCCAAATGTTGATTTAAGACCTCAGGTCTGTAGCCACGCGGGTGTCCATTCAAGTCTGTAAACTCCAAGGGCTCTTCCGTTGTTAAAGCACTTTACTAGGCACGAGGCCGCGGGGACGCGATTGCACCATCACGCGCATTATGAAGGGCCGTGGCCTTTCTCCTGTCCTCGCCACTCAGCATCTTCTGTTCACTGCTGGTTTCCTCCCACTATTACACCCTGTCCTAACGGGGTCTGTTTACCAGTTTTCAGCCCATCTTTGGCACTAACACGGAAAACGTTGGCTCCTGGGACACAAATCCCCAGCACCCAGTATGAGCTCCTCATCCTCATCAACAAAGGCCAAAGGCGTGCTGGGGCAGCCGCGGGGGTGGGGGTGGGGGGTGGGGGGGTGGGGGCAGGCTCTGCGGTTTAGCGTCTCCTTCAACCCTGGGGACCCGGGATCGAATCCCACATTAGGCTCCCTGCATGGGGCCTGCTTTTCCCTCTGCTTGTGTCTCTGTGTCTCTGTGTGTCTCTCATGAATAAACAAAATCTTAAAAAAAAAAACAAAAGGTGTGCTGAAGGAAAAGAAACAGGCAGGGAGAGGCCACCAACTTTCACCTCTCCAGATTTGATTCTTTTTCCTTCGAATCATTTGGTTTTCAGGAGAAAAGTGGGCTCGCTTTCTTAAGAAAAAATTCAATAAAACAGCTCCCATCAGCCTGCACTAGTGTGGATTACATGCTCCTTTTTATATACGGGCATACAAACACCAGCTTGTGCACGTATCTTACAGACAGAAACAATGCAAGGATACATCAAAACCTATTTTGGGGGGATGCCTGGGTGGCTCAGCGGTTGAGTGTCTGCCTCTGGCTCAGGTCGTGATCCTGGATTCCTGGGATCGAGTCCCATTGAGTCCTGAGTCCCATTGAGTCCCGAATCATCCTCCCCGCAGGGAGCCTGCTTCTCCCTCTGCCTGTGTCTCTGCCTCTCTCTGCGCCTCTCATCAATAAATAAAATCTTAAAAAAAAAAAAACTTTTACATAACACAATTATATTAAGGGAGGAAAAAAGGCAAAGCAGTATTTAAAAATGGAAAACAATGAACCTAATGGGATCTGGAGTTGTTGGCGAACGTACAGATAAGGAATTTCAGGCTTCTAACCCATGCTGTATCCTTGAGTGGAATTTATTCAGTAGAGAGTCTCCAGTAAGGACTGCTAGACACCCCCACTCCCAAAGTTTCCAATTCAGCAGGTCTAAGGTGTATTTCTGACAATGTGTAAAATTTCTAAGATGCCTTTGAAACATGCATTTCCCAGTGATGATGATTTTGCTAGTCCGGGGCCACAAGTTGAAAACCAGTTATTTAAAAAAAAAAAAGAAAGAAAGAAAACCAGTTATAAACAAGTGAAACTTAAAAGCACTTGAAATCTTCACTTAGAATGTTGGCATTGTGACTTACTTGCTACACGTAGTAGGATAAATCAAGTTATGTTGGTATCAGAAAGCCAAGTTTTCAGAAAATCAAATATAAGATCAAAGAAATAACCTTATTTTAAATTAGTTAGAAACTGAGTGCCCTGAGTTAGGGCACTCAGGTGGCTCAGCAGTAGAGCGTCTGCCTCTGGCTCAGGGCGTGATCCTGGGGTCCCGGGATCGAGTCCCACATCAGGCACCCCACAGGGAGCCTGCTTCTCCCTCTGCCTATGTCTCTGCCTCAGTCTCTCATGAATAAATAAAATCTTAAAAAAAACAAAAAACAAAAAAAAACAGTAATATAGAAGTGCCTGGCTGGTTCAGTCAATGGAGCATGTGACTCTTGAGGTCAGGGTTAGGTTCAAGCCCCCACGTTAGGCATGGATTACTTAAAAATGTTAAAATAAACCAGAGGCACCTGGGTGGCCCAGTCGGTTAAGAGTCTGCCTTTGGTTCAGGTCATGATCTCAGGGTCCTGGGATGGAGCCCCAAGTCAGGATCACCACTCAGGGGAGAGTCTGCTTCTCTGTCTCCTCTCTGCTCTTCCCCAGCTCATACTCTCAAATAAATAAAATCTTTAAAAACAAAACCCCATAGCAATAGAATTCATTGAAGTCCCCCCCCCCCCCTTAAAAAAGGTGTATATATCCTCATTCTCTAGGTTAAGAAGTCCTGGGGGTTGAAGCAATCCAGGAGTAATGAGCATCCTTATCGCCAAATCACCATTTCTAATTATCATTTCCCACAAAAGGAGCCCAGGATCTTCTGAGAAGTTAACTCTCCAGGTCTTGGTCAGGAAATGGTCAAGATGAGCTCAGAAGCTAAGAAGCCTTCAGGCTGTTGTTCAAAACACACTAAGCCAACTTAAAGGAGCCCCTGTTGGCCAGACAGGAGACTCTGAGCATCAGAGTGATGCCTGCAATTGCTTAAAACTCATGGAATGTATACGCAGTTCCTCAGAAAAAATTCAGAAGTTCATACATTCACCAGTCACGTCTAGGACCAGACTTTATTCTCAAAGCTGATTAATCAAGGGGCAGAATCAAGTTTTATCGTTCAAGCTGTATTTCAGGGTAATCGAATCACAAGTGAGGTCTTCTGTCCAATAATAATAATGCAGAAGAAATTATGGAATTTTTAAATCACCCTTTGCAATATTCTTAATGTTTATCCAGTGGCTGCTAAAACCCAGAGGAGAAAAGTTGATGGAGAACTTTATTACGGCTGGATAGTCTGACATCTGAACCCATGATCAAATTTAACATGCATACAGTTGGAAAACCAAACTATGTGTCCAGAGGGGATGTGATTGGGAGCATATAGATTCCTCCTCTCCAAAACTGAGCTCAAATCTACTTTAAACCTCTCGATTGAATTTATCAGTTCAAAGGACATCAGAGAGACTGGAGAAAGTTAGATGAAGCCACAAATACACAATAAACCCATCGAATGTGTGAATTTCTACAGGACCAAAGACCCACCCTCTTCAATAAATAAAATGTTGTAAGGTTGTAAGGTGTGTGTGGAAAGGGTAAGTAGATTAAAATACTTAAAAAACCAATCTAGGGGCTCCTGGGTGGCCCAGTCGGTTAAGTGTCCGTGTCTTGGTTTCAGCTCAGGTCCTGATCTCAGGGTCCTCGGATTGAGCCCTGAGTCAGGTTCTGTGCTCAGTATGGAGTCTGCTTAAAATTCTCTCTCCCTCTGCTCTTTCTAAAATAAATCAATCTTAAATTTAAAAAAATTTTTAAAAAAAGGATCTTCTAAAACCAATTTAAGGGCATCTTGTTTAGGTCCTGAGGAGAAGCCACCTCTGAGACAACCAGGGAACATTGTCATGGAGGTTGGTTATAAGGAATCATTGTCCATTTAGCTGTGTGTGATCATGAAAGCTCTTATCCATTAGGGATACATACTGAAGTGTAAAATGAAACTGTATCACGTCTGAGATTTGCTTTAAAATACTCAGGGGAGAAGAGTTGAAGTGATGCAAAATACTGCTGGGGAGCACAAGGATTCATTACACTAACCTTTAAGTAGGCTTAAAATTGTACTTATAAAAAGTCAAATAAAACAAAACCAGAAACCAGGGACACAATAAAGACCAAAACCCAAGACTGCAAAACACCAAATCTATATTTACATCCACATATAATAACATAACTTTAAGCTGAAATATATCATAAATAAAACAAGTAATGTCTACTGTTTGACAAGTATCAACAATTAAAATAAATCAAACTGGAATGAAATAAATACATAAACAAAAATCCAATGGATTGTACCTCTATTATATGTACTGTTGTCTCAAAAGGAAAAAAAACATACAAAACCAGTAGTATCCCAATAGTTAATACTGATGGACCAAAAACAAAAACAAACAAAAATTTTGGAGTACAAGGGCTGTGAAAAAAAAAAATGGACATTTTTATGCATTCAGAAATTCAGAAATGTGGTTAAGAAAGGAGAAATCTGAAAGCCCCCAAAATTTCAGTATGACATGAATTGACTTGTTTTCAGATAGATTTGGTGATTTTTTTTAAATACAGGTTTAAATTTCAGCCCTCTATTATCTCGTATCCCCTTTTAAGATTTACATTTATAGTCACAGCAAGCTTTCTGCAACACTCATTGGATTAGGCAAAGATCAAGTCAATCATCTTGCAAATGTGTTAATCTTCAAAAATAGGCTATAAAAGTGCAAAACTATGAAAACAAAAATCTAGATTATGTACATATGGCTCAGCTTGTGAACAGGAAAAAAGGTAAATAGTGTACACTTTCCTGATACAAAGCACTTCATTGCAATGACAGCAGACTGATCTCTAATCAGGTCTCCCTTTAACGTGGGAGTTTAAGACTTCTCTGTCAAGTATGCTTCATGTTACATAATGAAAACAAAAACAAGAACAAAGAAATAAATCAGGATTCTTTTAGGACTTCACTCTTGCTCTAACGCAAAAGGACAGGGCAAGAAAACTTAACAGTGCAAATTTATTTTTGAAAACGGTTTTCTTAATAAAATATTTTGTGGTTGCTAAACCAATGTACTGCTGAATAAACTCAGCCGCGGACAGCGTATTAAGGGAACAAAAGTTTAAAACACCTAGCAAGCCAGCTGGTGGCTAACCTCTCTTTAAAAACCCAAACTACACATGCACTGAGAAAAACGTTGCTGCTCCAAACAACCAAAAACGGGAAGACAACGGAGGTCAAGAAACAGATCACATCTTCCCCATTACCAGAAGGCTCAGCCGGCAGTTCCTTATTCAGAATCAACGTGTCTATCATTAACTCGAATATGTCCACAGTTAACCCAAATGCCGGGCACACCAAGACTCCTAGATACAAACCTAAAATTTACCCGAAAACTTTCATGTCCTTTAAAATTGCTTCCAATATGTGTAATTCACATGTATAATTTAACGTTTATGTTTTTTTTTTACATACTAATTTAAGGAAAAGCCAAGAAAACCTGAATTTTCCAACAAAAATGATTAATGTGATAAAAAATAACTTTTAGGAACTCCACATACAATTTGGTATGTTTACTGCGTATGTGGCTGCTCTGCGGAGGACATGCTTCTCTGTAAACACACACACTTAAAAACCCCACAAATCACACCACTTTTTCAGAAAAGGATCGTGGATCTGGACTCTCCCTCTGTTGACAAAATGAAAATTACAATAAAAGGGCACCGAATTCAAAATGACTGACCACAGTATATGCAGCACATATTCATAGAGGGTCAATACTTGTGTTAACAATTTTGTTAAGACAATAGACTGGGGAAGATTTAACATAATACAAATCATTGAGAATTTTTTTTAAAAACATACATTTTCAACGAAAGAGTACAAATAGGAACTGCTCAAAGTGATGAGCTACATTAGAGAAAAGAGTATGCACAGTATTTGAACAAGCAGGTTTAGAACTTACATATGTACATATTACCTGAGGTGCAAGCGTCATATACTTTCTCCCCACCCACCCCCCAACCCAGATGGTTTCTTTCCAGCAGCGCTCAAGTATGCAAAAGACTCCTCTTCTTATTTGGTCGATTCTAAAAAAAATATTATTCAGGGACAAAATAGAGATTTCCAGTCTCCATTTGTGTACAACCCAACTGTTCCAACTATAGTTTTTATTGCTATTTGGTACAAAAGTTAACAGAACAACTTTACAAAACCGTAGTGTTCCTGGCATGTTACACGCATGGTACGGTCACAGCTTATTTCACAGGCTCCCACCATCTGCTTTTGCCAAAGGATGGACGAACTCAATTTGTGGACAGTACACATCCATCAAGACCTGTGGAAACAAAGGTTCAAGAAGCGATTAAGATAAAACTGAATACGGCCCAGAAAATCTTTAATAGCAAAGTACAATCAACAGAAATAAGGAGATCTAGAAACACAGTGAGTTCCACGTAAGCTCAAATGTTGCAACAAAGGGGCGCCTGCCCTGCTCAGTGCATGGAGCATGTGACTCGATCTCTGGCTTGTGAGTTCAAGCCCCACAGCAGGTGTAGAGATTACTTAAAAATACAATCTTTACAAAAAAGTAATGTTGCAACGAAAATATCAGGACTCTGCATAATGCTGTGCCGCTTCAGAGATACTACTACATACTGAACAGTGATTTAATGAAGAGGATTTTACCAAGAATCAGAATTCATATAAGTTACACTAAGTCTGGCAAAAGCAACTGTCACCGATGAGAAACTGAAAGCTTATATAACATTTGTTCAGCCAACATCTAACAAGTTTTACCAGTGATATTCCCCGCAGTAGACTAGGCAATGAACACGAGTCTCCTCTCCACCCGAGCTAGCAGTGAAGGTGGACACACAGGTGGGGGCCAGTGGGGAGGAATGGAAGGGAACCACTTGTAGGGGGAGCATAATGGTGCAGGGGGCCAGCCCTAGCCTACAGAAAGAGGCTAGGGCTGGACCAACAGGACAGTTAGCATTTACTATTAAAGACCTGCTGTGCCATATGGCACAAGAAATCTGTTACAAATTATCTGTTCCCATAAATTTTCGTTTTTGTTTTAATGGAGAGTGGACTTAACCCCGTTCCTGTCCAACACTTTACTCTCATTCTACTTTCACTACCTGAGGGGAAAAAAGGAGCGTAGGCCTGCGTAAGGCTAATAGGTCCGTCCCTACCTGTCCCACTGGAAACAAGACAGAGAACTCGCACCCTAGACTGGGAGTATAAACGGTGGTCACATGACAGGACAAGGATTTCCATGAGAACTCAAACTGTCCATCAGCCCCCATCTCTTCATGCAATTCATTGGTAAATTAGGCCTAGAATAACTCTTCACCTGGACATCAGGCCCGCTGGCCAAACCTGGGATTAACTAAACTAATAATCACACAACTCTGACCATACTACTTGAGTCTTCTCGATATCTACAGTTATATACACTTGCCATGTGAGGCACAAAGTCAAAATGCACCTACTTGTCCCTGTCCCATTCCCCTCCCCCAACAGATAAGGATGCACAGAGGCTTTCAACAAAGATTAAACAGGAGAGTTGGGGGGTGCGGGGGAAGGGGCACAGGCTTTGGTTCATGCAGACCTAGGACAGAACCAAAAACAGAGTATACACTGGGCAAGTTCAATACTCCAAGTCTTGGTACCCTCCTCTGTAAAGTGTGCACAGGGCCTCCTAACCCAGAGGTCAGCAAACATTTTCTCCAAGGGGCCAGAGTGTAAATATTTTCAGCTTTGCAGGCCGTGTGCTCCCTGTCACAACTACCCAGAGCTCTGCTAATGTGGCACAGAAGCAGCCATCAACAATACATAAAGGAATGGACATGGCTGACAGCCAGTTAAAACTTTATAGACAGAAACAGGTGGAGGGCAGTTTGCTAATCCCTGGCCTGATGCCCCCTGCCGTGGAAAGGATTAAGTGAGGTCATGATTATAAAATACTTCAAGACTGAGCATAAAATAAATGCTTAGTAAATTCCAGTCTCTATTACTATTATTAATATAATCATCATCACTGATACAGACCCTGAGCACTCAAAGTTTTAAAACACTTCAAACCTGGGGTGCCTGGGTGGCTCAGTGGGTTAAGTGTCTGCTTTCAGCTCAGGTCACGATCTCAGGGTCCCAGGATCGAGCCCCACATCGGGCTCCCTGGTCAGCGGGGAGTCTGCTTCTCCCTCTCCTGCTGCCCCTACTCTTGCTGTCTCTCTCTCTCCCTCTCTCAAATAAATAAAATGTTTTAAAAAATAAAAAATTTTAAATAAAACACTTTAAAATTAAAATTAGGTGCACCTGGGTGGCACCATTAAGCATTCCAACTCCTGGATTTGGCTCAGGTCATATCTCAGGGCTCTGCCGAGAGTCTTTCTCCCTCTCCCTCTGCCCCTCCCCCCACTGCGCTCTCACTCTCCAAAATAATTAAACAAATCTTGAAAATAAATAAAATTAAAAGTAATTTTACTTTATATCCTACTGGATAAGCCAGATGGTTTGTTTTCAATCAGATAAAATCAATACATCATATATGCGTTCACCTTTCTTACCCGAAATAGTAAATCAAGTTTTTTTGTCATTTGGCCGATAATGTGCATTCCCAATAAAATTCTCATAGTTTCTCTTTTGTAGCATGCTGCTAGACAAGTGTTGATACGACACAGGCCTTTTTCCTGTTGGGGAAAAAAATGTGGAAAGGTCTTTAGAATTAAGTCCAACAACTGGGAAGATGTATATGGGTTGTCAGAGGTTCAATTTTCACAATTCCTGACTGGTAATGTGATCAGAACACACCAGTTGCATTCATGTTGCAAAGTTACAAGTAAAATGTTTTTAAGTGCCCTGAGGACATGTGCTAGCACAAAATTGTAAGTCACTAAAGCTAAAACAGATCTAAGTACTATGCTGTCACTAATAAGAACTATAAAGTTAAGATCCAGGGTTTAGGCACAGAAAAAAAAAAAGCCCCAAAAAATGGTAGCATAAAATATTTTAAACTTATATACACCATAAACCAAAACTGTGGGGAAGAGGAGAAAAAATACTTTTCTCAGAAAAGGATTTTTATGGGGCACCTGGCTGGCTCATTTGGTGGAATGAGCAATTCTCAATCTCAGGGCTGTGAGTTCAAGCCCCATGTTGGGTGTAGATTACTTAAAAATAAATCTTTAAAAAGTAAAAAAGGATTTTGCTTCTAACACAGAGCCCAGACTCTTCAATTAAAGGCAAAGTTTTGACACCTATCCGTTTTAAGAGCTGGTAGGGAGAAAAATAGGCTGCTTTAATCAAAAGGCTGCAAAAATTAATATTTCATCACAATTTTTATGAAATTCACTGGAGTGTGTGAAAGCAATTGTTTTTTAATTTGCTATCCCTACCCGATCAAATGGCATCAAGCTATCCTTGATAAGAGTATTGTCACCACACAGAACCCTTAATTTGAAATTAATACAAACTGAGAGGCTTAAAATGGATTTCTCCTTGGGGCTGCACAAACCAGCAAGACTTATATCTGACAAAGGAAGTGGTTTAATCAAGTTTGCCAAGTGGGCCAGGTCCCCAGGACACTCTGATCTACCTCTTTATGTGCACAGGTACGCACCATGCACCCCTAAGGGACCGCGGCCAGGAGGAAGCTGGGGTTTTGAAAACATTTCCATGGGGAGAACTCCAAAGTAAATCCACGACTTAAACAATCTATCCATTTAGGGGAAAGGAGTGCCTTTTACGATGCACTTGGCGTTTAACAAATGCTAAATAAGGCAGCAAGAGCCGAAAATCCTAGTTATCAAAACCATTCAGAAGCCATGCACTGGGGTTCGTAGGCTTTCTGTCCCTGGTGTGCGGAGAGCGCCTGCCCCTGGGAGCTCACTGGGTGGCGCACCTGCCCATGGGGGCTCACCGGGTGGCGCACCTGCCCCTGGTGGTTCACCGGGTGGCGCACCTGCTCCTGGGGGCTCACCGGGTGGTGCACCGGCTCGTGGGGGCTCACTGGCTTGTGCACCTGCTCCTGGGGGCTCACCGGGTGGCGCACCTGCCCCTGGTGGTTCACCGGGTGGCGCACCTGCTCCTGGGGGCTCACCGGGTGGTGCACCGGCTCCTGGGGGCTCACTGGCTTGTGCACCTGCTCCTGGGGGCTCACCGGGTGGTGCACCTGCTCCTGGGGGCTCACCGGGTGGCGCACCTGCTCCTGGGGGCTCACGGGTGATACACCTGCCCGCGAGGACCCGATCGCCCCAAACTTGGAGGAGGACCAGAAGCCGAGGTCCGGCTCGGGGAGCAGGGAACCCGCACAGCACGCCCCCGCCCCGGCCCCGGGCTCACCTTCCGCCGCGGGCCCGCAGAAGAGCGGCGCGGGTGTGGCGCGGGCCTTGGGCGGCAGCGCGGCAGGCGGCGGGCACACGCACTCGGCGGGCAGCAGCGCGGGCAGGCCGCGCACCACCTGGTACTTGGGCAGCTCCAGCGCGCGGCGGAAGGCGGGCGCGGGCGGCTCGGCGTCGGGCCGCGGCCGCTTGGCCAGGGGCTCCCCGGGCTCGGCGGGGCGGCCGCTCGGGGGGTCGCGGCCCCGCGGGGCCCAGGGGCGCTCGGCGCAGCCGTTGGCGGCGGCGCTGGCGGGGGGCGCCCGGGGCCTGGCGTCGGGCCTGCGGCCGCGCTCCACGTGCACGGGCTCTGCAGGCCGGGCGGCCCCCGGCGCCCCCCCGGGCCGCGGCGCCTTCAGGTTGCTGGGCGCTAAAGTGCTGGGGTCGAGGCCCGGCGGCGGGGGCCTGGCGGGCGCGGCGGGGCCCGGCTTCCCGCGGTCGCGGTCGCGGTCACGGTCGCGGTCGCGGTCGCGGTCGGCGGGCGCGGCCTTGGCGGGCTGCGCGGGGGCGGGCGCGGGCGCGGGGGCGGGCCGGGCCCGGGGCCGGGGGCAGTGCGCCAGCGGGGCCACGTCCTTGCCCAGCAGCGCGGGCGGGCAGCCGGTGCGCCGACTGCGCAGCGCCGACTTGCTCCGGCAGTTTTTGTGGATGTCGGGGTTGTACTTATGCTCCAGTCTCTGGTGCATCATCAGAACCTCCGGATAAAAGGTCTTGAAGGTACAAAACGGGCAGGTGATCCCTGGGATTAAACTCTTGCTCAGAGAGATGGCCGGGCAGCCGTGAAGAGCCCCGAGGGACAGGTTCAGGGGCTTCTCCTGACAGTCCGCGCCGGGCAGGTGCCTGCCGTCGGCCGCCGTCCCCGCCGGCTGCTCCCGGGCGCCCGGATCCGCGCCGAGGACCGCGCCGTGGGCTGCACCGAGGGCCGCGCCGTGGGCCGCACCGAGGGCCGCGCCGCCGTCCGCACGCGCAGGGACCCCCGCCTCTGTTCTACCCGCGGGCTCCGCGGCCTGGGGGTCGCCCGGCGGTCTCTTCTGTAACGCGTCCAAATACGCAGGGGCAGGAGTTTTGCCTATTTTATCAGTACTGTCATCAGTTGCATGTTTGTTGAAATCCTGAGTATCTTTGTGTACTGGCGAGAGGACAGTGCTGCCCAGAACATTCGGAAACGTAGAGGCCATCCCCTTAAACTGCTTCGAAGGTGGGCTGCCTTTAACATCTTTGGCACCATCAAAAAATCTTTTCAAATTTTTGGTTTGCGCACTGTCGGCGGCTAGTAGTGCATCTTCCATCTCCTGGTTTTTCCCATCGTTCTTGACTTCCGAGGCAAGATCGATCTGTTTGTCCTTATGATGTCTCTCCAAGTGATACCGCAGAGAGGTCTTCTGGGCTGCAGCATAGTCACAGAATTCACATTTGTACGGTTTTTCACCTAAAACGAGAAACGTCACCGTGTCACACAAGTTCTTGAGCAACATCGAAATAGACCTTTGGAAACCAGAATCATCTGCCAAGAGAGAATATAGGGTCTTTCCTTTTCCTGTCTCTCTCTGTAATCTTCATATTCAGGATCTTTCACCAGTTGCTGCTCGCTTTTTATCAAGAAATGTGACAAGTCTTTAATTAAAAAAAAAAAAAAAATAGGACAGCCCAGATGGCTCAGCAGTTTAGCATCATCACCTTCAGCCCAGGGGGTGATCCTGGAGACTCGGGATTGAGTCCTGGGTCAGGCTCTCTGCATGGAGCTTGCTTCGCCCTCTGCCTGTGTCTCTGCCTCTCTCTGTGTATCTCTCATAAATAAATAAAATATTTTTAAAAAATAAAAAATAAGATAAATTTTAAAAATGAAAAATAAAAAAATAGCACATTTTAAACTTATTTGACCTTCATAATAGCTCTATGAAACAGAATATCATTATCCTACTTTTACAGCTAGGAACACAGAGGCACAGAAAGGTGAAGTAACTTCCCTGAAGGTACACAGCTGGGAAGTGGATGAGATGCAGTTCAAGCCCACCCAGCTTCCTGAACCACTACATTACAGCCACTTCGGCCATCTAAATACTAAATATATGCTTGTTGCATTCTAGATCGTAACAATAAAACAATAACACACACACACACACACACACAAGCTGTGGCATTAAAAAAATATTGAAGAGGTTTTAATAAGATGAGACAGTAGTCAGAAACCAAACAAGAAACTATCTTTCAAACAGAAGAGTTCAAGTACAAGGACACTAACAGACTTAAAAGGACAGCTGCCCTCAACATACTACACACTTTTAAAACTATTCCAAGGGTCTAACAAGATAAAAAGTCAAGGCACAAAACTCCACATCAGAATTCTTTGAATACGAATTAAGAAAATCTAGGAAGTTCCTTACCTGTATGCGTTCTGAGATGAATATTGAGGTAATAATTTGAACGGAAAAACTTCCCACAATAACTACATTCTCTTGAGGATGTAAGATGCTTTATTTTTCCTCCATCATCATTTTTATCTTAAAGTAGAAACAAAAATATTTACGTAAGAAGACAGCTCAAGGACACCAGGAAGACAAGCTTACTTGGGGGACCCTGGATGGGAAGATTTTTAGGAAGGCATAAAACTTTTTGTATTAGTGTTGGGGTACATCAGAAAGGACAGGAACACACCAAATGCTGTTTTGGGGGTTGCTTGATGTTTTCTGAAGCTTTTTATGACACATGCGCCCTGTTTTTTGGGTTTTGTTTTTGTTTTCTGAGTACAGAAGAATTTGGTGTCACCAATTCGGTTCCTCCTTTGTTGCCTCCATCACAGGGAAGATCATTTCACAGCCTGACATGCTTGGGCAACTTTCTGATCTCCCGACATGTCTGCAGCAGGCAGGATCTGGCACAGTGAGGCTGGACCTACAGACACTGGCTGGAATAACCAGCTTCTTCTGAGTAAGTGATTTAGAAAACAGAGCCAGTATAAATTGCCAGTTTTCCCAACCACTAGGGAAAAGAAGTGCATCTTGAGATCAGGCCAGCTACCACTAGAGGGTAGCAAGCACAACTTAATCTTTAAAAGAAAAAAAAGGTTTGGCGTTGGGTCAAAAAAAAAAAAAAGTAAGTTTGTGGAAATTTAGCACATTTCAGAAAACAAATTTCATCATTCGTGAGCATTCACGTGGGCAAAACTGTATCTGCGATCAGTCAAGATCTGTCCCCAAATGACAATGGGCTACACTTTATACTTCAATCTCTGCAATGGCCAGGACGCCGTATCTCTGCTGCAACAGCGTCAAGGTCTACTGGGAACACTCATTAAAAGATGATTATACCTCAATACCAGCCCTCCAAAAGACAGTTATGTTCGCTGCAGGTAAGCTACTCGCTCCCATAAAAAAGAACGTTAAAGCTCTAGAGAAACCTCCTCTTACTCAGGATTGAATTACGTGCACTACCATGAGGGCAAGAGAAGTGAGATCATCTCTCAGAAACTGGCCCTAACTAAACTGGCTTTTTTGTCTTGAAAACTGTTAACTCCACTAAAAAAGCCTCTTTTCCCTGCTCCTTGCTCATTCTGCATTTCAAGATTACATATACCTGGTTTACAGATTCTAAAAAACAGCCTATAAGCCACCCATGGGCAGCCTCCTGTTCAACAGACAGAGGACTGTATGATCCCCTCACCCTCAACTCCCCTGAGGAAAACCTCTAGATACCTCCAAACATACTAAAACAGCAGAGACAACCAGTGATTACCAAGACTTAAAAGATAATCACATGCAACAACCACTATTAAACTTACCATAAAGTTGAACAAACATAAATACAAAATAAAATATACCTAGTTTGCCTTTTGTCTTCTTTAAAGTAAATCTAATAGAAAGCCCGGTTGATAGAAAGTAACAGCAAGATAAATCTAGACCTCCACACCATAAAATAAATTTGGGAAAACCAATTCTCTAAACACAGAAGGCCCAGCTTTGTCTTACAATCACACCCAACTAGCTGAGTTTGAACCTTACTGCAATTTCCTACTCCCAAGTATGTGTCAGGATTTATGGTAGGTTACATCACATCCAAAAAAGTTAGGAAATCCATCTATTTTAACAGAAAGGACACAAAATGACCACATACACCTGGTTCCTCCTCCTTTAGCATCACCTCTGATTTTTACAGTGCTAGTTCTTCAAGGACTGCAAACTTTTTACCAGTAGGCTGTTGAAATTCACCTTGCAAGGTAGAAATCAGGGGTCGATGAACCAACTTTGCAAACAGGGAAATCAGGGCGAAGAAAGGTGAAGCAACATGTAATGGGGCCACAAAACAACACAGTGGTAGAACCAGACTGCAGGCAAGTCGTGGCGCTCCCAGCTATTACCAGGCGTTCTAGCCGCCTGCGACCGAGATTTCCACCAGAAGCTTCTGCCCACACCACCTACTGGCAGAACAAGACCCATCATTTCACTTCTTTCAGGGCGCCGGGGCAGCGCCGGGACCAGTCATCCCCCCGTTACCGCATGCCCCCGAACAGGACGCACACTACCAGGACCCCCTGTGAAGACGAAGCCTGTGCTCAAGGCCTTTCTATGACGTCATGAAGACATCATAATGTCATTTTCTAGATCTCTGAAGACTGTAATATTCTAAGTGCTAGGTTCCCTGTGTCCCCTGAAACTCAAACCATTCTAAATACTCAATGTGCACATCGTGTGCTTGGAAAAAGAACCGGGCGCGGGCTTGGAGGATGAAGAGGCCAGCGTATCATCTGGTCCGATTCATCCTGGGGCTCGCTCACAGGTTCTCACAAGCCAGCCGCACACCAGCAGGTTACAGGGAAAGAAGACAGCAGCGTGTGCTTAAACCAAAGACCACGTTTGTGAATGGCAACGTCCCTGCAAGACTAACTCATGTTCCCATCATTCGGTTGTTGAAGATGCAGGGGCTCTTTTAACGGTCTTCGAGTAGCAGAGTCCTTTACTTAAACAAATTATAATTAAATGGATTGAAGCAGCACCAGGTTAAGTGCTGCTGGGCGAGGCGTGAAGCACAGGTGAGCTCCTCCGCCTTGGATAAGAAGAGGTCAGTGAGCCTCCAGCAATGGCTTCTGTTTCCTCCAAGAGCCATTAGTACCTGAGAAATCTGAGCAAGTGACATTTCTTTTAAACCATCTTTGGGGTGTTCACATTCCCTTTACACACAAATGGTCTTAGTTCCTGAACTGCTAACAATCACTAGCACACCAGACAGAGGAGGACAGGGTACCTAGGTAGCACCGCACAGTTTCTCTAAAGGTGCTGGTAATTATTCCAGCACCTTCTGCGGCCACTAGAACATCGTCTGGAATAAGTGTATGAGAGCTGGGTCTTGGAGGACAGGGAATTTGGTTGCACGAAAGGAGAACCTGTTTTTATAGATAAGATCTGGTGTGCCACGAAACTTCAGCGAAGCCCAGGGTCTCCCAACCTTGAGGCCATGGACGCCAGTGTGGGGTCGCCCCGTGCACAGTAGGATGTTGAGCAGCACCCTGGCCTCCACCCCCTGGCCTCCAGCAGCCTGCGTACTAACACAGCTATGACAACCAAAGATCTCTCTAGATGCTACCAGATTCCACAGGGGGCCACACTGCCCCAGGTCGGAAGCCCTGTGTAAGGGAAGACGCCTGTCCTCTGTTGGCAAAACATAAAACACCACGGGTTTTCAGAGGCGGAAGAAACCCTGAGGACAGTCGAGGCCCTGAGAGGTGAAGGGACCTGTTACACAACAGAGCACACTTACCCAAATGGAGCCCTTCCGGAAGTCCATCCTCAGATCCATCTTCAGAACCACCTTCTCGGTCGACGGCTCCATGCTCATCCAGCGTGGTGGGGAGGTCCGGAGAACACGTCCGAGGCTGCCTCCCATCGACGGACATGGTGGGCGACCCGGCGTCGGCCCTCCGGTCCTTCTTGTGCACTCGCGAGTGCAGCACCAGCTGGTGGTAGGTGCGGAAGGCTTTGCCGCATTCCGAGCAGTGGGTCGGCTTCTCTTTGTGACCCGACAGCTTCGGGTCCGCTTCCGCAGAAGGCACTTCACCATTGGAGGGTCTGGGCTTCTCTTTATCTTGGGAGAAGCCCGCACAACCGCTCTTACTGGTCTTGGACTTGCCAGAACCTTCGGAATGGTTTTTACTCGCGTTCCAAATTTCTACGAGCTCCTCTTTTTCCGAACACGAGTCATCGTTGTCAGTACTTCCTTCTTGCCCTGGCTGCTCCTTCACTTCCCGGCACACGGCCACTTTTCCTTTGGTGGCCAACTGCCAGGCCTGGTAGGTGGTGAACGGATCGAGCTGAGGTATCCATTTTGTGGGCTTCTTGACGGTTTCGGGGTGAGATGTGGGTCTCAAGTTTAAAAACTGCAGGAGCTCTTGCCCCGGGGCTGGCATGCCCCCCTGCTGACAGTCTGTTTGTGTACTGCTGGCACCGGAAGCCGTCTCTTTGCTGTGCATCTTCCTGTGATCGATTAGACTTTCCTTATTTGGAAAGAGGAAGCCACAAACCATGCAGATTTTGTAAGGAGAGGAGATGCTCTCGGCCGCGTGCTCCTGCACCACCTCGTTGATGGTTACCGGGCTCTCCGAGCCTTGCTGCAGTTTGCTCTTGGCTCCAGATTTGCCAGTGTGTGTCCGCATATGATTTTTAAGAAACCACGGCTCCTTGAATCTTCTTCCGCACACATTACACCCGTAGGTGAAGGAGTCCTTATGCTTCTTCATGTGGATCTCGACGTCGAAAGCAACTCTGAATGTCTGCCCACATACTTCACAGCTGAATTCTTCATTTTCTTTGCAATTCTTGTCCTTGGGAGGTTCTGTTCTTACTTGACTTTTATCAAGAGGACTAAGATACTCTGCTTCAACGCGCAGAACTGCTGGCTCACAGAGGATAGGCCGATGTTGCATTAAGACGTGTTTATTAAGGTCTTCTGAATGTGTGAAGGTCTGATTGCAAAACATACAGTCCAAGGGCATATATCCTTCTATCTGGATGATACTTTTCTCCTGCGTAGCTCTGAAAGGAACAGCGGTGGTCCCTTTTATTGACACGGCATCATCTAGCTCCATCTGGTTGCCCAGGGAATTGCCAATAACTTCTGGTCCATCCATATACACTAACAGGGATTGAGTGGGCATGTTTCCTGGCACTTTAGGATTGTATATAAAATAAGAATCCGGTGGAGGAATTTCTGGAATTGGAATAAGGCCACTTGTAAGACTTGTCACTCACACCCCCAGCAGCCCTGGGACTTAAAACTAGAACAAATATTTGTTATAAAAGTTCAAAAGAAAGTATATATTCCTGTAGCTTCTTATCTTCAGAAGTCTTAGGAAGCTCGGTGACAGAGCCTCTCACTGGTTCTTTCCACAAACAAGGCAGACAGACTCCCCAATGCTTTGATTCAAATATGAGTCAGCACAAAGCATTAATTCTCTTTGTCTCCACTGAGTGAGTGATTCAATTGAGCAAGAAGTCAATCCCAGCAACCTGGAGACAAGGGATTTCCAAAACCTAGAGGGGGAAAGAAAAACAGAAATAGTTAGCTGCAGCCAGAGAAAAGAGAAGCCTGGTGTGGACAAATCACAGCTGGCCTGCTCGTAGCAGAGGAGGCGCCTAGGTCATCTGCTCCACTGTTAACTAACACAGTGCATCCTGTTAAACATGCTCGTTAATTAAATCATTAGCATTTTATCCAATCAGTATACTTATCAAATCGCTAGATTTTCATCCAGTTAAGAAACTTAGCCCGTGGTCCTTTAATGATTTAAATCTAAAATGTAAAGATTCAGGACAGAAACTGTTAAATTCAGCCAAATACATTCTGAATGCCACTACAATGCACACGTGTAGCCTTATAAACAGGCTCCACTAATCTAGAGAGTATGCCAACTGTGAAAAATGACAATTACAGCACTTTAAGTAAAAATATAAAAGCCAGAACTTCACACTGTCTTATATACAGTCGAGAAACACAAATGCCTAAATGCACCCTCGAAGCTTACACAGGCACTGGGGCCAACAACATACACACACATGAAGCTTTCCTAAAATCCACATACAAAAACTACAGAACACCTTAGAATGATGCTCATCTTGGTCAAGAGAAACCCCCATCATTGTGGTTCACAGAATATTCTATTCCTCAACCCACTGCCCAAAGCCCGAGTTGCTTTTAACAACTTTTCTGCCTTCTGCAGGCGTTAGGGTAGGGCTTCCTTGTCTACACAATAAATAAGGAAATACATACACAAAGCTACTTTGTGAATATACACTTGAAAATAAAACCCTCCACACGGCCAGTTCAACGTGGTCCTCCCATTTTTAACCCACCTTTCACATTCTGCACTGGCCAGGTGAAAAAAAAAAAAAATGGATTCGTTGAATAAATTCAGCTCTGCAGGCTCAGGTTTAGAAGCTAATTGTCATTCTTGAAGAAGAATTAATCTCCAAAACCCCATACCACCCACCCCCCACCTTTCTGGCAGGCACAGAATTGGTTTTAAATAGTCTCAACTACTTTAGCTGAGGTCTGTTAATTCTACCCAACAAAAAGAGTTGCAAACTACTCCCACCACCTTCAACTTTACTTTCTTCTCTCCACTTCCTCAAAGAGCAAGGGCCTGCAGGCTCACAGAAGACAAGGAAACATTTCTTCCCCCTTCTTTACATTCGTAATAAAAGAAAACTCTCAGGCCCCTTGCTATCTTTAGTTTTGAATAAACCAGATCTTTAAGATGAAGCTTTTCTAAATAAGACTGCAGAACAAAGATTAGAGTCAAGAAAGAACATACAGAAGTGTTTTATCTTAATTTCTTAGTTATAATCACAATGGAGGATAAAACACAGGGGGTGGCTACCAGAGTGTTATTAACAGAACACTCCAGAGACCTGAGTTCTAGTTCTGGCTAAGTCCCAGCGTTCAGGCTATCACCACCACATACCCCATTTTTATCTACTTGATGTAGACGGTTAAATGACAGGATCATCCTCAAGAGTTCTAAATTTCTATGGTTAGGGGGATAGATCTTCATTTATGGATAGACCTACTCAAAAGAATACTTAATGCTATCCTAAATCAAGATATTAAATGATATTTGAAAATGTAACTGATAATTTAGGGTCCTATGCAGTCATTTATTCATTCAGCAAATATTTACTGATTGCGAGCATACCGGGTAATATTTTTAATTGAAGAAATTATCAGTACATATTCTAGAAAAGCAGCTCTCAAACTCAGACAACATTGTTTTCACCAGCCAACAGATATATGAAAAACCAACAACTCAATGAATTCTACACCAACTAGAATAGATTAATTTCAATTTGAATAAAGGCTGTCCTCTATGAGGTCCTATTTTTTTGGTTGCAAAACAGCTTTTTAAAAAATGAAAAGAGTGGCAACAGCAAGCAGTAAAGTCTTTTTAATCCCCTAATTTACCAAAACCAAAGTCAGTCCTCCATGTCAGACCTCAACATGAACTGGCTGGTTTTTTAAAGAAATGTTACTACTCTGTGATATTTTAAACTGGGAGGAACTCCAGTTTTCTACAGGTAATCTTTCCCAAAAAGACACCAATCCTAAACTCACTCCTTGAATGAGGAACATGATGTGGGTACATCCTTATTATTTCTCACCCAGGGTAATGGCAAATAACTGGAAATGCCTGTCTTCGAAAAATAGTTTAGCTTCAATTTTTATCTGAGATGTTCAAATGTCTGGGTTAAGGAAGTCATCATCAGCTTCTAATACAAGACCTGAAGGATTAGTAAGGAGGCACAGTGCAAAATAAATAAATAAATAAAATCTTAGCAGAAAGAAGAGCTTCAGTTTTGCTGGGGGTGGGGGGAAGGACAGAGGTCCAGAGATGAGGGGAAGGATGTCCACCTAGTATGGTCAGATGGAGAAGACCACTCTCCCAGGCAAAAAACCCAAGTACTTCTTCCTCCAGGGAAGCTTCTGGCACAGATTCTGATAATCATTAACTGTACCCAACTGTCCTAAGCACTGGACTATCTTGGGTCATAGCCATCCTTACTACTCACCCAGGATATGAAAACCCTGGGCCATTTCTTTGAAGATCCTAGGAAGAGAGAGACCCTGTCCAGCTTGTTCCCTGCTGTCCCCCCATGCCTAAAAGGAGTCTCTGGCCCAGGGTCAGGTCCTCAACCAACACCTAGTGAATAAATGAACAAACACTACATCGTCAGTCCAGGTGTGGAATCAGTACTGCACATCTCTAGCCATGGTCACCAACCATAACTGATCTGGTATTAAAATTAACTCGAAGGCTCGTCAGAACATCGACAAGGCTGGCTCTCTGTGGCTGCCATCTAATATATACCATTCTCTGCCATTTCCAGGGTGTAATTAAAAAAAAAAAAAAAAAGAATCTATTTAATCATACCATGAAGGTGACCAGCACAGAGCAAAACTGTGTCATCTGGTCTGAAAACTACTCTCCCTTTACTGACCCACCAGAACAGAAATGCAGGACAAGCTGGGGAAATCTCTGATAGCAAATGCCTTCAACTCTTGACTTAGAAACTGAATGCAGACTAAGCACTTCCTTAACCTATAAACCAATTATCTACAGCACTTAAAACCAATCTGCTAACAAAATCTAAAATCTTTAGTGACTGCAATAATAAAGACTTTCATACTAACAAAACTCACCAAAAAATAGACATTCTAATCTAATTACTGTTCATAACAGCCATTCCGGTGGAGTGAAGTGAGCACCCCCAAGGCCTTCCCTGAACCGGCGGCGCTCCAGGTGGGGCACACAGAAGCCAAGGACACACCAAGGCCCTGCTGGCAGAGGAAGTTGTCTGTCTTCACAAAGAACTGGAGGAAGGAGGAGGAGATCATAATGCAACCCTACAATCTGAATGCTTTTAGTCGGCAGAAAGTGAGCATTCAGGACATACTAGGCTAACTGCAAGCAGTTGGCAAAAATGTTTTTCAACGTTGAAAAAAATGCTCTTAAACAAAATGCTCTTAAACCTTTAGTCGGGTAAATGACAGCCCTTAACCTTCAACCATTCGCCCCAAGGCACCTGAGGCAAGAGGTTATCGGGTATCACCTCATTTTCTGAGACAATACTAGGGCTCACTTTCGTATTATGATTACTTAAAGACTTCAAAAAAATTTACAACAACATAATCTTTGGGGGAAAAAGTAGGAACCATATTGCTGTAACCACCTGGAATAGAAGTCTAATGCTCTTTAGGCCAGGTCTCCTGTCGGTTTTTTTTGTTTGTTTGTTTTCCTTTTCAAAGCAGATCCGCATTTGAGAGTAAAGCTCCCATGAATTCGGCCACTACCTCTAGATTTTGAAATTCGCAAATATTACACAGTATACGACGCTTCATGAAAAACACAGCAATTTGTGCTTCAGCACAACACATTAGAAGTAAACGCCACCTTGGTGACAACTGTTGCAACTCAGGAGTAGTTCCTTATAGCCAAGTGTGCTCACACTGTTAACCTTTAGTGACCGCACAGCCTCTACTTCAGTGGAACAGGTTATCTTACATTTTTTTATATGGAATATTTATTACCCTATTATGGAGCAACAGGAACTCAAAGTCCTCAAAAACTGTCAAAACATATAAATATTCTATTTATAGCCAAGTAATTTGCAGTATTCCTGCAAACCTACTTTTTCCCTCCGAGTCACTTAAGTGTCCAAATAAATGATCATTAAAATATTTAGCCCAAACAAACTGCTGGTCTCCGGCCAATTCATTTGTACCCTTTAAACAGCAAAATTATCTCCAAGATCTGGTCAGGAAACTTACAGTTTTTTCTATAAATGTTCCTTCTGTAGGTCACACATACTGTTTCTTGTCTTAATCCGACCAGTGAAGAGAACTGCACATAGGAAGCCACAGTGGCAATCCAAACCTGTAACTTTAAATCCTTTAACACTATTTCAAGGAAATCACCAAGGTCACACCCATGAGCTAAATGGTCAACCCAACTTTCCTAACATAGCCGTGGAAAGATGTTGAAAAGTGAAAGAAAAAGATTAAAATATTCAGAAGTTTACGTTCAACATCACAATCTAAACTATTCAAAAGCAAATGACTCTTCAAAGGCAAAGCCCGGGGACAGATCCAGATCCTGAACACTGTTAAGTGTTCAGTCCCAAATACGATTAGAGACCAAAGTACCATAGAAAAATATAACCGTATTAGTATATTTGAGCCTCAACACTAACAACTCTGATTCATTCCAAAGCAATTAAGGTCAGTTAAAGGATCCTAATGTGAACACGAAGCACCACATATTAGTTTTAGTTTCAGTATTATCGATATTCACAGATACTGTGGTCTGTGAACCGGCTCTTAAAAATTCCAGCCTGACCGGAAAAAGAGAACTCTAAGGGAAATGAATAAAAAAATAATTTTCTTTAAAAGCAAGATTAAGCACTGTTATGGGTCAGGTTCCACTATTGCTACTTAACCAGTACTACCTTCAATACTTTGAAAAGATTTTAGACAGGACTGACACCAGAAAGAAGATTTCGACAAACTAAAACAGTAAACTCTTCTATCTTTACCTGTATTCTTTCGCTCCCCACAAGGAAAACACCCTGTGTATGCACACACACGCAGCTAACTGGAGATACAGATAAAATAACTATAGCCATCATACTACACCAATACCCTACACACCTACACTTCTTTTTCAACAAGGCCAAATGGTGAGTGTTCTTAATTATACCCAATTTAACTAACCCGATTAAATATAAACATGGGCACTGCCTTTTAAGGCATGAGCTCTTTCTTTAGCAACATTTAAATAATCCCCTCCCTATCTCTGTTGAGTAAATACTAAAGTTGTATGTCTGGCTCTTCTAAGTCACCTGTTTGCTTTCAAAATTAAGGGGGGGAAAAAAAACTCCTCTTTCAATTAATACATATAATCACTGTTGAGTCGATTTATATATTTATATACTGAACTAAAAACAAAGCTTATCCGCAGAGTTAAAAAAAAAAAAAAAACGCAAACACACTTCTTCTGGCATAACTGAACTGTTCTGAAAAGTTACCTTGATTTTGACACAGGTAGGAAAAATAACAACACGTAGTTCTCCTAATGCTGATGCAAGAACAAGATGGATCTGGACTCTCAATCACCAGTCCATAGAACTGTATTTTAAAATTCAAGAGGTTTCCTGACACACTAGAAACTAATGAACAGCAATACACAAACCACTGCGGAACCCATTACAAAACGGGCATCTGACTCCAGGGTGGGTAGAGGCTCTTCTGTACCAAGTGAAGGAATGTGGAGGTCAAAGAGAACTTAGGTGAAGCCTTCAAGAACAAAAGCTAAGGAATTTGAGCGAATTCTTCTCATTTAACTTACCCAGCTGTCTTCTCAGGTTTAGTAATTTTATTTCTCAACTTTATCATAAAATTACCAAACTGGCCCCTAATTTCCAGTAACTCAGTTATGTAGTTACCCGGGGCAGGAAGTAATGGGGATGTTAAGAACAGTCAGTCAACAAATGTTCAAATGTAAAGTCGTTAATGAGCATTCCAATGTTCAGCATAAAAGGGTAGCTTGTGGTGGCAGCTGGATGACAGGGGCTGCCCCACTGTTTATTTGGAAGATAGCTTTATACAGGAATTGAGCTTGCTCATCACAAACGGCAGATTTTAGGAAAGGATGGTCCCTGTCCCACTTCCTCAAAATCAGATTTCTATCTGCTCTCATGGTCTCAATTCAAAATCCTGTGCCCCACACACCACTGGCAAATTTGCCTAACTAGATGATCGGCTAGAGAAAAATAATCCAGATCACCGTCTTCCTTAAAAAGCCAACAAACTTAGTAAGTTTTTTTACACTGCCCTCCAAGGGAGGCCATTTGGTTATAACGATCAAGCTTCCCTCTCCCAAATTTCAGAAATTTCCTGCTGTCTTTGTGTCAATCCTTCTTTCTTCCACGTGCATCTACACCGGTTAACACCCCTCCCCCTACAAAATCTGGAAATGAGGTGTACAGATCGACATCCCACCACAGACTCAGGCGTAGTCTACATGCTGTAACTAAACCTTTCACTATTTAAAGCGTTTCATGTGATTGGGACGAGATTTCTTTAGTTTCTGCTGGGTAGCTGTCCTGTAAACAAACACCTTCCAGGTTTTTCTTTCTAACACCTCAGTTAACGTGGAAACTGTTCTGTATGTTCCAGAGGTAGTCGTTTAAATTAAAATCTCATTACACTTTATTTTATTCTAGTGGAATAGTCCTCAGCTTATACAATGCTCTCAGATTTCTCGTTCCTACTGTACAACTCTAAAGCCTGAAAATATATAGCCATTGTTCAGGACTTTGGCTTCAACTTTCCAATTCATTTACTAAACATACTGCTACGGGGTTAAACTCAAATAGGAAATTAGCAATGAACCATTTAAAATAAGTCATCCCCAACAACCTCAAAAACCCTTACACACAGGCCACACTGGCATATGTGAGATGGAACACTCTCAACTGAAATTGTCTTTGAGCAAATGGAAACAAAGCTTCACGTGAAACATAAAAAAGGTCCAATCATTTACAATCCTACAAGCGTCAGAAAGAAGTATCTTTTTTTTTTTCCCTTCAAGTAGAGATAGTAGACAGTCAAGAGTCATTAAAACTACTCCAAAGTTCTTATCCACCAAGATCATGTTTGTGACAACTGTGAGAAAAGAATGTGATTTTATAAAGTGGGAAAACAGCACATCTTTTGGGACCCCTGAGGCTCTAATCAAGCGTCTCAGAATTAAGAGTGCTCCAGGGTTGGGAAAAGGCAGCCCTGCTGTGGCAAAAACATGCCATTTCATCATAAATGTTGTTAAAAGAGAGAAAAGTGATTATCTGAGATGAGGAGAGAGGGACTCCGTCGTTGCCAGGCCATTATATTCTTTAATGATTTCATCAGTTTGTAAGTGACTTGATGATGAAGTCTTATTTTCTGATTTCCTCTTTAAAGGTCCACTGGAAGGGAACCAGGGGCTGCTATTCCTCCCAGAAGTTCCTCTGCCAAAAATGGAGGCTTACAAAGAGAATGCAAATCTACCTCCACCTTAAAAGTAAAGGCAAAGTCAAACCCTCCTCCTTCCTCCCTCCTCTTCCCCTCAACTACCTGGGAAAAAAAAAAAAAAAAAAAAAAACGGCAAGCTTTATCTAAATAGATTCTTCAAGGTGAGGGGGAGCAGTATTTTCTACAAATTTTATCAAAGTGGTGTATTAGTTCCTTTTTTTGATTAGGAAGTGAAAGGGAATAATATGAACCCAAGACAACTGCTAAACTTCGATCTTACAAGTTATTAAAAACAGCAAAGGTCAAACTGCAAAGTGTTAGACGGTGCTGTGAAGATAAAAGGACTGAATGAAGTTGGACACTAAAGAAAAGTATGTGTCCTTCACCTGGAAAAGTCATAATCCTCCCCCACTTCCTCCTCCAGCGTGCAAACCTGTGTGGAGTCTAAAGGAGCAGCTTTCCTCTTCATACCAAATAATTAAGATTCCAAACAATCAGATTATTAGCCCTATTCCAACAAACAAGCCAAATAAATTGTAAACTTGTGCTGTAGCTACTGACAACAGGGTTTTTAAATAAGTCTCTCTGCCTCTTGAATTTAATACTTATATAACTGATGAAAAAAAATGGCAGCAATTTGGGGTGGGAGGGGTTTGACTTCACTAAAACACCAGGATTAAACACACACACACACACACACACACACACTCTACTATAGTCTTTGGGATACTGAACAAAAAACAGTATCTAAAATAAACATGACTTCTCAGAAAAAGTCATCTACCATTAAGGACACACCTTAAAAGTTCTTAGCACACATTAACTAAGCAAGCACAAGCTAGTGGTCGGACTGCTGTATTTTTCAGACAAAAAGCAATTAGATTATTACTCTGCACTTGTCACTGCAGACACCACAGGCTTTTTAGAAACTCTACGGATTATTCATTCCCAAAGTATTATAAAACTTAGTATTTTAAGTCTTATTTGATATCAATCAAGGCATCCATCCATGGGGGAGGGGGCGGGGAAGAGTACAGTAAAAAGAACATTTTTAAATGTACTCCTTAACACATACAAAAGAGAAGGTGCAAGGCCTCCCAAGACCCCTACCTAGTCGCCAGGCCTGGCCGGCAGCTGTCGTTACCCTGCCTTTTCTTTTGTTGAGCTTAATCTCATGTCAACTCATTCAACCAACTCAAAAGCGATGAAGACATAATTGAATCAACCTGAACTAAATCAGACCTAGGCTTCTTAAAACATACAGCTTAATGGTTCCAAACGATCCAGAAAGCTGGGAAACCAGCTAGCATGTAGCATGTAGTGGTCACTACTACGGGACCCCCAAACTGGCCAGAGGACCACTGCAACAGCCCTTTGCGTGTGATACACATTTAGGAATGTTTGTGCCAATGCTTCGAGCCCTATAGGCTGATTCAGAAAGATAAATTGAGGCTCAAGGAATTTCAAAGAGGAACACACCAAAGGCCTTAAACTCTAAAGTGACTATTCTCTTCCTGGGAGGTGGGGGGGGGGGGGGGTGTGGAGGAGAGAGACAAAAATAAAATAAAACTTTCTACTAGTCCCAAGTGTGAGCAGACTACTGGGGTCCCAGAAGTGGCCACTGGTGGCTCTTTCCTGTTCCTGTAACTAAACCTTTAGGAGAAGTCCCCGCCTGCCCACCCCTCCCCACCCCCATCCCACCCGCCCAAGAATGCGGCTTCCCGTCCTCGGTGGCCCTTCCCTGAATCCCAAAAATGTGGGTTCTAGCCCGGGAGCTGGACGTGTGGGTCCCGATCCCCGCGCGCAGGTACGGGCCGGAGCCACCCCCCGGGCCAGGCCAGGCCCCCACCGGGCAGCACCGCCCAGGCCGCCCCCAGCCCGGCCTCGGGGGGCCCCCGGCAGCGCCCTCCTCCCCCCTCCCCGGCCCGTGCCGCTCGCATTTTGGGGCCAAAGCAAGAGAAGAGGGCTCTACATCTGAAACTGCGCGGTTTCGCCACTCAGCGCCTCCTGGCAGAAACTTCCCTTTTAAAAAAAAAAAAAAAAAAAAAGAGAGAGAGAGAGAAAAAAAAAGAAAAGAAAGAAAGAAACACTTATAGGGAACAGTTCAATCCTGCCTGCCCTTTAGAGTTACGAGTTCTGCCTCCAGCTGGCTCTGGGACTCCGACTGGAAGCGAGGTGTAAAGATATTCTCCTAAGCGTTTAAGGGCCATTTAAAAAGTTTCAAAAAATCTTTAAAATTAAAGGGGGGGGTAGGGAGGGAGGAGAAAAAAAAAAAAAGGGAAGAAAAGAAAGCACCTTGTCCACACACACACACACACACACACACACACACACACACCTCCAGGGAACGCAGCCCGTGCGCCGCCGGCTCGGGGATGGGCAGGACCCGGGGAGCCGGGCCGGGCGCGGGGGCGCGGGGGGCGCGGGGGGCGCGGGGGCGCGGGGGGGCCGCGGCGGCGCCAGGCCCCTCCCCCGGCCCCGTAGACGCGCCCTCCGCCCGGCCCGTGGGGACGGTCCCGGCCATTGTTTGCGGGGGACGCCTGTTAGGGCGCATTGTTTTGGCTGCTCCCAAGTTGCCCCGGCCCCTCCCGGGCGCTCGCGGGGGGCCCGGCCGGCACACCCCGGGAGCCGCCCAACTTTCCCGGGGCAGCGCCCGCCCGCCCGCGCCCCGCGCCCCGCGCCCCGCAGCCCGCGCAGAGCGGCCGCCCCCGCCCCCGCCCCCGCCCCCGGGCCCGGGATGCGAGCGCCGCTCGGACGCCCGCCCGGGGCTCGGCCGGCGGCGGAGGGGGCGCCCGAGAGGAGCCGCGCCGGCGGGCGGCGGGCGGCGGGCGGCGGGCGGGGGTCCCCGGGGCGGGGGCGGGGGCGGGGGGGGCGGGCTCCCGGGGCCCCGGGGGGCGAGGCGCGGCGCGGCGCCCCCTTTACCTGCGGCTCCGGCTCCTCGGCCATTTCCTCGCTCGGCGGCGGCCGGGACTGAACTGACACCACACGAGCGAGCCGAGGTTTGAATGAGGAGGGGAGGGGGCGGGGAAGGCAGGAGGGAGGGGAGGCGACGGGGAGTTTCTCTCGGCCTTTTGTGCGGACACCTCCCGGCTTCCGCGCCCGCACCGGCCCCCCGAAAGCGGCGGGGGTCGCCGGGCGCGGGGCGAGGCCATCCCCCGGGCCCCGCGCCGCCGAGACCGCCCCCCGCACGGCGCCCCCCGCCCCCACCCGCCCCGCCCGGGGATTTGGGGGCCGGGCTCACCTCGGGCGCGGGGCTAAGGTGAGCGGGGCGGGGGTGCGCACGGGGCAGAGGCGCGGGCGCCCCCTACGCGTCCGCGCGCGGACAGTGCAGGCGCGGGGGGTCCCTAGGGCCGCCGGGGCGCGGCGCGTCCGGCGCAGGGGGACTGTTGGGTCAGAAAGTGCTCAGGGAGCAGCTGTTGCGCCCTCCCCCGGCCCCGCCGCTCCGCGACGCCCCGCCTCCTGCCTCCGCCGGCCGCGCGGCCCCGCCCCTCGGCCCCGCCCCCGGGCCACGTGGTCCGCGCAGGCGCGCCCCTGCCCCGCCCACCGCCGCGGACTCCGCCTCCGGGACGCCAGCGCGCGCCCCCGCGTTCCGGCCCGCGATGCCCGCGCACGCGCACGCGCACGCGCGCGCCTCCCCCCCCTCCCCCGCCCCGCCCCGCCCCGCCCCGCCCCCCCCATCCGGCTAAACGTGGCCCGCGCGCGCTCCGGCCGTTCCACGGACAGGTACGCGGGGAGGGGGCCCGGGGGCGGCGCGCAGGCGCAGGCGCAGACGCACGCCCCGGCCCCGGCCCCGCCGCCTCCCGCCTCCCGCCTCCCGCGCAAGGTGTGCCCGGGCGAGGGAGGGGGTCCCCCCGCGTGCCCGCCCCGCGCCTCTGCACCCGGTTGGGGGCAGGTGAGAGGGCGGCCGGGCGCAGACGGTTTTTCGGATTTTCGCCGAGGGCGGGGGTGAGCGAGGTCGAGGAGCTGGACGCGATTAAAATGGCTCAATTACTACCTTCCTAAAGCTGTCCCGTAATTGTCGTGGTTTTTTTTGTTTGTTTTTTTTTTTTGTTTTTTCCTAAAAGCGCCCGACTTGCGCCGCTATTATAACTTGAGATTTCTGAACTTGGCCCGGGTTCCGAGCATCCACTTTGGCTTTGCTAGAAACCCACGTGGATGAAACCAGGCTTCCCAAATCCCCGGGGGAGGGGGGGGCCTGTGTCCCCCCATCTCGGCCCCCCCCCCCAGGAGGAACCCTGGAAGCAACAATCACAACCACCAAGTTTTTGGCCCCAAAATGCAAACGAATGCAAATGTAAACAGAGCTCTGCAACTCAACACACAAAAACAGCCAAGTGGTGGAGGGTTTTTTTTGTTTTTTTGGGTTGGTTTTTTTTTTTTTTTTTTTTATGGGATATGGGTGTATCCCAAATGGAAAAACTTAAAAACCTATCAAGAAAGGCCCTTAAAGTATATATTTAATAAATGGGGTGGGGGGTGGGTAGGGCGATATACATGCTCTGCCGGTGAGCAATCGAAAATGGAATTTGAGAGACAGCTTCTTAGCAGAGGGGAAGAATTTGCCAAGTGTGATGCTTTGCTGTCATTTTATATATAACTACTAACCCCACATATGGTCTGGTTAGTCTTTTTTTTTAAAAGGAAGTGAACCAATTACTTACAATTAATTAGCAGTGCCAGAAGTAAATTCTTTGGCCAGAACTCTTTTTTTTTTTTTTTTCCCCCCAACCACTCAAAATACACCGATGTTGATCATTTCTATTTCCAGCACCAGGGTTCCTTTTCTCAGGGAAGATAAATATCTTTCTTTAAAATATTTTTTTAAGCCCCTATAGTCACATCCTAAAACGCAATCCCAGAGACGCTCTTCAACAAACAAGAAACTTCATTTAACTTAACCAAAACAAATGACTTGGAGCATTGCTACAAAACAAACTATGAGCAAGTGGAACCAGGTTGAGCCTCCACATTCGGTGTAGCCTCGCTCTACATGTTAATGGATAACCTTTGAACTCTGAAACCTTGAATGCTGTAAACACAATGGCACTGATAGTTAAAAATTCTAGTGTCAAAATTGGGCAAAAAGAAAAAAAAAATCCAAACTTTGCAGGAGGGGGATAGGCAAACAATCAAATGTTTTGACAAATAATCGCTCACTAAGAACAATGAGGCTTCTGGCTCTCAGACCTTGTTGCTACTGAATTATTTTCTGAGCAAAAACGGTTGTGCTTTCTCTCTCTCTCTCTCTGCTCTTACAAAGCTACCACTTTGTTAGCATAATAGCATCCTATGGTTTGTTAGTTACTGTTTCTCTCTCCTCACCCTAACCCCACCCCACCCCCAAAAGAAGAACCTTATTATGTTGTAGCTTTTAAAATTGAAAGATAATTGTATGAGCTGATCTATCTGCTAAGAGTTTTATATGTGATCCTTATGTTTGAGCAAAGAATTACAAAGAACCTTATTCCTGGAGACGTGCCAATAAAACTGGGAAATCGTTGCAAAAAATTCTGCCCGTGACTGAGTGCTGGGTTACAAACACATACTGTGTTTTTAAATGGACACACAGTGATATGAATTTGCTAAGGGCGTCCGTGGGACACACACTCTCCCCTTAGAATGTGACGACTCATACTTTTAAGATTTACTTGGGAAGCATGCCCAGTTAAAACCCTGAAAAATGGAAACTCCAAAAGTAAAGAACACTAGGAACGTTTAGTTTTGTAGTAAAAAGCTCAGAACTCCTTATTATTCCATGAAATGAAAATTGAAAGCCCAGCGTTAGTCAGTCTACGGATACTTAGCTCCACCCACGAGTAATCCTGTTTTGCCATCACCCCCAGCTAGACTATCTCTAAAGGAGTCAGGTGCTGCAGAGACGCTGGCAACAAACAAAGGATAGAACCAGAAATGTCCCTTCGAATGGAAGCTGATGCTCTGCACATGTTAACCAGAGAAAGGGCGGAAAGAAGCCCCACTTCGCCTCCCCTTAATGCGACAAACATCAGCTACACCTCGTTTTTCACAATTATCCAAACAGACCAGCCCTCCTTAAGATCTATTTCCCAGGGTACGCTTAGAAAATCGCACTATTATCTCTGATTTAATCCTCGTGATAGGAGACCTCTTCCTCTGCTAACTTCTGATTTTCTCTCCAGATGCTGCCTGCCACACACAGCCTTCTCAGATCTCATAACAAAACAAAACAAAACAAAAAGCCCTCCTAATTTGCTACATTTAACATTTATTGGGATCATCTTTGGAGACTTAGCCTTCATTAGAAGAACAATGCGATATGATCCTCCTATTTCACAAGTTATTTTATGTTACTGTGGAACTCTTACAAGAAAGACAGTTTGGAAACTGCACGTAAATCCCTGGAGCTGAAATGGAGCCAACATAGATACTCGACTTAAAAAGAATTCAGTGTTCAGGGCAGGAAAACCCGAAAACTGCAAGTGAGGAGTCAGCAGGAAAAGAAAATGAAAAAGTTAGGCAAACCTGCCAGCTCTTGCTAACTACAAAGGACATTTGAGAAGGAAACGGGGACAGCCCTTTTAACACGACTGAATGCATTAAATTAAGTGGGGATCACCAACAAGTCCAGGGAATGCTACACTCCTCTCTTCTCTATCAGGTTTCTTGATCCCACTCCGAGTCATCTCGAAATTTGAAGCCCTCCATAAAACATCATCGTGTAATATATGATAAAAATAAATTGCAGAAGTCACCTTTCAGAAGTGGAGGCAGTGCCCGGGGCCTGGAGACTCTCTCTCCCTCGGAGTTGCCAGTCCACTTGGCTCAGAACAATACTGTAAGAGATGAGACTGCTGGTTTTTACAAGCAAACTGGAAAGGGAGGGGCCAAGCATAAGGCTCAATTTAAATCGAGGATTAGACACAATTGCGACTTGATTAAGTTAATCAATTAACCTTGATAAGGTGCAAAGAGCGTAGTTTGTTTTTAACTGTATTTGTCCCGTCGGCAAGTTCGACAAGGTCCTTCCCCCATCGGGGAGCACGACTTTTTGTGTTCTGCCAATCTTGGGGCTGGTTTTCCAAGGTTGACTTCACTCAACGTTGCAAATGTAAACTTTTCTTTAAAAAGTACACGTGTCACGTAACTTTCGGGGCACCTCTTGAAAACTTTCTGCACTCCTCCGATATTCCAGACGGAAGGGGAGGTGGCCAAAGGGGAAGGTAGCTAATGTCTGTTGAAACCTGATGCCCCGTCTCATCTCAATAAATGGATCCATCTACCATCCGCCCACTTCCTCAAGCCAAAACCCAGAAGTCAAACCATATTTCAGCTCCATCCCCCCACATACACCTTTAATCCATCAAGTCCTTTCATTTCTATCTCAGTATATCTCAACTCTGTCTACTTACCTCCATCTCTAATACAGCACCATGACCTCTCTCACTGTCTCCTCCAATTAAAAGGAGTATGTAAGGGTTCTTCAAGCTTCTTCCTTCCTAGCCCTGCCTTAATACAAGCTCCACCCGGAGTCCAGGAGATCTTTCACTGTATAAATCAGGTTCTGTCCCCACCCAGCTTAATGGCTTCCTATGGCCTCGGGGGGGAAAAAAATAACAAACTCCAGAGCTTGCCTCCCCAGCTCTGTAGATCTGGCCCCTGCCTAACTCGGCGGCCTCAAGTTTTGGCAAGCCCTTTCCTGGGATTCTAAGCTTCAGCCACTAGGCCTTCCCTCTGACCTAGAGCCTTTAGACCTGTGGCTCCCTTTGCCTGGCTCCCCCTTCCCATTCTTTCAAGAAGTCAACTTTTGTTCCTCCTGAAAGTGATTTAAACTCTGTGCCTTTGAGGGGGAAAGAGGGTGGGTTCCCTCTGACATCGTCCTGGAAGTCTTCTCTCCAACTGAGGTTGCTCAACTACTCCAGTTCCACTATCTGAAAGCTGCATTGGCCTTAGAATATTTATTTAATCTCTCTGGATTTCAGTTTTCTCATCCACAAAATGGGGTGATGATGATGAGATGAGAAGGAAGACTTTGAAAGTGCTCATCAGGGATCTCTGGGTGGCGCAGCGGTTCGGCACCTGCCTTTGGCCCAGGGCGCGATCCTGGAGCCCCGGGATCGAATCCCATGTCGGGCTCCCGGTGCATTGAGCCTGCTTCTCCCTCTGACTGTGTCTCTGCCTCTCTCTCTCTCTCTCTCTCTGTGTGTGTGACTATCATAAATAAATAAAAATTAAAAAAAAAAAAAAGTGCTCATCAAAAAAAAAAAAAAACAAGAAAAAAGAAAGTTCTCATCACAGGGAAAAAAATTCTAACTATACAGGGTGATGGATGTCAACTAAACCTATCAATCATTTGGCAACATATACATATATCAAATCATTATGTTATATGCTTTATGCTTGTATGGTATCATGTCAATTATATCTCAATAAAACTGGAAAAAGTATAATTAAGATTTTTTTAAGATTTCATTTATTCGACAGAGAGAGAAAGCAAGCACAAGCAAGGGGGTAGTGGCAGACAGAGGGAGAGGCAGAAACAGGCTCCTGGTGATGTGGGGCTCCATCCCAGGACCCCGGGATCATGACCTGAGCCAAAGGCAGATGCTTAACTGAGCCACCCAAGGACCCCAGGAAGTGTCTATAATTATTATTTATATAAATAATAAATATTTTTTCTGTAAGACTCTGGACAATTAAATGAGACACACTGAGGAGCTGTAAACGCAGTTGTTTACGGGGGAGCCTACGGGGGAGCCGTGAGGCCTGGCACCGTCCTAGGCACGGGAGACAGAACTTGCAGTAAGCAAAACAAACGAGGACTTTGCCCCTTTAGAGGGAGACAGACCACACAGATAGTATATCTGCAACATAAGGGTCCCTGGAGAGGGCAAGAGGCGTGCTGTTGTAGATCGGGTCCCCCTGAGGAGCAGAGAGGCCCGGGACATTGGGCGGCAAAGCATTAGTGACACAGAGAGCAGGAGGTGAGAGGCTCAGAGCAGAAGAAAGGCAAGCTTGGGGAAGAACTGCAAGGAGGCCCGTGCGCCTGGGGTCCAGTGAGTGCACATGGGGAAGGAAGATGGAGCCTGGTAAAGACACTGGCAGGGGCTGGCGTTGGCTCCAGTTGTGCCATGTCAAACAGTCAGTTCTATGTCCCCATGCTCTTCACCGCATCTGCAGCGCTTCATAGAGCTGGCCACTGCCTCGTCCGTGAAACACTATTTCCCTTGCTCCGGACTCCACTTTCTACTGATTTCCACCATCAGCACCATCCCGCACCCCATCAACCCCACCCCTCCCCTGTCCTCACTGGACACTCCTTCTCAGTCCCCTCGTGGTTCTTTCTATGCTCCCTGATTTCCAGATGTTGAAGCCCAAGGCCCAGTGCTGGTACTCTACCTTCTTTTTCCCATTCATTCCCTAGATGAGTTCATCCAGCCCAATGGCTCAAAGTGCCATATAGAGGTTTAGGCCTCCTAAATATCTATTTTCCACCCAGGCCTCTCAACTCTTTTTTTTTTTTTTAAGATTTTATTTATTCATGAGAGACACAGGCAGAGGGAGAAGCAAGCTCCCTATGGGGAGCCCAAGGCGAGACTCAATCTCAGGTCCCCAGGATCACAACCTGAGCCAAAGGCAGATAGATACTCAACCACTGGGCCACCCAGGTGCCCCTCGCCTCAACTCTTAAAACATATTTCCCACTGCCTCCTCCATCTCTTAGATGGCTGCCCACAGCAGAGCTCACAACAGATGCATACAGAGGGGAATAGTAAAACACGGAGCCCAGCGGCAGACAGGTCCAGTGGGAAGAGAACTGAGATTTGAGTCTTGAGGCCAGCCAGTGGGATCTTGGCTGTTTCCTCCTCTGTAAAATAGAGATTATAACCCCTACTAGGCCTGCCCCATTGGATGGCTGGGTTGCCCTTGTCAAACCACAGGGGAGCTCTGTGTTGTTTAACAGCAAAGGGTGGTTTCCCTGATGACTCTTCTCATGGATCCTGAGTAATCAACTCCACCAAGGGCTCTCTTTTTGCGTAGGACTGTCTTTGAGGAGACCAGGTACTCTAGCCTCAGCCTCAGCTCCCCTAATGACATTTACGTGAGTCCTAAAACCCAAGGTTCTGCATTTTGCTGGGAAGAGTGCACAGAGTCCTTGTCCTCACTTCCTTCCATCTCTCCTTTCTGGATGAGACAAATGTTCCAGTGAATTGTCTGTGTAGTTAGTTGAAAATTTATTTTTCTTTTTCTTTTTTGGTCTGAATCAGACTGTTCGATCCATTTAGAGCAGGGACCTGTCCAAATACACACTCAGGGATGCCTCCCACATTTCTCTGCCTCGGGATGGGTCATGTGGACTCGAGCACCAATATTTCAGAAAGATCTCATGGCAAAAGCAGGACCAGTGTGCCGAGAGGCTAGCTGATGCACGCTAACATTTATTGAGTTCCCAATGTGTGCTTTTCACTTTGTAGCTCGTTTAATCCCCTTAATGACCCTGTGAGGTAGGGTTTATATTTTGCTATTTGTTAGAGGAAGAGCCTGGGCAGAGATTAAGTAGCTCTCCCCAGGCCCACAGGCAATGAGCAGCAGCTACCTTTACTGTGTAGACCTGGCCATGCCTCACCCTCATACCTCACCGGTGTACCCCCAGGACCTTGAACCATGCCTGGCATATAGTAGATGCTCATTAAATACTGGATGAGAAATGAGTAAATAGATACTATGGGCCAGGCACTTTACATCCATTATCTCATTATATCCTCCTAGTAACACAATGGCTATTTTTAGACTTGCTGTAAATGCAGAGAGGTCACATATGCATCCAACCAATAGCATGTGTCTGGCATTGTTTGCCACAGGCCGGGGACACCACTGGAAGGAAAGCAGACTCTATTTACAGAGCTACCATTGCAGCAGAAATGCAGACAATCACATCTCTGTCACATCGATCTTTTCAAAAGTCACATTGATCTTTTCAAAAGTCAAACCTGATTACATCAGGGCCCTGCCTAAAAGTCCCCATGTCTCTTAGAATAAAAACCAAAATCCCTGATAATGTGGCAGGCAGCATTTGGGCAGGGGGTGCTCAACGACTTTGGGTTTTATCCCACGAACACTGGGATGCCACTGGAAAGAAATGCAAGTGAAACCAACCCACCGAACTTCAAGTGAGTGTTTCTTCCTTGAGAAACTATCTCCTGCGAGATCGCATCCTGGTTAAACAAAGAAGATCTGGCAAATGGGAGGACACGACCATTCCTCTACTTCCTCTCCTGCGTGGAGGGCATGATCGAATCCAAGATACAGAGTGTCCCTGAGAAGCAGGACTGGCATGGGACTACCCATAATCTTCCCAGTCTTCACCCCTGTAGTTATTACTGCCTTTTCTTTAAAAAGAGTCAACTAAAAAAATAAAAAATAAAAATAAAAAGAGTCAACTGAGGCTCAGGATGGTGAAGCAGCCTGCCTGAGATCACACAGCTAACAGTTGGTTTCCCCACCTTCCACACTACACCTGAAGCCTATGTCAAAGCCCAGCTCTGTCAGCGATCTAAATTTCCTTACTTCTAAAAAAAATCTATACCGGTGCACATTTCTCGCACATCCTATTTCCTGAATGTTCACCAGTCAGCCCTGTGTGACTCTGGGGCAGGGTTGAAACATCCTCACCCAGCATTCTCCTCCCCGCCCCCTCCCCATTCTGGAACAACAATATTTCACTTGCCTGCCCTGGGGCTAGCCCCTCCCACCCTAGTCACTCCCTGGCATTCTTGGTGTACCTGCTTAGTCGCCCTCCATCATCCCCAGTGGACTCCAAATCTTCTTTGAAGGTAGGGAAGAAAGATCCTGCAAATTTACATCCCAACAGCAATCAGCAGAGTGCTTTTTGCACAGAGCTGGGAGGTAATAAACGTTTGTGAAATGAATATGTCCTAGACTCAGTCTCCAATTTCCATATGCTTTTCTTTACACAGCCCCTCAGAGCTAATCAGTTAATCAATCTCGCAGATGCTATCATCCAGTAGCTCCCAAACGCACCTTCCCCTTTCTATTCCTACCATCCTGTTTTGGGTTTCCTTCTGATCTGTGTCATAATCTCATAACCGGGCCCCAGTATCTGTCTTCTTCCTAGCCTAAAATACTTTTTCCCCAACCCCAACAAATAATCATCGCCCTGCAACTACCGCCCTGTATGAAAACCTCCAATGTACCAAAATAAATCATAGTTTCCTCTCTTAGGATGCAAAACGACACCAAGGGCCCCAGCCAACCTTTCAGCCAGATTCATTCCGTAAATATTTATTGACCACTCCCTTGTCTCAGGCACTGGCTAGGTAGTAATTAAAGAGTGAGGTACAAAACAAATGGGATTCCTGCCCTCATAGAGTTTATATTTTCAATGGAGAAATAGACATTAAACAAATTAAAACATGAGAAAAAATAGATAGGCCTATAATTATCGTAACTACCCTAAAGAAATAATCACTTAGGGACTCAAAGAAGCGTACACAAGGATATTCATTGCAGCATTGTGTATAAGTGAAAAGTAAAAAAAAAAAAAAAATAGTGAAAAGTAAGCCATGAGCTACCTGTTCATCAAGAGGAAACTGGCCACATAAACCATGATATTGAAATAGAAGAATATAGAAAGCGGGTGGAAAGAATGAAGTGGTGTCACATGTGCTCACATGGCTAGATCATCAAGACAAGACATTGTGGAGTAAATAAATACATAAAGCCACACAAGGTATGCCATTTTTGCTGAAACACACTTACGCAATAATATACTTTATAAAGAAAATATACGTATAGGTACATAATACATATATGTATATAATATATAATACACACATACACGTTTATACTACACACAGACCATAAGGCATATATAGGCCGATCATTTAACAATATATACAAATATTGAATGATTATATTGTACAACTGAAACTAATATGTTACATGTCAATCGTATCTCAATAAATAAATAAGAAAAACATATGCAAAGGCATGAATAAAAGTTGGTTAATTCTCAAATATGGGCAAGGATGCAGGACCCTTTACTGGTAGCTAAATTTTTTTTAAGATTGTATGTATGTATGTATTTATTTATTTATTTATTTTTAAAGATTTTATTTATTAAAAAAAAAAAAAGATTTTATTTATTTAATTTAGAGAGAGAGCACACAGAGGGAGAGGGAGAAGCAGGCTCCCCGCTGAACAGAGAGCCCCAGCTCGGGGCTCGATCCCAGGACCCTGAGACCATGACCTGAGCGGCAGGCAGAGGCTTAACCAGCTGAGCCACCCAAATGTCCCGGCAGCTAAATATTTTATTTTTTAACATGAAAACATATGCAAATTTGACCTGTATAACTAAAAATTAGCTGCCTATTCACATAGAATTCCAAACTATATTAAAGATCCTGCGAGGGATCCCTGGGTGGCTCAGTGGTTGAGCGCCTGCCTTAGGCCCAAGGCGTTTAATCAGGGGGTCCTGGGATCGAGTCCTCATCGGGCTCCCTGCATGGAGCCTGCTTCTCTCTCTGCCTGTGTCTCTGCCACTCTCTCATGAATAAATAAATAAAATCTTTAATAAATAAATAAATAAATACCCTGAGATACAAAAAAAAATGTAATAAAATACTTAGTATTTTTATATACTGCTTTTTAATGAACTATTCTCTACTTACCCATCTCCTTGATCTGTGCCCACTGCCTGTCCCACCTTCATTTTGAACCTCCCCAAACCCACATGCCACATATGTCCGAAAATCAATCTGTAGCCATCCTACCCATCCCCCATGGTCCACTCCAAATGCCACCAAGCTCTTTATTCAGTCACTCTCTTTGTTCAACATCTCCTTTATGACATTTGCTGGGCTATGCCTAGCCCTGGCTGTGCGTGTTTGTCTGAAACCTCAGAGGTAAGGCCCGTTTCCTCCATATCACGGCACATTGGCTGGCACCCAGGAAAGTATCCCAATATTCAGCTGTTTTATTGAATTAAGTAAATATGCTCCCTGGATTCTTCCATTCACTCATTCATTTACTTTCTCACTCAACAAATATTTATTAAGCACTTACTGTGTACCAGGCACTGTTCTGGGTGCTAGGAATGCAGCAGGAAACCAAACCCATCCAGATGCCTATCCTGGTGGAGTTAACACTTACTATTGTACTATATTAAATGGTAAGTGCTCTGGGGCACCTGGCTGGCTCAGCAAGTGGAGCATGCAACTCTTGATCTCAGGGTTGTAGGTTCGAGCCCCACCTTGGGTGTAGAGATTACTTAAATAAAATATTTGGGGAAAAAAAATTAAATGTTAAATGCTATGGAGAAGAAAAGAGGGGTGGAGCAAAGGGGCCGGGGATTAGAGGGAGTTGCCAGAGGTAATGTTCAACAGGCTAGTCCGGGAAGACTTCCCAGGTGGAGTCTCCCAAGTAAAGATCTGAAGGCATGAGAGTGGGAGCCATGTGAAGTTCTGGGGAGAGAGCATTCCTGGCTGAGGGACTGCCATGCTGAGACCTCGAAGCCATGTGCCCCATGGTTCAAGAAACAGCAAGGAAGCCAGTGCTGTGGCTGGTGTGGATGAATAAGAGGACACAAGTCAGAAAATTAGGATGGAGGAGGTACACATCATTTTGAGCACTGTAAAGACCAGATGTTACTCTGAATGAACCTGAGACTTGGTGAGTAGTACAAGCAGACTAATAATGACCTGACTGAGATATTCAAGAGTCTTGATAACAAACTGATAAACCGATAAAACCAAGAGTCCCCCTAAAATGACAACCCAGATAGTCTCCCTTGCTGAAATCACTCAGATCTTTAAGAGTGTTCATATTTTCAGCACAACAACAACACAACCACAGCCACAATGGTAACAGTGAGAAGATGAGACAAAGAGTAACAAAAAGGGAAAAAGAAAACAATTTGTTGAGCCCCTGCTACTTGCCTGAGTCCTAACTCCACACCTGATCTATCCAATCATTGTGTTACCGTGTCCTGGTAACCCGTATAGTTAAATTCCTGTGGCAGGTTGAGGACACTGTAGCCGCTGTAGCCACCAGAAGTTAATTCACTCCCTGACTTACTAACTTCTTTAACTTACTCAGGATTCTACAACAAGAATGAAGTGGAATTCTAGCCCAAACAAATTCCAAAGCCCATGCTGACTCATGCCATTCTTTTTTTTTTTTTTTTTTTTTTTTTTTTTGGTACATTTTCTTTTTTTGTACTATGTGGTTGACTTTGGACTCAGGAGAATAGAGAATAATAATAGCGATCATTGATTAAGAACTTATCATGGGCCGAGCACATTATTCGCACCCTTTCTGGATGCCAGGCAGAATGGATACCCCAGCCCCCACCCCGATTGCCCAGATTAGAAGCTGTACCTCCCAGTGTTGACACGGTAGTGAGTGAAGACCCGAGCTCTTAAAAAAAGGTTTCCAGGTTAAAAAACAAGATCCTAGGCTGCTCAGCTGTTGCCCTTGCCACCTCACTGGAGCTCTCTCCACCCCCACCCTCACCCCCATAGATGGAGGTAAGAGCACTCACTGACAGGTGTATTTGGAGGAATAAATAAATCCTCACTAGTAAAATGCTTTGGGGAGAATTTGGCACATAGTGAGCATTCAATCAGGACACACTAGTATCATTGGGGCACCTGAGTGGCTCGCTGGTTGAGCGTCTGCCTTTGGCTCAGGTCGTGATCCTGAAGTCCCAAGATCGAGTCCCACATTGGGCTCCCCGCAGGTAGCCTGCTTCTCCCTCTGCCTGTGTCTCTGCCTCTCTCTGTGCCTCTCTCTCATGAATAAATAAATAAAATAAAATCTTAAAAGCAAAAAACACTATTGCCACGGTCTCTTCTCCACCACTGCAGGACTCTTATTCTGGGTTGCCAGGGTCCTAATCTGGGTTGGAGAAAAGAAGCTTACATGAAGTGAGAGACTGTGAGAGCTGGGCCCAAGTCTGTCCACTCCAGAACCTGAGCAGCTCTCGATCATCAATGCGAGACCACCCAACGTAGACAAAGCAAATGGAACTCTTTGAAGAAAGATACCTCGATCCAAGCGATCCTCACGGAAGCTGGGAGATACCTGCCTTGCGGGGCTCCTTGGGCATCTTCCCCAAACAGGAGGTCAAGCGAGACTGGAGAGGTGCCTGCAGGAGAAAGTCAGAGGTGAGTGGCCACAGGGAAGGATGTGGGCAGATGAGCCCCTGTCTCCCTGACCATAGGTGTGCCCCCTCCAGCCACACCCTCAAACAGGATGCTGGGATTTGGGGGAAATACTGGAGAGGAGATCTAAGGTCACACTCCTGATAGGTGTGTAGAGTGATCAAGAACTCCTGGGTCTAGCACTGAGGGGGGCACTTGATGGGATGAGCACTGGGTGTTATTCTGTATGTTGGCAAATTGAACACCAATGAAAAATAAATTTATTATTAAAAAAAAAGAAAAGAACTCCTGGATCTAGACTGAAGATCGGAAACGGCTGCCCCGGGGCTCGGTGGCATAGAGGATCCAAAGCCAGCTCCCTCACCACTTCACCTTCAGCTGATGGGCTGGGGCTCAGCAGCTCCCAAAACGAACCTGCAGGCTTTCTCAGAAACCAGACCTGAGTCAAACATGGTCTTTAGAGCCTGCCTGGACCCAAACCCCTGCCTCCCCCACTCAGCTGCTGGCAAACTCAGCCTCCCGACTTGACCTGCCTGCCTCACCTGTCCAATGACAGTAACACTGCCACCCTCTCCATGGGGACTCTGGAGGGCTGCAGGAGCTAATCACAACCAAACCTCAAAACAGGGCCTGGCACCCTGCGATCACTCAGTAAACATCAGCCCAAATGACCTGAGTCATTATTCTCTCCAAACGTCCCCTTGTTCTAAAACAGCCCTCTGCAGCTTAACTTAATCACTTTGGCTTCTTTGACAACTTTAAAAAACAACAACAACAACAACAAAAAAATGTGGTTAGCACATTTTGTTGACATATTTTTACAAACACCAAGCCTGCATGTCCTCTTAAAAATGTTTTAAGAGATTATAGTTTGTTCCCACTTGCTCAGAGGAAGTATTTCAGCGTCATTGTGTGGGATGAAGACAGTGAGGAGTACACGAGGATCAGTAAAACCTCTTTCCTGAACTTTTTTCCAAAAAAAAAAAAAAAAAAAAGAGAGAGAGAGAGTTAAAGATTCAGATTCTGGGCTTTTTTAAGGACCCTCTTGCTAAGTATTTTCTGATCAAGTTACCTTCTTGGTTTCTTCTCTCCCCCATAAACACAACACGAGAGGAATGAGATAGTTTTTCTTTCTCCCTGCCTCAAAAAAAAAAAAAAAAAAAAACACCCAAAACTGTCACATAAATTTCTCCAAACCAATACAATCGAATTTTCTACAAGGATTTGTCACTGACATGCTCTATTATTCTTTAAAGAAAATGAGAAGGCTAGGCACAGGCATGAGCCCTTTCTGAGGCGCTTTTTATTGGAAGTCAACAAATCAGAACAACGTGTCCCCAAGGAAACAAAGTAGAATTTGGACCAAGCTAAAATGGCTCTGCCCCTAATCCCCGGTCCCCCAGTGCTGTGGGGCTGCACTGACAGGAAGCGCCTGCCACCAGAAGTTTCTGCTAGTTTTCACCAGTATTTCAGCCTCATCTACCCAGCCGTAGAGACACAGATAAGATACTCAGCTTTAAAAAAAAAAAAAAAAAAAAAAATTTAAATGAAGAAGAAGGAGGAGGAGGAGGAAGAGGAGGAGGGGGAGGAGGGGGAGGAGGAGGGGGAGGAGGAGGAGAAGTAAAGGCCCAGCTGCTGACCTGATCCTACCTTCCTGGTGGGCAGAGGGAGCAGAAGAAATGCAGGCGCCCCTCCCCCGCCAGAACTGGGCTTCCCGTCTGGGTGGAAACTATCTCATTACCACATTTTCAACAAGTAGACCGGTTTCCTCGTTTAATCAAAGTTAGTCTGTGGTTGTTTGGCAGTGTGCGCAGGCCGTGTTTTTACAGCTATAGAAAATGGGTATTTATTTATTTTGTGACGGCTGTGACCATATGACAAACATAAGCCAGCCTCAGCCAGTGATTTATAAGAGCTCGCAGAAGCACTGCCTTTAAGCATTTTAATAGAGGCTCTCTCATCCTTTGTAAGTGGAAGTGTAAATTGGTACAGTCCTTTTGTAAACAGCTCAGCGAGGCGAGTCAAGGGCCTTACAAATGTTCATACATTTGGGTGCAGCCGGACCCCTCCTGGAACCTGTCCTAAGGAAATAGCCCTAATAAAGGAAAAGGTCTTGAGAGCAAAGATCTTCGTGGCAGCGGGCTTTACACTAACACTCGCTCCGTGTGTGCAGGGGAGCGCACAAATAAAGACGTGGTTCATCTTCCAAAGTGATCTCCTGCTCTTGCGCACAAGGCCGTTTCGAAATTTCCAAGTTTTGAAAATATGCCATTGGGAAATAGCTTTAATGGGCAAATGGAAAAATCAAGACACAAAAATCACGTTGTTAAGAAGCCAGAAATCTTCGTATTCGTAAGCAAAAAGGGGAGATATAGGTATACGTAGAATTGTTTACCTTGGTTTTCTTATCAAGGGACATTTTAGTAGGGACTGGGTGTTGTGTGATAGCAGGAACTTACTCTTAATTCAACTGCTGTGATAAAGGCACTGAGGGATGTTTGGGGGGGTAAAGGATATATATATATATTTGATATATATATTATATATTATATTTAATATATTTAATTTTTAATTAAATTTTATTTCATTAAAATTTAATGTATTATATTTAATATATTAAATCTATATAAATATATTTATAAGAGCTATAAAGATATATATCTTATATATATAAATATATATATTTATAAGAGCTATATCCTGAAACATATAGGAGGAGAATGACATGTTAGAGTTTATAATACTTGAGCAGATTTTAAAAACGGGAGAATTGAAGCAATGTGGTTAACTTGAAATTGCAAAACTGGGTGTTGGGTATGAGGGTGGTTCGTTTTACTATCCTCTCCACCTTTACATCATTGCAAAATGCTTATTAAAAAGTTTTAAGTCGTTGTTTTCTGATAATGGGATACGTATGACCTTTGTTTACCTCCCGTGTTTCTCGGATTATTTTCTACGATATGCCTTCTTTTAGGAAAAAGGCATTAAAAATCCGAAGAGCTGACAGTCCGCAGAGATGTTTTTATTGCTGTGTAATAGTAGTGAATCCCCAGAATGCTGTGATAAGCCTGTGTACCTTAACGTGAGCTCATAAATGGTCCAAATCCTCTCTCTGGGATAGCACCCTGCCATCTGAGACTATGCTGTAAATATGATCGGCTGATAAAAAGCCCAGCTGCCACGGACCATTTTAAAGATTAGGAACCATTTAAACACACACACACACACACACACACACACCCCACCTCTAGCCTCTTAAATGTTAAGTGGCAAGATACTCTGGTTTTACTTCCAAAGTTTCATGCAATAATCATGTAAGCAGCAAGCAGCACAGAGCTCCACATACCACCAAGCTGACTCAGAAGGAAGGGTTCCACATTCCTTAATTAGCAGCATCAGAAAAGCAGCTCTTCCTGCAGTGGAGTTTCCCATTTCAGCCAGCTACTCATTGGCTCAACACACCCCACAGGTTCTCACAGGGGAGTTCCAGAAAGTCTGGAACCCGAGACAATGTTATTGAATTTACATTAACCATTTCCTTTGTTCTGCTTTCATTCTAGTTTATTTTATCATACCCTATTGTATTCTGATTTTTGCAGATTGAAGATGTCCACAATAGCATTATGCATATTCTTTTTTGTCTCCAGGCTTCCCAGACACCCTGTCTATACAGAGATCACAGCCGGGAGCAGAATAAATGAGCACTTCACCAACTTGAAAATACAATTCTCTTGGTTATTAATAGTCAAAAGACTCCCAGTACTGGGCCAGAAGTTTCTTTTTTAGTAGCAATTACTTAAATTAAGTTTCTGATCTGTATTAAAGTTTTCTGGCAGAACTCAACACAGGATGCAAGAGCATGAGGAAGATTTCCAAACAAGATTACACGGTTTTCCGATGTGATACATTTGATCATCTCTGAAAAGGCAGGGGCGACATTGCAATCTTAATTGAAATGTCAAATTCTTGGGAAACGTTCTCCTTGTTAACATTGGACTTAAGGATTGTAATGATTATTTACTTTGAGCTCCAGAGGTTTTGAAGAAATGTAAAAGAATCCTAAGCAGGTGAATGAGAGATTTGACAGATACTTAAAAAACACCATTTGGGGAAAACCTGGTTTTTGTCCCTTGAGGGATCCTCAAAATCTGTTCAATGAGGCATTGTTCCATTTTTTTTCTCTTTCAGTCTTCTCTTCCTTGAACTAGGCCTTTTCAAAGAATGCTTCTGCTCATTGACCAGCAGGTTGAGAGATTTATATTTGGTTTCTAATTAAGTACCCTAACTGTAAGTGAGAGAATGGAGAAGAAAAGCCCATAGTCTTATATCCCAAGAAGAAAGCAAGTGTTTGCTTCAGTGGCAAACCTGCCTTCTCAGGAGTCTAAGGGGGAGCAAAGAAGGCCCATTTTATTTCTTCTGAAGACATCCTCTGGCGCTTGAGAACGTCTGATGTTGTTTAGCAGGGTAAGCCAACCGCTGATGGGTTCTGTTAAGAACAAAAGCCTTGGCTTCTGGTCCCAGAGAGTAATGAATTTCTAGTAACACTTAACATGGTAATTACGATGAAAAATGTATTTTAAAATTAATGTACTTTAACAGATATGTCAAGTTGAATCCAGAGCCAAGGACACTGGCTTAAACTAAATTGACTTATGGCCTTTTGGGATTCTTGGGTCATGTAAGAGCTCAGTTTGACTTTATCCCTAACTCAGTTTCTCTATTCCCTCTTCATATCACAACTATTAGAGACATAAAAAGTGCCCTGTGACTATGTGACTATGATATAGTCTTTTGGGAGACCTGGAAGATGTCATATCTTTTTTTTCTTGAAAATAAAGTTTATAGGGGTCCCTGGGTAGCTCAGTCAATTGAGCCTCCTACTCTTGATTTCAGCTGAGGTTGTGATATCTGGGTCATGGGGTCAGGCCTGGCCTCAGGCTTCATGCTCAGCATGGAGTCTGCTTGTCTCTCTCCTTCCCCCTGATTGTATACTCTCTCTCTCTAAAATAATAAAATCCTTTTTAAAAAATTAAAAATTAAAAAAAAAAGGAAAGTTTATCGGGGCACCTGACTGACTCAGCCAAGGGGGCACATGAATCTTGACCTTGGAGTTGTGAGTTCAAGCCCCATATTGGATATAGAGATTACTTAAAAATAAAATCTTTTTTATTTTTAAAGAAAGTGTATAAAAACAACACATTGTAAAAATATTATCCCAAACCCAAAAAGCTGATTCTTCTTTCCGTTTCAAAGAAATCAAGATAGAAATAAAATTGTTTTTATTAATATTTGGAGGACGGCATTCATATCTAAGTAAGAATTATGCTTGTGAAAAAAAGAGATCTGAACTCACTCTAAAAAATTTTGCCCCCTTCCATTTCTGTACATTAGAAAACCGTTCCTGCCTTCCTCTTTACTTTTCCAAGTTATTAAAGATTTTGTGTCTTTCTTAGTTTCCCGGTATGAAGCAAAACACTGTAAATACATCAGAGAAATGCTAGAATTTTAGCCAGTAATAATTCAAAGCTTTGACTCTGAATACAGGCACCCACTATTCACAGTATTTCCCATTGTATCCTGTTTACAGAGAACCCAGATGAATGGTGCCCACCTGGAGGTGTCCGATGGACCGAAATAATCTTAGCAAATGTGCGATGGTCTGGGTACAGCCGCTGCTACCTCCTCATCTAGCTGAGCCCACTGCTTGGTGCCACCAGTCTGTTAGATAGTAACCTTCAAGCCCTCCTGGCCTTGTTGATATTTCGTTGCCTATCAGTGGATCATTAGTTGGAGTATTTCCTTAGTCATAGAGACTAGCCGTTTGTTGGGACGTTCTCAGTAGGAACTACAGTTGAAGATAACAGAAGGGTTATTTAAACATGAATGTGAAAACACAAAACAAAACACTTCTTTCTTCTTGGGGCCTAAGACTGTTTTGTTATTTTCTGATTCTTAAACTTGTTCAGGCTTCTTAAGTGCAGAGATCTGATTGTCTTTTTAATCTTTCCTGTGACATTTGAATGTTTAAGTCTTTTGAGAATATATATATTTACATTTTCCAACCAGCCAACGGCACTTAATATCTTCTATAGTTCCAAAGATTAGGAAAAGAAGAGAAAGCTAGAGAGTTGGCAAGCAAGTGTGTAATAATCTGGCAAGGAAATTCTTGAGCAAGAATATATGGGTTTGAGTTTATTGGAACATTTGAAAGCAATTAAATTGTTTTTTTCCCCTCAAACTTATTTTTGTCCTTTTTACTTTAAGCACACAGAGGCATACAGCTGAAAAATAACATTGCAAGTATAAATGAATCATTAAGCTGATCAAGCCAAGAAGCTACTACCAGGAGTCTTTATAGAATACTAGGTAAGGGGGATCCCTGGGTGGCGCAGCAGTTTGGCGCCTGCCTTTGGCCCAGGGCGCGATCCTGGAGACCCGGGATCGAATCCCACATCAGGCTCCCGGTGCATGGAGCCTGCTTCTCCCTCTGCCTGTGTCTCTGTCTCTCTCTCTCTCTCTCTCTGTGTGACTATCATAAATAAATAAAAATTAAAAATAAATAAAAAATAGAATACTAGGTAAAATGTCTGTCATCTATGCTCAGGCTTATTGGAGGGGTCGGGACCAGCCCTTTAAAAAAAAAAACTGATCAGCTCCTGAATATTCAAATTTATATTTATTGACCTGATACAGAGTGTCCTGCATAGTGTTAAAAACAGCGTCTTCCAAACTGTGGGGATAGACACGAAAATGAGATCTATGATTAATCTATATGTAAATATGTGTTGAACACATGTAAATAGAATATAGTAGAAGCCCCAGTAGATGAATCAGAGTTATTCAGGATAACTCCACAATGAGCTAAGAGAATATCATTAGGTCTGTGTACCTGCCTTATTTTAAATACAAGCGCTCCGAAACTTTGCAGTAGCACTTAGGAAAGACTACAGGGTACACTCTAGTATGCAGTGGACAATCCTTTAAAAATACTTCTTTATTTTTATGATTAGAAGCCTTACTGTTCATTGTAGAATTTTTTTTTTTTAAGAGAGAGAGCACAAGCTGAGGGGGGAGGGGCAGAAGGAGAGAGAGAGAAAGAGAATCTTCAGCATCTCTGTGCTGAGTGTGGAATCTGACTTGGGGCTCAATCTCACGACCTTGAGATCATGACCTGAGCCGAGATCATGACCTGAGCCAAGATCAAGAGTTGGAAGCCCAACCGACTGAGCCACCCAGGCGCCCCTGTTCTTTGTAGAAAATTTTAAAAACGTCAGAAAAGCACCCTTCAAGTTAACACCTAAACATTCAGCAACAGCCCCGGTTCCTACGTTGGTGTGTTTCCTTGCAGTTTTTATTTTTATTTATATTTATTTATTTGGGATCCCTGGGTGGCGCAGCGGTTTGGCGCCTGCCTTTGGCCCAGGGCGCGATCCTGGAGACCCGGGATCGAATCCCACGTCAGGCTCCCGGTGCATGGAGTCTGCCGGTGACTCTGCCTCTCTCTCTCTCTCTCTCTCTCTCTCTCTCTCTCTGTGATTATCATAAATAAATAAAAATTAAAAAAAATAAAATAAAATATTTATTTATTTTTCCTTGCAGTTTTTAAAAAATGGCCGAGTACTTGGCTGTATCCTGCTTTTCTTCATTTGATTGTTCAACGTGCTGATGTTTCTCAGGTGTTAAAAATAATGTCAGATTGTTAAATCATCTCTTGTTTCCTTTCTCTTTTAAAATTTGCAAAATACCAACGGTATAGGCTATACAGACCCCCTTCCTGCTCACCCACTCACCGCCCCATCCTCCTCCCCACACAGCTCCTTCTGGTTCAGCAGAATGGTAAAGAATATCTCTGAAAACTGAGAAAAAAAAAAAGTTTCACTGACAGTTGAATTAAAACCCTAACAGGTAAAGACTCATACCAGGAAACTTTTTATTTTAAGATTTTATTTATATACTTGAAAGAGAGAGAGAGAGCACAGAGGGAAAGGGAGAAGTAGACCCCCACTGAGCAGGGAGCCTGACCTGGGACTTGATCCCAGGACTCTGGGATCATGACCTAGGCCAAAGGTAGATGCTTAACCTACTGAGGGGCCCCAAGAAACTCTTTTTCCCCTCTGTATCTTAAGATATTTTAGGACATATTATCCAGGAATAAAGACCACAAAAGGGATATTCACATTGTAAAGGAAAACCAAATTGAGAGGGTCCTTATCTCCTTAAAAAAAAAAAAATCTTAGCTCTGGGCCTCATGGTGACTTGGAGGGAGGGCCCTGGGAGGCTGGATAACCACAGCGGGAGGGAAACTGGTATTTCTCTGTGTGCTTTTTGTGCTTCCTGAATTCGATATCAGAAGAGGATATTCACTTCTTTAAAAAACACACATGGACATGTTTTAAGTACAGAAGTACATATGTCTGAATCCCAGTCTTAAGGGATCAAGCTCTCATTAAATAAGACACCTACCCCCTCTGTCTCCAGTACCTGAGTTTCCTGACCTCCTCCTCTTGCTTTCCACTTCAGAATCAAACTTCACTAAGAATAGGACACCTGCTCCATTCTGACCATGAGTGCATTGTTGGAGAAGCCTTGACAGTGCTCCGCCCCAAAAGTTGATTATCAAACTTTATAAAATAGAGACACCCAAAGCTATGAGATGGATCTTCACAGCACTTGTACTTTGTCTATTCTCAGCCCAATTCAGCTTTCTCTCAACACATCCGACCTCAAAGTCGGCAAATGGGCCACTAGAAGTGGACCTCATGTCACATTTGCTATGATCCAGAGTGAGATGCTCTGGTGAACACCTGCTTGAGGCTTCTTCGGGGGCACCTGCCTGCTAATGTGCTTCCTCTACCCCTTCCTACTCTCCCTCATGGGATTAATTTAGACATTTTCTGAAGTATCTATTTAAAACCATTCTCCTCCTGAGTCAGGATGGACTTTGCTCATCCTATTTCCTTGAAATAAATATTTCCACCTTGCATGGGTGAGCAATTGCACGAGAGCGTGATTTCTTTCAGAGCACACCATGGATGATAGTATGTGTTTATAGAGATGTAAAAAAAAAAAAAAAAAAGTGTGCAATTTGAACTTCCCTTCCAAAATGACGACAGGTGCCTCTGGCTTGTAGAAAACGTTGCAAGGTTTGTAATTTGATATATAGGGAGAGAATCCACTGTGGGGCGACTCTCTCTCTCTCTCTCTCTCTTTTTTTTTTTTTTTCTTTTGTCTTTCTGTCTTCTAATGGGACTGGCTGGCTGGGGAGCCTCGCCTCGCCTGGGACCCAGGTAGGGATGAGCCCAACCACCCAGGCAGGGCCAACTCCTGAAACCCGAGTTGTAACAGAATCAGTCCTGACCCAACACAGCCGACTGGAGCGACAAAAAGTTTGATTGTGCAATTTTCTCAGTAAGATGACCTGAGGCTAGTCCCCTGTTTGCTTTCTACATTCTAGAAAACGTTTTTAATGGGTTGGGGAGTCTTTCACACTAAGCACTCTCTGCTCGTTAACGTGGCTCAGAGTGTTGTGCCTTGTTATGAAGTTGTATTTTCAGAGCATGTGGTGAAAGTCAGGATTTTTCCCTTCCTCCTCCTCTTCTTTTTTTTTTTTCCCCTCTTGCTTTAAAAACAAGATAAGCCTGTATGCAAATAGAGTCCACAGTGACCAGTCCCCTTCTCAGCGTTATTTATCATATCACAGAGCCTTCCTTCACCCATTATGCTCTATTTGCATACCTTTAACATTAGAAACATTTATTCCAGTAATGAGTCATCTGAAACATCTTCTGGGTTTAGAGCTAGGAAGCTGGAGTCAAGAGCACCAATGCCGGAAGAATGGATGTCTTCTGTGTTAAAAAACCTCAGGATTGTTTATGTGGAGAGAGAGACAGAAAGGAAGAGAGTTTTGGTTTTGTTTGGGGTTTTGTTGCTGTTGGGTTGTTGTGTTTTTTTTTGTTTTTGTTTTTCTTTTTTTTTTTTTTTTTTGGTTCCTCCGTTTGTTTAATTCCAAGATTGAAATGTGCTGGAATGGATTAAAGATAATATCTGAAATATATTTAGCTGCCTACTTCGTACGTTGAGAAATATTCTGTGCGAATGAGAATCTCATTTTAGGAAGAGAAAGGGCCGACTGCTTGAGCTGAATGTAGCTAGTCTGTCAAAGGAGAGGAAGAGCTTTATACATTAAATTTTTTTTTTCCCAGCTCTAAGGAGACATAATTGACACACAACATTGTGTCAGTTTCAGGTGTACAACCTGTTGATTTGATACATTATGTTTTGAAATATTTCTCAAATGGAAAAAAAAAAAAAAGGAAAGAAAGAGAGTGAGAGAGACAACCCCAATGCTTTTCTCAGAAAGAACAGGAAGCCTGAAGGAGGAAGTATGTGACAGTTTATTTTTCAACGAGCCCACATTATCAAGTGAATGAAATCCCTCTGGAAGCTATAAAAATGAAAATCCGGAAGGTGGCTGTGTTCAGGTAGCACAAAAGGCTCCTCAATATTTAGAACTTTTTCTCAAAGCTAAGTTATTAATGAAAGCCAATTATTGCACTTTTCCAAAAGGAAACACTGAGTCATTCATGAAATGATCTAAGATTTCGAAACTTGCTTACACCATTTTTTTTTTCCTCCTCCTTTCCTACCTGTGCCAAAAGCCGGCTCAGAAAAAGCCAACCAGTAACCGTGGCCTAAATCCAGGGAGCCGGCCAAATTAGCCGAAGAATGGAGTAATTTAACAAAGACTCCTGATGCCCCAAAGGGTGACTTGTCTCACCAGACAAGCAGGCGAGAGAAAGTGCCTGCACGCCTGCCCGGAGCTCAGAGCCCGGGAGGGGCCCCTGTCCCTGACCCCCACCCCCACTGCCCACCCCCCTGCCCCTGGGGGTGCGATCTGGGGGTGGGGAGTGGGGGTGGAGGTGGGGGGCTGTGATTAACCAGTTCTGGCATCGCAGTTATTTGGCCAGAGCCCTGGCCTGGCTCCAAGTTTCCTGTGGAACAACAAGTGGGCGTGGGCCCTCGGATAGGCCTGAACCCTGTTCCAAGGAGGCATCACATATTCGTGGCCAGAGACCTACGGAATGGGGTCAGGGCTGGGGTACTAGATGAGGATGTGTTCAACTTCTTGATCCGTTTATCAAGCGTGTTTAGTGTAGGCCATTAAATTGCACCCAGGGAACAGGCAACACGTGGGTGGGTCAGGGGTAAACTGTGAGTGAGGTGGTTCAAACCCCAGGGCAGCTCCAGGCCCCCCTCTTTCTGGCTGTGGAAGAGGGTTCCAGGTGCTCATTTTTAAAAACACGACTTTAGATGAGAGAGCCCTTTAACAAAGTGTTAAGCCACTTAACTTTCTGGGTAGGCACCATGGAAGCAGCCTATTTCATCTTCGCAAACAACTATAAGGCCATGTAGATAAATAATGTAGACAAGGAAACAATGTTTTGGTCCAAACAGTACAGGAAAGGCTTGGAATTGTGCCTCCTGAGCACAACACCTTATGTTTGCCTTGTTCAAACTGTTCAAAGGATTTTATGGATACATTGTCTTAGAAGGCTCTGCGAGTCGGAGAGGGGAAGCACACTAGCCCATTTTACAGATTAGGAAACCAGGGCTCAGGGAGACCGTGACCTTTCTAAGGTCACAAAGGTAGTTTGCAGAGGCCAAACTTCAGGCCAAGGACTCCTGGCAAAGGGTACCAAACCTCCCTGGGTGTGGCCTGTCCCTTATGACCAGGGTCTGAATGTCCCTTATAAGCAGGGTCTGAATGTCCCCTTCTGTATGTCCAGACCCAGTGAGCTGCTGTGTCTGTTGCCTTTACAGTCAACCTGAACTTTCCAATTCTTGAGGAATATTCACTTCTTGCTTCTACTCCCTACCTTAAAAATTCTGGTCCTTTTTCACAATGTGGGATGCACCTGTCTGAAAAGGAAGCGGTCTAGATTCTGGTATTGGCATAGAACAACTTCCTCTTTTTCTCCTTGTATTTCTTGTGGTACCAGTTTTATCCCAACGCCTAAAAAAAAAATCTCAGATTCCACACCACGCAGGAGGGGCTTAAAACAAAAAAACAAAAAAACAAAACAAAACAAAAAAAACACTTTCTCATCCACTAAGATGTTACTAATAGTCACCAGTGATTCTAAAATTTCCTCTGTGTGTGTGTGTGCGCGTGTGTGTGTGTTTCTTTTTTCACATTTTTTTTCACCATGATTTTTCTTTTTCTGGTCATTTAGGAGGAAAGATATTTTTAAAAACGATCATCACTTTTTGTGTAACTCGCATGGTGTAATCCACACACTGGGGGGTTATTACTAACACCAGGAGAAAAAATACTGCAGTTTCAGGACTAACCCCTTAGACACTTCTTCCATAGGCCTCGTTTATTTAGAATATGCCCAGTAAGCACTGGTTAAAAATTGATGATTCCAGAGCAGTCTTCCTCAAGTGATTTTTGTAAAATCCCTAGGAGACCTTGAACATTCTGTTACAGTTTTACAATCACAGAGAGGAGGACGGAAGGTAGTGTTCACGAGGAATATTGCTTTATTACTCAGCTAAAAGTCCCTTTGGCTCTAAAAGCCCCTCCTCCCAGGCGCTGCCGGCTGGGAGAAGTCAGCATTTTCTCTCCCTTCCTGTGAACGATTCCATTTTCAAAATATGTAAAAGAAACCTCTGTTCTTGCAGTAAATGATTTTCCCCCCCAGTGGCCAGAGACCACCCCCTTCTTATTTGCAGAGCAGTAGCCATGGGGTGAGAGGCAGTTGTCATCAACTCACCTTGCAATGATGGCAAGCCTCTTGACACGCTGTTAACCACGTCTCCGACGCTGTTGCGTGCTTTTTCTGTGTATTAGCTCACAGTCTCCTCACTACAGCTCTACAGGGCAGATGCTGTTTTGCAGAGGAGTAATCCAGAGCACAGAAAGGTTGACCAACCTATCCAGGATCACACAGCTCAGCACCGTGCTCCAACCCATTATTCTTTGCTGCCTCCAGGCATCCATGCAGCCCGCAAAGCTTCAACCAAGTGGGTTAGCTCACTGACCTCTGTCCCAGAGGCAGAACTTTTTTCTGATGTCACCAGAGTGTGGGTGAAAATCGGGGAGTCTCTTGTGCAGAATGGTGACTTGGAGCTCACTGAGAATGAGGAGGTGGGTGACCTTGATTGTAGGACAACGCTTTAGGTCTAACCCCGAATATTTCCTTTAAATCTCTGAGCCAAGTCAGTGTATGTGTGTGTGTAACACAAACACATAGTGCTTCCCCAGTTAGGCAAACATGGCTTATGTAAAAAACTAAAGTCCTTGATGGTTTAGCTTTGGACAAGCAGATTCATTTCAATTCATTTTAAATACTTGTAAAACTTGAATCGTAAAATGTTAACACTTGGTGGATTTTATCCGCTAGCTGAAGTTACTATCTTGGAAAACAGCAATCAATAAGCAAACTACAAACGAACAAAATAAATGCACAAGCAAGCAAGCAAACAACGAATTAGATCTAGCCATAACGCTTAAGAGAATATATATTTCGCTTAATTATATTTTCTAGTTACTCAGGTGTTCACAAGTAAAAGTTCTGTTTCATCTTTTATATATTTTAATTATATATTTTAAAATATATTTATATGGGGGCGGCCTGGGTGGCTCAGTGGTTGAGCATCTGCCTTTGGCTGAGGTCGTGATCCCGGGGTCCTGTGATCGAGTCCCACATTGAGGTCCCCGCAGGGAGCCTGCTTCTCCCTCTGCCTATGTCTCTGTGTCTCATATGAATACATAAATAAAAAATCTTTTTAAAAAGATAAAATAAGGGATCCCTGGGTGGCTCAGTGGTTTAGCACCTGCCTTTGGCCCAGGGCGCGGTCCTGGAGTCCCGGATCCCCAAAAATACTTTTTATATATTTATTTTTAAGATGTTATTGTTAGGTAACCTCTCGGCCCAATATGGGGCTCGAACCCACAACCTTGAGATGAAGAGTCGCATGCTCCACCGACTGAGCCAGCCAGGTGCCCCAGAAATACTCTTTAATCTTTAAATGTGTAATGTATTAAATACATCATCTTTTATAAAACCGGTTTGGGGGATCCCTGGGTGGCGCAGCGGTTTAGTGCCTGCCTTTGGCCCAGGGCACGATCCTGGGAACCCAGGATCGAATCCCACGTTGGGCTCCCGGTGCATGAAGCCTGCTTCTCCCTCTGCCTGTGTCTCTGCCTCTCTCTCTCTCTGTGTGACTATCATAAATAAATAAAAATTAAAAAAAAAAAACGGTTTGGATGTCAATAAACTAAACCACAAGTAGAAAAAAATACCATTTTTCTTGAATAATTCAGTCTTTCAGTGCCCTCATGCTGTACTAAATAACCATCCATGATGAAATAGAAAGAACATGAAGTCAAACTCTACCTACATGGACATCATGACTGTCCCTGGAAACTTCTTTTCTTGGACCAAATTCCGAATATCAAGTTCTGTTCTCATGATCTATCTGTCTTCCTCCTAAAGAGAAAGTGAGAAAAGGAGTCAATTCTCAAATATGTACCCATACATTTTTATTTATTTATTTATTTATTTATTTATTTATTTATTTATTTATTTATTTTTAAGATATTATTTGTTTGAGAGAGGTGAGAGCATAAGCTGTGGGATGTACCCATACATTTTTAGTTATTTATTTATTTTTAAGATATTTGTTTGAGAGAGAGAGGTGAGAGCATAAGCTGTGGGAGGGGCAGAGGGAGAGAGAGGAACAGGCTCCCCGTGAGCAGGGAGCCCAACTCGGGACTCGATCCCAGGACCCCAGGGTCATGGCTTGAGTCAAAGGCAGATGTTTAACCAACTGAGCCACCCAGGTGCCCCCCTCCCACAAACACATTTTTTTTTTTTTTTATTTTATTATTATTATTTTTTAATTTTTATTTATGATAGTCACAGAGAGAGAGAGAGAGGCAGAGACATAGGCAGAGGGAGAAGAAGCAGGCTCCATGCACCGGGAGCCTGATGTGGGATTCGATCCCGGGTCTCCAGGATCGCCCCCTGGGCCAAAGGCAGGCGCCAAACCGCTGCGCCACCCAGGGATCCCCCCACAAACACATTTTTAAATGCAGCACATACTCTATGAATATTGCAGTGCAGCTTTAATAAGAGAAAGAAAAGCTATCTCTGGAACACAAGTGAAATATGCAGAACCTACATGGGTCATTAAAACTTATCTTTATCATCAAGTTGCTAAACACTAAGGAACACATACATATGCTATGACAAGTGCAATTTAATTAAGCTTTGCATTCTGTTTGATGAAAAGACCTGAAGGCTCTCATCTTAGAATAAATTCAGTGTAAATCCCGCAAGAAAAAGTGGAAATGATTTCATTGAATGAAAGAGCTCAGTGAACTTTTTAATTCTTATTGAGCAGAATGGATTTATGCCCATAAGCCATGAATGCAAAATGCTGTGCCAGTCCCTTCACAGAGAAATAGCGTCCTCCTCACCACATACAGGATGTTTTCTTATCACCCAGACCTTAACTAAAGGAAAATATAGTAAGCAAATGCCACCAAAGAAATCATCTATGTAAAATCCCACAGATTTCTTATGTCCTTGACATTATAGATCTTGAATTCAAATAAATCTAAAAATATTTATGAACCAATGAATCTGTAATCTGAGTAAAATCATGATAGTGTACAATGTATGAAAATCTTACACCCATGGACAGCCATTCAACAACATTTCTGTTGCAGACCTACTCTGGGCAATATTTTAGGGGGCAGAGCTACATTGACTCCTTTAAGACTCTCAGGTCCTAAGTGCATCTGGGGGGCTCAGTGGTTGAGTGTCTGCCTTTGGCTCAGGTCATGATCCTGAGGTCCTGGGATTGAGTCACCCATCGGGCTCCCCGCAGAGAGTTTGCTTCTCCCTCTACCTCTCTCTGTGTGCCTCTCATGAATGAAAACATAAAATCTTAAAAAAAAAAAAAAAAAAAAAAAAAGACTCACAGATCCTTGAAAATATAGTTACTTTTCTATAGCCATGACACCATGGGAGTCTTGCAAAATATGGCCTGGGGCTTTCCTTTTATTTTCCTTATTTATTGAAAATTTATTGAGTACCTACTATGTACCAGAATCTGTGTTGGTGCAGAAATGCAGAATTACACACAAAAATATAGTCCTAGCCAGAGGCAAAGTTTTAGCCAGGTAAACAGACATTATAAAACAGCTAATTCTAATGGAACTCAACCATTCGTAATCATTAGAATTGCTAACAGCTTGATTAAAAATGCAGATTGGGGCAGCCCGGGTAGCTCAGCGGTTAAGTGCCGCCTTAGACCCAGGGCCTGATCCCGGAGACCCCGGATCGAGTCCCATGTCGGGCTCCCTTCATGGAGCCTGCTTCTCCCTCTGCCCGTGTCTCTGCTTCTCTCTCTGTGTCTCTCATAAATAAACAAAATCTTTTAAAAAAATAAAATAAAATAAAAATACAGATTGGTCAGGCCTTCCCTTGGAGACCAGTGGTCACTCACACTCTGTCACCCCAGGGGAGTTAGATTCAAGTGTTCTTAGCCTCACCATGCAGGAAGTATTTAGCCGCAGTTGGAATAAATGCTCAGTAGAAAAATTACACAGGATTGTGAGGGCCGGCTTCTCCAATGATGACTAAGGGTTGGTACTTGGGCCCCATGATACTTTTCAGGGCCCACAAAAATGTTTTTTTGTCTTAATTTCTCCCAAGCAAGAAGAGAATTAAATGTAACAATAATGGATATATAATAATCATCATCATCATCATCATCATCATCCAGCTGGGATTATATTCATCTTTATGCCAATGTAGTAGCAAAACATAATTTTTAATACCCTTTTTGGAGGAAGGGACTCACAGAGGCTAAAATACTTTGAGTCCCAGCTCTTTCTCTCCTTCTGAAACCTTCCTGATCGATAACATCCGTCTGTCCTACATTCACAGTTTTAAGCTGTGTGATCTTGGACAAGTTACTTAACCTCTCTGTGCTTCTGTTTACTCACTGGTAAATAACCCTCAATCTTTTTTTTTTTTTTTTTAAGATTTTACTTATTTATTTATTTGAGAGACAGAGAGATAGAGAGAGCACAAACTCAGGCCCCTGCCTGAGCAGGGAGCCCAATGCAGGGCTGGATCCCAGGCCCCCCGAGATCATGACCTAGGCTGAAGGCAGATGCTTAACCAACTTAGCCACCCAGGTGCCCCAATAACCCTCAATCTTGCTGTGAGGGTGAAATAGGTTACTATGTATAAAGTACTTAGAAAAATGTCTGGCACATAATAGGTACTTAATACATACTAGCTAGGTTTATTATTTAATCACATCTTAATTATATTTTATGTATCTTTCAGTGAAACTGAAAATTTCTTTGTGTTGATTCTACAACTTTTTTTTTAAGACTTTATTTATTTATTCATGACAGAGACAGAGAGAGAGAGAGTCAGAGACACAGGCAGGGGAGAAGCAGGCTCCATGCAGGGAGCCCGACATGGGACTTGACCCCGGGACTCCAGGATCACACCCTGGGCCGAAGGCAGGCGCTAAACCACGGAGCCATCCAGGGATCCCTGATTCTACAACTTTTATTTTGCTTCTCTCCAAGCAGTTATCATGATACAACCTAAGAGTAAATATTCAATAAATATTAGGGAATTGATAAAAATAAAATTTAGGAACTATATTAATTAGGATCAGAACCAATTATAAATAATAGAAAACCATAAAGTAAAAGTTTACTTCTCCTTCATGAAAAATAGACTTGGGTCTGTTTAGGGCTGTGTGGCCCTCCACCATGTCAGCAACTTTCTATTTCACTGCTTAGCCCGCCTTTCATGTGGCTTTGGCCTCAGGATCCAGCCTTGCTGCTCAAGCTCCAGCCATCAGACCACATTCCAGGAAGCAGAAAGAATGTGGGAAGGTCAGAAAAGGAAACATCCTCCTTAAGGACAATTCCAGGAAGTCATCTATATCACTCCTCCTTACAGACCCTTAGTTAGAATACAGTCATATGGCTACCCTTTCAAGAGCAAAGGAAGCTCTTTTATCTGGGTGGCCATGTGCCAGCTAAAAGCTGGGATTTTATTGCTGATAGAGAAGGGAAGACATATATTAAGGCAACTAGTAGCCTCTATCCTGGCAGTTGAGTTTGATACGTGAATCCCACAGAGAAAGGGAATGATCTCAGCCCTCTTATAGGAAGCTGGCAACATGAGGCCTGCTTGTGATTTTTTTTTTTTTTTTTGTAAAAGCACTGTTTTATCTTGTTTAAAACTAATAATACTTTTAGAATGGATGGCTTTCCATCTATAAATGTCAGTGTTCACTTTCGATGGAACTCCCTAAGGAAGAAAGACAAATACACCAAGCCGGATGATTATAGAATTTTTCTTATAGATGGACAATCTCAAGCAAAATAGAGAGAAGGGAGTAATGAACCTCCATCTGCTCATACAGCTTCAACAGCTATCAACTCATGGACCTCTTCCGTCATCCCTACTTCACTTCTTCCACTATGTTATTTTGATGCAAATTATAGATACTGTATAATTTCATCTGTTGATACTTTAGGATCTCTTAAAGATATGGACTTTTAAAAATGTGCCTTTATTTTAATTTATTTTTATTATTTTTATTTTTTATTTTTTTTAGATCCGCACATCTTAAACACTGCTGATGGCAACCCTCCCATGTCAGCTCCTACGTTTCTCTGTTCTCTGGATTCCCCATAAACCGGCAGTTAGACGGGCTACCTTGATCCAGTTCAGGGTCGATTCCTTGGGGTGGTTTAAGATGACAAGCAACCCCGTACTGGTAGTGTGTTAAAAAGCACCCAGAGATGGGATGCCTGGGTGGCTCAGTGGTTTGGTGTCTGCCTTTGGCCCAGGGCATGATCTCAGAGTCCTGAGATCGAGTCCCACATCAAGCTCCCTGCATGGAGGTGCTTCTCCCTCTGCCTGTATCTCTGCCTCTCTCTCTCTCTCTCTCTCTGTGTGTCTCTCATAAATAAATAAATAAAATCTTAAAAAAAAAAAAGGCACCCAGAGAGATCACAACCTGGAAAGATGCTCATCAGAACTTTATCAGTTATTGGGGAACCAGAATGACCTTGGGCTTTTTTTGCCTGCCTTTTGTGGATCTATACTTCACGATTTATTCCACAGTGAGCATGCCTTTCTCAGGAAAAGTAAGCAAAAGCTATTATTTATTGCACGCGATGTGCCAAGCACTGTGCTGAGCGATTCGCTTACATCAGCTCATGGAATCCTCGTGACAATTCTATGAGGTAATGACTCTCTCCATTTTGCAGTAAACAGTCAGGAAGGTTAAGTAACTTGTCCAAGGTCAGCTGGTCAGTATTTGGTGGAGTCTGGATGTGATCTCTGCCTCTCAAGGGGTTCTGATGGTGGGAAGTGTGGTGTGCAGCCCCAGAGGTTAAACTTCTGGAAGGTTCTTCTGAGGCAGGCCCAGGTCTGGGAACCCAAGCGCATCCCTGCCAACCATGCTGCATCATCATCCACAAGCCTGTTGTTTCCCCATGCTAACCCCTGCTCTCAGCTGAAAGCTATTCTGCATCTGGCACGTACAGAGCAGGCCCGATGCCTGCACAGAGCGTGTGCTCAACAAATGTACCTCCTCTCTTTCCCAGCTCCGCTGGGACAATGCCTGAGAGCTGACACCACCCCACGTCCTGGGGTCCTGAGATCGAGTCCCACCTCCGGCTCCCTACATGGAGCCTGCTTCTCCCTCTCCCTGTGTCTCTGCCTCTCTCTGTGTCTTTCATGAATAAATACATAAAATCTTTAAAAAAAAAGTTCCTGCCCTCATGGAGCTTACAGTTGGAGGTTTGGGAGGAGAGATAAAAGTGAAGATAGTAAGTTAAATATAGAGAAAGGGGAGCCTGGGTGGCTCAGTTAGGTAAACGATTCTTGGTCTCAGCTCAGGTCTCCAACTCAGGGTCTTGAGTTCAAGGTCCATGTTGGGCTCCATGCTGGGTGTGGAGCCTACTTAAAGAAGAAGAAAAAGAAAAAAAAAAGGGAAGAAGAAAAAGAATAAATATAGAGAAAGCCAGATCATGAGACACTATTAAGAAAGGATGTGAAAAATGGGGAGTGTGTGTGTATGTGTGTGTGTCCACGTATAATTTGGGGGCAGATGGCCAGGCAAGCACTCTATAAAGCAAAGGTCGACAGACAAGGGACTGAGGGCAGCCAAATCCAGCCTACTGCCTAGGAGTGGTTTCTCCATTTACAACTTGTAGGAATAAAAATTTTTTTAAACAAAGAACAACATTCTGTAACACACGAAAATTACAGGAAATTCCATTTCTGTGTCCATAAATAAAGTTTTATTAGATCACAGTCCCGCTTGTTTATTGCCTATGGTTGCTTTTGCATGATGGTGGCAGGGTTCAGGTATTGGCAAAGACATCAAGTGGCCCACAATGCCTAAAATGTTTACTCTGAATGTCTGAGCAGATGTCACAGCACATTTAGAGGCCTAAGAAAGGACCATGCCTGGTGTATTCTTGGCAAGACGAAGAAGTCATGGTGTTTGGAGCAGAGTGGATGAGGTCAGAAAGCACGGCAGACCAGATCATATGCTGTCCATCATAAAAACTTGGGATCCTGGGGTACCTGAGTGGCTCAGTGGTTGAGCATCTGCCTTTGGCTCAGGTCGTGATCCTGGGGTCCTGGGATCGAGTCCCACATTTGGCTCCCTACAGGGAGCCTGCTTCTCCCTCTGCCTGTGTCTCTGCCAATCTCTCTGTGTCTCTCATGAATAAATGAAATCTTAAAAAAAAAGAACTTGGGGTCCTAGCCTGAGCAAGATGGGGGCCATGGCCATTGTGCATGAGGCGTGATGTGGTCTGGCTTATTTTCACAGATTTCTGTACTTTAAGGACAGACCAAAAGGGGTAGGGGAGAATGGAAACAATGAAACCAGCTCTGAGGGCACCCTAATAATCTATGTAAGAGATGATGAGGGCTTGAACCAGGAAAATGATAGAATTGTTGGGATTTATCTTGTGGAATTCTTTTTTTTGTTTTTATTTTATTTTAAGATTTTATCTATTCATGAGAGCCAGAGAGAGAGAGAGAGAGAGAGAGAGAGTAAGAGAGAGGGAAGACAGTTGGGAAACAGTCCCTGAGTGAAAGCAGCAGTCAAGGATTACCCGAAGGGTTTTGGCCTGATCCAACCTAAAACTAGAATTTTCTTTAGCAGAGCTGGAGAGGATTGTGGAAAAAGCCAGTTGGGCGGGGGAAGATGAGGTACTCAGTCTGAGTTATACTAAGCTGAGATGGTTTTAGGCCACCAAGGGGTGAGTAAAGACAGAGAAGATGAGATAGCTCATTGGATGCTCCCCATCCCTGTCCACCCCACAGACAACCTCCCCAGGGGACTCTTGTTCATAGTAAAACCCAAGCTTCCTATCATGTCAAGGCTCTCTGACCTCTACGGTCACCACTGTCCGCTCCTCCTATCAGCTCTCAGGGCCCCACGTTCACCTTTCCTCCAACAGGTCCAGCTCACCCAGTCCTAGGCCCCTGTCCGCTCCCCGCTCTGCCTGGAACCCTCCATCAATGGACGCTTGTAGGGCTGCAGGCCCGGGTCATTCACGGCTCCATTCAAATACCTGCCCTGCAGGAACCCTTCCAGATCACCTAACCAGATAGCCCCCGGCCCATCTTGATCCCACAACCAGGTTTTATTGTCTTTCTGCCTGTAAACTTCTCCGTCCAGTATTTGCCTTCTGTGAGACTGTAGGCTCCGTAAGGGCAGAAACTGTCTTATTCTTGAGCAGAGCCTGAACACAGGGCAGAGACTCAAATATTTGTTGACTAATTTAATAAAGGAATAGATAAGGGATGGTCATTTTCTGCTTTTTACATCCTGCATTCTCTACGCCAGAATTGTCTAACCTCTCTGTCACCCGCACGCTTAGTATAGAAGTCTGGTCTTGGGGCACCTGGGGGGCTCAGTGTTGAGCATCTGTCTTCGGCTCAGGTTGTGATCCCGGGGTCTTGGGATCGAGTCCCACGTCGGGCTCCCTGCATGGTGCCTGCTTCTCCCTCTGCCTGTGTCTCTGCCTCTCTCTCTGTGTCTGTCATGAATAAATAAGTAAAAAAAAAAAAAAAAGAAAGTCTGGGCACAATGGTAGGCAGGAGTTGGGCATCAGACACACATGCAAGAATGAAGGGGATTCTGAGCAAGACATCACATCGTCAAGACATAGCAGGAAACAATTCTGTGTCTGAGCAGCTTAATAAGATAATCAGGGGGCACCTGGCTGGCTCAGGCGGTGGAGCAAGCGACTCTTGATCTCGGGGTCATGAGTTCGAGCCCCACGTTGGGTGTAGAGACTTAAAGTAAATAAATAAACTTAAATGAAAGATAATCAGGATGTGCAACTATTGAAACAGGTGAGGGGCAGGCACTCGTTGGACACACCTCTTCTAGTTTCTAGCTTGTTTGTTCTATCATTTTGGGGGAAAGAGGCTTCCTTTTGGGTGTTTGGCAAAGCAAGTTTTGGTATTTTCCTGCTTGGGCCAAAATACAGCAGGAGAGGAGATCTTTCAGGAGATATGTGAGTTGCAGGCAGACAAAGTGGCTTTCTGTGGGTCTCTGCCAAAAAGGAGAATCAGCTGTCATCTATTCCTAAAACAAAAGTACCTTGAAGAAGAGGGAAAGGGTGGGGGGAACAGAAATTATATCGAAAGTACAGAATTTAGCCTTTACCATCATGACTATTCCTCACCACGCCTTCTCACAAGACTTTCAAGATCAGGAGATTCCAGGAAACAAAAGCAGGACCGTCCCATTCCCCAGTGGATTTGGATGGAAAGTGGTAATAAAATCAGGTACAACTCAGGAGGAGGCACTGAGGAAGCTCCCAGCCACGTCTGTAAGGGATCGCACGTGCGATGGCACACGTACTGAGGCTGCGTGAAGATCACGTGCTCGCATCCTATCACCCTGTTAACATCACTACCACCCGAACAATAGACATGTTTTATCAGGAAAGTGATTTTTCTCTGTTACTACACTTCTGTACTAGTAGGTTGGTTCAGTAATAAATATGTGAGACCTTCTGTCTGGAGAAAAAAAAAAAAAAGGAGGAAAATTTAGAAACAGCTACTTGCTAGAACAAAAAGGGGGAATTTTAAGGGCAGTGAAACTGTTCTGTATCATACGTTAACAGTAGATACGTATCATTGTGCACCTTTTCTTTTCTTTCTTTTCTTTTTTCTTTTCTTTCTTTCTTCCTTATTTCTATTTTTAATTATTTATTTTTATTTTTTTACGCATTTTTCTTTTTTTTTTTCATTATGCATTTTTCAAAATCCACAGAACTTTACAACATAAAGGATGGACCTTAATGTCATCTGTGGACATTAGCTAGTGATCATGCACTGGTACTGGTTCATCGGTTGAATCAAATGTACCGCACCAACGCAAGGGGGTAAATAATAGGGAAATTGTACGGGGCAGGGGTGGAGTGTATATGGCAACTTTCTATATCATCTGCTCTGGTTTTCCATATACCTACAATCACTCCAAATTATGAAAATAAATAAAAGTGGAAAGGGCACACTTTTTAAGGAGCTGAACTTGTGAAGATACCCCTTGGTTTCACTATCACACAAACAGTAAATAGAGACATTTAAAAGCGTCTGTATCTCTTGAGGGAAGGAGGTAGTAAACAATGCCAGCCACCATTCATTAATTTGGAATTGCTCCACTGTTCTTGAGTTTGAACTGCGTGTGGCTTTGCTTTTGTTGTTGTTGCCCTGGGTATTTGGTCATCCAAAGAAAGCCCGCAGAGGGCTGTGACTCTTAAAAGACAGTATCAGAATGTTTCAACAACTGACAAACCTCAGACTTCCTGTATTTCTGTAGCTTGCAGTTTTCCCTCCTTTCTTTTAATTTGTTAATGATCTCTCAGCCACAGGCTCCCTCTGTCACACATCCCTAACTAGATCAGTAGATCAAAGGTGAGGCTTTGCTAAGTAATCAGTGTCATTTCACCCATGTAGCCAGCTATTAAAAACAGACCTATAGGGTTTTTCAAGGACAACCAAGGTATTGATCTGGCACCAAAACAAAACAAAACAAAACAAAAAACCAACCAACCAACCAAACAAACAAAAAACCCAAAAAACCTCCTATAGTGCAAGCAGTAATATACCCGAGCTAATGTTTCCACACTGTCCCTGTTCCTTATTCCCTGGGTCCCTAGTGAAATCCTGCAAGGCTCAGAAAGGCAAACACACCCAGTCCCACCCCCACAGCCCCGCCAGCTCAGTTCCTGCCTTCAGAAAGGAATTTCACTCTTACAAATTAGACAAGGGAAGAGAAACCTCCTTGTTTCATGGGCATTTTCATAAGCTTTTTTTTTTTTTTTTTTGAGAGTTGTTTTCCCATGCATTAATTTTCCTTCCCAGTTACTACACCTATATGTGTAATTTTTTTTTAAAGAACATATTTCTTATGTAATCTGTTTTGCATTTCTGGAATGAGGAACCTTTTTTGCTCATATTGTTAAAATCTAGACAAGGCACCCGTGTGATAGATTACCCTGAGCCTTGGAAGGAAATGATTCACCACAATACTGTAACCGAAAGTGTTCTAACGCCAGGGAAGAAGGTAGGTCATTAACCATGTCACCTGCACAAACCAGCGATGAGGCCATTTGAGTCTTACCTTAGCCTTTGCCCTCAGAGGTGCCCTGCACCCATTAGCTCTGCCTCTCTTCTCTGGTTCGTCTGCCCAAATACAAATAATTGATGCTGGGATCTCATGCTCCATTTTTAATTTTAATTTTAATTTTAATTTCTTTTTTTTTTTTTTAAGATTTTATTTTATTTACTCGGGAGAGACACAGAGAGAGAGGCAGAGACACAGGCAGAGGGAGAAGCAGGCTCCATGCAGGGAGGCCATGTAGGATTCCTTCCCCAGACCAGGGATCACGGCCTGAGCTGAAGGCAGATGCCCAACCACTGAGCCACCCAGGCGTCTCTATTTTTTATTTCTAAAAAAGATTTTATTTATTTAATTGAGAGAGTGTGCAGGAGCAAGAGGAGGGGCAGAGGGAGAGGGAGAAGCAGATTCCCCACTGAGCAGGAGCTTGATCCTGGGACTCTGGGATCAAGACCTGAGCCAAAGGCAGATGCCTAACTGACTGAGCCACCCAGGTGCCCCTACATTTTTAATTCTTTTTTTTTTTTTTTAATTTATGATAGTACACAGAGAGAGAGAGAGAGGCAGAGACATAGGCAGAGGGAGAAGCAGGCTCCATGAACCAGGAGCCTGACGTGGGATTCGATCCCGGGTCTCCAGGATCGCGCCCTGGGCCAAAGGCAGGAGCCAAACCACTGCGCCACCCAGAGATCCCAACATTTTTAATTCTTCAAAGAAACCTACAACTTTGTGATTTTAAATTGTCCACATCCATTCATCTGCTTCCAAAGGTCCTTCTCAGGCTACTCTTTTCTAATTTTTGTATTTAAATTTGCTATATGAGTAAAGAATAAAACCATAAATGTCCAGAATAAATCGAGATTTGTGAAAATAAATCTTTTTAAAAAATAAAATAAAATTTTATTTATATATTTATTTTAAAGATTTTATTTTTATTTATTAATGAGAGGAAGAGGCAGAGACATAGGCAGAAAGAGAAGCAGGCTCCTAATAGGGAGCCTGATGCAGGACTTGATCCTGGGACTCTGGGATCATGACCTGAAACAAAGGCAGACACTTAACCACTGAGCCACCCAGGCACCCATAAAATTTTATTTAAACAAAAGATGAACTAAAGGGGGACCCCTGGGTGGCTCAGCAATTTAGCGCCTGCCTTTGACCCAGGGCATGATCCTGGAGTCCCGGGATCGAGTCCCACATCGGGCTCCTGGCATGGAGCCTGCTTCTCCCTCTGCCTGTGTCTCTGCCTCTCTCTCTCTCTCTATGTCTATCATGAATAAATAAATAAAATCTTAAAAAAAAAAAAGAAAATCTAAAAAAAATGTTTTTAAATAAAATAAAAAAATAAAGATTGCTTTAAAAAAAGATGCACTAAAGCAATGTGTGGGAGAGGTTAACACTGAATACATCTATTTCTTTTTTTTTAATTTTAATTTTAATTCTTTTTTCTTTTTTAATTTTTATTTATTTATGATAGTCACACAGAGAGAGAGAGAGAGAGGCAGAGACATACGCAGAGGGATAAGCAGGCTCCATGCACCAGGGAGCCCGACGTGGGATTCGATCCCGGGTCTCCAGGATTGTGCCCTGGGCCAAAGGCAGGCGCCAAACCGCTGAGCCACCCAGGGATCCCTAATACACCTATTTCTGATTAAAATTTTAAAAGGTCAAACAATAAAATCAAAACAAGGGGAAAACAAAAAATGTGTCTTTTATTTCCCTCTCAATGTGTTGAAGGTAGATCACAGCTATAGCCAGATGTTTGTCATTCTTTATGAAAAGTGACATGAATTGTTTCTCATCTTCCTTATTTAGACACACTTCAAAACTGAAAATTGGGGATCCCTGGGAGGCTCAGCAGTTTGGTGCCTGCCTTGGGCTCAGGGCACGATCCAGGGGTCCTGGGATCGAGTCCCATGTCGGGCTCCCTGCATGGAGCCTGCTTCTCCCTCTGCCTGTGTCTCTGCCTCTCTCTCTCTCTCTCTCTGTGTGTGTCTCTCATGAATAAATAAATAAAACCTTTAAAAAAGAAAACAAAAAAATTGAAAATTGATCACTATTTTTTTTTAAAGATTTTATTTATTTATTCATGAGAGACACAGAGAGAGGCAGAGACATAGGCAGAGGGAGAAGAAGGTTCCCCGTGAGGAGCCTGATGTGGGACTCAATCCCAGGACCCCAGGATCATGATCTAAGCCAGAGGCTGACCTCAACTACTGAGCCACCCAGGTGTCCTGAAAATTGATCACTATTGATGGAAAATTATGTGAATATTTTACACACTGAGATTCAAGTTGTTACTTTTATTCTACTTAGTTCACATGGAAGCAACCATGTGCTTGATTTGATCCATGTGTTTTGAGCAAACATGCTAAAACTAGGCAGGGCTGTAATATGACTTCCATGGCTCCCTTCCTTTATAAAAAAATAAAATAAATTATATTTTATTACTGTATTGGTATAAAATGAATTGAATATATTAGTATTAAATATTAAAACATTTCTTCAACCTAAAAGGTCATGCTTTTGTTCTGATTTCAAAAGACACTAAAACTGGAGCACCTGACTGGCTCAGTCAGTGGGGCATGTGACTTGATCTCAGGGCTGTGAGTTCGAGTCCCATGCTGAGTGTAGAGAATACTTAAAAAAATAAAAACACTAAAGTGGTTTTGTGGGTCTGCTGTGTCTAATGGAGAACTCTGCCCTGGAGGAAGGTCATTTTATAGAAACATGGATTAATAATCATAAAGCCAATGACAGAAGACAGATTTTTTTTAATATTCAAAAAAAGCCTATCCGTGAATTGTCACAATTATGAAAAATATTTGTGTTCATTTAAAAGATTAAAAAAAAATCTTCAGGATAAAATAAAAACTGGGTATTAGTACCGGGGAAATATAAATAAATTTGGAAATGGAAACATTATTCCATCACTAAGAAAATCAATTTTCAATAGATAAACATTTTTTAATGTAATTGAAATGCAAAAAAAAATTATTTAATGGATTTCCTCTCTGGAGTTAATGAAGGTCTGTGGAAATAAACACTTGTTCATTTAGTAGGTAAACCAGCACTGACTTTTCGGAACCTTTTGGAAAGCACATTGGTGATATCTGCTGAAATGTACACTTCAATTAGCAAATTCTACTTCTAGACATTTATTCTATAAGTGGATTTCTACAGGTGTGCAAATATATAAAGTCATATATGTGACTAACTAAGACAGCAGAGAATGGGAAAGAAAATTAGTGCCCGTCATTAGTGAACTGGTTATATAAATGATGGTCTATTTTCACTATGGAATACTATATAGTCATTAAGAAGAGTAACACAGGCATTTCGTAACATGGCTCACCGGCCAGCATTCTCTCACCTGCTTATTCATAAGTTAGTGGTTCTCAAGCAGGTGTATTTTTGCTCTCCAGGGGACATTTGGCAATGTCTAGACACATTTTGGTTTGGTTGTTACAATTAGGGAGATGTCACTACTGACATCTCAGGGTAGAGGCCAGGGACTCTATCATACATCCTACAAGCACAGGACAGCCCCACAACAGAATGATCCAGCCTCACGTGTCCAAAGTTCTGAGGTTGAGAAATGTTGTTCTAAACTGATCACTGGGGATCCCTGGGTGGCGCAGCGGTTTGGCGCCTGCCTTTGGCTCAGGGCGTGATCCTGGAGACCCGGGATCGAATCCCACATCGGGCTCCTGGTGTATGGAGCCTGCTTCTCCCTCTGCCTGTGTCTCTGCCTCTCTCTCTCTCTCTGTGACTATCATAAGTAAATAAAAATTAAAAAAAAAAAAAGGGTCATGTCCCCATAAAAAAAAAAATAAATAAAATAAACTGATCACTGGCAAGAATAATGGGACACCCAGATTTGTGTGCCAGATTAACCAGATTTTACTTTCTGGGACAAGGGTGGGTCCAGCCTTCACTCTGAAGTTAAATACCTGACAAAAGTCAGGGTTCTGTGAATAAGAAAGGATAGCATAGTTGCTGTGTTGTGTAAGCAGTCAACAGTGTCTGCCACAAACACGAAATAGAGAACAATATAAAACAAAGAACATTTTCATATGTATGTAAAATACTGAAAGAGGATGCACCCAAACTATTCAGGTCCTTAGCTGGGCAAGAGTAGAGTTGTGGGTGATGTTTATTTTCTGTTTTTGCACTGCTTCAAATTTTTTTTAATGATTTATTTATTTATGAGAGACAATAGAGAGGCAGAGACATAGGCAGAGGGAGAGGCAGGCTCCCCATAGGGAGCCAGATGCGGGACTTGATCCCAGGACCCCAGGATCACCGCCTGAGCCAAAGGCAGACACTCAGCCACTGAGCTACCCAGGCACCCCTCATATTTTCAACATTTTCTGTAATGATCATGTCTAACTTTTACTATCAGAAATAAATGCAAAAATTGTTTAGTTACATTTAGGTAAAAATCTGGCAACAATATCGTTTTTGAGATGTTTTTAAATTTTTTTTCTACGATGCTGCTATCTTCTAAAGTTGATGAAATTTAAAATTGAGTGAGTGGGTCTAGGAAACCTGAATACATCTGACAAAATCTTGATTTCCCAGATTACAGCTGAAACTGAGTTAAGCGATACAAATATTCAGCTTTTTTTTTTTTTTTTTTTTTTTTTTGCTTTGGGTGATCTTCATTTCCATAGATCTTGAATGGAAAGTGAAGGGAAATGGGAGTCAGAAAGTCTGGCTTCTAGAACGGTTTGCTAGGCATCCGAACATGGGCAAGTCGTCTGTCACAATAACAACAGCACCCAAAGGAAATGGAATCGCTATCTCGAAGAGATATCTGCTCATTGCAGCATCATTCTCAAAAGACAAGATATGCAAACAACCTAAGTGATCAACAAGGAATATATGGGTAAAGAGAAAATATATAATATATAATGGAAATATGATATTGGAATATATATAATAGAATATATCTAGATGTCTATTATATGTTATAATGGGATATTCTGGGATCTTCATGCTCTGCTCTGAAATATTATTTGGTCATAAAGAAGAAGGAAATCCTGCCATTTGCAACAGCATGGAGGTAACTGGAAGGCATTTTGCAAAAAAAAAAAAAAAAAAAAAAAAGGAAGGCATTTTGCAAAGTGAAACAAGCCAGGCAGAGAGAGACAAATACTATATGGTATCACTTAGATGGAGAAGTTTTTTTTTTTTTTTTTTTAGTTGGACTCATAGAAGCAGAGAACAGAATGGTGGTTACCAGGGGCTGGGGCTGGTGGTCTTTAGAGGGATGGGGAGCAGAATGAGGAGAGGTGGATCAAGGGGTACACGCTTTTTGTTAGAAGATGAGTAAGTTCTAAGGATCTAATGTCCAGCATGGTGACCATGGCTGATAATACTCTATGACTGTATATTTGAAATTTGCCAAGAGAGCTCAGGGCTTGATCCTGGAGTCCTGGGATCGAGTCCTGCATCGGGCTCCTGGCATGGAGCCTGCTTCTCCCTCTGCCTGTGTCTCTGCCTCTCTCTCTGTGTGTATCTCTCGTGAATAAGTAAATAAAATCTTTAAAAAAAAAAAAGAAATTTGCGAAAGGAGTAGATCTCAAGGGTTCTTACACACACATAAAAGGCAACTGTGAGGTGATGAATGTTTCAACTTGGTTGTGGCAATCACTTGACAGGGTATGCAAGAGCAAATCATCACTGGGTACGCTCCAAATATATTATTACCATTTTATTTGTCAATTATGCCTCAATTCAGCTGGAGGCAAAGAATCATAGCAAAGACCTACGTAGAACCTACTGTGTGCTGGGCACCGTTCTATGTACTTTACAGCCATCTATTCATTGAGTCCCCACAGCTACTTGGGGGGGGGTGTTACTATTGTCCCCATGTCACGCATGATGGACACAGAGCCCCATGGTCACAGCACTGAGTGGCGAGTTGGGGGTCACCCCCAGCCCTGACATCAAAGCTTGGACTTTGGTGGCTGGATTCAGCTGGCAGACAGGTGTAGTTTGTCCTCCCAGTGATTTCATTGGTGTGTGTGTGGTTTCATTTTGTATAAATTACTTTTTAACATCTAAAATCCTGGAGAATGAGGAAATAGCCACATAAATCCCCCCAAGAAGACATTCTACAGGGCGACTGGCCTGGCCTATTTAACAAGACACGGAGGAAGGAAGAAGGGAATGAGCTAGATTGGAGAAGACTGGCATGACATAATAACCCAATTCCGTGCCTGGGCCTGGACTGCATCTTGGTTTGGGTAAACCAGCTGCAAAAGACATTTTTTGGGTCAGTAGGGAAATTTGAAAATGGAGCAATACCAGATAAGAAAAAAAAAGTATTGAAATGGAAAGGTGGAGATGATTAACTGATTAACTCAATAAGTCAAGGATGATCTCCTTGTCAAAAATACATGGATGTTTATGTATGCATTCAGAGAAAGATCTGGAAGTATAAGGTGTTCACAGAGGCTGGAGTCTAATGCTTTTGTGTTCACATTATTGTTTAGCTCTATTTTCTAATGTTCTACAAAATGCATGTGTACCTATACTATACTTCGGATAACAAAAGGTTATTTTTAATAAAAATAAAATAAAATAACCTGGAGACTTTATAGCATCCAGATTCGGGGCTCATCTTGAAAAATTTCAAGATTTTCCTAGATTCCCTTTGGGCTCAGTCAGGGGAGCATAGTATGAGGTGACCTTTTGGATGCAGTGTAGACTCTTCAGTTCAGAACTGCCCCCCATCTGGCCTGCTTGTTCTGCTCTATTCATTCATTTATTCATTGATTCGAGAGATAGTTTTTGAGGGCTTTCCCTGTTCTGGCACTGTTCAGGACACAGCAAATAGAAGTCAGTCTCTAGTGGTGCCTGGGAGGCTCAGTGGTTGAGCGTCTGCCTTTGGCTCAGGGGTCCCGGGATAGAGTCCCGCATCAGGCTCCCCAAAGGCAGCCTGCTTCCCCCTCTGCCTCTGTCTCTGCCTCTGTCTCTCTCTCTCTCTCTCTCTCTGTGTCTCATGAATAAATAAATAAAATCTTAAAAAAAAAAAAGAATAAGTTTGCTGGGACATCTGGGTGGCTCAGTTGGTTAAGCATTGGACTCTTGATTTCAGTTCAGGATCATGATCTCAGGGTCCTGGGATGGAGCCCCCACCTTGGCCTCTGGCCCCACACTCGGTGGGGAGTCTGCCCCTCTCCTGCTGATGATGCTCCTTCATGTGCGCGTGCACTCTAAAATAAGTAAATAAATCTTAAAAACAAAAAAAGAACAAGTTTGCTCTTTAAAAAAAAAAAGATTTATTTATATATTCATGAGAGACACAGAGAGAGAGGCAGAGACACGGGCAGAGGGAGAAGCAGACTCCCTTCAGGGAGCCCAGTGTGGATTTCGATTCCAGATCCCAGGATCATGCCCTGAGCTGAGGGGAGATGCTCAACCACTGAGCCACCCAGGCGTCCCAAGTTTGCTGACTCTTGAGCTACAGTCTTTTGCACCTGGAAGATACCCGATACTTAGATTTAATGTAAAGTCAAGAAGAGACATCAGGTCCTATTTATCATTCTTTCCCTGGGTCCAGCAAAGGCCTTATACATATATATATATATATAATACATATATAAAATATATAAATATTAATATATAAAATATATATAACATATATACATATATAAAATCATAAAAAATAAAGTTAGCATTATTATTGATAAAAAATGTAATAGTTATGACACAGCAATCAGAGGAAATTATTTACCAATAAAACTTTAGGCATGAGGCACCTGGGTGGCTCGGTTAGTTGAGGGTCTGCCTTCCTCTCAGATCATGATCTCGGGGTTCTGGGATGGAGCCCCATAGAGGGCTCCCTGCTGAGTGAAGAGTCTGCTTCTCCTTCTCCCTGTCCCCCACCCCCTCTCATGCTCTCTCTCTCTCACTCTCCCACTCTCAAATAAATAAATGAAATCTTTTTTAAAATTTAAAAACAACAACAACAACCCAACAACTTCAGGACATCTCTAACTTAAAATCACCCTAATTTACTTTTGTGCAAATAATCTGTATGGCATTGGGATGCCACTCAGCTGGCTTACACTTACACGGAAGAGGATCAGTTGCTGTAGGAGACCAGTTTTGATCTCTTGTATTATTTCTCAAGCTATAATGATCATAAGATGAAATGTAAATATATTGCGCTAACTTCAAATAGTGTCTCAGTGGCTTAAACTCCTACTAAAGGTAGGTTTTAGAGCAGACACAAAATAGAATATGGTGCTGGATACTGGTTGATGCAGTGATGACAGGGCGGAGACAGAGCAGGAAACAGGCCAGAAGAAGAATGGGAGCAGGTGCCATTAGCTCACCATCCCCGCTGCAAGTCAGCAGGCCGCAGTCCCACTCCACTACCCAGTCCGGGCACATCTAAGCACTCAGTGGGCATTTCGTTTTTAAGGGAGGAATGTTAACTTCCAAGCAGAACTTAACCAGAGGCAATGCTCCAAGATTCCCTGGAGAATTATCAGCTTTGTGGCTTCTCCACAAATAAATTTGGAATGGCAGGCTACACAACAGTTGTGGGCTGCCCTGTCTTGCTGCCAGTTGGTGGGTCTTTCCACTCATTTTTATTATTGATACAAGAAAAAAAGAAACAAAGAAAACCGAGACTCTCAGCCCAAACAAAGTACTTTAAAAGCCAAACATAAAGTAGCTTGGGAAGTAGCCAGTTTTGCATTAGCCACTTTTTCTTCAATTAGTGCAAGAAACTGTTTTAACAGTGCTCATTCAACCAAGGTGGCCTTGCTTTATTTAATTTTTTAGTTGTTTATGCAAAGACTGTAACCCATGAAGACAGAATCCAGCTCACAGCTGTATTGTCAGCATCTAAAACAACATCCGACAGGTAGCAGGTATTCAGGGTTATCTGCTAGAAGGGAATATAAACTGGTTTTATTCCAACCCATGGTGATGCAGCGGTGAGCAAGAGAAATGTTTTCCCTGCCCTCCTGGGGCTTATTTACCAGGGAGAGGCAGAGACATAGGCAGAAACCAGTTCATTTTTACTGATTGTAATAAATGCTATGAGGGCAACAAGGTGTCCCATTATAGGTACAGGGTCTAACACCAGACTACTCGGGTCTCAATTTTGGTTCCTGACCCAGGGCCAGGACTCAGGTGAAGCAAGTGTGAGCATGCTGAGGTTTTCTGTCGTTTCTTCATCTCTACAAAATGGGATGACAACAGTATGACCCTTTGGGGGCTTCGTGAGGATTAAATGTTGGGGAATTTTGCACAATTGCTGACCCACAGGAGGAGCTCAATAAATGGTAATTGTTATTTTATTATTCCATCAATGTTATTAGTCCTATGGAAGCCCATCGTGGAAGAGGTACTTGAGTGATAACATCGAAATACTTCAGAAAACCAAGGGGGCCAGCTACTGTATCTTGTCGAACCTAAAACATCACCTCGGAAAATGCTTCATTATCTTGCGAACTCTTAAAAAAGAAATAAATGCTTCCAATTACAATTGCAAGGTGTCATTGATGGCAAAATCTACACTAATTTCAGTTATGTTGGGATCCCTGGGTGGCGCAGCGGTTTGGCGCCTGCCTTTGGCCCAGGGCGCGATCCTGGAGACCCGGGATCGAATCCCACGTCGGGCTCCCGGTGCATGGAGCCTGCTTCTCCCTCTGCCTGTGTCTCTGCCTCTCTCTCTCTCTCTCTCTTTCTGTGACTATCATAAAAAAAAAAAAAAAAAAAAATTTCAGTTATGTTAAAATGTAAAAACTAAAGTGAGCTTTAGAATTGATCAGCTATGGCACTGGGCACCCCAATTCCATGGCAAGGAAGCAGAAATGTGTGCCTTAGAGATGACCTATTTCCAAAAGATTGAGTGTTAAATAAATATTTCTTTGCAAATGTTGGTTAGATAATATAATAGAAATTCTAGGACCCCTGAGCATTAGACCAGTCTTGTTGAATAATGATTGTTGAATGAAAAATGAATGAATGAGGGGTGCCTGGGTGGCTCAGTGGTTGAGTGTCTACCTCCAGCTCAGGTCGTGGTCCCTGGGGTCCTGAGATGGAGTCCTGCATCAGGGTCCCTGCATGGAGCCTGCTTCTCCCTCTGCCTGTGTCTCTGCCTCTCTCTGTGTGTCTCTCATGAATAAACAAATAAAATCTTAAAAAAAAAAAAAAAAGAACATGAATGAATGGAAAATGAAAGAATTTGAGCTACAATTAAAAAGAGTAAAAAAATTAAAAAATAAATAAATAAAAAATAAAAAGAGTCTCTGCTCATCAACAGCAGTAGAAACTCTATAAAACAATACCAAATGCCCTATGAGAGCTAAATGGAAAAGTATACGGAGAACAAAATAAGGGAGACTTGCATAGACATTTTCTTAATTAAAATGGTGATGTCAATATAATAATACTGCCATGGTTAACCTGGAGTGTTATTTTTATTATTATTATTTTTTTAACCTGGAGTGTTTTTAGAAGTCTACATCACTTTGACACAACAACTCTATGGTAAAATCCACTTATATACTGAGCACCTGTCCTGTCTCTAACCTGGATTTGTAAACTGGTAATCACCATTTTTGGGAAGTGGATTCTAATAAATATTGAATAAATAAATGAATGAATTCTGTGCGTATGGGAACCTGAACCTAATTCTCAGACCAAACATGATATAATCCACAAATTTAATTTTGGATTCCAGGAAATTTTCAACTCCAAGAAAATATGTGGATTACTCCTACAGACAGAATATTCATAGTCAGCAAGCATCCTTTCAAAGAGATTAGGCTTATCATAATACATTGAGGTTTTTGACATTTAATTTAAAAGAAAAACTGTCCATTTTTAAAACTGGTATTTCCAGATCTATGAAAAAGGAGTCACACACTTTTCTGTAACTAATAAACTATCTTCCCTCCTAGAGTTAATAATTTTTACAGTCGCTTTGCTTAGTTACATGAGCTAGTTTTTCCCAAGATTTACTAGTTTTGTGTGTGTGTGCATGTATGGGTTTTTGGGCAAGATTTTCATCTAAATTGCCTTGGAATATTATCACCATTCCACATTGTTGTTTGTTTAGTTAAATACATGCCTCTGCATTTATAGCATTTTGTAAATACTGTTACTGTCACTTTCCGGTTATGTTCTTTTGAAGAAAGCAAGGGGAAAAAAAAATAATAACCTCCTCTGTTGAATTAAGAGTACACAAGCTGCTCTTTCCTTTTTTTTTTTTTTTTTAAGTGTATTTTGGCAGTTGAAAACAGGTGCTCGTTTGGTTCATTCACGATATGAGAAAGATCAATGTGCATTTGAAACTCCTCTTTCTTCAGAGCAGAAAATTGTAAGCGTTGAGCAAAACAGAAAACAGAGCACTTTTCTAAATTTAGCCGTGTCATATGACCCCACTCGTCTTTGTACTCAGAGCATTAAGGTATGAGCCACATTGCTTCATGGATGCAGCATATAATTACTCCAGGAAAAGGGGAGCATGACCAACCAGGGCAGATATAAGTGTTGGGCTTCTGTCTGTCTTTTTTGATCTAAGGAAATAGACTTTTTAAAGTGCTGTTGGGACGTCCCACATGACAGCTTGTCATTTGGGTAAACTTTCCCACTGCATACAGAACACAGTTCTTCCATCTCTGGTTTTATTTTTATACCTCTTTTCAGAGCAGCCCGTGTTGAAACACTTTTCACATAGATTTTTTTTTTTCCATTTGCTTCTTTAACTGTGAGATCTCAAACTGAGGCAAATTCGCTTTTGTTGTCATGATCACTCATGCCAACGTTACATAGTTCTCAATAGATCCCCTGTAATTAATCTCTGAATGTGGTGTTTTGTTTGTTTTATTTTTAAAGGAATGTTTATAGGGTAATTTGGACATGGATTCTTAAAGCTTTTAATTTTTTTTTTTTAAGAACATTTCAGGTTTGCTGCACTTCTGGAACGTTCCCTTTTTTTATTTCAAGTTTTCATTTAGAGTCTAGTTAGTTAACATTGGAAGTTGCAATTAAAGATTAAGTTGGGAATGGGAATCTCAAGAGCTATCCCTGCCTTTCCGTGTGTTTATCTATAAACGAAAATTCTTAAAATGCCATTTCTGTTTTGCAGAAGGTAGATGTTTCTGACCGAGGGAAGGTTTGCAAAGCCCTGGTTAGGAAGGAACACTTGCTTTGGCAGCCGTGGGGGATGGAGGAACTGATACATATTAAAATTGAGAAAAGGCCTACCCAAGCTTGGGGGAAAAGCAGTGGCTCTCACACGGTATCAGCGAATATAAGGGGGAAATTTTTTTGCCCTCTGGGCCCACTGGAGGGAAGAAGTAGGAGGAAGTAACTAGGATTGTCCCATACTTGAAGGAAGCAGAGGCCTCAGCTGGTTGCTAAAAATTCAATTAAAAAAAAAAAAAAAAAGTTGCTCGGGCATACAGGAAGCTGTGGACCAGAATTGAGAATTTATTTGGTTTTAGGATTCTGGTGTTTCTACTCAGAAACTTATCACCCTGTTTCCTTAACCTGCCTTTAAGTATATTTTATGATGATGCCCACTGATTAGTTTTGAATGTCCCTCATGAAATCCATTTTTTTCTTAAACCTTTTACTACATAGTACTTAAAAAAAAACAAACAACACAACACTTACAATGTATTGAGATAATATCATATAGTTAAGTTATTTTAAATGTATTCTTGACAAATTAAAGACTCTACATTTTTTTAATGTCTTTTTTTTTTTTTTTAATAATCTCTTTGCGCCCCGTGGGGCTTGAACTCACCACCCCAAGATCAAGAGTCATAGGCCCTATAGGCTGAGCCAGCCAGGAGCCCCTCAATACCCTTCTTTTCAAAACAACCCTCCCAAAGTTAGATTAATAGTTGAGTTGGTCTCTGTGACCTTTACTTGTCTTTTAAAAAAAAAATTAAAATTAAAAAAACTGCTATTTTGGAATGTCCCTTGCAAAACGATAAATCATAACTTTATCAACTTCCCCAGAGGCCTTCAGAACGAAAGAAAAAAAAAAAAAAGTTCAGCCAAGTTCAGTTGCTCTGTAAATTCATCCTAAAAGGTAGCATTCCTCCCTGTGTATTTTGTTCACAGGGCAGCGTTTCAACAACCGCAAAACACACTTTCCTTTTGGACGCTGGCTGAGGCTCCTCGATGGGAGAGGAGTCTGGGCAGTGGGGAAGCTCAGGCCAGGGGAGGCTGGCCTTGAAGATCTGACTTCCTCAGGTGCAGAACTGGGGGCTGCTATGGGTGGCCTGGAGTCATCATCCAGAGCTCAGAGTCGTGAAATTAGGGAAGCAGTAAATTCATTTCCAAGAGTTGTCTTCCCAAACTAATCCTGCTTCTAAATATGGAAACTTCCTTTGTTTCTCAGTGTGTATACACCATTTTCCCCAGTCTGTGACAAAGCTCTCTCTCTCTCTCTCTGTCTTCCCATCTCTTAATAATCCAGAAGACTTGAGAGTCCATTAATACTCAAGAGGGTTTTGTACTTTATAAAATGTCTAGCATGTCAAGAAGGGAAAGAGTTCCTGCAATAACATTATTTATGGACCTTTTTTGCCTCTTTTTAAAAACCTCCCTGAATCCTTCTCCCGACTACATGTCTGATTAATCTTTGGGCTCGCAAGTTTACTCAGGAACCACACTCCACTGGCAGTGAACTATCTTTAGGAGATGAATTCACTACAGTTCACTGTTTTGCTACTCGGATTGGCCCCTGCTGCTGCATTTTCTTTTCTAATAAAATCTTGATATTTCAATCTTTGTGCTACAGGAATGAGGTGGGTTTTGCCAAGACTCACGATTTCCCCATGTTTCTCTAATCATTTTCATTTTCTCTCGAAAATGGAGAGTTACAAATCTCCAGAAACATCTGGCTTCCCTTTTTTTGTTATATAGTCAGTAGGTCAAAAAACCCATATGGAATAATAGGAAGTAGATACATTAGAAATACATCTTAAAAATTCTATCCTGTTCAAGTCACTTCAATAGTTCTAATCATAGAACTATTAACCAAAGTGTCATATTTTCATGTATTAGAATATATATTTTTATTTATTATTATTGTTTTTTATTTTTTAATAATATATATTTTTATACGCTTATACACATATAAGTGCTTAGGCTCCATGAAGTTGTTGAGAAAGCCGACCTGAAATCAAAATACTAAAATCCTGGCACTTGAGAATTGGAAATCATACAATTTTGTTGATCCCAACTCTTGAGCTACACAAAGGGAAATTGAGGCTGAGGCAAGCTGTTCCACTTGCCTTGGGGTCTTTGGATCCTGGTCCTTAATTTACTATATAATTTTGCACTGATCCCCTAGGGCCTTTCATTTCCTCATCTGTAAAGTGGGTGCAAGCAGAGGATTTGGATCACACAGAAGAGGTCATCCAGGACTCCCCGTCACTGGTCAGCCCACCCAGTGGCCCTGGACAGGCATTAGCCACCCTTCACTAAAAGACTGGTTTCTGGCAGCTGGAGTTTCCTGCCTATTTGGGTTTGTCTATTTTTACCAGCTTTGACTCAGAAAACTCCAATTCAAGTCTATTCCTTTAGTGCAAGTGGCAGCAGATACTAGAATATCCAGTATTGTCAGAATCTTCGTTTCCTGCTTCACCCAGCCTCCTGCCTCTGCCTCACATGGCTTTCAGCTTTGCCAGAACGGGTCCGTTGTACTTTTGGGAATTCCCTCAACCACTCACCATTTCAGGCACAACATGAATGATTTATCCAGCAAGAGTTAATAAAACTGACTGTGGTCTCTGAAGAAGGGATAGTTTGTCAAACTTATATCTTCAAACTAATTGAATATATTTTTCATGAATTGTGATTAATGCAAGGTAATTTCAGAGGATGGCTTTTACTAATTAATAAATCAATCACATGGACTCATCTTGGCAGACGGCACTTGCAAAGTTCACTACTGCCTTGTTCAAAACCGGGATCCCATACGTACCTAGTTTAGTGGTTTAATGTAATTCTTAAGAAAGCAACCAGATTGAGCAATACTTTAATTCAGAAACAAGTTGCTCAATGTGTGTCCTCTCAAAATAACAAGCTTGAGAAGGGGAAACTATAAAACAGGGGCAGTCCACGAATGTATTCCTGCTTCTTGATTGACTTCACATTTACAACAAAGCTCACATTATTATAAAGGATTTGGAGAGGTCAGGGGGGAGCATCTTTCTACCCATAGGAGGATTTCTGAAGTCGTTGAAAAGCACCAAGTTAACTCAAAACGACACAATCTAGAGAAAACTTTATCTGAGTTCTTATTACACGCCTGGCTCTCAAACTACAGAACTCAGGAAAATAAATGCAGGTGAATTTCTTTTTTTCTTTTCTTTTCTTCTTTTCTTTTTCTTTTTCTTTCTTTTCTTTTCTTTTCTTTTCTTTCTTTTCTTTCTTTCTTTTCTTTTCTTTTCTTTTCTTTCTTTCTTTTTTCTTTTCTTTCTTTTTTTTTAACCCCTGCTCATGGAAGTTTGTTTAAAAAGGCACTGGAGTTATGGTTTCAAAAAAGGAAAATGGTTTGAGTTTTTCTTATCACATCAAAAGGGACTTACACGCCCTTTAACAGAAAGCAATTAGGGGCTGTTCAAAGAAAGGGCCTCCCTGCAGCTAATGGCAGTTGGTTCTGAGTCAGGTAATGCACACACCTAGAACCTTTGGGTGGGAGGGGGGTGGGGGGAGAAAAAGGCATAGTTAATTCAATCACTCCATAAATTAAACCACAAATGACATTCTCAGTGGTGTCTTTTCTGCTTTCTGTTACTAGGATATTGAAACAATTTCTCTGGAGGAACAGGCACTCAGTGGATGTCTTCATACAAAAGAGGAAAGGCCTGGACCCCAGCCTTGGTGGGGTTCCCAACCACACAGAAGGCTTGGAGAACAATAATCCTGCCCTTTTAGGATATTCACTGAAGTAGACCTCGGTGACTCTGGGCCCAGGACCCCACAGACCTTTCTGCCTGGTGTCTCTGGTTGGGGATAGGACGCCAGGGCTGAGAGCAAACAGTTGGTGGGTGAGGGGGGAGCCTGGAGAGGGGCAGGGAGGAGATGAGTGCGGAAGGATCCAGAGCCTCGAGAACATTACTCTACAGCTACCCTGAACAGCTCTGGCACAGAAAATTCTTCTCCTTTGGAATGCAAATGTCGCATTCACAGCGGGTCTGGTCTTCTGAGTGGATTAACATTGAGACCGTCATTTTTTTTTTTTTTTTTTGGTTGGGAGAGGGAGAGGGGGTAGAAAAGAAAGAGAAAGAGGAAGAGGCATTTTCTTTTAATTAAGAGGAGTTAGAGGTAGAGTCATCATAACCCTGATGGACGTGATGACTTGTAGGGATGTTTCTGAGGTGCCAGGTCTGGGTTAAGTAAGGGCTTTCTATTCTTTACTCCCTAAACTTCCGGTTAGGTAAAGCCGCCCTAGCTGACACTCCCTCAGTTTCCTAAAATCCTTTAGTCATCTTCCCTGAGGGCTTTGGATGTTTTTGCTACCTTAAACACTCACTCTTTGCTGTGGGCCATCTATGTAAGACAGGTACAGCACCCAGGGTGAAATTTCAAGGTTCCCAGTTAAAACATGGTGAGGGAAGAAACAGCTGGATTCCCCTATGGTGTCATGTACTATGGACTTTAAAAAAATATATTTATTTATTTATTTATTTATTTATTTATTTATTTATTTATCCATTCATTCATGAGAGACACAGAGAGAGAGGCAGAGACACAGGGAGAGGGAGAAGCAGGCTCCCTGCAAGGAGCCCGATGCGGGACTCGATCCCAGGACCCCGGGATCATGACCTGAGCCAAAGGCAGATGCCCAACCACTGAGCCACCCAGGTGCCCCAATGTACGGGCTTTCATACCGTCAACGGTCATAGGCTTCCTTAACCCCGACCCCCATTCAGCCACTCACAGCTGTGTGACCTTGGGCAACCTTCCACACCTCAGTTTCACCATCTATAAAATGGCTATAATGATGGTATCAGGCCCTAAGCATCATTGTGAGGGCCAGACACACTAATACACATAACAAATAAAGGCTGGCCATTGTTTTTGTGCTCATTTTCAGGTTATCTGTTAAGATACTGGGCAGCCCGGATGGCTCATTGGTTTAGCGCCGCCTTTGGTCCAGGGCCTGATCCTGGAGATCTGAGATCGAGTCCCGTATCAGGCTCCCTGCATGGAGCCTGCTTCTCCCTCTGCCTGTGTCTCTGCCTCTCTCTCTCTGTGTGTGTCTCTCATGAATAAATCAATAAAATCTTTAAAAAATATTTTTTAAAAAAATCAGTGATTCTTGGGACACCTGGGTGGCTCAGTGGCTGAGCATCTGCCTTGGCTTGGGCGGTGATCCTGGGGTCTTGGGATCGAGTCCCGCCTCGGGCTCCCTTCGAGGAGCCCGCTAATCCCTCTGCCTGTGTCTCTGCCTCTCTGTGTGTCTCATGAATAAATAAATACAATCTTAAAGAAAATCAGTGATTCTCGATAAAATGTATCTCTCCAACATCATGACTTACCCACCACAGAAACTTCTAAAAACTTGATACTATTTTTCTATGCAAAATTCTAAACTCTTGGACCCTCCTTGTCTCCTCAGAATATCCTTATTCCATGAGAAAAGTAACAATGTTCCCTCCAATCTCCTACAGTGAGTATTTAACATATACTACATCAAACAAGCAGGTAAGGAAAAGTAATCCTTTTAGGTGTAAACAGAATGCCTGACTGGGCCAATCGTGGTAGTCCCGCCCCACCCCAGGCAAATGCAGATTTTCAAGCCCAAAGGTACATTATAGTGTCTACAAACGTAAGAAGTCTGCTCCTGACCTGTAATCACATTTATTTCTATTCGTGATGTTGTTTCTAAGTAGGTTCCCTCTCATTTTTCCTATGCATTCCGGCCAAAGATCTGTCTTAATTTTATTGGACTTTGCAAAGAACCAGGAATCCATACTGGGTCGTTGTTGGTTGTTTCTTATTTATGTCCAAGTTTTCTGCTTTTAAGTGTGCTAATTCCCCCTTCCATTTATATTAGTAGATAATTATCCACGTTCACATGGCCTGGAGATCTATGGGGGCGTGGCACTTGGGGTGGAGTGGGATCCAGGGATCTAAGATTTAGGAAAGAAAAATACACTGAGCAGATGATCTCTCCCCTAACAGAAATGGTTATTTTATTTATTTATTTATTTATTTATTATTTATTTATTTATTTATTATTAGGAGGGGGTTGTTTGACTTTGAGATTTTACTTTTTTTTTTTTTTAAACAAGAAGAATGTGTTCAGGTAATAGCTTGAATGATGAAAACGCAAAAAAAAAAAAAAGACGCCAAGATTCCCTAAGCCTCTGCGGTGGGGAGGGCTCACCTGGGGGGGGGGGTGTCCAGGGAACAGGAAGCGGGGAGGGGCCCAGGGCCACCCAGCTGCCCTCTCCGGGCACCTGGTCCTTTGGTCTCCCCCACGCACGGATTCCAGCCGCGTGTGTGCCAGGACCCGCGTGCACCTCGCAGCACGCTGCAGGGGCGACGGTGACTGTAAAGGTTGGGGTACACAGGCTGGAGGGAGGGAAGGAGGGAGGAGGGAGGGAGAGGGCGGGGGAGGGAGGGAGGGAGAGAGATCACGTGATTTTCTGGAACGCAGACCAGCTTCTTTATTTTGATTCTCTCGCAAACCCACTCCCTCCAGAGCGCGTTGAGCGCATGGAAAGAGGAAAGTCACGTTCCACTGGAAAGGGTCACTTCTGAAGTTCACACGCACTTACTCTTTGATCCTCCCTCACCGCTCTGAAGATTGGCTGCTCTTTCAAATCAAATAATTTGTTTCTCATTCGGAGAACAGCTTTCTAGATGTGATTTCCCTTTTCAAAGAGCGGCTTTGAAGTCTTCCTCCAGCACATCCTTTCTTGAAGGGATCTGGAAACAGGAGCCAGGCCTGCGGGCGGGGGCCCTTGCCGAGTGCCCAGCCTTTCCACTAAACGCTGCAAATGCCAGGGGCCCATTCCGGGCACAGCTCCCGGCGCTGGAAACACCCCTGCCCGCGCCCCCCCCGCCCCCCGCCGGGGATGCGCCACCCCCCGACCCCCAGGGATGAGCCCCCCCCACACCCCCAAGGGATACGCCCCCCCACCCCCAGGGATGCGCCCCCCCCCCGCCGCCCCCAGGGATGCGGCCCATCCGCACCCCCAGGGATGCACCCCTCTCCACCCCCAGGGACTCGTACCCCCACCGCCCCCCCAGATGCACTACCCCCCTACCCTAGGGATGCGCCCCTCTCCGCCCCAAGGGATGCGCCCCCCCACCGCCCCCCAGGGATGCGGCCCCCCCCGCACCCCGAGGGATGCGCCCCCCGCCGCCCCCTAGGGATGCGTCCCCCGCACTCCCAAGGGATGCCCCCCAGGGATGTGCCCCCTGCCGCCCCCCAGGGATGCACCCCCCCCCCGACCCCCAGGGATGCGCCCCTCTCCGGCCCCAGGGATGCGCCCCCGCACCCCCAAGGGATGCGCCCTCCCCCGCCCCCCAGGGATGCGCCCCCCTTCTGTCTTTTGGACTCGGGAGCCGGGTGAAGGTAAAGGTGGGCCGAGCAGCAAGGAAGCCGTGTTTTCGTGTTTGCGCGAAGCCACTTCCGCGGGAGGGCCCCGGCCCCGAAGGAGCCAGGATTGCCAAATGCCTTTGGTTCTCCACTCCCAGGACTCGAGGGCAGGGGCCGGTGAAATCCAGGGGCGTCGGCTTCCCGGGACGGTTCGATTCCAGGATTCCAGGCGCCGGGGCCGAAGGGTGTTTCTTCCCTGCCTCGCGGGCGGAGCACCTGGAGCACCTGGAGCACCTGAAGCACCTGGGCGGACGTGCCCGGCTGAGCACCTGCCCCTCGGTGGCCAGAAACGCCGCCAACAAGTTCAAGCCTCTCGGTGCGGAATGAGATGTGTGCACACCGAGTGACCTTTAATTGTGTCTTAGAAACTCATGTCAGATCAACATGTGGTTTCACTTATTCAGCAGAGGTGATTACATTTCAAGCTGTTTTGTGTTAGTTTTCAGCATTTAAATAAAGCATTTTTCTCTGTCCTATATTTGATGTGGCTCCGAGAAGCTCGCTTCTTTTTTCTTTCTTTTTTCTTTTTTTTACCCTCATAGATTTTATTGTTTGATTAGCTCTTTTTGTCAAGCGAGATCAAAGATGGCTCTCCTTTCTTTAAGAGAGATCTTTTCTTAAAACAAATCAATAGAATGGATTCCACAGTAAAGGGGAATTTTATTTAAAAGATTTTGAAAAGGGAAAAGATTTCAATGGGAGTGAAGAAATGATGGTTTTATGTCTGCATCATATTTATCTGTCAGAGTTCGATGAAAGAAAATGCTAGGGGTGCCTGGCTGGCTCCATCAGCAGAGCCTGTCACTCTTAATCTCCAGGTTGTGAGTTTGAGCACCACATTGGGTGTAGAGATTACTTTAAAAAAAGATTTTTTTTTTAAATAGATTACTTAATTTTTTTTTTTTTTTTTTTTTTTAAGAGAGAGGATCCCTGGGTGGCTCAGCAGTTCAGCGCCTGCCTTTGGCCCAGGGCATGATCCTGGAGTCCCAGGGTCAAGTCCCACGTCGGGCTCCCTGTATGGAGCCTGCTTCTCTCTCTGCCTGTGTCTCTGCCTCTCTCTCCCTCTGTGTGTGTGTGTGTGTGTGTGTGTGTGTGTATCATGAGTAAATAAATAAAATCTTTAATAAAAAAAAAAGAAAAGAATAAGAGTAAGTCCTGTGGCATGCTGAACTTTGGATTTACTATAGAAAGGCTTTAGCAATCTTAGCTGGTACACATATTATGGAAAATATCCACTTCACATTTTGTGATCTGGGAATGTCATGGAGCTATCCATCTGTACTCTTGGCTTTGCTGTCGGGCAGATGCAGGCCTATGGCCTTTGCTCATGCTCCTCTAGCTACCTGAATGTCCTTTCCATGTCTCTGCTGGATACTCCTTCCTATATTTCAAGAGGAAACCTGGGAGTTTCCAGAAAACATCTGTGTTGTAGTGTAGTTACCTCTACCAAGGACCGACAATGTTTTATTGAATTTATGTGCTTACTGTGGACCTGCTACTCCTTCGGGGCAGGAAACATATTCTTCACCTTTTTTTTTTTTTTTTTAAGATTTTATTTATTTATTTATTTCAGAGAGAGAGAGAGAGAGAGACAAGGGGGAGTGGTGGAGCAGAAGGAGAGGGAGAAGCAGACCCCATGCTGAGTGTGGAGCCTGTTGTGAGGCTCGATCCCAGGACCCTGAGATCATGACCTGAGCCGAAATTAAGGCCCAGGCGCCCTAGGTTCTCTACCTCTGTGTCTCTCTCCTCCCTGTGCTTATTGGAACTCAATACATATTTGTCAATCTGAACTGAACAAAGACAGAATTGTGGTCAGCATTCACTTCGCTGTTAAAAAAAATGACTAGGATTATATCAGGAATATGTGGCAGTCACACAGTAAATGACATACAAATGGCATATGCGAATGCTCCTGGACAGCACTTACTATGATCCTCAAATGATGTGTATTTTTCTTATTTACTGTATTAATCCATTTTTATAGCTTAAAATGTCCGCTCCACGGGGGCAGGAGTTTTGCCTTGTTTCCTTCACTGCTCTATCCCCAGCATTTGGAACAATGCCTAAGATGTTGCAGTAGCTCCAAAATTATTTGTTGAGTGAAGGAAGCAATCCAGACACCATTTTGCCCACTTCCAGTCAGGATGTTGGGGGGGAAATTGAGATCGTCATCCAAATACTTCAAACCAAAGATTACTACATAAGTCCTGGGGATGTGGTGACTATAGTTAATAATACCATATTGCATATTTGGAAGTCGCTGAGAGTAGATCTTAAAGAAGTTTGCGTCACAAGAAAGAAAAATTTGTAACTGTGTGTGGTGATGGATGTTAACTAGACTTAATTGTAGTGATCATTTCACAATATATATAGATATATAGATAGATAGATAGCTAATCATATTGTAATCTGAAATTAATATAATGCAATAGGTCAATTATATCTCAATTAAAAAAAAAGTTGACTTTCTTTTGAGTTAGCTTTCAAGGGGTCTCAGTTATATGGGTGGTGGGTACAAGTCTCCAGTTGCACAGAATATGATTTTAGCCTCAGGCTCCCAACTAGTTCATCATGTGGTTGATGCCTCTTCAATGCTCAGAACAATATATTCTTAGTTTATTAAAAAAAATCAGGGGCACCTGGCTGGCTCAGTCGAGTATGCGACTCTTGATCTTGGGGTTGTGGGTTCGAGCCCCACATTGAGTGGAGAGATTACTTAAAAATAAAAAATTCTTTAAAAAAGAAAACAGAGCAGCCCCGGTGGCGCAGCGGTTTAGCGCTGCCTTTGGCCTAGGGCTTGATCCTGGAGACCCTAGATCGAGTCCCACGTCAGGCTCTCTGCATGGAGCCTGCTTCTCCCTCTGCCTGTGTTTCTGCCTCTCTCTCTCTCTCTCTCTCTGTGTCTCTATGAATAAATAAATAAGTAATCTTTAAAAAAATAAAATAAATAAAAAAATAAAAAAGAAAACAAAACCAGGTAATTGCATGGAAAAAAACAAAACCTATCAGGAAAATGCATTATTTGGTATCCTAGAGAGTCACCAAGACAACATTTAAAAATTCTTCTTTTGCTCTCATTTTTGTCCCACAGTCTTCAAAGTGTAGACACTTAATAGAACTTTTTAGACTTGACCTTAGCCAAGAAAATTAAAAAAGTCAGGGTCTTCAATGTGTAGAACACATTCTCCATAATGCCAGGAACCACGTTGGTTGTGTTCTGTGTTGCCTCCCACACTCCCTGGCAGAGTGGCTGGCACACAGTAGGCCATCAAGAACTGTGTTGATGGGGGCACCTGGCTGACTCAGTCAGTGGAGGCTGTGGCTCTTGATCTCGGAGTTGTGAGTTCAAGTCCCACATTGGATGTAAATAAAGATTACTTCAAAATAAAATCTAAAAAAACAACAATAGAAACCACTGTGTTGATGAATGAATGAATGAATGAATGAATGAGTGAATGAAGGAATAGTCTATCTCAGCGACTGTTGTATAGGTTGAACTTTAGGCATCATTTGAGATCATGAACAGCTGTGGGAGAAATTTCCCCTGCCTTTACAAAGTAGTGGTTGAATGGCTAACCATTTAATTTGAACATCTAGGTGGCCACTTGTATGCCCAATTAAAAGTTTCCAACCACAGTTTTGCTTGTGTACATATTGCCCCTATAATTAACCATGTGTGTAAAATACACTGGGTTTTCTGTAATAGAAAAAACAGCAAGGAAATACATATACCTATGGCAGAGAGGTGAGCATTAAAAAAAAAAAAAAAAAAAAAAAGAATCCCAGGAGTGAAAACAACAGAAAAAAAAGCATTTTTTTAAACAATAGAAAAAAAATTAATGCAAAAATTAGTGCAATTAGATTTTTTTTTTTTTAAATTTCCTTAGAGCACAAAGCCTCTGAAAGAAGATCTTGACCTTGGCCAAAAAAAAAAAGAAAAAGAAAAAGAAAAAGAAAAAGAAAGAAAGAAAGAAGAAAAATGAAAAAAGAAAAAAAGAGGGACACCTGGGTGGTTCAGTGGTTGAGTGTCTGCCTTTGGCTCAGGTCATGATCTTGGATCCAGGATCCAGTCCCGCATCCAGCAACCTGCAGGGAGCCTACTTCTCCCTCTGCCTGTGTCTGTGCCTCTCTGTATGTCTCTCATGAATAAATAAATAAAATCATAAAAAAAAAAAGAAAAGAAAAAAGAAGAAAAAAAATTAAGACTCATAGGCCAGTGCAAGGCAAGATCTGGCCATCTAAATATCTATACTCAGTATGTCAGTTAGCTTTTTCTGCACAATAAACTTTGCCAAAATGTGGCAACCTCAAGCAACCAATTGTTTAAAAACATTATTTTAAGTTTTAATAATTAAAAAAAATTTTTTGAGAGCATTTTTGGATTAGAGCAAAACTGAACGAAGGTCTAGAGATAGTCTGTATATCCACAGTGCACATGCTCCCCGGAACCTATACTCAGCCTCTCCCCAACCATTTATTTTCTAGGTTGTATTCTTTCAGATTAAGCCAGACAGGCTGCTCACTGCTGGACTCTCTCGTGGATCTGTGGCCAGCTGCTGGGTGCTCAAGGACGGCCTTCCTCCCGTGGCCGCTGGCTGTCCAGCTGGATAGTCTAGGAGTCCTCAGCTGGGACAGCCTATCTCCGGTCCCTGTGGTCCTTCGTCTTCCACGACAGTAGCCCAAAGTTCTTCACCTGATGATCTCAAAATCCCAAAGGGCAGTAAGAGTGCAATATACACAGTGCCCTGAGGCCTGGGCTCAGGGCCTGTGGCGTATCACTAGGGCTTGAAGATAATGCTAACAAAGTATTACCATTGGGAAAAACTGGTTTGGGCAAAACTAAATAATATAATCAGTAAATCAACTGAATCTGGCAGACATCAACCACAGAGGGTAAACACAGGAGAGAGGGGAGGATCACGAGATCTAGCAAAGCACTATTAGCACACAATAGTTGGGCCATACTTCACACTAAAACATGATTTGTTTTTTATCTGCAAGTCAAATTTAAATGAGAGCCTAAAGCCTTTCTTACTATTTTCCTGTAAGAAATAGAAATGAAAGCTCTAGGATTTTCCTTTGCCACCCAGTGGCTCACCTGGGACCAACAACCGTGTTGTCAACCATCCTCTCCACTTTGGAGACACACTATACACTGAACTTTTAGGGAAAGATCACCTCTCTCTCTCTCTCTCTTTTTTTTTTTTTTTAAGATTTTAAAAATTTATTTATTCATGAGAGACAGAGAGAGACAGAGAGAGAGAGGCAGAGACACAGGCAGAGGGGAGAAGCAGGCTCCATGCAGGGAGCCCGATGCAGACTCGATCCCTGAACCCCAAGATCACACCCCAGGTAGAAGGCAGGTGCCAAACCGCTGAGCCACCCAGGGATCCCAAGACCACCTCTTACTGGGTTTTGTGTCTTCAGAGCTAATTATGAGCTTCTAATAGACTATATGACCGTGAGTAAGTGTTTAAATCTTCTGTTTCTGGGACGCCTGGGGGGCTCAGTGGTTGAGCATCTGCCTTCGGCTCAGGTCCTGATCCTGGAGGTCCTGGGATCGAGTCCCACATTGGGCTCCTTGCAGGGAGCCTGCTTTTCCCTCTGCCTGTGTCTCTGCCTCTCTCTGTGTGTCTCATGAATAAATAAAATCTTTAAAACAAAAGAAAACAAAAATCTTCTGTTTCTCACTTTCCTCATCTGTGAAATAGAACTACTAGTAGTACCTGCCTTATAAAGCCATGTGAGGATCATATGTATAGTATATGTGAGATGCTTAGAGTGTCACACATATGATTACATGCTATTTATTATTATTATTATTATTATTATTATTATCAATCTCCTTGTTATTGGCAATAAGAGTTGGTCAAATTCTACTACAAGAAAAACTGTTAGAACTGCATAGTTTTCTTAAAAAGGAATATTAGGGGGTGCCTGGGTGACTCAGTCAGTGGAGTGTGCAACTCTTGATCATGGCTTGTGAGTTCGAGCCCCACGTTGGGTAGAGAGCACTTAAAAAAAAAAAAAAAGATAAAATTGTTGATCAAAGGATAAAACGAATGACCTGGTGAGTGAATGAATTCATGGCTGCTTTATGTAGCAGAAGATCTTGTCCATGTTTACGGGGCTTATTTCACTATTGCAGGTCGTTATTCCACTCAGAGCTGATTCTCCAGCGTCCTTCATCTGTGGGACTGAAGTCCAACCTCACCCGGGAGAACCACGCCCTTAAAGCATTTAGCACAACATACGCATAATAATAGCTAGCCAGGGAGCTTTTGCATTTTGCCAGGCCCAGGGCCCTGTTCTTTAAAAGTTATTCCAGTTTAAAGCTTGAGAACTCTTGGGTCAGCTGAGCTGGATTTTAATGTTTCATCTCCCTCTTTACTCCTGCACGAATTTGTGTGACTCGGTTGAACTGTTCTGGGCCTCCGTTTTCTCATCTGTAACCGGAGGGAGCCAACAGGGCCCATCTCACTGAGTTACTGTAATTCTAAGAATGGTCATGTTTGCGTAATATTTACTGGTAGTTATTAAGTGTCAGGCATGCTCTCATCCCTCACCATCGCCCCCAGAAATCCATCGAGGTAGGTAAATTAGGTCATAAAAAAATAGATCCCACCCAATGCAATAAAGCTACTCCACTTGGTGTGACGTAGGGGTGTGTGTGTGTGTGTGTGTGTGTGTATACACACTTCTACAAATATTTCCATTTTTTTAGAATCATCCATGGTGCAAAAATCTTTGTACGCCCCCGGTCGAGGGTGTAGTGGGAGGAAGAAGTAAACTAGTTGTGGATCAGTAGCAAACGGTAGTAGACTATAAAAAGTAAGGATTTCTTTTCCCCTTCTTTATAAAGCAAGGATGACTCACACATTATTATCCTTTTGAAGCACTCAGTTGTTCTTTGGGGAGGGACTATTTCCATGGTTGATACATTCCGGAAACAGAGTCTCCTCCCTCTGAAAATCCACGGCACATGGCCTAGGCTGGTCTGGCCACAGAAATTGTCGTCGTAGTCGATTCTGTCATCACCACCATTGGGGAACACGGTCTGGAAGCTTCCAGCATTTCGCTAGGTCTGCAGGAACTCAAGCAAACATTGAGGGCGTGCATCTGAAGCCGAGGGTACCTTCCTGTGAGCTGGGGGTCGACAATCCAGGAGGCAAGGCAGGCTAATGACCATGTCAGTAATTTTTCAACTGATTCTTGGGGTTGGCTGCAGAGGTAGCTTTAAAAGCTGAATCACAATGGCAGGAGACCTGGTGAATAGCAACGAGTGCTAGGAGGGAAAAAAAAAGGTGGTGTTTACAAGCTCTGGGTCTTTGTAGCAGGCCCTCCACGAGGTGATGCTGTGCTGCCCCAGGGGGAGGTGCAGAGGTGAGCCTCTGTGGGGCCGCGTGGGGCCTGTTTATATAGTAAGTGTGAACTGTTCTGACCTCAGGGAATCGCAACCCGGGTGATCCCTCAATCTGGGGTCCCTGCTATTTATTACTCAATTGAGAAAGTTACTTATTCAGCTTTTATATGGATAGCTCTTTGCTTTTCTCATTCCCACTCTGCACTAAGTTGTCTCTCTGCCTGATGCATTCCTAATTCTTTGGGAAAGAGATTTTTATTGCTTAAAACCACCTGTGTTCCGCTTGAAAGAAAAGTACACAGAGAATAACAATCGTGAACCTTCTACCGTGTAGAAAAGGGCCCTCTCGATATCTCGGGAGCGTCATTCTTGACTTTTCTGACACCTGACAGTAATTTTATGTGAATTCTGTGCTGTGCGTCCTAGACCCTTTTTTTGCAGTAATAAACATAGGTAGACATTATTTTTGTTGATGGCCCCCAATATTCTACTGTGTGGCTTTGTCGTAGTTTATGTGGCCCTTTGTCTGCTTTTGAGGGACCTTCCGGTTGTTTGCAACTTGTAATCATTCCAAATTGGGGTTTGTTCAAACACCCTTGGTTGTTTTTTTTTTTTTTTTAAACACCCTTGTGTAAGTAGCTTTTCACACTTGAGAGATGTTTTCCTTACGGTGAATCTCTAAAGGCTAAAATATCTGTATCAAAGAGTACCTATATCTTAGATTTGCCTCCATATTGCCAAATTGCCTTCCAGAGAGGTTACACCAAATGACCCCCACTCCAAATGTTCAAGAAATTGCTTCTTTTGATACCTGCAATTTTTAAACCATTTATAAGACCACTCTCAATCTTCACTTTAATGTATTACTATCCCTAGGGAAAAAGGTTAGTTCTGTTGTAAAGTGGATCCCTTCCAAGGGGGAAAAATGCCTATAATACAGAAACCAGTTAATTTTCCATTTTGTCCACATAATGCCAAAAGATAAGCGTGAACATCCCTTTCAGGGAATTAAGTGTCTCAAGCAGCACAGAGATCAATCTGAGCCCAGTACTGTAACACAAACACAAACGACACAAAGTTCCCTCTTATCCAAGAGTTCCAAGGCTTGGGAAATCCTAAGTGAATGTCTTTAAATAGATATGAATCTATTACATCAAAGATTTAATTATTTCATGTACAATGAGCAACTTGCTAATATAAGAGAGAATGCCATCTTCTAAGCCTGCTTTTATATAACCTTCTTGGAATTATTGACTGGGTATGTTAAAAAAAAAGGATTTCTAATGCTGGGTTTCCCTTTAGACAAGAGCACTCTATACAATGCCTCATTCCTGGCATCTTGTAACTATTCAGTAAAACCTAGTTGAATGGATACAAGGCATATGGCAAAGTTAGGAAATATCATCTTATCAGTCAGCATCTATCTAATCAGCCAGAGTTATTCAGGAGCTATTAATAGGTAACCAAAGGGTGTAAGTATATGCTCTGAGCAATCCTTCATGAATTCTCATGTTTTCCAGAAGTGGTGACAGCAAACTGGTGGCCAAGAGCCCACACACATTTTATTTTATTTTTATTTTTATTTTTATTTTTATTTTTTTTCCCCAGGGAGTATTTAAACATTTTGAAATAGTTGCCAACATTTTTCAAGTAACCTTTACATAAAAATCTGGATTTCTGGCTTTTCTCAACCAAATGGGAGCTCCGGCCACACCAAGTCTGAACGCATAGCACCATGGCCATAGAGGGCCAGGGCTGAGGAAGGGCGACCCCTTCTTCCAGACTGCCACAGCCCCACCTGGCTGCCTGGCTCACCTCCCTCTCTACCTGCCTGGTCTCTGGGTGCATCTTGATTTTGCCACACCCCCCTTTTTTTTCCCTTTAAGTTCAGAATGTGTTCCTTGGAGATCTTCTTATCTTAGATCGTTACCCCAATTCAAAGAAATTTGCTTGCTCTCCCTCTCTCTTATTTTTAAGACCATGCTATTTCTGAGCTTTCCTTCCTCTGTAGCTTGTATTTGGTTCTTTGTCTTCACCAGACTAGCAGGGACAACTCTCTAGAGAGACTGTCTCTCAGCAAACTCTCTACTGTAGGTTGGTGACAATCAAAGACATTGGAATACTTTCTCCCGGGCACATGGGGTGGGGGAGGGGGAGATTCCAAGAAAGGAAAAGACACAAGATTATGGAGGGTTATGGCTCTACCTTCCTGTTCTTGGCCAATCCTGGTTGTCAGACAAACCCCAGCAAGACATTTACTTGAAATATTTATTTTGAGGTGGGGGAGGGGGGAATCTTGATTCTACTCTGCTTTGAGAAAAAAAAAGGCTGTTGACCCTTTATGATATAATTAGACATCAAAATACAGAGAAACATTCTTAATACTTTGCTATTAGAAAAGCAGACATTTTAGACATCGCAGATCACATACAAGATAAACACACACAAGTGCCCATCCCCCTCCTCCCTTAATAACGTAAGAATAAAATGCCAAACTTCTATTACCAATCTGTGGATCGCCTAAATCGATTATTTTTTCCTCCAACAATAGGTGTTTTTGGTGTCAGTGTACATTTTTTCTACCAAAATGCCTCCTGTCCCCAAACTATTAATTTTGTTTTTATGAATAATACAGTATGCCCCGGTTATTATTTAGTTTGATTGTATGCTGGCCTCATGCTCTGCATTTTAATTTAAGTGTAACTGCTCAGGAAAAATGCAAATCTCTTCTATTCAAATTCAAAAGAAAATAAATGGATTTTTTATGGCCTAAAGGATCTATTCATTACCAAATCATTTATCTTTTCAGAAGGAACAGTTTATATATCCAATATGCTCTACTGCTGTCTTTATTTTCTTCATTTTTTCTCCTTTGATAAATACGCTCGCTCTTTCAAATCTCCCTTGAATCTCTGCCGATAGGGGCAGCTTATAGCCTACTGAACAAGAATATAATTAATAGCATCAAGCAGCAAGCAAAGATTGCATAAGAAAGCTCAAACATATTGGATATTTAAAAACAACAACAACAACAACAATAAATCCAAAACTTGGATTGCAATGTTAAAAAACAGAACAGAACAGAAAGAATGATACAAGCCCGGTCTTGTCAAAGTAAAATGACATAAAGGGGAGAGAAAAGACAGAAGTACGAGTGTCTTTCATAGGCTCGTATTTGTGAGTCGTCTTGCTCGTAGCCTTAAGAGCTGGGAACACTCAGGTCCCAACCATGTGCTCTGATTTTGCTTCTAACATTATCTGCTATTAGAAGTTGGGCATTTTGAGTGCCAGCCTGTTTTTTTGTTTGTTTGTTTTTGTTTTGTTTTTGTTTTTGTTTTTTTTTACTTGAACACCGGTTTATGTTTAGATCTCGATTAGAGAAACCAGTTTAGAGAGTGTGGCTTCTGGGATGGGGGGTGGGGGGGGACAGACTATAAAGACAGCTGTGATACACAAAGCAATTTCCGCTAAATACCTTTCATCGCAGCAGCTCCAGAGGGCTCCAGTGGTTTCCTCCTGAATTAGGAAGGCCCTTCAGGGAGAAATAGTAATGCCAGGTAGGAGTTGGTGGCCTTTCTCTTTTCTTAGACATTTGCCTTGCTAAAAAATCATATGATGGCCTGCGTTAAAGTTACGCAGGCTGTTGACTTTGCCCATTCATGTTTATGCATTCAATCGGATTTCAGGGCGAACTGAATGGATTTCTTTGTTCGGACCAGATTAAGTCCAGATAGATAATCTAGGTTGGTTATGGCTAGATTGTTCAAATAATGCTAATTACGGTGCTTACACTACAATGGCAGATTTCAATTTTCCTTCTGAAGAAGGGGAAAATCCTCTGCCAGGCTCAAAAATGTGTAGTCACTCTAACTTGCTGCCGGAAGGCCAATTTAAAGACGGGTTTTCAGAGAATTGTTTACCTTGAGATTCTTAAACACCAGCCGTGCTTCCAAACACGCGGCCTGGGTAAGGGCTGGGTAGTAATCCTGGGGGGCAGGGGGGCCCTGGCTTATGCAGAGTTTTAGGCAGAGTTGTGATCTCACACCAGTGTGCATGCTGCTATTTTTCAGATGCTCTCAGGAGGGGAAGGAGCAAGGGGGACCTCCCTGGCCATCGAGGGCCCCTTTGGGCTGAAGGCTTCCCAAAATAAAATTAGAGTCGCAGAGAGCTGAAGGAAGGATCTCTGGGGGAAGGACAGGTTGAGCTGGTGCTAGCAGGCCAGAGACAGAGCAATCCAGAGACCATCTGATAACTAACTCCTTCAGAGACCAAAATAATCCGGGCTTCCTTAAGTGCTTCTGCTAAGCGTCCTGTGTGTGTGTGTGTGTGTGTGTGTGTGTGTGTTTTATAAGGAAAAATTATGGGGTTAGGATGGGAAGGGAAATGAGAGGATGTAGAAACAGAAGGTTTACTGAGGCTACTTCACTTCTTTCTGGATGCTAGGGCTTGGTTCTTGGCTCTAGTTGTGTCCTTCATTTTGTGATTTATTTGGGAAATTCCTGAGGTGGGAGCAAAGTGATAGATGAAGCTCTTGGCACCAGAAACCAAAACAAATAACGCGCTGGAATATATTTAGCAGGTGATAATGCAGAAAACAGAAAAATAGATGGAGGATCTATTTAATCATAATCGTAAAGGATTTAATCGTAAAAAGAAATAACTATTGCCGTGCTGACTCCAAAGTGATAAAATGCTGAATGCAAGGCACAGATTATTTAGGGAATGTGTGTAGAGTTTTTCTACATAAATCACCTATCACTCAGGGTCTGGGCAACTAGATGAGGTGAATAGACGAAAACAGCACCTTCTTGAGGAAGGAAAGAAAAGGCATGAGAATCACCATGCCAAGGACGTTTCTGTTAAGAGACATTAAATGGACAATTAGCAGCATTTGTAAAAGACTTTTAAATAAAATAAGGGTACTGTATCAATGCTGATTTCATGATTTAGATGATTGTCCTCTGATTATGTAAGAGAATGCTATTTTTTAAAAAGATTTTATTTATTTATTCATGAGAGACACAGAGAGAAGCAGAGACACAGGCAGAGGGAGAAGCAGACTTTCCATGGGGAGCCTGATGCAGGACTCGATCCCAGGACCCTGGGATCATGCCCTGAGCCAAGGGTAGACACTCAACCACTGAGCCACCCAGGTGCCCCGAGGATACTATTTTTATTATTATTTTTTATTGTTTATTTTATTTTTTGAGAATACTATTTTTAAACAAACAAAAATATACACTAAAAAGGGGATAACAAAATTCGGAATGTGGAAAGAGAGCTAACTTTTGCTTGCCACCGCATTGCCAGGAATTGTCCGTGACTTGGCGCTCCTGTGATTTCAGACAAGATAATAATTTTGGAAGAAAAAGTGAACTCTTCAATAGTTGGGCTGACCAGGTCTATCGTTTAAGTTCCTGGGCATATTAATTAAGCACTTGCCTTTCACTTCCATTCCCTCAGCTGTAAGGCTGGTTTAATAATAACTCATTCCATCTACAGCCGACCCTTGAACAGCACAGTGTGGCGTGCCCATGCTCCACGCAGCCAAAAGTCCATGACTACCTTTTTTTTTTTTTCTTAAGCAAGCTCTGCACTGCCCAATGTGGGGCTCGAACTCACAACTCCAAGATCAAGAGTCATCATGTGCTCTCCTGACTGAGCCAGCCAGGCTCCCCATGAATAACTTTTGACTCCCACAAAACATAACTACAATTGGGCTACTGTTGACCAGAAGTTTAACTGATAACACACGTTTTGTATGTTATATGGATTATATATATATAATATATATATAACAGTATTTTACCTATAACAATGTATGTTATATATATATTTATATATATAAACATATATATATTTACATATATATTTATATATAAACATATATATAAACATATATTTATTTATATATATAACAGTATTTTATATATATGTATATATATGTAACAGTATTTTAACAGTATTTTACTGTATTTTAACAGTAAAGTAAGCTAGAGAAAAATGTTATAAATGTTAATGTCATTATGAAAATCTTAAGTGAAAATATATTTATAGCATTGTACTGTAAATATATATATATTTATTATACCATATATATATATATAAAATCCATATGTAAGTGGACCCGCACAGTTCAAACCTGTGTTATTCAAGGGTCAACTGTAGTTGTTGCAAGGATTCAAGGAGAAATGTACACAGAGCATTCAGCTAGCACCCAGCTCAAGGCAGGTATCAGAAGTTATCTGGTAGATGGTCACGATTATGCTTAAAATTATTTCTATAGCTGCTGTTTTGCTGAGTTGGCTTTTGTGTGTTTGGCAATAACTTAAAAATAGAATGGCTTGCCTGTAAATGCATGTGCCTGGAAAATGTTCGTGTGCTTTAGAAAACACACTGTGTGTGTTAATTCTTACCAAGATAAGCACCTTTGCAATTACATGGAGGTTATATTCTTTCCTTGTGGAAAAATATTTTATGAAAAGCATAATTAACTTGGGCTTGGAGGAATAAGCTATGCTAGTAATAGGGAGGGGGGGCTCCTGGCTGGCTCGGTGGGAAGAGCGCCTGACTCTTGATCTTGGGGTCGTGAGTTCAAGCCCCACCTTGGGTGCAGAGCTTACTTATAAGAAACAGTGGGGAAAAAAAAAAAAAGGAACAGTGGAGGAGGCATATGTCCACAAACACACACTTCATAGTAATGCAGCAACAGCAGCCCTTGTGGGCCGAGCGGAGCCTGGCTTCCTGGCCCTTCTGCTCTAATGCTTCAGGAGGGGTGAGTTCCGCAGGTTCTGTGACTTTCACAGCTTCAACTACTTTTTCACAATCTAGATTTTGGGGATGATGAGAAGGAGAAAAGAGCATCACAAATATAATTTTAGCCATTACTTTTTTGTTTGCTTGCTCGCTTTCTATTTCTTTTTCTTTTATTCACTTATTTATTTTTTTTGCTTTCTTCCTTTTGACCAGAGGAGAGAACAAGAAAGGGCCCATGACCACCAGTGTAAGGTAGAACAGGGACAGGTCTCCACAACCCTCTGCCCAGAAGTGTCAGTGTTTTCGGTTGTTTGTCGTAAGCAGCAGACACATTTGCTGAACATCTACTTATCTACTTGCCAATGCACTCCAGTGTCATTTGAGGACAGGAGTGTCACCATGTCCCTTTCTGCACCGTGCGCATCTCTGCAGAAGCCGTCAACTGTACTTGAAGCAATTGGAGTATCAGATGATATGGAAAGGCATGCTCTGAGAGGGACAGATAAGGCCTGGGGGGGGGGGGAGGCTGTTCCGCAGGCACAGGGCTGATTGCAAAAGGCTGAAAAGGTCAGAAGTGTCAGGAGAACTAACCAATGATATTATCAGCAGTGGCTCTGTGAGGAGCGTGAACTTTAGATTCACCGCCCTATGCAAGAGTCCTGATGACCATCGTTTACAAGCCCTGTGACCTTGAGCCGGCTGGTTAGGGTTTGAGAGCCTTAGTTTTCTGATCTGCAGAATGGGGCGATGATGGCATCTGCCTAAGCGGTGACAGAAGGATTAAATGGGAAAATGCATGTAGGACACCCTGGAGAAAGGACCGCCACTATCTATTATTACAGGTTGTTTAACAGCTTTGGAGAATGCATGGAGAGGGGAGCCAGGATGTCACCGTTCCCCGGGGTAGATTGAAGGCTGCAAGCTGCTGACCCAGGAGGCCCTACTGCATTTGCAGATACGTGTTTGCTGCACTGAGTATCTAAACATTTTTGGAATGAGGCGGGCTCACATACCCATTCAGACATTCCCTGGAAAAATAGGAAAATCAGGCACCTCTCGGTTCACATTCCTCCACAGGCAACAATAGCCAAGGAACAGACTTGACTTTGATCGGCATGAACTTTGCTAGGATCCATTCTCCTTCAGGATCTTCCCTGATTCCTTTTTTTTTTTTTTTTTTAAGATTTTATTTATTCATGAGAGACAGAGAGAGAGAGAGAGGCAGAGACACAGGCGGAGGGAGAAGCAGGCTCCATGCAGGGAGCCTGATATGGGACTCGATCCTAAGACCCCAGGATCACACCCCTGGCTGAAGGTGGCCCTAAACTGCTGCGCCACCGGGGCTGCCCTCCTCGATTCCTTTTAGCTCTTGAATTAACTTCTTTCTATAATCCTTGCATTGAAGGGGATTGATGTGAACACTAGATGATACTGTATTACCCAGCCATAAAAAAAAAAAAAAAAAAATGCAATCTTGCCACTTGCAACGACACAGATAGTGCTAGTATCATGCTGAGCAAAATAAGTCAGGCAAAAAGAGAAATACCAGATGATTTTCCTCATAGGTGGAATTTAAGAAACAAAACAAATGAGCAAAGGTGGGGGGGAAAGGGAGGAAGAGACAAACCAGGAACCAGACCCTCAACTATAGAGAACCCACTGCAGGTCCCCAGAGGGGAGGTGGGTGGGTGGAGGGGAAACAGGTGATGGGGATGAAGGAGGGCACTTGTCATGAGCACCGGGTGATGGATGGAAGTGTTGAATCACTATATTGATCACCTGAAACTGCTATTACTCTGTATGTTAAGTAAATAGAATTAAAAAAAAAAACAATTTTTTTGGATACCAATGTAGAATTTCTGGCATTACTAGGAACACATTTTAGTGGGGCGCTGAGGGGTCTTCTTCAGCATCCTGCAGGACAGGGAGCAGATTTTTTCAAACTCCAGTTATGTATCAGAATCCCCTGGAGGGCTCGTTAAAGTGCAGGTCACTGGACCCCACCCCCAGAGTTTCAGATTCAGTAAATCTGGGGTGGGGCTGAGATTTTGCGTTTCTCTCAAGTTCTAGAGTGATGCTGATGCCGCTGGCCTGGGATCCTACACTTGGAGATCCAGAGACCTGTGAAGTGCATATCTTTACATTGCTTTAATTGCAACAATATTATTTACTTAATTTAGGGCGCCTGAGTGGCTCAGGGGTTGAGATCTGCCTTTGGCTCAGGGTGTGATCCTGGGGTCCTGGGATGGAGTCCCGCATCGAGCTCTGTGCATGGAGCCTGCTTCTCCCTCTGCCTGTGTCTCTGCTTCTCTGTGTCTCTCATGAATAAATAAAATCTTAAAATTTTTTTTCCTTATTTTAAAATAAAATGCATACACTGTGGGAAGGTATAGAGTAAAAAGTGACCCTCTATAGTTTTCCTAGTAAGTTATTACTACAGTCAGTAGTTAATTTCTACCCTTCAAGAATAATTAAAGAAAGAAGTTAATTTTAAAACTAATCATTTGTGTCTTTACAAACCGATGTGATAAAGGCCATAATACAGTTTAAGAGCTGTGAGGTTTTATTTTTCTTCTCTAGACTGGCTTGAAGTCATAATAAATTATGTGAACATGTGAAGGCCTGAGGAAAGGTAAAATGAACGCCGGTGTAGACTGGGGCTCACCCCATACCTGTGCTCAGCGATGGGCCCCATTTAACTGCCACAGCAGCTCAGTGTGGGAGGCTTCGCAGGGCAAGTGACTCATATAAGGTCACACATCTAGAGACAGTGGAATTGGAATTTGAACAGAGCAACCTTCGTAATCAAGCTACACGTTCCCCTACCCACTACCCATTCTCCTACCTACCTTTTCTAGGTGGCATTTACTGCTTGTTCATTAGATGCTGGACACGGTGCTGACCAGTGGAGGAGCAGAGGGATCTCAGGGATATAAAACCCGGCAGAGTCCCGACTCCCTGTTCTTGTGGTCATGGATTTTCCTACCGACTGTTTCCCCATGGAAAGACACACAGACAGCACATTTGGGGCACAACTTCAGGGGGTTCACAGACATCCCAAACGTTTGCTTATGAGTTTCCTCGCCTCCCAGTCTAGGGACACTTGATCTTGTGAAATAATGCCCAAGTTTTGCCCCGGAGGGCTCACGGGGTGATGTGACTCATGCATGAGACTTAGCTGAGGCATGGTTTAGTGTTTTATACTATTCGAATGAACATTTGGGCTCCACATTCTATCTCTAAAAGCTCCATGGAGCTTTTGACACAGGGCTGGCGTCAGGGGCGTGTGTCCTGGGCAGGTGCACATGCCTTTGCCCTCAGAAGGGCCCCACGTTTGAGGCTCTGCTATTGCCATCTTGAGATTCTTAATAATTTTGGAACAAGGGGCCTCACATTTTCATTTCACATCGGTCCCTGCAAATTATGCAGCTGGTCCTTATTAGATGTTGTGGCACCCACGAGAGACCCTCCCCTCCCCAGAGGCCCAAATACTTGAAAATAAATAATTCCTGGGGCAGCTACTAATTCATTTCACTGTCACAGCGGCCCAGTGTGATGGGTTCTAGTTTTACCCCCATTTTGCAGGTGAGGGAAGCATTTTGCAAAGGCACCCAGTCCTTGAAATAGTTAGTGTGTAGTGATTAGTGAGCCTCGTTAGTGAGTAATGAGTCCATTTGTATAAATTCCCCATCTATTTTAAACATGAAAAGTTGAATCTCTGGGGACCTTGCCCAGCTGTACAGATATTTTCTTTCTGAAAACATTGAGTTATTGTCTTGCATGTCCTAGAGCTAATTCAGGAGGCATTTTGATCTTGGTTCAGCTACCAATCATGCCAGCACCCAGCTCCCAGTGATAATGGAGGTGACTCGAATTCCCCCAGTTGAGCTAGACTGTGTCTGCAGAGAGCTCTCCAGCCTACACAGGATGGCTGTGATGTGTCCGGTGGGGGCAGGGAGGAGAGGGCGGCCTGTGGTTTCTCACACCTGGAAGCAGGTGGCCTGTGGGTGAGGACGCTGTCATCCCAGGGGCAGCGCTCAGAGGGCCTCTAATTCATGGCAAGTTCTGTGAGGAAGCTGGCAAATCAGGCCACAAGTCAGACATTCAGATTTCACCTTCAAAGCTATTCGACCCAAGCCAGTTCACGGCCAGGATATCTGTGCGCTGCTGAATTGTGATTATTGAAAAACAAAATGGATTGCTAACTCAAAAGAGAACTGAAAGTTTTCTATTTTTGTACTGAAAAAAAAAAAAATCTGGTGCCGTTAAATGCTAAAATACTACATTTCCTAATTAGTCTTCTCTAATAAAATACTTCTCACCTTTCTCTGTGCCAGATGGTATAACTGTTCCCATAACTATCTGATTAGGAAGGAAAGAAGTGTTTTGAAACTATATTATTATAATATTAGAATTAAAATTAAACTTGTCACGCCATGCTATTGCCTATGGCATTTTGACCTTTCTCATTATACCAGTTTATGAGTTTTTTTTTTCCCTTTCTGTGGGAAAACCCTGTGGCCTGCCCTTCTTTCTCTTCTTTCTTTCCTCCCTCCCTCCTTCTTTCTCTCTTTTAAAATAAATCCAATTAGCTTCTCATTTTTGTATGTTATGTGATTACTCCATTATTTTGGGCATGAGCTGACTTCCTCTCATGAATAACTCTGTGACTGGCACTGTGAACGCTGAGCCAATGAAAACTCAGGTTGAAAAATGATTCATTCGTTCTTAACATTTATTGAGGTCCTGTGCTAAGAACTTTATTATTAAAAAAAATTTTTTTTTAAAGTAAACTCTATGCCCAATGTGAGGCTTCAACTCAGGATCCTGAGATCAAGAGTGGAATGCGGTAGGGATTGACCCAGCCAGGCGCCCCCTGTGCTAAGAAGTTTAAATGGATTATTTTATTTAATCCTCACAGCCATGCAAAGAGATGATATTATCATCCTTGGATTATCCATGAGAAAAACCCAGAGAAGTTAAATACATTATCCAAGGTCACACAGCTATTAAATGATGGTGCTGGATGTAAAACTAGATCAATGACTTACGAAGCTCATGTGCTCTACTTGATGATTAAAATTCTTTTTAAAAATTGACAAATTTAATAAATAGAAAATCAATTTTAGTTTTCATTTTTATTTTTAAAAAGACTTTATTTTTGGCAGCCCGGGTGGCTCAGTGGTTTAGTGCTGCCTTCAGCCTGGGGCGTGATTCTGGAGTCCTGGGATCGAGTCCTATGTCGGGCTCATGCTTCTCCCTCTGCCTGTGTCTCTGCCTCTCTCTCTGTGTGCCTCTCATGAATAAATAAATAAAATCTTTAAAAAAAAAGACTTCATTTATTATTTTTTTAAAGACTTTGAGAGGGAGAGGGAGTGAGTGAGAGAGACGGTGTGAGCCAGAGGGCAGGGAGAGGGGGAAACAGACTCCCCGCTGAGCAGGGAAGCTGACATGGGATTCCATCCCAGGACCCTGGGATCATGAACTGAGCCAAAGGCAGATGCTTAACCGATTGAGCCTCCCAGGTGCCCTAAAAGTAGTTTTAGATTCACAGCAAAATTGAGTAGAAGGTTCAGAGATGTCCCATCTATCTCTGGACTGTGCAGTCTTGCCCACCATCAATATCCCACACCAGATTGGTACATTTGCCACAAATGACAAACCTATGTGGACATATCATTGTCCATAGTGTCCATACTTTACATTAGGGCTCACTTGTGGTGCGGTACATCCCGTGGGTTTGGACAGATGTGTACTGATGTGCATCCTTCACTCTGATATTGTGCAGGGCATTTTCACAGCCCTAGAAATCCTCTGCGTCCTGCCTCGTCTTCCTTTATACCACATCTGTTTTTGTTTTTTTTTTAATAAAAGATTTTTTAAAAGTCCTAGATTTCTGGCTCCAAAAAATTTTATACTTGTTGACATTGAGAAAAGAAATGAACTTTCAAGAGGGAAATGGAAGATGAAATTCAGAATGAAGAGATAAGGAAGAAAAAAGTATGTGAGGAAAGTCATGGAGGTGAGCTTGTGTAGATGTCTAGTTAATGGCAGGTAGTTTCTGAAATTAAGACATAGTTTATAAACAGGTTACAAAAGGTCTTAAATGGGATCCCTGGGTGGCTCCGTGGTTTAGCCCCTGCCTTTGGCCCAGGGTGTGATCCTGGAGACCCTGGATCGAGTCCCACGTCAGGCTCCCTGCATGGAGCCTGCTTCTTCCTCTGTCTGTGTCTCTGCCTCCTTCTCTCTCTCTCTCTCTCTCTGTCTGTCTCTCATGAATAAATAAATAAATAAATAAAAATCTTAAAAAAAACAAAAACAAAACCAAAGATCTTAAATAAAAACAAGATTTGAGAAGCAGCCAATGAAGGTTTTTAAACACAGATGTAGCATGATTCAATTTATTTTAGGTAGAATCACTTAGGGATTTACTATTAACTGTTTACATATTTGCATTGACTATTTACTATGCCAGCCACATAGTAAAGTAATTTGGGAAAATAGTGATGAGTCAAAATAGACATGATGTCTTTGGTAAGCAGCCTCTAAGATGGCTCTAGTGACCATCCCCTCGCCCACTTCCTGGTATTTGCACCTTGAGGTGTGGGCAGAACCCAGTGACTCAGTTTTAATAAATAGAATATGACAAAGGTGAGGGGATGTCATCCCAGAGGTTAAGTTACACAAAGTCTGTCTTCCTTCTTGCTTGCTGTCTCTTGGTCTTTCTCACGTGTGTGCTTGCTCTTAGGGAATCCAGCTGCCATATTGTGAGCTGCCCTTTGGAGACGCCCACTTGGCAGGAACTGAGCAAGGTCTCTAGCCAACAGCCAGAGAAAAACTGTGTCCCTTACTCCAACAGCCTATGAGGAATGAATACTGTGAACAACCATGTGAATGGGCTGGAAGTGTGTCCTTCTCCATTTGAACCTTCATATGAGGTTGCATCTCCAGCCAACACTTTGCGCCTTGAGCAAGATGCATCCACTTAAACTACATCTAGATTCCTAACTCACTGCAATACCGACTGCAATAATAACCATTTTTGAAGTGGCTGTGTTTGGGGATAATGTGTTGTTCAGTAATGGATGACTAATACAGTCACTGTCCTCATGGAAATTACAGCCTAGTGGGGAAAAAAGATGTCCACTAAATATGATATCAACTGGTGTGACATTGCAGCTGTGCCAGGTGCAGTGGGGGAGAGCTGCATGGACTTGCAAGGCTACACCATGAAGCAGCCTAATGTTGTGTCTGAGGGGCCAGTGAGGCCTCTTCTGGTAAACAATAGTGAGAATGGGATTTGAAGAGTATACTGCGTCAACTGGGCAGTCTGGGATGGGAAGAGCAGTTTTGGCAGCAGGAACAAGTACATGCATATGCCTCATGAAAGGAGGAAGCCTGAAGTATGTGGAGAGCTGAATAGATACCTGAGGCTACCGTCCTGAAGCATTTGGAGTTGATGGTAGGGGCTAGATCCCAAAGCATCTCATAGGTCAAGTAAAGGAGTTTGGTCCTTATTTTCAGCCCAAGGAGAAGGGTTCTAGCAGGGAAGCAGCATGCTCAGATGTTCAATTTGGTTTGATTAGATTAGATTAAGATTTTATTTATTTATTCATGAGAGACACACAGAGACAGGCAGAGAGATAGGCAGAGGGAGAAGCAGGCTCCATGCAGGGATCCCAATGTGGGACTTGATCCCAGGATCCTGGGATCACGACCTGAGCTGAAGGTAGACACTCAATCACTGAGCCACCCAGGTGGGAGAAGAAGAAGACTAGTGGACAGTCTTGAGAAATTTCTAGGCAGTAAAATTGGTAGGACTTGATGGTTTGGACAAGGGAGGGTGAGGAGGTAGTCGTCAAGACTGACTCATAATGTTTTTAACTCAGGAGAAGCAGGAAGAAGGGGAAATGTTCAATTATTTAGGTAAGAGGTCATGAAGATGCCAAGGCATTGACAGTAGGACAAGCAGAAAGATCCCCAGGGCATTGTAGAAAAAAAAAATCAATAGGCTTTCATAGCTGATTGGCTGTGGGGCAAAGGCCTCCTGGGAGAAGAAAGACTCTAGAAGGCCATCAGCCCCACCTGTTTCTGTTGTCTCTGTCTTGAATATGCAGAGTGTGATGATGAATATGTATTACATGAAATACCCTCAAATCTGTCCATTTTATACAGAAGGGAGCAGGTCTGAATGCTTAGAGTGAATGGTTAGAGGAAGCAGCACGAAAAGAGAATCATAAAGTTTTTCAGTTTCAACAAAGTATGATTATTTAAGCCAAAGGAAAAAAAATTCTATTTTAATGGATCCATTAGACACGCTTTGGGATTTACTGCAGCCATAGAAACTGACCTGGATGCACTAGATGGTAGGAAACCATGTTCCTATTTGGACAGGGTTGTGCTGATTCTAAAGTATAGAACCATTAGTCCCAATATATTTGGATGGAATGATTTTGATTTGGGGGGGACTCATTTGTGGCAATTGCAAACTAGATACGGTTCCATGTATAGAAGATCAAAGAATACATACATATAAACATACATATGCACATACATGTATTTAGTATATAATATATCAATATTTTATATAACATGTCATTACTATAATATTATATATAAATAAATGGCAGATGTAAGTAATATTTTAAATAAATTATATTAACTTATAATTTGACTTATTATTTAAAATGTATTTAAAATAAGAAGTAAATAAATAATTTATTGATAAATAATAAAGTAATTATAAAGCAATTATTTATTTATCAACAAATTATTTTGATTTATATTTTGATGTATTTATCCATGTAGGGTATAATTATATTGTAATTATATATGTAATATTGTAATATATATTATTACATATATACATGTAATATATATGTACAATAATATATTATTGTAAATATAATAATACATATAATTACATATATACATATACAATAGAATATAATTATATTGTAATTATATATGTAGTATATGTAATATATATTACATATATTATTTATATTATTTATAGTCTTCAAATCTTTAGTGAATCTTTAGTAATCATTCAACCTATTTGACATCTGCGAGTGGGTTAGTGTCATACACTGCGCCATGGTATCAGGTGTCACGCTGTCAGACACTGAGGCCTGGAGAATAATGTCATCCATCCACAAAAACCTTCGATTTGGTCAAGATTAAAAACTTAACATTTTTGCACAGATAAATTTAGGCAAAGAGGTCTGCATTTCAACTCTCCCCTCTACATTGTTGTTCAAACTGATTAGGCTCGTAAATAGTTGGGCGACTTTAACAACAAATAAAGGCCTGTCATCCCGTGTTTGGGGTGGGAAAGAGTACAGAGCAGGACGGCAAGGGCAACCGTCTCCCAAATGACCTCTCTGCTTCACTCTTCCTCCCACGATCCGTTCTCAACAGGGTGGTCTGGGTGTGCTTTTCAGAAAGTAAATCACATCTGGTCACTCTGTCTTCAAAGCTTCTACAGTTGCTTCCCATCTGACTTGAAAGGAAATCCTTACAACAGCCTTGGAACCTAGGTGAACAGGACCTCTGACTGCCTCTCTCTTTCCATCTCTTGCCTTGCTCATCCCTTGCTCATGATCAAACCACACCAGCTTTCTTTTTTTTTTTTTTTTTAAGATTTTGTTTATTTATTCATGAGAGACAGAGACAGATACAGATACAGAGACAGAGAGGCAGAGACACAGGCAGAGGGAGAAGCAGGCTCCATGCAGGGAGCCCGATGTGGGACTCGATCCTGGGTCTCCAGGATCACACCCTGGGCTGAAGGCAGCCCTAAACCGCTGAGCCACCGGGACTGCCCACCAGCTTTATTTCTAAACCTGTACCACATCAAACCTGGCTCTGCCACAGGGCCTTTGCAATTGCTATTCCCTCTGCCAGGAACATACTTTCCCCGGAGTTTCTTGTGTCTGGCTTCTTTTCCTCATTCAAGTCTAGATCCAAATGGTACCTCAGTTGAAGGCTTTCCCCTCCTCCTCTGGCCCTGTCTTCCGTTATGCTGACTTACCATAGGAGCACTTTTATGAGTTTCTGAAATTATCTTATGTATAATGTAATCTTAATTATTAATTATATTATTTATGTATTAACGGTTTTTGGCTGTCTCTCTCAGTTAGGTGCCACCTCCATGAGGGCAGTATCCTTTTCAGTGCCGTTCATTGATGTATCTCCAGATTCTTTTTTTTTTTTTAAGATTTTATTTATTTATTCATGAGAGACACAGAGAGAGAGGGGCAGAGACATAGGCAGAGGGGAAGCAGGCTCCCCACAGGGAGCCCCAATGCGGGACGCCATCCCAGGACCCCGGGATCATGCCCTGAGCCAAAGGCAGATGCTCAACCACTGAGTCACCCAGGTGTCCCTATAGCTCCAGATTCTTATGACACTAGGCACTTAGTAGGTGTCAAAAATTTTTTTTTGAATAGATTCATTGAATGGATTAGCCTAGGCCACTCTGAATGCTTAAAGGCTAGTTTTGGGTGCATCACGGTGACCATTCTTCTAGGTAAAGCTTTTAATATACTCAAATTCATAGCTATAGGCACAATCCCCACCATTCAAGCAGAACCCCATGGTGACTGCCAACCTAGCCCATGAGTCAATGGGCCTGGCAGGGAGGCAATTAGTTACACACTCTAGTGAAGTACAGTATTGGTCATCCAACTCCTCCCAAGGTGTAAGTTAGCTATTTCAAAAATAGTTTTATTGAGATATAATCCGCATACCATACAACTCATCTACTTAAAATACATATACAGTTTAATGGCTTTTACTGTATTCACAGAATTGTGCAACCATCATTGCTGTCTAGTTCCAGAGCATTTTCATCATCCCAGAAAGCAACCTCTTACCCATTAGCACTCACTTCCCATTTCTCCTAGATCCCACCTCCATCTAATCCTATAGAATCACTAATCTACCTTCTGTCTCTATGGATTGGCCAATTCTGCACATTTTATATAGATAAAATTGTACAACATGTGACCCCTGTGACTGGCTTCTCTTACTTAGCATAATGTTTTCCAGGTCCACCCATTTTGTAGTGTGTATCCATTCTTGATCCTTTTCTGATGCCAAATATTCTATTTTATTTGTCCACTCATTTATCTGCTGATGGATGTGAGGCTTATTTCCAGCTTTTTGGCTATTCTGAATTTATGCTTTCAATTATCTAGGGTATATACCCCAGAATGAAATTGCTGGGTCATATGGTAACTCTATGCATATCCTTTGGGGGAACTGCCAGACTGTTTTCCAAAGTGACTGTGCTGCTCTCTGATGGTGCCTGAGCTCTGGAGGGACAGTCAGCTCCGCCAGCGACACAGGGCTTCCAAGAGCCAGACACCAGGCTGATGCGGCATGCTGGCGAGGAGGGGAGGGCTGGTCAAGGAAGTGGGGATCCCCGCTAGACAAAAACCCGATTGTGGTGATGGGAATGGAGATTTGATGATATAACAAAGTGTTTCCCTGTTTGTGGTCTGGGAGAGGACTTTAGTAGTAAGGGACAAGGCATTAATCACACAGAGTCCCAAAGTGAGAACATAATACCCTTTTCATTGTCTGGTCCCTCCTTATGATTACTCAAAGAAGAAAGTCTCAGTGTGACGCTAATATGTCTTTAACACCTCTCTAACACTTGCAAATCTCCCTTTGGAAATGAGTGCAGGTCACTGGCCCATCAAAGCCTTCAGCAGACAATGCTATATGCCTAGAATTTAGCCTATCTCTACATGTGTATGTGTATATATATTCATATATAGGTAACCATATGTATGTATATATGCTTAACCATATAGATATATTTATGGAATATGATATTAATTTTCATTGATAGCAGTAATGCAGGATTTCCTTTTAAAAATTTATTTTAAATGGAGAAGTAGTTTTAAAAATAAGCAATGGTTGGGGCCCCTGGGTGGCTCAGCAGTTAAGCATCTACTTTCACCTCAGGTCATGATCTCAGGGTCCTGGGATGGAGCCCCATGTCAGGCTCCCTGCTCAGCAGGTTGCCTGCTTCTCCCTCTGCTTCTGCTGCTCCCCCTGCTTGTGCTCTCTCTCTCTCTCTCTCAAATAAATAAAATATTTTTAAAAAGTGATGGTAATTTCAGGTGATCCATGAGGGAATTTAAAAACAGTAAAGGCTCTTAGAAGAGTAATAGCTAAGTGTTTTTTTTTTTTTAAACTTCTTTATTGTGTGACAGTCACAGTTTTTTTTTTTTTTAAGATTTTATTTATTTATTCATGATAGTCACAGAGAGAGAGAGAGAGAGAGGCAGAGACACAGGCAGAGGGAGGAGCAGGCTCCATGCACCGGGAGCCCGATGTGGGATTCGATCCCGGGTCTCCAGGATCGCGCCCTGGGCCAAAGGCAGGCGCCAAACCGCTGCGCCACCCAGGGATCCCCGACAGTCACAGTTTTGAGGAAACTGCGCACAGAGAGGCTAAGCCACTTGCTGAGGGTCACACAGCTGGGAAGTGGCAGGGCTGTGAGATGTACTCAGGCAGTCGGTACTAACCCCCCTGTTATGAAGGTGGCATAAGAATGACAGAAGTTTGGAAAGCCAAAGGCTAGTAATACATTTTGGAATGCCACCAGCTGATAGTGACTCTTGACCTGCTTTCTCTCGCCTCCTTCCAGGGAGTGGGTCCCAGCCACGAGCTTGGACCGCAAGGTCATGCCCTTCCAGCTAGTGTCTGCGAAATAGCAGCAAGACGTGATTCAGGCAGGGCAAATCCAACTCTCCCCTGAGAATTTGGAGTTAGTCTCCCAAGGGATGTGGTCTCCATAGTGGCCCTGCAAGATGTCAGATGGGGAGCCTTGGCACCTATATTTTCTGCAGACTGTAGCCAGTCTAGAAAGAGAAGAAGGAAGATGTGGGGAGAGGCAGAGTGGAGAGGTGAGGTCTCCCTGGATGCCACATTAGGCCGCACTCTGGCTCTTTGTTGGGGATCGATCCCCTGTTTTCTGTGATAAATGTCCCTTTTAACGTAGGCTAGCTAGAATGGGTTTCTGCCTTTTATTAAACACAATAATTTTTCATTAATTAATTAATTAAAAATGAAAATTTATTATTTATTTATTATTTATTTTCTATTAAAGATTTTATTTATTAATGAGAGACACAGATAGAGGCAGAGACACAGGCAGAGGGAGAAGCAGGCTCCCTGCAAGGAGCCTGATGTGGGACTCGATCCCAGGACCCTGGGATCACGCCCTGGGCCAAAGGCAGACACTCAACCACTGAGCCACCCAGGCGTCCCAAAGATTCTTTTTTTAAATATTTTATTTATTTATTTGAGAGAGAGAGAGAAAGTGCCAGAGCAGAAGGGAAGGGCAGAGGAAGAGGGAGAAGCAGACTCTCTGCTGAATAGGGAGCCCCACGTGGGGCTCAATCCCAGGACTCTGGGATCATGACCTGAGCCAAAGGCAGATGCTTCACCAGACTGAGCCACCCAGGTGCCCAATTAATTTATTTTTAAGTAAGCTCCATGCCCAGCATGGAGCCCAGCATGGGGCTTGAACTCACCACCCTGAGATCAAGACCTGAGCTGACACCAAGAGCCCCATGCTTAACCAACCACTGGAGCCAGCTCAGTGCCCCTGAAAACAAGTTTTAAAAAGAAATGCAAAGTATGTGGGAGCAAAAGGGGGAGGGGAACTCAAGATCTGCAGGAAGAGCTCTCAGGACTGGGATGAGTATCCTCAAGGGTAGATTGTTCATTCTTTCATTGATTCATCCCAGCTAGAATATAGCGCGCACCCCCGTGTCCTGGGACCCTTCCTGACCCCAGCAACATAGGGGCGAATGTGATAGGAAGGTCTCCATTCGCAGGCAGCTTGTTTCCGGGGTGGGAAGACTTTTGAAGATCATGCACGCACATGCTTGGGCCTTGGGAATTACCTTAGGTTTTTCAGCAGGAAAATTATTTGATTAGGCCTCCAAATCAGAAGAGTGACTCTGACAGAGATGTTTACAGGAAATGGGAGGGAAGGCACCCCGGGGGAGGAAGACTGGGAAGATGCAAACGCACTATACAGGGACGCCTGGGTGGCTCAGCAGTTGAGTGTCTATCTTCAGCTGAGAGTGTGATCCCGGGATCCAGGATCCAGTTCCGCATCCGGCTCCCTGCAAGGAGCCTGCTTCTCCCTCTGTGTCTCTGCCTCTCTCTCTGTCTCTCATGAATAAATAAATAAATCTTAAAACAAAACAAAAAAGCTCCCGATACAATGGTGCATCTCATCAGGGGCAGCTGGTTGTACTGAAATGTTTGGAGCGCTTATTATCTGCTGGGCTGTGTACTAAAAATTTTACTTTTACCATCTCGATTGAGCCTCGCAACACTTCTGTGAGGCAGGTACAATTACTACCCGTGTTTCAGATGAATTCTCCTCTTTTTTTTTTTTTTAAAGATTTTATTTATTTATATGAGAGACACAGAGAGAAAGGCAGAGGCACAGGCAGAGGGAGAAGCAGGCCCCATGCAGGGAGCCCGATGTGGGACTTGATCCCAGGTCTCCAGGACCACACCCTGGGCTGAAGGCGGTGCTAAACCGCTGAGCCACCAGAGCTGCCCCATGAATTCTCCTCTTAAAGAAAAAGTCAAAATGGAAATTACAGTCCAATTAGAACTAAACAATGGGAACCAAACGCTCTGCATGCAAACCTGTGGGATGAGGACAAAGCAGCATGCAGAGGGAAATGTATAGCTCTAAGATGCATTTACTAGAAAAATAACACTTAAAAGATCAGTAATAAACGTTTTAACTCAAGAAACTTAGAATAATAAAGTAATTTTAAAAAGAATAAAAGATAGGAATGGATAAAATCAAATGTAGAAATTGATAAAATAGAAACCAAAAGTAGTGGAGTGGGCCAGTGGAGGGGGTGGGATTTGATCATTTCACAGATGAGAAGCTGAAGCTCAAAAAAGTTTAAATAATTTGTCCAAACCTGACAGTTAGCAATGCGCAGAAGGACTGAGACTTGGACATGGATTTATTTATTTATTTATTTATTTATTTATTTATTTATTTATTTATTATTTTTTAAAGATTTATTTATTTATTCATTCATTCATAGAGAGCAAAGAGAGAGGCAGAGACACAGGCAGAGGGAGAAACAGGCTCCATGCAGGAAGCCTGATGTGGGACTCGATCCCGGGTCTCCAGGATCACACCCCAGGCTGCAGGCGGCGCTAAACCGCTGCACAACCGGGGCTGCCCTATTTATTTATTTTTTAAAATATTTTATTTATTGGGGTCTTTTTATTTATTTATTCCTGGGTCTCCAGGATCATGCCCCGGGCTAAAGGCAGGTGCTAAACCCCTGAGCCACCCTAGCTGCCCATGGATCTCTTTATATTCCAGAGCCTGATTTCTTTTTCTTTTTTCTTTTCTTTTCTTTTCTTTTCTTTTCTTTTCTTTTCTTTTCTTTTCTTTTCTTTTCTTTTCTTTTCTTTTCTTTTCTTTTTTCTTTTCTTTTCCTTTTTTCTTCTTTTCTTTTCTTTCCTTCTTTCTCTTTCTTTATTTTGATTTTTATTTATTTTCAAGTAACCTCTACACCCAACATGGGGCTTGAACCCACAATCCCAAAATCAAGAGTCTTATGTTCCACTGACTGAGCCAGCAAGGCATCCTCAAAGCTTGATTTCTTTCTTTTTTTTCTTTATAAAAATACCAAACTTGCGTGTATCTTCTTTTTTTTTTTGATTGGAGTTCAATTTACCAACATATAGCATAACACCCAGTGCTCATCCCGCCAAGTGCCCCCCTCAGTGCCCATCACCCAATCACCCCAACCCCCCTGCCTACCTCCCCTTCCACTACCCCCTGTTCATTTCCCAGAGTTAAGTGTCTCTCATGTCTTGTCACCAAAGCTTGATTTCTTAACTACAGAGGGTTTGCCCTATAAGGGCTCTCAGATGCTGGCCATTCTTCTTTGTTAGAGTCTGACAGAAAATCCACACTACATGGCCCTAGATGGCCGTCCCTTCCGCCAACACTATTACATGTGAAATGAGAGCTAAGGTGGGGGTCCTAGAGTAGGAAATTCACTCTGTTTGGCCAGCCTCACTCTGTTTGACAACCTCAAGGACCACTGACGTTTCTGCATATAAAGGAGGGACCCTGGACTGTCACCACATCCTGAACTCATAGGGTGACCAACTGGTTCCAACTGGTCCAGGACTTTCCCAGTTTTAGCACTAAAATTTCCACGTCCCGGAAAACCCCTCAGTCCTGAGCAAACTGGAATGGTTGGTCACCTTTGCAGATTGCCCCCGATGCTTGGGAATTCCAGAATATTCTGATGGTAGAGTCCCAAGAGTCTGGGTCAGGGGTCTTCAAGGACAGACTAAGAATGAACATCTGTATACCCAAAGTACCTTCTGCTCCCCGTCAGATTGAATAATGGAGGACTTACTGGGATGTGGCCCGAGACTGTGCAGTTCCCCAGGAGGTTTTATGCACACTTAAATTTGGAAGACCAAGCTTCGTAAATTATAGAATTCCAGGCCCATGATGAAGATTATGATAGCAGCCACTGTGGGCAGGGAGGTGGGTGAAAAGAAGTGCATAGTGAGAAACTGGGCTTCAGATTTGAGCAGGTACTTGGTTTCCCATTTGTCCCTGTGCAATAAAATGAGCGCCCCATGCCTCAGTTTTCTTATGTATAAAATGGGGATAATTAAAGGATATACTATGTGCAGCCCCCTGGTAACTGCACGATAAATTTCAGTTCCCTCTTTTACAACTGTGATTGGGAATTAGCAAAAGAAATGGGCAGAGGAAGCATTTCTGTTCATGTAGAAACTACTTTTCAGAATATGTTCCCATTATGACCCCAATTTAAAAAAATCTTCTATGAAGAATCTTTCAGAATTTAGCATCTGAGAAAAAAGTCTTTCTTCCTCCTCCCTCACCCCCAATCCCTGAATTTGTTGTTTCTTTCCAGATTCCTCCTCTTTATGGCTTGACTCTTAGAAATCTCAAAGTCAAACGCTGAAAATGTAAATCATTTTTATATTTAAAATCAACCCTTGGAGCCCTGGCTGGCTCAGTCAGTAGAGCATGGGACTCTTGATCTCGGGGTCGTGAGTTTGAGTCCTACATTGAGTGTAGAGATTACTTAAGATGAAAATCTTAAAAAAAAAAAGTCACTCTGGGGTGCCTCGGTGGCTCAGTCTGTTAAGATCTGCCTTTGGCTCAGGTCATGACCCTAAGATCCTGGGATCGAGCCCCACCTTGAGGGGAGTCTGTTTCTCCCTCTGCCCCTACCCCTGCTCATGTGCTCTCTTTCAAGCGCATGCTCTCTCTCTCTCAAATAAATAAATAAAATCTTAAGAAAAAAAGAAAAAAGCACTTTAAGTAGTCTCTCCTCCGTTGATGGGACTCAGTATCTACTGAATTGTTATTACTGCATGCATATTATTACATATTATTATGCATATTACATATAATTACATATTATAAAATTTTTAAAAATTTTTTATTTTGTTTTTGTTTTTTTTTTTAAAGATTTATTTACTTATGATAGACATAGAGGGAGAGAGAGAGAGAGGCAGAGACACAGGAGGAGGGAGAAGCAGGCTCCATGCTGGGAGCCTGACGTGGGACTCGATCCCGGGACTCCAGGATCGCGCCCTGGGCCAAAGGCAGGTGCTAAACCTCTGAGCCATCCAGGGATCCCCCAAATTTTTTATTTTGAAGTAATTATAGTATCACAGGAAGTTGCAAAGATAGCAGAGTGAGCTCCATGTACCCTTCCTCCAGTTTCCCTTTGGTGACATCTTTCTTAACCATAGGACAAACTCAAAACCAGGCAATTGACCATGACACCATATGTGTGCGTAGAGTTCTGTGCTACTCTGTCAACTGGGTGACCACCACCATTGTCAATGTAGGGCACTGTTCCATCACCATGAAGATCTCATGCTTTCATTATGGCTACGAATCACCACCCCAACCCCTGGCAATGACTGACCTCTTCTCTGTCTTTATAATTTTGTCATTTTGAGGATGTCATATAGATGGAAGTATAGACTGTGACCTTTTGAGGCTGGCCTTTTTTACACAAGATAATGCTCTTGAGATTTACCCAAGTTGTTGTGTGTACCAGTAGTTTATTCTTTTTCAGTGCTAAGTGATTGTTGACTTATTATTGTATATAATATATAATATTATAAATATCCCGTTATATTAGTACCATTGTATTATGTGAGTCACCACAAAATCATTCTAACCTAAAAGTGAAGTTATGAAGAGGATATTTTACCAAAAAGCTACCCATGATTGTGTGCCAGGCAGTGTTCATTTACTGACTCAAAACAGCTCTGTGAGCTGGTGGCTATTGCTTATCTTCCTTTTATAGATAAGAAAAGTGAGGCCTAGAGAGGTTAAGACTCTTTAAGTCACAAAGTCAGGCAATCTGGCCCAGAGCCCAGGCTTTCAACCATTACCCCTACCTGCCTACACTGCTCTACACCTGCTACCTCATCCACATGTCTCCTGGGCACACCTGGAGGGACCTGCTTTCCTGGGAGATCATTGGTGCCATGGCTTGCCAAGCAGATTCAATCCAAGCTGTAGGAGTCAAATTCCTTTGGCTTTCTTTCCTTTTCTTTATTTTTAAAAGATTTTATTTATCTATTTGAGATAGAAAGAGAGAAGAAGAGAGAGTAGGGGCAGAGGGAGAGGGAGAAGCAAACTCCCCACTGAACAGGGAACCCGATGTGGGACTCAGTCCCAGGACCCTGAGATCATGACCTGCGCTAAGGCAGACGCTTAGCCAACTGAGCCACCCAGGCACCATTTTATCTTTTATTTAGTAAGTAATCTCTACACCCACTACCCCGACATCAAGAGTCCCACGCTCTTCTGACTGAGCCCCCTAGGCGCCCTCTTGGGCTTGCTTTCTTGACTGAAGATTATGTCTGTGGATAGACAGTAAATAGGAAGATTTTAGTTGAAATTTGACATTCACAGAACCAAAGGTGAGTGAAAGCAACATAAAATAAGTCAATCTTAGGGGTAGCACTTGTTTTTTTACATAGAATTATAGTAGACTCAATTTTTTATACTCTTTTATTTCTTATTTATTTTTGATAGTCTTTAAAAATGTTTTTTATGATGGTTAAATATACATAGCATAAAGCTAGCCATTTTAACCATCTTTGCATACAATTCAGTTACATTAGTTACATTAACGATGTTGGGCAACCATCACCCCTATTTCCAGAATTTTTCATTACCCTAAACGGAAACTGTCCCCGTTAAGCAATAATTCCCCATTCCCACAGCTACTTTCTGTTTCTATGAATTTAACTATTCTAGATATTTCCTGTAAGTGGAATCATACCAAATTTGTCCTTTTCGTGTCTGGTGTCTTTTACTAAGCTTACTGTTCATCCATGTGAGAAGCTCATTCCTTTTTAAGGCTGACTAGTGTTCCATTGTATGCATGCACCACATTTGGTTTGTACACTCCTCGGTAGATGGACACTAAGGTTGTTTTTACCTCCTCTTCCTCCTCCTCCTCTTCTCCTTCTTCTTCTTCTTCTTCTTCTTCTTCTTCTTCTTCTTCTTCCTTCTTCTTCTTCTTCTTCTTCTTCTTCTTCTTCTTCTTCTTCTTCTTCTTCTTCTTCTTCTTCTTCTTCTTCTTCCTCTTCTTTCTCCTTCTTCTTCTAAGTAAGCTCCATTCCCAGCACAGAGTCCAACACAGGGCTTGAACTCATGACCCTGAGATCAAGGCCTGAGCTGAGATTAACAGTTGGACGCTTACTGGACTGAGCCACCCAGGCGCCCCTTTACTTTCCTATACTGTGAATAGTGCTATAACACCAAAGGTGTCCAAGTTTCTGTTTGAGTGCTTGTTTTCAATCCTTTTGGGTTCCAGCTAGGAATAAAATTGCTGGTCATATTGTAATTCTGTGTTTAACTTTTTGAGGAACCCCCCGATTAAATTTTTGAACAGAATGTTTCCAAAAAGGAGATGTTAGACAAAGAAAAAAAAAAAAAAAAAAAAAAAAAAACCAACAGCACACCTAAGCCTCAGAGCCCAGCTCAGAAGAGGTGTTTTGCACTGATTGTGTTTTTCCCCTTCCTATCAAGCATTCCATCTGTAATTCTGCTAGTTCACATTCAGAAAGAGAGACTTAGAAAAATACAGTGTGGGGTTTTCTTCAAGGCAAGCCAGCCTTTTCTTCCGAAGTCCTGATAAAATAAAACTTCTCTAGAACTTGAAACTGTATTTGAAAACCATGCTTGGTCCTCAAGCCAAAATAAGTCTCTTTTTTCTGAGCATACCTTGGTTTTACTGTTGGAGGATACACATCAGTAACTGCACACAAATGCGAGGCAAACTGTAGGAATACTGTTTCTTTTTCCCAAAGGTGTGTTTCCTTGAATTTTCCAACTTCCTGGCCAGATCACAATTAGTAAGTCAATTGTCCTGGTGAGACCTCACTTTTTAAGTAGGCAAGGTGCTAATTATCTTAAATAGGCAACATTTGATTTCACTGCCTATGTGACTTTGCTAAGATTGAAACTCAGTCACCAAGGTATAATCAATGGAGGATAAAATTCTTTAGGAGAGTCAAAATATTTCAAGAATCTTAAATATTCTATTTGCAGATAGGGTGAAATATGCTCTCAATCCATGGAACCAGAGCATGTGGTAAACACAACTCTAAAGAAGAAGAAAAAGATCCACCCGGCCTCTACACTTGGTGCCTTCTGCTGCGTGTAAGTGCTTAGATTGAAAGCTCCCTTCTACGAGTTCTGAGAAGCAATTTGTTATTTTTCTCTAAACCTTTCAGTCATGGCCAGACTTTCCTACTAGTTGAATCAGTCTGCTGCAAGAATGTGCTTGCGTGATATTTAATCCCTTACCGGGAGCCCAGATAGGGTTTCTTGCCAGAACTAGAAATTGCCTCTTTTACAAATTCCCCTTCCTAAGCAAGCTATGGTAACACTCGTGTGGGGCCGAGAACACCCTATCAGTGTATTTTTAAACAAGGGAGAAGGGCTCCACCTTGTATCATAAATTACAGTAACATCATTTCTAACCACAGAGGTGCAGTTCCTGTGAGCAGAAACATTCTATTTCAGAGTCTCAGGGATGGCGGAAACTTTCTAATACAACTGCAGAGCTCTCAGAACAGCCGCTGGGAGAAGAGCTCTGGGGGTGGGGAGGAGGGAGCCTCATTTGGTTTCCATGGTGGAAATGCACCCACCATTCCTGAGGTCAGACTTCCACCTGATGTCCCTGGAAGGCAGAGGCGGGAGGACATGTGGGCATCAGGGGGGCTCTGAGAGCCACAACACCAGGCTCTCCAAGTCTCCTTTGACTCAAGACATAAAGCCCTTAAAAAAAAAAAAAAAAAAAAAAGACATAGGGACCTCAAATCTCCTGAAGGCAACATCCCCTTCTTCTTTCCTGGAGAAAGTTAAAAATGAGGTTTGCTACATCCATATTCTCCATATTATGCTTCCATACAAAATCCCAGAGGCTCTGCTAACCCCTTCCGAGTAACAGAATTTACTTAGATTGTTCCAAAGTTACTATTAAACCTCAGCCACTGTTCTGATCCAGAGGATAAGCATTCTGAGAAATCTAATTTTTTTTTTTTTTTTGGTTAAGCATCTCATTAGTGCCTCCCTTTTGTGGAGCTAATGCCATTTAAAAATAATTTTCACATGTACTTTAGGCCTTAGAGTTATTTTAACAAAATGTTCTTGTCATGTTGATGTCATTCTAATGACATGTTATTGGTATTTTTGTTCTCAAAATGTGGATGTTTCCCGGGAAACTGACCAGTGGGAAGGAAGGTGGGTGGAAAGCAAAAGTATGTCAGAAACTGCAAGTTAAGTTTCTGGTTAACTCTCTTAGATTAGGTTCTAGGGTGACTAAATTTTCTAGGGAGGAAAAGCTTTCTGATTTCTTAGGGCAAAAAGAAAAAAAATATCCTTTCTCTGGGATCCTCTGAGTCTCCTTAGCATCTTATGCAAATCTCTGTGTGACATTTCTGTACTGTTTTCCACCCAGTTTGGTGCTACTGATATCTCTCCTTATTCCATTAGATCAGGCTCTTTATCAAAGAGCTGGCTGCTTGATCTCCTTACCACTCACCAGTGGCCCAGAGAAACACCTGGATTTGTTTGTGCAATGAGTAACACGAATGCCTTTTAAAACTCAAAGCTGGGGGGTGGAGGTGGGGAGTGGGGATCCCTGGGTGGCTCAGCGGTTTAGTGCCTGCCTTTGGCCCAGGGCATGATCCTGGGTGGCGGGACTCGATCCCGGGGCCCAGGGTGTGATTCTGGGTCCCAGGATCGAGTCCCACGTCGGGTTTCCTGCATGGAGCCTGATTCTCCTTCTACCTGCTTGTGTCTCTGCCTCTCTCGAATAAATAAATAAAATCTTAAAAAAAAAAAAAAAACAAAACAACTCAAAGACACCTTTCAAGTGGGCTTTCAAGATTCGGATGGGCTCCTCTTCTTCATGAATCCATCCTGCCCAACTGAGCCCCCCTAAGCCCACTGCCCTCATGGCTTTATTTAGCAATGGAGGCCGTTGCAGGTTGCACAGAGGTGGAGGGTTTTACAAACGGCTTCAGCAAACACAGGGCACTGGTGTGGGTTAAGGTGGGATGCTAGTAGTGTGGACAGAGCAAGCAGTGTGTGTGGGGTGAATCACAGCCTTGTCACTCACCCCTGAGAAAGGCCCTTGATGGGACGCTTGGGTGGCTCAGCAGTTGAGCATCTGCCTTCTGCTCAAGGCCTGATCCTGGGGTCCTGAGATCAAGTCCTGCCTTGGGCTCCCTGCATGGAGCCTGCTTTTCCCTCTGCCTGTGTCTCTGCCTCTCTCTGTGTCTCTCATGAACAAATAAATAAAATCTTAAAAAAGAAAGAAAAAAAAAAAAGAAAGGCCCTTGATGGCTGTGAGCATTGGTTTGTTCATCTGTAAACTGGGATCATACCTAATGTTAAGGATGTTGTAAAGATTAGATGAGATCATGTATGTAAAAGGCTTCACAGCTGACTGGTTCAAAGTAAGCTTCACTCACTAAATGTTGTTCTGGTCTCTGCCTTCTTTCCTCTTCTTTTTTTCCCCAGCTAAATTAAAAAAAATTATGGCAACATATACATAACCTAAAGCTCCCCATTTTAGCCATTTTAAGTGCATCCTTCAGTGACACTAATACATTCCCGTTGTTGTGCAACCATCACCATTGACCATCTCCAAAGCTTTGTCATCATCTCCAACTGAGACTGTCCCTATTAAACACCAAGTCCTCGCTCTCCCCAGCCCCCGACGCCCCTCTGTCCAGCCCTTGGCCATCACCATTCTGCTCTGCGTCTATGAATTTGACTATTCCGGGTACCTCGATAAGGGGGATCATACACGATTTGTCCTTTTGTATCTGGCTTATTTCCCTTAACATAATGTCTTCAAGGTTCATCCATATTGTAGCCTATGTCTGAATGTTTTAAAAAAATATTTTATTTGTTTATTCATGAGAGACACAGAGAGAGAGGCAGAGACTTAGGCAGAGGGAGAAGCAGGCTCCCTGCGGGGAGCCGGATGCGGGACTCGATCCCAGGACCCTAGGATCACCACCTGAGCCGAAGGCAGATGCTCAACCACTGAGCCACCCAGGCGTCCCTAGGTCTGAATTTCATTTCTTGTTAAGGACACATAGTATCCCATTGTGTGGGTCCACCCATTTTGTTCATCCATTCATCTGTTGACGGACACCTGGGTGCTCCCGCCCTTGGGCTGTTGTGAGCAGTGCTGCGGTGGACATGGGTGTGCGCGTACCTGTTTGAGCAACCTCCCCCTTCGAAAGTGGGCTCTATTCTCACCCCAAATATTGTTGGTAAAGGTTCTAACATAACTTCACACCTCCTGCTTCCTCCTGGAGGTCTTCCCCAGCGCCCCCTTCCAAAAGAGCCCCTCATCCCTGCTATCACGCTCCAGCCCTCCCCTTGCCTTTATATTTCTCATAAGAGTTCTTGTCATCTGATACCCTAAGACATTGATCTGTTTATTAACTGTCTCCAGGGACTACTAGGTAAATTCTGGGACTGCAGGGATTGGCCATGGCTGTATTTCAGCTCTTAGAATAGTGTCTTAGAACAGTAGGTGCTCAATACATAAAAACATATTAGGGGTGGCTCAGTGGTTGGGGCCTGCTTCTCCCTCTGCCTGTGTCTCTGCTTCTCTGTGCCTCTCATGAATAAATAGATAAAATCTTTAAAAAAATAAAAATATGGGGAATCCCTGGGTGGCTCAGCGGTTTGGCGCCTGCCTTTGACCCAGGACGTGATCCTGGAGTCCCGGAATCGAGTCCCACATCGAGCTCCCTGCATGGAGCCTGCTTCTCCCTCTGCCTGTGTCTCTGCCTCTCTCTCTCTGTGTGTCCTTCATGAATAAATAAATAAAATATTTAAAAAAATAAAAAAATAAAAAAAATAAAAATAAAAACGTGTTGAATGACTAAGTTGACTGCTGGCTGCCTTGCCTCTGCCTGTCTACCACCCACGCCACCTGGACCCCAGCAGGGGCCCCAACCTAGTTTGAGAAGCATGGGAGGCAGGTAGGAAAAGGAGGCAGCCCTGTCCCAAGGTTGTCTGGGCAAACCCCAGCGTAGGTGCATCTGCAGCCAGAGGCAGGAGCCCGGCTTTGGAGTTGTTGGACATTTCGAACCATCCAGGGGGAGAATCGCTGACTCTTCACCTTGCCCTTCCCAGGACTTGGTCTGACACACGGCCCTGATGCCCACGGTCCGGCGCAGCTCTGACTCACACCTGCTAACAAAGGTGAGTCAGGCTTCCGTGAGGACGGTGCATGACACGCGACAATCTCGTTCCAAAACAAACTCACCTCCTCTGCTTGCTTCAGATTGTTTTATGCAAAAACATTGTCTCGTGGTGTCCACCGACTCGGCTGACTGCCGCTTCCTTCCCGACGTGTTCGTCTGGAGAGCTTTTCCTTCTCTCTCTTTCTCTTTCCTGTTTTGGGGTTTCTCCAAAGATCATCACTTGATTATGTCCAGACCAGGAGGCAACCCTGCCTCCTTCACATGGAGCAGAGCAGAAAGCCCCAGGGAGCAGGCTGGAACCGGGAATGGGCTCCCACCTCGGGCTCCACACTCAGCCACTCACTTTGTCTGAGGTCAAAGGGGACAAAATGAATGTCCTTTGCCAACTCATGAACCTGTTATTTGGTTTGCTATGAGTTTGTGCCTGTTAGAAATAAGCTATCTACTTGCTCCCCAACTAGCTGTGTAAACTTGGACAAGTTCCTGAGCTTCTCTGGGCCTTAAGTGTCCTCATTTCTAGAATAAAGCAGTTGAGGGGCGCCGGGGTGGCTTAGTTGGTTAAGTGTCTGCCTTCGGCTCAGGTCATGATCTCAGGGTCCTGGGATCGAGGCCCACTTTGGGCTCCCTGCTCAGCGGGGAGCCTGCTTCTCCTTTTCCCTCTGCTGCTCCTCCTGCTTGTGCTCTCTTGCTCTCTGTCTGTGTCAAATAAATAAATAAAATATTTGAAAAAAAAAAAAAAAGGAATAAAGCAGTTGGATCAACAACAAACAACAGGAATGCCATGAACATGGATATGACACCGATGAGCTGGAGTTCCACAGAACCCCTTCTGGAAAGGGTCTTTGCAGAAAAGCCCTGGAGTTGCAGCCTTGCTCTGACGTTCTCAGCTTGGATGTGTCAAGAGCTCCCAGATCCATCTGCAGAAATCCTGGAAACCAGGGCCTTCTTGGTGGAAATACAAGGTAGTTTATCTCAAGGCAGGGGCTCTCAGTGGGGATTTTGCCCTCACGGGCTTGTGGAGCCTTCTGGAGATAGTTTGGTTGTCCCAACTCCAGGGAAGGGTGCTCCTGGCATCTACCGGGTAGGGGCCAGGGACGGTGTTAACCCTCCCACAGTGCACAAGGCAGCCCCGCAACAAAGGACTGTCCAGCCTCGAATGCCAGTAGCGCAGAGGTTGAGAAACAGTGCCCGCTGGTGGGTCTGGCGTGAGCCGTCTGTAAATGTTCAAACTCTGGCAAACCCACTCCTTCATTTCGACTTAGGAGCCAGATCCGGGGCCTGGATTTCTACATTGACTCTTCTCTCAACTGAGATTCCCTCTGTACCCATAGGCCCTGCCACCCAGGTGCTTGTTGGTCAACCCACATGGATCCGTCCATTGGGTTCAGCTGTAATTTCTCAACTTCATTCATTCACTCAACAAACATTACTGAGCACCCCCTCTGCACTTGATCCTGCTGTAAGTGAACACAACAGGGGGAGATGCACTGGGTCTCCATATATCCCCCAAATGTAAATTTATTTTTATTTATTTATTTTAAAAAGATTCTATTTATTTATTTGACACACACAGAGAGAACAGCATGGGGAGCAGCAGGCAGAGGGAGAGGGAGAAGCAGGCTCCCCACGGAGCAAGAAGCCCAATGGGACTGGATCCCTGGACCCCGGGGTCATGCCCTGGGCCAAAGACAGATGTTCTGCTGAGCCACCTGGCGGGGGGGGGGGGGGGGGGGGGGGGGGGGGGGGCTAAACCCTGGTGCTCTTGAATGTGCCTTACACATTCTAGTTTGCTCAGATACTTCTGGCTCTGCATTTTTCTCCTCACTCTCCTTCCCTTGTCCCACGTCTATAAGGTCACCCTGACTCACTTTACTTTCCCCCCACTCCCAGCTCCCCACCCTGGTCTCTGTCTCCAGAGGAGAAGTTGAATGTCCTTGAGCTGCAAGAGGAGGCCCATTTCCTCGGGGGCCACTTGGAGCCATGTGTACCCCTCACTCTTCAGACCTCCCCTCCCCCACCAACTATGCTTCCTGTTGGTTCTCTCCTCGCCATTCCCCTCATCCCATCTGAGTCTGGCAAAAACTTCCTTGGCCAAACTGCTCTCCCCCGAGCAGCCTGAGGATTCCATGGAACTCCAGGAAGCCTAGCCATCGTTCATCCCAAGGCAGCCTGGTGTTACCGGCGGGCGCAGGCTCTGGAACCGGACAGTCTAAATGCTTATGCCGACTCCACCATTTCGCAGCCGTGTGACCCTGGACACACTACTTAATCTCACGGTCTGCAGAGATCTGCAGGTCTGACAATGCTGGGCTGGTTTCTCCCTGCCGCTTAGGATTTTGTGAAGGTTAGATGAGCAAATATATATAAGATGCTCAGAATAGCGTCTGGCACCTAAGCGCTTGATACTGATAGCAAGTCTTTACCCTTTTTTGGGGCTATCCCTCAAGATTAAGAACCTTTTTGTTTCCTATCCCATAAAATGTTGATTGCTGTATTTGCTTAGAGTTCCCAAGATGCTCTACCTATGTCTGCTGCTCCTCATTCATCCACACAGAGCTTCATCTCATCTGATCCTTGAGCCCTTGCTATGCAAGGGAGGCCCTGTACATGGAAGCTTTGCAGAAAACACAGCCCCTTCTCTCAAGGAACAAAACAAAAGTCATGAAGACTGACCCAAAGACATTTTGTTTGGCCTTCATGGGTTCATGCACTGGGCAGGCCCCACACTTAGTTGAATGCTCTCTTGGCTGTCAATATTTTAAAACCCCTTTTTAAAAAAAGATTTTATTTATTTATTTGAGACAAATGAGAGCGAGCATGAGTGGGTGGGGGAGGGAGGTAGCAGAGAGAGAGGGAGAAGCAGGCTTCTTGCTTAGCAGGGAGCTGGACACAAGGCTCTATCCCAGGGCCCTGAGATCATGACCCCAGCTGAAGGCAGATGCTTAACCAACTGAGCCACCCAAGCGCCCCCTTAAAATTCTTAATGATTTTGAACTCTGCATTCTCAATTCATATAGAACCCTACAAGTTATGAAGCTGTTCACCAGTTGGAGGGCACAGTTAATTAGTCTTCTTAAGTATCAAAGCGCATTTAAAAATTGGGAGATTTTTCATGTGAAAATTTGTAGCTCCTCTGAAGAGATCTGCGGGTCTGACGATGCTGGGCTGGTTTTTCTCCTCGGCAAAAATGTACCTGGAGCTGAATATCACCTTTCTCTGTGTACTTCCTGCCATCTTTTGGTCTTTCCTGTGCTGGCTGCGCTGTGAGCTCTGGAGTCTGTGTCCCCAGATCTACTCTGTGCAATGCTCACATGAGCCACTTTACAGGACAGACCAGTGTGCAAAATGGCCCATGCACAGAGCTCTAAACGTTTCCTTAGAACCAGAGCTGCCTTCTGTGTGGTCTGCACAGACAGGGCTGGTCTGCTGAATTTGATAGATCAGCTTAATGTCTACAGAATCCAAGAAAAAGTTGGACTTGCACTGTGTATGTCTTTGCTTTTCTGTTGCATTTTTCTAGCATTTAGTGTCTATCATATTTTACCAAGGGCCTGCCCCTGATTGGAAAATAAAAAGAAACTGGTCCCGCAGCTGAGCTAGGCCCGATGGATCTTTCCCTGCATCATGCTCCTGACTTCCTACTGGGGCCTTCTTCACTTCTAACCTCAGGGAAGCAGAGGTATCTAGCCAGTAAGCAAAAAAGCAAACACACAGAAGCAAGCAAACAAAACAAAATCTTTGGTAGATTGAGCCCCTGCTAGGCTCCATGACCTCAAGTGAGTTTCAAAGCTTGAGCTGGGTAATGCTATTCCCACCTAATGGGGAAACTGAGCCTGAGAGAGATCAAGTCACTTGCCTTCTTTTTTTTTTTTTTAATTTTTATTTATTTTTATGATAGTCACACACACACAGAGAGAGGCAGAGACATAGGCAGAGGGAGAAGCAGGTTCCGTGCACCGGGAGCCCGACGTGGGATTTGATCTGGGGTCTCTAGGATTGCGCCCTGGGCCAAAGGCAGGTGCCAAACCGCTGCGCCACCCAGGGATCCGTCACTTGCCTTCTTTACAAAATATACTCTTGGGGGTAGAGAGGGAAGAGGGAGCCAGGAGCCTGCGCTTCAACACAAGTTCTTGTGAAGTGTGCACTGGATGTAGCATGGTCCCTCCCCTGGCCTTGGTTTTCACACATACCGCAGGACTTTCCAGGACTGAAGGAAACAGACTACAGAGGTGAAACTAAAAAAAAAAAAAAAAAAAAAAAAAAAAAGTGGATCTGGCCTGCTTCTGTCCTGCCACCAAACAGTTGTGACTTTGGGTGAGCCACTTAGCTTCTGGAATCCTCAGTACTTTCATCCATAAAATGGGGTTAACGTAAGCTCCGGCCACTCGGGGCCGCCGGGGTGTCCCAATAATGCTTAGCAGGACGCTTTGCAGATACAAGGCGCCCAGCGAGAGGTAGATGCCATCAGCACAGACCCTGGAGCATCTCCCAGGCTCGGCCTCTGCCTGGAGAAGATGCGCGGCCTTCGGGAGATGTTGTGCGCAGGCGCGGAGGAGCCGCCAGGCCGCCTCCGGAGCCTCGTGCCTTTCCCTCCGACGCTTCCTATTGGCCGAGAGTGGAGCCAATTAGGAGGCAGGGGGCGTGGCCACCCCCGATTGGAGGAGGCGGAGGAGCCGCGAAGAGCCGCCCTGCCCTGGGTCGCGCTCCTGGGCCGCCGGACCGCGGTAGAGACGCAGGTGGATCAGGGCCAAGCCTGGAGGTTAGAGACGCGTACGGCGGCGGCGCAGTGTCAGAGTTCTTCGTTTTCATCAATGAACTGTGGTTCTGTAACATGTTAATAATAGTGGAAGTTGGGTAAAGGGGACCCAGAGACTCTGTGCTATCAGTTCAGCTCCTTTGGGAATCTTTTTTTTTTTTTTTTTTTAAGATTTTATTTTTATTTATTCATGAGAATACACAGAGAGGAGAGAGAGAAGCAGAGACACAAGCAGAGGGAGAAGCAGGCTCCATGCAGGGAGCCTGATGCAGGACTCGATCCCGGGTCTCCAAGATCACACCCCGGGCCGCAGGCAGCACTAAACCGCTGAGCCACCGGGGCTGCCCTCCTTCGGAAATCTTATTTCTATAGGAAACTTCGGGGGGAGAAGGGGAGAAAATAGTCCAATTTTTATTTGTAAGATTTTATTTATTCATGAGAGACACAGAGAGAGAAGGAGAGACACAGGCAGAGGGAGCAGCAGGCTCCCTGCAGGGAGCCCGACGTGGGACTCGATCCCGGGACCCTGGGGTCACGCCCTGGGCCGAAAGCAGGTGCTCAACTGCTGAGCGCCCACCCCCGCCCCCCCCACGGGCTTCCCGAAGAGTGTTCAATTTAAACTGTTTCTCGTTTTCCAGCAAGTTATATTAATAATGGGGCACCTGGGTGGCTCCTGGGTTGAGTGTCGGCCTTCGGCTCAGGGCATGATCCCAGGGTCCTGGGATCGAGTCCTGCCTCGGGCTCCCTGCTCAGCGGGGAGCCTGCTTCTCCCTCTGCCTCTGCCCCTCCCTCCTGTTTGTGTTCTCTCTCTCTTAAATACATAATAAAATCTTTAAAAAGGTACATTAATACTAGAGTCATACATTTCATTTTGAGGAAGAGTATTATCTAAACTTTGAAGTCCCCTATTTATTAAAAAAAAAAAAAGAAAAACAGTCATCACTTGCCATGGTACCAAGTTCATCCGGTACAAAAGGTTGTTGAATCTCAAGTGACCCGGTTCTCTTCCTCGGAGAAAAGTTCTCTTACAAGTTTCTCATGTATCTTTCCAGATTTATTCTCTGAACATACAAGCAACCTCTGTGATGTGTGCTGTGTACGTCTTGTTTGTTTTTATTTCGCGGTGTATTTTGGAGATTGCTTCATATCGGCGAAGCACTTCCTCATTCTTTTTTTTTTATTGCTACATAGTATTCCATTTAATTAATCTATGCAGTTGGTCTCCCCTGGACGGACACTTAAATAATTTTCTGCTCCTTTTGCTCTTATAAACAGCGCTGCGGTAAATAGCCCCGGACCCTATTTTCACCTGCGTGGGAGTCCATCTGAAGAATAAATTCCTAGGGGCTATGCATATATTTCAGAGAACGGGAGAAGCCAATCTCAGCCAAATTTTTCCCATTCAGGACTTGAGGGGTGAGAAAACGTATTCTCAAGAGCCAGCATTTTGTTTTGGAAGTGCCGTGTTCAGGGGAAGGCTTCATTCTTCAGCACAACAGAGGCAAGAGAGCATGCTTCAAACAGCTAATCTGCTGATAATAACCTCCCGAAAGCAGAGAGGCAGACAATAGTACCAATAGTTTACACACTTGAGAAATGACTTGAAAATAATTGGGGCTGGTAGCCATCTGCCTGGTTCTTTCTTTCAAGAGCCAACACGTTTATTCCACCCAGGCACCAGGAGAGCCCCACGTTGGCATCGGCAACGATCAGCACCCTCTGCGGTCATTCTAGGAGGTTGTGTGTTTCCCTTAAAGCCCTCTGCGCTGGCCTGGGAGCAGGATGCTTCCCGAAGCTTTTCCTCTGCCTGCCAAGGGGAGGAGAGGGCTCATTTTGCTTGTTAGTTAAAAAAAAAATCTTTCTCATGGCTTGTGAAATCTAATTTTTCATTTCACTTGGAAATTTTTTATTATTTTTTATTTCATCAGCTCATGAGTTTCCTTTTTTTTTTTTTTTTAAAGATTTTATTTATTTATTCATGAGAGACACACACAGAGAGAAGCAGAGACACAGGCAGAGGGAGAAGCATCCCCTGATGTGGGACTTGATCCCAGGACTCCAGGATCAAGCCCTGGGTCAAAGGCAGGCACCAAACTGCTGAGCCACTCAGGGATCCCCATATATTTATTTTTAAAAAAGATTTTATCTATTTATTCATGAGGGACACACATACACACAGAGGCAGAGACACAGGCAGAGGCAGAAGCAGGCTCCATGCAGGGAGCCCGATGTGGGACTCGATCCCAGGACCCTGGGATCACGCCCTGAGCTGAAGGCAGGAGCTCAGCCGCTGAGCCACCCAGGCGCCCCGAGTTTTTCATATCAGACCCAGCTGGGGGCAATTGTCTCTGGCATATCATTCTGCAAAACCCAGAATGAGGACTCTGCACCAAAAGATACACTGATAATTAAGAAGGATAATCCGATGATAATACCTACCCTGGTTTGAGAATTTATTGGTTTACTGTATTGTTACCTTTAATGGTACAACAACCTGGTGAGATAACACTGTTATTATGGACCTGTTCTAGAAAGAAAACAGGTCTGCAGAGGTTAAATTATGCCTACATTTCTGCAGCTAGTAAATAGCAGAGAATCTGGATTTCTGTCCAAAACAAATACTCTGGAACATACTACAGCAGTGATTTTCAACCAGGGGGTGATTTTGCCTCCCAGGAAACATTTGACAATGTCTGGAGACGTTTTTGGTTGTCACAACAGAGTGGGGAGTGCTGTTAGCATCTAGTGGGGAGAGGCCAGGGATGCTGCTCAACATCCTGCAGTGCACAGGACAGCATCGCAGACCAAAGGGTTTTCCGGCCCCAGATGTCAAAAATGCCACGTTTGAGAAACCTTGTGATATACGGACAGGTATTCCCATCCAAGGCATTTCATTTTTTTTTTTTCCAAGGCATTTCAGATCGATTTTTATATCCTCTGTTTTTTTCTGGAATCCATATATTCAAGTTAAATACAGTGTGATCAACATTATGAGAATTTGAGTTCTATTTATTCTCTTTTTTGAAATTTTAAATAATATGCATTTAAAATAATGTTATATAAAATATTAGAAATGTCTAACTGACCTCAAAATGTGATGTACTGGGAGTTTCCTCTCAAATTTGTCAAGAGACCCAATTTTGGAGCTAGCAAGTTGAGTGGACTACAAAGTGTTTATGGTATAGCCACGTGGCAATGCTGGTAGGCTGGCAAAGAGAAGCGTTTTGAATTATGAGATTTATTCAGCTGCAAATCCCTGGCAAAAAAACCACACCTGCCCTGTACGGAGAACTGAATGGGAGAATGGCAGGCGGATTTTTATGTGCCAATAGGCACATAAATATTTTGGATTTATCTCAATCTATATAGATTTGCTATAAACTATCCTTGAACCGATACCCTAGGCTCGTGCATAATTCTTCACAAATTATTCCTCAGATAATATGCACTTATCAAACTTGTAATTATCTCAACAAATACGAAGTTGTCTTTGAATGAGACTATTTCCATAGCATACAAAGCTGGATAATTTTAGATTGTTCCCGTGTGTGAGTTTCCCGGAACGTCTGTGGGCATCTGGAGGCAAAAAGTATGTTTATTCTTTAGTGAAAATGATTGCCATTGTCGTGAGCGTTGCTGGAAGACAGGATGGAACGGCTCAGATGTCAGTGGAAATGCCTCTTCAATCTCAGATGTTCCTTGAATGCTCTTTGTTAATGCGAGCTGCAGCGGGGATGGAGAAGAGATGCTGCGGTCATGGTGCAGGATGGCTCACTGGCTCACCTCTTATATTCGGTTCTCATTTCAGTGAATGGGTCCCAGTGAGGTACAATGCGTTTTTCCAAAGATAGAAAGGGAGAGAGTAAAACAGGGGTCGGCAAACTCTTTCGGTGAAGGGTCAGATATTAGCTATTTTTAGGCTCTGGGGGTTGGATGGCCTGTGTTGGAATTAGCAATTCCTGCCTTTGTGGGGGGTGGGGAGAGAAGCCATCAACAATAGATAAATAAATGAGCACGGCTGTTTTCCAATAAAGCTTTATTTACAAAGCAGGCAGTGGGCCTTGTTTATCACACCCCGGAGTAAAGCATAAATATATGAAGATATAAATGTGGATAGATATACAGAAAGACTTGGATGGTGGCAGAGAATATCAATTGTCTCGTTAGCACTCATTTCCCCTTCCTTTTTTTTAATTTTATTTTTTAAATTTATTTTTATTTTTATTTTTTTAAAGATTTTATTTATTTATTCATGAGAGACAGAGAGAGAGAGAGAGAGAGAGAGAGAGAGAGGCAGAGGGAGAAGCAGGCTCCATGCAGGGAGCCTGATGTGGGACTCGATCCTGGGTCTCCAGGATCATGCCCTGGGCTGAAGGCCACACTAAACTGCTGAGCCACCCGGGCTGCCCCCCCCCCCTTTTTTTTTTTTAAGGTTTTATTTATTCATGAGAGACACTGAGAGAGGGGCAGAGACATAGGCAAAGGTAGAAGTAGGCTCCCAGTGGGGAGACCGATATAGGACTCGATCCCAGGACCCCGGGATCACACCTCGAGCCAAAGGCAGAGGCTCAACCGCTGAGCCACCCAGGTGTCCCACCCCCATTTCCCTTTCTTAAGGGCAGAGCCTCCATACTGTAGGACCCAGCAATGCTCCGATGATGTATCTATATATCCTCATCACTCTTGCCAATAAAGGTAATTAAAAAATATGTATTTTATTTATTTGAGAGAGAGAGCACAAGCAGGGGGAGAGGAAGGGGGAGAGGGAGAAGATTCTGCTGAGCACGGAGCCCGTCCATGTGGGGCTCAATCCCAAGATCCTGGGATCATAGTCTGAGCTAAAGTCAGACACTTAGCTTAACTGGCTAAGCCTCCCAGGTGCCTCCAATAAAGGTGATTCTTGAAGTGAAAGCAGAAAACATAGATGAGATGTCTGGGAGTGCTCTGTCAAGAGGCCTCTTCTAGTGGGCAGGTGATATTTTGCCTTCTGTTTTTCTCTTTTTGCCTGCGTGGAATATGGGAACGATTGCTGGAACTCAAGTGGTCACTTTGTGACTAAGAGGGCAAGTCCAAGAACATGTCAGAAGCCTCATCTTTTTTTTTTTTTTTTTTTTAAAGTTTAAGCAATCTCTATACCTCATGTGGGGCTCGAACTTATGGCCTGGAGATCAAGAGCTGCATGCTGTATCTACTGAGCCAGCCAGGCACCCCAGAAACCTCATCCCTTTATATCCTTGAGCCAGTGAACCAAAGCCAGAAGTAAATGACCTCTGGACTTCTGGTTTTATAGAGGAAACAACCCTTATAAGCTTAAGCCACTGGATAAGTCAGGTCTCTACTTGCTGCATAACCAAACATCTGATACATGTTGATAAGGATAACAGGTATATAGGGGCTTCTGGGTGGCTTCATCTGTTATGCATCTGACTCTTGGTTTCAGCTCAGGTCATGATCTCGGGATTGTGAGATCCAGCCCTGCATCTGGGTCCATGCTCAGCAGGAAGTCTGCTTGAAATTCTCTCTCTCTCTCCATCTGCCTCTCCCTCTGCTCAGTCTTTCTCTTTCTCTCTAATAAAAATAAATAAACCTTTAAACAAAATCTTTAGGGGCACCTGGGTGGCTCAGTTGTTGAGCATCTGCCTTTGGCTCAGGTCATGATCCCAGGGTCCTGGGATGGAGCCTTGCATTGGGGTCCCTGCAGGGAGCCTGCTTCTCCCTCTGCCTATGTCTCTGCCTCTCTCTGTGTGTATCTCATGAATAAATAAATAAAATCTTAAAAAAAAGGATAACATATAGTTCAGCCTAGAAATATTAGAAGTAATAGTAAGTTAAGGCTATGTTAACCAAGAAGAGGCAGGGTTTATGGCTGAAGACTCTGAATCCATCAGATCTGGTGGCCAATCCTTTTTTTTTTTTTCTGGTGGCCAATCCTGACTCCAGTACAGACCTTGGATAATTACTCTCTCTATCCCTCAGTTTCCTTTTCTGCAAGATAGGCGTAATACTATATGACTTAGAGTATTACTGAAAGACAATAGATGAATGCATACATATGCACGTATAGAGTGGCGTGTAATAAGTGCCCCCCAAATACTGGTCTAATATTATTGTTACCACTACTGTTATTAATTTGTTGATCTGGGGAATGACCACTGGCTTCTTTGAAAGAGGATGTAGTTGGGAACAGTGAGTGATGACATTTATTCTCTACCACTCACTTTTTGGGCCTCCCCTCCATTACGAGAACAATACATGGAAATCCACCCACCATCTCCGGGTTTTTAGTAGTTATTATATGTCTGACAAGAGTGCTAGGTTCTGGGAGTTCCAAGATGAATAAGACAGTTCCTGTCTTCAGTGAGCAACAGCAACCTGCAAAACAAATATTAAAAAAAAAAAAAAAGCGTTAGGTGGATGCTAGACATGTGAATGGGACATGGTTGGGAGAAACAAGGGGTCCGGTTCTACATGGCTGGGTGGAAAGGCTCTAAAAATATAGAGGAACTGGGATTGAAAATATGAGTAATGAAGAGGGTGGTTTTTAATACAATCTGTTATTCATAGCGAAAAATGGTAAGAGGAAGAATTTTAAAATCAGTGGTATATTAAATATTGGTCATTTTTCCCCTTTCGATCTCCTCTTCAACCTTGTCCTCCCCGCTCTATGGCTGCCCTTTCTAGACTCTACCTAGACTCCCTTGCTCTGGTTTCCACTTGGGTTTGGCCAGTGGGAGGCACCTGTGGGAGACTGGCAGGAGGACACGGGTGGGGGTATTTATTTCCCTAACTCCCAGCCGCCCTAGGGGGTCTGCTCCTTCCACCCGAAGGTCACAGCCCTAATCAGGGGGCTTTCTCCCACAGCTCCTTTCTTCAGGTCCACAGTCTCCCAGGCTGGGGGGCCCGCTACAGGACCCTAATGATTTTGCTAGCTCCCAAGTATTCTGTTTCTTCTTTCTTTCTCTGAACCACATTCACGCCTTCGAAGTCCTCCCTTAGATACCTGCCCTATTTCAGGAAAGTCTCTGATGTTTGCTCCGATCCTGACCTGCAAACTCCGTTGCCAACAAGGGCACGGTCTGAGTGAAATGGGACCTAGTCCTGGGCAGGGGAGAGGGGAGGTGCCCGCGGTGCCCAAGAGAGAGCGCTAGAGTGACAGGTGCTCCTCGGCTCTTGTCTGCTTGCGCCACTTGCAGAGATGACCCTAGGGTGGCCAGACCTTCTCATGGATTGGTGGAGGCTAAAATACACAGTTTAAAAGAAGAAATTTCCCTCGTTTATGAAAACACTCCAGGCCAAAGAAAGCATTTGCAAATGACCTGTGGCTGCCGCTACCGTAAGCCCATCACCGGGGCCTATGGATGCTTGCTGGCCTGTGCAGACTTGGCCTGCGGTATTTCCTTTCATGCTTTCAGCAACGCCAGCTTAAGGGAGGTTCTGCTATTCTCCTGAGGGAGCCAAGGACACTTTCAAAGAGGTTAAATGAGTCCATGAAGGCCACACCCAGATAAGAAGCCACAGTGAGACTCTGAGCCCCAGAGCCTCATCTGAGACTCATGCATCTACCTCTTCTTGGGTTTATTTATTTATCTTTTTTTTTTTTCAAGTTTTAAGCAATCTCTATGCCCAACGTGGTGCTTGAACTCATGACCCCAAGATCAAGCCGGGACCCCCTCCCATCTTCTGGGTTGTCTGGGTCACCTTGAGTGAGGCACTGGGGCCTTTCTTATCTCTTTGTGTCTCAATCAACTAAGTTTTTCTTTAAAATGTATTTATTGTTTATCTGAGAGAGCGTGTGTGCGAGTGGAGGGAGGGGCAGAGGGAGAGACTTTCTAGCGGGGCCCAATCTCATGACCCTGAGATCACGACCTGAGCTGAAAGCAAGAGTCGGCCTCTAAACCGACAGAGCCACCCAGGTGCCCCGGAGCCACCCAAGTTTTCGTGCTTTGCTATAGCATCCGTAGGAAACCAATAGAAAAGCTATTGTAGGATTTTGGTCTTTGTCCCAAGGGCTACTGGGAGGCATGGGGGCTGGTCATGTTTCTCTGGCCCCACTGGGAAGATGGGCGGAACGGAGGCAAGAATGCATGCAGGAAGAATAGTTAGGTGACTGAAGGCTACTAGTTAAGAGGTGGCAGTGAGACTAGTTAGGTAGTTGAGAAGGATAGGGAGGCAACAGGGAGACTAGTTAGGAAGAGTTTGATGTGGTTTCCCCGGGGGAGAGATGACAGTAGCTTGGAAAGGGGTTGAGGTTTAAAGATGAAGCCACACGAATGGATTGTGAATCCTTTAATGTGAGTGAGAGAGACATGTCAGCGGTGGTCCTAAGGCTTCTGGCTCGCTCACCTGGACGGATGGTAGTCCTATCACCTATCACCAGGCAGGCCACCCTCCAGGAAGACCAGCTCCCACTCAGCACAGGAGCCTAACGGTCAGCAGGCTGAGGTTCCAGGTAGTCAAACACACACCCAGCAAAGCCCTTTATATTTATATAGAAAGGGTTGAAATTAGTACATTCTTTAATGTTTTTGCCTTCTACAAAATACTCCTTCTGGGGGTCTAGTGCAATTCAGCACGTGGAAACTGACCTTTGTTTCATATGAGCAACTGTTTGATAATCCATTGAATGGATGTAACTTAATTTATTAAACCAATCTCCTATTGATGCATTTGTCTCCAGGTTTTGAATTATTTGATTGCAGGTTTTTCACATTTTTAAAAAACTTGACCCACTAGAAGAAGTATGTACATTTTTATGTTAGGACCCACTATACCTACACACAACACACACACACACACACACACTTATTTACACACCACAAAGAGTTTGATAAAATGGTGCTTACCCTTTCTATGTAATACCCTATCCTATCCTATCCTATCCTATCCTATCCTATCCTATCCTACCCTATCCTACCCTATCCTATTCCTATCCTATCCTAAAAGTGATAGTTGGGATTCACTGAATTGCTCTTACCAGCTACTGATAGGTTACAACCCACAGTTTGAAAAACACTTCTAGTGAATATTTATAAATAAATAATTAATTTATCAATATGTAATAATTATTCATTATTAATACTTTGTTAAGTAAATACTTATACTCTATTGTTTGAATATTTTATTATTTATTTTTTAAAAGATTTTATTTATTTATTCATGAAAGACACAAGGAGAGAGAGTCAGAGACATAGGCAGAGGGAGAAGCAGGCTCCCTGCAAGGAGCCTGATGTGGGATTTGATCCTGGATCCTGGGATCATGCTCTGAGCAGAAGGCAGACGCTCAACCACTGAGCCACTCAGGCGCCCCTGAATATTTTATGAGTCAACAACTTATTTAACCCTTACAAAGCCCCCAGTGGGATAGGAGTATTTGTGCTCCCCGTTTTCCAGATTTGAAAACTGAGGCACTGAGAAGATAAGCAAGTGCTCGGGGCCACGGGCTTGTATGTCGGGGAGCTGTGCTTCAAACCTGGGTGATCTGACTGCAGTTGGGGCTCTTAAAGATCAGCCCACGTAGTCTCAGGAACTGATGTGAGACCAACCATCTATTCAGAAATGTGCAGTTCTAAATAGCCTCATTCAGGGTATATTCCTCTACAAGATGTTTAAACAGGACGTTGACAAGTGTACGCTGCTATTCAGTACTTCGATGAGTACAGAAGCCAAACAAAGATTCCCCAAATTTACCAGTCTCCTCCAGAAACTCAGCATCAGTAACGCACACAAACACACACCCCACACCCCTCAACCCTCGAACCCCAAATTAAATAACATTGCAGAGGCACTTCTCATTCAGAGGCAGTAGGGAGCTTCACCATTATTTATTGATTTCCCCCCAAAGTTATCAAGTTCTAAAGCCTAATTATTGGTGTAATAGTTAGCCGAGATGTTTGGAGAATTGTAAGCCCCTTTAGCTAATGCATGGCATATGTCGGAGGGATTCAGCTAATTCACATATCTGTCTGCACTATTAATAGAGAAGGTTACATGCCAATTATCCAGGCTTCAATCAGCCTGTTTGGATACAATAGAGGCAGTGTTCACACACTTGATGTGCCACATTCCTTCTAGACATCAGAAGCAGCTGGTCCAGATAAAGACCACTGGGGTTTCGATATTTAGGAATCACGTCCACGGAAGAGCTGGAATTGAAACTTGATTGCTACATCTTGACTGGAGGTATCTTTAACCTGGATTCTTTTGAAAAATGCCTAGTGGGTTTGCAGTTCACTGGTCTTTAAACATTTCCTGCTCAGACTTGTTGGGTGGGTGGGTGGAGGTGCCGAGGAAGAGGAGAGAGACAAAGGCACGAACGGCTTAAACGAGGAAGGAGAGAATAATAGGCACGGTGAATGGATTCCAGCAGAATAAGGAACCCGCACATATTCTTGTGCCCAGTTTTAGAATCAAACAGGCTAAGATACTGCCCCAACCCTAGGATTTCGACCTTGTGTGTTGAAAAAACACCTCTACGTGTGCCTGTGTGTATGTAATTTCATCTCTATTTCTCTTCCCCTTTTCATTTATTTTTTCCCCCTCTGCTTCAGAAACTCGATTGGAAGTGCTGCAATCTCATCAGAAAATGCTGCTTCCGGTGGTATTTTTAACCAGGAACAGAAGCAGAAGTGTCTGGAATCACCCGAGAAAGCCCCAGCTCTCCTGAGAGCTGTTCTCGAATTTTGCTGGCACAGAGCGCTGGAGCAGTGATCAGGGAGTTAAAACGGCAGATGTTGGGGGCCTAGGGGGGAGGGAAGGCAGATACCTGAGCGTCTCTATCCTTCCCCCTACCTCCCTATCTCAGATCGCAGTATGAAATCAGAGCTGCTACCCACTTGCCTCAGGTCACACAGCCCAAGACTGGCACAAACGGAAGCAAACAGTTCACAACCGCCAGCCCCAGCTCTGCCTCCCTCCCAGGCCGGAGGCTTGCCCTCCCTGACATGGCCCAAGTACAGCAGCAGACAGCCGTACCTTAAAAAAAAAAAAAAAAAAAAAAAAAAAAATTCCAACAACAAATAGACAACAGGCAGATACAACATGCTGGTCTTGTTTTGTGTGCGATTTCAGCTCAGTGTGTATTTTTTTCCCACCCTCCCAGCTGAAAATACAGTAATTAACTCCATGCAGAAGGGGGAGGGGGGAGGAAGCTCTCTCTCTCTCTCTCTCTCTTTTTTTTTCCTTTCCCTAGACTTGAAAAGAAATTCTGGCAGATAATTTGGCTGAACATGAAAAGAGAGAGGCTGCTTACAGCCGCCCAAATAAAGTGCTAGGTTGGTGAGGCTCCGCGGGCTGAGTTGGTTATTTCACGGCATGAAAAGCAGACATTTATCTGTTCCCATGGAGATGCGTTTTCTACTAGTCAATCAGACACTGAGGAGGTCAGACAATAGCCGGTGGATCCTTTTTAAATCTTGAGAGACAGTCAAGTCTCCCTTTATTTTCACATTCCACCTGAATTGAAAGGAGTCTAAACGATGCCTCGGATATACCTGTAGACGCAGCTGCTGTAATTTCGAGGGATCCGAAATAAGAAGAAACTCTGTCTGCTGATGTGGAAGTCTGGCACCCCCCCCCCCGCCCCCCCCCAACTCCAGTTTCCAATCCGACCTTGTCCTGTCACCCTCCTCATTTGCAACAATTCGGCTTCCACACTTCACCCCTCTCTCCTGAATCAGAGAACTCATAAGGTCCCGGATTAAATGCTGACAATTTCCAAATGACTGTGGGAGAGGGACAGGGGCCCTTCAAACACAACTTCGTGGAAGCAAGAAAAAGCTGCCCCAGAAACGCTGGAAACTGGATGCCTTGTAAACTTGGAGCCTGGCATTTCCTTGCCCCCACAAGTGCCCTTGCAGGAATGCTTAGGGCTGCTGTTTGATCCTATGTGCGTGTTCTCAATCCCAGAAAATAGATCATGCTCCCTTGCAGAGTAGGTTTCTCTCAGGAGGTAAACTGCGGCGTAAATGCCTGGGGACCGGGATCACATCAAGACTTTCCAAACAATCTTCTTTCAGATGTGTCTCTTCCTGCATCATTCTTGCGCATGCCTAGGGCAGAAGCAGCTGTGCAGAGGTCTTGGAGAGCTAATTGGGGAGGGAGAGCGCATTTCCCCGGGATCACATTGGAGGCAGCCTCTCAAAGGTGACTCACACAGGAGCCTGTTGACCCGACCGTGGAACAGAAAACATCAGGCGGCGGAAGTCAGGATTTTGTCATCAAGGAACTTCATTCTGGTTAATGCAGTCGTTCAAGTGCGGCTCCGAAGCGCAGGGCAGGAAGGCAAATGCAAGCCGGAGTCCTGCTCATTCTGAGCCGGGCGCTTTGCTTGACGCTGCATTTCCGCGGCCTGGGAGGCAGAGGCTCCTGCGTCTCCCGGGGGGGCTCAGTGGGCCTGGTGGGCCTGGTGGGCTCGGTGGGCCCGGTGGGTTCCGTGGGCTCGGTGGGCCCGGTGGGCTCGCTGGAACACAGGTACCACCCGGGCCCCCTTGCCCAGCACTTTGGAGCACTCCCAGCCAAGAGCAGGCAGGGGAAGGAGAACCTCTGGCATATCTAATAAACTAGACCATCCTATTTGTTAAGGAGGCAAAAGGCAGAAATTTACCTTGAACATTTTCTTGGGAGTTTCATTTCCCTGGAAACATGTGGCCCACATTTCTCCTGCATGTGGGTCAGTATTTGCCCATGTCCTTCTCTTATTTTCTCATTGTAGCTTTTTTTTTTTTTTTTTTTTTTTTTAATAGTAAGCTCTGTCTGCAGGGCACCTGGGTGGCTCAACGGTTGAGCATCTGCCTTTGATTCAGGTCGTGTTCCCCGGGTCCTGGGATCGAGTTCTGCCCGCATCAGGCTTCCCTGCAGGGAGCCTGCTTCTCCCTCTGCCTCTCACACTCTGTGTCTCTCATGAATAAATAAATAAAATCTTAAAAAAAAAATAAAGTAAGCTCTACACCCAACGTGGGACTTGAACTCATGACCCTGAGATCAAGAGTCACAGGCCCTACTGACTGAGCCAGCCAGACAACCCTCATTTGAGTTTTTTTTTTTTTTAAAGATTTATTTATTTATGATAGACATAGAGAGAGAGAGAGGCAGAGACACAGGAGGAGGGAGAGGCAGGCTCCATGCCGGGAGCCCAATGTGGGACTCGATCCCGGGACTCCAGGATCACGCCCTGGGTCAAAGGCAGGCGCTAAACTGCTGAGCCACCCAGGGATCCCCTCATTTGAGTTTTTAAAGCTTTAACATAGAAGCAATACATAATCTCTCTCTAAAAGGTGCTAACAATATAAAATCCAGGTAAAAGAGGCAAAAGTTTTATTCACCTTTATTCCTTTTATTCACCTTCACTAGCTCAGGAGTTTACTAGAGAGAGCTAATAACTACTTCAAACAGTATGACACATATCCTTCCAGACATGTTCCATAAATTTGCAAGTATATATATGTTGTGTGTGTATGTATACATAAACTCTTTGTTTTATTTTTATTTATGTTGAATTTATTTTTATTTATTTTTATTTTTATTTATTTTATTTATTCATGAAGACACACAGGGAGAGGCAGAGACACAGGCAGGGGGAGAAGGAGGCTCCCTCTAGGGAGCCCGATGTGGGACTCAATCCCAGGACCCTGGGATCACGCCCCGAGCCAAAGGCAGATGCTCAACCAGTGACCCACCCAGGTGTCCTAAACTCTGTTTTAAATATACCACCAGAGCCCTATTTATAGACACTTGTACAACTTTTTTTTTTCCCACTTAAAATATCTATTGGGCAATTTTCTATGGGGACCTGAAGTTTTTAAAAAATTAGCTATAAATTTTGGGGAAAATATAATACATGCTTCTGGTTGGGGGTAGATTCAAATCAGAGGGTTTATGGGGAAGGTAAATCTTCCTCCTCCCACCCCCCCAGACAGTCATTAGCAGCAATTTTTCTGTGTATCATTCCAGAAATAGTCTATGCATAGATCAGCATATATGTATATCAAATATACCTTTCTTTGTCTTTACCTTGCATTTTTCTCTTAGATCTTTTGGAGAGCATTTCCTGTTAGAAATAATGGGCTTTTTAAATGGTGGCATAGTATTTCTTCGAATGGTGCTCCCCGATGCCTTTTACTTGCCCCTCCTGATGGACTTCGGGTGGATTTCAGTCTTTGCCTCTGCAAACAGGGATGTAATAAATACTCCAGTCTAATGCACACCCTGTGATTCTTTGCTCAAACACACTCACTGCTTTCTGAAAGCAGCAGCTTACCTCCACACCTGTCCTTAAATTGCCTTCATCCGTAGGAGAAGTGATTGAATTAGGGTTGTTTTCTTTTTTTAAATGAGGGTTTAAAACAGAGAATTAATAACCCATTAAAAATCTATTATGAACACGTGCCCTCTCCTGTAGTTTTTAATCTTCCCTCCAGCTTGAGAGTGAGAAGCTCGTGAGAAAGAAAGAAAAAGTCATGTTTCCTACCCACCCCCCCGCCCCCCGCACCCCTTCACCCCAACCCCAGCCCCACCCAGGGGCTAGACAGCCTTGCCAGGATTATTGCGTTAGAGTCCCATGCCTGGGTTACAAATGCCTGCTATATATTGTGTAATTCTGCTCCATATCCTCTGTTCATCGTGGGCTCAGAGAAGGCTCACGGCTCACTCTTACAATTTAGGTGCAGCTTCCTGTTCTCTGTGTGAGTGTGTGTGTGTGTGTGTGTGTGTGTGTGTGCGCTAGGGTGAAGCCTTGGGGATTTAGAACAAAGTGTGTCCTTGGAAAGAAGTGGGTGGGATTTTGTGAGCGCAGTAGGTTGGAGAGGGAACTCCCCTCCCGGGGGAGGAGTCTGATTTCATTATGCATTTGGAAACCTGGTGAAATCGTGTATACAACCGAATCTTTTTGCTCAGCCCGTGAGGTCTTTTTGTTCTTTGTCTTGCAAAGCAAATTTCTGTTACGCCTGGGAAGAAGGGGAATTTGAGGTAAAGAGGAGGGCAGCTCCTTATGCCTTGTAACAAGCAAGCTAATTGAAAAATTTAATTCAGGAAGAGATGCAACAAGACCAAAATGAAAGAGGAACCGGGCCTGCCCATGTTCAGAGCAGGAAAACCTAAGAAGTTGCCATCCCCGAGTTAAAATTTTTGCGGGGCCGGGGATTTGCGGGGCTTGCTCGATTTGTCATTGAAATTCAAAATCTTGTTTGCTGTTTATCTTGAGGCTCGGGGAGCTCTCCTGCTGGTTAGAAAAAAGGAGGCGAGGTCCAGGAAGAAATGCTAGTAATAAGAAAGGGAGGGATTAGAAACCCCAGAGAGAAAGGGAGGTGTAAATAATATGTGGGCATTTGACAATCAGCACAAAGAAATGAGAGACAAAGCCAAATGCCTGCTGCCAGAAATCCTAAAAACTTAAGTGGGTAACTCAGATGTAGGAAGAATGTCCCACGGAAAAAAAAAGGGGGGGGGGACAAAATCCTAGAACATCTTTTTCCTCTGTGACGATGGGGTCTAATGGAGTAAATAAGCATTGGTTTTGCCCCGCTCGTGTGCAAAGGAGCCAGCTTCAGGATTGGAGCTCCCCGGGACAGCCTGAGCCTTAGGACAAGACGGGGGGAGGGGGAGGGGGAGATGGGGTGGTAAGCCGGGGAGGAGAGTCATCCACCAAAAAGGAGACAAGCTTGGGGCAGAATTATCTTTATTATCTTTTTCCCCACGAGTCCGATCTATTTGGGTCACCTCCGTCCTCCTGTTCCTCTTTTTTTTTTTTTCCTCCCAGGACCCCCCCTCCCCTTGAACGGACTTACTTAGGAAAGAGGGAAAAGGCAGTTTTAGCCAAAAGCTAGTAAGGGGGACAAAGTTAAACTCCCCGGACAGTGGGCACCTCTTTCAGAGGCTGCGGGTGCAGTTAGGATCGTGGCCCTTTCTAAATTGCGTGACTTTCTTTGCTGTAAGAGGAGAATACTACCACGAATAAGAGGGAACATTTACGGGATACTTCCATGGAATCATCTATACACTGGTCCATTTTATCCTTGAAGCCAAATGGGGTGGTGTAGCTATTATGTCCATTTTGCAAATGAATGGAGAACGGGCCAAATCACCAACTAGGAAATGCTAGAGATGGAATATAATTCTAGATTCGAGGCTCGGCAATTACAGGCCAATGGCTTAATCTGGTTCAATGCCTATTTTGGTGAATAAAGTTTTATTGGGGGCAGCCCGGGTGGCTCAGCGGATTAGCGCCCAGGGCCTGATTCTGGAGACTCAGGATTGAGTCCCACGAGCCTGCTTCTCCCTCTGCCTGTGTCTCTGCCTCTCTCTCTCTCTCTGTGTCTCTCATAAATAAATAAAATCTTAAAAAAAAAATAAACTTTTATTGGAACACAGCCACGCTCATTTGATTATATATCACCTGTGATTGCTCTTGAGCGACAATGGTAGGGACACTATGCCCTGCAAAGCCGAAAAATATTTACTAGCCATTCCTTTACACTAGAAACGTGCAGATCCTTGCTCTAGATTACCTGAGCCTATGCACTTAACCCCATATGTTTCCTTCTGCTCCCCAAATGACTCTTTTATTATTAGTTTTTTTTTAATGTGATGCTGAACAGGAAAAAGAATCTAAAATAGCGGAAGCAGTAAGTTATTGGAAAACTGAACCTCAGAGTATTAAAAACAAACTTTTCTTCCTTTATCCCCCCTTTTTTTTCTGATCTCAAAATGTGAAAGTGTCTGTATTCTAAATTTAAAAGGGACCAGAAAAACCCTTCATTGCCTTATCAGCTTTAACAAAATGTAAATAAACACTTATCTAAAAACCTAAATTTCTAGGGTAATTTCCAAAATGATGAGGGAATGGACGACAGTATTTCAGGAGACATGTATTTCTCCCCTGCCCCCCGTAGATGTTATTTTCAAAGTCGCAAATAGAGTAAGTTGTTAAAGTAGGAGGCTACCAGATTTGACAATAATATTCATGCTCTTGGCATGTGGAGCTCTGGTCATAAATGTAAAAATTCTGTAACCAAAGGAGAATGAACATTACAAACAGGAAGAGTTATTGTCTCTTCTTTCCTACTAACAATTAGGTAGAGATCTGGGAAATAGATCCACGGTGCCATGTAAGCTAAGATTTTGGAGCCTTGGACCTTTTGAAAGGTCTCTAGGGTTGGTTAGTGTAGCTACAAACCCAGATTTTAAAAGAAGTTAGTGAACAAAATAAATGATAGTGTCTTCTGTGTCTCCCACACGCCAGGCACTATGTGGACCTAGAGTTCTGACGACATGGGACCAAGTCCTCCTGATAACTCTGCAAGGAAGGCGTTATTATTATTTTCTCCAGGGGAACAATGAAGTCGTGGGGCATAAGGTATCCCAGCTGATATGAGATGCAAATGACCTCAAAGTCCTGACCCCGGATTCCATCCTCTTTCCCCTCGAAGAGGAGGTCTGTCATTGATTGTTCATCTTTGCATTCAACTAATTTTTTTTTAAAGGATTTTATTTATTTGAGAGAGAGTGAGAGTGCATGCTCACCAGGGGGGTGGGGGGAGGAGCAGAGAGAGAGAGAGGGAGAAGCAGGCTCCCCGCTGAGCAGGGAACCTGATAGGGGGCTGGATCCCAGGGCCCTGAGATCACGTGCCCCGAGTCAAAGGCAGATGCTTAACCTCCTGAGCCACCCAGGCGCCCCTCAACTAATTCTTAACCTACTTTGGGGTCTACCACATGTCAGGCCCTGTACTCGCTTCTGAGAATTCGGCAGGGAACAAGTCAGATATCTAAGTCCAGTCCAGGATATTTTCAGAGGATGAGGAGTGCTAGGTAGAGAATGAAACAGGACAGACGGAATGGGAAGTGTTCAAGTTGGGCGTAGCAATATGAATGATGGGTAAATGCCATAAGGTGAAGATCTAGACTCAGGAAGAAAGTTCCAGGCAGAGAAAGAGCAGAGGCATGTTCCTTGAGATGGGAAGAAATTTTGTATATTGAGAAGTTTACATTGATTCTTTCCGATTCTCACTGATTGAGCAGTTATTACGACCTGTCTAAGCTGGAAGGTCTTAAATGCTTTTCTTTCTTTCTTTCTTTCTTTCTTTCTTTCTTTCTTTCTTTCTTTCTTTCTTTCTTTCTTTCTTCTTTCTTTCCTTTCTTTCTTCTTTCTTTCTTTCTTTCTTTCTTTCTTTCTTTCTTTCTTTCTTTCTTTCTTCTTCTTTCTTTCTTTCTTTCTTTCTTTCTTTCTTTCTTTCTTTCTTTCTTCTTTCTTTTTTATTTTCTTAAATGCTTTCAAGGTACAGGTGAGCCGAGAATTTACCCTCAGTTCTAAGTCTAACACCCTTATCTCCTTCCCCTCCTCAGACAGGGAAGGGGGGTGCTCCTTCGTTATTTGCAGTAAGACTGCAAATAATAATAATAATGGTTACCGATTCCTGAGCACATGGTATATGGCACTGTGTTATCTCATTTAATCCACAAAACAACCAATGAAATATTGCAGAATGGTCTTAAAACTGGAGGATGCTGCACGGATGGTTTTAACAGAATTGATTTCTAGAATTTACATATTTATACTTACATTTACTTATTCCCAAAGCTGCTGGGAATACTGCTGCCTAAATTCATATGCACCCTCTTCCTACATTACAGAGAAGTCTGAGCTCCACGAGCAACTTTCTGTAGCATGGGAGCTGGTGGGTAGAGGGTGGAACAAGGTAACAAAGAGATTAAAGAAACTATCCTTTAATGATTAGTCAAGGCGCCTCATTGTGGGGCATCCTGTATTACTTTATCTGACATGTGTTTCTTTCTAAGGAGCATTCGGAACAACCACAGATGTGTAATACCATTGTTGATTCTTAGAAATGTAACTGGAATGTTTTCTAGAAGCATCAATTATTTCAGCAGACACCGGGGATAAATACACCTGAATACCTCAGGGTAAAAATATTCTATAGTTTCCTTTCATATTAAGTGTGTGCTACTCAATACATCAGTTAAAAGTTATTTTTATCAAATCATATAATGAGTTAGGGATTCCAATTACAGTCACTCTACATTTTTTTTCCCTATACAATGTTTATTATTTTCCTACTAAGAGAAAATGAATTCATTTGAATTGTAATAAAAATTTAAGATACCCACTTAAAAAGATGCAAGAGGGGTGCCTGATTGGCTCAGTCCATAGGGAGTGCAACTCTCATTCTCAGAGTCATGAGTTTGAGCCCTTCCTTGTGGGTAGAGGTTAATTAAAAAAAATATGCAAAACGCTATATATTTTTAATTATTTTTAAATTATGTAAGAAAAAAAGTGAGATCATTAGTTTAGTAGATCCTGGCTGTTGCTTACCTAAGAGTAATCGCTACTTATTTTCTTTGCAGATAAAACTCAACTTACATGTACAAACATGCTTATTTATTTATTTATTTATTTATTTATTTATTTATTTATTTATTTTTGACTGCTGTGTGCTTCAGGGAAAGTTGGAACCTCAACGGTCCGGAGGGATGGAGTTTTGATTGGTCGTTATGAGTGGTTCTTAACCCTGGCCATAAGGTCAGATTATCTTTGGAGCTTTTAAAAATTGACATCGCCCGGACTTCACCCCCAGCTGTTGTGGTTAAGGTAGTCTAGGCAGTTAAGAAATTTTATTTCTGTTGCTAATAACAGGTTAAGGAATTGGCACGTCACCTGATGCTAACCAATGAGAGGTGAAGTAAGCCAGCCCAGGGCATGTCTCTGGGAAGGTTATCCTTGCTCTTGAAAAGGTAAACAAGGGAAGGAATGTTCAATTTTTAGATTTTCTTTAGATGAATATATGCCTCCTGGTGCCGTGGCAGACGTTTTGTGGCGATGAGAGGCAAGTCTGAAGTTCAAAGTCATACACTGAGGTGGGCAGAACAAGAAGATACAAAGGATTTGGGACTACAGCAATTGAATTAACCAATTCTGGAGCTGCCCTATCAGGAAGAATGCCTACGATATCTTAGGATGGATTCTCTGTTTCCTGTCGGTCTAGGCATTTTCAATTTTACAAGATAAACAAACTGGAACACAGGTTAAGCTACCTGTTTGCAGTTACAGGGCTGGAAAGTGGCCAAGCCAGGGCTTGAATCGGCGTGACTCTAACTGCTGCACTTTTAATGACTATAGTCATTAAAACTATAGAACTATAGTTCTAAAACTATAGAACAGGGATTGGCAAACTATGGCTTGCAGGCCAAATCCCACCCGTTGCCTATTGTTGTAAATAAGGCCTTATTGGAACACGGCCAGACCCGGTTAGTCCATGCATTGTCTGTGGCTGCTTCCACACCATTATAGTAGAGTTGAGTAGTTAGTGAGAGACATTATATGGTGTGCAAAGTCTAAAATATTTACTGTCTGGCTCTTTACTGATAAAGTTTGCCGACCCCTGCTGGTCTAAGCCAATCACGGTAATCCTATCTTTATCTGTGATCGTCTACAGGTGACTATACAAACCAGTTTTGGCCAATGGGATATAAGCAGCATTCTGCTGGAGGAGGGTGGTACGTACCTCGGAGAAAGACATCCTTCCCCCATCCTTCCCCCCATCAAAAGAGGTGTGCAGGAAGGCAGCCACTTCCTTTCTTGCCATCTCTGAATCAGAATAGGATGATTGGCGCTGAGGTGGCATCTTGAAACCACCAAGGGAAGGAGTGTAAGTCAATGGAAGATGGCAGAGAAGAAACTGGGAAAGAGGCTAAATCGTTGATGACACCGTTGGAGCCCCCCATGCAGTGTTGTAACTCCTTCCCTCCAGATTTCGTGTTTGTTGGACTATAGTTTGTCTCTTTTTGCAGGCGATGCCATTACTTGCGGCCGCATTGATCCCGCATGATACAACCCTTGTGTCTGAAACCACTGTCCGTATTTGACATTTAAGAAATCCAACGTTCAGGGAGGTCAAAGGATTTGCCTAAGGCGTGTGCATCAAATTAAGTTTGCCTACCTCCAGTGACGTCCCCGGTTCCATGACCCTTGATAGTATAACACAAACTTTTGGCGTTTGGGGATCGGTTTATCTATGTCAAAATTCTGTAACCAAAGAAGAATGAACCCTAGTGGGCAAATGGGTTATATTTTCTTCTTCCCTACTAACAGAACCTGCGTTTAGTTTGGTCAGCAGAGCACCCAGCTCCAAGGGATGGAGGATAGTTGGTCTAAGCCAGTCATGACTTTCCTCCTTGATGGGAAGTTTTACTCCCTAAATAATCTGATTCCAGGCTGGGCCTGGGTGGTGCGTGAGACTCTGCATTTCCAATGAGCTCTCGGGTGATGCTGGTGCTTCTGTTCCATAGACATACTTGGACTAGCATCATTCTATACCAGAGATTGACCGACATTTTCTATAAAGGACCAGAGAGTAAATATTTTAGGTTTTGTGGGCCATGCAGTTTCTGTGGCAACTACTCAATTCTGCTATTGCAGTGACTTGAAAGAAGCCACAGAAAACACAAAAATAAGTGGGTGGGGCTGTGTCCCAATAAAACTATTTATGAAACTGAGTGGTGGACCAGATTTAACTTGTGGGCCATAGTTTTCTGACACCTGGTTCAGACTACTCATGGTTCATCTCCTGGTCCTGGGCCCATCTTCTCTGGATATGTTGCTGACTAAAAGCTGAACCAGTACGGATTCTCGCAGGAAGGCAGACAATGGCATGGCTATTGGGTACCGGGTAAACTGTTGTGATCTAAACCAATTTGACATGGAACAATTCTTAGGTTCCTTCTGGCAGATGTGAACATTTCCCCACAGCCTAAGCTACAAGTTATCATAAAATCTAGTCTGTCCAAATTTTGCTACTCTTAACCGCCAAACATTCATTAGCAAAGCAGGCACAAAAACGTTTATACAACCTATGCTCGAAGCTTGATAAAGTCTTACTTAGCATTCCATTCTTTCAGGGTCACACCCTGGATGAAAAGTTCACTCACAGCAAGTATAACAATTTTCCAAAAGCAGGATTCTGGATTCTGTGCTGTCTGGTTGGCATAATGTGGTCAAAAATCCTCCTCATGAGTGGCTGGACACAGGACCAGTCAGGGAGGAAGTGGGGAAGGGTATAGGTCAAGGATGGATTGTTGTATCCTATAATGCATTCTAGTCAACTCCCACGTCTTGAATACCTTTTATCTCACCACTGCGAACCCATCTCTAACATCACCATGCTAATTACCATCAGTCACTGGTTTCACCAATAAAACCCCCATTTCTGAATTGCAAGAAGTATCCATCACAGCCGTTGCCGGAGTGTGGTCCTTTCGGCCCTGGTGTTTGCTAGCTATCCCCAAGCGATGCATTCTTGATTGCCAGTGAGCTAACCTCACTCCTGCTGAGTTTTCACCAACCTGACGACACAGACAGCTTCTCACACTGATTATATTGAAAAATTTTCAAGTAGAGTCTGTGTAATGAGAGGTAACCACCTGTGTCGGCTACAAGGCTTATGGCAGACAGAGTTGATATATTTAAAATCTTTTGGTTTTGTGAGCTGTCAGCCCTATGGCTTCCCGTGCTTCTGTGAGTTTCTAGCTCAACAAGGAAGAGGACCAGATAAGGACAATGGAGCCCAGATGGAGTTGGAAACCCATCCCAGGCTCAGCTGTCAGGGAACCTGGATGCAAATCTCATCTGTGTGCACCTGATGCTCTGCAGGTGTGCCCTTGGGTAGACTCTGGTGCTGCTGATTACACTCTCTGGAGGTAAAGAAGTCACCTCATCTATAAAATGGGAGTAATGGTGATTGTGGCAGATCAGGAAGCCAGGCGTGTGAAACAGCCTTGCATCCATGCGTAGTGAGCTCTCAGTGAATTATCGGCTGTGATCCTAATTCTGATTTTTCAGATAAGATCCAGAGCTGAAGTACTTTTCCCAAACACAGAGGCGGAGCCTGTGAGAACAGTAGCCACAGGACGTGTCACCCACACTCATGTAATATTCCAGAAGTTTGGGTGAATCTTTGATCTCAGGTTTCTCTAGGAAGTTAAGAACATCCATCAGAGGTTCAAGTTTTACATTTAGATGAGAACATTGGAAAACTCTTTAACCGTGGTCTTTGGCTAGTGTAGACTGAGTTGAAGCACAAGCTAGTGATCAGATGTCTTGATTTTCTGTCCAGGAGAGAAAGTTCTGAGATGATGTGTCCTCATCAGGTATAGTGTGTTTATCCTTTTTATAATTCATCCACCATCTGAACCTCCCTAAATCTGGGGACTTACTCTTCTTTGATATTTTGGTAAATAGCCTTTCACTGCAGAGGTGGAAAATGCAGAAAATTGATTCCAGTGCCCCTTGTAGATAAAGTGTGGACACATGGCCTCAGACTAGCCCATCAGAGGCAGCTGCCCCAGACTTTTGCTTGGAACCTCACTGATGCACAGAAGGATGGGCTACGTGGAGTCCACTTTTGTGACTTGTGATGCTGGTATTCTGTTATCATTGGTGGCCTTGATTGTGGTTCTAATAGCAGAACCCAACATCCACAACCAGTGCTGGTGCTGGGTCCAGTGTAGACAGCAGGGTTTACACCATGGTCTGGCACCCCCTCCTTTTTTTTTTCAAGGGCCAGATAGATATTTTAGGCTTTGCCAGGCCAGAGGCAATATCAAGCCGATGATGCAGATACTTATATAACCATTTCAAAATGTAAAACCATTCAAAGCTCATGGCCCCTTAGACTAACAGGTGGGGCAGCAGGGTTTGTCCATGGCCACATTTTGCTGGTCTCTGGTCTAGAGTCCTGAGGTGGCATTGGTGCTGTTTTTCACAAGACTATCTCAGTGTGACTCTGGATGTCATTCCCGGCTGCCCCAGAGAAAGGTTTTTTTGCAGTTGTAATCAAGTTAAGATGAGATGATACCGGACTCGAGGGGTGGGTGGTGGTGTTGGTTCTACCTCAATGACCGTTATCCTCATGGGAAGAAGGAAATTCGAGTGCAAAGAAACAAGGGGGGAAGGGCTGTGTGAAGGCAGAGACAGATCGAAGTGATGAAGCCACAAGCCAAGGATTGCCGGGAGCCACCAGCTGAGACAGGTGGGGGACAGTCTCTCCCTCAGGAGAGACAGAACCCACAGGAGGAACCCACCCTGCATCACGCCTGGCCCAAGAGGCAAAATGCTCTTTGCTCTTTTCACCTTCATTCTTCACAAGTTAAACTGTGTTTTCCAGGCACTGTAGGATGTATGAAGTTCAACTACCCAAAAACTGTCTTGCAAGAAGCTGAATGCTAATGGCAATTGTAAAAATGTAAAACCAAAGCCAATCTACTCACTAAATTGAGGGGGATAGTTATTTTTCACAAAAATGTTATTGATGTTAATATGTAAGAGGTTTGTTACTGTTATGTTTAAACTAATTAAAAATTAATATTTCAAACATTTCTCAGATTTCATTTTGAGCAGGCCAATATCGATAGGCCTAATATTTATTTATTTATTTATTTATTTATTTATTTATTTATTTATTTATTTATTTAAAGATTTTATTTAGTTATTCATAAGAGACACACAGAGAAAGGCAGAGACATAGGCAGAGGGAGAAGCAGGCTCCCCACAGGGAGTCCAATGTGTGATTTGATCCCAGGACCCCGGGATCACACTCTGGGCCAAAGGCAGACATTCAACCCCTGAGCCACCCAGGTGCCCCGATAGGTCGAATTCTTATGAATAAAAGCTCTTTGGGGTCATCAGTAAAAAAAATGTTCTTTAACTTCTTTTTTTTTTTTTAAGTAGGCTCCGCACCCAGTGTGGGGCTAAAACTCATGACCCCGAGATCAAGAGTGGAATGCTCCATTGACTGAACCAGGCAGGCACTTCTCATCAGTGATTTTGTTTTTTGTTGTTGTTTTTTGTAAAGTAATTTTTAAAAAAAGATTTTATATATCTATTTGAGAGAGAAGGCATGAGCAGGAGGAGGAGGAGGCACAGAAGGAGAAGCAGATTCCCTGCTGAACAGGGAGCCCAATGCGGGCTTGATCCCAGGATGCTGGGGATCAAGACCTGAGCCCATGCCCAACCAACTGAGCCACCCAGGTGCCCCCTCATCAGTAATTCTGAAGTGTGTTCAAGGGTCCTGAGATCAAAATTTTTAGGAACTTTTGGCTTCAAGCAATGTCATGCCTCCTTTCCTGGAGATCTTACTGGAGGGAGACTAATTGCTGTTTTTTCTTGCAAAGCAAGAAAAAATTTGTGGTTAAGAGTGCAGGCTTGGGATTCTGAAAGCTCAAGTCTAAAGCTTTATTCCAGAATGTGCAAAATTGGTGATATGAAATCAGTGACCTTGGAGCCTCAGTCTCCTTATCTGTGAAATGGGGACCATAAGACCCACCCCTTGGAAGGGTTATAAAGACTAAAGTAGTCCTCACTGACGGTGAGCTGTGGCAAGCCCTGTCCTGTGGAAGAAAGGGGTGGACCAGACCAACACCTCTCAGACCTTAAGGTCCACATGGATTGGCAGCAGATCTCGCTCAGCGCACATTCTATTTCCTTTTATTTCCTTTTCATATCTGTCATGATCAGATTGGACATGTATTTTATTATTGGCTTTGTTGACCGTCTTCTGCACTCAAATGCAAACACCGGGAAGAGCTAGAGTCCTGTCTGTCCTGACCTGAGGCTCATAAACTATAGCGTGTGGGCCAAATTTGGCCCCTCATGTCTCTTTTTGTAAATAAAGTTTTATTGGAACACAGACACGTTCATTCTTTAAGGTACCGTCCATGGCTGCTTCTGCTCTACAACAGCAGAGTTTAGTGATGATAGAGATTGGATAGTCCACAAAATGAAGATATTTACCCTTTTCAGAACACATGTGCTAACCTTGTGGTTATGGGTCCGCTGCGCCAGTGCAGAGTCTGGCCGTCGCGGGCACCCAGCAGATGCTTACTGAGCAGTTATTAAGTATATTTTTTTGTTTTTTTGTTTTTTTTATTAAGTATGTTTTACACGTAGTGTCCCATGTAATTGTCCTTACCTCTCCATAAGGTAGATACTATGAAGGCTCTACAAGCCTGAGATTCCAAAAGCCATACTTTTAAAAAATAAATTTGGCAGCAAAATGATCTGACCTGACTCATTTGGCTACAAAATGTGATTTGAATGGCAAGAGGCTATTGATTGGCTATATTTAGCTCACTAATTCAACCTTCGTGTGCTTCTCTGCAGACACACTGATGAGGCCGATTATGGGGGCGCTGCCCTGGGCCCCGCTGGAGATTCTGTGTCACACGGCATAAGCACCGCAACACATTTTTAAAATCTGAAAATTCTGAATTCCAAAACCTATTCGGCTCTAAAGATTCAGAGGAGAGATTTGGATGTGTACTTGTTCTTATTTTACAGCAGAAGACAGAGACTGGGTAGCAAGGCTAGTGCATGGCAGGGCTAGGTTTTGAATCCAGGAATCGGAGCCCTGGGGAGCCCTGGGGAGCCCTGGGGTGCTCAGAGCCTATTTTAAAGGAGGGGGCTGGTGCTTGTTGGCTGGATGAATCCAGGAGTCAATGAAGGCGACCGGGCCTGGTTCCAACCCCTGGGCTGGTTTACCTGCTGCCAGGGAGATTCCTGCCTCTCCTGGGTAGGCCAAGCATTGCTGCTGTAAATGTGCGTGCAAAACATGCATGCATGCACACACACACACACACACACACAGAACACAGAAAGGAGCTGTACACTAACTATTATATTTCCTGGAGCCTTGTGGCCGCCTGTTGTTCTCAGCAATCTCATCTTTCTGAATCGGGTGACAAAACCCACTAGTAACCAGGCAGGGGAAAGAAAACAGATGCTTTTCCAGCCAGGCAGGGTTGAGCTGAGCCGTTTGTCATTGGGTTAAACCTCTGCCTCCATCAGGGCACAGCACCTTGTAAAAATTATGACTGTTTTCTCTCTCTGGCTCAGGGGGCTGCTCTAGTCCTGAGAACTGAAAGCCATGGTGAACAGGAAAAGTATAATTTGTCTGTTGGGTACTCAGACTGGAATAGGGCAATGGGGTACAGTAATGCTGTTTCCAAAGCGTGAAAGCATTATTTCCTTCAGTCAAGAGAGGAAGTGAGCCTCCTCTCGCGTGCTTGAAAGGTTCCTTGAGAAGATGTGAAGTTGCCTCTAGAAGGCAGTGGAAACATTAACGTGGTTCTAAGCGAGCGAGAGTGTCTTTAAGAAAGGCTGGGAGGTGTGAGATGGGCCCTGTAGGTTCACAAAGGCTGATGTTGATTAAAACACAGTTGTAGACAGGTGAAGACCATATGGTTTTCTTAAAAAAAAAAAAAAAAAAAAAAAAGAGGCACGTATCTGTGTGGGTGCGTGCCCAAAATATAGAAATTTGTATTTGTGTCAAAAAAAGAGAAAAAGAATAGGAAAAATACACTCACCATTAACACAGGAAGTAGAGGAGAAGCAGGCTGGGGCGGAGGAAGGTACACGTGTCAGAGCTGGGCAACTTTCTATTTTCAATCGTATATATTGCAGCATTCTGACACTGCTTGTGTAATCTAAAAAGAAAAAAAAACCAAAACCATGCAAATAAAATTAATGTGCAAAAACAAACACCCCCCCCCCCCCCCGCCCCCCAAGGAATCAGCTTTATAATAAGGAGAAAGCCCTTTAAACTTCTAAGAAGGAGGAGGCCCCAGGCACAAAGGACTTCCTGGTTTGGGGCATTCCTGGTTAAATCATGTTTGGAAGCTTGACAGAATTTTTACCTCGTCCCCAAAGGGTAGATTACTTAAAACGGTTATTGAAACTTCCCTGTTGAACAAAAGGGAAACGTAGGGTTCCCTCCCTCTCTCGCTCTCTCTGATGCTCTGCTTCAAGTTATTAAGCTGCTTCTTCTTTTTTTGAGAAATAGGAAGCCTCCAAAATGACTAGTGGTTTCTTAAATTGATCTTTCAAAATACACCTCCTACTAGCTTAAGGCAGCAGATTATACCTTTGAATATTCAAAAGAAAAATCACATCTCTTTAGGAGCCCAGGCCGGGATGCCACAGATCCCAGAGGGGCCTTTAGGTGAAGGCACACAAATATTTGGCCTTGGGGGAATCTCCTGTAACACAATCCGATTGGCTTCTCACTTTCAAGATTACCTTTCGGAGGAGGCTTCAGTAGACTGTTGCTCTTGTTCGGTTTATTCCTTATCGGCCTGTGGCTGGAGAGGATGGGGAGCCTGAGGAGTACCCCCACTCTCTGCAACCTGGCGGGGGAGGGGTCCCCAGCTTCTCCAGCTGCACCTCCAAGACGGGCGCGAGTTAATCACTGGAGCTTTCATCGTAGGTGTGCAAAGAATAAATGACCAGCATGGGTGGATCTTGATTAGGATTCGTGGGGCCAACCCATTATTTTCTAAAGGCTCGGGTTTCTCACTATGGGATACCCGGCGGGTCTGCAGAAGTTGGCCAGCCTCTCTGGAGCGGTCAGATTTACAGATTTACAGAACGGTGCTAGGAAAGTTTATTTGCACCCCCCTACCCCCACCTCGGGGAATGTGTTTCTATGAAATGAAGAGTCTTGTGGGCAATTTTGTTTTTATTCATGAGATAAAGAACAGGTCCTTGGAAATGATCCTAATGCCAGATTTTGTTGCTGTCCTTTCCCAAGCATTATTATCATATTATTTTTTATTTGATCCTCCTAGGAAACCTGGAGGCAGGCGGAGTAAGCAATAACCCTCGGTGATTTAGAGGAGCAAAGAGAAGCATACAGGGTAACCCATGCAGGTAAGCAGTGGGCCAGAGAGCAGTTAGGATTCCCAGTCTCAGGCAGAGGGAGAAGCAGGCTCCATGCGGGAGCCCGACATGGGACTCGATCTTGGGTCTCCAGGATCACGCCCTGAGCTGAAGGCGGCACTAAACTGAGGAGCCACCCGGTCTCTGCCTCTCTCTCTCTGTGTCTCTCATGAATAAATAAATAATTAAAATCTTAAAAAAAAAAAAAAAAAAAGGATTCCCAGTCTCTTTGACCCAATGCTTTCAGGGAAGATAGGTGTAGTTGTGTGTGTGTGTGTGTGTGTGTGTGTGTGTGTGTGTGTGTGTTTTAAATCGGGTTTTATGTAGGTGGAGTTCAAGGCATCTCCAGGGCTCCTCTTAGGCTAAAGGTTGTGGAAAAATCCCAAGAGCACAATAAAACCCCAAGAAGAGGTTTACTTAAGCATGATTCACCCTAAAATACCTACTTCAGGCTTTGGGGAAGGGACTCATTTTACCTTTGTCATCAGGTACACACCAAGGAGTGTTTGCAAGCCCCGCCAGCAACCTGTCTGTTGATGCTTTATTACGGTAGGTGACTGCATAGCTGTTGGTCTTTGAGGACCACACGAGATTGCTGTGAGTGGGTGGCGACGTGATCCTGCAGACAGAGTTAATAATCCTAGACAATCACAGGCTCTCTTTTACTCAACGGGTGTGCCCCTTCTTGTACAGAAAGGAAGACTGAATCACAGAATGGAAAACAACTACAACACGGCCTGTAGCAGAGCAGGAAACAAAAGAATGGGATTTCCCTGCTTAACTTTTAGACTACGGCGGCGTCTGAAAGAAAGGTAGACTTGGATGCCAAACTTGGGTCATTTTCCATGACAACCGTTAACTAACAGGCAGGATCTAAATGTCTCCATGGATGATTGGCGTGGCTTTCGCTTGAGAGAAGACAAGTAAAAGTGACCTGGTTCCAGTGTGAAAGGTGTAAATCAGAAATTGAGGAAGGGCACGTGATGGGGTTTAGGCATGTGCAAAAGTAATGGAAAAGTAACAATGGTGATAAAGTTTATCATAAATAATAATCATGGCTCACGGTAGCTGTGTCAGGCACAGCTTTAGGGGCTTTGCAAGTACTAATGCATTTAATGTTCACATCGACCCGATAAGGTATGTGCTGTCATTGTCCTCTCTTTATTTTTATTTTTTAAAAAGATTATACTTAAAAAACTTTTAAAAAAAGATTTTACTTAAAATACTCACAGGTACTATATGTGAAGTTATACACACGAGTGTGGGGGACCAGATGACCCTGTGTCACCCCTTGAAAGCTGTGTGACTTTGGACACGTTCCTTAACCCCTCTCCACTCTTTATATATTTGAGATGGAGAGTGAATGAGAGAGAGTGAGCATGAGCAGGGGGGAGGGGTAGAGGGCGAGGGAGAAGCAGACTCCCCGCTGAGCAGGGAGCCCGACCCATGTGGGGCTCGATCCCAGGACTCTAGGATCATGATCTGAGCTGAAGGCAGATGCTTAACTGAGCCACCCGGGTGCCCCCGTCCCCACTTACAGTTGGGGAGAACCAAATACAAGGAGACTGGTAATAAAGACAAATCTCAGTCCTCATGTTTGCCTTGGAAATGCTGAGGAACATAAGCTTTGGCATCTATTAACTCCATTTCAGTTGGCGGAGCCAAAACTAGTCCATCTGGTACTTTTGAGCTAATTAGTAAAAGGTGCTCCCTGAGGGCAGGTGCTGCATCTTTGAGTTGATGGCTGGACAGGCAATATTCAGGGGCGCCCTATGTGCCACTTGGGGGATGTGCTAGGTTTCTGCTGAGACCCACCTCTCGGAGCTAGGGGTCCCTGCGTACGGCCAACTGTTATGCTGCCCCGGCTCCTGCACACAATAGTTTTGAGACTCTGAGCAACCTCCTCAGTGTCTTTGAGTCTCTGCTTCTTCATTTAAAAGTGGGATGATGAAAAAAAGAAACAAAAATGGGATGATGCTACTAACTTTAGACAGAGGCTTGTGGTGAGGATTCACATGAATTTACCCAGCGTACAGGAAGGAAGCACTAAGAGAGCAAAGTGAAAAATGAGGTAGGTAGATTGCACCTCCTGTTGGATCATACGCTTCTCGGAGACAGGAGGCATCCATTTAGAGACTCATTTTGAAATGTCGTGGACTGTCTGTCACGGGAAAGGCACTGGTGTCTTATAAGAAGTAGATCACGTTTTCAGTTCTTATCATTGAAAGATGTTAGTGCTCAAGTCACTTGTACAATTAAGTTGTGTTCTCAATAAAGTGTCTTCCTTGGGCTGCTGTCTTGAATGCACTATATTGAAATAAGCAGAGAGGCGCTTGAGTGGCTTAGAGGGTTAAGCATCTGCCTTCAGCTCAGGTCATGATCTCAGGGTCCTGGGATGGAGCCCCACATCAGGCTCCTCACTCAGCAGGGAGTCTCCTTCTCTCCCCTCCCCTCCCCTCTCCTTTACTTATGCATACTCAGCATTTGTCTCTCTCAAATAAATAAATAAAATCTAAAAAAAAAAAAAAAGAAAGAAAGAAGAGAAAGAAAGAAGCAGAGCCCATGACACTAAATTTAGAATTGCCTTCTGAATGCCTTTCAGTGAGTTTGAATGGACTCACAGGTACTATGTGTGAGGTTATACACATGAGTGTGGGGGACCAGATGACCCTGTGTCATCCCGGAGCCACTCCTTGAAAGCTGTGTGACTTTGGACACATTCCTTAATCACTCTCCACATTAGTTTACTCTTCGGTGAAATGGGGATCATAAAAACAGTCCTTTCATAGACCTGTGAAGTGTTAAGTGAGAAAAATCCATATAAAATGTGTTGTGTCATCCATGGCAAGTAGTAAGTGCTCATAAAACGTTAGCTGGTGGGGTCCCTGGCTGGCTCAGTCAGAAGAGCACAGGGCTGTGAGTGTGCGCCCCATCTTGGGGGTAGAGATTGCTCAAAAAAAAATTAAAATGTTAGCCGGCTTAATGGATGGTGATTATTACATAGAATGTACATCTAAGGCAGCACTGGCATTTTCTGATTTCTCTTAAATTCTCTTAAGTTTTTTTTTTTTTTTTTTTTAAAGATGGTGTGAGAATTAAGCCCCAATGTTTATTTATTTTTTTTTAATTTTTTTATTTATTTATGATAGTCACACAGAGAGAGAGAGAGGCAGAGACACAGGCAGAGGGAGAAGCAGGCTCCATGCACCGGGAGCCCGACGTGGGATTCGATCCCGGGTCTCCAGGATCGCGCCCTGGGCCAAAGGCAGGCGCTAAACCGCAGCGCCACCCAGGGATCCCAAATTCTCTTAAGTTTAACCTCAGAGGAAGCTCTCTCAATAAATCCAGGCTAAATGATTCACCTACGTCCTCTTGCCTGCCTTCTTAGAGGACGCAATATGTTTCTTCAGCCGCTCGCTGAGAGGAGAGGTTAGTTCCGGACTTGCATGTGCGTTTCTGTCAGTAGGAAGAAGAGCAGGGGCAGAGGGTCAGTTGGCATCTTTAATGGCTTTTGCCAGGACCAGGGATCTTGGAGGCTCAAAAGTCAAGGATGAACATTTCTTGTTTCTCCTTGCATTTTGGCGCTGGCTTTTCCTTTCTCTGGATGGGTCAAAGGCCAAGGTCTAGGTTGAACTTGGAAGGTTCTTGAAAGCCAGTGAAGGGTTTTCTCTCCCTGCTTATTTGGTAAGTTGAATGCAGCAATGTGCTCTCTGCAGCTCCATCGTATACTTTTGAATGTTGAGAAGATTTCCCCCAGCAGTGCTGAGCGGACTGGATTAGATTATGAGCTTTCCTCATATGAACACCCAGGCCCTGCTCCTTTAGTAGCAGATACCCCTGGTTTCCTAACAGCAAGTTGCCTTGGCTGCATGTAGCAAGAACTATCAAACAGTGGGGCAACCAATAGGATGCCCTTCACATAACAAGAAGTCCTAGATTCCAGGAAGCCACCCAGGACTCAGACTCCTTCTGTCTTCCTGGTCTACCCTCCTTTGCACATGGCCAGCACCATCATGGTCCGGTGATGACTGCTCCATTGCAAGAATGGCGACACAGTCCATCTGAGCAGAAGAAGAGGGGGTGACGGATGTGCACGCTAGCAGAGTCTATACTTTTTTATCAAGCAAAAAAAAAAAAATCTGCAAGAGAATTAGGAATATCAGGTTTTGTTTTGTTTCAGTTGGGCTTAATGGCATCTTGAATAATTCTAGGATTCTATTAATAAGAAAGAAGGGAAAGGATATTTGTCGAACAACTAGCCGTGTCTACCAATTGCCACCTGACTACTCCCTTCTCCCTAACAAGTATCTCTCCTCTTCAAGGTGGCCATATGCTTCCAAGAATATATTTTTTAAAAGATTTTATTTATTTATTCATGAGAGACACACAGAGAGAGGCAGAGACACAGGCAGAGGGAGAAGCAGGCTTCCTGAGGGAATTCCGATGTGGGACTCAATCCCCAGACTGGGGATCACACCCTGAGCTGAAGGAAGATGCCCAACTGCTGAGCCACCCAGGCTTCCTCCCCCCCCCCTTTTTTTCTTTAAGATTTTATTTATTTATTCATCAGAGACACACAGAGAGAGGCAGAGACACAGGCAGAGGGAGAGAAGCAGGCTCCGGGAGGGAAGCCTGACAGAGAATATTTATATCAGCTCCAGGAGGTGGGCTCTAATTAGCTTAAACTCTTTAGAATCATCCATTTCCTCTTACCAGTGATTAATTTATGTCTTGATATGTGACATCATTTTGCACAAGGAGATTTGAGAGAACGAGTACCAAAGAGTTTAGGGAAAAGTTTCTTACTTCCTAAAGAGAGATTCAAGAAATTGAAGGGTTATTTTTCTTCCCCTGGTTGTGGTTGTGTGAATATGTGATCATTGGAGCCATGCAACAGTATCGCAAACATGAAGGGAGCTAGCTTCATAGGACAAGGCCAACATGCTGGAGTTTGCATAACGGAGTCATGGTAAAAACCCACGTCATTCAAGAGGCCACTTAGCTGGGGAATTAGATGAAACAACTTTTCTTCTAGACTTTTTTTTTTTTTAATGTGAGATGATAAAATTCCTTATTATTTAACTATTTTGAGTTTGTTTTTTCTGCTACTCACACCCAATGGGATTCTAATTGATACTTATTTGAGATCAGTAGAATGGGTCAATATTTTTCTGTGTGAATATACCTTTAAACAATAGAAATAACTGTCACTGACTTCATCTCCTCCTGCTCTCTCCTAATTTGCTGTTGTTCACTACCAGGCCAGGAGCGCTCCTGTGGCAGGCACCACACTTGTGCTCTTGCCTCTGCCTGCAATGCTTTCCTTCCAAATAGACATTTAGGTTCACCCACCACTTGATCCCATCTCTAATGAGGTGATATTTGAGGCTTCTCTGACTTCCCTATCTAAAGTGGAGCTGACTCCTCCTCCCCATCCCACCCTTTTCCCCTCTGCTTTCCTTCATAGAAGGTAGCATCCATGAACAGAGCACCATTGCCTTTCTTTCATTCTCTCTTTTCTTTCTTTCTTTCTTTCTTTCTTTCTTTCTTTCTTTCTTTCTTTCTTTCTTTCTTTTTTCTTTCTTTCTTTCTTTCTTTCTTCTTTCTTTCTTTCTTTCTTTCTTTCTTTCTTTCTTCTTTCTTCTTTTTTCTTTCTTTCTTTTTTTTTCTTTCTTTCTCTCTCTCTCTCTCTCTCTTTCTTTCAGGTGTTATTTATTTGAGAAAGAGAGCGAGAGAGAGAACGAACAAGGGGATGGGGAGAGGGAGAAGCAGACTCAGTGGGGATCCTGATGCAGGGCTCAATCCCAGGCCCCTGGTATCATGACCTGAGCCAAAAGCAAGCACTTAACTGACTGAGCCACCCAGGTGCTGCTACTTCTTTATTTTAAAATATTTATTAATTTTTAATTTAAATTTTAAAAATTATTTTTATTTCTTTTTAAGATTTTATTTATTTATTCATGAGAGACATAGAGAGAGAAAGAGAAAGAGAGGCAGAGACACAGGCAGAGGGAGAAGCAGCCTCCATTCCATGCAGGGAGCCTGACGTGGGACTCGATCCCGGGTCTCCAGAACCACACCCTGGGCTGAAGGCGGCGCTAAACCGCTGAGCCACCCGGGGTGCCCTTATTTTTATTTTTTAAGAATCTCTACACCCAATGTGGGGCTGGAACCCACAACCCTGAGATCAAGAGTCACATGCTCCACCGACTGAGCCAGCCAGGTACCCCTCTCGACTTCTTGACTGTCTCGTTCTGTAGGCTTATGGGAGCAAGAGCTTTTTTGTTCTTGTTGACTGCTAGATCCAGTTCCTCATACAGTGCCTGGTACACGGTGGTTGCACACGTGCTCTCTCTCTCTGTATATATATGATGAATATATGTACTGTGGTGATCGAGTGCAGAGTTTGGTTCAAACACACCTGCCTTTGAACTCTGGCCCTGCCCTGCTACTTGTGCGGGCCTGGTCAAGGCTCCTGCCGAACGTCCACTTCTGCATAAATTAAGAATTTTTTTCCAAAATCTATCTTGGGGCGCCTGGCTGGCGTAGTCAGAGAAGCATGCAACTCTTGATCTCTGGCTTGTGGGTTCGAGCCCCATGTTGGGCAAAGTGATTACATAAAAATAAAATCTTAAAAAAAAAAAAAGCCCCTATGTCATCCACTTGTTGTGAGAGACGAGTGGCTAATGAACACAAGGCACAGAGGGTTTGGTGCAGGACCAGTGTCTACACGGGAGGCGAGTGGTGCTGCCCTAGTTAAAGGCAGTTGCCCTGCAACCAGGAGCCGCTTGCTTTGCTTTTCCCGAAGCGACTATTTGGAAAGGAGACTTGAAATATTTCATCAGGCAAAATGTGGGAGAATGGTGAAAAATGTAAAAGTAAACAAATGTCTCAAAGCTGCTGTCTGCCCAGGTCGGTGGTAAGAAAATGAGAACATTCTGCATAAACAGATGTTATTAAAGACGGTGTGTGCCCGAGCGTGGGGTCACGGGCCATCTGCCACCGCAAATCCTCCTGCATTCCTCGGAAGAAAGGCATTATTTCCCCTCCCTCCCTAGGTTGACCAGTATAAATACTGCTAACAGCAACAGGGGGAAAGGATTATCCCACTTAGCTATTTTTAGCTTCCCCTTGAAGTCTTACACTTCACATTTTAAGTTTGTTTTCAAAGTCCCCTTCCAACCCAAATAAACCCACGTTCAGAAATGAAAGGATGCAGGTTACTACTTTCCGATTCTCCAGGGAGCAGGCAATGAAGCCAGCTTCCCGTGGAATGTTCTGTGAGCCTGGTGGCCTCACGGGGATCCCGCAGGAGGCCGCGCCTCCATCCCGGGTGGGAGCCCTCCTTGACAGCGGCCCTCGGCTCTCTCCTGCTTCTCAAGATAACCCACTAAATCACAATCTTCCAGGATTTTCTATTCAGATTCTATAAGTCCTTTCTGTTGGGGTTATCCCATCCCCTGCTGGGACTATCACTGCTGTACTTGGTGAAAGAAAACACACCATTTCTATTCATTCATTCGCCTATTGCATGTCAGGTACTGTGACCTGCTCTCATGACACTTCTTTTCTAGTAGGAAAGCTAATAAAGCACTTAATAAGTAAAAAAAAAAAAATCTATAAATCAATACAGAATTGAATAGAATACTGTCCTATTTATTATGAGAACAATTAATAAAATAATTGTATTTATTAATATATGACAATCTCAATATAATGCTTGCTATATGGTGGATGGCATCCTAAACTCTTCATATATCCGCTCATGTTGTGCTTCCCTATTTCACAAAAGGAGGGACTAAAAAATCAGAAGTTTAAGTATCTTTTAAAAGACCTACAGCTCAGAAGTTGAGCATCTGCCTTTGGCCCATGTCGTGATCACGGGGTCCTGGGATAGAGACCCGCATCGGGCTCCCCGCAGGGAGCTTGCTTCTCCCTCTGTCTCTGCCTCTCAGTGTCTCTCATGAATAAATAAATAAAAATCTTAAAAAAAAAAGTCCTACAGCCAGTTAAGTGGCCAGTGGGATTCAAAGGTCCGCCGTATGGATTTTAGAGCACACTCCCTGTGATCTGTGAGACGGGCCCATGAACAAGTGGCAAGAACAAGTCAGGCGCTGCCACCTGTCACCAGGAGGGTCAGCTGCGTGATGGTGGCGAGTGTGACGGGTGGGTGGGCAGAGGGCCAGGCGCCCACCTGAAGGATCAGAAGCGGTGAGCGGTCTGAGGAAAGCCTTGTAGGGCCAGAGACAGAACAGCAGGTGCACACATGGGAGGCAGGGAGGTGGCCCATTTCAGGGACAGAGGCGAGGCCCGTGTGACCAGGGGTGCGGTCAGGGCGAGGCTGCCTGATGGGCGAGCGAGGGCACACAGGTAGGCAAAGGGTTCTCATTCAAATACTGCTCAAGGAAGAGCATTGCTCGATGAATCCTCTTGCTCAGGTTTTGTGACAGCTTGTGGAGGCTGGCGTTTGTCACGGAGCTCAAGGAGACATAGAGAGCCTGTCTCACATCACCCCTTGGGGCTGAAAACCTGGCAGCATTTGGGAACCTCTCCTTTCTGAGCCAGTGTCTGAGCAGAACCCAGCCTCCCTGGAGTGACTGCTGGCCTGACCCGGGCTACAGTTTAGCTCTGATGAACCTGTGACAATTTGAGCCACACTTACACTAACCTCGAGACTTCCCCGAAGCAGTGTTTCCTTGGTTGTGGTTTAAAAACAAATTCTGAATGCTAGGTTATTTTGCTACGATTTACATGTTTTCTAAAAAAGGGACACCGAGGCCCAAAATAGGAAGAAACGAGGGTGGGCTTCATGCGGTTGGTTTCCCGTGAATCAAGATTTTACTGTCATCCGTGTCTACCTCCGGAGCAGGGACTCTTTATGGACTTATGGGCAGGGAGAGGGTAGGCTAGGATGAAAGAATAATAAATAGCCTGGCCAATGATCAAATATTTTGCAACAAAAAAGTATGCGGTGGCACTACTTGGAGTTGATGTAACTGGTTCATAGTCTGAATCGAACAATAAGAAAACATTGGAGGTCCTGATGGCGCATTTGGGTTGCTCTTCGGAGGGTAATACTTGGCGATTTTCACAGAACATTCATTAAAGGGAAATGAAGGGTTCAGGCAGCCAGAGTCAGAATCACCAAATTCCCAAGTCCTCTGTATGTCACCTTGGGAAAGTTCCTTAGCCTCTCTGAGCCTCAATTTCCTCATCTGCAAAATGGATGTAAAAACGGCACCTATTTTGCAGGGTTGTCCTGAGGATAATTCATACATCAAGTCATAACTGAGTAAACTGATATAAAGAAGCGGTTACTCAGTTGGCTCGGTTGGTGGAGCAGTGACTCTGGGCAGTGAGTTCAAGCCCCATGTTGGACATAGAGCTTCCTTAGGAAAAAAAAAAAAATAAATTGATGTAAAGAAGTTAGTTCAGAGCCAGGTGTAAGGCCTCAATAAACATTTCTGTGTGTCTCTTTTTCCATCATGCCCTTTCCAGCTCTTGGTCTGTTGCTCCAGCTCTGCTGTTCCGTAGCACATCTCTGCATGACCTCGGGAAGGAGTGGAGTGGCCACCTTCAGGTCCACGGCACAGCCGCAGCAGAAGCCCTTGCAGAGAATCGGCCCCTTACAAAAGGGGCTTTGCCCTATGGCAGGGTTTCTATCGACCCGTCTGGGACAGATGATGCTTTGTTGTCGGCCGTCTTGTGCATGGTAGGATGTTTACTTGGCAGGATCCCTGGTCCCTACCTACTAGATGCCAGTGGCACCCCCGCCCCCACAATTATGACAACCAATAATGTCACTGGGCTTTGTCAAATGTCCCCTGGGGGACAAACTACATGGTATAGTTTAGCTTTATTGTTTAAAAAATCATTAAATTATATACTCTTATTGTTGGGGGGAGAGAGAGAGAGAGAGATGCAAAGGGAAAGAGGCAAGGCAGGAAGGCAGGTAGGAAGGAAGAAAGATATTGTACACAGATGGACAGAGCAAAACCAAAACAAATGAAAACAAAACACTCCTGTCTATCACTACAAATGTTTTATTAAAAATCCTTAGAAATTAGTTTTCCTATGTGTGAATGGATAGATCAAAATATCTTTGGACCCACAGATACAAAGAGCAAAAGCTCCTCGATCGGAAATGATGGGCTTGAATCCCAGCGCCACCCCTAAGGAGCTGTGTGACAGCAGCCAGGCCGCTTCACACCCCCAAGCCTCAGTTTCTTCATCTGTAAATGGGAACTATCCTAGTGCCTAACTCAGCACAGCGCCTGAAACATTCCTTTATTGTGGGCTCTGAATACTTGCAAAAATACGTATGGCACCTGCCACGTGCCCAACACAGTGCCAAGAGCTTTCCCCAAGTTAAGTCCAGTACTGATCAAATAACTACATGGAATAACTACTGTTTTGTTCTCATTTTATAGGTAACCAACCTGGCATCTGAAGCGTAGAGGGCAGTTTGTGGGGGGCACACAGCTGGGAGGTGCAAAGACAGACAAGAGGATGGCGGTCAGCTCGCTCAACTATCCTGCTTCCTCGGTATCACCCAGAATTCTAAAATCTTCCCCCAGGACAGAAGAAAGCTCCTTCCCCTCCACCTCCAGGATCCTCCTGGCTTGGGAGAATTCAGGATTCTTAGGGCACTTCCTCCATTGCCAGGGTCGGTTGTTTGCTGTTGTCACCTGCTGGAGACAGGCCATTCAGGAAATCAAAGGAAGGTGCCCTGCTGAAAAAAAGTGGCAAGAGTTTGAAGGTGCCTGTGCTCTGTGACCTGCTGCCGAGTCTTTAATACCCTAATCCCCAAGTGACATCTTGGCACTTCTGTGTGTTCTGTTGGCCACACGGGGCAATCCTGGCAAGAAGACCAGAGGGGATTCCACAGGGATGCATGTGCCAGGAGGTGGGGGTCGATCTCCGAGGCTGGCTGCCACACTGATACGCATTCTAGAAAACTTTTTATTTGAATTCCAGTTAGTGGGACGCCTGGGTGGCTCAGTGGTTGAGCGTCTGCCTTCGGCCCAGGGCGTGATCCAGGAGTCGGTGGATCGAGTCCCACATCGGGCTCCTTGCATGGAGCCTGCTTCTCCCTCTGCCTGTGTCTCTGCCTCTCTGGGTGTCTCTCATAAATAAATAAATAAAATCTTAAAAAAAATGAATTCCAGTTAGCTAACGTACAGTGTTACCGAAACCTTTATTTTTAATTTTTTATTATTCTTTTTTTTCCTTTTTTTTTAATTGAAGAATAATTGACATACAATATTGTGTTAGTTTCAGGTGTATAATACAGTGATTTCACACTCACCTACATTATGGAATGATTACTCCAATCTGTCCAGTTACCATAGGTCACCATGTAATTTGTTACAATCTTATTAATCACGTTCCTCATGCGGTACATTAGATCCCCAGGTCTTATTTATTTTATACCTGGAAGATTATACCTCTTAATCCCCTTCATCTACTTTGTCCAGTCACCTACCCACCCCTCCCCTCTGGCAGCCATCAGTTTGTTCTCTGCAACCATGAGTCTGTTTCTGTTTTGTTTTGTTTGTTCATTTGTTTTGCTTTTTTGGATTCTACATATAAGTGAAATAATACGGTATTTGTCTTTTTCTGACTCATTTCACTTATCATAACACCCTCTAGGTCCATCTATGTTGGCACAAATGGCAAGATCTTATTCTTTTTTATAGTTGAGTAATATTTCATTGTATATATGACGGATATACTGCATCTTCTTTATCCGTTCATTTGTTGATGGACACTTGGGTTACGTCCCTATCTTGACTATAATAATACTACAAGGATTGTAGGGATGCATATGGCTTTTTTATATCAGTGTTTTCATTGTAGAAAACCTTTTTTTTTTTTTTTTAAGATTTTGTATTTATCCATATGAGGGAGAGAGAGAGCAGGAGCAGGTAGGTGGGGATTTTAAAGATTTTAAGCAAAATTTAAAAAAAAAAAAAGTACATGTTTGGTCAACCTTTGAGTTTTTTTTTTTTTTTTTTTTTTTAAGATTTTACTTGTTTATTTGAGAGACAGAACACTAGAGAGAGAGCTGGGAGCAGAAGGAGAGGGAGAATCAGGCTCCCGGCTGAGCCAGGAGCCTGATGTGGGGCTCGATCCCAGAACCCTGGATCACTACCTGAGCTGAAGGTGGATACTTAATTGACTGAGTCACCCAGGTGCCCTGAGATTCTTTTAATATGTTCAGAGTTAGAGATTAGCTGTGTGCCCCTGATGATAGAAAGACATAAATTTTTGATTATACACTTAATTTTTTATAAAGTAGTGTTAGCTACAAGGCCTTATATGATCTGGCTCCTGCGTGGCGGTGCGACATAATCTCATCCACCACTGTCTAGCTGCAGTAGGAGACTTTCTGATTCTCAAACACAGGCCTTTTCCTACCTCAGGATCTTTGCACTTACTGTCCCTCTGCCTGGAATTCTAGTCCTGACAACAACCATCAGAGGCCAGGCCTCCTTGAATTTCTGTGCACTCATAAAAGAGGCCTTCTTTTAGCCCCTTCCTGCTCATTATCTGCTTTTGTTCTTCATAGCACTCACCACAACCTGATTTATCTGTATCTTTAAGTAGTTTATTATCCATTTGCCCCTAAAAACATAAGCTCCTTGTCCAATGGATTTGTCTATCCAGGGTATCCCAGCACAATATCTTGCATACAATAGGTGCTAAGTGAATATTCCCTCCGTTTGTTTCTGTCTCCATGAATTTATAAATAGCTGGCCAACATTTGGTTGCAATCACCTTTGATTTATTGGCAGCTGAATTTTGCTAATTTCCGGTTGCCAAGGGTTGCCTTTCTTTGGGATGACAACACCAAAGCATTTGTTGTCTTGGGCACCATGAGTGTGAAGCTGAAACGTCAGGTGACACCAGAGAAAGACTCCGTCATGGCAGCTCCTTAAACATAGAACATATTAAACATTCAGGGCGTCGGTAGCTGGCTCATAGAGAATTCCATCCTTAACACATGACAAGTTGGGGTTTACAGTCAAAGTCCACTTAGCAAATGTTTATTCTACGACGTGCTTTTCTTTTGTTTCCTGTAAGTATAGCTTCATGCCCTGCCAGGATTTGAGGTCATAGAAACACGAGGAGGCTATTAACATATCAATGGAGGGATCTCTTTGGAATCTAGAATTTGGAATAATATTTGCATCTCAAGCTCAGAAGCCGCCCAGGCAAGGCTGCTTATTGATTGCCTTTAATTTCCCCTTAAAACAGTGTCTGTTTCTGAATAAAAGATTAATACAGGAGGGCTCAGTTTGTCGCGTGATTTATACTCAAATGCTGCCTTTTTTTTTTCCCCCATTCAGTAGCCCGTTGCATGCACGTCCCCACCCCTGAGACGTTTGCATTCAGTACCTCAAGAAAAATAGCTGCTGGTCACCAAAGCCTGCAGCTTAATTGAATTTGTCTTTGTCCACTTAATCTTCATGCTGACAAAAACTGGGGTGGGTGGGATTTACCCAGAAAGACCATACCTGAAAAATACAGCCAATCGCTAGGAGACCCGGTGGAGGAAAGAGATAAAAAATGCACTTTAAAAAATGAAACTCTCAGGGATGCCATTTAGGATGTCTGTGCTGTGCTTCTCTTTGCTTTCAGCATTGCCAGATACTCCCAGTATCGCCCCAGTATAAACTTGACGACCCAAGAAGTGAACTACTGCACTAGCTTGGAGCACCTCCGTCATTCTTGTCTTGGCTGCAATTTCTATTGCCTTTTGGGGAAGGAAAAAAACATGAGAGGAAAGTGATTTCTGTTTTGTGTGAAGTTCAGAAACCTCTTTCTATAAATGAATGGGTGTTAATAACAAACATCACTAATAGCAGCCATTTATCAGATAACTTTTTTTAAATAAACATTGTACTAAATACACTCTACTCATTATCTCATTTAATATTGGCTCCAACACTGTAAGGAGGTCCTATTAATATTCCCACACAGACAAGGCTTGGAGAAGTGCAGGAATCTGCCCAAGTCTGTAAAGTGGCAGAGCCAGATTTTGAAGTTGGGTGCATTTGGGTTGAACATCTAAGACTGTAATCCTGCTGGGAGAAGTGCATGCAGGTGGGGGTGCCTCTCCGTCCATTGACTTCTTCAACATGGTGGACGGAGGAAGGGTGAGCTTTCCAGGTAGGCAGTCAGTTAGGACTAGGGGTCTTGAGCTTTGAATCCTAGCTCTGTCTCCTGCTAACTTAGACTTAACCACCAGGCAGCACCATGTCCCATGGGCACATAGGACTCCTGGAGGCAATCTCTTCTGATGGGTTGACTTTGGTCATTCAACATGGTCATATAGGTGACCTATGAGGCCGCAGACATGCATGGAGCAGAGAGGAAAGGTGGATTCCTGAGAATCAGAATATGACGGTGATGCAGAACAGAACGCCCCCTGACCCCAGCCAACGAGAATTACCTCCCAGGGACTGATAAAAGGAACAACACTTCCAAGATGTCACTCACTGAGAAGTTCACAATTTTGCTCATATCTTAGATAAACCTAATGATAAATGCCCAAGGTTGGAGCTGCATTGTGTTTGAGTGGGCCGTTGTTTCCTGGGTTCCCCTCTTTGATGGGGGACACGTAGAGGAATACATGAGCTAGTGATCACAGGTGAGCTAGAATCAAGGCTCTGGTAGAAAGAATGAGATCAGATTTGGGAAGGTTAAAAGGTGAATATGCCTGCCTTCTAGTTTGGGATAATGATTCCTGATATCCTGTTGATGCCTCTCTGTACTCCCATTCGCCTTTCCAGTGATTGCTTCCCTGACTCAAGCCAAAAAAACCCAAAAAACCAAAAAAGTAAAACAAGAGACATGGGTGGAGCATTATGCGTACCCTCTGTTACAGGTACTGGGCCTGAGACAGTAAGGGAGACAAAAATTATTACAGATAATTAACACCGAACAAATAATTCCACAAATAATTTAACTACCATTTTGATACTTGCTATCAAAAGAAATGAACACTGGATACAGTGAGACTATATCTGAGCTGCGTCTAAACTTCTATCATACTTCCTGTCTACCTGTGATTCCTTTTCTATGCGCTTCCCCGCAGCATGTTGGCTAAACTTACAGACTAACCACAGGGTTTCAAATCGGGCACCTTCACCCAATGGCTGTGTGAGCTTGGAAAAGTTAGGGAACCCATCTGAGCCTTAGGTCCCCGAGCTGTGGGAGGAAAATAACAGAAACACCCACAGTGTTATCATGATAACCAAATGAGATGATTTGAGTGAAGCACTTAAGCTTTAGAAACAGGCACAGGGCAGGTGTTCAATCAAGTCTTGTTATTATTATTATTATTATTATTATTTTTTTTTTTTTAGTTATTATTTTTAGTTTCTGAATGTGATCAGCCTGTTGTTTTGTCTCCTCTGCTGAAAGGCACGGGATCGCTCGCTACGATGTGCTGAGGGGGGTGATTTGGAGAGTGACTGACAAGGGTCGGAAGCCTGGACGCTGCTCCATGGCTGTGTGTCCTTGGGCAAGTCAGGTGGCCTCTCTGGGCTCCATTTCCTTCGTCTATAGGGGGAAGGTCAGAAATTGACTCGAGAATTACAGCTGATGCACATAAAGCATTTGGCGCAGTAAGCGGCAACTGCTATTATTTTTTACTGATTATTACTGTTAGACTCTGTACGAAACATAATCGTGCCCAACTATGCCTTTTAATCCCACAGTTTTCGTGGTGTTCATGCATCAATTTACAAAACGAGATTCTGGAAGTCTCCATAAAGTGAACTTGCTCCCCAGCGCTTCTCCAGAGAGCTCTTATTTGCGGAGTAAATTTACAAGAGGGTTGGTAGATAAGGGATTTTGTCCTTAAAACACTTCTTTAATCTCTACAGTTGCCATGGAATTTGTGTCATTTTTGCTTGGGTGATCAGATTATGTTTCATAAACAAAATCCCGTATGTTTAAAAATCTTTAAACGGCCACTTGTAAGCGGCTTGACGTGGACTACAGTTAATGCCTTGTTTCACTTGGGTCTTCCTTTGTCCATGGGGCTGACGGTCAACTGTTGCTGCCAGCGTCAGATGCCTAAGCAGAGACCCATGTTTTCCAGAATGTTCTTACTGGAAACGGTGCCTTCATTTTCAGCCCATTGACTGTCCCTTGTCACTTTCCAGAAATGGGCATTATTGCTGCTTTTTTGGATTTCTTATTTTTCCCGGTGGTCACGCTTAGTTTCCTTTACCTGGAACTTTCCAAGTCAAAATTGCCAGCTCATCCTGACCCTTCACCACCCTGGGGCCATGGGGGAGAACTGGGTATCTTAAATTGCATTCATCGGCTTGGTTTTCATTTTAGTTTTAATTTTTCAAATTGAAGGATTAAACTTGCTCTTGTTTATTGGAGCTCCTGTTGACAGGCTGCTCCCATATGTGACTCACCTGACCTGTGCTGCCCAATTCATTCTCCTGTTCGCCAACAGCATCTAGAAGGTTTTACCTCTAAATAAAGGAATCCCAGACTGTCATCCTGGGGTCCCCACTCCACTCCCCACCACTGCTGTCCTCTCTCATCCTGGTGTCCATCCAGCTGCTTCATGCGGGCTCTCCTTTGTCCTGTCCGTCACTCACAGAGAAGTCCTAAAATGGCTTTTAAAAAGGCACAGCTGGGGATCCCTGGGTGGCTCAGCGGTTTAGCGCCTGCCTTCGGCCCGGGGCGTGATCCTGGAACGCCAAGATCGAGTCCCACATCGGGCTCCCCACATGGAGCCTGCTTCTCCCTCCGCCTGTGTCTCTGCCTCTCTCTCTCTCTGTGTCTCTCATGAATGAATAAATAAAATCTTTAAAAAATAAAAATAAAAAGGCACAGCTGATCATGCGCAGCTCCGCTCTCACAACCTTTCCATGCATCCCCATTGCATTTCAGACAAAAATAAAAATCTCCCTCTAGGAGATCTGGCCCTTGCTCCTGCTGCACATCGACTCCAGCCACCTCTGTTCACTCTTTGAGCCACGGTCCCCTTCTTTCCCTTTCTTGAACAAGCCAAAGCCTGTCTTGGCCTCAGGGCCTTTGCCCCTGCTTTTCTTTGAGGCTCAAGAGCCCTTCTCCCAGACACTAGGTTGTCTGGCTCCTTTGTGACTGTTAGCTTTCCGTAAAACTGTTTTGTCCTCAGAGAGCCTTCCCCGGCACCCCCTGACCCCACTCAAACAGCTGCCTGGGGTCATTGTGTCCCGGAGCTCTGAGCAACATCTGGCATTGTCTTTTATTTGTTTATTCTAACTTCGGTCTCTCTTTTTCCTTGGAGAACAGGGCAGGGAATGAGCTCTCAGCCTCAGCGAGCCCTGGTGACATCTGGGGCTGGGCAACTGGTCGTTGTAGAGGCCAACCTGTGTGTGCATGGTCCTGGGTGTCTAGCTGCATCCCTGGTCTCCACCTACTAGATTCCCGTTGCATTTCCTCGGTTCTCCTTGACTCGTGACAAATAAAAACGTCTCCAGATGCTGCCAAATGTCTTCTGGGGGTGGGGGAGGAGGGGGGCAAAACTGGTCTCTATTGAGAAGCACTGGTCTAGAACCTAAAGTCTTACCTTGGCCTAAAACAATGCCTGGCACGTAAGTGAGTAGTTAACGGTTTACTAGTTGTGGGAAGGAAAGAGCAACCGTGTGCTGTAGGTGTTTTTGTCCCCATGGCACAGAGCTGTCCCTGGCCTGGAAGTGATGCGACCTGCCGGGGAACAGAGCCGCCAGGTGTTGGAGCGGGTCACCACGCAAGGCGACCTGACGTCTAAGTTTAATCTCTTTATTTGTGGCCACATGAATAAGCAGCCAATACAGCGATAATGCTTTCTAGGGCTTTCCTAATTGAGCACCTGTACATGCTGCCACTAGTGGCCTCAATTTGCTCTACCTTCTGGCAGGATGGACCATTCTAAGCACCTTATTTAGCTAATTTCACCTCATCTTTACCTCGTGCAGAGAAATTAAAAACAGTATTTTTACATCTAGCAGCAACAGCCTCTTAGAGAGAATTATTGTTGTTGTAAACCCCTTCTTAGCTCTTTAAAAAATTCGAGCTTTTGCATAGGGAACGCCTTCATGTGGTTTGAAAAGAAAACTGTACAGAAAGGAATACTTGTTTTTTTTTTTTAAGATTTTATTTTATTTATTTTTTCTTTTCTTTCTTTCTTTTAAAGGTTTTATTTATTTATTCATGAGAGACAGAGAGAGAGAGAGAGAGAGAGAGAGGCAGAGACACAGGCAGAGAAGCAGGCCCCATGTAGGGAGCCTGACGTGGGACTTGATCCTGAGTCTCCAAGATCACGCCCTGGGCCAAAGGCAGGTGCTAAACCACTGAGCTACCCGGGGATCCCCTCTTTTATTTTTTTTTTAAGATTTTATTTATTGATTCATGAGAGACACAAAGAGAGAGGCAGAAACCCAGGCAGAGGGAGAAGCAGGCTCCATGCAAGGAGCCCAATGCAGGACTCGATCCCAGGACCCCAGGGTCATGCCCTGAGCCAAAGGCAGATACTCAACCGCTGAGCCACCCAGGCGTCTCATGATTTTATTTTATTTTTTAAGTAATCTCTACACCCAATGTGGGGCTCGAACTTACAACCCCGAGATCAAGAGTGGCATGCTCCACTGACTGAGCCAGCCAGGCGCCCCCAGAGCTTTCTTTTATATGTAAAGCACAGCAACACGTTCCTGCTCGCTCTTTTCTTTCATTTCCTCAGGACAAACTCTGGCATACCATCTCCCTTCTTGGGCATCCTGCTTCGTTCACTTAGCTTATCCCAGGCATTAGTGCGAATAGAGCTTCTCCCTTCCTTTTTAAAGCTGCAAAAGATCCCACGTGTGATCACACTCATGTTTATTAAACCAGTTTTCTGTTGCAGGGTATTTGGGTTGTTACTCTCTCGCCTGCTATAAACAGTGCTGACATGCAAAGCCTTATCATCCCGAACCTATGTGGGAGAGAGAAATCCTCGTCTCACCCAGAAGTGCTGGGTCCAAGAGGGGGATGCCCTCGACAGATATTGCGATGGCTTCTTTGAGCCGAAGAGTCCAACTGTCCAGACGTAGCATAGGTGGGGTGGAGGGAGATGAAAAATTGATGAGGATTGCTTAGAACAATCGAGGGGGAAGCAGGTGGGATTTCGAGGGGGCGAAAGTCTCATGAAACTGGAGAGCAAGGGAGAGAGGTCAGAGATGGGAGGGAGAGGTGCTGGGGTGGTGGGAGGCAGGGTGAGAAAGACCACAGAAACCGATGGACTAACTCCAAGGGCAGAGATGGGTGAGGGGCTTTAGGAACCACCTCCGTTTCCTCTAGATACTTGGTGACTTTGGGCTTCATTCAACTGTCTCTAGGGGGCGGGGGTGGGGAGATCTAGGGTCTCCGCAAGGTTGGAGAAATTGAGAACACCTGGTGGTGAGCATAACATTAACGAGGTGGGTTCTCTTTTGTATTCCCATTTTACAGATGAGAAAGGTAAAGTCCGGAAAAGTTGGCCAGACCCCACGGTTGCGTATCCACCAAGCCGTGGAGTTGAGATGGGCACCGAGAGACGTCCTGTTTTTTTAAGCACTGTGCCATGGCACATCTGTTCAAGGCTGTTGGGCAACAAATAAGCACATCTTACGTTAGCATTAAAAAAAATACGGATAAACCCAGTACAAGATATCCAAGCCTCTGTTATTGTTAACATGTCTTCCTCTGTCATTAAAACCAGCTAATTTTTACTGTTTATATTTTCTGTTTCTAAAGACTAAAGCGCCTCACCAAGAAGTCGGCCCAAAAACTGTTTACACGGAGAAAGGGAAGGTTAAGCCGGCCACCCACTCGTATGATACCTCTCCTGCCAAGAGCCCGGGGAATACTGCAAGGCCTTGTCTGGCCCGTGAGCAAGAGGATGCCTCTCTGGACACGGTAGCCTTCTCCAGATGAGCTTTAAAGGCCTGCTTTGTTCCTCTCGACTTGCTCGAGCTCCTCTTGGGGCTCTGGTCCTGATTTTTTCCACCTGTTCTTCAAAATTGCGGGTGACTTCTTCCCCGGTTGCCCCGGTGGTGACATCCCCTTCGTCCTGCCGTAGGACATCCATCATGCTTGACTCAATCTTCCTCGCCCTGCTTCCTGGGCCATTTCCTTGCATGTGCTTGCATGCTAATTTCCAGTGGAACTCTCTGTCTCTGTCTCTCTCTTTTTTAAAAGAAGATTTTATTTATTTATTCATGAGAGACACACACACACACAGAGGCAGAGACACAGGCAGAGGGAGAAGCAGGCTCCAGGCAGGGAGCCCGACGTGGGACTCGATCCCGGGTCTCCAGGATCAGGCCCTGGGCTGAAGGCTGCACTAAACCACTGAGCCACCCGGGCTGCCCTCCCTCTCTCTTTTTCTTCAATGCATGTGACTCAAGACCCAGGCTGGGTACAGCACTTAGGTGTGCATGATGGAACGCTAAAATGCTCTGGCCAGAGGGGAGCAGCAAGGCCACAGAGAAGCTGAGATCATATGCTAGGCTCAGAGCATGGAGGGGCGTGTGTGTGTGTGTGTGTGTGTGTGTGTGTGTGTGTCTTGGGTTGCTATGAATTTATTTGGGCCTTTGTAGAAAAAGGTATCAAAACTAGTAGCCTCGGGGATCTCTGGGTGGCTCAGCGGTTTAGCACCTGCCTTCAGTCCAGGGTGTGATCCTGGAGTCCCGGGATCGAGTCCCATGTCAGCCTCCCAGCATGGAGCCTGCTTCTCCCTCTGCCTGTGTCTCTGCCTCTCTCTCTCTCTCTCTCTCTCTGTGTCTCTCATGAATAAATAAATAAAATCTTAAAAAAAAAAAACCCTAGTAGCCTCACAAGGTATTATTGCTGTTTGGGGCAGCATTATACAAATGAGTGAATCATTATGTATTTTGAAAGGTGTCGGTCATGCTGGCTCTGGCTGTGATCTACATCAGGCAGTAACTGCAGGTTGTTCAGTGAGATAACGTAGTCTACATAACTTAACCCTGATTGAGAATGAGCTAGCAGCCTACGATCCCTGGGCTGAATCCTGTTTACGTCTAGTGTTGTAATGTGAAAATCATGTTTGAGCTGCATATTGGAGCAGGATTGTGCTCCATGCGTGTTGGGAAGGAAGAGCATTCTAGGATGGGCTGGCAAACTGGTCTGAGGGCCACATCAGGCGTACCGCCTATCTCTGTAAATAAAGTTTTATTTGAATGCAGCCATGCCTGTTTTTGTTCATGGATTATCTACAATTTCTTTTGCTCTGTAAAGGCAGAGACTGTACAGTCCCCAAAACCTAAAATATTTACTGTCTGGTCCTTTACAGAAAAAAAATTTTCCTGCCCACCCCTGGTGTTGGAATTAAGCACTTAAGGCAATGAATCAACAGCCTGCATTCAAATCTCAACTCTAGTACTGGTTTCTGCATAACCTTGGTTACATACCTAAAAAATGGGAGTATGAATATTTCTGGGTTGCTGTGAGACGTAAATTCAATAATTATTATGATTCATCTTAATGAAAGACTTCCAGAGGTTTTCCCAGATTCTTGATGCCCTATATTATAATCATGTTGGATCTTTTCTGTTGTATAAAAATTAAACATCAAAAATATTTGAGGAATTTAGGCAGCCACCCTTCCTGTTCCAGGAGTAAAAGATCCTGAAATATTTGCAGCATTTTTTCAGTATATTTGATGTGGATTAATGGAGCTGTGGCAGCTTAGGAAGTGTCCTTTGGTGTATCTTTATTCAATTTGGGATATCTTTTTGGCTTCCGATGACAAAATTCAGGTCTACAGGTAAAATTTCTAGGAGACAAAAGTGGGTGTGATGGGATCAAGATTCACGATGGTCTCCATAGAGTCAAATAAAAGATGAGAGGAAGTAAGAGAATATTTACCAGGGATTGATGTGGATTCTGGCATCAATTATTGAAGTCTGGGAATGGGGAGACTTGGCCAGACAGCAGTTCCTGGGAAGTAGATCTAGGGCTTCTAACTGGCCACAAGCTCAATTTGAGCCAGATGTATCCAGCTGCCAAGGAAACAATCTCAGCCTGTATTAACAGAGTCGGTATATGCCTCGTGGGTTCAAGGAAGGTAAAGCAAGAAAACAATTTAAGTGAGCCAGACAGCCCAGATCTGGAGAGGGAAGGTCAGTCATGGAGACAACTCACACATTTGAATGGAGATGTTGCCAAAGTTGTGTAGGCTGAGGGGGAGGTGGGGGAGTAGTCAGGTTGTTGAGTCATCAGCCAACTGCCATACTGAGGAATGACTGAAGGTTCTAGAGATGATTCCCAGGAAAAGAGATAACCACAAAGGAAGAGAGAGCTTTTTAAAAGCCCTGGAGCTTCTTTACTATCTCTTTTAGGGTTTTTTTTTTTTTGGGGGGGGGGGAGTGCAAAACTAAGGGGAATCAATGTGAGATACTCCTTTTGGGGAGAGGGTATCAGCTCAGCTCACAGTCCCCCCCCACCCCCGCCCCTTCCACCCCGAGTCCACAGCTGCAAGTGAGGTGACGTCCCAGAAACCATATTGGTTCTTGGTCACCCTGGCTTCCTGTTGACAACTTATTGGATGAGCGTTTGTCTCTCTGGGGACCATGAGATTTGCCTTGAGGCACTGCCAGTCAGTCAGATCCATAGAATTGGATCTGTAATGTGTAAATCTGGGGCGCAGGAGCAGCCACTTGCCACCGTGGCAATGGAGTAGTTGAGAAAATCAATCTACAGAGAGAAAAAAAAATGAGGCGGAGATGCCAAGAAGCAGAGGTCTTGCCTGGCCGGCTGGATTTTTTTCAGCTTCCCATTTCTTAGTTTCAGTTCTTCCTAAAGTCTAACTGCCTTCCTGGACAGGGACTTCATGAGATGTTTTTATGTTCTTGTTATAATTCCCCCTTTTTGCTTATGCTAGGGCAACTGGGTTTCTGCATTTGTAACCAAAAGTGTCTTAACTCTTTCCGGGTGCAGCGGAAAGGAGCTCAGCCTAAGGGGGACCTCACGGTAGATCCTGTCCAGCCACTGAAAGAGTAGCCTCAGGAGGGGAAGGGGAGTTCTGTTTCTGGGATCAAACAGAAGCTGAAAACCAGATAACTGGGAGGCCCTTGGGTTGCATTGGGTTGGTCTTGGGTTTCAGAAGGACTTGGACTTGACTCTGGGCTCTACACTTTCTAGCTATGGGGTGTGGGGGCAACATTCTTAACCTTTCCTGAGCTCCCCTCTTCTGAGGGATGGGGAGAATGGACATACCTTCTGGAACTGCTGTGAGGGTGCATGAGTTTCTTATTGCCACTGTAAGAAACTGCCACAAAGTTGGTGGCTTAACATGGAACAAATGTATTCTTTTATGGTTGTGGAGGTCCAAAAGCCAACATGGGCCTTCCTGGGTTAAGGCCAACGTGTTGGCAGGTCTGTGACCCTGTAGAGTCTCTAGAGGAAAACCTGCTTCCTCGGCTTTTCCTGCTTCTAGAGGCCAAGTGCATTCCTGGCCTTGTGACCCACTTCTCCATCTGCAGAGCACCCCACTTCAACCCCTCTTCCGTCTCACGCCTCCTCTGACACTGACTTCCCGCCTCCCTCTTTCACTTACCAGGACCCCGTGATTACAGTGGACCCACATGGATCATCAAAGATAATCTCCCCTTTCAAAACCCTTAACTTCATCACACCGTCAGCATCTCTTTTGCTACACAAGGTACCACATCCATAGGTTCCAGGGATTAGGATGTGGACATCTTTAGGGAGCCATCATTCTGCTTCCCACACCTAAGGACACCAAGCGCTAACCTTGATTGAAAGCTGCCAATGCCTTAGGACCTGGGCTAAAGGCTTTTAGGAGATAGTTTTTACTTAAATGTCATCACAGGCTCTGAAAGATGGACCCAGAAAGGTAAAAATGGTTTGCCCTAGGCCTCCCAGCTAGGAAGCAGCAATGCAAAGGACCAAGACTCATCATTTCACTCCAGGGCCCTCTCTCTTAACCACCAGTGAGAGATGGCAAACCCACAGGTCTTACTTCAGGCAAGTAAAGAGTCTGTGGTAAACCAGCGAGGACTCACACGATCTTAGAGGGACAGTGGCTCCATAGCCCCAGCCCATAGGCGCCAGTTTTCCAACAGATGCCATACGTTTGGATTACTCATGTGAAATGTCCCCATTTTCAAATACCAGAAACCCATTCAAATATTAAAAAAAAACCTTTATGCAGCCACATAATATAGGATGATGGGTTCATCTCGCCTTACATTACCAGTTTAAACTGTCTTCAATACTACACTGTTTTTTTTTTGTTTTAATGTTTGAAGGTACGTGGCTCATCATAATGGCTAATAGTTACTTAGCATTTCTTATATGCCTGGCATGATGCTACATGCTTTACGGTTTTATCTTATTCACTAGTATGTTCTTAGTTAAGGAGTTAACTTCCTCGTTGGGAAATTATTTTTATTCTTTATAGGGTTTTTCTGGCCAAGTGTAAGACTTCTATGAAAGAGTAAAGGCTCACTTGATCTTGGTTTCCAAACCTGGCTCCAGCATTTGACTAACTGTGTGATGGTGGGCAATGAATGCCCCTCTCCGAAGCTACTTCTTCATCGGTAAAATGTGCTCGTAGTTCTCTGGTAGGGTTTCTGTGACGACATGATTGCAGGTAGAAGCACTTTCCGCAGCACCATACAAATAGCACTTATGACTCATAGATTATTCACCCAGAGAACATAATCAGCAGGTAAACACGGAGACTATGGCTTCAGTTGTAAATAAAAGCCTGAGATTAGGTGCAAATTTTCAGCTCGAACTAGTCAACACATCAGGTCTCAGGACTGTAGGGGAGCCCCTCACTGCACAACATCAGTGGCCCCGAAGCAAAGGTGGAAGCTCGCTGACTGGGCATACCCGCAGATCTACCTCAGAGCCACTGGCATTACCTTTTTGAGTTTCTAATTCAGTGTAAAGATCTGCTTTCTGCGGTGGAGACCCATCCAAAGTGGCAGCAAAGGCTGGGTCGGTCTCAGGGCATCCGGGTGCTGGTTGTACGTTGGTCACTAGTCAGATGGGCCTCAGGCTCCTCCCTTCTTAAGACCCCACTTTCCACCTGGCACATGGAGCAAACTGGATGAGTTCACGTAATCCAGGATCTCTTCTGTTGTTTTCAAAAAATGGATCAAAAAAAACCACAAGGGAATTCCTCACCAATGTATCTTAGGACTTTCTGTGTTTTCTTAAGTGGTTTCTGCTTATTGGGGAATAGGATGGTGGTCACCACCTGCAGGACAGGAGAGACTTTCTTTAAGGATACAAACTCGCAACTACTAGAGAAATAAACCCTGCAGGTCTAATGTACGGAGCAGTGATTATATATAGGCAACAACGCTGTTATGAAGATCAAACTTCCTAAGAGACTAAGTCTCAATTATTCCCAGCACAAAGGAGAAATGGTAATTATGGGAGGTGATAGAGGTGCTAGCGAATGCTACAATGGCAACCATGAATGCGATGTGTACATTTATCAAGTCAAAATGTTGCAATATATACATTTATCAAGTCAAAATGTTGCCTGTCTTAGTTATATAAGCTCATATGTCAAATATATTTCAATTTTTATTTACTTATTTTTAAAGATTTTATTTTATTTATTCAGAGAGGCACAGAGAGAGAGAGGCAGAGGGAGAAGCAGGCTCCATGCAGGGAGCCCGACGCGAGACTTGATCCTGGGTCTCCAGGATCATGCTCGGGGCTGAAGGTGGCACTAAACTGCTGGGCCACCAGGGCTGCCCATATTTCAATTTTTAAAAAGGTTTCTTTTTTTTTTTTTTTCCTTTCAGATTTTATTTATTTGAGAGAGACAGAGAGAGAGGGAGAGGGAGTGCATGAGTAGGGGGAGGAGCAGAGGGACAAGCAGATTCCCCACTGAGCAGGAAACCCCACACCACACAGGAGAGGCCGGAGTTTGATCCCAGGACCCTGAGATCAGGAGCTGAAGTCAGATGCTTAACCGACTGAGCCACCCTGGTGCCCCCAAAGCAGTTTCTGTTTTGAAAGTATCGGATGCCAGAAAAAAATGTGAACGGAACTTTTATAATATGTGTGTTTTAGGAGTTAAAAGTTTAAGAGTTAAAGTTCCAGGCTTCTAGTCTGTTCTTCCAGAGGTGTTCTATGCTGATGGTTCTCAACCAGGGGTGATTTTGACTCTGGCAATATGTGGAGACATTTTTGGTTGTCACAACCGAGGGCGGGGTGCCTCTGGCCTCTACTGGGAGAGGACAGAGATCTTCTAATGGCACAGGACAGCCCCTCCATAGCAAAGAATTGTCTGGCCCCAGATGCCAATAGTGTGGAGATTTAGAAATTTTGCTGTATGCATATATTAGCAAATACCAGTGACATGCTCACATAAACACCCGCACACATATCTCCTTTCTAGCTACAGATTGTAGACATGCCATACACCTTACTTCATCTTGTCTTTTTACTTCACCGTGGATGGAGATTGCTCTGTACCTGTACGTATAGACCCTTTCAAGCTGCGGAATATCCTGCCATATACGCCGTCCCCTATTGAGAGACATTTAGATTGTTTACAGCTTCTGCAAACAAACAATATTGCTAGAGTTACGTGTAGAATTATTGAATCATCATATTATACACCTGGAGCTGATGTAACTCTGTAGGTTAATCATACTTTAATAAAAAATTGCTGATTTTTTTTAAAGATTTATTTATTTGAGAGAGAGAGAGAGAACATGAGCAGAAGGGAGGGGAAGGGGCAGACAGAGAGGGAGAAGTAGACTCCCCGCTGAGTGGGGAGCCCAACGCAGGGCTCGATCCCAGGACCCTGGGATCATGACCTGAGCCGAAGGCAGATGTTTCACCGACTGAGCCCCCCAGGCACCCCTGTGATTATTCTTGTTCACAAATGCCCATATACCAGTGTATCTGTCCCATAATTCCTCTAAGTGATATAACCGGGTCAAGTTGTACGTGGCTTTAGAATACTGATAGGGGTGACCAAAGTTCTGCCAAAGACACTAATTTACATTCTCAACTACGGTGAGAGACTGAAGCTTGCTGACACTTTTATCAACAGAATATGATCCTTCTGTCTTTGAGCTGACCTAGCTTCAAGTAATTGCATATGTTTTTAAAAAAATATTTTATTTTTAAGTCTTCCCTGCACCCAACATGGTGCTCGAACTCACAACCCAGAGATCAAGAGCTGCGTGTTCTACCGACCGAGCCAGCCAGGCGCCCCAGTAATTACATACTTTAAACCAGTTATAATTTCCAACCATTCATTTTTCAACAAATATTTGTTCTTTGTGTTAGGCACTGAGGCGGGGTCAGGAGGGGGAGGATAAATCCTGGTATCTAGCCTCAAAGGTACTCTCAGTGCATGAGAGGCAAGCCAAGGCACAGTGTGTACCACAGTGCAATCAATTCTGTGAATTAGGCTGGCACAGAAAGGCACTTCACCCAGCTTTTTGTTTTCATGTGGGCCCTGGGTGTGTCTGGTCTCCTAATTTGTCCAAAAAGTGCCTGGAAAATAGACTTTTTTTTCCTTTTATGTGACAGCTCCTCCTTTGGAAGTGCTGGCAAGAAATTCAAATAATTTCAAACCATTTTGAGGGTCAGAGAAATCAGATCCGAAGGATGGATCCAGCCTGTGCGCAGCCAGCTCTCACCCCTCACGCTCAATGTTTTTGTTGCTTCTCGAGGAAACTAATGGGATGCCAAACCTCCTGCCGCAGACAACAGGGCTGTGGGATGTGTTTGCAAGCAGCCTTATTTTTTAAGGCTAAATCTTCAGAAGTGGAATCGCTCGGTAAAATGAAATGAAAGGTTTCAAGGCATTTGATACGTACTGCCAAGCTGGTTCCCAGAAAATTATGCTAATTTACATTTCTACCCTCAGTAACAAGAGTGCTTTCCTCTGTACCCTTGCCAACACTGGGTATTAACAATGAAGACTTTCTTCTGCCAGTTTTACAGTTAAAAATATCCTCGTGGTTATATCACTTCATTATTTATGATATTTTCCCTAAAAGTCAAAGACTGACGCTACCAAGGGTTGGCAAATATGTAGAACTGGAACACTCATACCACCATTGGTAGGAACTCAAAGTGAAAAAGAATTTGCCAGTTTCTTAAAAAGTCAGACACACACCCAGTCTATGATCCGGCCAGTCCGGCAGGGCTGTGAGGTTTACCCCGGAGAAGAGAAAAGTCTACATCTATAGGGAGGCTTGTGTATAAATGTTTATAGTGACTTTAATCGCAAGAGCCCTAACTGCAAAGAACCCACATGTCCATCAACAGATGAATGGATAAGCAAACTATGGTATATCCATACGATGGCCTTCTACCTGGCAAGAAAAAGGGATGTTCTTTTGGTACATGTGATAATAAGGATGAATCTCCAAATCGTGATGGCCAAAGGTGCCAGGCAAAAAAAAGCGTACGTCTTGTTGACTCCACTTATATAAAATTCTAGAAAGTATACACTGGCCTGTAGCGACAGAAAGCTGATTTGGTTGCCTGATGTCGGGGGTGGGTAGGAGTGGAAGGGAAGGATTACAAGGAAACTTTTGGGAGTGAAGGATATGCTCACTCAATTGATTGGGGGTGATGGAGTCACAGATATATACGTAGGCCAGACGATAGCAAGTGATACCTTTTTCAAACGCACAGTTTATGGTATGTCAAGTATGTACCAATAAAGCCATTTTAGAGAATCCCACCAAATATTACGGCAGGGGCCCCTGGCTGGCTCAGTTGGTGGGTCATATGACTTTTGATCTTGGGGTTGTGAGTTCAAGCCCTGTATTGGGCACAGAGCTTATTTTTAAAAAATATTTCAATATTCTCGCTGTTACTTCAATTACTATTATGGTTGCTGTTGATTACTAAGCTGGGACACCAAGTACGGTCAGGCTGGCTGTGAGCAACCCAGTTCTGGGAGTGCAGTCCAAATAGGCTTAGGAGTGAGCACCCCCTCCCCCACCTGGAGGCACATGATGGGTGCAGCTGCTTTAATCACGAGCTTCAGTAATCATTGCATTCATTTACCAGCCTCCTGTATTTCTTTTCATGGGTGTTGCCTTTAAAAAATCATCTGTGAGCTCTCTTTACGTATATTTTTTTTCTTTCTTTCTTTCTTTCTTTCTTTCTTTCTTTCTTTCTTTCTTTCTTTCCTTCTTTCTTTCTTTTTTTTTTTTTAGTGGGCTCTCTTTATATATTAAGGCTACTATATATGAGTTGCAAAGATGTTCTCAGCTTCACAATTTGGAGCTGAGTTTTGATGCTGGTGAGCCAGTGACATTTACTTCTGATCTGATAAATTATTTCTTGGCAAACGCTGCCCGGTGAATTCCTTTCTTGGCACCTAGGATCACTGCTTCAGCACTTGTTATTTTAGAAACAGGTTTGTCCAGCAACTTGTATTTGTCATCTTCCTTGTGATTTGTTTGATCGAGTGTACTGTCTCTGAAACCCAGGCGCTGCGAGCTTATGGGTCAGATGCATTAGGTTTTGATGGACATTCTGAGGGACTTATCAAAAAATCACCTCTTAATAAAATCACTGCTGAGAGTTCCTCTCCTTTTCTCTTCGTCTTCTCTTCCTTTTATTTCAGTTACAGTGGCTGCCATCGTTTTCTGAGGGCTCACCACACCCCCAACATGTCTGTCCCTGCCCCGGGGGTTCAAGGCTTGCACTTCTTTCACATCTAATTCTTGTAACCCTGTGAGGTAGGTACTGTTGGCTCCATTTTTTTCAGACAAGGAAACTAACTTTTTGAAGAAGCAAAAAAAAAAAAAAAAAAAAAAAAAAAAAAAAAAAAAAAATCTGATCCAGGATCACAGAGGGTGTAGGTGAGAAGACTGAATTTTGACTCATATTGGTCAGACTCCAAAACTCAGACTGCCTCCAACTCAGACTGCCTCCCACTTACCACTCTGGGTTTCAGTGAGTTGCTTATGACCTTGTCTGTGTCTTCAAAGACAAAGACAGAATGTGCTTCATCTTTTAGCCTCAGTAACAAACCTAAGATTTTGTGCACAATAAACCTTGAGATCTATTGGGTTGAAAGGGTGAAATAACGGTTGGTGAGGGGTGGGACGAGGGGGTGGGCTGAGGAGGTGCGTCTAAAAGTGTGTTCCCTTCAGGTCCACCCACAAACATATAATGGATCAAAAAGTAATAGGACAATAGGCTCATTTTGCCACACACTCCTTCAAGTCAGATTGTACATGATAATACCACTAGCAGAGTTTCTCATCTTTGGCACTAATGACCTTTGGGCTGATCATTCTCTGCTGTGGGGGCTGTCCTGTGCATTGTAAGAGGTTCAGCAGCATTCCTGGTCTCTACCCACTAGACAACCCTGTTGTGACAACCAGACATGTCTGTAGATATTGCCAAATGTCCCCTGGGAAGAAGAATCCTGCCTCCCACCCCCTTGGTAAAGAACCACTGGTCTGTGATTAATAAAAGCTTACCAATGACTTTCGGGCTCCAAAGAAATATCTTTAGATTACAAGGCCAGTAAAAACATACTGGGACATTCATCGTCTCTCTTTTTTCCCACTAGCAGAACCTCCTAGTGGAAGCTAAATGTTTGATGAGCACACTTAGAAGTCTGAGAAATGTTTACTTAAGCATATGCTTGATTAAAAGAAAACATTTTTATCATCCTTTCCTCATTGCAAATGATACTTACTGAACTCAGGATATTTGCCAATCTCCATGCTAAGCCCCTTGATGCAAGTTATCTCATTTAAATACTCACGGCTTTTTTTTGCAATAGGCCTAAACATCACCCTCATTTTATTGACGAGGACACAGAGATTCAGAAAGATTAAATAACTTCTCCAGAGTCATTCAGAAAAACTGGCACAGTTGAGACCTTCACCCCAATGTGTTTTTTGCTGGGGTTCGTTCACTGTGCTGATTTCCAAAATTAATACTCATTCACAGCAGGGCGTTAGAAAAATCTAAAAACAAAAAGAAGAAAATAAAATCATGGCTAATGTTCCATTTAGTAATTATCAGTGTTGGCGCTTTGTTATGACGCTTTGTTTGTCCATCTAGTCTTTGTTCTGTGCATTTAAAAATGTATTTACTCTAGAAAAGACGGCATGTGTTTTTCTCTTGACACTTGGGACAACTTTTCCATTATGATGTTCAATGTTGTTCACTAGTAATTGAAAGGACTATATCATCTTCTAGCGGGGAACTTTTAAAAAATATTTATTTATTTTAGAGAGAGAGACACGGGGAGAGGGGCAGAGAGAGAGGGAGAGAGAGAATCTCAAGCAGACCCTGTGCTGAGCGTGGAGCCTGTCTTGGGGCTCGATCTCATGACCCTGAGATCATGACTGGAGCCAAAACCAAGAGATAGATGCTTAACTGACTGAGTCACCCATGCACCCCTCTGATGGGGAACTTATAAACAATCTCCCGTTGTTAGACTTTCCCGTTGTGTTTTTTCCTCCCTCCTCCTTTGTCTTTCCCTCCCTCTCGTCTTTCCTTCCTTCTCTCCTTTCTCTTCCATGTTATTTACTCAGGATAAATGCCTAGCAGGTCAATGCTGGAGTAGTAGTTATCATACTTTTAAGGCCCATGAATCACGCTGTCAAAGTGCATTCCCACCAAGGGTTGTATTGATTTATATTTTACCTGCATTGTACTGATGGATATGTTTGTTTCTTCCAAGAAACTCAGGGTTTTTACCTTAACACACGCCTATCTTGCAGAGATAACAGAGGAAATCATATTTGGTTTTTATTTACATTTCTTTGACTACTAGAGAGTTGGAAATTGCTTTATAAAACATATGAGACAACGTATACACTTAAAAGAAAGCAGTAGGGCAGTAGCAGTGAGAGCCAGATTTCTGAAATGTGAGAATATTCAGACCCACTTCAAAGAAAAAAAAATCTTGTAGACTCAGAATGTTAACACCTATGTTTAATTATACAACATAAAAAAATAATTATACAACATAAATGCCCAGCAATGGAAGAGAACTTACAGTTCTTTTTTTTTAATTTATTTTTTATTGGTGTTCAATTTACTAACATACAGAATAACCCCCAGTGCCCATCACCAATTCACTCCCACCCCCCGCCCTCCTGAGAACTTACAGTTCTTAAAGAACCCTGAGATCAAAGCAAGTTTACGAATTAATACAAATAAAACTATGAAGATTGTTAAACCCAAATTAGCAGCAATAATTTAATATGGTGGATGGAAAAGTGCACGGAGGGAAGATCTTGCAATCTCTACGGGCAGTACTGATGCCTCGTCACCCCGCTTTCTGACTCTGTGGTGACTGGCTCAGCCCGCCCACCACTTTTCTCCCTCTGAACCAGAGAGAAACAAAGCCTTCCTGGGGCGCAAATGCATCTTGCACACGGTCAGCCTGCCTCTCTTTTCTTCCCATTCAACCCACAAATAAAGCCATATAACTCAGGTCCAGTAATTGTAAACCCAAGAGCAGGAGGGAGCAGGATGCTCGGTTAGAATATGGAAAGATTATTTTTAGATTATTTGCAAAAGCGAGCGGAGCATGTGAATTATTTTCTTATAGGCAACTCAAAAACCTCACGTTGTTAAACTTTGAAAGCATATAGGAGGGTTGGACACACCGGGGGTGAGTTAGAGCCACAATTCTTTTCTGTAAAATGGAGCAAACAGCAACTACGTCATGGGATTGGAGTGGATTGAGCAAGAATAATGCACATGGGCTGCTTAAAACATGCAAACTATTATTAAGACATGTTCTCAAGGCCTCAATTGGTTTCTAAGGGATTTTAAAATAACTTAGGCTATGTTATCTTTACAGAAAAAAATGTTGCATTCTAAAACAGGATGATGAGTTATAAATGAAAAAAAAAAAAGCCTCCAAGGCAAAGATCCCCGATCTGATCTGGGATCCCCACTTTGGCCTAGGGGCGGCTTGAGAGTTCTCCACTAGGATTTGTTTCATTTTCGTTGATCCCATTCAATCTGAGTGCAGAAACCTTCTTGGTCTCCCTCATCAAATAGTTGGATGCATTCTGAGTGATTCTCAAAGCAAGGGAATTACTGGCTCCTATGCAGCATAAATACCAGGAACCAGATTTACAACTTTCTGCCGACTCCTACGGAAGGCTCCCTGCGGATCTTTCCTCCTCTTCCTGCCGGCTGACTCCAGGACTCCAGGATGGCATCGGAGTCTCCGCTTACCAGCAGGCCTGGTCAAATAGAGCGGGCCTCACTCAAGGCGGATCCGCATAACCCCAGTTAGCTGCAATGAAATTGCACCCACATTTTGTTGAGGTGTCTCTTGAAAATGCAAATGAGTTATCCTTCTTTTTGTGGTAGCAGGATCTGGTGGGGAACATTGATGCTTCTGGGTGCCCCCAGCCTCCCCCCTCCCCATCAGAATGCTTCTCTAATGGTGTTAGACCTGGGTGGCTCAGTGGTGGAGTGTCTGCCTTTGGCTCAGGGCCTGATCCCGGGATCTGGGATCAAGTCCCACATCGGGCTCCCTGCATGGAGCCTACATCTCCTTCTGCCTGTGTCTCTGCCTCTGTCTCTGTGTCTCTCATGAATAAATAAATAAAATCTTTAAAAAAATTATAAAAAAAATAATGGTGTGACTGCTGGAGCTTCGTGCTTAAGGTGAAACTCTGCCAAGGTCTTCCAAACCTTTCTTTGAAAACCTTTGGGAAAAAAAAAAAAAAAAAAAGAGAAAAAAAAAGAAAACCTTTGGGAGCCTGGTTTTATTACTACTACTACTACTACTACTACTACTACTACTATTAATTGGGGTTCAATTTGCATACAATGAATTTCAAGGATCTTAAATACAGCTTTATGAGTTTCAACAAATGTCTACAACCTTGGAACATCCGCTATAACTGGTGTAGAACCTTCCATCGCTCCTGTACCCTCCTTCACGCCTTTTCCCAGCAATAACCTGCTCACCTCTGTGGTTTTGATTTCTATCCCCAGACCTCAGGTGTGCCAATTCTAGAACTTCATAGAAATGGGATTAGACAAAATGTGGCCTCTTTGGCATCTGGCTCCTTTCAATATATATATTTTTAAAGATTTTATTTATTTATTCATGAAAGACATAGGCAGAGGGAGAAGCAGGCTCCATGCAGGGAGCCCGATGTGAGACTCGATCCTGGGTCTCCAGGATCACTCCCTGGGCTGAAGGCAGGCACTAAACCGCTGAGCCATCCAGGGATCCCTCCTTTCAATATTATAATGTTTTTGAGATTCATTCTTTCTGTGGTGTGTACCTGAGTTCATTTTTAAATTTTCCCTGGGCCACGGATGTACAGCACTCTGTTTATCCATTCAGTGGTGAAAGGCATTTATAATTTCTGTTCCAGTTTTTGGCAACTGCGAATAAAGCTGCGGTGGATGTATCCATGTGACTCTTTCTGGACGGTGTGTATATTAATTTTCCTTGGGGAAATACCTAGAATGAATTGCTGGGTCATAGGGCAGGTGTGAGTTCAATGTATGTATAAGGAACTGCCACCTGTTCTCCAAAGTGGGAACTGACTTGGTTTTGAGATTCCTGATCAAACTGTGTACCTCATTATCTGTTCTTTCTTTCTTTTTTTTAAATTTACTTTTTTAAGAATTTTATTTATTTACTCATGAGAGACAGAGAGAGAGAGAGAGAGAAAGTGAGGCAGAGACACAGGCAGAGGGAGAAGCAGGCTCCATGCAGGGAGCCTGACGTGGGACTCAATCCTGGGTCTCCAGGATCATACCCTGGACTGAAGGCAGGCGCTAAACTGCTGAGGCACCTGGGCTGCCCTTATCTGTTCTTTAATAACACATAACTTGCTTTTTTTTTTTTTTTCCTCCCCATTTGTCTGGACAGATTAATTGCAAAAAAAAAAAAAAAAAAAAAAAAAGCTGTATCTTTTTACCCTTCCCTATATCCATATCCTTTGCAATATCATTTTGGTAATGCCTTTCTTCAAGAGGTGGAGTCTAGCTCCTACCCCTTGAATATCAGTCGGATTCATGCCTTACTTGAACCAATAAAATGCAGTGGGAATAAACAGTCTATGCCTTAGGAGGCCTCATCTATCCTGTGCATATTTTGGAAGCCTGCTTCCGCCATATGCACGAGGCTGGCACAACCAACTGGAGGATGAGGGGACCGCATGCAGCAGGGCTCAGCCGTCCCAGCTGAAGTCATCGTGGACCCCCTACTATACAGCCAGAAACATCCTAGCCGGTGAGAAAGCCCATTCTTCACTGATCCACCTACTCAACCCTCAGCTGACTACAGAACCATGAGTGAGTCCAACTTTAAAGAGAAGAACCCCTTGGCTAAGCCCATAGATCTATAAACAATACTAAAGATTTATTGTTTTGAGTCATTGAGTTTCAGGGAGACATATCGCACAGACATACCTAACACGACAGTGCCTAGCTGATAGTAAATACTCAATAAATTCTTGCTCTTTTTGCCTCAGCACATTTTCTTGTAGCAGAATCATCTATGATTTTGGACATTCCCAGGATTTGTCCTTCTAAGTGGGAATATGAGTGCATTTTTTCCCCCACCAGGCAGTTCATAGTCACATGACAGAGTTAAGCTATTGATTTTCTTTTTTTTTTTTTTTTTTTAGCTATTCATTTTCATTGACGGAGAAAAACGTAGTGGTAAATGCAGAATTATAAATTCTCAAGTACTTTTGCAGTGGATTTGTATTTTCGGAAATTACAATAGCATTGTCAATGCATTTAAAAGCAGGCGGTATACAAAATATGAGATGCATTTATTTAGTTGACAGATACTATTTTGCATGCATACCAAATCATGGGATCTTTGTAATAATCTCCTCTCTTTTCAAAGGCACCAACTTCTACCATCGCCGGGGACTATGGCTCAAAGTTTGGAAACCATTGATCAAGGTCAACAGTGGCTTATAAGGCAAGGTCCTGCATGGACTAGCCAGCCTTTCCTCCAGCTTGCTTGATTTTCGCTCTTATGCCTCTAAATTCATCTACTACCACTCTCTTACTCATCTTGCTCCATCATGCTAGCCTTCTGGCTGTTTCTTAACCATGCGACAGTAGTTCTTTGCTCTTTTGCTGTTGCCTGTGCCTGGAAAGCTCGTTTCTTGGGTCTTTATGTAGCCACCTCATCTTTCCATTCAGATTGATGCTGGAATATTACTTCCTTCAACAGGCCATCTTCGGCCTTCCTTCTTCTCCACCACACTCTTTATTTCCTCTGGTTGTGTTCTCTTCATGCACTTTTCCAGTATTATAACATTATCTTTTTTTTTTTTGTAAGCTCTATGCCCCATCACCCAATGCAGAGCTTGAATTCATGACCCTGAGATTAAGAGTTGCATACTGCACTGACTTAGCCAGCTAGGTGCCCCTTGGTGGCTCATTTCTTGGTCTTTGTCTTAACTGTTTTACCTACTACGCTGTCAGGCTCATTAGAAAAGGCAAGCTCTGAGCAATGCCCAACACAGTGGCATTTAGTGTATTTTATTTTAGCGAATGAATCTTATTCTACAGATGAGGGTCCTAATGTCCAGAGAGAAAGAACACAGCCAAAGTCACAGAGTCTGTTAGGGATTAACGTCTAGGTTTCTAAATTACTGGGTAGTGCTTGTTCTTGCCCTCACCCTGTCTCATCCAACCTGAATTGGTAAGGTTTCAGTTTGCATGCAAGAACACCAATTTTCATTAAATGTGGTAGAAAATTATTTTTCTTTCATAAAGAAGCTTAAAGGTAAGCAGTTGTTCTAGGTATCATTGGGTAAAAACGTTATCAAATTTAGTGACTTAAAAGAATAACTTATTTCCGTCATAATTCTGAGGGTGGACTGGGCTCAACTGGGCGGTTCTGCTCCATGTCATGCCAGCTGGGCTTCAGCCACTGAACATGACACTGGGAGGAGATGTACAACAACATCGTTACATAGTATTTCCACCACACATGTGAGTCCTCTCAAGGCCAATAGCACAATATAGGAAAATCATTAGGAAGGGATGAGTTTTGAGTATTTATTTCCCTTAAGTTATATATATATATATATATATATATATATATATATATATATATAAAATTATATATATATAAAATTATATATATAATATATGAAATTGTGATAAATATACATAAAAATTATTATTGTAGCCATTTAAAAATATTCAATTCAGTAGCATTAAGTACATTTACAATATTACGTAGCCATTGCCGCTATTTCCAGAATTTCTTCATCATGCCAAAAAAGAAATTCTGTGCCCATCAGACAGTAGCACCCATTCCCCCTGCCCCCCAGTCCCTCGGAACCTTGATTCTTTCTGTTTCTATGAATTTGCCTATTCTAGGTACTTCATAAAAATTGCATCCCACAATATTTGATCTTTTGTTTTGGCTTATTTCACCTAGCATACCTTTTGTGTTTCATATCATTTATTTAACTGTAAGTTTGTGGAATTTCATTCTTTCAAGGCTGTGTTTAACAACCAACTTGAGAAATTCCCCAAAATTTAACAGTCACCTCTCATGAAACTGGTGGCAGGGGAGTGGCCACAAGTAGATGGCATTTCCTGTGCTCAGAAGGCCTTGTAGCTGTATGTGATGTTTTCATTTCTTCCAAAAGGTACCGACTAGCCCATGTCCTGTGCCGGGCACTATTCAGGGCAAGGGGGTTGGGGGCATGGGGTTGGTGATTAAAATCAAATACCCGATTCCTTTACAAATGAATGCAGAAATCAAGCAATAAACAACTGAGTGTGTTAATATATAATATAATGTCAAGTAGTGATAAATGCCATGTGGGAAAATTACGGCAGAGGAATAGACCTTGGTAGGAGGGAGAGGCTCTTTCAGGTAGTGTGATAAGCGAAGGTCTTTTGAGGAGATGCCATTGGTGTAGACGCTGGGCGTGATGAGGATGCCTGGGGAAGAGCATCCTAGGCAGAGGGAACAGCAAGTGCAAAGGCCAGAAGAGGAGGAGGACGCGGGGCACGCAAGGCACAGCGCGAAGGCCACTGGCCACAGCAAAGGGCACAGAGCGGGGCAGGAGGCAGAGAGGATTGAGCTGGAGCAAACCCAGACTGGGTAGGACATCATAGGCTATGACAAGGACTTTGGGTTTTATTTTGAGTGGGATGGAAGTCAATGGAGGGGTGATTACATGTTACTTCCCTTAATCCTTATAGTAAAATATTATCTGACTTAGTCCTTATGATAATACTGTGGCAGTACACATCCCCACTGGGACATGAGGACAGTAAGGATCGGAGTGAAAAAACAGCTCTCCCAGGGCCACACAAATGGTACATGGAAGAATCAGGATTCGATTGCAGACCAACTGCAGTGATCTGCCCTGAACTCGCCCTGATTCCACACCAAAAACCTTGCATCTAAGAAAACCTCTCATTCCTAGGCAAATGGGACACTTGTTCATTTGAACTCCAGAAATTTATTTTATTCTATTTTATTTTATTTTATTTTATTTTATTTTATTTTATTTTATTTTATTTTATTTTATTTTATTATTATTTTATTTTACCTCCAAAGACAGTGTAGTAATGAGTCCAGAGCCCTGGAAGAAAAAGACCAGACTTCCATGGGCTCTAAACTTTCTTTCTCGATTTTGCCCAGGACAAAGCAGGTGTCCTCTTACCTGCCCCCTCTAAAGAATCGCATTGGGGTCTCAGGAGCTAAGAGAGAAGAGCGGTCTGCAAATTACCTCTAGTGACCATCCATCAGATCATCCGAAAGGGGATGCTTTTCTGAGTGGAGAGGAAGCTACTAGTCATCCCGTGGGGGCTTGGAGCACTAAGCAGGGAAGTCCTGAGCCCCCTGCGCTGGAGCATACCCCCCTGTGTCTGGTTGCAGAATCTGGAGGGTGGCTGTCGTCAGCAAGGCTCCAGCACCAGTGTGTGTTTCTCTTGGGCTGTTGAGCTCCACGAACTCCAATCAAAGCACTTTTCTGCTCAGAAAGTCAAAGTCCTCTTAGAGGAATCCAGTCGAGATAAATGGCTCCTCTGTTCTGTGTCCATGTTATGGTTTTCAAGCCTCAGTAGTCACTGGAATAGGATCTCCTCCAGTCACCAATGAACCACTTTGATTCTGTTAAAAGCTCTGGGGCTTCCTGGGCCAAAAAGTCTCGGCACAGTACTATGGAAATAGTAGCTGTTGTTTTCTGAGTGTCAGTTACATGCCACGCATGGCTCTACATTATTTAAGCATCCAAACTTATTCCTTGGAAATGAATAAGTCACAGAAACAAAAGGCACAACATAGGGAATATAGTCCATGGGATTGTGATTGTGATGGTGTTACATGGTGCCCCATGGCAGCTACCCCGGTGGTGAGCGCAGAGTAACATGGAGAGCAGTTGAATCACTCTGCTGGACACCTGAAACTAATGTAACATCATTGTGTGTCAACTATATTTAATTTTAAAGAAAGTTCCTTGGAGGTGGGGTCATTAGCCCCATTTCACAGATGAGGACACTCCGGCTCTGAGGAGTTAGGGAACTTGTCTATGGTCACACAGCCTGTGAGAGGCAGATACAGAAATCGGAATCTGGGGAATGTCTGACACCAAATCCTGGCTCTTCATCTGCACAGACTCTTTCTGGTGTGGAGATCTTTGATCTGTTTCTCCTCGAGCCCTTGAGCTGATTGGTCTCTCCACAGGAGTCCTTAAGCTGGGGTCTGTGGACCCTCCCAGCCATTCTTGGATAGAATTCAGGATAAACAGATATGCACACACATAGGCGCTAACCTGAACGGTGTCGTTTTTCTCATTTGGAATGTAGGCAAAGCACGGTAGTGTTAGCAGTGCTCGAAATTTTGCCACCAATGGAAGCCAGATAATTTCGTATCACATCAGTGTTACAGATAATTCGGAATCTCATTTATAGTTATTGCTATTTCTAAATTACAGTCATTAGGCTTCCTACTGGATCTTGTCATTTTGTGTGTTAATAAAAAAGCACATATATTACCATGTTTGCATTTGTTAAATTTTTTTTTTGATAACTACATTTTAATATAATTGGTTTTCTTTGCAAGCCTATACATTCTTTATACATTTAAAAACAATCCTGAGAAGGGGGTCACAGGCATCCCCAGACTCCCGACAGGGTTTGTGGTGCATAAAAAGATTAAGCTCTTGCAAAGAGCTGAGAAGCAGGCCATTTGTTTAACAAATGATTCACTCTTTGAACACAAAATTTTACATAATTTCTCTACACTGTCAACAAAACTTGTATGTATAAAAGATCGAGAAGGCCTTCATGGAAATATCTCATTCACTCATTCATTCATTCCTTAAGCAATATTTGGGCACCTACTGTGTACCAGGCCCTGCAAGTGGTATGGGAAACAGGGTAGACCAGAACTCTGTTTTTATGGAGCTGACGTTGTAATGGGTCATGAACCACAGAATGATAATCATGTGTATAATTAGCTCACACAAGTGTGATGGGGCCTGTGGGGAGAATGCATGGAGAATTCCCTGACCAAATACTGCCTGGCTGAGATCCGAAGGAAGGCTGGGTAGGCGCTAAGTAGGCAATGGAGAGGTAGAGAATCCAGGCTCAGCCTCGTGAGGACCGACTGCCCAATTTTCAGGAACTTTGTCAGCCCGTTGTTAAACACAGCCATTATTAAAAATCAAGTTATACAAGCTTACAATTAAATTGTATAAAAAACAAAGGAAGTGAATACCTCTGGCCGTGCTCTGGAAGTTGGAACAGAGGGGGCCTGCTGTGTTCTTACGCCACGCAAGGATAGCAGTACCTGTGTGGTGTTTCTAACCAACTGTTGCTTGAATACTAGAAGCACGACTCCTTCACCCATTGGAAACCCTATCGGTAGTAGCAGCCCTTTCTAGCAAACCCTCTGGCTTAGAATCCTGCAGCAACACTAGAAATGCTTAAGCACCCACCCCTGGCAGGTGAGATCCTGATTAGGGTCCTTCAAATACTAACTCATCCTGGGTGCAAATTCAAGGCAACCTACATACACCCCTTCCTACTCCACCCTGTTTATGATCAAATGCTTTTAGAGCACACAACCCTGGAGATAAGATCACAATGTCTGACCGTGGCCATGTGATCCCTGATTCTGTTCAACTTCACTGTTTCTTCTGGCCAGTACTAGATGAATCCGCTAGTGGCTTGTATCTCAGGGCCACCTCAGCCGAATGGTCCTTACCACTAACCCTAGCATCACACTAGGTGAGGTGAGACGTTCCCATCACCAGAGGTAGGAAGGAACCAGGACCTGGCGAGGAAACCCGGGCCCATTCCTGAGCTTACCCCCCTGCTGAAATAACCCTGACCCAAGCTGCCTGCTGCATTAAATCTTCTCTCTCCCCCACTTCCCTTGCTCAATCGGAACTCACGCAATGTCGCCTGAGCACATTTTGCCATGTGACTCGAGTGCCTACCATCTTCCTTTTTGTGCTTTTATTTGCAAATGGACGGCCACTTAGCCCAGCACTCCTGGAAGGTACGGCCTTGGAAGTCACCTGCCTGTGGCCTCCTTGTGGGGCCGTGGATGAACCCTCTCTGCCCTGAAGCCGTGCTCAGTATCTGACAAGTCCCAGCTGCCATGAAGCCAGCCAGGGTCATCGTCCCCTCCACTGTGGCATGACTCCTGGAGGTCAACACATAGATGTCCAAGGTGGGCGGTGTCCACAGATGGTGAAAAAAATTTTTTTAAGTGAGGCAAGTAGACTGGGTATGAACTCCCAGGTCCCAGGGTGCCTCTCAGGCTGGCCTGTTGGTTGCCAAGTGGGACTGGGGCCCAGTGTAGCTGAAGCTCCTGATTTTTTAAGAGAACTGGAAATCTAGATTTGGCACAAGGAGGCACCTGGGAAATGTTTGCTGAATGACTCAACGAATGAATGGATCCATCAGGATATTAAAATTCTTTCCCACCTATACCTGCCATCTCAGTCTATTGGCTTTCCTTTGGGCACGTTAATGAAGCTAGGTACTTGCCAAGGGACTAAGATGCTGGGTACTTATTTGTACAACAGCTCAGCAACATGGCATGGGGCGTCCCCTGGTGCGGGTCATTGTAATTCTCACTTAGGTCATGCAAGTGCGCCAAGACATAGGTTCCTATTAGTGGCTCCATTTTTTAAAGGAAGAAACATCTGTGAAGCTTCAAGAAAGCACGTCACCTGTCTAATGCCCTACATATGGTTGGCAAGCGTCCCTTCTCTCTCAGGGCAGAAGCCAAGGTCTGTGTGAGGACCCTACAGGTGCCCCTTCCCTTCCCTCTTGCCCTTCTCACCAAAGCTCCTCTCACTCACCCTAGGGCAGTGTCACTGGCATCATCAGATATCACACACATGTACAGGCCTCAGGGCCTTTGCATCAACTCTGAATGGAACGCTCTCCTCTAAGAGCTTCATACGGCTTCACCCTGAGATAGCTCCTGGCCCTCCAGCCCCCTTCAAACTGCAACTTCCCATCATTTCCTATTTCTCTCTCCTGCTTGTTTTACTTCTCTCCACAGTTTTTTTTTTTTTTTATCATCTTCTAAGATGCTACATAATTTGATTTTTCATTTTCTGCCCTTATCCCTGTAAGATTAAACACTATGGGGGCAAAGATTTTTTTCATCTCTTTCCCCCTTTGCATGTCTCTAGCACTAGAACCGGGCCTCCTTGGAGGATGCCTCAGGAAATGTTTGTTGGATGAGTGCACGCTGGGGTTTGAGCACTTGTTAGGTGTTGATTGAAGATTTAAAAATCTGTTTCCAGAACCAACCTCCCTTGATGACTGTAGTAGGGGCAGCGTGGCCCGCGTGGCTTACAAGCTCCAGACAGACGTGCAGGTTCTAGCCCCACCTGAATCCCCTAGAAGGCTGTGAGCACTCCTCACGAGTTCACGTTCTAATGACAGAGAAGCTCCTGAAGTCAAGACTGTAACCTCTGACTTGAGCTTGAATCTCAACTCTTCATGGCCAAGAAGCTATAGACCAAAAACTGCTTTACAGAATTTTGAGCAAAAAGGGGGAAATCAGAAACGTAGCCAATTGGCACCTAATGGTCCAGTGTTGACTTAACATTCGGCTCCTGTGGCTCCTTCATTAGAAGCACAGCAGTGGGGTGCCGCTCCTAGAGCCTGAGTTCCAATCCTGACTGTGCCATTGGCTTTGGGGAGTTTGTGCCATTGGAGGAGTTAATTAATTTCTGTGAGCCTCAGTCTGCCCCTCTGACAAATGGGGATAATATCACACTTTAACCAATCCAAGAAGCCCCTGAAATGCCGCATGATTTTAGGAACCACTAAGTAAGGAAGAAAAAGTTCTGACCAATCATAAATAGCCCATTGATTCTAAGAGTTATATGGGCTTTAGAAATGGTATAAGTAGAGTGGCCAGGTAAAAAAAAAAAAAAACTGAGACATCCTTTTTTTTTTTTAAAGATTTTATTTATTTATTCATGAGAGACACAGAGAGAGAGGCAGAGACCCAGGCAGAGGGCGAAGCAGGCTCTCCCCAAGTCTTGCTGCGGATCTTCTCTTCCTGAAAGAACCCAATAATATTTATTCATTGAATAGAGACCCCCCCTTTTTATTCAATGTGTAGAGAAACCCCCCCTTTAGAAAATTAAATGAATGGAGAGCTCCCACTTTCTTTTTTACTCCTTTTCTGTACTGATTCACCCATGACTGCAAGCCTTTGAATGCACAAGGGGGGCCAGTTTGCTCCAAATCTTCTCTGAAGTCTGGAAAGAGAATACTTTTAGATAAGCCCCTGCAATGAGTGCCTCTCCCCAGCCGGAGCCTCCACCCATCCAGAAGCCTTCTAGCATCTACCTTTGAGAGCTCAGGTGTCGGCTGCCAATTACGTTTCCATCCTACTTGTGAAACTACTGCTTAATTAGCCTAATTGCAGGATTGCAAGCAGTGGCAGCAGGCTACCCGGGGAAGGGGTATTAACCCTGTCCTTCCCGGCACATCCCAGGCTCCCAGGGCCCCATGTGGCCTGCCGCATTGTTCCCTTGCAGTGGCCAAAACAAACTAGTTTGTTCGGAGTCTGCCCTTCACAAAACAACGACAACAACAACTACAATAATGTAATAATAATAATGGCAATAGGTACTCAGGACCCAAAGTGTTAAATAGGACAAAGTGTAAAGCGAGACCTAACAATTGTCTGAACACTTACCACCTGCATCCCAGCTTCCCTCCCTAGAAGTCACAATTGTTCACAGTTTCTCCTAAACACAGAAGTGTTCTACAAACAATTGATATAAATAGAAAGTCTGTAAGCATGCGTGCATATTGGGGACATATTTACATTTTTGAATGTATAGCACCCAACTGGAAGATAGTCTTCATTTTGTTGATACTTAGGTTTTCTGAATAATAATGAATGATGGGAGTTGAATGTGAGATGCAGTTATTTTAAGCACGTTGCATGTTTTATGTAGATATATTCATCCATAAATGTCTGTTCAATTTATTTTGCTCAAATGGAATTACACAGTGTATACACACAGGTGACCTGCCGTGGTTGCTGAACACACCTCCTGGCTGTCCGCACTTTCTACATATTAGAGCCGACTCATTCCTTTTTATAAGGTTGCGTCATATTGGGTTAGGAGGTACATGTCATAATTTATTTAATGAAGCATTTAGGTTACTTCCAGATTTGTGCCATAGAGCAAACAATATGCAAAGAAGCAAAAGGAACATGAAAACTTGGCTTGGATTTGTGAGGAGGCAGCTTCTAGGTAGGGGCCCATTCTGGCTTTCACCAATCAGATGGCAGCTGGCAGTCACCTGGGGAGTGGGAGCAATGTCCTAGAGGTCCCTAATGAAGTCCAAGTTAACCCTTTAGGAGCTGGATCCTGGGACACTCCAGAAGGTTCTGGGAAGAGGCCAAGGCAACCTGGGTGGTGGTTAAGGAGTGTCCAGTTTGGGGAAGCAGCTGTTGGCCAACTGGTGCGGAAATCTTCCTACATCTTAACCACCATTATGATCTTTCTGGTCATCCCTGTAGAATGTTGGTCCTATTTGAGTATGTATACAGATTTCTTTTTTTTTAATTTTTAAAAATTTATTTTAATTTATTTTTTATATCCATGGATTTCTGATTTATTTATTTCTTTTTAAATTAATTTTATTTATTTTTTTATATCCACAGATCTCTAATCCTGGATTTCCTGGGTCAAATGGTATAAACTCTTTTCATTTCCACTGGTCTATTATCAAATTTTTCCTTGGAGCCTTTTCTTTGGCGGGGAATAATAATGATAATAATAATAATAAATGACATTTATGAGAGCTAAGTGTCAGCTAGGTGCTTTCTAAATCTCACACAATGTGCAATCCTCCCCAACATGCTACAGGGCAAGTACTTTTAGGGGAAACTGAGACTCCAAGGTGGGGCTGGGATCCAAAACTGTTCCCACTGTGCCCAGCAGCTGCTACCCTATAGACTTTCTAAATCCCAATGGGGCGTGAAAGGATGAAAGCGAGTTCACAGTTCCCCCGTGCATGCACGCACTCTGCGGTAGATGGAGGTGAGAAGGTGGGATGAGCCCAGGACGGCAAAAAGACAAAAAAATGAGATAAAATGTCAGTCACTTTCAACGGAATTTGTGCAATAATGAAGGACACTTCTAACAACTGGTGATGTGGACTTGAGCCTTCCTGAGCCTCAGGTTCTCAGCCAGTATATGGGAACAATAATTCAACCCAGCAGAACTATTGAACAGAGTGAAGGTGGCACATAGGAAATGCCTGTGGCCCAGCAGACCGACTCGCGGGTGTTCTTAGGTCTGCGTGCAATTCCAAGAGCCCCTTTACACTTCCGAGAACATGATGTCATAAAACCATAAGCGTGTAGGCAGACTGTCCTACAAGGGCCTATCATTCCTCCCAACAATGCCCTATTCCAGATCCCAATCATGCTAAAAAGCCTCCAAACATTTTTTGCCAATTCTATAAAAAAATTCTTGTTTAAAAAAGGAAAATGTGATTACATTTTAAAAAGACAAAAATAAACATTGATGGAATGCAGCCTACAGTTAACATTTGGCACTCATGTTGACAGACATTTATATCTATATACTTGAGAAAGACCCCGAATATTCTATGACAATGCACACACCGGCTAACTGGTACCGCCTGCCCCTAGTCCGTTCTTCACACTGTGCCTTGGATTAAAGCCTCTTGGTGCCTCTCGTTGCCCCCCTTCCCTCTGCTCCTTCCCCGAAAGACTAGGTCCCCACGTCCTGCCTGGTCATCTATCCCAAGACTAGGTCCCCACGTCCTGCCTGGTCATCTATCCCCACCTCGATCTGTGAACCTCACAAAAGCAGCCAGCCACGTTTTGTGAATCAAAGTATATCCTTCACAGCTAAAGGTAGGTGCTTGACACAGATAAGCTCCACTTGCACTTGCTGAAGTCAGGGGCAGACCCGTGTGGCTTTCCCTGAAGGCAGCACCCAAAGGTAGCATATGTGCAGCCTCCGCCTTCCATGAGAAGGTTGGGGTGGGCGAGTAAGGGACTGAACTGGGCTTATGTTCCTTTCCTGGAGTGTCTTAGACCACATGCTTTGTAGACTTTCCCCCAGGAGTTGTGCAAATGTCCAACATTATTATTACACTCAGCACCATGAGTGCTGGCCCTACCCCTGGAGTTCTTGCCAAAAAAGATCTAGGGCAACAGGAATAACATTACTGATTAATATTGCGCCTGCCTCCACCATATGGTGCCCAGATCCTAGAAGGCTTTACCCCAGTTGCTGGCACACAGAAACCAAAGTTTCAATTATGTTGTTCTGCATCCAGATTTTTTTCTGATGTTCTCACCAGCGCTTCATTTTGTAAGGTGTGCCAACAGGTATCTTGCTGTCAGATATTTGATGTGCTGTGGGACATTCAAACTGGTGCCATGGGTCTCACAGGCAGACATCAAGAAAGCCTTGGGGAAGTGGAGGAGGGCTCATGCAGTGTGTGTGAAAGTGTGGGGGCGAGAATGAGCAAAGGCATCTGAACGGATGTGTGCTCATCCACGAAAGAGGGGACGGAGATCCAAGGACTTTCCTGGCTTCGGAGGATCCTCAGCATCTTCCGTGGGTGTCAATGGTGTTTCCATCTTCGTATGTGTGAATGAGCAAATGTGCTGGGGAGTAAATCCTACTCCAGAGGGACCGGAGTGGGGTAAAGAAGCAGCAGATGTGAGAACTCAGCTCTAGAAAGAAAATCCATACTGTGCTCACCACCCAGCAATAATTGTGGACAACGTGGCAATGCATTGTGTTTAGAATTATTCTGTGTGTGTGTGTGTGTGTGTGTGTGTGTGTGGCATCATGTTGTACACACGATTTGCCCCATATTCTAGCCAAATACATTCTGAACATCTTCTTGTGTTGTAAAATATACTTCTGCTATCCCCATTCTTAGGGCTCGCTCGTGTTCTATTTTATGGTGGGACTATAATGCATTATCCCTCCAACGTGAAATATTTAGGTTGTTTTCCATTTGTCACCAGTGTGGCTTTTAAAAACACCTTCTTGCTGGGGTGCCTGGCTGGCTCAGTCGGTGGAGCATGTGACTCTTGATCTCTGGGTTGTGAGTTTGAGCCTCACTTTGGGTGTAGAGTATTTAAAATAGATAAAGAAAACAGGGCAGCCCGGGTGGCTCAGCGGTTTAGCACCGCCTTCAGCCCGGGGCCTGATCCTGGAGACCCTACATGGAGCCTGCTTCTCCCTCTGCCTGTGTCTCTGCCTCTCTCTCTCTCTGTGTCTCTCATGGATAAATAAATAAAATCTTAAAAATAAAATAAAGAAAACAGAAAAAAGATAAAGTCATTAAAAAAAGTAGATTATTAAGACAACTATGTGCACCTCATTTAATTTTTTTATTATGCATAAATACATTTGGAAATGTGTATATATAAGTGTACAGCTCCATGGATTTTCATGCACTGAACAAGCCTGAGTTACCAACTACCAGATATAGACCTAAAAAGTCAAGCAACCCAGAAAGTCAGGTGTTTTCTGTTTCATTTTGTTTTTTTCTTAGATTTTACTTATTTATTCATGAGAGACACAAAGGGAGAGAGAGGCAGAGACACAGGGAGAGTGGGACTCGATCCTGGGACTCCAGGATCACCCTGGGCCAAAGGCAGGTACTAAACCACTGAGCCACCCAGGGATCCCCCTATTTGGTTTTGTTTTGTGGACATTGTAGGTGCATTTCCTTTTCCTTCCTTTCTTTTTCAAATTCTGCCTTTGCAAATGGAATCTTGCCTTCAGCTTTGGGAGAACAAGCTCTCCTACTTGTCAGTTACTGGTAAAAGTTGCGGGCACCTGGGGGGCTCAGTGGTTGAGCACCTGCCAATCGGGGTCCGGGATCAAGTCCCACATCGGGCTCCCTGCATGGAGCCTGCTTCTCCCTCTCCCTGTGTCTCTGTCTCTCTCTCTCTATGTCTGTCATCAATAAATAAATAAGATCTTAAAAAAAAAGTTGCTGTGAGCCGATAAGGAGGGCTGCTGAGGCAAATGGAAGAAGACAAAGATCTAACAAAAATTAGGCCATTTAGAGCAGCTGATGAGATGCAGTTGGAGGCTCGGGACATCCCCAAGAAGGTCATCCGTCTAATCTCTTAGTAGGGACTTCCACGAGAAAATTTCCACCTGGCCTTATCTTGCCCTGTGTGTAGTCATCAATCGAACATTCATTTCATCTTCCTTCTTCATTCCTTCCATCTACCAATATTTTATTTTGATTGATTTCTTACTACATTTCAGAGACTATTATGAGTGCTGGGAATATATTATATATAATATATGCTAATATATCCCCTGATTATATATTATATATATTATAAATATATATATATTCCTGATTATATGTTATATGTAACATATATATCAAAATTGGTAAAGCCCCTGCCCTCAGGGACAAACAAATGAATAAGAAAAACATACTGCATGTTAGGTGGGTGGTGTTACCTGAAGTGTTGAAGGGGACAGGGGCTGCCAGCGGGCATGGGTGAGAGGCCCCGATTTCCTACAGGCTGTCAGAGAAGTTTCCATAGAGGGAGACCTTTAGCGTGTAACCACCTGTGAAGAGCATCCCAGGGGCATATTTGAAAAATGGGAATAAGACTCGGTGGTTGGAGCCAGAGGGTCCAGAGAAGCCAGAAGGGGAGTCTAGGGATGGGGTTTAACGGGTGGCAGATGTGTGTGTGTGGAGGGGGGCAGAGGGGGCAGGTGGAGAGGCAGGCCCTGGAGGGCCTTCTAGGTTGTTGCAGGGATTTTGCATCTACTCTGAGGGAAATGGTGAGCCAGGGGAGGGCTGGGAGCCCAAGATTTACACGACCTGCTGTGGATCACAGAACCACTCTGAGTGCTATTGAGGTATTTATGGGAGGGAAGCACAGAATCAGGAAAACCAGTCTGGAGGCCAGAATAACCATCCAGGTGAGAGAAGATGCTTTTTTTCAGTTCCTTATTGTTTAAAACACCATTCCCAAACTTGTGGCTTCAAACATCAATAGTTTCTTATTTCTCGTGGTTCTGGGGGCCTCCTGGGCAGTTCTCCTGCTTCACAAGCATCGGCTGGCTCATATTTTCCTCTGTTTTTGCATGCTTAGTAATTTTTTTTTATTGTTTGCCAGACGTGCATTTTACTCCACTGCAGGATGTTTTTATGTTTCTGTGAATATTCTTGAGCTTTGTTCTTAATATTCGCAAGCTTTGTTCAGTGCTGCTAAGGATGAGAAGCCCTTCTCCACTGGCATCCTGCTAAAGTCACATGGCCCCACGGGGGCCGTGAGTTCAGTTACGCAGAAACAGTTTGATCTTCTCAGGTCTTGCTTTGAAGGTTTGTTAGACGGGACCAGAGCTGCACTTAGCACCTGGGAGTCATTACCCCCCACCACTGAGGCAAGCCCCCTCGGTGGGCCCTTCACAGGGCTGGGCGGGCTTGAGGTTATCCAGTCTGGCTGTGTGAGCTCTGATGCTGTGGGCTGTAGCCCAGCGGTGGTTCTTTCTGCAGCCTCAGGAAGTTTCTTCTGGTGTGGGCACGAGATGAACACTCCGCTGAAGACCTCAGGTGGGCCGTCTGGGGATCCCTGGAGTCCTCTCCGGGCATTCTCTCCCCTACCCTGGTGGCTGGACTCTAGCGGCTCCAGGCTCCAGGCCTCTCAGTCTCATCTCTTCAACTCAAGAGAGTTGGTCCTGCTCTGGCTGGGTTTCCCCAGTCCACGCAGGCTGCGTGGGACACACGTCTCTTTACCATCCCAGGGGAGGTTCCAAGAGATGCTGTCCGGAAGAGGCTCCTTATAACTCACACCTCTAATGTTCCAGATGAGTCAAAGCCTCAGAGAGGTCTCTGGGGAATGTGATGTTGTCTGCTGCGCGATTCCCTGGACACTTGGGATCTGACATTGGGATTAAACGGGCATCTGGAACTCCTGATTTCGAGTACTAGGTCTTCGATTTTGTCGATGAGCTTTGTCTCTTCCTTGTCCGGCTAATGGAAAACAGTAGATTGGTGATCCTGGTAATCTCTTATTTTAAAAATACATGGAAGAGATTTTACTTTTGGCTAAGGGGCCGCAGTGCTGTTCATTACTATTAGGAGCTGAAGTAGTGGATTGGGCGAATGATATGCTTTTAGGAATATTAGAATGTGTTTCAGGTATTTTTGCAATGATAGCTCTCTTGCTCACCCGTTTCTGTATTAGCCAAGACCCTTGCTTGGAAACTGGAAGTCCAATTCACACTAGCTTAAGCAAAACTCTTTAAACAAATCCCCCTCCAAAAATGGAATAATTGATGGACTTAGCTCAAAAGCTTCAGAGGTAGGACTTATTTCAAGTAAAGTCTTCAGATTCCTCTTCTCCCACCCCCATCTTAATTCTGCTGTGTCTCCCTGTCTTTATTATCAGCCTGGCAAGACCAAGTTTTTGTTGGCCTTAAGGTTTGAATTTTGTAAAGGAATAGAGAACACTTTTTCTGATATCTTTGCCCACCCTTGGTGCTGGGTCAAGAGGTCAGGCCCGTAGGGCGTGTGACTCGAGCAAGACTCCCATGGAGCAAAGCTTCTCATCCTTGGCAGCGCTGATATTCCGGGCTTTGCAAGTGTCTGTTGTGGGGGCCATCCTGTGCACGGTAGAGGTTTAGCAGTATCTCTAGCCTCCATCCACTAGGTGAGGGTACTACCTCCCCCCTCCACCCATTGTGATGACCCAAAATGTCTCCAGAGGTTACCAAATGTCCTCCAGAGGGCAAAATCAGCCCTGCCAAAAAACCACTGCTATGGCAAGAGCGTGGTTTTCTATAGAAGAGATGGTGGCCATGCAGACTGGCCTACCACCCATCCCAGTGTGTTTTCTGCGAGCAGCAGGAGGAGGTCCTACAGTGGGGACCTGACTCTTCCGTGGACCCCCGCCGTGGTTACAATGCATCACAGTGCCTTAACTTTCACAGAGCAATTTTGGGAAGGGGCTCATAAAGACGGGGGGGGGGGGGGGACACCTGTGACACTACGAGATGTACACTGATGTCGGGGCAGAGCCAGAAGCGATGGAAACCCTCCAGTGCCATGATAAGCACTGTAAACTAAGACTTAAAGAGCAAGGTTTATTTTGGCTCGTTCTTGAGCTTGGTGTGGGGTCTTCCTTAAATTACTCAATCTTTTTCACCTTTGGCTTCCTCCAATATAAAAGATGATTAATGATTTCAGAAAAACCGATCGATAACGTAATGAGAGCCCTGGGTACACTGCCAGTGTCACACGAACGGCAGGTAGGACTCCAACAGCTGTCAAGCATCATAATGTTATTTCATTTCCTTCTTTCCTCCCTTTCTTCCATCTCTCCCCCTCTTTCTCACCCTTGTTTTCTTTCTGTCTCTCCCTTTTCGGTTTGTTGGTTAACGTAGAGATGTCGATGTTATAAGAGAGAGGATATTTTTATTTTCTAGTATTTTCCAAGAGGCAAACGACTTGCTCACCTGAGTAATGACTAATCTTTTCTGTTCCTGCTGTTAAAAGAAAAAAAAAAAAAAACAAGAAAAGAAAAGAAAAACATTTCCAGTCCATTGAGCTAACTGTGGGTGAGAGTCCTAGAAATGATACTATCCTTATGAAGGCAGACATTATGTCCCAACGCTGCATGGTGTGTATGTTCTCAGCTTTCTGGCTCTGTTCCACCTTGGTAATAACCCAACCGGTTAATTCCGTGGGATTTAAGCTTCTGGTCTTTGTCTGAACAAATCAGAAATTGCCAGAAAACGTTTGAACAAATCGTGGAGCCCAGTTGTAGTCAAGGGTAGACTATATCCCAGAAACAAACAAATGACCTAATCCCATGTCAGAGGCAGGGGCTCAATGATTCATCTCTTAAAGGACACTTATAGTCAGTGTTTACTTCTCAAGTGAAAGAGAGAAAATTTGCTTCTTGATCTAAACCAGTTGTAGAAAAATTTCAGAGTGTCACCTTTCGGAGCCAACATTGTTTGACTTTTGGATCGGATTCGTGATTTATTATGCAAGACCCTCTTAGAGTTTTCGGTTAAGAATGCTGTGTTTGTTCCTCGTCTGTTGTAGAAACAGGCTTTTCCTGGGTGACATCTCTTGTGATCGCTATCAACGGATCGTTTTTTTTTTTTTTTTTACATATTCTTGTTTCGAATCTTTTCAGTCGCTGAAATGAGCACATACATTTCTGGGCCAGTGAAATAGCTCCTCAAAGGTGCTTTCTTCTCAGCAGGCAGCTTTGGATACTTTTGGAAAAATTCAGCATTTTTTGAGTTGGAGACCACACTGATACTCATCATGATTTACATGTGAATAGTACAAACTACAGGAAATCAGAGAGAGAGGTTGAGAGAGAGAGAGATTGAGGGGTGGGGGAGAGAGAGAGGAAAATTTTATTATGTGCTTGGCGAGGAGTCTCTGAATGTTTATAGTCTGGGAACGGATACAGCAAAAGTCTTTCTGCTGTTGTTAAGGAGGGCCCACATTCCCGTCCCACCCCCCACCCCCAACTACAGCCTTGGAGTCAAAATAACACTCTTCCTACACTTACTAGTTTTTTTTTTTTTTTTTTTCCTCTCGGCATATTTCTACAGCTGGAAATTAAGGAAGCAAGGAAGCTGATTAATCGCTTTAGAGCTAAGCACATTTGTGGTGTCCTCTCTACCTCTTCCAACAGTTTCTGTTTTGTTTTGTCCTAAGGACCTATTTCCTTCCTAATAAATTTGGGTACAACCTTTTTGCTTGAATGTTTGTTTCTGGGTCCTCTGGAGGTTTCCTTTACTGGTATTGTCATTTTGACCGGATTGCTAATCCTCTGTCTCTGGACTTCTGCAGAAGCAAGAATTGGGAGTCAGTGTAGGCACTGGGAGGAAGGAAGGAGTCATTTCTGCTTTTCCAACCAGGTCCTCGAACACGCATCACTAGCTGTCCATTGTCCACACACGGGGTGTAGAATTGGTTATTCCAACGGCCTTTCGGTTTTGAGATGATAACAGACAGAAATAATAACCCAAATCCATTCCCCTTATTCAAGGATATCTGAGAACTCTGGCCACAACCTTATTTTTAAAAGCAAAACATGTTAGTAACTAGAACAAAATTCTTTCCCAGGGCTCCCTTAGGTAATGCCTCCCTAAATAATGTCTCATGTGCATGAGTCAGTCTCAGGAGCTGACCATTAAGCCACTGGCCACACTCGTCTTTTTAAAGAATCACTGGGAATAACTGGAAATAGTTTTAGAAAATAAAGGAAATGCTCTTTGTCCTTGCTTTTCTTTTCTTCTCTTTCGGGGGATGAGAAGAGACAGAGTCTTCGATTCAAGCACAGCCAAGATCTAGGAATAAAACAAATACAGTAGAATTCTTTCCTAAGTGGTAGACACAGCCCTATTTCCCACAACTGAGGGATCTGGTCTCTATCAAGGTTTTAGTGTGTGGGCTTTGTGTCAACAATACAGTATGATCTGTGGTGTTCCTAGGGTTCCCTAAATATGAAAGCAAAAGGACCGAAATGATTTATTTTATTGGATTTGAATCCACTAAATACAGCCCTAGAATCGTACAAAATCGCATTGTTCTAATATCAAACATAGTGTCCATTGTCATGCGTAATTAAAATGCAGTCACCCGGTGGCCACTGTCTATGATGGAATCCGCCACCTAATAAACAGCTTTCTGATTGTGCACACCTGACATTTTAAGGGCTTCCTGATGATCAAAGTTCAACCACATTTTATCGTTTCAACAGCTCCACTGCTTCAATTTTTGTTTACTTTCATTTCCCCTGGGCAGAACTCTCTAATCTGGGCTTAAATTTTTATACTATACTTTTGAGAGATGCTCTAAGTTACCCTGAACCAGCAATAGCAATGCTCTGACTATGAGAGATTTGTAGAGTGTCTCTGCTCACTTTAAACAGTGTTAACACTACTGTACATTTATTCTGGAGAAACAGGAAACACAATTATTGTTTGGAATTGAACTAGACCCGGAGGGATATGAAACTCTGTTTAGTTCCTCCCCGCCTCCACATCATGGGACATGGGTTTTATCAGAATTAAATAAAAATGGATGATATGGTTGCAAATAGCTACAGGGAAGAGAAAATCTATTTGCAAGATCTTTATTACATGTGCCTAAATAAGATTGTTCCCTGATCATTTGCTGACCGGTTATAGGAGAAAACCATTATTCCTGGCTCTTAAGTCCAGAGGATGATCACACAGGAAAGTACAACATATTTCAACCATTTTTATGAGTATTCTGGCAATATGTTGCCTGACAATGCAATGAAGGAACAGGCTCTAAGCAGTTTTTCTAGAAATCGGGATTCATCTACTTCTTAGGATAATTAAATTCTACTTCCTCAGGAAGACCTCCCATGAACAACCTCCATGAAACGCTGCTGGGGCCCCACCTCCCATCTCTCCCCATTTTCTTGCCCTGCTTGTTTTCCTTCAAAGCATTCATCAAGATAAGGTATTATATTAATACAGAAGTATTTATCTACTAGCTTATAAACCTCTAGAACAGCACTACCCAACAGAAATACAATGCTAGCTACATATGAAATTAAAACTTTTTTTAAAGGTAAATAGAAACAAATGAAGTTAATTCTAACAGCATGCTTTATTAAACTCAACGTCTCATCATTTCAACGTCAACTCACCATGAAACGATTGTCAATGAGATATTTTTATTTATTTTTTGAATCGAGTCTTCAAAATTGAGTGTCCCTTTTACACTCACAGCACACGCCAATCTGATGAGCCACATTGCAAGGGCTCAGGGGCCACACGCATCTTGTGGCCGCCGTATTGGAAGGGGTAGCTTTAGGATATAATCTCCAGGTGATTAGTGACTTAACAAAGTCACTAATTTTATTTTATTTTCTAAGCACATACTTAGTGTGCAGTGATTAGTCCCATGAGTTAAAGTTCAATGAATTCAAATGAATATTAAAATTATAAGGACTGGCATGACTTACCCACAGGTCTGTAAATCAGATGTTTTCTAGCACACTACAATGTCTTTGGTTTTCTCTTTTTCCTAACATAGGAATAAATAATTCCCTTTTGCCTACTATTCTGAGAATATCAAAAGGCAATAAAGGTAACTTTGAACATTTCATCCACCACTGAACTAATGTTGCTGGAACAAGTCGATACCATATACCATGGTGACTCTGACCACAGGCCCCTCATCGAAGGCGTGGCCTCACTGAAATCCCATCTCTATTTGGTGTTATCCCTCTCAGCTCTATGTCCTCTCTTTTCACATCAGTTCTTGAGCTGCCTAATAAGCAATGGTTCATAACATTTTTTAAAAGATCACATATTCCTTGGGTCACCCGGGGGGGTTCAGTCGGTTAAGTGTCTGACTCTGGATTTGGGTTCAAGTTGTGATCTCAGTGTTGTGAGATCAAGCCCCAGGTTGGCTCTGCTTTAGGCATGGAGCCTGCTTAAGATTCTTTCTCTCTCCTTCCTTCTGCCCCTTCCCCCAAATAAAATAATAATGAATTAAATAAATAAAAAAGATCACACATCCCTTGGTATCTTGGCAATGTGTTCTTACTTTCTCTTCCTTCTATCAAGTCCAGTAAACAAAAAAAAAGCATCTGGCACCAGATACCATTGATTAGGTACTGCAGATACACCTCAGGTCAGCACAGACACTGGCCTTGACTTTGAAGAACCTTTGGCCCAATAGGGGAGGAAGAGGAATGAACAATAATTACAGTGATGACACAGGAGCGTGTGGTGGCAAAGTCATAGGCTCCGGAGACGGAGGGGGTTCAAATCCCATCACTGCTACTAAGTGACTGTATGGGCTTGCGCTGGTCACAAAACATCTGTATGCCTCAGTTTTCTCATCTGTAAAATGGAGGGAACCATAGTGTGTATAGCACAGTGTTGCTGTGAGGGGGAAGAGGGATATGCCCATTATACCACCACACCCTATGTAAAGGGGCAGCCTTGGATCATTGCCAGCTGTAGTTAAGAAACATCTATTTCTAATATATTGGACATAGGAGAAGAGCATCTCACGTTGACATATAGTAAATTCATAGTATTAGCTATTATTATTATTATTATTATTATTATTATTATTATTGTTATTGGGAGAAGATAGACCTTTAGGAGAATTCAGAGGGCATGCCAGCCCGGACATTGAAAGCTCAAGTGACATTTCCCAGAGGAAGCACCATCTCTGGTGAAACCTGATGATAAGTCCCAGTTGGCCAGATGGAGAGTTCAAGTGGGGGAACAGCATGTGTAATGACCTGGAAGCCAGAGCTCTTGTGGCAGTTTGAGGAACTGAGGTAAGTTGAGGCTGGCTAAAGCACGAGCCCAGAGGCTTCAGGGGACCCAGGAGACCATATTAGAGTGAACCACATGAAATTGTTGGTATTCAGCTATTTTCAAACTATAAGAAATGGCAACTGTCTGTGGGTTAGCCTACTATTACGGCTGATGTGTGCTGTGTGTAAAAAGAAAAACATAAACCCGAACAACAGCAAGCTCCTTAATGAAATGGTTTGGCAGGAAGACTGGCTCCCACTGGGATGCCTGTTCCCCACCCCTCCCCGCCCCCCCCGCAGCTGGCAGCACTTGGGGAGGAGAGAGCACCCAGGCAGAGGGTTGGGCTCTGTGCACTGCTGGTGCAGGTGCCCCTTGGGTTCCAAATATTCAGTGATGCCATTGTTCTTTTTCTTTTCTTTTTTTTTAAGATTTATTTATTTATTTATTTTAGGGAGAGAGAGAGAGAGAGAGAAGGAGTGAGGGGGCAGAGGGAGAATCTGAAGCAGACTGTGGTGAACATAGAGCCCAACATGAGGTCTGACCTCACGACCCCGAGATCATGACCCAACCTGAAACCAAGAGTCAGGTGCTTTAACCAACTGAGCCACCCAGGCCCCCCTTTGTTGTTGTTGTTGTTTTAAAATAATTATTTATTTATTTGAGAGAGAGACAGAGCAAGCAGGCCGAGAGGCGGACAGAGAGGAAGAAACAGACTCAGTGTTGAGCAGGGAGCTCAGTGTGGGGCTCGATCCCAGGGCCCTGAGATCATGACCTGGGACACCCAGGTGTCCCAGTGTGATGCCTTTTTTATTTTTTATTATTTTATTTTTTAAGATTTTATTTATTTATTCATGAGAGACAGAGAGAGAGAGACAGAGAGAGAGAGAGAGAGGCAGAGACACAGGCAGAGGGAGAAGCAGGCTCCATGCAGGGACCCTGATGTTGGACTCGATCCCGGGACTCCAGGATCACGCCCTGAGCCAAAGGAAGGTGCTAAACCGCTGAGCCACCCAGGGATCCCCAAGTGATACCTTTTTTAAAGAAAAGCCCAAACAGTGTACTCTTGCAGGTTGTCTTTTGATTTTAAAATTAGCTCAGTTTTGGAGAAGGGAGGCATAGCAAGGAGCACAGCAATTGTTGAGTGAAAGTGAGTTTACACATCAGGGGTGGGTGGGAATGAGGCTGGACTTCTGAGTCCAAGGACTTTTTTTTCAGGAGCTCTTTATTGAATGTTTTTCTCACTTTTTCTTTCTCCACCTGTTGGCCACCATCATTCAAAGTTGCCCCCTTCGCGGGCGTCTGGCTCTGGTAGAGCACGTGATTCTGGATCCTCCCAGGTGAGAGAGTTTGAGCCTCACATTGGGTGTAGAGACTCCTTAAACATAAAATCTCTAAAAAAACAAAGTTGTTCCTTTCCAAAGCCCCCCAGTCACATTCAAAGTCATCAGGGCAGTTAATAAGATTGCATCTGATCTGCCCTGGGCACTGCTGAACCTCCTCGGCTCCTCACCTCCCTGCCTTCCCGTCCCTCCCGCTTCGTCCACCTTCCTTCCCCACCTTCCCCTCCCACTCTGCCCCCCTCCCACTGCAACTACACTCATCAAGCTATTTGTTTGTTTATTTATTTATTTATTTATTTATTTATTTATTTATTTATGGTAATCTCTATACCCGCAGCTGGCAGCGGTGGGGCTCGAACTCACATCCCTGAGACTGAGTCATATTCTCCACTGACTGAGCCAGCCAGACGCCCCTCCCCACCAAGCTCCTTTTTTTTTGCCTCAGTGCCTTTGCACCAGCTAGTCTTGCCTGCTTGAAATAAATACTTGCCTCTTGGGTCATCACAAGGCTGGCTCCTCATTCAGACCTCCCATGTCATCTCAGGGAGGCTGTGCTGGAGGTCTCCAGAACCACTCCCCGATTTGAGGACTTGTGAGGGCTCCCAGGGCTCACTCGGCATATAGTTGCACTTGTGGCTGGGATTTATTGCGGTGGAAGGGAACAGGACAAGTCAGCAAAGGGGAAAGCTGCAGGGGTGCTGTCTAGGGGAGAACTGCTGCAAGCTCTCCCCTGGCCTCTCCCAGGGGAGCTACACAGACTTTGCTTAACTAGGGAACCAGTGTCCAGGGTCTCTACTGAGGGCTGGTTATGTAGGCACCCTCTGCCACACGTGCCCACATTCCGGATGGCCCAAGAGAAAAACAGGCATTCAGCACGAAGCATATTTAGCATATTTAGACACAGTGAGGGATTCTCATCAGGAAATGGTGGGGGGCCTCCTGAAATCCAAGTTTCCGGGCAGCAATTAGGACCTGATGACACCCAGGCCTTCCAAGGGGCCTCGGACATGGGGCGGCCACGTTCATTGGTTTTCTTTCTTTCTTTCTTTCTTTCTTTCTTTCTTTCTTTCTTTCTTCTTTCTTCTTTCTTTCTTTCTTCTTTCAAGATTTTATTTATTTATTCACGATAGACAGAGAGAGAGAGAGAGGCAGAGATATATGCAGAGGGAGATTCAGGCTCCATGCCAGGAGCCCGACGTGGGACGCGATCCCAGGACTCTAGGATCGCGCCCTGGGCCAAAGGTAGGTGCCAAACCGCTGAGCCACCCAGGGATCTCCTGTTAATTGGTTTTCTGTTTGGAGGTTTTCGCTTTGCACCCCATCCCAAGCTACTCTCCCCTCTGTCACTCCCATTTATAATCTAGCTTCGTTTTTCCCTTGGTCCTTGTCATAACCTGACACTATGCCACTGATTTCTTTGCTTCCTTATGGACTGTCTCCATATAAGAGATGCGGACTTTATTATTTTATTTTATTTTAATTTTTAGTTTAGTTCCAGTAGAGTGAACATACAGTGCTATATTTCCTTCAGGTGTACAATATAGTGATTCAACACCTCCATCCATCACCCGGTGCTCATCAGGACAAGTGCCCTGGGATGCAAACTTCTTAAGAGGAAATCCTGTGTATTTACTGCTGGAACCCCAGGGCCACATTAGCGCCTGACTCGGAGCCATCAGCCAACATTTATCAAGTGAATGAATGATTTTACCTATCCCATTGACGAAGGGCACTGCTTGCTCCTCGATCCTATTTGTCCTACAGATTCTTCTTTCAGGCTTTTCATTTTTAAATTTTTTTAATTTAAATTTTAATTAATTTATATTAATTAATTTGCCTATATTAATTTATATATATATATATAAAATCAGTTGATGGACATTTGGGCTCTCTCCATAGTTTGGCTATTGTTAATAATGCTGCTATAAACATTGGGGTGCATGTGTTTTGAATCTGCATTTTTGTATTCTTTGGGGTAAATACCCAGTAGTGCAACTGCTGAGTTGTAGGGTAGCTCTATTTTTAACTTTCTGAGGAACCTCCATCAAGAGATTGCACAGAGCAGCTGCAGCCAGTTTGCATGCCCACCAACAGTGCACGAGGGCTCCCCTTTCTCCGCATCCTTTGGCCGGCAGGTACAGTGTTCAATGTTTTGGCCAAATGAGTGCACCTCTTAGAGCTTTCATGAGTGAGCACAATTTGATTTTATGGCCTCCCTGCCCCGACTTCATCTTTGCAGACCCAAGTGCTTCCAATTTATTTCTTAGCAGTGGCCTCCACTCCCTCCCCTTCAGCCTCTCAGTGCTCCCCTTCCTCTGATCCGTAGTGCTCTCCTGGCTGTTCCTCAGCTCCATGATAGGGCGTGGTGACTGGAGAGAACATTCCAGGTACAGGCTGCCCTGAGTTCTGTCTGAGACGCCACAACGCTTGCGTTTTTTTTCTCAAGTCAACAACTTCCTGCTAGGGCCCAAAGACGGGGAACAAGAAATGCTTTTTTCTTTTTTTTTTATAAGTCTTATCCCTCAAATGCACCCCTTAACTATTCTCTGGCCTCCTCCGGCTGCCTTACCAAATCTGGAGGCTCACATCAACTGCTAAGAATAACTAACCGTGGTACAACAGCAACATTCCCTGAGAGCTTACTCTGTGGGAGAGATCTACAGTGAGAGCTTGACATGAGCTTGACATGCGTGATCTCATGAAGCTTTTATAACACGGATGCTATTATTACTCCCATTTTATGGATGGGGAAACGGAGGTCTGCAGAAGGAATTTGCCTAGAACACAGAGCTGGTAAGTGGGGGATCTGAGATTGGAATTGAGGTCTGTTAGACTAAGGAGGTTCTACCTTGGACCCCTATGTTGTCCTGCACCCCCCCAGCCCCTTTTCATTGGCCCTGAAGCAGTTAAAAGGCAGAACTTTGATCCTTATTCTAGCACTTTATGGCAAACTTTTCTTCCCTCCCTCTCCCCTCCTCTCTTCCCTCCCCCTCCCTCCTCCCTGCCTCCCTTCCACCCTTCCTTGCTTTCTTCCATCCTCCCTCTCTTCTTTCCTTGCCCTCATCTCTCACGCACCTGTTTCTCACTCTTGTTAAACTGAGCCAGGCCGGGGTTTCAGGCATGGGGAGGTAGATGTGAGAAGACACACACCTGGGGCCTTCGTCTTCGAAATCTAGCTTGAAGATGCCATGGGCATTGACGTCAACAGGTAAGTAGGCAGCAAGCTGCAATCATACTGCAAAAGGTCCCGGAGTGGGGAGAGCTGCCGAGGTCAGGCCTGCTGGATGCCCCCCTCTCTGCAGCTGAAGGGAAGCCCAGGGGTGCCAGGTGCAGCCGCTTGGGGAAGTAAGAGTACCAGTTCTTTCCGGCTGAGAGGCCCAGCGAGTGCAGCTGCCCCCAGCCCCACACAGAGCCTGTGTCTGGAGCCCCGTTTCTTGCTCATCCCCAGGAGGGGAGCACACTCTCCGACTGTGTGTCCGCTTGGCTGTGGGGCTGTGCTACTTTTTTTTTTAGCAATTGGCCTAGAATTTGCAATATAGGCTTAGGTACATACACCTACACCTTTACAATGAATACAAGTCTACTTTCAAATAACACTATGCCACGTCGCAGGTAGTGCAAGTTGACCTCTGGACGACACAGGTTTGAAGAGTGTGGGTCCACTCATATACATTTTATTGTGTTTTTTGATAAATACAGTACTGTAAATGTATTTTCCTTATGATTTTATTTTATTTTTTTAAAAGATTTTATTTATTTATTCATGAGAGACAGAGAGAGAGTCAGAGACACAGGCAGAGGGAGCCTGGTGGTGGGACTCGATCCTGGGCCCTGGGATCACGATCTGAGCCAAAGGCAGATGCTCAACCACTGAACCACCCAGGTGCCCTCCTTATGATTTTCTTAACAGCATTGCTTTGCTCTAGACGCTTTACTGGAAGACAGCAGTGTGTAATGCATAGAACCTAGAAAATATGTGTTAATTGACTGTTTATGTCATTAGTAAGGCCTCGTTTAGGCTGTGAGTGGTTAAGTTTTGGGGGGATCAGAAGTTTCACTTCATGGGGTGTCAGTGGTCCTGACCCTCAGATTGTTCGGGGGTCAACTGTGCTAGCCAAATCCTCATCCCTTGTATCATCGCTCCCTTTCCCTTCTACATAAGCTCACATACATACACACACCGGAGAATATGTGATTGAATACATTGTTGCAGTGATTATTCTGAATATCCTGTTATCTGTTAGAGCACTTAAGAATAAGGAAAATATAATTTTTTATTTTACCTTCACTTTTCCCTTCTCTGATGTTCTGCTTTTCTTGATGCAGATCCAAGCTTCTCACCTATATTATTTTCCTTCTCTCTAAAGAACATTTTTTTTAGCTTTATTGAGATATAATTGACATACAGCAATGTGTAAGTTTAAGACGTACACACTAATGGTCTGACTTTCACATATTGTGGAATGATTACAATAAGTTTTGTTAATATCCATCATTTCATATAACACAAAGGGAAGAAGAAAAAAATTTTTTAAAGATTTTATTTACTTTTTAAAAGATTTTATTTATTTATTCATGAGAGAAACAGAGAGAGGCAGGGACACAGGCCGAGGGAGAAGCAGGCTCCATACAGGGAGCCCAATGTGGGACTTGATCCCAGGTCTCCAGGATCATGGCCTGGGCCGAAGGCGGTGCTAAACCGCTGAGCCACCTGGGCTGCCCCTCTTATTTATTTATTTGATGGAGAGAGAGAGAGAGAGAGAGAGTGGGCAACAAGCAAGGGGAGCAAGCAGCAGAGGGGGAGGGAGAAGTAGACTCCCCACTGAGCAGGGAGCCTGATGCAGGGCTCCATCCCAGGACCCCAGGATCATAACCTGAGCCAAAGGGAGATGCTCAACCACTGAGCCACCCAGGCACCCCCAATTATTTTTTCTTCTGATGAGAACTCTGTGTATCTATTCTCTTAACAAGGTTCAAATATACCATACAGGAGTTCACTATAGACATCCTCCTGTACACTACATCCTTCGTACTTATTCATCATATAATCATAAGTTCGTGCTTTTTGATTACCTTCATCCAGAGCTGAAAAACACCTGTTAGTATTTCTGGCAAGGCAAATCCACTGGCAACAAATCCTCTCAGTTTTTGTTTGTCTGAGAAAGTCTTCATTTCTCCTTCCCTTTGGAAGGAAATTTATTTCACTCTCCTCTCCTCTGGGCTTGGTTGGCTTCTGAGGACTCAGATGTGATTAGCATCTTTATTCCCCTCCAGGTAAGGGGTTTGCCCTCTGACTTCTTTCAGGATTTTCTCTTCATATTTGATTTCCTGCAATTTAAATAGGATATGCCTAGCTGTAGCTCTTGGGGGGCATTTATTTCTGCTTCGTGTCCCTGAGCTTCTGGGATCTGTGGTTTAGTGTCTGGAATTAGCTGAGATGAAATTCAGAGTCATTCTTGCTTCAAATGTCCCCTCTGTGCCTTTCTTTCTTCTCTGATATTCCTACTCTGTGTGTTATACCTTTTGTAATTGTCCCACAGTCCTTGAATATTCCCTTTTTTAAAAGAAATCATTTATTTGAGAAACAGATAAAGCATGAGTAGGGAAGAGGGGCAGAGGCAGAGGGAGAAGCAGACTCCCCCCTGAGCAGGGAGCCCAATGTGGGGCTTGATCCCAGGACCCCGAGATCATGACCTGAACTGAAGGCAGATGCTTAGCTGATGGAGCCACTCAGTCCTTAGATATTCTTTTCTTTTCTTTTCTTTTCTTTTCTTTTCTTTTCTTTTCTTTTCTTTTCTTTTCTTTTCTTTTCTTTTCTTTTCTTTTCTTTCTTTTCTTTTCTTTTCTTTTCTTTTCTTTTCTTTTCTTTCTTTTCTTTTCTTGTCTCTGTTCTCTATGCCTTTCAGTTTTCATAGTTTCTGTGGAAATACCGTCAAGTTCACAGATTCTGTCCTCTGCTGGATCCAGGCTCCCAGTAAGCCCGTCAAAGGCATTCTTCTTTCTGTGACAGTGTTTTATCCCTAGCATTTCTTTTTCCTTCTTTGGAATTCTCATCTCTGCTCACGTTGCCCGTCTGTTCTTATTTGCTGTCTACTTTATTCATTAGAGCTCTTAGCATCTTAATTATCATGGTTTTAAACTCCTGCTCTGATCATCCCAACATCCCTACTGTGTCTGAGTTTGGTTTTGATGCTTGATCTTTTTTGTTTCTTTCTTTTTCTTTTTTAAAAAGATTTATTTATCTATGTATTCATGAGAGACACAGAGAGGCAGAGACCCAGGCAGAGGGAGAAGCAGGCTCCCTGCGGGGAACCCGATGCGGGACTTGATCTCAGGACCCCAGGATTATGCCCTGAGCTGAAGGCAGATGCTCACCCACTGAGCCACCCAGGTGCCCCTGCCTGCCAGTTTTTAAGAACAAAAAAAAAAAAAAAAAAAAAGTGATTGGCTGAAAATGTCAAGTAGAAAAAAGAATTTTGGGGGGTTAGAAATGGAAAATTCAGGCTTTTGCTGGAAGTTTCAAAGGTGCCCGAAAGAGAAAGTTTTGACTGATGTACTGGCCACATGTGGGAGAATGGTGTTGCTGAAAAGCCCGTGGGCCAGCAAAAGGCAAACCAAATTCTGCTTGCACAATACCCGGTTGTGTGTCTGGACCAGTCACTTCATTTCTGTAAGACTCCCTTTCTTACCCAGAAACTGGCTATTGGGCACCTACCGGAAGCTGTGGTGGGTGGGTGGGGGGGGAGAAAGTGGTGATTTGTATGAAGTGTGTACAGAAGGCACATTGTGTACATAATAGAGAAGTAACATTTTAGATCATTATAGAAGTACATGTTTTCCTTCCTTAAACTAGGAAGAGAAACTGAAAGAATGTTGGCTGAATTCTAGAAGAATACAGGAAGCTATTCAAAGTCACACAGTGTAAACCGGGCTGCAGAACATTAGGTGGGAAGCAAAACCTGGGCAACATAGGAAATATGATTCATTACTCAAATCTGTCCGAAGATTCTGGACGCATCTGGCAAAGCGTAAGAGGGTGAGCATTTCTCCTTGGAGCCTTGTCGCCCCTGGGAGATTTCTCCCTTGAGAGAATCATTTTATAATATAGTAATCGAGAAGTAAGAAGGAAGCATCTTACTAAAAGCAGTAAATGGTTGGGTAGCAAACTTTTTTTTTTTTTTTTTAAGTAAACTCTATGCCCAACAAGAGGCTTGAACTCACAACCTTGAGATCAAGAGTCACATGCTCAAAAAAAAAAAAAAAAAGAGTCACATGCTCTACTGACTGACCCAGCTGAGGGAGGTGGGGCCCTCTTTTTTTGGAGGTGGGTAGCAAATCTTAACCCGTTGTCATGTGCACCACTAAAAAAGTCTATGTACTGCTCATCACCAGGGTATCCTTTGGTGGCTGGGAGAGTAACCGTATGCAGAGCACAATGAGGCCCCCTCCCCCTTTGAAAACTTCCATCTTCTGTCCCCCCACCCCCCTTTGAGGGAAGTGATACGCTAAAATTAAGCCGTGGCTTCTCATCGTGGTTAGTCCCATGCACTTGGAGCCCGCCTGTCCTGGCTGTGCAGCCTGGCCTGGCCACCACTTATCCCCGTGTGACCTGGGCTGAATTCGCTGACATCCCTGGGCCTCCGTCACCTCGTGTGTGAAACGGCAGGTGTTGCAAAAATGGGATGTTGATAATCCCCGAAGAGACTCTTGCTCGGCACCTGAGGGAGTTTAGCTGTCATAAGTTCTAGAAAAGAGGGGGTTGGGTACGTTTCCAAAGCCTACATGCTTCCCCGGACACAGTGACTGAGAAAGACCGCGGTGGAATTAAAGAGACGGCCCAGAACACGTCTAAAAAGCTGGGAAAATAGGGAATTTGGGATGATCAAGAGTGATCTGGTCACCTGGAAGAGAAGCCAACACCCTCCTGTGGTTTTCGCGTTCCTAGAATCACTTCTGCATCTAGGTTTTAAGCGGACAAAGATGGAAAGAGATTGAGGAAGAGCCAAATCGAAGGGGAAACGGGTTCCAACCTCCAGGAGAAGCCGGTGGAGCTCTGCTGCTTCCAGGCTGTGTCGGGGCAGGTGAGGCTCTTACAGCAGCCGCAGGCACCCACCAAGCCCTGGCTCTCACTGCGCGGCTGTCCCTGCCTCGGTCATCACCCCGACCCCAAGGGGTGCAGAGCTGCCCTCAGGGGGGTCACACTGGCTCTCGGGGGAAGGGGGCACAAGATCCCACGCCGGTTATTAAGCACGCACGTGTGTCCCAGTACATACACAGATATGCAGTAGATCGGTGGTGTTAACATCTCCTGGGGGGCAGTTAGGGAAACAAAAAAAGTCTACAAAGCTTCCTTAGGGGGGTGCAAGTGAAAAGCATGCTGGGTGGCACCGGCTGACACTGACATAACAGGGTGGGAGGAATGTAGGAGAGGGATACCCCATAGGAGGCTAAAACTGTTGGCACCTCCGAAGGTGGCGGGGGTGGGAGGAGACTTTGTGGGTGCAGCAAGCCTGATAAATAAAGTAGAAACCTCCCCTGCACAAGGAACATCACTCTGCCCGCTTCTTCCCCTGCCCGGGTTGGGAGGCTGCATTGCACAGGGAGAAGAGAACCAACTTGTTGGGAATTCTGGCTCCGCCCTTCACTCGCTGTGTGGCCTTGGGCCGGCTGCTGACCTCTCTGAGCCTTGTCCAGCACCGCAGGCTAGCAAAGTGACAGGCTGTGCCCGGTACTGGGGAACAGCAGGTGTTTGGTAAATGCAATGCCATTTTCACATTGTCTTCCTGGCTGAACAGGGGGCAGGTGAGCTAGTAGTGGCTGAAATTTTCTGCAAGACAGATGAATTCCTTTGAGAGGAACTTCTTCTTTTTTTTTTTTTTTAAGATTTTATTTATTCATGAGACACACACACACACACACACACACACAGAGGCAGGGACCCAGGCAGAGGGAGAAGCAGGCTCCATGCAGGGAGCCTGATGTGGGACTCGATCCCGGGTCTCCAGGATCACGCCCCGGGCCGAAGGTGGCGCTAAACCGCTGAGTTACCCAGGGGTCCCCCGAGAGGAACTTCTATACATAGACATTTCGTTCAAATTTTGGTCCTTCTCTCTTCCTTCTAGGCTTTTCTTCCGAAACTCTGGCTCTTAATTTTCTTCTGAAGTTTCTGATAATACACGTCCTGAGGATGCCTTCTGTGCCCAGCATTGCACGCACGTTATTTTATTTAATCCTGACAGCAGCCCTGTGAAGGCTTGCAATTGATATTCATCAGTTTTTTAAAAAAGTTTTAGCCATTTTAACAGGTGTGCAGGGGATCTTGTGGAGATTGAAGATGTTGGACATCTTCTCATTTGTTTATTCGTCACAAGTATCTATACTTTTATTGGTGTCTGTTCTAATCTTATGCCCATTTAAAAGTATTGGGTGGTTTGGGGTGCGGGGCCCGGCTGGCTCAGTTGGCAGAGCATGCAAATCTTGGGGTTGTGAGTTCCAGCCCCACCCTGGGCGTAGAGAATACTTAAAAAATATTGGGTGATTTGTTTCCTTATTCCTGAATTTTGGAGGTTTTAAAACTTGTATTCTGGATACAAATATGTGATTTGTCAGATAGATGATTTGCAACTAATTTCTTTTACTCTGTGGCTTGACTTTCTGTCCTGTTCACAGTGTCTTTCGCACAGCGCAGGTTTTAAATCGGTTTTAACGTCCAATTTATTCCATTTTTCTTCTGTAGATGGAGGTTTTAGTGTTGTAGCTGACGTTTTGAAATGCCATGAGCCAACCAAAATGCATGTGAGGGCCACATTGATCCCTCAGGCCCACATTCAGGTAGGATTTTTAGACTAGAAGGAAGCTCACGGGCTGTGAAAGTTGTGAAAATCTGCCCCTTGGGTGTCCCACAGCGGGGACCATAATTGATCGAGGGCCCTGGGAGCTGCGCTCTGGGATCTGCATTTGTCCTAACTCCAGGTTCCTCTCAGGTTGTTCCTTACCTGCGACTGCATGCCACAGGGGTATTAAAGCAGGCTCATTTCTGGGAGACATGGGGCTTTGGCAAAACTTTCTGAGGATGGCTTACAGTCTCAGATCTTTCTTACCCACCCGTTCTTTCTTCCTTTTTTCTCCTCTGCAGAGATGGGACCAGTGCGTGGTCTGCCTGTCTCCCAGCCTCCTCTGGCTTCTTCCCCATAATCCCGTCCTATGAGGCCCTCCCGCCCCCCGCGCCCCCCACCAGGCGTCTTGCATGCCTTTTCCCAACCTGGCGTCTGCTAGTCTGCTCATCAAAAGAAGCAATCCAATACAGGGGATCACTTGCTTCAGGAATCCACCACCTCACCTGCCATGCCTGGCAGGTGATATAAATGAGGACAGCAGTTCAGGTGAGGACTGAGGTGAATAGAAACCCCAGGCCCCGTTTCATGAGGACAGCTTCTATCTGGCTTTGACTGTGGCCAAGTTGGAATGTGAGCCCAGGGTGAACATCATTCGATTTTGAGAGAGAGAGGGAGAGAGAGAGAGAGAGAGAAACTACAGAAAAGTTACAATCCCCAATTCAATCCTCTCATTTGGCAGAAGAAGAAATCAAGGCAGGAAAGAGAGGTGCCTTTCGTCACTCAGGGCGAGTACGTATTGGATGGCAGAAGGTGGCCAGCATCCAGAGATGCCAGATCTTCATCCAGCTCTTTCCTTTTCTTCCTCTCTGTTCATTATTGATTGAGGCTGTGGGTCTGATTAGTTCTCTATGACTGCGTAACAAATTATCCACGCACACAAAATACAGCAACTCGTAACAAGGCGCTCAGTTTCCGTGGGTCAGAATCAGGATCCTGCTTAGCTGGGTCTTTTGCAAGTCTGCATTCAAGGTATGAGCCTAGGCTGGGGTCTCATCTGAAAGCTCAACTGGAGCTTCCAAGCTCATGTGGCTCTCGGTAAGTTTCGACTCCTCCAGAGGTGGGGGGCTGAGGATTTCAGGTCTTCTGCTGTTGGTCAAAGACCAGGGGCATTTCCTTGCCACTAGGCTTCCCCCCATGGCAACTGGCTTCATCAGAGCGTGAGAGCTGAGAAGGTAGTAGAGAGAGAGTCAGCAAGCAAGATGGAGGTCCCGTCCTTTGTAACCCAACCATGGAAGTGACATCCCATCATCTGTGAGTATTCCATGTGTTAAAAAGTCAGTAGGCCAGCCCACACTTGAGGGAAGGCATCACCCAGAGATATGGATACCAGGAGGTGGGGACCACTGGGGAGCCACTGCCTGTCTCATGTTCCAACATCCTTCTTGGAAAATGGGAACTCCCCAATTATGCTTGCTTTTCTCCTCTAAGCCAGGAAACTACTTTTGAGGGGAGAGGTCAGGGCTTTATCTCAAAACAAAAATAAGTGCTGGTGTAACTGGGGAAAAAAAGTTGTGAAGGGAGAACCGGGTTAATGGGAATAAGAAGGAAAGAAGTGGCAGGGGTAGGGTGTTGGGGGGCAAGAGGAAGCTGCAAGCCAGGGAGGCAAGACCCTCCATTGCCCCTCCCTGCGGCCCTCACTGTGCTCTTTGCATCTGTGCCATGCCACAGGCAGGGAAGACTGATGGATTGTTTTTTAGCAAAATTCGGGACATGGCTTTTGCAGAGGTTATTTGCTCTCTGGATGACTACATATTTCTCCTTTCAACACAAAGCATGTACAGAATGGTTGAGAAATACCCGGATCAAAACAATGAAGCTGTCTCCCTTGCGTACAGGAAGCGCGCAACAATAACTAAAATGGTTGCCATTAATGTTTTTTGAGGACTGGCTGCACAGCCTGCCTCCGGTCCCGCGGCTCTGCCCCCCTGAGTCCTCAGAACAACTGTGAGGTGGGTGTCAGTGGATATCCATTTCACAGAGAAGAAACTGAGGCTCCCGGAGATCGTGAGACTTGCCTAACAGCACAGCCAGATGGGGCTGGAGCAGGAACTGACCCATGTTTATTTTCACTCCAATATCCTCTGCCAGAGCATTTCCCAAACTTTATTCCTTCATGTATAAACTGTCACAACTGCTGCCAAACCCAGGCTCACTTATTCTACTCTCACATACAGACACATGGTATTACCCTCCGTCCCGACAGTCGACGGCCCAGGCTCCGGACCGGGGCAGGGCTCAATCCTGAGCTGCTCACACACCAGATCACCCTGCACAAGCTGCTGACCCCCTCTGAACTGTAAAGTGGGGTGCATGGGCTCAACTTGCTGGGTGACAGAGACACCCGGTGAGATCATGGGACTAAATCACGGGGCACATTGTAAGTGTCCCATGAATATTTTACTGAAGGGACCCTCAAGGAACGGGATCTGTCTTTACCAACTCTTCTCAACGCTGGATCCATGGTTAGCACATTTCCAACAACATCATCAATATTAAGGAAGTCCTTAGTACTTTCCATGACCTCCCCTAAATTTGCAATTAAGTATTTGTTAAACCTGGAATGCAGATTTAATGTCCTATGGTTTGAGATGACATCAGAAAGCCTTGTTACTCCGGATAAAATCAGGGAAACGAGATAAATACATCTGCTGTAGTGGTTTTATTTTATTTTATTTTTTCCTTCTCGCTTGTGGAAACCACAATGACAATATAGCATCATGATTAGATAGAGATTCGGGGCTTCATAAGATCTGGTTTTGATTTCTGATTGCTCCGTTCATCGCCTTTGTGACCTTGGTTCTCCACTTCAATTCCATCAAGTCACTCGGGAATGCTCCTAGCTGTAAGTAGCAACAACAATAACCCAACAGAGACTTCAACGAACAGGTTATTATTTTTTTCTCTCGCTTAAAAGGAAATCCAGAGGCAGGCAGTTACTATAATGTTTCGGTGGCTAAAGAATGTCAGAGCTTTGCAGCTCTCTCTCAGCCCTTCTTCCTCTTTTTTTTTTTTTTTTAAGATTTTATTTATTTGAGACAGAGAGAGGGCGCCAGAGAGAAAGCACGAAGTAGGAGGAGGGGCAGAGGGAGAGGAAGGAGCAGACTTCCCCCTGAGCAGGGAGCCTGAGGCAGGCCTGGATCACAGGATCCGAAGGGCACGACCTGAGCCAAAAGCAGGTGCTGCACTGACTGAGCCACCCAGGAGCCCTTCTCTCAACTCTTCTTGATGCTTGTAGGATGTGTCGCCCACAGCACCCTCCTGACACAGGACCTAGGGACATCTTTTCTTTCCTAAGACACCAAACCCTGCCCACCAATCTCCTGCCTGTGCTGCACTGGCTTGAATTGTGTCATATTGCTAAGTGGCAAGGGAGCCTGGGGAAGGCTGTAGCGTGGATGTGGGCGAGAGGGAGGGGCCAGCGTGAGGAATGAATGAGGTGATGCACACATCTGGGACAGGGAAACTTGATTTCAGGGTCCTGCAGGGAGTGTCAGACACATGGCAAAAACTTGCTTTTTCTACCAGACTGGAAGCTCCACAAGGGGAGGGTTGTTACATCTTTCTTATTATCCTAGCTTGCTGCCTAGAACATGGATGAACGTAGGAGGCTGCTCAGTAAATATTTGATAAGTGAATGAACAGTTAATGATAATTGGATGCATTTCCCTAGCTTACCATCATTCATCATTCTCTCAAAAAACATTTATTCAATGCCTATTAAATAAACATCAGAAAGTCAGAGTCCTAAAGCCAAGACTTTTGTCGGTGTGTTAGTGATTGCTTGCTGTGTAACAAATTGCCCCAAAATGTAACGACTTAACACATATTTCTTACCTCATCTGGTTACTGAGGTTGGGAAATCGTGGATAGCGGGTTTGAATGGATGGTTCTGGCTCAGGGCCTTACGAGCAGCCAAGATGTTGGCTGAATCTCCAGGCTTGAGTACATGCAGTTGGAGACTCTTCTTCTAAGACGGCGTCCTTGCATGGTTATGAGCCGGAGGCCTTCATTCCTCACTGTGTGGGCCTTCCCCTAATTCTGCGGAGCGTTCTCACAACAAGGCAGCTGGCTTCCAGACACAAGGAACAAGAGGCGAACAGCATTGTATTTTATGACTAGTCTTAAATGCCACCCAATGTCACTTGCAGAATATTCTACTCCCCAGAAACAAGTCCCAGGTCCAGCCTACACTCAAAGGGAAAGCAAACAGCCTCTGCCTTTTGAAGGAGGGGAGTATCAATGGATTCATGGAATTCATGGGTATATTTTAAAACCACCACTGTCTGTTCTTTTTTTTTTTTTTTTTTTTTTTTTAACCACTGTCTGTTCTGTTCAATGCTCTATTTCTAGCATCAAGATGTGCTTGGCTCATGCAGTAGGTGCTTAATTAGAGCTGGTTCCAGTCTGTAGGCCTTGAAGATCTTACAGTTTGGGGGCTTTCCTTAATAAAAAGAGCACAGGTTAGTCATAAAAGTTAATATTTAATTTGAATAAAAGGAGACAATACTGCAAACTACAAAATTTGTTAACCTGAAAAATAACATTTTTTATTACAGTCAGTTTAGAAAGTTTCTTTTGGCTTCTCGGCTCATTGCTACTTAGGTGATGTAAATTTTTGGAGTTCTTAGGTCAAATTTGGGAAAACATCTCTCAGTTTTCTTCTCACATATGACCTCTTTAAGATTTCAGGGCAATTCAAGTTTTCTTGGGCAGTGAGGAATCTCAGACTCTCCTCAAATGGTGACACCCATTAATCAGTTTGTTGTTCTCCTGGGTAAAGATGGACCGTGCATTTTATGTTATTTTTGTCAGGGCAGTATTTTAGGAAGCACGTGATTTTTTTTTTTTCTGGGTGATCATAGATCATTGACTCTTTTAGGTTAATTTTATATGTCGACTGGATCACGGGGTACCCAGATATTTGGTTAAACTTTATTTCTGGTTGTGTGTGGGAGGGTGCTTCCAGATGAAATTAGCATTTGGATGGGTAGATTCAGTAAAGCACGTTGCCCTGCCCAGGGTAATTGGGCATCATCTAATCCCTGGAGGGTCTGAATCGAACAGAAAAGCAGAGGAAAGCAGAAGTTGGCCCTTCCTGCCTGATTGTGTGGGCTGGGACATCTATTCCTGCTCCCAGTGATCCTGGTACTGGGGCCTTTCAGCTTAGGCTGGATCAGACCAGCTCTCCTGGATCTCCAGCCCGCAGATGGCAAATCATGAGACTTCTCAGCCTAATTGTGTGAGCCAGTTCCTTATAAGAAATCTCTTCCTATACACTTATATTCAATTGTTACTGTTTTGCGGAAGAATCCTAACGCAACGATTAAATAACCCAATAGCTTGTCATTTCTTTAATTCAAAACTGCCTCGTGTTCTTACCAGTATGACCTATATTCCATTTTGACAGAGAACTCACCAGAGTTCCACAGTCAAGGTGTATCACGTATCATAATATTCCCATAATATTTCATAATAATTCCAACCTGATATGCTGGAAATGCACCAGATATGAATGTCCCGTGTGTCTTCACACCTATTTACTATTTGTACAACTGTCACAATGAAATCCAAATGTCAATGTCCATATATACAGTTTTATTGGACTACAGCCACTCTCATCTGTTTACTTACTGTGTATGGTTTTTCTATTTTTGGGGGGTTTTTTTTGCACTATAATGTCACAGTTGACTAATTGTGGCCTATAAAGTCTAAAATGGTTACTATTAGGCACCTTACAAAAAACTCTATTGACTGACCCCTGTCCTATGGCAAAGAGTAAGAGACCACTGTCTTTTCAATGTCACTGAAGCATTGGACCATTTTTCAGTCCCTAACGCACACCAAGCTGTGTCCTGACTGGAGACAACTCCCTGCTATTCTTTCTGCCCAGAACATTCTTCTTTCTCCCAGCCATTTTTTTGTGTGATCATTTTCATCCTTCAGACAGCTTCACCTAACTAGAGACTTCTCTGGTCTCCTGTCCAAAACAGGTCTTCACTACTGTTCTTTTTTTTTTTTTTTTTTTAATTTTATTTATTTATTCATGAGAGACAGAGAGAGAGAGAGAGAGAGAGAGAGGCAGAGACACAGGCAGAGGGAGAAGGACTTGATCCTAGGACCCCGGATTGCGCGCTGATCCAAAGGCAGATGCTCAACCACTGAGCCACCCAGGTACCCCCTCCCTACTGTTCTTAACCTAGTTTCCTGTTCTTTTCCATCCTGGTCCAGCCTGTGGTTTGTATGATTGATTTGCCTTCTTGTTAGAAGCAGCTGCCCCTTTTACTCCATAAAACAAACTGTCAGTAAAAACTAGATGTCTTACCATGGGTAGGGGGGTAAGAGTGTGGGCTCTGAAATCAGAGAGCCCGGGTTTGAATCCCGAATTTGTCACTTACCAGTCATGGAAGCTTGGATAAGTCATTTATGCTCCTGCTTCCTCATTTTTCTTACCTGTCAGTTGGAAAGAAGAACCACAGTGACTGTGACATTAACTTTTGAGGGTTTTAAATAAACTGATGTAGGTAAAGCACTAAGAATAGTGCTTGGCTTACGGTAAGCCCTTGACTCAAATCCGCATCTACAAAGTCTAGTACAAAAGAACTCCAAGAGCATCTCTTTAACGAGTGAACCATTTTTTTTTTTTTTTTTTTGGACGATGCATTTGTGGAATGAAGGCTTTATCTAGTGCTGAATAAATAAATGAGTGCCTTCTACCTCTTTTATTCCTCAACCATATGCTGCTTCATTTAAACATTATGGGCCTCAAATTTCATTTGGTGCATCAAAGGCTATAATTGACCTTAATTTACATAACAAAGTCAAATCAGGACGGCAAGTGTTTGAAGGATCTTTTAAAATTAAATTTGCGCCCCGCCCCCCCACCCCCTGCAATTTAGTAACTGTATTGGTATGCCCATGGCCAGATGAAGACCTGTAAGTATTATGGGGCCAACATCAGTCAACTATTGCCACAATTATGCCACGTAACAAATCATTCCCAAACTCAGTGGCTTAAAACAGTAATTATTTAATCTCACAAAAACATCTGCAAGCTAGTTGATGTTCAGATGATCTAGACCCCACTGAGCTGGGCTTCCAGTCTTGGGTCACAACCAGGCATTTTTCATCCTCCTCGGATGAGCAGACTTTTGCTCCTCATGTCAGTGTTGGAAGCCCAAAAGAGCATGATCCACCATGCAAATCACTTCAAGGCTTGGTGGGAATCGTGCTTACTAAGGGCCTTTTGGTTAACAAAGTCACAGGAGCCAAGTCCAACTTGTAGTTGGACTACAAGTCCAGTAGTGCAGGGAAGTATATTCCACCCAAAGCAGGAGCGGTGGAGGAGTATGTTCTGAAAAATAATCCATATCATCTCAGGATCTGCACCCAAGTGAAAATTGAAACAGAAAAAGCCAAACTGGAATAAAAAATAAAGTTGCGTTTTTCAAAGAGATAAAAGTCCTGTGTTTGTTGAAATTGAAAATAGCTTTTCTGAATTATCTGGTTGTCTCCTCTGGCAGGCAAGGAGGGATGGTGGTGGTGTCCTTGCTTTTCTGGACTTTAAAGTGTGTGTCTAGTCTGATGATAATTCCTCCTTGTATCCTAGCGCCTGGCATGCAGAGGTATTTGATAAAACCTGTTGAAAGCAATTATTGAATTCTATAAATGTATAGTCATTGCATCGATACATGATGGCTCTATTAGCCTTACACAGCTTCAGGTACGTTGTAAGTATTACATGTTTCTGCATCAAAACTTCAAAGAGAGTTACGGGGTGTGAAGACGCACTCAGCTTCTAACAATGACCCACATACCTTGGAGGTCTCCAAGCCGGTTGCTATCTCTGGTTTTCTGTTTGCCTCTGTCTCCCCAGCAATGCAAACAAAATGATGTTCTCATCTGATGTCACTCAAGGGAAAATGCATGCTTCGAAAATAATCAACGGAGAGGAGAATGTAGACAGGTAAATAAACAGTGTAATGAATAGAAGATAAAATGTGAATTAAAGCCAGCTTTCAAAACCTCACATTTTCCTTTCATCCACTGTTGATTTAATAATTACACAGTCAATTACAACTTGCACAAATGATTTTATATACCTATGACTCTATAAATATCTACAGTGTATATGTATTTCTAGATAACGAGGGAGGACACGATCATAATTGAGCAAACATGTTCTGACATAAGAGTAACTTTGCAAATACCTATAAAGTTCAGCTTCCACCAATGCTAGTTTTTCCCAACCCCGGGAGAATTCACATAGGGTTATGAATTTTAATCAACATAACTACCTTTCATTGAGACCCTAACATGCACCACACATTGAGTTAGGTGAGATATGTGTCTATCGCTCTCTCTCTCTCTCTCTCTGTATATATTTTTTCTACCCTAAAAAATACCGCCATGGTAAAAGGAACCCTCATTTTACAGAAGGGAACACAGAGACTCAGTAAATATCTTGAGCCTGCATTTTTGCTCTACTATGCTTTACCAGAAAATAGGGCTGTGTTGAAAGTTGACTACCCACCTCTGCACAGAGAGGGCCATCTGAGGACAATCAAGGCAGGCATTCTGATACCCGTGGGCCTGTCACATCTTTATTTCTTGTGCCAGGATTAGCGTAACAGAACATCCCATCTGGGAAGCCACCTCAGGGTCAGGCTGCCAATAGTTGTTATATATCTCTATTCGGTTTTCCTTCAGTTACTTAGTGCAAAGCTTCTTTTATTAGATAACTAGTAGGGGCGTGGTAAGCATGTCTGGATTATCAGGTGCCTCTGGTTTGAAAATGTTCCCTCTCGGAGCCATCAGTGAAACCCAGAGATGAAATCTTCCAAGCTGGTGATAAAGCTTCAAATAGCCTCCACTAAGAGAAGGGATTAATTATGTGTGATTTTTCAAGCAGTATCTGTAGATTTGACAGATAAGATGTCTCCTTTCTGTCTGCTGAGTGCCTTGGCCTGGCACCTTTATTGAATCATGACTGTTAGCTCTCCTTGGCCCTGAATTAGGGCACCAGAAGCCTCATTCAGGTTTAGCCATTGTCCACGCAAAGCTCATTATTGCTCTCCTGGTTGAAATTTGAAGGGAAGAATAATTAGGGAGCCGTGTCATGTTAAGGGAGCAACTGGGTTGGAAAGGCTCAAAAACAAAAAAAAAAAAAAAAAGAGAGAAGAAAAAAACAACAAAAAACAACCCAGCCTTAAAAGAAACTTCTAGGAAATCTCTGATTTTTTTTTTTTTTTTGACAAAATAAGTTTAGGGGGATCTTTGTTTAAAACAAAAACAAAACAAAACCCATGAGGGTTTATGCCTTGCCAGTTAAGAGCAATGTCTCAAAGGCATCCAGAAAAGAAAAAGTTGGCTCTGCTTTCTGAATTGCTAGCCCGAGAACAAAAGCAGCAAGGGAAAGTTTGACTTGACTTCCTCTGCAATTTGTTTATATCATCGGAGCAGAAAGAGTCTCGGGCTCGGCTGGCCACTTCCTGAATGAAGACAGAGGGCACGCCCGCGTGTGTCGCGTTCACTCCATTGTGCTGCGACCGGCAGAAATCCCGGCCGGCTGCCTGGAGGAGCCCCCGAGGGCCAAGGAAGAAGGGTTTCTCAATTCCGCTGCAGCCCCACGGGAGCACTGCGAAGTCCTGGCTCCGTGTCACCCAGGTCTTCCCCCAACCCCTCCTGGTGGACACCCCGCGGCCGCCTCCCCCAGGCAGGGCCCGCGAAAGGACCAGGCCTGAAATGACAAATATTTACTGGAAAATAATGTGCGAGTCAGATGCAACTGAAACGGTCAGGTTCTGTTTACTTCTCCCAGTAGTAGCTGGCTGAAACAGCCCAACCAGTTAGACAACTTTTTTCTTTTTCTTTTTTCTTTTTTTTGGGGTCAGGTATGTACTGACTCACTGGCAACGAACTGCAGAGATTTGAAGAAAGAGTTCTCTCTCTTTCTCTCTCTCTCTCTCTCTCTCTAGGTTATCCTGGGCGGAATGCCTGGATTGCCCTCAATCACAAAAAAAAAAAAAAAAAAAAAAAAAAGGCTCAAGGCTGGCTGAGCTCATTTGATTCTGGCTGCTAATTTCCTGCCACTTGCCTTGGGAGGCTGGAGTGGGGCCCAGTGATTTAGGCAGAGACCATCCCCCGGGGCTCCCCATGGGCTCCCCCCAGTGGGGCTCTCCAGCCTGCCCCTTCAGGACTTTATATTCGGTTGAGGTCGGCCACAGCTGGCCCGTCATGGAGAAGTTTGAAGCCAGCGGGTAAAAGGCTAAGAAAGGGATAAAAAGGACGGTTCAGTGGTGACCGCTTTTGGCTGGGTACCCGTCCTGGAGACGGACTTCGTTGGCCTCTGGAGCCGTGAAGGCGACTGCAAAACATGCAGATGGAACCAGGACACAGGCCTGACACAGACTAGGGGGACAGGAGGAACAGAGAGGGTGGGTCCCCTTTTTTCCCAAAGGGGGACCCTTCTCAGCAAAGCGCAGGCCTTGGTGAAGAAGGTGGTGGCTCCGAAGCCCCCGAAGATGCCCTGCCCTGAGGCTGGAGGCGATGTGAATGAGGATGGAGCATGCAGTGATTTCAAACTTTTGGAAAACCAAAAAATTTTGATTTTTTGGTTTTGTTTTGTTTTGTTTTGTTTTCCAATTTGGAGGGCAGGTTTCAACCAATTCTCTCGTCTAATTCCTGCTTCCTGCCAAGCTTGCCACTGTTGGTGTTTTCAAGAAAAAAATCCCAGGTTATCATTATAGAGTGTCAAAAACCCCGTGTTCAATTAGCCTGCTTTGGGAGCTCCTCTGATGGTTGGTTAAATATGAGTCCAAAGTGCTTTTTTGTAAGTGGAGCTGATCTGGGGGCGAGAAACCTTAATCTTCTGAGCTTTAAGATGCTGCACGATAATGTGTTCATGGCACCCTTTCTAGAAGACTCGAAGATTGCCTTCTTCCAGTCTGCTGTGCTCCATCCCACTTGGTAGACACATGAACATTTCAACTCACAAAGGGCTATTATATTCAAAGGACACTTGGATATTCTTTGGGAAGTTTCCCTTGTACTTTTATAGAATGTTTACAAGGTTAATAAGTATGCTTTCTCATCACTGTACATTTTAAATGGCTCCACTATTGCTCCCACGTTTATTTGAGAGTCATTGAAAGTGCTTGAATGGAGCTGGGATATTCTTTGTTGCCCTTTGATTTGGAAACAAAAGACTCAGAAAAAAAAGTTTACTTTGCTGCTGAATGCCATATGCAGATGAACGCATTGTCGATTGAATGAAACCCAGGATCTGAAGACTTTCCGAGAGGCTTAGAGCAGAAAGAGTCCCCTAGTAGTTATGGTACATGTTTGAATTTGCCTCCACTTTTCACTTTGTCGTCCTGTGCTTGGCTCTCACGTGGGGTTGAGTCCCATACCCAGGTCTTCAGGGATTCTCGAGAATAATCCATCAATGGTAGAGGTTCTGCATCAGCTATGATAAAAGTTGCTGTTTCCTTTCTTAGGTGGGAAATGGGAAATGCCACAGAGGCATAGAAAGGCAGCAGGGTCCCCCCACCCCGCCCCCTCTTCGTTCACTGTCCTGCTTCTTCGTTTTTTCCAATTTCTGGAGATCCAAGGTTCTCATCTTCAGCACCATTGACATTTGGGGGCTGCGTTGTTCTTTGTCGCGAGGGAGCTGCCCTGGGCCCTGCAGGGTGTTTACCAGCATCCCTGGGCTCCACTTGCTAGATGCCAGCAGCACCGTCACGACAAGTGACAAGTGTCTCCCCATGCCACCAAGTGCCCCCTGGAAGGGGGGTGGGTGGTTCTCACCAGTGGTTGAGAACCAGTGTTCTAGAACAGTCTACCCGCAGAAACCCTGTTTGAAGAAAGAGATTAACTTCATGCTCAGCCTGTTATAGTAACAATGACTGGTTACAGAGCGGTTATTTTCATCAGAATTCACAGAGTTGGAACTGGAAATCTGAGCAAGAAAGGGGAAAGAGAATAAATCAAATGACTCAGAATTTAATAGCCAGCCCCTCATCTGACAGGTGAGGACCAAGTGGGAAGAGCATCCCAAGGTGCTCCATCAGATGAGGCTTGTCACGGCCAGCCTCACTATTATTACGTTTTGTTATTTTACTTTTAGTACCTGGTTTCAGGTCCCCTCCTACGAGCAAACATCTTAGAGCAACCTGCCAACAGCCTGTCTCAGGATCCGTGTCTTTATGGCCCGGGAGTAACAGTTATTCATTTAATTTCAGTGGATAAACATGGACATGTACCATAAAACACATGTGAATTTCATGAGATACTGTTAAGACAATAGATTAAAAAAATGTATTATAACTGTGAACGGATATGGCTATAGGAAGTTTTAAAATGTATTGAAATATAAAGATATATCTGTATTTATTTTTATTACGTTTTAAAGATTTTATTTTTAAGATTTTATTAAGATTTTATTTATTTATTTATTTATTTATTTATTTATTTATTTATTTATAAGATTTTATTTATTTATTCATGAGAGACACAGAGAGAGAGGCATGGACACAGGCAGAGGGAGAAGCAGGCTCCACGCAGGGAGCCCAACATGGGACTTGATCCCGGGTCTCCAGGATCACACCCTGGGCAGAAGGCAGGTGCTAAACTGCTGAGCCACCCAGGGATCCCTTAAGATTTTATTTTAAGATTTTACTATCATATTTTCAGGTGATCACTGCATCCGACACAGGGCTCGAATTCATGACCCCGAGATCAAGAGCCTGCATGTTCTTCTGACTAACCCCACCAGGGATCTCCTTGAAATATAAAGATATATTTAAAAAAGAGATATATCTCTGTTTCTCTGGTATTTACACTTCATATTGATCCTTTTTATGAAACATCTCAAAAAGAAAAGCAATGCCCAGAATGGCATATTGAGTTCTATATAAACAAAGATAACTTGAAGCTATCAGAGTTTATTATTTTTTAAATTTTTATTTATTTCTTTGACAGAGCGAGAGAGAGCGAGAGAGAGCACACAAGCAGGGGACAGAGCAGAGGGAGAAGAAGCAGACTCCCCGCTGAGCAAGGAGCTGGACACACGGGGCTCAATGTCAGGACCTGGGGATCATGAGCTGAGCCGAAGGCAGATGCTTAACCGACTGAGCCACCCAGGCGACCCCAAAAATAAGTTTTAAATTATGAAATGTTTGCGACAATATAGACAAGCGGACAGGATAATATACGTGTTGTGTGCTCGCTGCTAAATGTCCCTGGTCTCCAGGACTCCTATTTAGGGCTTTTACTGACCCGCCCGGGCAGAGAACATTCTTCCCTCCTTGGCCTGTGTGGCTCGTCCCTCCTTCATCTCATTCAGGTCACTGCTGACAGGGCATCCCCTCCAACATGCCTCCTGGCCCTCCTCTGTGGTGGATACAACCACAAAATGTATTCTACATAAAAATCAGAAAGCACTGTCCATCTCCCTTGGTCCCTTGCCACCCAGCCCTGCTTTACTTTTTTTTTTTTTTTTAGAACACTCCTATATATATTATATTAAATACTTAATTTGCTTATTTCTTATCTGTTTCCTCCAACTGGAAGGCAGGCCTGTGACTCCCTTGTTTGGAGTGCTTTGTTTTGTCTAGTGCCCAGAACAATACCGGGTACCCAGTAGGTGCTCAATAAATATCTGCTGAATAAAAGTGCTATTGTCTGGGCAAGCTTTGTGGGTGTGAGTGGGCTGGTAACAACTTGTGCGGGTTGACGATTTCTTGCACTCTTGTAAATGACCTTTGTCTTTTTAAGTATGGTAATATAATATAATATGGTAATATTATATTTAATATTTAATTGCTTTGGCACGGCCAGTGAAATATTCTAAGCAGTTAATCATTTGTTCATTTTAAATAACAGGTTTCAAAAAAAAAAAAAAAAAAAAAAAAAAAAAAATAATAACAGGTTTCATTTTTGAATGGAGAAAAGTCTAATGAAGAAAATAAAAATGGACTCTCAGTCTATTGATAAGAGAAGGCCCACTGGCAGTTAGACAGGCAAATAAATATAAAAATACATGCGTATAGTGAGAGACTTCAACTTTTATAGACATGTATAGATTAAAAAGTAGATGATATTCCTCAATCTACTTTTCTGGTTCCTACCACAAAAAGAAATACTTGTTTTTTTATTTTTTTGTTTTTTTTTAAGATTTTATTTATTTATTTATTCAGGAGAGACACAGAGAGAGAGACAGAGACACAGGCAGAGGGAGAAGCAGGCTCCCTGCAGGGAGCCTGATGCAGGACTTGATCCTTGAACCTGAGATCATGCCCTGAGCTGAAGGCAGATGCTCAACCACTGAGCAACCCAGGCGTCCTCAAAAGAAACACTTGTAACCTATTTCTCATGGGTTGTTCCAGAACATTTTTCCATACCTGTAGGCATTAATTTGCTAGCAAAATATACATTCCTTTAAAATTTTTTTGAACACATACAAGTACACACACACTAGCGGAATTTCTCCGACAGCCCTGGTACAGTTTGTACTTAGATATTCACTTGTTTGGCTATATGTTGAGCATCTGTCTCTCTTCCATCTGACTCCACTGCCCGTCCACCATTACAATCCCCAATGCCTGGCACCCAGCAGGCCTCAGTACTTATTCGCTGCCTGAATGGTTGAACTGGGACACACTTTTCTGACAGCAGCCACTGCATTTTTATTAATGTACTTTGACAGAAGCAGAATTCTTATACCATTAGTAAAGCTCTTTAAGATGCATATTCAATGAATATTTATAGATTTTTTTAAAAAAGAATTGATTGTGTTCCACATAAATGATCTCATGCGACCCTCAGGCAAATCTCCTGAAGTGGTTATTTTATTTTTTAATTCTAATTTAATTTTGTTTTACCTCTTTATTTTTTTAATTTAAAATCAATTAATTAACATATGATGTATTATTAGTTTCAGAGGTAGAGTTCAGTGATTCATCAGTCTTTTTTATTTTTAAAGATTTTATTTATGTATTTCAGAGAGAGAGAAAGAGAGAGACAGCACAAGTGGGTGGGGAGGGGAGGAGGGAGAGGGAGAAGCAGACTCCCCGCTGAGCAGGGAGCCCAATGTGGGGCTCGATCCCAGGATCCTGATCCTGACTTCATTGAAGGCAGATGCTTAACCAACTGAGCCACCCAGGCACCCCTCATCAGTCTTCTATAATATCCGGTGCTCATTACATCACATGCCCTCCTTAATGCCCATACCCCACTTACCCCATCCCCCTACTCCCTTCCCTCCAGGGACCCTCAGTTTGTTTCCTATGATTAAGAGTATCTTGGGGTGCCTGGGTGGCTCAGTTGGTTAAGCATTTGCCTTCAGCTCAGGTCATGATTTCAAGTCCCAGGATCGAGCCCCAGGTGGGGCTCCCCACTTGGCGAGGAGTCTACTTCTCTCTCTCTCTCTCTCTCATAAATAAAATCTTTAAAAAAAAAATAAAGCATCTCATATGGTTTCTCTCCCTCTCTGCTTTCGTCTTGTTTTATTTTTTCCTCTCTGAAGTGGTTATTTGAATTCGCATTCTTCAAATGAGGAAACAGAGAGTCAGAGAGGTCAGAGCCAAACTACAGATTAACATTTTGATACCAGGAGCAAATTTAAGGCCTCTGTTCTCTATTCATCTTCCTAACTGGCTTCCTTTGGACCCATCCCCAAAGTCAGGATGCTATGAACATTTGCGTTTGGCTCTAAATACCACATCTTTCTGCATAGTTCGCCAGGCCGCGCGGATCCCCTTTGTTCAGGTCTCTTTAGCCCAGCAGATAAGGGAAGGAGCAGAAGAGGGGATCCCTGGGTGGCTCAGCGGTTTAGCGTCAGCCTTTGGCCCAGGATGTGATCCTGGAGTCCCGGGATCGAGTCCCACCCACATCAGGCTCCCAGCATGGAGCCTGCTTCTCCCTCTGCCTGTGTCTCTGCCTCTCTCTCTCTTTCTGTGACTCTCATGGATAAATAAATAAAATCTTAAAAAAATATATAAAGAGCAGAAGACGCTGAATAATAACAACAACAACAAAAAACAAACAGAAAAACCCTCCAACAGGAAAGAAACTCCTCCATAGGGCAGAAACCCGCCACCAGGGCTCCTACGAAGCAGGCCTGAGCCGCTCAGACTCAGCACAGGAAGCAGGCTGTAAATGGCACCATGAATAAAACAACTTTGGTGGGTGTGTTGGGGGGGGATTGTGGACAGCATCTGCTCCCTGCTACTTAGATGTTGTCACCTTTCAAAGTGGGGAGGGAGCATGTGGAGTCAAAAGGCCACCCAGCCGTGTCCTATTTTTCAAGGAAAAACAGTTAAAGCCCAACTCAGTAAATAAACTGAGAGCCATTGAGTGGCATACTTCAAACCGGTGAGTTTTAGGGCGTGTAAATTATATCTTAATTAAGCTGTTTGGAAAAAAAAAAAAAGGAGAGAGAGCTCCACTAAACGTTATTATCTTTTGCCAGCCAGTCAGCTAGCATAGACTGGGGTGTGGGGTGTGTGTGTGTGTGTGTAAAAATGTGGCCAGTGGGTCCAGAGCATATCAGGATGTGGGAAACTCAAAAGGTTACTATTTAATATCATGTGCAAAACACGTATGCAGAGCCGAGGAGGTGAAAACAGTTCTCGAGGGACCAGGGTCTCCTGAGAAGTAAAAATAGATGAGAAAGACGAGGCTTTTGCTCTGCAGGTGTGACCGTGTCTTGCCAGAGGTGACTCTGCAGCCCTGGTTCGTCTGTCCAGGCTGTGCACTCCTCGGGAGCCTCGTTCCTTCTGCCAGGATTTGGAGGTCTGCGGAGGCAGAGCGGCAGGGGAATTATTTCCAAAAGAAATAATCACTGGAATAGTGAGATGGAGAGAGACAGAGAGAGAGAAAATTTGAATGAAGTTGGCTATATTTTCCTGAAAACATGAAAATGAACACTGCAAAGAATATACAGTGACAGCGATGCCTTGGGAAGACCCACCTGCCGGGTTGGATGGGGAAAATGAACCCCACGGGGGATGGCGATGGGGCTGGGTGGAAGGGAGTGGGGTTTGCATCCGGACCCTGTGCTGTGGTTTGTGGGCCTGACTCGCAGAGGTAAGGACGGTCCGGGCGAGAGGTGACTGCAGGCCGCCGCGACGTCACCCACACTCCACATTAGCCCCTCACCCTGGGAAGAGGGAGAGAAAGACAAACAAGCAAACCTCAAAATCACAAACAACTAGAGGAAGCAAAACGAGACAAAAAAAGTCTTATTCAGTCGAAAAGAAAAAAACCGATGAGAAGTTTTTCTGAGCAATCCATGAGCCAGTGCCCCACGCGTGGCTCTGATGATTATCTCTTAATCACAAGTTTTTAAAAATATCAATAAAGCGCATCCATCGCACGAGGCTAGGACCCTGGTTACCGTGGGAGGGAATGGTGACTTCGGGGTGCCGATCACCCATCACTAGGGGAAATCCATCAGGCTGGATACTTCCCCTGGGCCTGCTGTTTTGCATGTATGTAATATTTTACGTGCATTTAAACCTAAAGCCAGTATGTGTGTCCCTGTTGCTACTTGCTTAGTAATTTCATACTCCAAGGGACCCAAGAGGCCTTGGACTCTTCTCTGGCCTCCTTCCCTCCCATCCTGAGCCGTCGTGACCTCAGGCCAGCTACTGGCGCCCACGGGGGCGTCATCCTGGATTCTCCTTGCTCTGAGCCCCTCGCCCAGTCTGCACACCTTGTTGACTCCACAGCCACGACACGTCCCAGGTCTCTCGGATTTGCTCCCCTTCCACCGAACTTTCCAAGCTAAAGCTACAGTTTGTCTGGACAACTGGCTTTCCTGCTTCTACACCTGTCTCTCTCTCTCTCTGGCCAATCTGCTCGTCAAAGTTACTCTTTTAAAAATGGAAATCAGGTGCCGACATGCAGGTAGAGTGAGACGCGGGTGGTGATTCCTCCTCCAGATGCCTTCTGGAGCCCCACTGGAGCCCCACAGGTAAAGCCCCAGCCACCCTGGTCTTCTTTCTGTTCCCCAAACTGTCTAAGCCCATTCCTTCCTCGGGGACTTGGCTTTGCTGCCCCCGTGGGTCTCATATCATCTTCTCACAAAGGCCCCCCGGGATCCCACCTATGACCAGGTGCCGCTCACCATCCCTTTACCTTCCTGGCACCTGCGACTCTTTGATACGTCACGTCATCCCTCTGCGTTGTTAGCTCACTGGTTTCTCCCTACCCGGGACACAGGCGTCAAGGACTGTGTCTGTCTTGTCAACATCTCTCCTTAGATGTATAGAAACACTTCAGAGGGCCCACGTCCAAAGCTCGGTTCCCGAACTTCCCCCTGCCCGGCACCCCACCCAGGGGGGCTGGGGGAAGAGGTACGTGACTGGCAGCTATGCAGGGATTGCTACATGGGTGAGAGGACTTGAGAGGGGATGAGCATGGGAAGGAGATTTGAAGGCTAATTGCAGGGAACCTGGAAGGCTTCACGGAGGAGGTGACATTCGAATTGAAGTAAGAAGGTTGAGGCTTATGGGGAAAGGGGGGAAGGGGTGCTGGGGACAACCTGCTTTGTCATAGTCTTCCCTCCTCTGCTCAGGGTGACCCCGTACCTTCGGTAGCTCAGGCCAAAACTGCTGCAGTCACCCCTGGCGCCCTCTTTCTCCCTCACGTTCCACATTAAAGCCACCAGCATCTTCTGGTGGCCGTGCCTGTAGATTGAAGTGACTCATCCTTTCTCTGCCATGGCCCAGCCTGAGCCCCCCACATGGCCCCGTGCCCTCTTCCATTTAGTCTCCAGAGCGGGATATTTTGAAAATAATTGTAACCATTTATAGATTATTAATTAATCAATAACTGATTGAATGAACCAGTGATGATGGTCATCATTCAATAGCACGTGCTAAGGATTTAAGTCCTTGTTGAGTGAATAATAATTAACAGAAATTTACTAAAGTCATTAAATGGAAAAAGATAGAGTTTCTGTTGGGGGTCTGGAACCACTCTACCCTGACCTTCAGACGTGAACAGACAAGACCTCTGCCCACCTGGAACCTGGGGTCTGCTTGGGAAAAGCCACCCATCCAACGATCACAGAGACATCTCATCACAAACGTGGTGGGAAGGAAACACAGAGAACACTCAGAGTGTCCAGCTCCGTTAGAGAGAATGGGGAAGGCTTCCCGGAGGAGGTGACATTTGACCTGAAATAAGGTGGAGGTGAACAGGGAGCGAGGGGAGACAGGGGTGCTGCGGGAGGGGTAGGGGGTGGGTGGGGAACATTTGCAACAGAAAAAACTTTCAGTGCAAAGGCCTTGAGACCCTGAGTGTGAATTAATCATTTACATCTTACGGTTTCCAAGATCCCAGAGAGCCTCAGGATTTGGTTTCTGATATTTCCTATTAAGTTCACAGTCTGCTGCCGATAGAAGCTGGATGATAATTTTGATTCTTCTTCTAATGGAGATGGGAAACACCTCCAAAGTCAGGATTCTCATGAAATCTTGGAGACCTTAAGAGTTTATGTAGTTTGTGGTTGGATTTTTACATCATCCTTGTTTGTTTTCTTCTCTTTCCAACCCTTTGACATTGGCTGGTCACTTAAAATTTAGAACTCGCCCTGGGTTGTGGACGATTTCCTGGAAGACAGCTGGTTGAGTGTCCCCCTGTGTGTCTCTGAAATAAACATCCTCTTTGGAGAAAGGCTTTCTTTAGGGCCTTCCTGCTCAGCATCTTTTTTGCAATGTACATTCCTGCTTTGTACGACTTCTGAGAAGAAATCTTGGAAAACGATCACTAAAATAACAGCCAAAGGTTATTGTGCACTTCACCGTGCTACCAGCCCTGGGAGCTAGGTGCTGGTGTTATCCTCTGTTCCCAACTGAGGACCTGAGGACCTGAGGACCTGAGGCTCGGGATGTTAGGTTAGGTGTCCCACATCAGTCCATAACTAACAAACCCAGAGCCAGGTTTTATATCCAGGACAGGTTGACTCAAGAACCCGTGCTCTTCATCAGCAGGCCTCCAAGCCTCCCTGACCCAAAATTTGAAAGTCTCCTCCTAACCTCAATTTCCCCACGACCCTGAACACAAAGTTCTGATTCTTACAGTCCATGTGTTGCCAGTCGTGATGGTATTTTCTCTCGCAAAGGCAACCAACTCTGGCTGATTTTTGTTGAAAAACATGCAACGGGCTGATGTTGAGCACGGCTGGGGGATCGGGAACTCTGTGTGGAAGAGAGAAGCAGAGAGGGAGAGAAGGAGGAAGAACTCGAGCAGTCCCATGTGTCTAGGGAGCAAGACTTCTTCAAGGACTTTCTTCTGAAATGGGGGAGCTGTGGTGTGTTTTTTGCCCCACACCGCTCTGGGGAAGATTCGCCATCCCCGCATCTAGAGTTTGATGATAACCTTGACCATGGACTCGTCCCTCAGCCAGGGGAGGGCAGGTGCCTTGACCGACGGTCCCACCAGAGTGGCTTACAATGAAGCAGCTCATCCCCTAGAGGAAAACCAGGGTGCTGCCACCCAAGCAATGGGAGATGGCTGTCAAGCTCTCCAAAAACAGTTGACACTTACTCTACCTCCTTCTTGTTCAATCTCCTGGAGGAAGGTCGGACGTGAGAACTCCGTTCAGTTTTGATCAGGCCCTTTGCTCCCACTGTCAATGGCTCATCCTTACTTGACGGGTACCTAGCGAAGTGCCAGGCATGTAGTGGGTGCTTAGCACGTCAATGTGGGATGAATAAGTGAATGGAAGAGAGAAAACACGTCCCCAGTGCTGAATTATTGCTCTCGCTTATTAACCGGACATTATACCTCATTCAAAGAAGCCTCCCTGTGTTGGGCTTTTTGGGAAGGTCCAAAAGACGGCCCCTTCCCTGCCAGAGTTCTCAACCAATTGAGAAATAAGGCAAAAGGATAAGCAAGTTGTCTTAGTTCGTTGGGGCTGCTCTAACAAAAACCCTGTAGACTAAGTGGCTTATAACCACAGAAATTTCCTTCACTAGGTTCTGGAGACTGGTAGTGGGAGATCGGGTGCCAGTACTGTTAGGAGAGGGCTGCTGACTTCTCAGAGTGTCCTCACTCACCTGGTGGGTGCATGGGGGGTGGCAGGGGAGCTCTTTGGGTCCCTTTCATAAGGACCTTAATTCCATCTTTGTGACTTCATTACTTCCCAAAGGCCCCACCTCCTAATACATCAGAATGGGGCTAGGCTTCAACATATGAATTTTGGGGGGGGGAGGATATAGTCAATAGCTCAGATGGGAACTCAGATGTCACTTTTATTGTTACCAGGTCCAGCCATACAGAGGCCAGGGGCTTCCCAACACTGATCCCAGGATTAATGGACCCTATAGTCCCAGCGCCGGAGAACGTGAGCTTCAAGGACAACTCTGTCCTCCATAAGGAGCAGAGGACAGCTCTGTTCTTCCCAAATCCTCCTCTTCCCCTGGCGTGGAAAGGATAAAGGGCAGAGAATGGCGAGGAGTTTCAGGAGCTGAGCTCTCCCCACGCAGAGACCTAACATCAGGACACCTGGTTTTGAAAAAGAGAAAATTTTGTCAAAAGACTATGAAAGTTCGGGGTACCTGGGTGGGTCCGTCGATTAAGCGGCTGCCTTCGGCTCAGGTCATGATCTCAGGGTCCCGGGATCGAGCCCCACATCAGGCTTTCTGCTCAGCGGGGAGTCTGCTTCTCTCTCTCTCCCTTTGCTGGCTGCTGCCCCTGCTGTGTTCTCTGTCTCTGTCAGAATAAATGAATTAAATCTTAAAAAAAAATAAAGACTCTGAAAGTTATCTTAAAATAGAAATGTTAAAAGTCCTCAAAGGGTCATAATTACTATTATCATCGACCTGGTGATAGTCAAAAGCCAGTTGCCTGATGCTGGGACCAAACTGACCACCAGGCCAGAGGAACAGTGGCTCCACCATGGAGTCCAATACTGCTGAGGTTGAACTTCTCTGCTCTGCACCTTAGTGGCTGTGGAAACTGAGGCTTGTTCATGCTTCTGGACCTTGTTTCTGCAACTATAGAATAAGTATGATAACAGATTCCATTCCATAGGTTTCTTGGTGAAGAGCTCTTCAGATAATGCATTTCAAATGTACAGATCAGTACCTGGCACATAGCAGGCTCTTAATAAATGTTCCTTAACGTCCTTATTATGATTTTTTTGTCGTTGGTGGTGATGGTTAGGGTCCTTGTGCTGCAGTGAAGCAGAGATCTATCTCTTGCCCCGGTTGTCTGTTTGCTCACGGGTGGGAGAAAGAGCCCTGGGAGAGAAGACTGGAGACCCAAGTTCAAATCCAGGTTCAGGTACTTTCTAGCTGCATAATTGATAAAAATCACTAACCTTTGAACCTCAGTTTCCCTCTCAGTTATGGGTGATAAAGAATGATAGAAAAGCTTAATTTGAGGGACACCTGGGTGGCTCAGAGGTTGAGCATCTGCCTTTGGCCCAGGGCGTGATCCCAGGGTCCTGGGATCGAGTCCTGCATCGGGCTCCCTGCATGGAGTCTGCTTCTCCCTCTGCCTGAGTCTCTACCTCTCTGTGTCTCTCATGAATAAATAAGTAAAATCTAAAAAAAAAAAAGAAAAAAAAAGCTTAATTTGAACTTGGAATGTGAATTTTTCTTTTCCTTCTTCTTGAAACATTCCTTCCTTCTTCCCTTCGTCTATTAACAAGTCCAGCCAGGGATCTCGGTTCATCTGCTGCCCTTGCAGGGAGGCACCCCCGACCCCACTGCACGTATCTATTTGCTTCACAAATTTTAATGGGCAACGTCCCTGTCTGCCAGACACATCTCTAGAGTTAGAGTGATGAGTCAGCAAAACATGGTCTCGGGCTTTCAGGAATGGGGGAAAAGTCATGGGACTCTCTTCTCTGTATTGTGTTTGCCCAGGACACCTGCTCTTCCCATTCGGGTCTGCTCTTGGTTGTAGAATAATCCACACAATCCACACCTAGGCGCGCGCGCACACACACACACACACACACACACACACACACACACTTTCTCCCTAGACTGTGGGCCTTGTAAATCTACCTGTTGGATTCTAGCTGATAATACATTGAATTTCTCCAACACAATCCTCCTGGCCTCAGGCTTCCTCTTCACCCTAGTGTGAGATTATGCAGAGGCATTCGCAAGTCCCTTTCTCGGAGCTCTGTCCAGACGATGGTGGTGTCAGAGGAGCGTCACGGGTCTGCACCTACTATGGGGCGGTAATGACAGAGGGGACTTGCCACGGGTAGATTTGTGCAGAAAATGAAACAAGACCAGCCACAAGTGACTAGGCTGTGTCCTCTCTCACTGTCTCTGTCTGGAACACCCTTGGAAAGCTTCATGGTGAAGGAGCCTGCGGCACCGAGCGTGAACAATGTGTGTCTGGACACTGCCAAACTGCCACTTAGTGCCACCTACTGCCACTTGGTTAGTGAGAACTTGGGCAAGCAACTAATTCTTGTCAGGTCTTCATTTTGCCTCATCTGTGAAATGGGGATGATGGGGCTTATTTCCTATGATTGTCATGAACGTTGATGGAGATGATGTACGAGAAGCGTTTAGTGTCATGCTTGGAGGCATAATTGCTCAATAAATATTAGCTGTGATTCCTCTTAGGGTGTATTGTCATCGTCCTTACAGAGGAAAAAGACCAACATGGTTCGATAAAAATACGTGACTAGTAAAATATATGGCCTGAAACGTTCCTTCTGCCCACCCCCCTCCATGGCTACTCCTGCTCATTCTGGCTGGAATATCTCCTGAGAGAAGCCTGCTCTTTAATAAAACAGTTCTTCTCCCCCTTGGCTGCATGGTGGGAGCAGTTGGGCAGCTCTTACAGCTACTGATGTCTTGTCCTCAGGGGTTCTGGTCGTGGGGATTCAAAAACCCTCCCCAGGAAACGCCAGTGTTCAGCCAACGTTGAGAATCACTGCTTTTTTGAGGTGGTGTAGCTCGGTGGCTCCATGTACAGACCCTACAGCCAGGCTGCTGGGGTTTGGATCCTGGTGACTTTGGGCAAGTTGTCAAAACTTAGGGCCTCGGTTTTCTCATCTATAATATGGGTATGATGATAATAACAAAACCTACCTCGCAGTGTTATAAAGATTAAATGAATTAGTATGTGATACCCTGAGTCCAGTGCCCCACAGACTCGTAGTGAGACCTTTAGTTAAAATTCCTTTCTAAGCTTTTAAAAAAGATATTTTGGGGCAGCCCGGGTGGCTCAGTGGTTTAGCACCGCCTTCAGCCCAGTGCCTGATCCTGGGGTCCTGGGATCGAGTCCTACGTCAGGCTTCCTGCACGGAGCCTGCTTCTCCCTCTGCCTATGTCTCTGCCTCTCTCTCTCTCTCTCTCTGCCTCTCATGAATAAATAAATAAAATCTTAAAAAAAATAAAAAAGATATTTTTATTTTGGTAAAATAATATAAAAGTTACTGTTTAAACCAGTATGAAGTGTACCATTCAGTGGCATTCAGTACATTTCCAATGGTGTCCATTGGGACTATCAATTGTTTCCAAAACTTTATCATCCCAAATACCTGTATCCTTTAGAAAACTCCCCATTCTTTCATCCTCTGAGCCTCTGGTAACCTCTCTTATACTGTCTCTGTGAATTTGCCCATTCTAGGTACTTCCTATAAGTGGAATCATACAGTATTTGTCCTTTCATATCTGGCCTATTTCACTTAGCATAATGTTTTCAAGGTTCATCCACGTCGTATGAATCAGATTTCATTTCCCCCCCTTTTATGCCTGAATAATATTCCATTGTACGAATGAAATCAGATTTCATTCCCCCCCCTTTTATGCCTGAATAATATTCCATGTACGAATATTCATCTGTTGATGGACATTTGGTTTGCTTCTACCTTTGGGCTTTTGAGAATAGTGCTGCTACGGGCATTTGTGTACCAGCATCTGTTTAAGTCCCTCTTTTCAATTCCTTGAGTCTATACCTAGGGAGGAATTGCCGAATCATATGTTAATTTTATGTCCAATTTTTTACTCTTTCCCACGCTGGCTGCACCATCTTACATTTGTACCAGCAATGCACAGACCTTTCAATTTCTCAACATCTTCACCAACACTTGTTATTTCCTTTTCTTTCTTTCTTTCTTTTCTTCTTCTTCTTCTTCCTTTTTTTTTTTTTTTAATAATAGCCATCCTAATGGGTGTGAAGTGGTATTCCATTGTGGTTTAGCTATAATTCCTTTTGATCTCATCCAAAGTAGATTATCCACTGCCTATCATTCTCTCTCCCACAGAACACCGATCTTTATTTTCATGCTGTTATCACAGCGTGTCCTTCTGTTTGTTGAATGTTTGCCTTGCTGAGTGGCCCAGGATTTGGCAAACTGTGGCTCGAGGCTGTAGGTCAAATCTGGCAGCTGGCTGTTTTTGTATAGCCCACAAGCTAAAAATGAGTCTTACGTTTTTAACCGGTTTAAAAAATTTAAAAAAAGAATACTATTCCGCGACATGTAAAAACTCTCTGAAATTCAAGTTGCACCGTGCATGAATACTTCCGTTGGCGCACAGCCATGCCCTTGTGTTTACATATTGTCTGTGGCTGCTTTTGCACCATAAAGGCAAAGTTAAGAAGTTACATCAGGGACTATATAGCTGGTAAAGCTGAAAATATTCACTATCTGGCCCGTTCCTATGTGAAGAAAAGATTTGCCAAATCCCACACCAGATCCTGAGCTTAGGAACACTCATCCTGTTGTCTCTACAACACTGGCCCTGGGATGTGTTGGTCCATTCTCCCACATTAACTCCAGACACAAAACCAAATTTGAGATGGCTCAGAGAACTGACTGGAAAAGCCAGAACAAGAAATCTTCTAGAAAACATGGAGGACTGTCTTCGTAAACTCAGGTTAGACAAAGATTTCTCAGGGCACAAAAAGTACTGATCATAAGATAAGTAAATTGGGTCGCACTAACATTTTAAAGTTCTGCTCATCTGGAGATACTATTAAGAAAATGGACAAACCACAGATTGGGAAAAACTTTTGCCATCCATTGATGTGATGAAGGGGTTGTATGTAGAATATACGAAGAACCCCTCAAATAATAAAAAAAAAAAACACAAACACACAGATTTAAGAAAAACATAGGCAAAAGATTCAGTTCACACAAGATGTAGGGATGGCCCATGAGGACATGAAAAGGTGTTTGACATCACTAGTCAACAGGGAAACGCAATGTAAAACCACAAAAAACAATTTCACACACATTGGAATAGACAAAAAGAAAAAGAAAAAAGGCTGCCAATGTTGTTGTGGGCGAGGGGTAGGGGAGGACAACTCAAGCCTTTACCTTGGTTCTGTTATGTTAAGTCCCAAAGGGGAGAATTTTACCCCAGGTATTCCCTGGGAGAAATGAAAACAAATGTCCATACAAAGACTTACACATGAATGTACACAGCACCTTTATTCATAACAGCCACGCACTGGAAACAACCCAAATGCCATTAACAACAAAACCAGATTTTTTTTTTTTTTTTTTTTGGTAATGAGGTAAATCCATACGATGGAATACCATTCAGGAATAAAACGAAATGAACTACTGATGGACCCAACGTGGGTGAATCTCAGAATTATGCAGAGTGGAAGACAGCAGGCCCAAAGGAGTACACACTGTATGGGGCCGTGGAGATGAAGTTCTAGGAAAAAAATGAATCGAATCTATAACGACAGGATCAGTAGTTGCCTCAGGGGCTGGTGGTGGTGCCTGGGATTGCCTAGGATCAGGGCAGGGGGAGCTTTCTGGGATAATGGAAATATTCCGTGATTTGTTTTGGGTGGATGGTAATTGCCGGGGTGCATCTAATTGCCAGAACTCGGAACTCAACACTTAAGATCGTTGTATTGAATGTGGGTTATGCTGCCCATTTAAACAGTGAGACTGGGGGCAGCCCGGGTGGCTCAGCGGTTTGGCGCCGCCTTCAGCCCAGGGCGTGATCCTGGAGACCCAGGATCGAGTCCCGCGTCGGGGTCTCTGCATGGAGCCTGCTTCTCCCTCTGCCTGTGTCTCTGCCTCTCTCTCTGTCTATTACGAATAAATAAAAATCTTTAAAAATAAAAAATAAACAGTGAGAATGGAAGAGTGGACTTTGCAAGGTGGGAAAAGGCCCCTTCACAGATGGATGGCTGTGCCGGCCTCCCCTGGCCTCCAGGAGCCCAGGCCCACTTGCAAGGGAAAAGGAGAAACCTGGTGCCCCGATGTCTGTGGGCTGCAAATGGCCCGACGACTCATTTCCTGTTTTAACCAGAGCTCTCCCCTGAAGGAAATAACAGCAATCACTCCTCCTCTGAGCCCTGAAACTTGGAGTCTAGAAAGCCGTTTCCTGGCTGCGCAAAATGATGGCGCCCTGCACTCAAGGGCCCACCACCCAGCCTTTGTGACCAACCTGTAGACCCCCCCCCCGAGTGAGCACACAGCTTCCCACACCAGGGACATGTGGAGAAGCAGAGGCAGAGGTGTCTCTGGTTTTATTCTCTGTAGAGGGCAAGTGAGGCCCAGCTGCCTCCCTGAGGCAGACTGTGAAGACCCTTGACTTCCTGCTGAATCCAAGACCAGAGTCAGAACCTTTCCTCGCTGCTGGAGTTTCCTTGTGCTGCTGCAACACATTATCTCAAAATGAGTGCCTGGAACAACAAAAGCTGATCTTGCAGCTCTGGAGGTTGGGCGTCCGGCACAGGCCACGTCGGGGCCAAAATCAAGGTGTCGAGGGTTGTCTTCTTTCTGGAAGTTCTAGGGGAGAATCCATCTCTGGTTGTGGAGGCTGCTTCCGTTCATTGGCTCGTGGCCCCTTCCCCATCTTCCAAGCAGGTGGCCTCGGAGCTTTCTGGGCTTGTCTTCTAAGGCCGGCTCCCCTGCCTGCTCTCCTGCCCTCCCTCCCAATTCTAAGACCCTCATGATGACCTTGAGGCCACCTGGATAATCCGGGATCATCTCCCTGCTTTAAAATCGAGGGGCAAACAAGCTTAGTTCCATCCTCAAGCTTGAACTGGTGGCTATTCAAGGTCCCTGATTCCCAGGCTCTCGGGTTAGGAGATGGACTTTCCCGGGGAGTCATTTTTCTGCCATCTACTCTCCTTGATGTTCTAGCCCAATGTTAACTCACAGCCTCCTCATTCTCTTAAAATGGACTTGGGTTGGTAGTTTGGTTCTGAGATGTACAAGTTGTACGGTGGTGAGAGCACCTACACAGCAAAGCGATAAGGACGCTGACCACACATGGAGAATGTGGCACAGGAGACACAGGGTCTCATTCGATCCTTCTAGGACCCCAGGGAGTAGATATCATCATCCCCATTATAGATGGGGAAACTGAGGCCTAGACTGTATAAATTAGCAGCCCAAGATTGCTCAGCTTTTAATGGCAGATCCAAGGTTGGAACCCCAGTTGGTCTGCCTTTACAGTCTTTGGTCTAAACAGCAAATGCCTTCAGAGCAAATCTCTATTATGTCTGCAGATCATTTTTTTTTTCTGAGCAGAAATTTTATGTAAGGATTAAAGATAACATCTGTCCAAGGCAGAGCCCATAATAGAACTCTGACTATGGAACTTCATAGGTAGCTCAAAGATAGTCTTATTGTCTCTTTATGGCTCTCCTGTTCTTTCCTTCCTTCCTTCTGCCATCCATCCATCCATCCATCCATCCATCCATCCATCCATCCATCCACCTATCCATCCATCCATCCGTCCATCCATCCATCCATCCATCCACCTATCCATCCATCTATCCATCCATCCATCCACCCACCCACCCACCCATCCAAGGTATCTTTTAAAGAGGATACAACATGGTGTAATAGTTAAGATCTAGACTTGACATTCAGGCTACCTGGGTTCAACCTGTAATTTTAGCTGCTTACACGTGTCCCATGTCACCTCTATAAGCCTCAAATTCCTTTCTATTGATAAAAATTGGCATGGAATTTTACCTACAGTACCAAGCTGTTGGGAGCGTTCAACAATCCTGCATGCACACAAGACATGTTAAACTATCACGAAGGAGCCCCTCCCATGTGTCCATTACTGAAGCTGGTAGTGTGAGTGGGGAAAGTATGACCCTTGTTCACAAGGATCTCTCTCTCTCTCTCTCTTTCTCTCTCTCTCTCTCACACATACGTACATACACCCCAGTTAATGATGTAAAATAGGAAATTAGGCAGGACCACAAACTGGAGTCTGAGACTCCAGGATAACATGGTCTAATTCATCTTTGGGAAATCTGTGAAGGACGAGGTCAGCGTGTACTCAGAGAGAGGAAGGGCTCACTAATAGAGAACGCAGGATGAATCACACAGCCCATCGCTGCCTGGAGTCCTTGAAGGGGCCCTTGACCGTCTTGCTGGGCTATTTTAGTCACCAGATGTGGTCGAGCAGAGCACGTCTCCCACACAGCTGTGGACACATGAACTTTATGATTTGCACCGTATCTGGCCCCGGCTTGTCTAGTATTCAGTTAATACTTCTCTTTAAATCAATCCACTACTCATACTTGACTACATTTATGTAAAAAAGGAAACTTTATGTCACTGTATGAATGGGAGCCTGATTTGCTTGCCAGGGATAGAAAGAAACTGAAAATGAATACCTTGGCTATTAAAAGTCATACATACTTTGTCCATCCAGCTCTTCATGTTTTTCTGTATCCCTCCTGTGGTTGGCATTATAGACCTTGGGAGACACCATTCTCATGGAAGGAATGGATGATTCTGCACCGTTAGATACCTCATGCCTAAACTTTCTGCTTCTCAGGTTCCTGCCACTGAAATGGGATGTTCATACAAATAGTCACCATTATTGAGCAATGCCTGAGATGAGCAGGGTACACCCAGCTGCTCATCCCTTTCCCACAAAGTCCCCATAATGACGGGTTGTTATTGAGGTTGTAACTGTGAGAGGGGGAGTGACTTTGCCCAGTCTCACGGCTCCTGCCTGGAAGAGCAGGAATGTGAGCCTGAGCCCATCGGAATACAGACCCTTGCCTGGGGCTCAGCACTGCCTCACATGGGCCGAGAACAATCAAAGTAGCAAATTCTTAAGAAAATGCACTGGGGGAAAGGAGGGGAGGATATCTAATGGGCACTTAGCATGGACCAGACACCCTTCTAAATATCTTGCTGTATTTCTTTTTAGGATTTTATTTATTTATTCATGAGAGACACAGAGAGAGAGAGAGGCAGAGACAGGCAGAGGGAGAAGCAGGCTCCCTGTGGGGACCCCAATGTGAGACTTGATCCCAGGATCCCAGTGGTTGATGCTCAACCACTGAACCACCCAGGTGTCCTATTTTGCTGTATCAATTCATCTCGTCTTCATAGCTGACCTTCAGTGGAGATCTTATGATTCCCATTTTACAAATAAGAATGTTGAGGCCCAGAACCTTTAATGAACTTGCAACTCGTACATGGTCAACCTGAACTGCAACCCAACAGGTCAGGGCGCCTGGATGGCTCAGCGGTTGAGTGTCTGCCTTTGACTCAGGTTGTGATCTGGGGTCTGGGGATTGAGTCCCACATTGGGCTTCCTGCATGGAGCCTGCTTCTCTCTCTGCCTGTGTCTCTGCCTCTCTCCCTGTGTCTCTCATGAATAAATAAATAAAATAAAAAGAAAAATGGAACTCAACAGGTCTGGCTCCAGGGCCCATGTCCACACAACCAATAAAGGCATCGTGCAGATCGCCTGGTGGTTTATGTCACCACCTGTGACAGTTTCCACGCTGCAACTGAATATTTATCAGTTGGCCCCAGGTCTTATCTAGCCCCTGCCAAGCCACACCTTGCTTTACTTCCTGTTTAAGATGGAATTCAGATGACCGTGGCCTTCTATGAAATGAACCTCATGCTAGGAAGGTGCTCATTCATTCGGTCCTCTAACCAGCCGGCATTATAGATGCATCGTAGATGCCCACTCTCTGCCAGGAGCTGGGCCATGAGTCCAGAAAGAAGAAGGCAGTCGTGTGTGATGCTCAGATCAGAGAACTGCTGTCACAGGTCGGAGACCTAGGTCCAGCACCAGTGTGCTCCAGCCGTGGGACTTTCAGTTTAAAATCTTCCGCTCACCTGTTTCCTCATCTGTAAAATAAGATGAGTACAACTACCTATAACTTTTTCCTCCCGTAATTTACTTTTTGGAGAGAATTTTTTTTGTGTGTAAGGGTTTACTTAATAATATCTTAATCCGTTTCATTCAGTGGAATAGAAGACTATCATGATTGTGTTTGTGTTTCTGTTTGTTTGTTAGCTGATTGTCAAACTAACATAGGCCCATGATCCCACGTCTCAAGAAGTAAGGGCCAGATGCATTTTGTGAGCCAGATTTTTTTCAGATTTTAGAAGTGTTTTATTGATATTGAATATCAAATTAACAGCTTAATACTTCTTCAGAGAAATGGAATATTCACACCACCTGAGATCATCAAAAGTCCTCACACTCAGAAGAGTCCAGATTTGCCATCAAATAAGCTTTGTGCATTTTGGAATCATGAGTGAGGGATTATGAACGGGACCTGCACATGTTAGAACAGAAAATTTAGAAAAACACATGAAGTACTAAACAGAAAATGATCATATTTATATTTGTAAGATATAACTACTGAAATTTCCATGTATCTTTCTTTTTTTTTTTTTAATTTACTGATTTATTTTAGAAAGAGAGAGAGAGTGCAAGTGAGTGTGGGGGTAGGGGTGGAAGAAAAGGCAGAGGGAAGAGAAGCAGACTCCCTGCTGAGCACAGAGCCTGACCATGCCTGGATCTCAAAACCCTAAGATCATGACTTGAACTGAAATCAAGAGTGTGATGCTCAACCTACTGAGACAGCCAGGGCCCATGTCCACACTATCTTCATGTATCTTCTCCACGTATCTTCTCTAATTCATTGAATTATTCAACAATATTATCAAACACCTGTTAGATGCTCCAGGCTAATAGTTCTCAATCAAAGGTGATTTTGTCACCCACAGGACATTTGGCAATATTTGGAGACATTTTTGTTATCACAGTGGGGAGGTACCACTGGCATCTAATGAGGAGAGGTCAGGGATGCTGTTGTGCATCCTCCAATGCACAGGACAACCCTGCAACAGAGAATGATCCAGCCCCAAATGTCAATAGGGCCACAATTGAGAAACCTTGGTCTAGATTCTGGGCATATAGCAATAAACAAAACAATAAAAAAATCAATGTTTGCTTTGCATTTATAAAATACATGTAATATATATATACACACAGATATATGTGTTTTAAAATATTGTTATTATTTAACATATAGTTTTTTACTTAACATGGCTTCATAAACATTTTACAATATTATCAAAAATTCTTCAAACTCATGATTTTTATGCCCATAATACATTTCTTCAGAAAGACGTAAAAATTTTTTAGTCATTCCTTTATATTAAAATGGATTTTCCTCCATTTTTTCCCTGTTATTTAAAAAAAAATGCCATGATGGATATCCTTACAACTGCATCTCTGATTATTCCATTAAATTCTAAGGCCTGAGGTTCATTCTAGAGGCAAGGAGATTGAGCCACAGGGTATACACTTAAAAATCATCCTCAGTGTACATGATGGAATTGTTTTGTACTTTTTAAAAAAATTTTATTTATTTATTCATGAGAGACACACACACACAGAGAGAGAGAGAGAGAGAGAGGCAGAGACACAGGCAGAGGGAGAAGCAGGCTCCATGCAGGGAGCCTGACGTGGGACTGGATCCCGGGACTCCAGGATCAGGCCCTGGGCTGAAGGCAGCGCTAAACTGCTGAGCCACTTGGGCTGCCCTGTTCCAATTTTACTTGGTGTAAGAGCTTACATTTAAAAATCAGGAGTCTTATGATTTTAAATAACAAACAGAGCTAGTTCAAGCTAGCAATAACACATCTAGAAAATTCTGGTAACTGGAAGAGGCCTTTCAAAAGAGGGGAATATAGCATGTTGGGTTCAAATTCTACTTGCCATTTGAACCTGAATGGATTGAATGTATTTCCTCTCAATCAGTCCCACAGAACTCATTGTATTTTAAACATCCCAGAATGCAAACACATTGGATACAGTTCAAAGACTGGGCTGCAAAACAATTAAGAAGTGCCTGGCTTATGGGAAAAGGTGAAAAGAACTCAAAGTCCAAAAGCCAGGCTGTAGAAACCCCTGGAAGGAGGTGATCACCATTTCCAAGCATGGAAATTCAGGAACTAAAAAAGGAGGAGAGGAACTTCTTTCTGGTGAGGGGCAGGGGTTCACAAGGTAATGGGATCTACTTGAACAATGAGAATTCCAGAGAGAAATCTCAAGAGGAAACTTCCCTGTGATTCTCTATAAGAATAATCCGGCAAGGAAATGATAGAGTTCCTTCAAAAGAGTTAGTAGGTAAACCAGCTATGCAGGCCAATCAGATAACGGGATTTTTGTTCTCCAGAGGGTGTTGCATGAGAACTTAGTAGAAGGGGTAAGATTCTCCTTTCCTCAGGAGGTGAACCAATGTACACAGCATCTGCTATAAATCCAAGTTGTGGGAAAACTTTGATTTGAAGGGGAGAGAATTCACATTTTATCTGAGGCTGAATACAAGCACCAGGACCAACAAAAAGCTCATAATTTTTTCTGTAAAGAGATGGATCATAAATGTTTTTGGCAGTGTGGCCCTCCAGGCTCTGTGTCAGCTGCTGACCTCCGCCTCAGTTGGCTCAAAGCAGCTGGACACAAAACGCACGACTGTGTTTCAATAAAACTTTATTCACAGACACAGACAGTGCTCAGGGAGTGTGGCTTGCGGACCCCTGAGCTAGAGAAACTGGCAAGAGGCAGTGAAAAAAAATCGGGAGATGGAGATTCAAATGCTGTTTCTACCCCCTACAGGCAGTGGAATCCCAGGCAAGTTAACTGATTTTTTTGAACATTACTTTTCCTGACCCTAAAAAACGGTTCATTGGAGTATCTACCTTATGAATTTGGTCTCAGAATCAAACAGAACAACGTCTAGATAATGTTTAGCATAGGGCTCAGCACACAGAAGTGTTGGGATGAGAGCAGGGGAAGAAAAAAGAATGCAGGTTTTGTTAAAGTCTTTATCCCATTGGTGTTTAAGATTGTGTAAATGTTTCCTCCCCAAGCGCGATCTCCTGAGGTTCATCTTATTTATTACGTGTCCTATGCACGTGGCGGGTGACTTGTCTTGTAGGATCCCAGGGCCTGTGCCTTAGCACCTAGTAGGTGACTGTCTCGGAGGTTCTCTAAGAGCAGGAGTGGGGATGAGGATCGGGTGCCCATGGTTTAGCCAAGGGAAGGCAGCCAGGAGATGGAGAGTGAGGGAAGCAGGATAGGGCAGGGGAGAAGCTAAGCAGAGATTTTTTTTCTCCAGTAGAGTCCAGCTTCAGCCTGACCCCACAGGGAGCCTGGGAGGTGTACTGCACCACAGCATTAGCCTCACCTGGAGACAATGGGCCTGGCCTCTGGCACTCTGGGACGGCTGGTCCCTGGCTGTGGCCTGCCCACCTTAAGGGTGAGGAACAATCTCCCAGAGGAATGGCTCCTGGGGTGCTGAGGGCAACTCTGAGAGTGAACTTGGCTGGGAGCTGTTAGCTGCAGAGACAAAACAGCCCCAAAAAGTGTTTTGCCCAGAAGGGGGATCTGGGAGGGATGCTGACAGCCTTCCATGCTGTGCACTATTGTCGCAGGTTACGTAAAAACCTATGTGTTCTGAGGTCATGCTCTAAGCCACCCATGAAACATCACTGGCTTCTAGAAAAAAGAGAGGAGGGCAGAGCCAGGGTGACTAAGTCATCATCTGTCACTCCAGAGATAAATTGTTTAGCTTAGAGGCTGAACCCAGGAGTGGTGAGGACCTTCATGGTGATGTTCTCGTTCTGCAGGAACAGGAAATGGCTTCCTTCCCAGGGACCCGTGGCATTTCCTTTGCCTGGAGGAGTGAGTGGCATCATGCAGATGATCCAACACTGTGCTTGGCACGGTGGCGCTGACGTCACAGTTGACACCTGCCGGCGGTTTTGGCATCTAGTGAGAGTGGGGTCAAGTTCTAGCTCTGCCCCTTGAGCCATGCGACCCTGAGCCAATTACTTAGCATCACTAACCTTTAGTTTCCCCATCTATAAAATGACAATATTTCCTCCTAATTCGTAGGGTTTGTGTGAGGTTTAGAGTTAATGTTTATAAAATACTTAGCGCAGTGTCGGGCTTCTAATTAATGTTTAACTCGTGGTAATTTTTTTTCCTTTTTCACTTTACTGTGGTGGTGTGTTTTGTTTGTTTTGTTTTCATTTCTGGTTTATTGGGTTTTGTTTGTTTTTGGTTTTTTTGAGAAGCAGTATGGTCTGGTGTGGTGCCTCTCAGTGGGGATTTTTGCCATATCTGCTACCTCCTGGACTATTATGTATTTCATATACATTAATTGACTCTATGAAAACCCCTTTAAATGCTATAGACTTGCAAATAAGAGCAGTGCAATAATGGTTCAGGTGAACTAGTGCCCGGCATATGGCAAGTTTGCTGTAAATGAGACCTATTATCACTTTGCCACTGATGCTGGATGGCTGCTAGTTCTGTGTTCTAGCTGAGAACTTGCATTGACCCATTTCATTCCTTCCTTTTAGAATCAACTCTTTGGCATTCCCTCCACTGAATGAGGTCACATCTTTGCTCCCGCATGAGCTCATTGATGTGTTCTTATAGTGGTGTGTTCGGCTAGGAATTTTATGCATAATATCAGGGGATTTTTTTTTTCCTTTTAAATATCTTGGGCTCTGACAGATTACAAGGAAGTGGTTACTCAGAGCCGAGTGCTCACGATTGATTACAGGGAGCCGTGGAAATCCCCCTTCCTTGCCTAAAATAACTGGAACTGGAACACGACAATATGAGCTTTGTCCAGGCTTGAAACAATATCCTTTCCAAGTGGATTTGGTACGGAAATACTTACCAATCTATGGTGGTAGTTCTCACTGACAGGCTAGAAAAAGGTTAGTCATTCGGTGTTCCATAGCTAAAAGGGCCATTGTTAGCAACGATGGGTCCCGGAGGAGTGAAATTTAAGTAGGTGGACATGGTAATATTGGATTCACCCGCCTTCTCCTTGCCCTTTATCCCATTTGATTTCTTTACGATCACAAAAATCTAATTCCAGAAATAGACATGCTCTGTATTTATTCAATTACTTTTATTGCAAGTCTGTTCATGATAACCTTCCCCTGGACACTCCCGGGCAGATTCTGGGGAAATGAGAGAAGGAAATGCCCAGGTCCTTATGGCAGAGCAGAGTCCAGAGTGGCTGAGTCAGGACGAATGTCTGTGAGTTCAAATTCCACAGCAATTTTTAATTCCATGTCTTGAGTTGGGTCAGAAAGCCCGTAACTAGAATGAGGGCAGGTGTCCAGCCTGCATCTGACTCAGGATGAAAAGATGTGGGATTCGGTTTGGATGAATATCCTAACTCTGAAATACTAGTCTGACTCTTATAGACTTAAACAAAAAAACAAAAAAACAAAAACAAAAACAAAAAAGACTGGGCAGGATCTCGAGAAATGCTTCACTCCTTGTTTTTTTTTTTTGTTTGTTTGTTTGTTTTTTTTTTAAGTTTGATTTGTTATCACTTAACAAAAATTCATTTAAGGCTAATAAGGAAGGGGGACAGGAATAAAAATGAGAAGCCATAAATAAACTTTTTTTTTAGGTTCCAAGAAATTTTGTTATTGCTGGTCATGTTAGCCAGTGTTAAGATTTTTTTCAAGGCCTGAACTCCTGGCCTATGATTTATGAAGATGGAGCACCCATGTCAGGGAAGATTTCCTACTAAAGGAAGAACGAGGCAGAGAGTAAAGGTCATTTTGACTCTCTGTTCCTGGCTGAGGTCTCTATCAGTTGACACGCTCCATGCAACTCAGGGAAGGTCTCCCTTCCATGGGCTGGGCGGGGTGGGGTGGGGTGCGGGTGGGGCCTCAGAATGTGGATTCCTTCCTTCCGCCAAATGAAGCCCAGTGACAGGGGGACTTTGGAGCTCACTCAAGTCTTTTCTCTTTTTTGCTTCTCCTCTCACATTTTTCTCACCAGTGCATCATTGTGCACATTGAATTCACATGACCCCCCAACTCTGCAGTCCGAAGCTTGGGCAGAGGTAGTAACAGGAGAGAGAGAGAGAAACAGTGATGTTCATGATGCTGGCAATGGTTGGTGCCTGCTAATTCTCCAAAGAGCTCGAGCTGGGAGGACATGCCTATGCCTTCCTCATGGAGGGAGAACCCTCTTGCTCCTTAGTGTGGAAACAGGGTTTACAAATTCATTTTTTTTTTTTTTTTACCTTGAGCCAACTATTGCACCTGATATTCAAAGTAATAGTCTTTTCTGCATTCCAGAGTAACCTGACATGAATGCCTAGGGAAACATGGAGAATTGTCATGGCAGCCTGGTGTGTAAGAGTTGTATCCTACTGAAACAATGGAGTGCACACAAAATGGCCAGCTAAGAGAGAACTGGGTTGGGTATATACCCCTAGTATATATAGTCAGTGGGGTTCTTCCCTGGGACTTTTGTTAGGGCTATTGGGAAAACTCTGTGTGTGTGTTTCCTTTCGACTCAAAATCCATGAGGATCATCTCAGCCTGAAGCTACACATGATCGCTTTGCCTGCAGCCACATGGAGAGAGTGTACCTGAAAATGATGCCAACATAAAGGAAAAAGAAGCTAAGAAATAGAGAATGACATGTTCCTGCTAACTGCATTTACAACCTGGATCCAGTTATGCCTGAAGTCAACAGTAAATTTGGATGCTTCAGTTACATAAGATGATCATTTCCTTTTGATTGTTAAACCAGATTGAGTTAGGTTGGGTCACTTGCAACTAAAGTGACCTTGGGCATGTCATTATCCTTCTTCTGATGTGAACTCTAAATCGGTAGGTAAATACTCCTCTTGGTTCATGACCAAACTTTGCAAGAGAGAAAATCCACTAACCCAAGAATCACGTGACCACTCTCATCTATGTTCAAGGTCAGACTTTGATATTGAGGAATTGATCTGCTTCCATTGCAGACGACTTTTCCATGGGGATACAAAAAGTGGCTCTAATTGCTACTGAATAGGCATTTATGGCATAACCCGGGATCAGGCAATGCTATCCAGTGTTGGTATCTGTGATGAGTTCACAGCATTTCTGTAATAATTAGTTTTTATACAGAAGTGTAAACTCACCCTCTGAGTCACTGGTTGGATAATAGCTCTTCCCCCCTCCCTCTGAGATGGTTACTCACTTACATTTTAAGTTTTTGACAAGCACTTATTCCCAGATATCTGTCCTTAATGGGCCTCTGTAATGCTCTGGCATGTGGGCTGTCGCGCCGGAATCCCGGGGCTTGGGTATCACCAGGTACCCATTTCCCATGGCTGCCCACTGAGTGAGTGGGGATTTCACCATCAGGGCCGTAAGCCTTTGACTTGTTTTTCTTGTAGAGATAATGCTTCATGCCAAGTCATCCACAGAACAGCATGCAACCAGGGACAGGGCTGAGCTGCCTAGAGATGCAAAAGGAAACTTTTGTAAGCTGGTTGCATAACCCTTTCCTCCTGCTAGAGCTTGTGCCTGACAAGACTGTCTCCCTCTCTCAGTTTTCCAGAGAGCTGTGCACCCCCAGGGAGTGAGTATGATGGGGATCTAGCCCGAAGAATGTGCACACAAAACAGGGACAAGGTCCAGGGCCACACAGAAGCTGGGAGAGGCCCAGGTCGTGCCAAGTCGATGAGGCTCCTGGCATCTCAAGAAATAAAAATGAAAGGCACGTGGGTGGCTCAGTCGTTTGAGTGTCTGCATTTGGATCAGGTCATGATCTCAGGTCCTGGGATTGAGCCCCACATCAGGCTCCCTGCTCAGTAGCTCTGCCTGTAGCTCCTGCTGCTTGTGCTCTCTCTTCTCTCTCAAATAGATTTTAAAAGAATTTTTCTTTAAAGAAATAAAAAAAAAAAGAATTGCCAAAACAAGGGTTACCAAAATTATGGGATTTTTTTCAGCATTTACACTGAATGAAATAAGACCATGAACATACACATAAACTGCTAGTCACTGTAATGATCATGCTTTTTTACAGGATTATGAGATTTATAAGGCATATTTCCTTAAAATGAGCTACAGGCAGCATGATCTATGTAGGGAACTGCTTCCTCTAAAGGCCCACAATCTTCTTAGAGATGGCAACAGAATGCCAACACGAGGCCAACTGCCCTCTGGACTCCTCACTCCCAGCCCTAGCCCAGCCCTAGTACATGACATTAAAATTAATTTAAAAATGATTCAGTGTCTTGTGTCTCCTGTCTCCTTAGACCTGGGAGTGAAGGGCCCTGTGGGATAGCAGAACCATTACTTGACGGGGACCCAAAAGAATTCAATGCTTGCTCTGTGGCTTTGCCTGAACCAGCTGTATGACCTTGGGGAAGTCACTTAACCTCTCTGGATTTCCCCATCTATAAAAATGCAAGTGTTGGAGGATGACCTTGCAAGTTCCTTCTGAAACTTCATGATTATACCAGTTCCAAGTGAACGGTCTAGGTCCTAGCAATATATAGTGGTAGGGGCAGGAAAAAAGCAAAATCTACTCCACCCACATCTAAGTCCCTGCTTAAAGGGAGTTTACATACATGTGGGGTTGGGATGGTGGATGGGGATAGGGATGTGGGAAGCGCGTGTGTGTGTGTGTGTATGTGTGTGTGTTTGTGTCGACGATCTGCAAAAAGGACAACTACACAATGCCAGGGTGCAAGCTCTGAAGAACAAGAGAGAAATGAAAGGAGAGAGAGAGAGAGAGAGGTCAGGGAAGGCCCCTCCGGACACCACTATGGGATACGCACAGAGGTGGGTGGAGGGCTCAGTGGGCAGGAGGGCGATCAAAGGACCCAGTGGAAACAGGAAATGACTCCCTGGCCGGTCAAGAAGAGAAGGGAGAGAAGAGGAAGGAGAGAGCATTGATGATCAGAACTGGTGTAGCCCTTCCAAGCGCTCTGTCAGGCAGGTCTGGGTTGGAATCCTGACTCCAGCCATTTACCGGTGGTGACCTTCTGTCCTCCCACCAGTGTGATCTTTAGCCTACTCTTCCATAAGGGCAGGGCAGGGAGAGTAAGAAGCTCTGCCCTGGGGAGTGAAATGGAATCATGCCTCCGAAAAGCTCGGCACAGAACTGGCCACATTACTAAATGCCTACCTGCTAATTAGCACATGCACTTGCTAAGATTTCCTGAGCACCAACCAAGTCGTGCTTACTCGGTGTTCCTTCCTCTCACCTCCTCCAGACAAGCCTAGGAGGCAGGAGCTCTTGTGATCCTATTTGATGGAGGAGGAGGCTGAGATAAGGCATCAAGCCAAGGCATGAACGTTATTCATCGTTATTTGTCCCTTGGCAAGACCAGAGAAGGTTAGGGTGACCCAGCAGCATAATAGGAATGTCGGCCACAACAGGCAACAGTTACTGAACCTGGCACTTTTTTGGTGGTGGAAAGAGAGGAAATACCATCTCTGACAAAAGTACATTTGGTTCACCCAACATGCAGTGTATTTGATTGAAGCGTATTTACGCACAACTGGCCAATGGTGTCTTGTTTTGAATTCCGACAAATACACTCATCCACGCACTTATGGAGTACCAACTATGTATCCAGTCCTGCTCATTTATTCACTGATTCACTTAAGAAATATTTCTAGAGCATTTATTATGCACCAAGCTTGGCTACTACAACCATGACCGTTACTGATTCGCTTTCTCTCCCTTTAGTTCTACTTTTCCCAGAATTTCGCATGAACGGAATTGCACACTTCTTTTGCTGACCATGGTTTTGAGATTCACCCACGTTCTTGAGCGTCTTAGTAATCCCTTTCCTAATAGCGCTGAGTAATATGCCATCGTTGGGATGCACCGCAATTTGTTTATTCATTTACCAGTTGATAAACACGCGAGTTACTTCTAGTTTTGGGCTTTTATGAATACAGCTGCCATGAATGATTGAGCACAAGTTTTTGGTGTAGACTTGTGTTTTAATTCTCCTGGGTAACCCCTCTGAGTGCGATTGCTAGGTTGTACGCTACGTGTGTCACTTGGTAAGAGACATGGAATTGTTTGACAAAGTGGCTGCACCATTTTGTGTTTCCACCAGCATCGTAAGAAAGTTCCAATTGCTCCACATCCTTGCCAACAGCTGGTCTTATCAATGCCATCCTAGTGGGTGTATGGTAATATCTCATCTTGTTTTTTTTTTTTTTTTATCATCGTGGTTTTAATGGGCATTTCCCCAGTGGCTGACGATACTGAGCACCTATGTGATATTCTTTTTTTTTTTTCAAAGATTTTAATTATTTATTCATGAGAGACACAGAGAGAGACAGAGAGAGGCCAAGACACAGGCAGAGGGAGAAGCAGGCTCCATGCAGGGAGCCCGATGTGGGACTCGATCCCGGGTCTCCAGTATCATGCCCTGGGCTGAAGGCGGCGCTAAACTGCTGAGCCACCCAGGCTGCCCATCTTATGTAATATTCTTATATCTTCTTTGTGAACTGGTCTATTTAAATATTTTGCCCACTTAAAAAAAATGTTTGTCTTCTTCTTATTGAGTTGTAAGGAGCTCTTTATATATTCTGGACACAAGTTTTTTTTTTTTTTTTTATCAGATACATGCTTTGCAAATATTTCCCCCATTTTTTACTTGCTTGTTCATTTTCTTCAATTTCTTAATAGTGTCTTTTAAAAATCAAAAGTTTTTAATTTTATGAGAACTCATTTATCCATTTTTTTTCTTTTATGTAGATGATCTTGTATCTTAAGAAATATTTGCCTAACCCAAAGTCGCCAAGAGTTTTTGCCTATGTTCCTCTGGGAGTTTTACAGGTTTATCTCTTACCTCTAGGTCTGTTAGCTCTATGGCCCATTTCAAATGAATATTTTAGGTATGTTGTAAGGAAATGGCCAAGGTTTATTATTTTTGCATATGGATATCCAGTTGTTCCAGATCATTTGTGGAAAAAGACTACCATTTTCCCATTAAATTAACTTGGTGGCTGTTTATAAAATCAACTGATCATATTTGTGTGAGGATATTTCTGGATGTTCCATTGATCTATATATTGATCCTGACAGCAATACACACTATCCTGGTTAATATAGCTCTGTAGGTAGTCTTGAACTCTGGCAGCTGAAGTCTTCCACTTTTTTTTTTTTTTTTTCCAACATTCACTTATAGAGTGCCAGCTACGTGTCCAGTCATGCTCATTTATTCACTGATTCATTCCACAAATATTTCTAGAGCATTTGTTATGTGCCAAGCTTGGCTTTAGGTGCTGGGGCACAGTGGTGATAAAAATATATAAATTCCTTGCTCTCATGGAGTTTACAGTCCATTGGGGTTGAAGGTGGGGAAGTTGGAATGATAATCAGAAATATACATACATTTCATTTGTCAAATTCACATATTCATACATATATATATATATATATAAGTCAGATACATAGTATGTGTGTGTGTGCATGTGATTAGACAATAACAAGTGCCATGAACACTTGGCAAAGCAAAGGAACGAGGGGAACAGCGAGGGAGAGGCTCTCTGAGGACAAGAGCTGAACATAACTCCACAGAAGCAGAATCTTGCACCACACGACACATGCTCCTCAGGGCAGAAGAGTAAAGAAGTGTCCAGAGCCCGGACAGAGTGGGAAATAGTCACACAGGTTTCTGCACTCTATTTGTATAGAAGGAACAATCTAAGTTTTTAATTTTTTTAAAGATTTTATTTCTTTATTTGGCAGAGAGAGAGAATGAGAGAGAGAGAGAGAGAGAATGAGAGAGAGAGAGAGAGAGAGATTGAGAGAGAGAGAGAGAGAGCAAAAGCAGGGAGAGGGAGAGGGGGAAGCAGGTCCCCCGCTGACCAGGGAGCCTGATGCGAGTCTCTATCCCAGGACCCTGAGATCATGACCTGAGCCAAAGGCAGACACTTAACCGACTGAGCCTCCCAGGTGCCCTGAAACAATCTAAGTTTTTAAAAAAAATCCACTTTGTGGTCATTTCTGTGAGCAGAACAAATAGAAATGAGCTGGATGACAGTGGAGTTGAGATTTAAACGAGGAGGTGCCAGCAGTTACTCAAAGCACAGGACAAGAGCTTTCCAGGAGAGAGAAGAGCAAGTTCAAAGCCCTAAAACTAAGAAAGGGTTTGGCGTGTCCAGGAACCAGAAAGCACACTCATAGGAGTGAGTCTTCCAGATGCAGGCCATCAGATAGACAGAGCTCGGTGCCTACAGGGTAAAAGTTTGGATTCTGTTCTAAAGAAGGTTGGACACCATGGGGAAGCATTAAGGAGGGGAGTGACCAGACTGATTTCTGCTTGTAAAAGGTTGTGTGTGCTTCGGTGAAACTTGGTGGCCTGTGTCTCGTACATTTTTCAAGTCCTGGGAACCCGCCGGGGTGTGGCTGTGCCATCTGGCAGCTTCCTGGAAACCCCCTCATCTGGGAGAGTTGATGAAAATTCAAGAATAGATGTACTTCACATTTCGACTGCTGAATGGTCTTGGGTGCCTACAGGAGCTCCTCATTTTGTTAGAATGAGGAGTGCATTTTGCTATGTGGCGTGTATGTGTGTGTGTGTGCTTGGAATTATTAATCTTGATGAGTCATGAAGCATATTTCCACATTTGGTTCCTGTTTACTGTTTCCAGTCTTTCTCCATCCCCAGCTTTTGAAGCATTTTTTATTTGAAAATAATTTCAAATTTGCCCCCAAATTTGCAATATAGAACCATATAACAAATATTTGCATACCCTTCGTCAGATTTGTCTATTAATTTTTTACCCCATTTGCTGGATTGTCTGTCTCCACACACACACACACACACACGCACACGCACGCACACATGAATAATTATCTTTCTGAACCACTGTGGTTGTTATATGCATTGTAGTCCTTGACTCCCAAGTACTTCCAGTTCCTATTTGCTAAGAAAGGAGATAGGCTCTTCCCCACCCCAGGACAATTAACTTCATACATTTATTCTGATGTATAATTGATCTTTGATTGCATTTATCATCCATATTCCAATTTCATCTATTAACCTTATGCTATTTTTAATGGTTTCGTCCCCTCCAGTATAGGTACATTCAGAGGCAGGATTTGCTTTTATTTTCTATTTTATTTTATTTTTTTTTAGCCTTCTTTAACTGGGAACATTTCCACAGCTTTTCTTTGTCTCTTGTGATATTAGCATTTTTGAAGAATAGGGCCCCTCCTCTGTCCCTTGCCCCATTATAACAGAATGTTCCTCATTTTGTGTTTGTCTAATGGTTCCTCGTGATTAGGTATAGGCTGTGCATTCTTGGCTGCAATGTGGGGCATAATGGATGTCGTCTGCTTCTTACTTTATCACCTCCAGAGGCACACGATGTCTCTCTGTCTGTCACCGGTGATGTTGAATAGCCCCCAGTCTTTTATCTGATGTTTGTAAGCGACATGGAGTGGGAGGGAAGAAGAAAGTTGAAAAAGGAGGCTTATGACTCAGCATTAGTTAGGATCCTGAGTTATCGGTGTTGCTGGTTGAACCACCCAGAGCAAGATTTTGTATAATCACAAGGGTGAGCACACGCATGCACACACATGCAAACACACATACACATGCATGCACACACACACACACCTCAACTAAGTTCCCACTTTGCAATTTTTCTCAGCAGACCAACAAAGTTCTGGGTTAGCACATTTTTTAAATTCTGAATTAAGGCTTCACATATAATTATTCTTTCTTAATTCTCTGGGCCTTAGAGGATTTGGTGCTATGGTTAGGATGTTTGTGGGTGCCAGTCAAGCATATGCATTAGTTTGGAGCAGTGGTTTCCAGCCCTGGCAGTACATTAAATTCTCCTGGGTGCTTTTAGCAACCCACTGCTGCTCCGACCCTGCCCTAGATCAACTGAATCAGAATCTACAAAGGTCAGGGGAAGGGATAGAAGAATGTTTAAAGATCTGTAGGCATTTTTATCATCCTGTCAAGGTGAAAAACTACCAGCTTCAACGTATGATTCCAGAGCTTCAGGGACCCCCAGACTTGAACTTTTTTTTTTTTTCAGGCTTGAACTTTTGGTCAAGGGCTCCTTTAAATAGCTAAAGTATGTTGGGCACCTCCCTATGTCACAGACATTCACAGATTTCACCCACTTTCTCTTCTATAGGTGACAAGCTCCCTGGCTTTCCTTTGGCTAAACTACCATCCCCACTTACAGCTCATGTGGTTTTGGGGGCTGACCCCAAAGCTTGACTTCGGAAATGGCCACTGGTTTCTAAGCTTGGCAAACTGATGGATTCACAAAAGGTCTAAGTTGGTCTGATGAGACTTGAGCTGAGACTTTTACTGGAATCACTGGCAAAGAAGTGTTTTAGTTCTGCTGGGGCTTGAAAGTGAGAGAATGTAAAAGTGAAGTCACCAAGGACTGCTACAGAAAGAGAACCTACCCAAAGTGAAGCCAACAGAGAAGAAAGCAGGAAAAGAGACCACCTCGGTGGATATGTGGCTTGGAACCCACAGTCTGGATCAAGCCATGCCTGATGCTATCGATCCTAGCTCTTTAAGTTCTATGAGCCAACTAATTCCTATTTGTTTAAGGTTTAAAAAGCAGGTAAGACATGGGGAGCCCAGGTGGCTCAGCGGTTTAGTGCTGCCTTCAGCCCAGGGCCTGATCCTGGAGACCCGGGATCGAGTCTCACATCGGGCTCCCTGCATGGACGCTGCTTCTCCCTCTGCCTGTGTCTCTGCCTCTCTCTCTCTCTCTGTCTCTCTCTCTCTCTCTCTGTGTCTCTCATGAATAAACAAATAAATAATCTTAAAAAAACAAAAAAAGAAGCAGGTAAGACAAATCTCAGCTATAAAGACCTGGTAAGTTGACCTGTGATTGAAAGTTATCAAAGGCAGGAAAGCCTTACAGAGAGAGAGCTCAAACTCTGGAGCTCTGGCCTGGGACTATGAGATGTCATAATCACTGTGTCCCCAGGCTCCAGCTTCCTCCTCAGTGGGGCACGAGTGGGACAGGGGGGCCGGCCCTGCCGTGTTGCCTCAGGACTCAACTGCCTAGCCTGCCATAGCCCTCTGCAGTGGGGGGTCATTGATGCCATTTTTAGAAGCCTGTGTCAAATTTGAGAAGACATTTGGGAAGCTGTTGGAGCAGGAGATATGGATGTTTCTCAAATAACAACTGCCTCCTTTGGCCACTGCCACATCTGCTCTGTTTGGGTCGTGTGTGAGCAGGACATGGGCAGGATGTTTGGGCCCTTCCTGGCAGGGCCACTTCCTGTGCTCTGTCTCCTCCACCCCCTGTCCCCCAATTTAGGCAGAAGTCCATGCTCCATCATCTTTGTCCCTGTCCCATGGTGTATACCCTCCATCCCAGCCCTCACCACCTGGCCTGCTGTGTGAAGCTTAGCACATTAGGTGACACGTATTCTAATACCTACCTGATGGTAACAACCTGCAAGACCATCTGAGAGGCCCTAATGTCCCGGTGGGGTCCCCTCTCTAGCCGCAATGATGTTCACAAGAAAAAAAAAGTATTAAACCATAAAATGAAACTATAGCTTTTGAAATGACACACAACATTATATGCTACGATTAAGTTATTTTCTTTGGAGATGTTTTCTTTCTTTCTTGGGGAGGTAAAGCCCTTCTTTGCTAGTGCCTCACCTCAACCGTGAGACTAGTAGTCACCTGTGGAGAAACCTTATGCTGACTTGTCCACGCAGCAGGGCTAACACACCTGCCACATAGTCAGCTCCGCAGCCCCGGAGGAAGGGATTACTTGGTGACCCTTGTTTTCCAGATGAAGAAGGGAAGATTCTCTTCATCTTCTGTTTTTCTAACTGTATCCATCCATCCATCCATCCACTCATCCATCCACCCATCTACCCATCCATCCATCCATCCATCCATCCATCCATCCATCCATCCACTCATCGATCTACCCATCTACCCATCCATCCACCCAGCCATCCATCTGTCTAACCGTCTGCTCATCCATCCATGTATTTATCTATCATCTGTTCATCTATCATCTATTTATGTATCTTTACCTCTTACCCCTGGCTTTGAACTTATTCAAGTCTGCTATGTTTTCTGTAGAGTGACCTTATTTGTCATCCATCAGGACACTCTGAGGAGTGTGTGGGGTGGGATGGGTATGGCTGGTACTTAGGCACACGCTGCTGCCTAGGCACCCTGGGATGTGTGTGGGGTGGGGTGGAGGTTGCCAAGTGTTTCTCCCCAGTCCTTGGCTCATCACAAGGGCTCCATAAAGGCACACTGAGTGTATTTCATCAACAGATTCACAAGAGGTGGTAAGGAAAAGGGCGTGTTCCATTCAGAGAGACACCGAGTTACAAAACAACGACTTACAAAAATCACAGAGAGGAAGTCACAGGTGAGGTGAGGCCAACCCTCTTCCACAGGATTCCCTGGCTCAGGAAATACAAAGCTCCCTCCAGCAAGCACTGATAAGGAGAGGCTGAGCTCCAGGCCTCCTCGAGGGAGCTTGTGGCAAAGAGAGGATAAAATAGTACAGCTGGTGTTCACTGAACCTGTGCCGTGTGCCTTCGCTAAGCCTTCTACACGACACGCCTTGTCTTATTTATCCATTAAAGAAAGTGTGGTTATTACACAGAAAAGGACAATGAAGGTGCCCGAGACAAATCCCCCCCACTGCGTCACCGCCACCAGAGCCCAGACGGCAGCACATGCTGGTCTCTTTCCCAAAACATAGAGTGGAGTGATACTAGGTGTTTGCCATTAGACACCCCATTCATAAGGTTTCTTGAACATCTTAAATTTTTTTTTTTTTTTTTTTTTTTTTTTTTTTTTTTTTTTTTTTTTTATTTATGATAGGCACACAGTGAGAGAGAGAGAGGCAGAGACACAGGCAGAGGGAGAAGCAGGCTCCATGCACCGGGAGCCCGACGTGGGATTCGATCCCGGGTCTCCAGGATCGCGCCCTGGGCCAAAGGCAGGCGCCAAACCGCTGCGCCACCCAGGGATCCCTCTTGAACATCTTAAGAAGAGCCATGAACACCCATTTAGAAATGGGCTTTTGGATCTCGTAAACAGTGTTCAGTGCACCCCAACAGGCAAAGGAAATAACCCAAGCTGCTAACAGTGCCTCAGCACCTCGCCCCTTGGATACATAAAAACAAATAAAAAACTATGCTCAGTAATGAATTAGCGGCGTTGAGGAGCCAAGAGCGGGGAATCCAATCAGCTGGGACTTCAGCCCCCTTCCGTAGGGGCAGGGACTGTGGCAGGAGGAGGAGGGGAGGGGGAGGAGGAGGAGGGGAGAGGGAGGAGGAAGAGGAGGAGGAAGAGGGGGAGGAAGAGGGGGAGGAGGGGAATAGGAGGGGAGGAGGAGGGGAGGAGGAGGGGAGGAGGAGGAAGAGGAGGAGGGGGAGGAGGGGGGAAATAAGAGGGGAGGGGGAGGAGGATGGGGAGGAAGGGGCGAGAGACAGAGAGAGAAGGGGGTTAGGCATGGGGTGTTGCCTGGTGGGAGGCGCGGGCAGCTGAGCCCGGGGTGCGAGGTCACCTCTGGTCCCCGCAGACACCCCTTGGCGGCCACCACCCTGCGGCTGCGGGGCAGGTGTCTGAGCTGCAAGCCGGTGTCCAGAGCCGCGCACGGAGCAAGGCCACGATCGCGGCGCTTCCCGGGGCGGCCCCTCCGCAGGGCAGGCCCGACCCTCCGGGCGGCACGGATCGGATCGGATCCCACACGGTGTAGACACCCCCCCCCCCTCCACTTCTGGAGACTTCTGCAAAATGGTGCCTGCCCGTGTGGACGCGGGCCGCCGCCGACTGTCCCGGGGCGCGGGGTCCACCTCCCAGCTTTGACGACGTAGCCCTAAGGTGACCTGTATCAGCTGCACCTCCGATTGCTGCACACACACACACACACACACACACACACACGTATCACTGGAAGCAAAAAGAGGTGCCCGGGAGCGTGCAAAGCTCCCCGCCCGGAGCGTTGGGCTCGGGCGCCCTCTGCCGGGCGAGGCGGGGGGGGGGCGGGGCGCGGGGGGCGGGGCTCCCGGGAAGCCCCAGGGGCCCCTCCTGCCGGGACGGGCATCCTCCAGGGCACCTGCCCCCACCCCCTGACCCCTCCGGGCCCCTTCAGGCCGCGCCCGCCGGAACCGCCCTGGACCTGCCTGCAAGCGAGCCGCTCACTAGCCCAGAACTGCCCAGTGCTTCTTCTCCTGCGGGTTTTACCCCCTGTTCCCACTACTGGTGGGTTTGCCAGGTGCCAGGGAATCTTGCTGAAAAAGCAGGGGGATTGCTGACTGGGCCAAGGTTTGCATCAAGACCCAGCGGTCTGGGTCCCCGGGAAGTCCTGGCGAGCTCCGTGGCCAGGTGCGCTGTCCTTGTTCAGGGGTCTTTACCCAACCGGGACACTTTGGGCGTGAAAGGAGGTGCTGCCAATGCTCCTGCGGGGTCAATAGGTGTGATCCAGGAGTGTTGAAGGCAAGTCAGATGATCAGCCCAGCATGGTCCAAAAGGAACTTTGCACAATGACAAAAATGCTCTAGATCTGTGCTGTCCGCCATACGTAGCCACTAGCCACATGGGGCTATTGAGTTGGGGCCAGTGCAACCGAAGAGATGAATTTGCAGCTTCCTCATCTTTTCCTTTTTTTAAAAAAATATTTTATTTATTTATTCATGAGAGAAACAGTGAGAGGCAGAGACACAGGCAGAGGGAGAAGCAGACTCCATGCAGGGAGCCCAACTTGGGACTCAATCCCAGGTCTCCAGAATCACGCGCTGAGTTGAAGGCGGTGCTAAACCACTGAGCCACCTGGGCTGCCTTTCCTCAACTTTTCCTAATCTAAATTTAAGTTTAAATAGTTGCATGTGTCTAGTGGTTAGGGTATGGGATAGTAGAGCCCTGGTCATATTATTCAGAGGCAGAGACCTGGATGACAGCAGAGAAGGCCCTCAAGGCGCAGGACTTGCTGAGAGGGGTTCTCAATAAGAATTTCTTGAATAAATTAGAACTCAGTCATCAGGTCATTCGTGATTTGTGGAGTTATCTTAAATTTATTAAGGAAAAAATATTACGGAAAAATCCAGAATGTCCATGGGAGTGCATTCATGTCGAGTCAATAAGAATTTGTTCAACAAATAAAAAGCTCCGTAATCAAAAGCCACTGAGCTCTGTCTCCATGGTGGTGAAAATTCAGACCACTGCTTGGAGATTTCCAGGAACTTTAAAAAACACAGCTCCTCTAGGGAGAGCCAGGAGCCCAGTGACAATTCTCCTGTCACATTTCCAAAGCCAACCCCAGCTCTTGAGTGTCACCTTGGCATGTGGCATTGGGATCAGCAGTTGGAAAGATTATTTGCCACTTGCTTCCAGTGCTTTCCCGGGAGCGTCCTGAAAGCCAGGTCTGCGTGGTCCCAAAAGACCTCTTTCATTTGAGGTTTCACCGGCAACTTAAGAAATTTCTCCAGTTGTCTCCTGGTGCTATGGATTTGGAAAGAGGCATTTTGGTTTCTAATTATAAATGCCTGACTGATGTCATTCGGTCCCCAAACACCCAGCGGACCTATGCTGAATAGAGAGAGACAATATGCTAACAAGTTATCTGGAGGTGTCAGAAAGAAATGATGAAAAACAGTACAGTTTGGGGAAATGTTTTCCAGCCTGCTTTCTGGTTTTAGCAACTGCACTGGAAAAGATAAGATACACATGGCTTTTATAAGGAGGCAGCGGGATCTCCAGGGGACATGAGGCAGGAGAAAAGAATCAGGCTGAAAACATCCAATCATCACATATTCACTGAGAAACAGATTACAGTACAGCAAAGGAAGCTCTTCAAGGAAGGGCTCCTCCTCGGACCGTTGGGGCTAAGCTTCAGCGGGCTCTGGGACAACTTGACTTCAGCTCGATGGTATTTGAATAATCTGCCAGAGAGAAAACAGATATAGCACACACTGTCACATTTAGTGTTGAGACTCTCGGTTTGACTGAGTAATGCTCAGCCATGCCCGGAGGTCAGGCCTACACTCACTCAGAAACAAGTGGGGAATTGAAGCAATTATTCAGATATCCACAGACACAGCTACTGGCCGGGGCTGCGTCCCTGATTTTGCCCGGAAACAGTAACACTATTATAAGCTGTTTGCGACTTGCAGAGCTATCTTGAATTTATTAAGGAAAGGAGATTACAGAAAAATCCAGAATGTCGATGGGAGTGCGTTCAAGTTGAGTCACCCAGAGTGAAGTGGGAAATTGAGGGCCTCCCACTACCGAAAGGAACATCTTGCTTTCAGCCAAAATGGAAATCTACGTTTGGGTTTAAATCTTTCAGATGGTCTGCAAATCCACAATCACTGTTTATTATATGCACAGTTGATAGATTTCACATTGTACTGCATTTGGGCCACAAGATAGAAAATGGTAAAAGCACAGGAAAAGTTTCGAGGTGCTAGGAATAAAGTAGTATTATTTACAGTTATCTCCGAACCGGACCCCTCCCGTGATTTTTGGTGGGCTAGCCAGTGGGAGAAATTGCCCCCACCTTGTTCAAAATAGGTTTCAATAGAATATAGTATATCTGCCTAGAAGAGCAAACCTAATACCAGAAGCTTAAATAGGATTTATTTTTTCCCATCCTGTAGGTGGCTGCTGGTGTTGGCGTGCTATGGATTTTAAGGCCAAATTATTTGGGTCTTCTTCTCATAGTCATATGGCTTTTCAGGTACCAGAAAAGGGATCCCCTGAGTCTTTGCCTTCCACCCTTCACCTCCCCAACCACCTTTAGGAGCTTTTGGGGAAGGCCACCTGATGGCTTATGGCATCTCATGGGTCAGAGCCATGTTAAACCGCCAAGTCGAGGTGCAAAAGACGCTGGGAAATGTAGTTATTGGAGCTGATGTACTTAAAGCCCTCCTCCCACCACCCCCATTAAAGTCAATAGTAACAAAGAAGGGAGAGTGCATGTGGGGTAGGCATCCAGTAGACTTTGACCACTTCCAAGAATCTTAAAACAAAATGAATAAATTAAAAAAAATTTTTTTATCTAGTTTTGCAAAAGTAATCCTAACTCAATGCTCTTTCTGAAAGATTCTTGCTTATAACTAATTACCAGGTAGCAAAATAATGAGCATGCGTATTATTAAATATGTATATCAGGAAAGGAAGAGAGTTCAGGTGTGTGTGTGTATGTGTGTCTGTGCATGTTCTCTGTGAGGGCGAATAGCTTTCTGACTGCATGATCTTCAGCCCTGTTCTCCTGGGAGGTAAATGAATTAGGTGTGACTTTGTCCATCAGCAGCTCAGTCTCCTTCTATTAGAATCCAAGGCTGAGTGAGGATACTCCTGAGAACTATAAAGAGCTTCAGTAGGAGTTTCTTAAACCTGAAACACACTGTCTAGGGCAAGTTCAACTTCATTAGTGATTTGAAGAGAGATTTATTGAGCTAAAGGGAAGCCCTCTCTGAACAGAGTGTGTCTGTCTTGATTTAAGTAACTAAAGCAGTCATGCCATTGAGTGGTGGTTAGGTTCAGGTCTGAAACAATTTGTGAGTCAGCCATTCTTAGTGGCGGGAAAAAGAAAGGGGGTGAAGGGAGGGGCTGGGCAGGTGAGGCTGGGGGTGGGCAGAGGGGCCAGACGTGCTGGGTCTGGTGAGCCCGTTAACAGTTGAATTTTAGCCTATGACTCAGGGGTTGCAAAATCCTCCAGGGCCAGACAGTAGCATGGGTGCACAAGGCTGGCTGCGGGAAACAGGGAAGGACCAAAGCTGTCCCCACAGTGACAGTCACTACTGGGCTCCAGACAATCGGTTCTGTTGGCAGACCCAGTGCTGCTGGCCAGATCTTTAAGGAAAAGCTCAATATCTGAATATTTATATGCAATCAGATTTGATACTCTTGGTCATGGGGCAAGTGTGGACCAAATGTGGCCGCAGTGGGCAACATGGCTTTATGGGCGATACGACCCCAGTAGGATTGCCTGAGCAGAGAAGAGGCATGGATACTTCCCTCTCCTTTTCCTTCTCTCTCCATTGGCCATGGGGAGAATGTTCTAGAATGCAGGGGAGGGTAGTGCAAAGGCAGGGGCAGGGAGGTATTAGCTGAAAGCAGGAGAACTAGATAGGATGCTCTAGTCACAGTCAGGATATGACTTGGCAAGTGTTGGAATTTGGGCAATGGCAGTGAGGACAGAGAGGTAGATAAAATTCTGGAACAATTTCTCAGGCAGCATCAGCACATTTAGTGACGGAGTAGCTACTGGGACAGGCCCCGGGTAGGAAAGGGGGGATTTGAGGAATGGAGTGATTTTGTTTGAGGCAGAAGCTGCAATCTGGCATTCTGGTGGCAGAATGTGCCCTGCAGATATGTTGTGTGGGCTGCACAGGCTTGAAATTTCTTTTTTCTTAAAAAGATTTTATTTATTTATTTGAGAAAGAGAGAGAGAGAGCAAGTGCACAAGCTGGGGGAGGGGCAGAAGGAGAGGGAGAAGCAGACTCCCCACTGAGACAGGAGCCCACTGTGGGACTCGATTCCAGGACCCTGAGATCATGACTTGAGCCCAAGGCAGACACTTAACCCACTGAGCCACCCAGGTACCCTTAAAATTTATTTTACATTAATTTCTAGCTCTTAAAAAGAAATGTGAGCATTTACATACAAATCTAGATTTCGGATTCCTGTTGAAAAAATATCTGAGAATATTTGATGTAGATTCCAATAAAGCAACAACAGCTGGCACTGGGTGAGGGCTGGGCCTGGACTCCCCTGTATTTTTTTTTTTTTTTTTTACCCCCTGGCTCCTCTATATGTTTGAGTCTGTGCCCCTGAGGGAGCGAGTTGTGCAAGCTGCAGGAACATATGAGGTCACTCAGGCCAAGCAAGAAATGAAGCATTCCAGGCCACAAGAACATTTCAGGGCAGCATAGGGAATATCACAAAGGGGATTTAGAAAACATAGACCGGAGGACGAGGATGCACAGGGAAGGAGAGGTGGGATAAGAAACAGAAGGGGCCTAGGACTCTAGAGCACAGGAGTGCCTGGGGGGGCTCATTCCCTGTGACTGCCCCAGAGACATGAAACTCCTGCACAGGTGCACAGATAGGGTAGCATCCTCCTGGTTGCATCATTGTTTGTCATAGTGAAGAACTGGAAACAACCTCAACGTCCATCAGTTCATTTCCAGGTCAATAAGTCATGGTTCATGGTATACCTGGGCCTTGGTGACCCGAGGAACAGTTAAACAGAGAAGATGCCCTGAAAGACTTCCAAACAGAACAAACACCACATAGTGTGTATCTCCCTCCGTGTCTGTGTCTGCGTCTGTGCGTGGAAGTAGGATCTGAAGCCTCTGGCCACACTGACACTACCAGGTATCTTTGTCGAAGGAGAAAGCTTCCAAGATTGGGGATAAATGCTTGAAGGGAATCCACCTTTGTCTTTAAGTTGATAATTATTTTAACCAGGAAAACACGTGTCTGCATCACTCACACAGTTAAAAATTAATTGACAGCATAGGACAACACACATGGCATTTTTCAAGGACTGTCTCAGCAGCGCAGTAGAAGTGGAAAAGGTTACAATATCGTGAGGAGTAAACGGGAGGTCAAGGCACAGAAACCGAGGCTAAGGGAAAGAGGAACAGAAGGCTACAGAAGGGCTCAGATCGGGGACAGGAGCAAGGGAAGGTTCTTTGTGGGGTCGCTTTTAATGGGGGTGACCAAAGCAGCTCGATAAAAAGACATTCTGGCTTCATCCTTCCAAGGCATGACTGCTGTAGTTCAGCACGGTGTTCGCTTCTGAGCCAAGATCACACCTATGATTTGCATCCTGAATCTTCTGATATAGAAAAGTCTAGAAGGATTTTGATGGAAAACTAAACTTGTTTCGTTGCTGGCACAGGAGCTGTAGAAAGGCGAAATATTCATATGAGGACAAAGTGGCTTGAAGTAGGACACAAAAGAATGTCCATTTGATTAAATGTCATAGTAATCAGTGGGGTAGACTACTGGGTAGTCATTAAAAATCATGTTTTCCATGTTTTTTGTTTTTGTCATGTTTTTACATTTTAAAACATAAGGAAATCCTGGTCACACAATGTTTGATTTAAAAAAAAAAAAAAAAGAAAGAAAAAAAATGGCCTCAAGGGACACCTGGGTGGCTCAGTGGTTGAGCATCTGCCTTCGGCTTAGGGTATGGTCCTGGGATCCTGGGATTGAGTCCCATGTCGGACTCCCTGCCTGGAGCCTGTTTCTCCCTCTGCCTGTGTCTCTGTCTCTCTGTCTCTCTGTCTCTTGCTCTGTGTTTCTCATGAATAAATAAATAAAATCTTAAAAAAAAAAAAAACCCTATAGTTTGAAAATCATTTATAAAGGAAGACAGCCAAGGAAGGATTCCTGTTTGGCAAGGAATCAGGCAAGCAGGCCCTAAGCAGCCTTTTGGAGACTTTTTTCCCATTTTACCCAAATGTCAGATGTCAGGCTTCCCCGCAGTGTGAGAGGACCTAAAACGATCAACTTCCCCAACGCTGGGCAACAAATGTCAACTCCTCCCACTCCCAACCAGAGGCCTGTGGTGTGTTCTTAACCCTGAGCTCAGTGGGCTGGCAGCCCAGGGCTGACCCTGAACCAGCTCTGTGATGGGGGGAGAGAGGAAGGCCGCTCCTCTCCCTCAGGCTGAACCCCCGCCTGCCCCCCAACATGGCGGGAAGCTGCGCGGCCTCACCAGGAAGCCTGCACACTCTGCAATCAGACACAGCCCTGTGGAATCCCGGCTCCTACCGGACGGCTCTGTGGCTTCCAGCAAATCCTGCAACTTCCTTCTACTTGGGTTGTCTCCTGTGTGGGAGGGGGATGGAGCATCCCCAGCTCACTGGGTTCCTTTGAAGACGAGCTGGAACCCGGAGAGGCCATGTGGCCATCACTGAGTCCCGGTTTTACTCTCAGGGTCATCTGATTTTCTCTTCTTCTCGTGCTACCTTACGGCCATCATTCAGGAGATGGAAATAAAAAAGGACAGTCTGGGGAGAAAGATACTCTTTTTCACCTCAGGTTTTTCTGTGAAAATAAAGCCTCCGCATTCGAGGCTGGTCTCCACGTGGAGCCAATGAGCACGTGTGTTGAGCTCTATTGCCTTCGGGCAAGTGTGCCTCTGTCCCCTCTCAGGTGCGTGACTAGGCATCACAGAGATGATATTATCCTGTCATGTTTTATTCAAGTAAGTCCTGAAAACAGCCACTTCTCACCTCCTCTTCAGCAACCATGCTTCTATCAAGAAGCAGTGGCGATGGCCTTCTTCACGGCTCTCCATAGTCACTCTTCCCATTTCCAGTGAACTTTGGGATCAACCAAAATAAGAGAAGAACCAGAGGGTCTGGTGCCGGGGAGAGCTGGGCCTGCTCCCTGCCTCGGTCAGTTATCAACTTACCTACCGGCACAAGGTAGCAAAGCTGCTGTTCACGCCCATGGCTGCCTGGCTCCAGAGACCCCCAGGAGGACCACCAGGCTTGCAGTCACCCCTCATTACTCGGAAAATTGAGCACAGTGGGTGTCTCTGTCTGATGAGGTAAGTGTCTCTCACTCAAATCAAGTGTTATGATTCACCTGCCCTCCTGTGCTTCCCCAGCACGAAGGGGGAGACATTCATCACCCAACATACCATCAGATGTTGGGGTTGCTGCTTCAAGACACATGTGCATAGCTGAAAATCTTTCTCTGCAACTTTTTAAAGCCAACCTTTGAATTAACCAGAGGTCTGAGGAGATTTTTCCTTGCTTATATCCACGAAGGGTGAGTTTGTTATTGTTGTTCAACGAATACACTGAAATCTTCGTATCTTCTATTGATCTGTGCTGGGGGAGTTGTGGGGGTTTTTGTTGTTGTTGTTGTTGTTTTGAAAGAGTGGAAAGCAATGCTTCAAAATGGTAATAGGATCACCACAAGATTTCATCATCTCATGGAATTCATTTTATTACAACCTAACCTTTTGGAAGGAATCCCATTTTGGTTTAATCTTTGGCGGCTCCTTTCTCAGCTAACGTAATGGTTTAGCTTGGAACATTCGACTCATGACTCTATGATTCTCTTAAGAAATTTTATAAGAAAAGGCAAAATGCTACATAGAGAGCTGTGCACTATGGTGGTGTCTGCAGAAATGTGGTCTGTAGCAATTCTCCGTACAACAGTACAGCAAAAGAGAAATGGCTTATCTGGGGCTTGCCCATTGATCCAATGAGATTTCCAGGAGCCATAAAGATTACAATTATGCAGCTTATGAAAAACATAAAAGAATATATGTGATATAATTATAATCATAATCTTATGTACTAAATTAGGTATGCAAAGCATAAAACAAAGTAGTTGGCATTGACTTGGACAGTCAGGCCATCAGTATGCATATACTGATCACCTGCTATATGCTAGGCACTTTCAAAACAATGACATAATTAATATAAAAAAATATCTGAAGGTACTATGTAAACATAAGACTGAGTCTGGGAGATGGGATTATGATGGAGTCTTTTACCTTTATTCTCTCCTAACATTCAAAAAAATGTTATGGTTTCCTAATTTTAAAAAAAGGAAAGAAATATTTGAAACACCAGAATGATGAACGTTGCAAATGCTAATTCTGTGAATTGAATCCCAAGCACTGCTCTGAGCAGCCTCTGAGTATTACCTGATTTACCTCTGTAATGATGGTGGCATCAATAACATCACTCCCACTTTACAGGGAAGAAAATAAAAGACAACGTTTCGTATCCAGCGCAACGTCTTGGAGCTAGTGCAAAGGAGAACTGAGTTCCGGAACGTTCTTAACTACTACTTCAAACATATCACACAAAGGTACCTAATGCAATTATGTGTGGGATTTCCTGATGTATATCCTTGATACTTGGCTTTTGGAGTGGGTACCTTCTCACCTGTCCTGGAGTGTTCTCTGCTTTTCTTGTTTATCACTTTCTCAGACCCAGACTCACAGGTGATACTCAATCAGCAGATGAATAAACCAATCCTTCATTGATAAGAGCGGCCGGGACTTGGGTTGTCCTCTTCATTTCTCAGAAGGGTCTGTCAACTCTATGGGATTTTTATGGAGTTTTTTCTGAATGCCTACTATTCCAAACTGAAACAGATGATGGCAACCCAGTTTCTAAGAGAAGCAAACACTTGAACTGAGAAGATGGTGATAAAAACAGGAAATAACTTCACCCTGGGACTATTCCAGAAACCAAGTTTGAATAATCACTTCATGTTCAGTTGGACACAGGTTCACTCCCTCGTTGACTCACACATGTAAATACTCCTGAGTATCTTATGACTGTTAAACACACACACACACACACACACACACACACACACACACACACCCTTATCTTTCCAAAATGCTAACTGTGCAATATGAATCAGTCACTCTGGACTTTAGAGCACTGGGTCTTTCATCATCAACCTTGACTTGTCTCTTTGTCATCTTCACAGCCAATCAAGCAGCAAACCCTGCCCCTGCCACCCACCTTCTAATCTGAGACCTGCTCTACAGGCCCACACATGTCAGTTTGGGTAAATGCTCCAAGTGCACTTGAGAAAGAATACATATTCTGTAGTTATCAGTTGCTTTGTTCTGTAGATGTCAGTTAGGTGAAGTGTGTAAAATGGTATTGGCCAATTTTTCTTTCTTTTTTTAAAAGATTTTATTTATTCACGAGAGACACAGAGAGAGGCAGAGATACAGGCAGAGGGAGAAGCAGGTTCCCTGCGGGGAGCCCGATGTGGGACTCAATCCCAGGACCCCAGGATCATGCCCTGAGCCAAAGGCAGACGCTCAACTGCTGAGCCACCCAGGCGTCCCTGGCCAATTTTTTCTAATCCTTCTGATTTATTGATGTTGGTTTGTTCATTAGTTAGTGATATAGGAATGTTAAAGCCCACCACTATGATTGTGGATTTCTCTATTTCTCCTGTTAGATCTGGTGGTTTCTGCCTTATACATATCAAAGCTACATTAGTAAATGTTTCTAGACTTAGGATTGTTCTTTCTTTCAGTGGGACTGGCCCTTTTTGTTATTATAAAACTCACTCTCTTTATCTATCCTATTGCTTCTTACCTTAAAATCAAGTTGATCTGATAGTAGAGTAACTAATCAACTTTCTTTTGATTAGTGTATGTATGCACTGTCTTTACCTATCCTTTATTTTCATCCTATCTGTATGCTCATATAGACTTATCTCTTGCAAGCAGAAAATAGTTGGGTTTTTGCTTTTTTCTCATTTAGTATGATAATGTCTTTTCATTTAGTAGATTTACATTTAATGTAATTATTAACACATTATATAACATAATACTGTTTTAATGAGTTCCATCAGCTTGTCCATTTTTTTCCTTTATTATGGACTTTTACATTAATGACATCTTTTTTAGATCATTCTCCTCTCTATCAGCTTGTTATTTCCATATTTTCTTTTGTTGTTATCTTGCAGATTACAAGGATGATCCTTGTCTTATTATAGTCTAATAAAATCTGTGCTTTTACTACTTCTCTGGCAATGCAAGGAGCTTAGGACACACTTGATTCCCTTTTCTTCTTACTTGCCTTTACATTACTGCTGCTGTCAATTTAAATTCTACATATATTTTAAACCCCACAAGATATGATTATTATCTTTTAATATAGTCAATATTCATTTAGATTTGCCAACACATTTATTCTTCTGCTGCTCTTCATTTCTTCCTAAAATTCTAGTCTTCCTTCTGGGATTATTTTCTTTTTTCTTAAAGGGCTTTGCTTTGTCTTTCTTTTAGTTAAAATCTGCTGGTAATGTATTCACTCACTTTTTGTTTGTCTGAAAATATATTTATTTCATCTTAAATTTTGTTAGATATTTTTACTGGGTGTAGAATTATAGGTTGGCAGTTATTTTCTTTCAGCTCTTAATTTTTTTTAAAGGATTTTTATCTTTTGGCTTCCATCAGTTCTGCTGAAAAGTCAAAAGCCGTCCCCCTTATTGTTTTCCATTGAAGTGGAGCACTGTGTCTCTGTTTTAGGATGTCTTCATGCCAGTTTTTTTGTCTAGCTTTTGTAGTTGTTCTAGGAGGTGAGAGGGTCTGCAACTAGTTATCTGGACATTTTTCCAGAGAAAAGCTTTGCATGTTAAATGACTTTGTTTTCCCCCAGATAGTGTTGGAGAGAGCAGCTAGAGGTTCAGGAGATGAGAGGTGATCAGAAGGAGAGAGAGGTGATGATAGAAGGAGTAACTTTACTTAAGAGGAGTGGACCCCAGAAGATTAGCAGCAGCCTAGGAGCAAAGGAAAGAAAGAGCAGAGAGAATGGCACTTTCTGAAAACAAATGGCCCTAGAACCTGTGAGACTATCATATCCAATATTCCATCTTACATTCCTCCCTATTATGTTGTACTTCCCTAAAGTAACTGAGATTCAGAGAGTTTAACTGACATGTCTAATCTCAGACAGCTAGTATACCCACTAAGATTTGAACCCATGCCAGGAGACTCCAGAGCCCACACATTTAACCACTAAACTACACTAAAGACCAGACACTTCTAAACTTTTCTGATTATAAAAAATAAAATAAAAAAAAAATAAACTTTTCTGATTATAAACCATAGTAAAAAATATATCATGAATCTATATGTACATATTCATACTCAAAACTAATCTTTCACTAATCAATGTTATTCCTATTACCTATAATACATCATGGAATATTCTATTCTATTCTATTCTATTCTATTCTATTCTATGCTATGCTATGCTATGCTATGCTATGCTACGCTACGCTACGCTATGCTATGCCATTCCATTCCATTCCATTCCATTCCATTCCATTCCATTTCCATTCCACTCCACTTCATGCCGTTTCATTTCATCCCATCCCATTCTATTTGCTGGATTAACATTAATGGGTTGGTTCCCATTTCAGATAAAAATCTCTGCTAAAGACAATGACCTTCCTTAAGGATTGATAAAGTACACAGCTCTGATTTGCTGGGGAAACTTCCAAAAGCAAGATGGAAGCACAGAGAAGCCACATATTATGTTGTCATTCAGAGATTTTAACAACAGAATAGGCTTTGGGTGTCACCTACTTCAGACTCTCTGGTAGGCAGAGACCTCCAATAGGTACCTCCAATAGGTATGTTAACTTTTAACTGGCATTGAGCAAACGAGGATGTCTCTTGCTTGTTTGGAAGCCCATCTTAGTCTTCTCTATACAGCACAGGGGCAGAGTAGGCACTCAGTAAATGTTTGCTGCCTGAGTCAAATAAAGGGTCACTGGGGGATGCAGCTCAGAGTTTTCTCTGCTCTAATGTTCTCTATTCAGCCCTGAATGAAGAGGGCTATGACATTTCACTCCGGGTCAGAGTCAACAGTAAAAGAATCTCCTAGAAAGGTCACTTCCCCAAACTTGCTGTCTTAGTGGGCTGTGGCACTGGCGAATTAAAGAAAAATTGTCACCCCCCCTCCCCACCTCCATTCCAGAATTTCCTGTCCTGTCTTGTGGTTGACTTAAAGTATTTCAACTCCCACCTCCCTCTTTCTCACCATTTCTTCTTCATGGCTAAAGAGGTTATAAATTTGCAAAGGAAATGATTAAGCAAATCCAAAGATGTTGGCCACGGACCTGATTTTTCAAGGCCCCGGTTTTTGAGAGCTGAAGAAATCTGTATGATGAAGGGTTTGCACATGAGTTTTTAGCCTTAGTCAGGACTGGTGCATAATTTCCTGTTTTTGTATCCTCAAAACTGCTAAGCTCCTTGTGAACAACTGGCCAGCAAAGATAGGGAGGGGGTGGGGGTTGTGGGGAGAGGGTTGGAGCCAAGAGGGGAGGAGAGAGCCGTTCCTCCTTCAGCTCTGGCAAAACTTCAGTGAAAGTGGAAAGATCTTTTTTTTTTCTATTTTTTTTTTTAAAGGCAATGAACTAGAGACTAGAGGCAGATTCTCGACATTGAAGTTGAAGCTTTGAGTGGTAAAGAGGGGAAGAAGCAAGTTTGAGCACGAATCTTAATGGGTTGCCAGGTACTCAAAAAGCAGTTGAATCTCAAAATGTTCCAATCAGCACAAGCATTTCTTAGGCACTCAGGTGCCAGGCACAGTGCTAACTACTTTGCACGGAATATGTCATTAAATCCACCAAGCAACTCCACGTGGTAGATTCCATTGCCATCTCCATTTTATGAATATCAAAGTGAAGTTTAAGAAATTAAGTGGGCCCTTAATGTACATGTTCATTGATTTGGATCCAGGGAGGGTGTGGAGCTCTAAACAATGTTACCTTCTGATTTTAGTTTCCCTCTCAAAGCAGGGCTTTACGTTGTACTGGGCATTTGCCCACTGGTTCTAAGTTCCTTTTTCCATATTTCCCTTCAAATCTCATTTCCTAGGTTCCATTGCCAACTGGCTTCTGGTTAGGTTCAGACAGTGCGGGAGGCATTGCCATCAAGCTATTTTTCCTATGTCCTCCTGTCAGCGGAAAGGCAGTGCTTCCCGAAAGCACTCTCTGGTCCCAGCTACCCTCAGGCAGCCTCCCCCGTTCCCATGTGCTCCTCTGCTTCCCACAGGGTGTCCAGCCTCCCCAGCTCTGAGAACATGACCTCTTCCTTTTGTCTGTCTGGCCCCAGTGGTATTGCAGTTTCCTTCTGTATCTAATCTCTGGGTGGTCTTCTCATCATGGGCTTTGCTTTTTCACCTCTTCCAGCACCTATTAATTCCCTTCTGCTAAACTACTTGGCACAAGGACCAAGATACTGTGAGATACAGTTGTTTGTGCCTTAGACTCAGACCCTGAGACAAGAACTTGGATGCAGGTAGTTTATTTGGGAAGTGATCCCGGGAAGCACAAACGAGGGAGCGTGTGTTCATGAGTAGGTTATTGCTGTGGGCAGCTAGGGATTCAGTTTTGCTGGGGACCTTGTGGGAGCATTTAGAAGACACCTCAACATTGTCCCTCTGAGAGATGGGGAAGCTGAGATATTTATCAGCCATCTCCAATCCCTCATTGGTTGAAAGTTGTCCCTAAGGGGGTAAGATTTTAGGCATTTCCAGAATGCTCTGTGTGTGAGCTGAATGTCTCACCAAGAAGAAAACCACCAAGAAGAAAAGCCAGTCTTGGGGGGATCTTTGAGGTGGGGAGCTATCTGTACTACAAGTAAACTCTGAAGTGGGCTGAAGAGAAATGAGGTGGAGCATCCATAGCATCTGTTACCATGGCAAACGGGCTAATAATTATAAGAAGATACAATCAAGGAAAACCAAAGGCAGACTTTAGTCCACTCCCCAGAAATTCTACTTTACTTTAAAATGAGCTGGACATCAGGGGAAAACAACATTTCTCTTTTCTTCTCTCCTCTTCCTTTTCTTTTTTTCTTGGATGAGCCAGCGAGCCAACTGGTTACCAGAATGGAGAGAGCCTGGCACTCACTTTAATCCTTAAGATTGGGTGGCCATGAAAGTGAAGATGATCTACTTTAGGCAAATGTTGTCTGTGTCCTCATCAATAATGCTCACTGGGCACTCACTACTCGCCAGACACTATATTTACAAGCTATAAATGTGTTGTCTCTTTTACTCTTCTCAGCAACTTGCTGGGTTAAGTACTATTACTATTCCCGTTCTACAGAGGAACAAATTAAGGCTTTATTATGTGAAATAACGTGCTCATAATTTCCCTGCCTTGGGTCATAGGTGCGGGTCATCTGGGTGGATCAGGGGCCAAATTCCTTTTTTTTTTTTTTTTTAAGATTTTATTTATTTATTCATGAGAGACACACAGAGAAAGAGAGAGGTAGGACACAGGCAGGGGGGGAAGCAGGCCCGATGCAGGGAGCCCGATGCAGGGAGCCCGATGCAGGACTCGATCCCGGGACCCCAGGATCACACCCTGGGTTGAAGGTGGGTGCTCAACCGCTGAGCCACCCAGGCGTTCCATGGGCCAAATTCCAAACCCACACTTATGACACTTGGAAATGAGCATTTAAAAGTTCTCATAGGGATCAATGCCATTTAGAGGTTTTATCTAAATGAGTATTTCTTATACTTTTAAAAGAGGCTTAAGAAGGAAATGATTATGCTTTGTAATACCTACTAGATAGTTCAGCTCACTCAAAGAGTATTAGCTGAATTGAGTTTATGTTAGTTCCTACTTGCAACCAAAGAACTGACTCTGCCACCCTTCAGTTCAGATCTTTTTTCCCCCCTATTTCTCAGAAGTTTGAACTTCTTATTATGGGCTCCTTACTTCACGTCCTTGATGATCTTGCCTGGGCCTCCTCTCCAGCCTCCACCATCTTATCTGTCCTCCCCATGGCCTCACTCCAGCCATGCTGAACTACTTGCCATTCTCTCTATAGATCCTGGGCTTTTGCACTTCCTATTCTGCTGGGAACCCCTTTGGCCAACTCTTAATCACTCTTTGTGAGTTAGCTCAACTGTCACCACTTCAAATGGCCAACCCCCGCCCCCTGTAGTCTTGTAGCAGTGTCTTCCTCTGAGTTCCACAACATCCTACATTTACTTATCATACGTTGTATTATCATTGTCCTTTTGCCTGCCCGTCTTTCCCGTAGGCATGAGAACATGCTGTTAAGAGCTTAGGGTGGGTTTCATCCTTGGCTCTGACATGTGTGTCCTTGAAAAACATTGCTTCTCCTCTCTGAACCTTAATCTCCTCATCTGTAAAATGGGCAGTAAGAGAGGTAATTTCTGTGGCACACAATGCCTGGCATGTAGTAAGTCCAACGTTAGCTATGCATCTTCAGAGCTGATCCTTTTAAATTGATGATCAGTGGAGTGGTAGCTCTGCCTAGACCAGTGGTTTTCACGTTTCTCTCTGCCTCAGAACTACCTGGAGGGCTTGCTAAAACACACATTGCTGGGCTCCACCATGAGTTTTTGATCCAGTGGGTCTGGAATGGAGCTGCAGAATTTGCATGTCTAATTGGTTCTCAGGTGGTGCCATTGCTGATTGTTGTGGGACCACACACTGAGAACCAGTAGGCTGGGCAGCTGGGGAGGGTGGATGTCTGATGAAAGTGATTGAATACTTGGTGCTAAAATAAACTCATACTAGAGCATAAGGCACTTCCCTCTCCAGCGGATGTGGACATGGTGTATCTATCTGTTAATACATCCATCCATTCAGCCAATATTTGTTGAGAATCTACTGTGTCCAGGCGTTGTGCTAGACCTTGGCGACAGAGCGGTGAAGGACACAGACACGAAGGTCTCCGATGTTGATGAGTTCACAGTATAATGGCCCTGTTTTGGAGGGCAGGGCATCATAAATGTATGTGTCCCATCAGTCCCAATTCTAGGGGCACGGTTGGTCTGAGGAACGGCTAACTTTAAGGATACCGATGTCAGTAATTGCCTTCCTGTTGATTGCATCATCGTGATTGCCTCTAAATAACCGATTTTGCCAAAATGATAAATCAAAACTGATTATGGTAATCCTATAATCCCCTTGTCTGGAACTGTAGCCATCAATTGGCACTGGTCTTAGGGTGAAGTCAGCCCATGAAACATGGCAGAGCAGAGTCCAGAGAATCAGAGCCAGGCTGTGATATAACATCCGTTAAATGATATGATACGTATCCTTATTATTATTATTATGATTATCACTAGCCAATTTGAGTAGGAGTTTTTTGCTATTGGTGCTGAAAGTTCCCTATGATGTAATAGCTCTCCTTTACTAAGTGCTCATGATGTGCCAGCCACCAGCTGCCCAGTGTAGGCACCAGTACTGTCCCATTGTTGAGGGACAAAACTGAGAGGTTAAGTCACTTGCCCGCCAGGTGGGTGCAGAGACGTGAGAGGTAAGGCTGTGTTATGGAGCATAAAATGCTGGCGAGGGGAACTCAAATGCTTTGCAGTGAAACCAGCCTACACGCTTCACAGTCACACTGTGCTGCTTTAAGCTTCTTCTAACTGATAAGAATGGAAAACCCAACCAACCCACTTTATCTTTGTCTGTTGGACTGGGAATCATGGAGAGCAGTTGATTTGCCCAGGTTGGCTCTCTTGTTCTAGTTCTCTTCACTAAACTTGACTGCTTTCTAGAAGCTGGTCAACAAACACATTCTTAAGACCTTTTTTTGGCTGAGCCTCCTGGTTAGGGAATCAGGGAAAAGGGCTTGGCTGGAGACGGTAGCACCCTAAGTCCTCGAACTCCCCCATGTGGCCAGATTTCAACAAAAACATCCTTCTGTGAGAGTCAATCACGGAAGCAGTGAGCTCCTCGGATGGCAACCATTGCCAGAAGTGCAGCTGGGGGCCATTTTGTCAAGAAGTGCTCTTTTGGAGAGAGAGAGAGAGAGAGAGAGAGAGAGAGAAGGCATACAGGTGCATGCCAGTGCCCTCATAATAAAGTATAACAAAGGTGGCAATTAAGTTCAGTTAGAGGTATACAGCTTGAAATTAGACAATGTATTCAGAAAGCACTCTATAAACTGCCAAGCGCCAGAATGTGAGGCATTATTATTGTTATCCTTACTTTTCTGGAATTGCCCGGGTTGCTCTGTCTGCTATGACAAGTTAAAGGGCCAGGGGATGCAGAAGATAAAGTGAGTCACTTTCTGGGGGACAGAAGCAGAGCCGCAAGGGTTAAGCCCTCCAGAACACCAATTTATGCAAAGGGCTGGATCCCAACCGGCTTTCAGGCCAGCGCTAAGATCTGAATTACAAATTTACAGAATTTGCTGCTCGGTAAGTAATTTCTTTTCTCCCTAATGGAGCCCATAATTTCCAGTGGGCCAGTGCCCACTGTGTGTTCACTGATCAAGTGAGGAAGATCCAGACTGCAGAGGAGCCCAATTTCTACCCACCGTGCGAACCGCCTTTTAAGAAGGCTTAAACAGGGACATTGGGAGGATGGTTAAAACCAGTGCTGAGCTTCCCTGCGACTCTGCAGAGCGCTTGCCCTGTGTCTGCAACTTGGGTGAGTTATATTAATTGAAGTCATTTTTCCTCTGCAAAATTTTCTCTAAGGTAGGAAAAGCTAGCTGCTTTTCTTTTTTATGTTCTAAGATCCACGTGGGGACTGTTTGACACAAGAAATGACATTTGTCGGGTCTGGGTGCGAGAAGGAGCCAGCAGGACACAGATTCCAGTCTCTTGGAGTCTGATTTAATGGGGCCCCATTGCTATCTGGACTGCTTGCAAGCAGCCCAGGGCAGCCCAGCCCCAGTGCGTGTGTGTGTGTGTGTGTGTGTGTGTGTGTGTGTGTGTTGAAATCCCGGATAATTTGCTTAAAGAGCAGGGGGATGCAATCAAACCCCAATAACTTCATTTTCTTTCCCTTTTTCCCTCCCTTTTTGGCATTTCTTTAGGTATGCCTCCCCTTCCCTAGATGATGAATTCACCAGGGACCTCACGGGCCGCTGAGAACAAGCGCGCTTTTGAATGAATTCTTTTATGGATATCAGTCAAAAAGTCACCGTCAGCTGGAACTGGAAAGCAGAGTCTTTTTGCTTTTGTTTTTCCCCCACTGGCGGCCGTTTCAGCTCAAAAGCTCAATTCTTGGAAGGGCCACTTCTTCCTGCCACTGAAGACACACTTCCCCATGCACCTAAAAATAAAAAGTAAATAAATAAGTGAGTTTGCAAATTTTGAACGACACCCCCCCACCCCCCCCCAGGCCAGGATTCCCTTTCGTTTGGAGTTTGGCTGTGCACAGCTCGGCAGGCCAAGCGGTGTTTCTGGGCTCCATATTTTGAGGAACTTCAGTCCCTGTAGGCTTTTGAGACTCAAGAGTCTTCCTGAGCTCACTTGGGGAGTTTTTGCTCCTTTTTTTTTTTTTTATTTTTTTTTATGGGCGTGCAGGCATGGAAATTAGTATTGGCTGCAAATGCATCAGGAATGAGCTCCCAGCTAAAAATAACACAACAAAATAAAACAAACAAAACACAAACCCTCAAAACTCAGAGATGGGGCTTTATCGGGTTTCTGGGGGCGACAACTAGATTTCAAATCCCCCAGCAAGTTCTTTTCTGAGTCTGCTCTGGCTTAAGTTTTCTTGCCTTTAACAACAACAACAAACCCAAGCAATTTCATGCAAAGCTCTCTCTCTCTCTCTCTCTCTCTCTCTTTTTTTTTTTGGCCAGGGCGATATGAAACTGTTAACAGAAAGTGTTGGCTGTGCAGAGAGGTTCTCAGCAAAGAACGTCACTTAAAATTTTTTTTGAAAATTTCTTTTCCGGGAGGTGGGGGAGGGGTGGGCCCCTTCCGTCCCTTGTGACTCAGGGCTGCTTGGGGGCATTTCTCATCAGGGCCAAAAGCCCCCGTGCCCAGTGAGGTGAAACTTGCAAATGAAACTGTCACCTTTCTCAATGGACGTGTAGGGCCCCCGAGCTCACCAAAGGTCACACAGGGTGACCCCCCCTGGTGTTCGGGGACAAAGGAATAAGCAGCTGCCTGGTTTCCTTGAATCAGCCCATGTTCTAGGATGGTGTTGGTGGAGGAAAGACACCCTGGCAGCGAGGGCTTCCCCAAAGGACTTTTTCCTCATTTGTGCCAAGTAAAGCATGCAGACAGGGAGTGTCATGAGGTCATTGTCAACAGGGTGAGTTACAGACCCTGATCTCCAGGTTTGAGGCACAGGTCTGATGAAGCTAAGCTAGCTGCAAGGAAGGGACCTCTGATCTTTATTTGAAACCTAGCCTGCGGCCATCCAAGATCCGAGCTGGGAGCGGGCAGGCCTCAGCTGCAACGGGGCCCCCCAAATCTGGTTTTTCAGGGATACCATATTTTTCCTAAAGACATTTTCTAAATGCCTTTTTTTTTTTTTTTTTTTGTGCCAAAGCCATGGTTTCATTTACCTCACGCGCAGATTTGTCAGGGGAGTATATTCAGTGTTCACTTCGGATCATTGTGCGATGGTGTAGGTGCGGATCTGCGCGTGCAAGCGTTTATTCTTGTATGTAATATGTAAGTATGAGTGTGCTCGTGCAATTCTCCATGTCTGTGTGTAAAGTACTTTGATACGATGTAGGCTGTGTTCCTACGTGGGCACAGACACCTATCTGAATATCACGTGCGTATCTAACGTGGACACTGCCCAGGCACACATCCTCTAGCTGCTCCCAGCTCACTGGGAGCACGTGGCCCAGGCCACCACCTGGGGGGGGGGGGCAGGACTCATCAACAAGGATTCAAAGGTTCACCTCCCAGCCACCGCCCCCCAACCCCAGGTAGAACCTGCTGTAAAGTGTAATTCACACTCCAGCGCCCACTAGGGGGGTCAGGATGAAACAACTCCAGCTGAGACCAGTCCTTGCCCAGCTCCCTCCCCGCCCTGTTGCTCACTTCCTCTCCCCGCCCCCCCCCCCCCAGTCCTCCCCTGGTGTATCACATGCTTCTGAATCCCTGTCTCAGGCTCTGCTCTAGGCCTCCTGGGCAAAAGCAGTAATTTTATATAAGTGCACATGTATATATGCAAATATACGTGTGCACACATTTGTATGCGCATGTGCCCACATACAAGGAGATCTAGGAGCATCCAGGAGGGAAGACAAGGGGGAGGGAGAAGACTGATTTTATACTGTGGAGGAAACAAGTGCCTCGGAGAGAACCAGACACCTGCTTTAACAGTTGGAAATTAAAAGATGCTTTAGATATAAATGTATTTTTTTTATTAAATTAGAAAAAGAAAGATACAGTATACATGATATCAATCATATGCTACTTTGAATTACATTTTAATAGATTCACGGTCTTGTTTACTCCTCTGTACACGTATTAAAAAAAAAACCTCGAGTATTTGAATAATCTTCTGAAAATTTTTATTAACGGGGGTTACGGGGCGGGTTTGATCAGAAAACATCCTGAGAACATTAGGAAATTACAGACAGACTTGAGATAAGTGTCAGACAGAACAGATGAAGCAAGCCCCTCAGCCATCTGAGAAGCATTAATAATGTAAGATTGCAGAGACCAAATCTTTGTTAGGGCTACAGGATGTGGGATTAAAACGGAGACCTCAGTGCCCCCTTGTGTTGCAAAGTAAACTTGCAACTTCATTTATTCTGCTTTTTTTTTTTTTTTTTTTTTTTTTTTAAGTTGTAATCCTTGCCCTTGTCGCTGAGCTTCAAAAAGCAATTGTTTTCCCCAAATCATTTCAAACCCTCTGCGGTCAATCTTTTCCCTCTCATCGATAACTCCCAAGGACCCTATTCGAAAAGCAATTCCTATTCATTCCCTTTCCACTCCCCACACTTTCCATCCCAGGATATTGGCAACCTCCCCCCCCAACCCACTGAGCCCATGTTGTCCCTCCTCGAAAGGTGAACTTAGACGGATTTTTGTCCCTCCTCTTAGAGCTGAGAGGATGAGCACGTTTTTACTACAAAGCTGAATTCCGTCCAGCAGGCATTTTTCCTCTGCTGCTTACTTGCCACTGTCATTTTCCATGACTTACCCTGAATGCATTCCTCTGCCCCTCCACCCCCTGTTGCCCCCGCCACCCCATCCAGTCTTCTGACCTGACTCGTTAACCTGCTTAGACCCATCTTTACAGTTATTTACCGGAAAAGATTGGACCAGAGACGTAAATAATACACCTCAATATACAACAGCTCAGGCTTAATTTGTAGGCAGAATTTCATTGGATGGCCATTAGGAGAAAACTATGTACATAGAGTGGGTTCGGGGAGGAGAAGGGGCAGGGAGAAGGCATCTTGCTGGCAGGACAACTTGGTGGGAACTGTAGTGATTTGTTTACTTGGATTTGCCAACTGGTCCGATGGATACAGGGTCTGTTTGCACTTGAGCGTCCAACATCCGCTTTGGTCCCTGGAGAAAAATATAAAGAAGTTGTACCCTAAGGAAAGTCTGAAATATCAAGAGCAACCACTGCCATTTATGTAGCACTTACTCCATGCCAGGTGTTGTGCTAAATAAATTTGCGGGATAAAAGAATGGTCTCCAACCAGATGTTGGAGTGCAATGCCCAGTTATACCAATTTCTAGCTTTGTGAAGTCTTGGAGAAATTACTTAACTCTTTAAACTCAGTTTCTTGGGGTGCCTGGGTGGCTCAGTGGGTGAGCATCTGCCTTCAGTTCAGGGCGTGATCCTGGGCTCCCAGTAGGGAGCCTGCTTCTCCCTCTGCCTGGGTCTCTGCCCCCCTCTCTCTCTCTCTGTGTCTCTCATGAATAAATAAATAAAATCTTTTTATTTTTATTTTATTTATTTATCTATCTATTTATTTTTATCTTTTTAAAAAATAAAAAAATAAACTCAGTTTCTTTATCTTTAAAATGGAAGAGATACAATTTATCTCAAAGGGTTGCTCCAAGGTGAAGTAGTTCCCCTTTGGCCCCACGAGGCATGGACTTTGGGGATAAGAGGCATTAATGTCACCTTTGTCTTCCCTGCTGGGTCAGGACTGCACTTCACAGTTTATGCCAGCCAAGCCAAATCCGCTCTCATCTGGTCCTCTTGCCAGCCCGGTGAGGCACGTGGTGACTATTCACCCAGTTTTACGGATGTAGAAATAGGCTCTAAGATAAGTCAGGACCAGCTTACCGAGCGATGGATGGGCCACCCTGAGTTGGAATCTGGATGGGGCTCCACAGAATCCTAGCACTATATAAAGGTGTCTCTGGGACTCATGACAGTGGGAGAGACGAAGGGGCCATCAGGTGGGTGGTTCTTGGCAAGCTGGGGTGGGGAACCTACTGTTCCTCCAATCAGAGCTCCATGTTGATCAAACAGACCTGTTTCTATATACACATGTACGTGTGTGTCCACACACACGCACATGTACATACGCATGCGCGAAGATTCTGACATCTTCTTTGTAGACTGAGTCCCTCTGCTCAAACCCCAAGTGCTTGCAAATAGTTGCACTTGGTGAATTCTAAAGGCTTCCTTCCAGTTCTTTTCAGACTTTGCATGGAAAGCCAAGGATCCCGCTCCCTGTTAGAATCCAAGCAGCATGATGGGGAGGAGGAAGAGAGGAGCTGAGCAGAGAGGACCTCACCTGGAGGGCGAAGATCAAGCAGGGGTCGGCGGGCAGTGACTTTGGGAACTGACTGGGGCAACTGGTCTTGGGCAAGGAGAGAGAGGGGTGGCACGTGGAGGGAGGGAGAATGAATTGCCGGGAAGGAGCGCCATGGTGAGTTCAGGGTAAGAACAATGTGGGCTGATGTCCCAACTTGGCTGGGTTTAGGCTCTAGTCCATACACAAGGTCCCAGAATATTTGTCAGGGAAATGATAGCATCCACTCTGGAACTCCTCCTTTGTGTCAGGTGCCGGACCCCTATAGAGCACATGCTCATTTGATTCCCACAGGAGGCACAGAGGGGTTACGTGATCAACCCAGGGTCACGTAGCTAGGAAGTGGTAGGTCTAGGACTCCGGGGAAGCTGCCTGACTCACAGCATAGGCTCTTTGGCATTGCTCTGTTCTTTCCACTGTTCTACATGCTGTTTGGTCATCTCTGGGCTTCTCCGCTCTGGAACCACTGACACTTTGGGCTCCCTTACCTCTATTTATCAGAGGTCACCAATACCTACAGATATTCATGAACCTGGATAATTGGGTAACCATCAGTTTAGAGCAGTTTGCTTCATGTATCTACCCCATCTCAATCACAGCCTGAAGGCTAACTCCAACCTCAAGGTTGTTCTGTGCTCTATGGAACATTTAGCAACATCCCTGGTCTCTACCCACAATGACCCAATAGCACCTGCTCCCAGTGGTGACCATCAAAATGGCCCCTGGGCATTGCTAAATGTCTCCTGCGAATAAAATCACTGGTTCAGAACTATTGGATGAGATCCTGTCAGGTGCAAGGATTTTGTGGGTAAGGAGATATGCAGAGAGCACTCCACGAGCCTCTGACCAAACATAAAATAAAATAAAACCCGCAGACAACCAACACTATCAAGCAAGTGAGGAACTGACTGGGGTGTGAGTGCAGACTCTTTCCAGAACAGCGCCTTCCCCATGCTGTATGCGTCCCCCCGCTCCCATGTGCCATAGGTTGGCAGGGAGTGGTTCAGCCAGAACTTTGGGCAGGGAAAAAAAAAGGCATAGACAGTTTGGAAATGTCTAGAAAAGCCTAATAAGGGTTTACACTCCTCTCCAAGGAACCAGAGCCGAGAATGGAGACCAATTTTCCTGCAAAACCACTGAAAGCACAATCTGTCTTTTAGGCAGCTCCCTGCTTTGACAGTTGGTCTCCTGTCTTTATCACCTCTTAAAAAGATAGAGAAGAGCTTTTTACCAGAGGCTTGGGAGTAGGAGAAGGCCTCTGTGCCAGGGCTTCCCATTTTCAAACAGCCTCCAGCTGTGACTTCTAGCACTATCTCACACTGAGGTTCTGTACACGTCCTCGGACATGGAGACCAGATGGAGATACAATGGCATTCATCATAAAACTTTAAACATGGGGCCCGAGACTCTGTATTCCTAGCAGGCTTCCCATCGATGCTGTCTGGAGACCAAACTCGGGCCCGGAGTAACCATCGTACCCCCACCTCCGTGTATCAGAGGTCACCAATACCTCCAGATATGCAGGGACCAGGACCATGGGGGAATGATCAATTGGTTTAGGGCGGTTTGCTTCATGTACCTACCCCATCTCTACCACAGCCTGAAGGTTAACCCCAGTTAACTCCAGCCCCATGGCTAGTGTCAGTGTTATTTCTTGTCCAGCCCCATGGGCTCAAGCCACACTCCCATGGGTCCTCGGTATGACTTCACCTGTTTCTCCTCCTGGTGGATGCTTGAGCTCCTTGCTTATCTTTTGGTTAGTGGCCTTCAGACTCTCCTCATTTGCCAGGATGTCTATGATCCCAAATAAAAGACATTTACTAGGGCCCTATTTCACTTCATCCATTCCTTCATTCCTTGGACGAACGCTTACGGGGTGTCTACTGAGCTCTAGCCACCGCGCTGGGGAGGACAGCATGTCTGTCCATGAGAGCATGGTCTCTGCTCTCCCAAAGCTAACAGTCTAGGGGAGGAGACAGAGAAGAACCAAAGAGACACACACACAAAAACTAACTAACAAAGGTTAGTTAATTATTGAATGTCTGGCCTCCACTTACCCTGGGCTAGGGCTCTCTAGAAGGAAGGAGCTAATTTGTAGTCACCTCTGTGTAGCCACCACCAATATCAGGTTCAGAGCAGTTTCCTGATTTAAACACATCAAGGCTCCCTTTGCTGCTCCTCATCACACCTGTTCCTGCCAGCCTTGCCTCTGTCCTCCTGTGCTCTCTTCCCGCCAGACTGAATTTCACTTCCCTGCTGTCTCTCCATTGCCTGGAACACACTGGGCCTTCAGACCTCCCCTTGCCTCCTCCACAGGCTAATTTGAGGCCCCACCTCAGAGGTAATCTCCTCCAAGAAGCCTTCCATTCCTTTCAACCTCAGGGTGGGGCCCCAAGCTCACACTCAGGCTCCCTCATACCTGCTTTCTGCATCCTGGCGCCCCCACACTCAGGATCTCCCCAGCCCCCAGCCGCCTGCAGCTGAGTGTCCCCCAGAACCACGATGCCGAGGCCCACCCTGTTCTCTGTGCCCAGCACAGCGCCTGGCACACAGCAGGTGCTCCTGAAATCCTTGGTCGACAAATGCCCAGGCCAGTCCCAACTTGAAGGCAGGAACCACACTCCTGGCCCAAGAGCCTAGAAAGAAGAGGTGAACGATCCACCTACCAGGCCCTTAAAGAAGCCCCCGAGGGACTGTCGCCGCTTCTCCTGTTTCTTTTGGGACCTGTCCCCATTCTGCAGTGAGTTCGCCTCCACCACGGCTGGTTCCACGCACTGGACCGGCTCTTTGGCTTCCTGCTTGGTGCTCTTCTGCTTGTTCCCTTCAGCCACCACCTTCTTGTCCTTGGACGAGCCTTCTTTGCCCTTCTGGCCCGCTCCTGCTGGCTCCGGCTCTGGGCATGTGACAGCCTTCTCCGCTGAGTCCGATGTCTACAGCAAGTTCAAAGAAAATGCATATTTAGTAGCTGTAAGACAACACTCCATAGCTGGTGAATGAGTATATTGAAAGAGAGGTGTTCAAGTGTTGGATGCTGTCTACATTTTCATGAGTCCTGGGTGAAACGGAAAAAAAAAAAAAAAAGAAATGAGAATAATGTGCAAATAGCTGTTAGGGTTCAAGGTCATAGTGGGAGACATTTGTTTATCTGATAATTCATTAATGTACGCTTTCCCAGAAGCATTCTTCCCTCCTTCTCCTGGTACTAGAACTTGGGTTTTCCAAGGAAAACCTTTATTTATTCAGCATGGTTCAGGCAAATGAATTCCACCCTTGGACAAAGGCATAGGACTTGGCCTGGCCAATCAGAGCCCTGCACGCGGTAGGGCTACTGTGACTGGTTCAGGATGGCTGAATACAGATAAAAACTGAGCTAATCTCAGAAATTTGGTAAGTCAACCAATGGAGGTCTGTCCACTTTTGATTGGATTTGAAACCATGAAGATGAAAGTGTGGAGCTTCTGAGCCAGCACCATTTCCAGGAAAAATCTGCTTGAAAAGGAAGCCAATAGAGAGAAAAGTGGAGCTGAGAGATGGAGAGAGAGAGAGAGACAGAGACAGAGAGCCCCTGTGCTGATGGCGTCACATATGCCCCTGGATCTAGCTGTTCCTGAAGCTCTTTTGTGCGTAAGCCAGCTTTTTTTTTTTTTTTTTTTCGTAAGCCAGCTTTGAGAGGGTTTCTCCCACTTAACAACCACAGGTGACTCTTTTCTTAGGGATGCCTATTATTTTCTTCATGATTATGTCTACCTTAGTTCCTGGAGTGACACGTTTTTATGTTTATAAAACAGTGGTGAGAGAAGATGAGGGTTTCATTTTTAGTTTTGGATGTTCATCTTTCGTCCTAAAGAGAAATTTTTGCAATCCTACTTGGTTCCTATAGTTGAGAGGGATGAAGCTGTAAAATCCAAAATTCTAGCAAATGCTGGGTAAATGACAGATAACAGAATATCTGTAAAGTAAAAGCCCTTTCTCCATAATTTACTTGAACTAAAATTACTATAGGGGCCAGACAGATGAAATAAAAACATGACAGCGGCCAGGGGTAAGAATAGAGGCCTTGTTTTCCCATTTGGGAAAACAGCATAAGGAATATTTCTCGAGTGTAAGAAAAACACCAGTTCAAGCAAGGCTGGCTTTGATGTTGGGGAGAAACTGGAGTGTGTGTGTGTGTGTGGGGGGGGAATGTGGTGAATTGTCACATGCCCTGTCCAAAGGGGCAACAGGTGCTCAGACCCAGCCGAGATACTACGTAGGATGACAACCCCAGTGCTGCCAAATCTTCCATTTTTCCCATCGAAGCTTGAAATGGAGTTGTTTTGAGTGAAAAATATGTCAATTTTAAAATGCCGACTTCAAAAGTTTTAGAGCCTGGCTCTCAGAGAACAGCCACGACACCAGTCCCCCGCGGGCCACAACTGGCCCACCGAATGCACGTTTGCAACCTCTGACTTGTGGGAGTGATAGATGTCCCCGAGGTTAAGATGTTCTCCGGCCAACTTGCAGTTTGAAGGAGAAAGCCACATGCGGGGAACTGTCATTTCGCATCAGTGTCACGTGTACCCCTTAGAACTAAGCAGGAGGACAGAAGACTCCCTGGTCCCGAAAGGCTCCCGAGGGCAGAGCTCCTTGGAGAAAGGAGACGTCATCAGACACCGAGGGCATCAGACACCTGCCACCGCAGGCCCCTGAATCTCTCCGCCAGGCCCGGGCTGCGAAGTGGTAGCAAGTGCTGAGCAGGGCATGGACGCCCGCGTGGGGCAGGGGCCGAGAGCAGAGACGCACACTCCCCCGTGATGCTCTTCAGAAAGACCACGCACCGTTTGAACATCTTGTTAACTGTTTTTGTTGCAGAGAAGATGATAAGATCCAGTCATTGGCTAAGGGCTTGGTGTTTGGAGTCCAAAGCGTTGTGCCTATTGCAATGCATTCGAGTACTGTTAAAAACTTTACCTAGAAAAATGGTCACCGTGATGCACCCAAAACTAGTCTTTAAGCATTCAGAGTGGCTTAGGCCAATCCATTCAATGAATCCATTCCAAAAAAAAATTTTTTTTGAGACCTACTAAGCGCCTAGTGTCATAAGAATCTGGAGCTATAGGGGCGCCTGGGTGACTCCGGTTGAGCATCTGCCTTTGGCTCAGGGTGTCATCCCGGGGTCCTGGGATCGAGTCCCCCATCGGGCTTCCCGGCCTCCTTCTCCCTCTGCCTGTGTCTCTGCCTCTCTCTGTGTGTCTCTCGTGAATAAATAAGATCTTAAAAAAAAAAGAACAGAGTGTGGTTCTGGTTCCATCGCATCCTCACTGTACGGCCTGGAATAAACCGCTGGCTCTCTCACTTCCTCATCCGTGTGGGAGAAACAAAGGAAATCATACCCCCTGGTCTGAGGATTAAAGTAGCCAATAACGGGAAACCTGCATCACGTGGCGCCTGGCCCTTGGGAAATGCCAAACTTCGGGGGACCGAAGTTTTTGCCTGGGAGAGGGGGGAGCTCCAGGACATGTGCTTCATTTTAAAACCACAGAGTCCCAGGCCAACTGGGAAGAGTCGGTCATCCTGACCCAACACTCCAGCAGCGATTCTTTCTGACAGATTCCTTGCGTGTGGACCCCAGGGCCTGGTGCAGACGAAGGCCTCAGGGCACACTCGGTCACCCCAGTGTCCCTGTGCCCCTCCAGGCTCGTCTCTCAGGCCTTTCCCCCTGTTCTTTCTGTTCCAGCCACGTGGCCTCCTCTTCCTCCTGAACCAGCTGATTCCCAAGAAGGGGCTTCTCGGTCCCTGTAACTTCTGCTCAGGATGTTTGTTCACAGGGTTTGACACTTCTTTCCTGTCAAGTCTCAGCTCAGATGTCTCCTCCTTGGAGAGCCAGTCCCTGTTGAGAGGGTCTAAAGAAGCCCGACCCTTCTCTGACAAAACACTGCTCTGGGTTTTTTTTTTTTTTAATGTTTGCATTAATCTTGGGGATTTCTTGGCTCCCTTGAGACTGTTCGCCTGCCTCCCTCTGCTGGAAGGGGAGCTCCAGAGAACAACACTCTTCTGTGTTCCGTGGCTTTAGTCCCAGCACCTAGTCTGACACATAGTAAGTCTCCACCAAGATGGGTTGAATGAATGGCCAGCAACTCGCCTTCCAGATGTTTCTACACTATTTCCCTCCGCAAATCATTGCAGCGCAGGGAGTGAGAAGTGCCTACACATCAATAGCTTTCACAGGGCATTGATTTTTTTTTTTTTTTTTTTCCAGGAGGGGAGCTTTCAATGGATCAGGTCCATTTACCACATGGTTACGCCATTGCTATTAGGCTTAAATGTTCTTCTTAATGGCTTAGAAACTAACTTCTAAAAGTAACAGATGGCTGGTTCCTTATATCCCGAGTAAGCTAAGAATCTAAACTGTGCGTGGATTGCTTTGTCATTAAATGTAGATGATTTAAAAATTTTTGCTTGGGATTTGATCCTGTCTCAGAATTTTTTTTTTCTGTCTCAGAATTTTGAGCAAAAATTATTCTCATCCGAATCATCCAAGTGTATCCTCCCCCTGGAACCCAGCAATGCTGGCAGGAAGTCGGAGGACAGGATCATGGGAACATCCCATTTGATTCACATCCTGGAAGCACAGCTAGACCAGGAGGTGCCTGAGGCTGCTTCTTCTGGAATCATCAGCCCAGATATTTATAATTCTGAGAAGGCAAGTCAGAAAGGAGCAGAGAATGTCTATTCCCACCCCCAAAATTAACCTAAGCATTTATCATCTCTCCAAGTCTCCTCCAGTCTGGATCCAGGGCCCTCTAATGGATTCTCAGGTCACTTCTAGGTGAGCGTAAATGGGATAAATTTCTAGCTCATTCATATTTTTGCTGACATCACTTACATTTTAGAATCGCTATGATTGGCATAACCGTTTCACATTTGGATCCTAGACAAAACATATAATTATATTTAAATCTTTCATATTAAATAAAGTAAATTTATCATATTTCCAAGGTAATCTACTTCAGGATTTTTGGTTGTAACGCTGTCCTGAGAATGATTTTGGGGCAGGCATAGTGATAAAAGTCATAGTTTTTTGAAAAAGAAAAACTAAAATAATTTGAATGCAGCAAAAACAATATATTCCCTGTTGAAATATATGGGCTAATCCAATTATTATGGAAATAGAAATAACAATAAATTTTTTACAGTCATTGCTGTCCATTTGTGTGTGTGTGTGTGTGTGTGTGTGTGTGTGTGATATGAACAATACTATAGGGTGGTAATTTCCTATCAGTGGCAAAATAGTAACAAAATAATAACTGCTATGGCTTCATATGTTGAAGCCCCAAGCTCAATGTGACAGTATATGGAGTAAGAAAGTAATTAAGGTTAATTGAGGTCATAAGGATGGGGCTCTCATTCAATAGGATCAGTGTCCTGGTAAGAGCTGCCATGTGAGAACATAGCAGAAAGCAGCTGTTGGAAAGCCAGGAAGAGAGCTTTCCTCACTGGAAACCATGCTAGCATCCTGGTGTTGGATTTTCCAGTCTCCAAAACTGTGAGAAAATAAATCTCTGTTGTTAAAGCACCGAATCTATGGTAGTTTGTATGGTAGCCCACATGGCTTCACGTAGCAGCTAACATTTACTGAGTCCCCTGTACTAGGACTGTTCCAGGGGCATTACACGTGTTGATTCATCTCAGTATGACAACATCACGAGGCAGTACTTTTCCTAGCTCCACTGTATGGATGAGTAAACTGAGGCACGGAGGGGTTTGGTAAGTTGTTTTTAGTCACACAGCTAAAAAGTAGCAGAGCCAGGATTCGAACCCAGGCGGTCTGAGCCTGCAACTCACACTCTTAACCAGTTCTCTGTATCGCAAAAATCAGTCAAGAATATCTGAAGACATTTTTGTGGAGGTATAATTTTAAGTTAAGAGAGTGTAGGTTATAAAATAGGGTGTCGAGAATGAGATGATCCCATTTTCAAAAAGGATACATGTAGTTACAAAAATGTCATAGCTATGATTCGTTAGAATGGATAAAATAATGGGGGAAAAACCCACATGGTCCCATGCCTTCCACCCATTTTTTTTCAAGAAACAGTTCCTACTCTATGCCAGGCACTATCCCATGTGACAGAAAAGGCTCCAGACACAGAAAGGAAGGAATAGAGGGGACAAAACTAATAGACAAATGACTTATTACAATGTATGATAAAGCCCATGAAGTAAGAAAACAAGATGCAGTGATGATGGTAGGAAATAGGACATCTCTTTGAGGAGGTGATATTTAGGCCAAGACTTGAAGGATAGGAAGGGATCTGCCATGTGGAGAAGAGGGAAAAGCCTGTGTTAATAAGATGTAGCTGAGAAACTCTAGCTCGTTCATGCATGAATCCGCAGAGCCCAAGATAGTGCCTGGTATACAGCAGGTGCTTCACCTAGAGGTGGTAAATGACTTGTCTGTGGTTGAGAGTTGCATCGGCAACTAGGCTAGACAGAAGTGAGAAACATCCAAGCTAAACCCACCACCGAACAGGGTTGACAGATCACTTACTTGATGGCTGGAGTCTTTCCCCTTTTCTTCTGAGTGGGTGATCCCTCCATCCCCTTTCACTGACTAAAATAACAAACAGACAATGGCCTTTCAGCTACCACGGCACAGTAACATGGAGAATGCAAGGGGAGGTTCTGAAATGGATGACCTCAGTCATTCATTATTGAGATTCGGGGTCAAGACACATGGAAGACCAGCTAGAAATGTATTACTCATGAGATACATGACTTCCATGTGGCTTGTAACCAGAGTCCGATTATATTCAAGTGTTGGTTTCCCAAAATAACCACAGCGATAGAAGTCTTAAACCCTGGGACTAGGTTAATTCTGGGATAAAGAAATGATCAAAATGCTAATGTTGGAACCAGGAGGTGGTATTACATACGAATGAACAAGCAATTAAACCGTTGGTAGCCTTCTCTTGGTGACACTTAGGTGGTGGATGTTTCCTTGCATTTTTTCCCCTTGCAGAGAGATGGGGTTTGTCGAACATCCTGTTTTCCACTTTTAGCAACCCCGGTGCCCCGTGGCATCACTGACAGTGTTGGATGGGTTGAATTCACAGCTTTGGTCCCTTAAAGCACACTCTCAACGAAGAGTCCAAAAAGCGTGACCGCAGGACCACAGCTTCAGGGTCACTTGGGAGTTTGTTAGAAAAATACCAGTTCTCGAGAACCAAGCCAGATCCACTGAGTCAGAAAGTCTCAGGGGTGGGGCCGAGCCACCTGTGCTTCGGCAGGCTCTCCAGGTGATTCTGAAGCACACTTGAGTTTGAGCATCACTTTTCAAAGCCAGTTGGCAACAGAAAAGTGCAGACCATACTGGGGCCTGGCAGTTTTAACTGTGGGTTAAGTAATGCTCTATGCCTGATGCTTGATAAAGTACCCAAGAAACCTGGTAACGGATTGTCCAGTTCTTATCAACAATTTTGAGTCGGGTTTAATTCCCACAGATTTTGTCATTGCTTATCGGCTCTTCCTCCTGGGCTGGAGGGAGTGTACAAAACAGGGGTTAGGCAATGGGGGCAAACGGGAAGACTTCAGATCCTACTGTTATTATCTTAGCTGGTCTGCCAGCAGACAGCAAGAATCTCTAACACCTACATCAGGGACAGTTAAAAATATGAAAGGCACTCAGATAATTTTTTGACTGATTCATTTTATATGTTTCTGTAACCTGAGGTATGGTGTGCATATTAGTAAAGATAATGAAGATTATTAGTTATGAGGGCTACCTTTTAGTAGAGTGCTTGCTAAGAGCCAGGCACTGCACTAAATGAGATGGTAACCTCTGCTAGTTCATTTTTTCATCATGTAGAACCTTAAGATAGAGGAAGGATCTGCCTCATTTTATAAGCAAGAAAATGGAAGCTCAGAGAAACTAGCATGGGTCATGGAACCAGCAGATTAGGGAGTCAGGATTTGACACCAGACAATGACTCCGAATTCCATACTCTTCACCGTCTCCCCGTTCTGTCCCAACACATTTTTTATTGAGCATCTACTAGGAAGCTCGCTCCCTAATTAGGAAAGACAATAAGGGCTTGAATAAGATGGAGGTCGATAAATCTCAAACAGGGAGGTTTGTGGGACCTGCTCATCCTCAGAGGTCAACCACACTCGTCTTTAAATTCTACTTGGTGCTGCTCCAAATCAGAAGTCTTGACTAGGACTGTCAATGGTTTAACAGAGGATGGGAATTTTTATGCCTTTTCCTGCCTCAGAAGCAGCCTTTACAGAGCTTGGCATAGGGCGGAAGTTTCATACATGCTTCTTGATCGGTTGGGAATGGAAATCTTTCTTCAGCCTGAACCCCTAGTGTCTGGAAGTTGCATCTGCTTTTCTTAGGGGCATCATTGTCATGGCTTCCCCAAGGTGTTCAGCCCAAAGGCAAATAAGGATCTGTTTGTCCTCTACATACATTGTAGATGCATTTAGATAAAAAATGTTTTGTTTTGTTTTTGTTTTTTTTCCCTCGGAGTCTTCTGCTTTGTTCCACAAAGGCCAGTCTTGCTTGAGAACATTTAGAAAAAGAAATTGGCTTTCTGGGCTATTATTTCTCTCCCTATAACCAGCTCTGTCAGCCTCCTCATTGCATCCAAAGGATTTGTCATTCCGGGACTTCATTTGCCACCAAAATTCAGGCTTACAACCCACATTTCCTAGTATCCTTTAGAATATGCTGTCCATCTTCACTAGCTGCCCTGTGGGGAATGCTGAATGGCAAAATCAGCCAAACAGACAAATAAAATGGCTTTTTAAGCAAAATGTAAGTGGAGATCCAGAGGCACGCATGGCCCCTGGTGTCACCTTCCCGCCCGAGAGATTTTTAACTTCCCTTTAGGGGTTTCAATTTGGTATCTGTTAGGTCCTCTGCCAGTTTAAGGTTTAAATCTGCCTTTCCCCCCCTCTTTTTCTTTGCTAGCCCTTGGAGTAAAATTTGGATTGAATCTAAAGGCTTTCTTGGCAGCAGTGGATCTAGGTTAGCATCCTGAAAACAGCCCCTCAGGCTGTCAGGGAGATCTTTGCAAAGAAGTTCAAATTAAAAAAAAAAAAAAAGAAAGAAAGAAAGAAAGAAAAGAAAAGAAAAGAAAAGAGAGAGAGAGAGAGACTATCTCAAGCTTTTCTATGATTTTCCTCTGTTATTCATTTTTAAGCATAAAAAGCTGTATATTTGCAAAGGTGACTGACTTTATGCTGAGTTTAAACTAAGGGTCTTTCTAAATCCCTCTCTCCCTTCTTTTCTTTATTTTCCTTCTATCATTCTTTTTTTCCTCTTTGCTGAGTCCTCTTTCAGAGGCCAATTCAAATAGTTCATTTTGGGCTTTGTATTCAAAGACCATAACCACAGAAGCTCATTTTCTTCAGCTGTCAAAAATAGAGTTGCTGTTTAAAGAACCCAAATTTTTTTCAGGGGCTATCTAATACTTAAAAAGAACAGTTTGAAGACTACCAAGTAATTTCAGAGATTTTCTAGTTCAATACTGAGCGACTTTCTTCCACAGGTTTATTTTTATTCTCGAGAGCCAAAGATGAAGCATCTCAGGGCATCCAACTTGCAGTGTTGGGATGGAATCTGGTTGTGACATCCAAGCTTTGCATATTAGTAAAGTCATTTTTATTTCTTTCATTGTGTCATGCATTCTGATAGCTTGGTACTTGGAGGAGCATTTGAAGCCTCTCCAGCATGTATCACTTAGATATTCAAAATTCTAGTGGAAATGTTTGGTGGGCAGTTCACATTTCTTTGAAAGGAGTGCAAGTGGATTTCTGATGGCCATCCAGTCCAACCGAAGTTGAGATTTTAAAGAAGAATTGAGAAGATGTTTTAATTTAGTGTGAGGATATCAGCAAGATAGGTTACTAGATCAGCCTCATCGTAACAAATCCAAGGAACTGGACCTGCTTGAAGTTTCCAGAATCAACAAAGGCAATGAGTCCAACCTTTGTGTTTTACCAAGATGCTCACTTGAAACAGAACTGGACCATCAGACAAAACTACGCAGCCAAGGCAAATCTCATTTCAGTGACAAATATATACAGAAAATGTACAGCCAAGCTTTATGTAAGCCATGCATTAATTCTCATCTTTCTTGCTTTGTTGTAGTTTCAGGTGATTTTAGATGAGCACAGAAAATACTACCAGGGGAATCACAAAAACAAAGCTATGGTTGCTCTACCTTCATGTACTCGCAAAGAAAATCAGCTGCCAGGAGCACAGAAAGCCACAACCACATGTAAGTACAAGGGCGAGCTTCAGAATCAGAGAAAGCCTGAGCTTGAGTTCTGGCTGCCATTTACCAGCTCTGTGACCCCGACCAGACCCCTTAAACACGCGGGTCTTCATGCTCTTCTCTGCACAGGAATGTGTTGCACAGGGTTTTTAGGTTAATAAATGAGATGATGTGTGCACTGTGCTAGCATACTGCTGGCCAGGCCATTGGCACATGATAAATAACCAATAGCTATTGTCATCATTACTCTTAATTATTAACTGAGAGTGCCAATGACCACAGAATCCCCTTTAAGGGTAAAATGGAACACAGGCCGCTGTGGAGACAGGAATTACCCAAACCAATGTTACTTTCAGAAACCTTCTCTCGAAGAGCAACTCTGTATTCATAGTCAATACTTGGGGCAGAATCAGAGATCAAGAACTTGAGCTAGAAGACTCCTGTTTTTGTTTTTTAATTTTTTTGTTTGACAATTATCATCACGAACCATCCTCTTTTTTCCTCCAGAGGGTAAATTTCAACAGGTTTTATTAGATTTATAGATTGAATGTAAGCAACAGAAGACCATGATTTCCTGGCTGTATCCTCATTCCAGTCTCACATTTGCCCAATATTAAAGCTCACAGTCCCTCTCTGTGCCTGAGAACATTGTTCCAACAAAGAGCTTCTTATAAAACTAATGGTCTAAAGAAAGAGACAGGAAGAGAATTAAATGAAACAGTAGGTGACAATGGTTTGGAGGAGGAAACCACTTTTCAAGTACAGGGTGTTATTAATATTGGCAAACTATAAATCTATATCTCTATAATTCTATCCAGCACCTTACGGTTTCATCTGCCTACCTGGTTTGTGGGCACATGAATAGAGTTCTCCACCCACTCACTTTATAAAAATATACTGGCACTTCAAATATCCAATTTCTTGACATACACTTGAATTAATACATATAAGAATCTTTTTCTATTTAGGGCATGACAGATGTCTTAGAGATTCCTTGCAATTATTTTGAAAATCTGTAGGAGCCCATAGGATTTTTGTGAAGTGATAGATCTACATGTGTCAGATGCTGTGTGAGGATTTACGTGACTCTATTTTTCCTGAAATATAATTTTTTTCTACTGAAATAGGATTATTTGAAAAATCATATTCTTTCCATTTCTATTTTTATGAGAGGTTAATTTCTGGAAAGAAAAACATCTCATTAGAAATAAACTGGGCAATGCATTTTTTAAAATGCAACCATGAGTCACATTGCCAGGGGACAGCAAAATATGCTTTCTGAGAGAAATTTAAGGAAGGCAAAGGCAAAGCAATGATCTGATGAATGCTGATGTTGATTCCAAAACAAGGGTGACGCCTTTACAGTTGGCTTCACTCTTCTATTTATTAAATCAATTATTTTAAAAAGAACTATATTTTGCCAACAATACCTAAAATCAGTTTGAAATGTTCATTTATTTGGCTTAAAAAAATAAAAAGCTCAGTGATGAGTCAGGGGTTGTTTCAATTTTCAAGCCCTTGGAGCAGGGTTTGGATTGGTTTGGGTTTCTTCTGTGTAAATCCAGACTTTAGATTCATTTGGAAGGCACGAAATGTTAGCTCAAAGTGTTTCCTGAAAACAGTTTCTGAAGCCAGCGCCCAGGAATGCATGCTGTGGGATATTAGCACATACGCATGAAGGTAGGTGCACAAGGATGTTCATCAGGTTAGTTAGTGAAGCACCTGAGGTCATGTGCCTGAGACACATGGTGTGTGCTCACTGCAGGTGGCCTAGAGTTAAACGTTTGTTTTCCTCACTAGGCTTCATTCTCCAGGAGGACAGGGGCCACGTCCACTTACTGTTGTATCCCAATGGCTGGAATACAGTGGGTCCTCAATGATTATTTGTTGAATAAATGACCAAATGAAGTGCAACAAGTTGAAAACAAATCAAACGTCCATCAAGAGAACAATGGTTAATCTGAATATGATAAATCCAGATGATGTGATTCAACGAAGTTGTTATAAAGAATGGAGTGGCACTATATCAGGGACACCTCACCAAATACCCACAGGGATAGGGCCAGTGACATAAATGAGTGAGCTGGGCTGGATGTGGCAATAGGGAGTCATGAGATCATGGCAAACTGGAAAACCCATGTTTTCTGTGTATTTGAATTATTATTATTACTACAATGGCAATATATTGTTATAATGAAGACAAAACAGACTGCAAGACGAGAATCATTAGGTTATCTGGAATCTTTAGGGAAAACCCTTCAAATTACAGAAGCTTTGGAATTTCAACATTAATAGAAAGGAAAAACGTTCAAGATCCCAGGCATAAGTCTTCCTATGGCCGGTAGATAATAAGACATTATTATAATGGACATTATAAGATCTGATACTATGAATCCACTGCGGATTGCTCCAGAAAAATGTATCCTCTTCTACCTCTATCCCTATCCTATGGAGAATCAATTATAAAAGACTCTTTTGTTTCTAGTTTGTTCCTCTAAGAGTTCAGAGGTACCCAGTTTCTATGGCTAGAAAATATCTTCAAGAAACCTAGAGGGGAGAGCTCTGGATGGTGAATTTAAGTAATGTGGGACCTCATTAGAATTTAAGGATGTAGTGGGAAGTTTAGTCATCTTTCATACTTTATTTGGAGTCTCTTGCATTTTCTTGTCTTTAAGAAGTCTCAGGTTAGTCATTTGGGAGAGAAAACCATAATTTGTTATGTTGGTGGTGGCAGCAGGGGGATGGGTAATCCCCCAACCCCACCCAGAAAGAGGAAAGTTGGATCACTCTCAGTGTTATGATGAACTATTTGAGGATTCCATTTGTAATGTAGATGGGTTGCCAGAAACAGGCCAAATGTTCTTTTCTTTCCTGACATTGTGTAAAAATTGGTTGAAAAATCTCAGATCTTGATCCCTGTTTTCAGTGCCAAATTGCAGAGAAATGACCAGGAATATAGGTGGGCTCCCATCCATACATGTTGCTCAATACTTACTCTGCGCTTCCTACTCCCAGAGAGTCCAGTGATAAAAGAAAACGACTCCTGTTGACAATTTCTAACAGAGTTATTTCTAATATGCCTCAGCTCCCACTGGCAAGGGTTTTGTGTTATGTTATGTTGTGGTGTGGGCTAGAATGAATTCCTTAACAGGCAGAGCCTATGAAACCAGAGGGTTGCTTTCTCAGAGGATTAAACTTCCAAATACTCCTGAAAATAATGGTACACAATAATGAAATTCTTGTTTCTCATTAAAAGAGAATTAAACCAACGACCTTCTACATGGGTTTTTGCTTTTTTGTCTTCCAACCAAGTTGGATTTGGTTGTATTATATTATTTAATTTCTTGGATGCTTAGTTATTTAATGTACATGACACTTTACAGACACCAAAAAACATGTCTGCATTCTTTCCATTTTATGCAAGTTAAAAGCCTGGCAAATTCACCAACTGATTTATACACATTCACTATTAGAAAATTATGCTGTCACTTTATAATTGGAATTATTTCTAAATCAGCTTTGTCCAAATTTGTGTCTCTCACACGTCACTTTCAGAATTTTTCCAGCATCAATATATAACTTGGCCTATTTCTTGCCCAGTTCTTTAAACAATGCCTTATGTTCTTTATGTAAATAAATGTATTTTCAAAGGAAACTGCATCTCATTACCATAATGAGAAAAACAATATCATTTGCCATAAACAGAAGGAAACTTTAAAAATAACTTAAATTGAAAGCGAACAATAATATTAACTTCTGGATGGATGCTGCTGTCTGCCAAAGCTCAGGACCCAAGGCCAGCTCTTTCTTTGTTAAAAAGGGAGTTGTCAGGAGTTAAGGAAATATTAAGGAACATTGGAAATAAACTGAGACTTGCTCTATGATTGAGTCAGTAGGATGAAAGGCAATTGTCTCCCTGCACACGACAGATTTCATTTATATCCCATCTCCACCACGTACAATTACGTCTTACCCCACCTGAGACAGGTCCTTGACTCTCAGAAGCTGATGTGGGTATTTCAGTTTTCCTGTGCTGGGAGCAGGTGGCTTACCATTTGTCTGAGAAACGCCATCAGGGATGTTCTCGGTGGTTTGTATTCTTCTCTTTTGAGTTTTACTTCTGTGGGTTCAGGTGTGGCATCTCCTTCTTCATTGAGATCCACTGTTTGTAAGGCTGATTCTACTTCCTCAGACTTTACAACCTCTACTGGTGATTCACACACCACCTGGATTATTTTGCCAGGTAATAAGACAGTGAAAAAAAAAACATTCCCCAAAATAAGCTTTCTGAAGTGGGGTCTTGGTTGCCCCCTTGTCCACATAGTGTTATAGGTCTGAACGAGTGAACATTTCTACACAGGCACATCTTCAAGAAGCAATGTACATGTCATATAATGTACTTTCAAACAGCCAATTTCTGGGGAAAAAATGCCAAATATGCCACTTGGAAGTGGCAAAAATCCTGCTCCATAAGGTACAGGCTTAGGTAGGAAGCCCTTCCTGGGGACTGCTGTCTACAGAAAGCTCAGTACCCCTTCCATTCCAGTAGGCCCACCTCTTTGGTCTGCCATCAAGGTGACTTACACCTGGCCTGGGTAAAAATCAGGAGTCAGCATTTCCTTAAAGGTCCAGTCTTAGAGATGGTGACCATGACATCTTCCACCACCTGCCCTAAGATAACCACAACTTGGAAGGACCCATTCTCTTTGTGGAAAAGGTAGCACGAAAGCCACACTGGATTTAACAGACTGGATCTCCTCTTTAGCTTACTTCCCACCCTACCCCAGGCCAGTCATTTGTATTTGTTTCTTACCCAAAGTTCATGCTTTCAGAAGAAAACTGAACTTGGTAAGAAAACCATAGGTAAGTTCCTGACAGCCCCCTGCAAAGTACCCAGTGAGCTCAGTGCCCCAGGATGTCTATAGGGGGAAAGAGATGGCCAGCAACAAGGGGTTTGGATGGAAGGTCCAATTCACCTGCATTCTGATTCTAAATTCTGTTCTTTTGCATTGCCTCACTCCATTTGTGCTGTGCCCCAGTCACATCTGGAACAGAGGCTGCTTTGCATTGGTCCCTGCAACAGATTGAATTGGCCTGGAGAAGGCTCCATAATTTCTTTGTTTCCTCAGGCAGGGGCTGAGAGGCAAACTACTACCACATCCATCTTAGATACTGTTTTCGTATGGCTGTGAGCTAAGAATGGATTCTACTTTTTTTTTTTAAAGGTTGTAAAATGTTTTTACAAGATGAAAGACAGGCAACAGACACTACGTGTGGCCTGTAAAGTCTGAAATATTTACTACCTGGCCCTTCACACCATAAGTTTGTCATCCCTTGCCTCACAGAAAGGCGCTCTAGAGCCAAAGGCATCTTTGCATTTGTCTTTGCCGGTGCTGGACCCCCCAGCTTCCTCTGAATCTTATTCTTCTGGCCAAGGAGTAGGGGGAGGGAACTTAGGTATTTCCAAAAACACCTGTATGCCTGTGGAGAAATTATTTTCCTTTCCTTCATGCCAAACACACCATTAGTTTGCACACAGCCCCACAGCCCCAGTGATCCAGATTGAGAAGGACCCCCCCTTAATTTCTGTGTTATCAACCAAAGCAGGAAGTTGCCCATAAACAGATCAGCATGAGGGAACACCCCAAAATACGGCAACTAAATCACAGCCATCTCTCCCCACCTTCAATTTTATAACTCATTGTCATAACTTCTAGCAGCTTTCTGTTGTAGGTAAAGATCTAGGTTGGGGAATCATCAACTCAAAAGTCCAAAGGAGGCAAGGCAGGTTATATTTATATGGATTGACCATAAGACACAAATGAGCTGATGAACAAGTCAAGGTTTCCCATCTAAAGACACTGAAAGAATGAAAACACTGGACTGGCCAAACAGGCCCATCTTGGGAAACTAAGCTGAGACCGAAGCCAACTGACATACTGGGATTGGCGGTCAGATGTGATCATGGATTTCCCCATCTAGGCCTGATTCAATTCAATTGCAATTCTGAAGAAAGAAGCTTCTGCCCCAAGAGTCTGGGGGTAAGCCTGAAATGCAGGTAGTCTAATGTAGTGGTCTCGCAGGTCTCGCAGCCTATAGCGCCAGCCTAACTGGCTCTAAGTCTCCACTCTATCCCATACAGAGGCTCTAAAATGAGGTCTCTACCCATCTCTGTACCTGGGTTTTTCTAATTCTATACACATCTGAATGTTGTTTGCAAAATTAAATCAGGCAGTGCACATAAAGTTCTTAGAAATGTGCCTAACACATAACAAGCACTCAATTAATACTAGCAGTAGTTACTTGTGCTATTATGAGAACCATTTATTCCATGGGCCCGAATTATGAGGAATCACCCACCATGCCCATGCCCACTTTTTAGAGATGATATTAATAACTATCTCTTACTATGGCTGATATCATGCAAGGTACTTTTAATATATTACCTTGGTGAATAGTTATTAAATTATTAAACAGCTCAGAGTAAGTAACATTATTGCTATCCTAGAGATGAAGAATCTGAATGATTGAATGACTTGGCCAAAGTCCCAGCCCAGGTAAGTAGCCATTTCAATGAGGATGGGGTTGTGTACCAGTAACTGAATGTCTAATAGTGACTTTACTAGAAAAAATATAAAACAAAAAGTTTGCAAGTGAGAAGTTCTAGGACTGGTTCAATGGCTCCACAATGTCTTTAAGAATCTGGGCTCCTTCTATCCTTTGACTCTGCCATCCTTGGCATGCTGGGTTACCTCATGGATATGAAATAGCTGCTACGGTTCCAGGCATCATATCCTCAACCCAATGTCTTAAAAAAGGGAGGAAGGCTATAGCAAAATGTTTGTTCCAAATGAACTTCTGTATTTTGATTTCCTACCTTAGCATACATTCTATTGGCCAGATGTGGTCACATCCTTACCCCTAGATAAGTCATTGTTGAAAAAAAAATGGGATCATTGCTGTAGACTAATCATGATCAAATTCTTCGGGGGTGTGGTAGTTGCCAACCTTGCCCAACATCAAGGGAAGAAGGGTGGAGAAATGGGAAATAGCCCTTAGGTGGGTAATGACCAGAGTCTGACTCATTTAATCTGGGTTCAGAATTATTCTGTCTTTGAAACAGCATGTTTCTTTTTTGTATGCAAGAGCCTGGAGGGAAAATTACATAATAAAAATGATCAGACTATATGGCAGTGACTTCATCAATCATTTTTTTTGATTGCCAATGGTTTTCTTGCTGGGCCTTTAAACATTTGAGTGATGTCAACTCATAAATCCTAGGCCAGAGTCCATTGTTCAAAACACAACTGTTTCGGTAGGCATTTAAAAAAAGCTGATTTTGGGGGAACTTCTAGAGACTCCCATTAACTTTGAAGCCAAGAAATTGGCTTTCAGCAGCCAGGGAAAATCCACTGATTTCCAGTGTGGAAATCCAGAAGGATTTGACCTTAGTTAGGAGCTGATTTGCATCTATAGACATAAAATTTGATTTTTATTTGGATAGTTTTCTGATATCCTTCTAGGCAAGGGCTTTGGAAAAAGTCACTCCCTATTTAGAATATATGACTGCATCTACATAGTTTAATTTGGGGCATGATGGATATAATGAAAATCAGACCTGTGCTGTATTTTAGAATCAAATCCCCCTTGCTTGATTTCAGGAGGGGTTATTACACTTTGTGTGAAGATGGCTCTTATGTTTAACACGGACAATACACATCAGAGCAAAAGGTTTCACCTTTTTTTTTCAGATCTCAAATATTATCCCATATGTACTCTTGAAATTTGGATTATACAGTTTTCACTGGAACTGTGAGTTTGGGAAACAGATTTATAGCAAAATAGATGCCCTCCACCTAAACTTCACCCATAACACACACACTACTAACAGTTTTTACTTTAGAATCTTTTAAAGATGCTGTCTGATTTGATTTAGAACGGGATTATTTGAATCACAAAGACCTGGGAAAGATTTTATTTTTCAATCTGGTAACTATTCTCCCTCATTCCCTTCATGGAACCCCAGCTTTATCTTGGGGGAACAACCCTCCTTAGCTTTTAGCCTGCATAGTCAGGATGAAGTTGCTTGAGCAGATCTAAGCCAACCCACATGGTCCAGCTCCTTGACCATAAGAATTCAGGGCCAGGAGTGTGTGACGGAGTGTGTGACTTTCCCAGTTATTCACTCTGGCGTCCTTTGAGGGGATCATACATCTGTGCCCATTGCTGCGTGACTTGCTTTGGCAAATGTAACATGAGCCAATAGGATGTAAAGCAAGACTGAGTGGAAGCTCTCAGAACCATTTCATGGTTCACCCCCAGCACTGTCTTCTCTCTTGTCACTACAATTGCACGCCTTTATGGAAGGGAATGTTTTTCTCAGTCTAGATCTCGGCAGGAAGAAGCCACATGGATCAGCTACGGCCAACCCATGGCTGCCATGTAGCATGAGTGAGGGGAAAAAAAGATCTTTGCTGTTGAAAGCCACTGCGGTGTGGGGCTTGGATGTTGCTGCAACACAACCTGGCCAAGCTGACTAATAGAGCCTGTGAACCCATGTAAATCTGTGAAAGAGAATCGATTCCAGGGCATGCAGGGTTTCTACTGGACCAATCTCTCCTTAACTCTGGACTATGTGATATGATGTTAGAGAGCTAGAAATGTAGCCAGGCCATGAAGGCTGAGCCACAGGAAAGCCCTGAATCAAGATTTATTTAAAACCAATTCTACTTCCCAGTGATGAGTGCCAATAAATTTCTTTTAAAAAAAGAAAAAAACAACACAAATCTAGGTTAGGTTGGGTTTTCTTTCACTTGTAACTGTGAGCTTACTTCCTAAGAGGTAAACAACCGAAGCACCTGTTTCTTTCATCTTACAGGTCATTGGGAAGGAAAGATTTCTTTCCCCCTCATTAGTTAGAACATTAACTTAATTAAGCAATGGCCAAAATATTTACAGATTATAGTGGAATGAGTCAGTAGTTTCTGTAGTAGATTTTATTTCTGATAGGACCAGAAACACATTCTAGGAAAAGCACCCAACTTCTGTGGATTTCAAAAGCCTCATTTTTCTCCTCATGAAAAACTATGAGAAATGTTGAAATCATTCTATCTTTTGCTTTGCATTGGTTCATAGATTGGCTATAGAAACTGGTGGTAGGGGCAGCCCCAGTGGTGCAGCAGTTTAGTGCCACCTGCAGCCCAGGGCGTGATCCTGGAGACCCTGGATCGAGTCCCACGTCAGGCTTTCTGTATGATGCCTGCTTCTCCCTCTGCCTGTGTCTCTGCCTATCTCTCTCTGTCTCTATGAATAAATAAATAAAATCTTTAAAAAAAAAAAGAAACTGGTGGCAGAGAAATTTAAAAAAAATCATATTTTAGCCAGAAGTTGCTAGTTAAAAGGACTCATATAATATGATTAATCTCACCTAATGGTCCTGTTTGGAGGTTTAGAGTACTCTGCGTTGTTTTGGTTAATGCTATGTCTCTTATTTGGGAGAAGGAAATTAAAGTAATTATTTCACACATGCCTTCACTCCACATGGGCACTGAGTCAGCTGACAGATGTGCAATTTCACAGGGCACTATAACCAGGGATTACTGGGAAGCACTCATCACGTTACAACTCCTCTGCACTAACAGTTACCCCATGGGTGGCAAACTCTTCCTGCCAAGGGCCCTGTCCCAACTACTCTACTCTGCCACTGAAGCAGGAAAGCAGCTATAGATGACATGCAAATGAATGAGTGTGCTAATAAAACTTTATTCATAAACAGTGAAATATGACATTTGTGTAATTTTTTTAAAAAACAGATACTCTCATCTTATTTATTTATTTACTTACTTATTTACATATTTATTTATGGCAGAAGCAGGGCAGTGAGGAGGGGCAGAGGATGAGGGAGAGAGAGAATCCTAAACAGGTTCCACCCTGGGTGTGTGGAACCTGATGTGGGGCTTGATCTCACAACCCTGAGATCACAACCCTGAGATCTGAGCTGAAATCAAGAGTCAGATGCTCAGCTGACTGAGCCACCCAGCATCCAAATTTGTGTAATTTTTACATGCCCTGAAATATCATTCTTCTTTCAATTTTCTCATCATTCAAAATGTAAAAGCCATTTTTAGCTCATAGGTCATATGGACACAATGGGCTGGAACCAGCTTGTGAGCTGCAGTTTGCTGACCTCTAAATTACTAAATTCTTCCTGTGTTTCAGGCACTGCCATATGCACGTTATGCCGTATGCCTTGTTCATTGAATCCCACAAGAACCCTAAGGGGTAGGTGATATTATTGTGGCCATTTAAGAGATGAGTAAACTGAGGTCCCAGAAGTAGCACAGCCTGGGGCTGATGGGCCCAGGATCACTACTTTTAATCTCATTCCCTCCCACTAACAGGCTGTTAGACAATGAAATGCTGGAGCTTCCAAACAGAAATGTTACTTGTGGGGCTAAGCAATTTAAAGCCATTTTGATAATGCTGCTTTATTTTCTTGAGAAAATATTTTGCTTTCTTTGATGTCTTCATCAGCTTTTTTGTTCTCTTTTGCTATCAGTAATTTAACTTTGGTTCACGTTTATCTTTCTGTTTTGAACTTCACATTGGAGAAGGAAATGCTTCCTCTTTGTCAGAGGTCAACTCCACATTTTAACATGCAAGCTGCAAGGAGTTCCTCAGACAGGCAACTGCACACAAACATCCCAAAACGAGTTTCTTTTCAAAAAACTCAGAACCTCCAAGCTAACTGATGCTTCAGACCTGACCTGCAGCTTTTAAACCCAAAGTTCATGGGGAAAAGGGACAGAGTTTCTCCTCACAGGTTGCTCTGTCTCTGTAGAAAATAGCTGGTCACGTCATGAAAATTTTCTGGAATTATGAGAGATATGAGCTTCCCTGAGCTACTACGTTTGGCTCAAAAGAGAGGGGGCCGGGGATAGAAAGAAAGAAGAAAGAAGAAAGAAAGAAAGAAAGAAAGAAAGAAAGAAAGAAAGAAAGAAAGAAAGAAAGAAAGAAAAGAAAAACACTTGCAACAACAAAAAAAGCAGATTTGAAAGATCTTTCTCCTAACAAGAACCATAACACAGTCATTCTAATTTTCATTCCACATCACAGGCAACATTTCTGGAACATACTTGGATTTCCAACATCCATTCAATGCCAACAATTAAATAAAAATGAAAACACAAGCCCTATCCAAGGCTAGCAAATAAGAGACACCTAGAAAGAGCCAAACATATTTTGCTTTGGCAAAATGATAATGATCAGTTTCTATCTTAAGGAGCTGTGAACTCACTTATCCCCACTTAGAGCATTTTCCAAAGACTGTACTTTTTTTTCTTCAGAGCAGAAAGCTGCTGACTCATGAGGACAATTTATTAATCTCCCTGGAACATGTTTTGGAAAACTCCATTTCTTACGTGCCTCTATGGAGCCATTCCCTTCAGATGTGAATGAACAGTCTTGAAAGTTTGGACAAAGAGGCTCAACCTGTGTCTCTCAGGTGTAGATCCCAGAAGTCAGCCCTCCCGCCCAACATCAACAGTCTCGGCATCAAGTGCAGCAAGAAGCTCTCCTGCTGGATGCCACTACCCATCCTGGCTAAGGCCCACAGTTAGTAGAGAATCTAGGTTGCCATGGAAATAAAGATGAAAGAGCAATCAAGGTGGAGGAGGACAGCATGCAGCATCATTGCCCCTCAAGGAAGAGTGAGAATGTTCTTATGTTTGGTAGACTCTTTCAGCCCCTAAATGATAACAAATTATAAAAACAATTACTCTGATTTTGTGTTTAGTTTGCATTGATTCAATAGGCGTTACAGATATTCACCCAGCATTATTTCCCATTTGTCCCTAATCCTGTGAAAGGCTGAAAGAGTCCACAGCAGATGGGAGACGTTGGAGCATGCAAGAACACGGGGCCCCACAGCCAATACCCAATGGTCCAGTATGCGGAAGATGAGCATGGAATGGTTGTGCCAATTAATGCATAACTTACATTCTCCTCTGCACCTGCAGGGACTGAATCCTCTTTAACTGACTAAAGGGAAGATAAAAACAAAAGTAAGAGTCAGAGGTTAGCCCATAAATGGAGAGTTTAGTTGGGCTCGCAGCCCTCTGGTGCCATCTTGGACGTTGTATTGCTTACGCATACGTGGTTTCAAAATGGACTTGTGGGAGGTTTACACGACAGTCAACAGTACAGCAAGATAATATAAATAGGTCTGTATTTTAAAAATGCAACGAAGGGCAAATAAACACCCAGCTGCAGCCAGGACACCAATGGAGTGAGAAGAAGGGTTGCTACAGAAAACACAAACCACAGCCTGGGCTGTGGATCAGTGGCGCATTTTCCTTAACATTTTCTGGTTGTTGTTGATGAAAAGAGGGAAAAGGATCGGTCATGCAGGACACAGTCACCATTAGGTAAAAACAAATGAGCAGCTCAGGAAAATTCTGGCCGAAAGTCCAGAGAAATCCATCCCATGGTACTCATAGAGCAAACAGACACTGAGGGTCTTCAGCCGTATTCTGACCGCAGCACGGTGGCCAGCGTCAGAAGTTGCCTCTTACATCAGCTCAGTATGGGCCAATGTCATCATGTCATCACGCCAAAGTTGAATTTGGTTAAAACCCTCCTATGGAGGCCCAGAGGGTTGGCGTCCAACACATCCAACTTCAAACACTGTTCCTCCCTACTGGGAGGAAATCTGGCATGCGCAGACTTGCCTCAAATTAGGAGAGCAGTTGGCCCAGTGCTATCAAAGGTCAATGCCGCCATCAGTTTGCTAAGCTTCAACTTTGGAGATCATCTTAGCAGTTGTTCTTAAATTTGTCAGGGGTGGTGGTGGTGGTGGTGTTTACAGACCACTTTGTGACTCACTTGACAGATCTGGCCTCTCTCCCCAGAAAAATAAACACAAACAGAATATTTTGCAAATAATTTTAGGGTGTTCATAGACCTTCTTGGATTCCAGGCAAGGAGCTCTTCCACATATTCACTCTGTTCCAAGTCCTGTGTTTATTTTTACCTTTAAAACATTCAGTGGAAGGGGAGAAAGGACTCAGCATTCACAAATATGTCTTCTGCATTGTGCAAACAGATTGTATACTTGTATAGACATCGTATATGCAGGTGCTTTGTAGACACCATCTCCCTGAGAGTGGCCCCCAGTGGTAAGGATGGTGATCCTCATCTACACAGCGAGAAATAGAGATATAGGGAGGTAAAGTCATTTGTTCAAGGTGGTCCAGCTAGGAAGTGGTGGAAATGGTTCTAAGAGCCAAGTTTTCCCTCTGCCGTGACGATTTCAAGGGTCAGAACAGTTTTTTACTAATTTTTTCTTTTTTTTGCATTACTAAAAACACATTTTTTTAGTAATGGTGTGAGCTTCTTTCTCCAACACCAGATTGGCTTTCTCTCTAGATGAGATTTTCAGCTTGGATCATTTACAACTGTATTTCTATTGAACCCAGCCTTTGAGCCAAGCCTGGATCTCACAGGCCATGTGTATCTGCACCCAGCATGGTTTCCATGCTCAACACACAATGACAAATGAAAGCCTCAGGAAGCTTCTTCCTTTTCTCCTTATGTGTAGAAAGCCTATGAGTGGAGAAACCAGAGGCACCAGATTGCCACCCGCTTTTCTCCACTGCCAGTGGGTCCTGTGTGATAGATAAGCTCTGGGCTGGAGGGCAGAGGACTTGATTCTTCCACCTGGGAAATGTGTGCAGGTGGGGAGATTGCACGGCGCTGCTGACGGAGCAGCTCACTTCAACGTAGACGAGGGAGACTTTTTAAGCGCAAGGGCCACCTGTGCAGAGTAAAAAGTGTTTATTGGGTGCTCAGGCTCTCCAGTCAGAACATGATAAGGTGAGGGGCTAATCGGGAAGTGCACAGAGTTCAGGATTCCCATTCAAATCTCAAGCCCGGAACCTTCTGGTCTTCTTCAATGAACTGGACATCCAGCTGTTACCTGTTGAGCCTACGGAAACTTCTGGTCTTCTTCAATGAACTGGACATCCAGCTGTTACCTGCTGAGCCTACAAACTACCCGGCCTCGTTCACCATAACAACAATTCTTTAGTTTGAAACTAAAGGCTCCTGTTGGGGCATTTATATTTTGGAGAATAAGGACCCAAACACAGCCCCTGAATGCATCAGTATAAACTTGCAGAGCAAGGGGTCCTGTCCTTTGAAGAGTACAATGAAGAAAGAATGTTTCTTTAAAATATTGTCACATGGTAGCACTTAAGCCAACAGACATCCCTGTTGCTAGCAGGTCTTCTGGAAGCATCATTTTGATCATGTGACAGCTGTTCCGAGTTCACTGATTTCACAGCGGCCCTAAGACCTTTCCTCAAGCCGAGACATTTCAGCCCGCCTTTCAAGTGCTGCCATAATTGTCCAGCCATATGCCAGACTCTCTTCACCAGGATTCCTGTGGATTTGGGGATCAAATACAGGAATCTGCACTTGAAGCAAGTAACTCAGATGATTCAGAGGATTTTTAAAGTTCTTTTGGTCTGTTTGGACCTACGCCGACTGCTGCCTTTTCTAAACACGCGTAGCACTTTGTAACCTGCACACGACACACTGACACTGGATCCTAACATCATTGTTTTGGAACCAGGGCTAGTCACTCTGCATTCTCTTCCCAATAATCACAAAAGGTAGGTGTCACTGCCTGCTTCCAGAGCAGAGGAAAGCAAGGCATGGAGGGTTTAAGTGACCCGATGACATCCAAACAGCCAGCAACTCTCAGCAAGAGCTGAGATTGGATGATGTGTCTCTTTGGCTCCAGAACCCCCATTATTTTGCACGACATCATTTGTGTCCTCCAAAGGAAAGCAGGAAAAGCACTGTTTTGAAGACATTCCAAATGTATTATTTACGAATTGTGTGCATGCCTAGGTACACACACATTTGCACGTGCATGCATGTGCATCTACCTCGTTCCTCCAAATGGACTTCGGGTGTTTCAATAGCAGAATCCATGAGTCTTAGACTCATTTTGTACCTTGGGCGCTCTTGGCACCCGATGCCCCACATGGATATTTAGATCAGAACCAGCAACTGTTCATACCTGAAGAAATGATAAAACTGTTCGTTGAGCACTTACTATGTCTGAGGGTCTCTCTGTGTACACTTAATGGAGTGTCATAACAGCACAGTGAGATAAACGTGTCCCTATTTACACAAAAGGAAACAGAGGCTTGAGGGGTCAAGCAGTTTGTCCAAGGCTATGCAGTCCAATCTTTCTGGTTCTGTCTGGAATGTGAGATTTGCCACATACCAGAATTTTCAAGATCATCTATTCCAACCCTTTTCCTTCAACAGATGAAGAAAAGAAAACGCTTACAGGATGAGTAACTTTTGTGAGGTCACAGAGCAAATGGTACCCCCAGAGAACTCAGAACAATAAGGGACATAAGTCCTCCAGGATATTGAATTTTAAACATTTTTTTGGCAAATACAACTAATTTGAAACTAATTTTCTCAAAGGCTATTTGTGTTATTTTTGTCTTATAATCAGAATGACTTCAGCAATCAAGACTACAAATCAAAATAACTTAGAATTTCCTGTCCACAGCACATTAGGGGTAAATTTTTATTCCTGATGTTCACATTCTAGATGTATATGGTTCAAAGTCAGCTTATCAGGGAGGGAGACAGAACATGAGAGACTCCTAACTCTGGGAAACGAACTAGGGGTGGTGGAAGGGGAGGTGGGCGGGGGGTGGGGGTGAATGGGATGACGGGCACTGAGAGGGGCACTTGATGGGATGAGCACTGGGTGTTATTCTATATGTTGGCAAATTGAACACCAATAAAAAAATAAATTAAAAAAATTTTTCCAAATTTTCCAAATTTCCAAATAAATTAAAAAAATTTTTTCTCCTCTTTCCAGTTAAAAGAGGAGAAGAAAGAGAGCTTGGGTTAGTGGAAAGATCAAGATTTTTTAGCATTTCTCTGTTTGCTTTTCAGAATTTTTACAACAATGATTTTATAACCAAAGCTTATCTAATTTAAAGAAAAGAAAATGAAGACGTTGTATATGCAGATGGTTCGTAGACACCATGTTCTTTTTGTTTTTGACTAGAACGTAAGTCCCCTCACCCCTTGAGATTAGTGTAAGCTACCAAAGGGCAGCAATCTGTTTGCTGGTATCTTTTTAATGCCTTAGCACAAAGCATTTAGCACAAAAGCATCTCTGCAGAAAGGAGATTTCAAATACTCTTGCATGAGTGAATCGTTCCTATTTTACTTCCATAGAGAGCTGTTCTTTCTGGTCGGATGGAGGAAGGAAAAATAAGATTTATGGGTGATTTGAGTTTTAGCTTCTCTTCATTATTTTTATAATCTACTAAAGAAATAAAGCCAGATAATGGTGAAAAATCAAAAAACAGCGGGACTGAACTACATGAAATCCGACCATTAGGGAAAGAATGTCAAGTGGTTCTCTTTTTTTTTTTCCCCCCCCAATGGAGATAGCTTGAATTTCAAAAAGGAATCAATGTATGCCTTATAGGCCCCAAAGATAAGGAAAGATGGAGTATTTGTGGCTTAGTAGCTCAGAAACTTCCCCAAATCAGAGGGTATGGAGAGATTGAGAGGTGGCCATGGTCAGTGTATCCAGCCTCCTGAGCACACGGGAGAAAAATGACATAGGTCCGAAGGGCCATTCACTGGTCACTTTTACTCTAGGCATGAAATTGGGGGTTTTGCAGGCATAATTTCATCTAATCTTCATTTCTATGATGAGGTACTATTATTATCTACATTTTACAAATGAGGAAACTGAGGCAGCTCATCAGGGCTCATCTGTCCAATTCCAAACTTACATAAGTGTTCCTCAAGCTTCAGTCATTTGCCAGCCTCCTATATGGTTTTGGCCACATTTCATGTACCATCTATGGCAACTATGGAGTGTTTACTGCTCAGATTTCCCCACTAGAAGGGCAGCTCCTGGCCTGCACCCCTTGGCATCCGCTACAGAGCTAATGCTGAGGCTGTGTTCTTGCCGCCTGTTCCCAGGTGATGCCGGAACCATTCTTGCTCAACATGGGACTTGGGATTTGCCATTGGCTCAGCACCACCCATAGTCCCTGGCTTTTCCAACCTTCTCCTCCTTCCTTCCCTGTCTCCCTTCGGCCATGTCAGACCCTCATTGTGGTCTGAAGTCTCCCTCTCCCTACTCCTGTCCCCTCCCCTTTATCCTTCTCGGTGCTTTCCTACAGTAAATCTATTGTATATCGATCCCGTCTGTGTCACTCCTTGGAGGATCCAAATTTACGATCATGTACTTAAGATCAATACATCCATTGTGTGACACTTTCCTTTTAATTGGATTACTTCTTAACCTAAATGTATATATATAGTCTCACCTCGAGCAAAATGTCTATTAAATCTTGAGTTTAATGTGCTAGCTCAGTTTTTCTAATGCATTTTAAATATATATAATTTTAAAAATAAAGGATGTTTGAATGTGGGTTGCCTAAGTCATCTTCCTGGCCACCAGTATGCACATATGATTCACTTGGGAACTTTTCCCTACATTATATTGCTGATAAAAGATGTTTAAAAATAAGTAATTCGTGGTTGGGAAGGAAGGAGGATTAGAACAGAATGCCAAATGACATCACCCAAAGTTTTCATTAAGTATTGAAGTTTGTGTTCTGGGCTGAACCCAGAAGGAAGATTTCTGTACAATGGAAAGCCAAAGAAAAGAGTTCTAGAATCCAGCTGGATTCTGGACCAAAGAATAAAGCAAGCACTGTAGGGGCATCTGTGTTCATTACCTGACTTGCAGCATGTGCTGCATGCTAAGTGGCATGGATGTTTTGAAGAAATTACTAATTAGATATTTTTTTCAGCTCTATGAATTATGTTCCACTTTCTCACCCACAACTTCTTGCTCATCTTTTGGCCACATTTAAAAGAGGCAAGAGTTCTGAACATGTGTGGCAGCTGGGGTGTGCTCAGCAATGATGACCGAGGACTAGCTCTCAGACTGACTCAGCCCCACCCACCAAACTCCCTTGTATGCCACCTTAGTTCAGAAGGGAAAAAAATGGACAATATTTTGAATGCTCCTATCACAGAGCACATTGTGTGCTTGTCCTGGTGGTGAATGGTGGACACCTTGGTTTTCCAAAAGGAGAGTGAGCTTTCGTGGTTCATAATGACTGATTATGTCTTGCTGGGAAAAGAGAGAGGGAGCCCAGAGGTGGTTCAGCTTGCCAGGGTCGGTGTGGGGGGCGGGGGTGGACAGTCTCAGAGGAATCCAGGAGGAAGCCAGAGTACTAAGCCATTTTGTAAAGAAAATGAAATCATGAAATACCACAACTGTCTGTCATGAACCAGAGTGACTCCAAGAATGAAAAAATCTACTTGTTTATTTCCTTTTCTTTCCCATGAAACACATGCTTCTAACACCATAGGCACTTCACGCTTCCCAGGAGTAAATGACAAGTCTTCAACTCAATGGCTAGTTGAGTCATTTTGGGGAAGAAAAAATAAACTCTGTACTTTGTGAGCACATGGATTAGCCCAACTGAAATAATTTCTCCAGTCACCCTAGCCCCAACTACTCTGCAGGTCTTGAAAACAGGACTTACCTTTTTCCAGAACAGTTTGCCCAGAGGCAGAGAGGTGGGACCTCCCTTTTCCTTGGCAGCTTCCTTTGCAGTGTCTGTGGATGTAGGGTTCTTGGCTGCTCCTCTGGTCTCCTGGGATATAAAGTTCGCTTTGTCTGACTTGATGTCAGATGAAGTAGCAGGCGACTTTTCAGCACCCTACAGAGTTAAAAAAAAAAAAAAATTAGACTGATCTCAGGATTTCAGAAGTGAAAGATCTCTTTTTTATAAGCATAGGCTAGGGTTACGCATGTTAATTTTCTTTTTAAAATTTTCTGTTACTTATAAAGATTCTATGCGAATGCAATTTGTGTTAAAATTTTGGAAAAAGTCAAGATATTTTCCCTTTGCAAAAGAATATTTTATGTTCATGTAAGTCATTAGGAATCAAGGTGCTGGTAAGAGGTACTTTACTGTGAGGACATTACTCTGTATCAAGGCCATGGGTCTTCAAATAGGTTTGATCATGTTCCCATCAGTAAAAACAGTTTGAACATACACCTCTAATACATGCATATTTGTTTATATTATAAGCGTGTACTATTTTATTAATTCAAATGTGAAATTAAAGGAGGTTAAAATAAATATAAAGGATGTAATTTCCAACTTTTAACTTTGATTTAATAATCCCAATCAAAGGTACCAGTGCCAGGCACTGTTCTAAACCATTGAATGTTCTAACAACAGTTCTATGAGGAAGGGACTAATTATTATGTTCATTTTACAGATAGAGAAATTTTGGCCCTACGTGGCTCAAAAGCTTTCCCATCACTACACCAATAAGGGGACAGAGTTGACATAAAAATCCCAGGAACCTGGGCAGCCCGGGTGGCTCAGCGGTTTAGCGCCGCCTTCAGCCCTGGGCATGATCCTGGGGACCTGGGATCAAGTCCCACGTTCCCTGGGATCGAGTCCCATGTCAGGCTCCCTGCATGGAGCCTGCTTCTCCCTCTGCCTGTGTCTCTGCCTCTCTCTCTCTCTGCCTCTCTCTCTCTCTCTCTCTCTCTGTGTCTCTCATGAATGAATAAATAAATAAAATCTTAAAAAAAAAAATCCCAGGAACCTGATACCCAAACTCAAGCTCTTACTACCTCCTCCGTCCTACACTCCCTCCAACAAACCAAGATCTCCCCACTCCCTATGCTATTGTACCCATCCAGGGGGAAAATAGCTTAAAAAGCTTCACATTGGGAAGGTGATAATGTCAAAAAGATTGAGAGACACATCTACACTCATCAGTTTCATTGGGAAATGGGCACTTTTCTTCTCTGCACTGGGAAAATGCCCAGAGACTCTTGAAGAACATTACAAGGAGATGACTCTACTAGATATAGAATAATACAACTGTAATATATTCGTGCAGTTGTTGAATATGCATCTCGTTGGCCAGACCACGAGCTTTGAGGGGAAGAGCCATTGCTTTGGACATCATTACCTCCCTAGCTCCCATCAGGCCCAGTGTCTGCCACAAAATAGGCACTAAATAAATAACTAAATAACTGTATAGAGAGGACCAGAGAGAAATGCCCACACAGGACCCTGCCATGTTATGTGTCTATCTACCCTCCCCTTCCTTACTGGCTATGGAGCCAGAGACGACCAGTAGTCTTTTCTCCCTGTCCACCCAGTTCTTCACTTCCCAAAGAAGCACTTCCCAAAGAGGCATTCCGCCAGCATCAACTGAATTAATACTCTTTGTCTGCATTATGGAAGAGATCACAAAAACTCTGTGTTTTGGGAGTCAGCCTCATGGAGAGGGTTGCCGGATGTGTAGCCAATACTCTCAATAATAAGAATATAAGATACTTAGTTAATTCGAATTTCAGATCAGTGCAGAATAATTTTGAAGCATAAGAATGTATGTCCCTAGAACTGCCAGGGGCCTTTTTATAGTCATACTGAGGAATTATCTGCTGTCTTTCTGAAATTTGGATGTAACTGAGCGTCTGTATTTTATCTGGCAAGGCCACCCATGAAATTCTAACGTATTAGATTTGGAGATTGCAGAGCAAATGACCTTACCTTCTTCCCCAGTACATTTTCTTCTTGTTTCACATTTGGGGGTGGGAGAGGGGAGGGGTTAGTTAGATGTGTAAACATTGCACCAAGAAGTGGAAAACAATGAGTGTGCGGCAGAGCTTATGAATCACATGAGCCAGCCACTAATATTTTAGCTGCCCTGCAGACAAGCTGGAATCAGGAAAACCTGAGTGGGGAGAGGAGCATTTCTGGGCATGGCAAAAAGAAAAAAAAATAAATTAATATCCTCAAACAATGCCTTGCCTTGTGTGCATGCTGTCATGTTCAATGTTTGAAGAACATGTGAAGAAGTCTGATTCTGAAGCATCAGGTGGTTAAGCCAAGAGAAAAAGATCTCAGTTCAGCAAAGGAAAGCTGACACTTTCATTATTTATAATTATAAGCTTATTTCACTTATTAATTCTGGGACTCCCCACTTTTTTAAGCTAAGAAAGAACATTTTTAAGAAAATCCCTTTTACACGAAGAAAAAGTGAAATACAGAGAAATGAATCTAGGGGTTGATCACAATCAGTCACCACTGCATTTTTTTTTAAATTGCAAAACCAGCAGATGATGTTTTTATCCTTAAATTTTCTTGGATTTCCTCTTTTCCGTACTAGGTTACAACGAAATTGAGGATGAGCAGCACACCTCCTGTAACCATGCGACAATCTGTGTGCTCAGTTTTAATGGCCCTATTTTCCTATCTTTTTGGATGACAGAATTATAAAATGAGGTAAAAGCCAAGAAGCTCTACCAAACTGCTGTGTGAATGAGAACTGGGAACATTTGGGAAGTATCTCCTTACTTTACCTAAAAAAGGCAAAACCTTAAAGTCCGGAAAGGGGAGCTGCTCCTACCACCATCACCTCCCCACCCACCAGCTCCAGCGTTCCCCTGAATCCTATCTTTGCCCAAAACCCAACTCAGTGGCAGGAGGTGAGGCCAGTGGTCCGGGAGGACCTTGGGAATAGGGAACGTGGGTGGTCCCCCCTTTGTGGAGGAAAGAGATTCTGGAAACTAAGCTGTGCATGAAATGAATGCCATCTGAGGTACAGATATGAGGGGGAAAGTCACACACTTTGTAAACTTTCAAGGCCCCCAACTCACAGAGGCTCCAAGTGGGAATTCAGCTGGGTTTCTTTGCACAAGGTCTACGACACACTTCACTAGCAGTTACCAAATGGTGTCCCATGTACAGTGGTACCACTTTTTAATCTCTACCCACCCCCACTGCAATTTCTATCCTTCCACCCCTTCTGTCTTTAGAAAACAAAATAAGCCTGTATGGAAATTAAAGGGTAACTTCATAACATAGTTTGCTTATGCAAATATAGATTCAGCCAGGAGATCTTTCTATGGAGTTTTTATTTGCATACACAATCCTGGGGTTTTAACATCCAGCTGGGGAAGTTTTTTTTTTTTTTTTTTTTTTTTTTTTTTTAATAAGTTTATTCAACTTAGTGGTGAATGGTTGATGTTTTAAACAAATGTCCAAGCATGCTGGCGCGGTTCAGGGATCTTAACCGCTGGTTTCAGGCAAACACTGGCATCTTCTTAGACATTAAAAAAGTGAAACCTCGAAAGCTCACTTCTGTGCTGCCCTCACTTGGAGAGGACATGGAGATAGAAATTGCTCTGCCTTCATTCATTGTTTTTGTTGTGCTTGGGCTTTTGTTTTGGGTCAGTATGAGCTTAGTTAAGATGGAGAATGGACGGAACAGACCACAGAAAGATAAAATTATTTTCTTGAGGTTAGAAAAGTATTTCCCAAATTGTAGGAAGCATACCATTGGTGGGATCACAGATAATTTTAGGTCGAGCAGAGATACCAAGTTAAAAAAACATTAAAATGGAGAAAACATTTTTTTTTTCCTTCCCAACTCTCATCTAATCTTTCTAAGAACATTTGGAGGAAAAAGTCTGATGCTGGTACGTCTTTAACATTTTTCTATTGCTGGCAAATTGCATCTTAATAAAGCTAGAAAGGCATTATATTTGGAGTTTAACACAGAGAAGGTAGCTAGAATGTAATTATTTCTTTTATTAGCCATATTAATGGTTACCTCTTTATGAAAAATGACTCCAGTTTTCTATGTATGTTATAATACAAAGCTTTCTTTAAAGATATCTTTAAATAAGATATGAGTCCATTGTAATATAAAAAGATCAACTACTGAATATATATGTGATGAAAATGATGAAGATGGTATGCATACTTTCGACATTTGGGAAACACTGAGTTAGAAGCATAATCTCAGAACCCTGGTCCACACTAGGAAAAAACTAGTCAGATGTTGGTTTGTAATTACGGAGACTTAAAAGAATCAATGAAATTTGATTCACATCATTTTTAATTCCCTTTCATGACCCCACCCACACAAGGCTGTCTTCCCTGAAGTGGAGCTGAGGGGACAAAGGACAGCCACATGTACCATGTGATGAAGACCAGGGTTCTTCTTCTTTTTTTTCTTTCTAATTGAACAAGATACAGACCTTATGCCTAAGGAATTTTCTAAATGCGAATCCTAGCCTGGGGCTGTGCAGGTGCTTTTTCTTGGTGCCTTTAGCTTGGTTCTCACAGGTCTTCTGTCCCGCTTGGCCATCACAGACACTTTCTGCTTTGGATGCCTTTCGGGCAACAGCAGTGACGCCTTAGAACTTTGTTTTTAAACAAAATCCATTTTCCCCCCTGTTGCTTTGAAGCGCATTGAAGCACTTTGACAATTAACTCTGCTATATCACCCCCACCTCTTAACCACAGCATTCAATCAGGCGGATGTTTCTCTTTTTGAGACTCTCCAAGACAATTTGCTACACAGCATATTCACAGTCCATTTCAAGTACAGTTGCTTTTCATCAGGGTGACCTATTTAAATGACCCAGATTAACACAGCTCCATTTGCTAAAGACAATGACAGGACATCTAAGCTCCGTCTTTTTCAGATGAAAAAGAGAGAGCACAGTTCTTATTTGATAGTTTTAAATATCTAAATGCTATTGTCATGGGAAAGAAAAAGATACATGAAAACAACGAATTTATTTTTGCATCCTGGAGTCAAGGCAAACCCTGCCTCGAGTGGCTTTCTTTCTCCAACCAATCTTAGGAACTTCAGGGGAGCAGTGTTACCCGCAAAAATTCCAGCTGGCTTCTATATGGGCAGATCTCCCTCCCAGACAGGAGAAGTGTCTACCATGCGCCAGTCCACTGAGCCAAAGTCGGGGGAGATTGGAGCTGAGACAGCCCAGCAACAACCACTCAGAATTGTCGACTCAAGTTACAAATGGCTGGGGATTTTGTGCAGGGTGTGGAGTGTGCTCAAAATTGTCAGGGCCAAATGTGAAATGTGAAGATGAACAGTGTAGATGCTTCAAAAGCAAGAATCCAAGAAGTTTTGTACAAATAAAGGATGTTAAGAATGCAGGTTTGTGGAAAGAGGTGGTTTGTGTCATAGACAACCTACATTCACAAACCCTCCCCTGAGACTCCGCTCTGCTAGCAGTGACCCTGATCTCTCCGGGCAAGGTAGTGAGATTTTATCAGCTGGATATGTGCACTTGGGGCCACATTCTGGTGGGGAAGAGTCTTGGTGCATGGGCAGCTGAGGAGAATGAGTGCATCAGGTCACTTGGGAAGCCACACAACACACCCACATACCCCACTGTTTATAGCCTATTGTGCTGACTATGGGGCTTCAAACAATGCAAGACACAAGAATCAAAAGAGAAACATTTGGACCCAACTATTCATTGAACTTGACCCTAGCTGCCTTGTAGCAAAAGACTAATTTTATAGGAAAACACATATAGATACCTCAGAGGTATATTTTTTTTCTAATGGAAGAAGAACATTGTAGAAGAACCAATCAAGACACTGCAAATGTAATCACGGCGTCCAATACATCTTGTGGCCATTATGGAAATAGGGATCACCTACATTTGAATAGAGTTCCATGGTTTACCAGGCATTGCACACCTTCATCCAATGCTGGGGTGGGGAGACAGAATTTTTCTTGTCCTGGTTTTGCAGATGTTGAAATTTGGATTCAGATGGATTTGGATCACATCACACAGCCACTGTGTGGCTGGACTAGAGCTCAAACTTAGGCCTCGAGATAAATTCTAGGATCCTTTTCCCAACCTGGCCCCTTCAAATATTGGTAACAGATGTGCCGGGTTGGCCAAGCCATTTATTGGGTCCCAGTGTCTTTCAAAGCACTTTCAGTTATCAAAAGAAGGGCGCAAGACACTTATCTGTCACCAAGTTAAACTTTCCTCACGATTCCCGTGAAAGTTAAACCTTGTATTCCATTAAGGGATAATCAGTTCTGTCAAGTGTAAAGGAAAACATCTCTAGAAAGTAGTTGTTCCAAACACAATTTGAGGGGAATTGGTTGGATTTCTAGGATGACAGTGAATAAATTTAGACTCTCTAGAGCATCCTAACTCTAAACATTCCTTCCCTTGGCAAGTGTCCCATGGTGACTCTTTCATTTCACCAAACAATTGCCTTTGTGGTGGAGATTTATTTTTCCCAAATTACATGAAAAACACAGAACATATTTTTTAAAAACCAAAAACATAGCAGCTCACTTCTACTTTAAATTGCGGCTCACCTCCTTCTCATTTCCAGTGGCTAATTTGTACTATATTCCTGTATTCTCAGATCTCTCCACACACAATTAGAGACTAACATGATATATGGTTATTAGTCTTCTGTTCTTATTTCATATATGAAATTGGTTATTGTGACATTATGTATCCAGACTTAGCATATATTTTAGGCTTTCCACTGAAATTTTCATTAAAATACCACTGACACAAATGAAACATTTTAAAGATAATCGAGCAGCACTATTAAATTGCTAAGTATGTATATAAATATATATGTACACACCCACCCACCCCACAAAATTCAAGAAACCAAGCAACAGACACAAATCCAAATCCAACCTCCGACACAAATCCAAACACGAACATACTTCAAACTACCTACCGTGTCTTCCAGATCTTTTTTTGTCTCGGCTTTGTTTGGTGAAACCTTAAAATTTTAAGAAAACGAAATATTAAAAATCATAGCTAGCTCCTTAGGGTGATTTGATTGCATAGATACACCATTTTGGGGTGGGGGGGTGGGGCGAGGAGTGTGGTTCACTCTGCAGGTGAAGAATGTGGTGAGAAGTTCTTTTCAGTACAAAAGTGTTTTACCCCATTGAGTAGAAAGCCATGGACTTCTAGAGAATTTTCTAGGTACAAAAAAGTTTTTAAAAAATTAATGTTTTATCATAAAATACATCAGACCTTATACATTCACTAAGAGCTTGACCACATTCAAAACTGTCTCCTAGAAGGTCATGGACTTTCCATCACTTCTACCACTAATCCAAACAAATGCACAACCCTTTGGTGTTTGCAGCACATTCTGCTGACTTGTTGTTACCTTCCGAGGTTCGTCTTGGGCTTTGGAAAGAACCCAAACACACTTGGAGCTGTCCCTTTGATTTTGCATTCATGGATTCATTCATTGATTCATTCAGTCCTCTTGCATGTCGGACATGTGCCAGGCTGTGGCTACCTTGAGGAGTCAGAGACAAGCAAGCATTCCAAGCCATGGGTCCCTGCCCTTGGGCAGTTAAAACGGTAGGTTCAGTTGTAACAGAATAGGAAGTGATTTCTAGTTTATTTGCCATTCGAGTGGCAGAAGTGCTTTGATAGGTCGACAACTCAAAGGAGGTATTTTCCAATTATGTGTATGATCAATGGCCATAGACATGCAAGCACAGTAGAGTTCCATGACAACACAGCCCATGTCACCCAGCTTGGGCACCCGCTGTTTATGCCTAAGTTCCCAGCTCCGAGGGCTCCCTCGCTGAGAGCTCAATGTGACACAATTCCCTTGCAAAGCACATCTCATCCCCGTTCTCCAATGTTCCAGCGGCCCCATCATGATACCCCATTCAATACAATAATGGGTATATATTACCCATATATATTTATAACTGATATATAAATATAACTTATATTTATATTTAACATAATATATAAATATATAATATAATTATATTATAGATAATATAATAAATATAAATATAAATACATATATTAAAAATATATGAATTATTGGTTTTGGCTTTTTTTCATGTTAGTCTTTAATTGTGTGTGGAGAGATCTGAGAATATAGGAATATAGTACAAATTAGCTACTGGAAATGAGAAGGAGGTGAGCTGCAATTTAAAGTAGAAGTGAGCTGCTCTGTTTTTGTTTTTTAAAAAAACCAAAACCAAATATATAAATATTTATATATTACATATTAATATAAATATATAATATATAATATATTTATATTATATACAAATGCAATTTATATATCATATATTGTACCCATTATTATATATAATAAATTATATATGAATTATATTTTATATTTATATATTATAATTTATAATATGTATAGTTTATATAAATATATTATATTTATTTAAATATATAATATAATTTATATATGAAATTTTATATAATATATATAATTAACAAACTTTTTGAGCAATAGAATAAGGAAAGAAGGGGAGGCAACCACTCACCAGAGTTTTAAAGAAGCTCATGATGGAATTATTATTCTCGGTTGTGTTTGTTGTCTGGAGGTCCTCCTTTGCAGGATCCCGTTCTTCTGGGTTCCCGGGGACAGAGCCACTCACAGTGGGGATCTCCTGTGCTTCTCTCCCCTTGCTGCCAGCTATGTCCTAGGTGTAAAACAGAGTTTTCACCGTGGCCTACTTGTTGAATGCAGACTCTCACAGTGATACTCTGGCTTCGCACCCCTTTCTCCCTTACCCCCTAATTCCAGCCATACTTCTTCTGCCCACGGGTGTGCAGAACAATCAGGAGCTTATGAGACTCACTCTTCCTTCCCCTCCTCTGCTTTCTAACATATTCAGCATTTGTAGTTAGTTGGAGGGACATTGTTTGGAGCCAGAGGGTAACAAACACAGCAGTGCACGTTGCATCCTGAACAAAACCCCTTTTCTCCCAATTCTACAAAGAGGTTGTGTGTGATGCCAATATTTCCCAACTTTGTGGTCACCTAGTCTAATGATCTGTACATTATCCCCAGAGACTTTGTTTGACTTGCCACGAGCCCCACAGTGCAAATCATACCAACTTTTCAAAAGTACTGATTTTTTTAAAAGATTTATTTACCTATTTTAAATAGAGAGCGTGAGCAGGGGGAGGTGCCAAGGGAAAGAGAGAGAGAGAGAGAATCTCAAGCAGACTGCACGCTGCGAGAGGAGCCCAACGTGGGACTCGATCTCACCACACTGAGATCATGACTTGAGCCAAAACCAAGGGTCAGATGCTCAACTGACTGAGCCACCCAGATGCCCCTAAAAAGTACTGATGTTTTAAAATAATAACTCTGTTTTGGGGATCTGGGAGTTTATTGGTGCAAGGAATGTAATACAGGGACTGATTTTCTCCTCTAACTCACGCAGGAGGGCAGGAAGCATTCTAAACCTGTATTCCTTTCCCCATCTCTATGCCTATGACCCTGGGCTAAGGCAGGTTACCTCAAACCCATCCATTCTTCACTGACATCTTTCTGGGTCTTGAAATCCACAGCATCTATGCATTCCCTTCTCTGAGTTTCTATACACCTGTTCCCCTCGGCACTCACTTGGCATATAAGTTTGGTACACAAGACTAGCCTAATGCCAGAGGCCAGGCCAGAAGATTATGCATTAAAATAGTCTGCTATTTTGGGGGCTTTTGTGAAATGGCCCTAAAAATAAAAATAAAACCCCACACACATTTTGATGAATATTCGAAAAGGTAATAATAACACATGTATTCCACAGGGTTCCCTCAGCCCCAGCACTGTTTCTAAACAGAGAGGTACTTCTTGAGAAATGCCTCAATAAGGATCTGGAACTACATAAAACTAAAAGCAGCTAAAACCCACGACCTTAACAAACTTGTTAGGATTTCTAGTTCATTCTAGGCAAAAACTGTTTTTGTTTTGGAAGAGATGCTCTTTAAAAAAAAACAAAAAACAAAAAACAAAACAGGTTCTAGAATGAGTTGAACTTTTTTTTAATTCAAGATATAATTCAAATCCACACTGTTAAGGCAGAAGGATGGCTGAAAATTCTGTTTATAGCAGATGAGTGCAGGTGTACCTACAGGTGCGGTGATTTTGTTTTAGGTGGTGCGTGTGCACGCGCCCACACAAAGTTAATGTTTCAGCTGCTGTCGAAAAATATTCCTAGCATCGAACCTTTGGTACTATGGATATTTTTGCTTAGGTGTAGCTGAGTAAAAAGAACACTTGAAATACAATTTGAGATAAAAAAAAAACTATTACATAAATAATCAAACAGGTGTTTTGGGAGATGAGCCATTACGAAGGCGGTACAAGGAATAAATGTAACTGAGAAACACCCCACTAGGTCTGCCTTACAGTGTGGCCTCGGACAGAGTGATTTCCGTTCACTCATTTCCTCATCTTCGTTCACTAACTATGGGGGAACTTGGACTAGGCCCAGGTTGCAGAGAGACCACAGAGTGTTAGCCCGGGTTCCTGTTAGCCGGCGGCCCAGACTCCACTCCCTGCTCCTCCATCCACACCTGTGCAGTCCTGGGCATGTTCTCTAACATCTGTGCACCGGTGTGCTCATCTATAAAAGGAGAATAGTGAGCAGCACCCGCCTCTTAGGGTCATGGGGGCAGGAAATGGGATGGTCCACTTAAAGGACCCAGGACAAGGGGTAGCACCTGCTAAGCATTCAGCGAATGTTAGTGATTCCACGGTCTTCCTATTGCTGCCAGTCTCGTAGTGGATAAAGGCTGAGAGAGAGGACAGTCCTCTGATTAAAAGGCAAGTGTGCCCCTCTGGCTCACGGACCCTTAGTCGGGCTGCATAGTAGAACCAACCACCTGGGCAGTTTTTCAGCCAATGCCCAAACCTATTCAGACCAATTAAACGAGGATTTCTGGAGGTCTGCAGAACCCCAGGGGATGGCCATGTGCCTCGGGGCTGAGAACAACTGGAGAGGAGGGAGGCAAAGGCCTGAGGGTGAAGCAGTGTTTGCCCTTGGCCATGGAACCTGTCCCAGGTAGACCGGTGGAGGTGGGGGGGGGGTGGGAGGGGGACTTTAGCCAGAGACAAGAGCATGAAAACTGCGGAGAGGATGAGGAGGGAACAGAGCTGGGGAAGGTTCGGGGTTAGGTTTTTCAGTTCCACTAAGGTAGACAGGCCATGACCCTCACAGTGGGTAGGAAAATACTACCACGAGCTGGACTGAGGAGGTGCTGAGTGCCAGCTTCTTATGGAGCAGGTGCCACGAGAGGGTTCTGGGCTGGGGCAGCCTTGCTGTCCCTCACACGAGGTGCAGGGCAAGGAGACCCAATAGCAGCAGAGAGTAGAGACTTCCCTCCCCGTTTCTGCCCCAGAGAGAGCCGTCTGTGGATGCCTACAACACAAAACACGCAAACAGTCCAGAGAGGACGATGGCACCAGCGAGCCCTCTTCTCTCCATCCCTCCTCCCTGAACTCACACACCTGAGGGTCGAGGAGGAGAAGTAAAAGGACACGTCCAACCCCTTCCAGCTGGCAAGGCCAAGCTCGAGTCAGAGCTTGATTCTTGAGAAAAACTGGGAGGCATGGTAACACGGACAGGAGATTGAAGTTTTTAAATTGGACTGGATTTTTTTTTTAAGATTTTATTTATTTATTCATGAGAATACACAGAGAGGAGAGAGAGAGAGAGGGAGAGGCAGAGACACAGGCAGAGGGAGAAGCAGGCTCCACGCAGGGAGTCCAACATGGGACTCGATCCCGGGTCTCCAGGATCAGGCCCTGGGCTGAAGGCGGCACTAAACCGCTGAGCCACCCCGGCTGCCCTGGACTGGATTTTTGAATCAAGGTTTGGGGTCTGCCCACGACAGCATAGGACTCAGGAAAGAAGCTACTTATCAAATGTCTACCAGGCGCCCCACACGGGCACGGTCAGTGGGAATACAGCAGCAAACGAGACGCGCCCAGCCCTGTCCTCAGACCGCGGACATTCCAGCAGGGGAGCAAAGCAAAACCAAACAAAAATGCAGATGAACCAGTAAATGTAACTTAGGCCTCCAGCAGTCAAGATTGCAAGAGAACAAACAGAGAAGATGAGGGAAGAGAGGGTGAATGAGACTGTGGGTGAAGTCCTGGGGAACAGGCATGGAGGGGCGAGGAGGCACCTGCTCGGGGAGGCCCCTGGCACCCAGGCTGGCTCAGCTGCTCTGCCCCCCTCCGGCCCCACAGCCCATGGGCCCCCGGTGCTCCTCACAGCGAGTGGAAGGGCCTGCGTCTAGGCCACTGCTAGCTGCCCGGCTGGTGTTTCCTGCAGGGAGCAAGAGACACTGATTCTTCTCTGTGATCTCTGGGCAGTTTTTCAGCCAATGCCCAGACCTATTCAGACCAATTCAACGAGGATTTCTGGAGGTCTGCAGAACCCCAGGGGATGGCCATGTGCCTCGGGGCTGAGAACAACTGGAGAGGAGGGAGGCAAAGGCCTGAGGGTGAAGCAGTGTTTGCCTTGGCCATGGAGCCTGTCCCAGGTAGACCGGTGGAGGTGGGGGTGGGGGGGTGGGGGGGGTGGACTTTAGCCAGAGACAAGAGCATGAAAAATGCAGAGAGGATGAGGAGGGAACAGGGCTGGGGAAGGTTCGGGGTTAGGTTTCTCAGTTCCACTAAGGTCGACACCCAGGGAACACTTACGAACCTCCTGGAGATACCATGGGACACAGTGAAGTCCATCGAAGGGGGAATGGATTGGAGGGAGGTTGGGTGGTCCCCATGGGTTTAGGGGACCATCAGGGAAAACCTGCCACTACGGCCATCCCCTGAGGGCGGCGGATGAGCATTAGTACCTCTTTCCCCAGGGTAAAGCACTCTGAATGGAGGAGAAACAGTTCAACAGGGCTCCTGGAACGGAGGAGCCCTCCAACCCTCTCCTCCATGCCCCGGCATCTCCTCCTGACATCTCTGAAGATGCTGACCTCTGCCCCTCTGATTTCCCAGATGCAGCAGGCTCTCGAGTCTTGGACAGCAGCCGAGGGTAAGCCCTCCCTGCTCAGTGCAAGGAGGGGGTTGGTCGGCCTGGGGATCTTCCCCAGTGAGAGCTTCCCCAGTGGCCTTTCACCTTGAGATCCTCAAGCTTGAACTTGAGCCCTTTCCCTGAAATGGTTTTTCTTCTTCTACTGGCTTTTAAAGAGGACCTGACTTCTGCTTTCAGAAAGAGAATAGGAACGTTTCCTGATCCTCCCAGTGAGCACAATGGGAAATCCCAGGTTTCTCTCTGCAAGGTGAAGAGGAGAAGACACACCGGCTAGGGAATGGAGGAACCACGCAGTGGGGAGTGCCCTGGGGTGTCTGTTTGCCTCATCGATCCTCGACTTGGAAACAGAGGAGCCACTGACCAAAAAAAGTGCTGCCAAGGAGACAGAAAAACGAGATCACTCACACATTGCTTGCTGATGGGCACATAAAATGGTACAGCCTCTCTGGAAAAGAATTTACCAGTTTCTTGACAAAGTAAATACACAACCGCAATACATCCCAGCAATTAATTGCATTCCTGGGCTGTTTTCACCAGTGAAATGAAGACATATATTCACACAAAAACCTACCCATGAAAGTTTATAAGCAACTATTACATTTGTAATAGCCCCAAACTGGAAACAACTGAATGTGTCTCAACGGAGGATTGATTAAACAAAATGAGGTCTCTCCGTAGCACGGAATAGTATTCAGCAATAAAAAAGGAAGGAGAGGAACAATATGTATTTTTTTTAAGGTTTTATTTACTTATTCACGAGAGACACAGAGAGAGATAGAGAGAGGCAGAGACACAGGCAGAGGGAGAAGCAGGGAGTCCGGTGTGGGACTCAAGCGTAGAAATATTTACACATTCCATGTGGTGTATTATTTTGCAGCCATGAATTCTTTGAGGAATGTAGAATGAGGAGAAAAAAAGGTCTATAATAATAATAATAATGACCAACCTTGATGTGTTAGGCCCTGCTAAACTAGCTTAGAAGACCTCATTTCATTTGCACAAGGATTTCATGAAGTATATGTATTATATGCAGGTTTTGTTTTGTTTTGCTTTTTACTGATGAATAAATTGAAGCATGAAAAGGATAAATAACTTGCGTATGGTCATAGAGTAGAGCTGGATGTTGACTCCAGGCCCATATTATCTCAGAGGCAAAAAGCATGTGCAGTCCATGTTGCCCTGCCTCCCCCAACTCCCTTCTTCAGGTGTTTCATCAAATATCATCTTTCTGCCAAGAGTTTTCCTATTTTACTTTCTCTTGTCCCTACTGCTCCCCCCTGCTATGCAACACATTTTATCCAGAGACATAGGGGAATTGAGTGTATAATAAAGATGACACCTCAGACCTATCTTGAAGTGAAGAGCTGTTTCACAAAAGACACAGGGACAGCAAGGTGGTCATCTAAAGAAAAATTAACTTGATGTCCTAACTCAACCCTATGCAAAGAAAAAATCCAAATGGATAAAAACACTAGAAGAAAACATGGGAAAAATATTTATATTCTATGATTTTGGATCGAGAAGACGTTTGTAACTGTGACTCAAAATCCAGATGCCATAAAAGGAAAGATTGAGAGGGGAAAAAAATCCAAATGTTTGGAAACATTCCGTTGGGAGGCTGGTTTGGGAAGCAGACACTCTTATTCACTGCTGATTGGAATGTAAATTAGTTGGGTCCTGATTGAGGGCAATTTGGCATTATCCACCAACATTTTTTTTTTTAAAGAACAGACTCTTTTATCTAGCAATTCCCCTTCTAAGAGTTGACTCTAAACCCCAATTCACACACGTGTGAAAAAACAAATGCATGAAGTTATTTATTGCAGTGAGGCACTAGCAAATGTTGGGAAACCAGCCCAATGTCATTGTTAGGGTCTTGGTGAACTAGATCATGGCACATCCACACCCTGGCATACTACACAAGTGTTGGAAACGAGAAAGCTGTACAGATATCAAAATTGTGCTGACTGGAAAAAAAGCATGGACTAGAACAGAGTGTGTATTATATTAACTTCTGTGTAAAAAAAAGAAAAAGGAATGAAAAAGTATGCTTGTATTTGCTTATGTATGTGCTAAGAAACCCCGGAAGGATACACTTAAAAATTCAAACAGTGATTATCTATTGGAGGTGGCATTGGTAGATAGATGTACCATTACATAGTTTTTTTTTTTATTTTGAGCCAGGTATTATGTATAAAAATCAAAATTAAAACAAAATGTAGGTGAGTGATTCCAAATTTAAAAAAAAAAAAAACACCCAGAGGGAGAAACTAAACACAGTCAGAAAGATGATGCCTTTCATATTGACTTATTTGTAGAACGATCTTTGTTCCTAACTACGAATATGTCTTTGCTATTCTCATCAGGCCTCCAGATCATTTTCAGCAAACAGAAATTTTAGAAGCACAAACGTTCCTCAGGAAATATCTGGAAACTTCTTTTATACAAACAGGTGTTCGTGGTGTCAGCTTGTTTTTCATCTGTGTGGAAGAAGCCTATTTCTCTCCCCTTGCTGTTGCCTCCAAAGGGCAAATAGGCAGCGACACTAGTTACGGGATCACAATTTGTCATGTTGAAAAATAATGCCGCGTTATCATAATTTGAGTGTTTATAATAAAAGCCATATGGAACTTCTGGCACCTTCCTTCGACTGTGAATTGTCAACTGCATTTCAGCCCCTTTAAGCAAGGTCTACGCTGTCAAAGTGAAAACATAAGACAGAATGGTCAAGGCCATGAAAGCCTTGTCTGGACCTATTAGTGATAAATGTCTCCCCCACCTAGGTTTCTTCACGGATGGTGCGCCCCTGGTTTCAGTTTGAATCCTTGTACCAAGGATCAGTGCCTAGTATACAGTTTAACACAAGAAAATTTGTCTGAAAGACCCCGAATGGTACAGAAACCCATTACTCCATTCCTTTCCATGTGTTAGAAATTTGAGCCACATGCTGCCTGGGATAAAAGGGAAAGCTCTGTTTCCTCCCCCACTTGGATGCCCCCCCAGCACAAAGGGCATCGTGTGCTTGGCAACAATGGTCTCCAGACTGTCTTCCTCCGAGAGCACCGTCACCTGCATGGAGCCATTGTCAGATTGAGGGTGAAAAATGGAATTTGGTTAATTCTTGAAGATAGAATTTATCTCTCCATTTGCTCAGAAGGGAAAGCAAATTAAGAAACAAGCAGGAACTCCAAAACCAAAGTCTACTAAAAATGCTTCGTGGAACTTCAAAATTATATGTATATAATTTTGGAATTATATAATTTGGAAGAGGAAAACAAATATATACATATATATATATAAAATATTTATAGACAGGGATCCCTGGGTGGCTCAGGGGTTTAGCACCTGCCTTCGGCCCAGTGTGTGATCCTAGGGACATGAGATCAAATCCTGCATCAGGCTCCCTGCATGGAGCCTGCTTCTCCCTCTGCCTGTGTCTCTGCCTCTCAGTCTCTCTCTCTCTCCTCTCTGTGTATTCTCATGAATAAATAAATAAAATCTTTTAAAAAAACAATATATTTATAGACATACATTATATATATATTTACTTTGCTTTACCATGCAGCTCAAAACCACCTAAGGAGAGTTTATGATTGTAGCTAATTTTTATTTTCCCCCGCCCTTCCCACCCAAATTTACATCAGCTGACAAAAAGGCACTCACACCGTTTGAGTCCACAGCAAAAATGGGGAAAGAACACGGCTTCTAAGAAATGGCCAATTGCGAAAGGCTCCGAAGACGGGCCATCCACAGCCAACTTCCTCTTTCTCATCTGCTGGAGACCACTACGCACTAGTTCTAAGGGTCTTTAAAAAGTCAGTGTTATTTCTGAGCAAGGCCTTGCCACCCTCGCTGCGAATTGCATGGTTCCGGAATTACTGTCTAAAAAGGACTTCTGGTGTGAAGTGTAGTTTCTAGCAGCCTGGCTGCAGTTTGTCCTGCAACTCAGGGAGCTCCAGCCCCACAGCGCCCTTTAGTGGACGATCAGGGAATTACCGGGATTGCAGTATTTCCTCAGCCAGGAGCACCTTGAGTTTGCTCCTTTTACAAAAATGAGAAAATCTGGGTGAGGAAAGAGGAAAAATGTACACTGCACCCGTCATTCCATTCCTGAAAGCGACTGCTATCAACAAGGTGTAATTTCTCACTCCACACCTCCCTTTGGGTTCCAAAAGGATGAATACGTGTGGGTAAGTGGGCAGATATGATTTTTACCCTGGAAGGATCCTTCCTTCTAGGACCCTGCTCTTCTCACTTAACATCGTTTTCACAGGTCACTCATTCCATTTCTGTGTCATGCTGGCTTAGGATGTCCAGGGTAAGGGTGTCCCAGAATCAACAGAACAGCTCCCTTTATTGGATCATTTTAATCTTCCCAACTTTTTTTTTTTTTAAGGTTTTATTTATTTATTTGACACAGAGAGAGCCCAAGCAAAGGGAGCGACAGGCAGAGGGAGAGGGAGAAGCAGGCTCCCCGTTGAGCAGGGAGCCCGAGGTGGGCCTCGATACCAGGACCCTGGGGTCATGACCTGAGCTGAAGGCAGAGGCTTAACTGGCTGAGCCACCCAGGCGCCTCCCAAGTTTTCTCTGACAGACGTTGCTGGAATTTAAAAAAAAAAAAAAAAAATCCTTGTGGATAAAATTCTGCCCATTTTCTCAATAAATTCCTATGTGTCAAATTGCTCATTCAAAAAGCACGCTGTCTGAGACTGCCAAATTGCCATGGTTGAAACAAGCTGCCCAGTGATCCACAGAGCTGATTAAGAAATTATCAAGGACTTCAGACGGCAATGCAAAGAACATTAAAATATTGAAACGTGAAAACTATCTCTTCTTTGTCTTCTGGCATGTTTCCTAAGAGAGGGATCTAAGCTGCGTGGCACAGACTTGACAACATTCCACTTACTCGTTTGCCCTCCTCTTTTGGGGAGAAGAGAGGCAATACTGTTCATTTTATCTTCTTATCCTAATTGAAGCAGGCCAGGCTGGACCAGCTATCCAGCAGGATGCTCCTTATTGTAAATCTTACGATCACCACCTGCTTTAATGCTCCGCAGACCGAACCTGGGGGTATTAAGAACTCATCTCGCAGCAAAAGCCTAACACAGCACCTATATGACGTAGAGCCTCATTAATCCACGGTGTTGACTGACGCAGGGCTATTGTATTTATAAGATTAAATAAAGCAGTTGTTCATTGTGGTCAGAGTTGGAAGGTGGAAAGGAATCTATCAAAGAAAGCAATTCACACTTGCTTCCTATGAATAAGGCTTTCCATTTTCTCTCTCAGAACTCCTCTACTTGAGGGGTTAGTGAATTTGTTGAATTTGTTGACTTAATTTCCAACGGCCAGTGAAATGTGGATAGAGAATTAAGCAACGAAATGTTTTTTTTTCTTGCTTTTTCATTTTTGGTTTGGTTTGGTTTGGTTTGGTTTTGCAGCAGTCACTGCTTTGAGGATATGCCTAAGGACACACGAGTTGGCATCCTCTTGAGGTCCACTCTGCATGATATAAAATGGAAAAATACATTTGCCGTGGGCAAAGAGAGGGTGGAGAGTGATTCCCAGGGCAGGTCCCGTCGGGCACAAGGGGATCTGTGGAAGATTCTTCTGTTCCAACATGTACAAGCTCCATCCAGAGTGATCATGGCATTTCAGATTTATTAGAAGGAAAATATCCAGGTTTTTTTTTTTTTAAGTACTTCAAAATATAAAAGCTAGTGACCCACAGCCTAGAATATGTTTGTCATCTGTTTAACAAACACTAACTCAGGAGTGAGAAAACTGTTTTGCATGCTGCCAAAATTGGGCTGCAGACCTTCTAAGAATGGTTTGGCTTTGTGCAGAAAAAGAAAAAAAAAAAAGTCTCATCCTTTTCCCTGAATTTTTAGATAGGACCAAACTCCTTGGCCCTGTCCCCTACCCATTTAATTATCTGCTACCTCTCCACCCTGCTTCCTATCCCAAAACGCTGTTGATTTCATTTATAGATTTCATTTGCAGCCCTTTATATTTATTTGTTTATTTCCTTTTGCTTCCTTTTTAAAGATTTTATTTATTTATTTATTTTGGAGAGAGGGAGGAGGCTGGAGGGCAAAGGGGGAGGGAGAAGGAGAATCTCAACCGGACTCCTTGCCACCTGCCCCCTCCCACCAATGTGGGGCTCGATCTCAGAACCCTGAGACCGTGACCTGAGCTGAAACCAAGAGTCAGATGCTTAACTGACTGAGCCGTCCAGGTGCCCCTTTTTGTTTGTTTTCTTGTTTACTGTGGCTCTCTTCATTGGAATGAAAGCTTTCATGAGGTACATCATTCTATCCACCCTAAAATCATTCCTGGCACAAAGAAAGTACTCAGTTGTTTGTTGAATGAATAAACAAGAGCATTCAAGCCTCTTCTTTATTGCTCAACATCTGCCAACAGATTGACTCTCAGGCTGGATTTATAGTATATTAACCAGATGGTCATCTAAGTAGCTTCAAACTGTGATAAGTGCTAGGAAGGAAGTAACGTGGTGTGTGATGGAGAGAGTTCACTTTACTCTGAACCCTACCACAAAAAAATAATAATGCAAGTGTTGTAGTGAAGGACAACTCCCACCCCACGCTGTTGGGAATGTGAGAGGCGTGGGGGCCGGATGAGCTGGAGAGTGAATGCCCCATCCCCAGAGGCAGCCACAACTCACATCCTGTTTGGGAATGTAGGATGAAACTTTCCACTCTCCAGAAATATCTGAAACCTGGACCTGTACCGAATGCCATAATTTTGAAGTATTGTCACATTCGCCCATTTCAAAATATTAACAGTCACTTAAACTATTAAAACACTGTGAAGTTCAAATAAAATCTATCTGTGGTTTGCTGCATCTTGCAAGAGGTCATTTTCCAACGTTGATCTACACGCCCAGCTCAGCATTTCCAAGAACAGTCCCTCAGAAGCTATGTCCAACCGGTTAGACCGCTAGTAGTTTTATGGGTAATTAAGTTTGAGAAATGCTCAGTTAAAGCGAAGCAGGTCTGCTTGCTGCGGGACCTCTCAGGGCTTTAGGAGGCTGATGTCCATTATGAATCTTCAGGAACCAGGAGAAGGCAAGTCATATTTTCTAAGACTATTTGATGGTGATCCCTGCTTCTAGGTGGATCTCACTGGACCCATGTTCCACAGAATTAGCTAACCTCCCAAAGTATTAGCTTCAGAATTTTTTAAAAAAATCTAAGATGTTTCAAAAGGTTCCAAACATTCTCTCTTTTTTGAACTTCCGGGCACAGGGGCTAAGTGTGTGGGCACTAGTGATAAATTCCAGCTCTCTTGCTTTCTAGCCTAGGACCTTGTGCAAGTTACTTCACCTCTCTCTGAGTTAGTAAAGTCTCAATAAATTAGGGCTGTTATTATAACCTCAATAAATTAGGGCTGTTATTATAACCTTGCAGGGAGTGAATCAGACTGGATAACACCAAAGGGAAAGTTAACTCAAAATTTATTTTGCATATTCATTGCAAAACACCATTCACTTGATAGCCAACCATGATGATTAACACCATAACATGTTAAAGACTGAATTAAAAATACGGAGGGGCACCTGGGTGACTCAGTCGGTTAAACATCTGACTCTTGGTTTCGGCTCAGGTCATGATCTCAGGGTCCTGAGATAGATCCCCGCACAAGTCTGCTTGTCTCTCTCCCTCTGCTCCTCACCCTGTGCGCTCTCTCTCTCCCTCTTGAATAAATAAAATTTTCTAAAAAATAAATAAATGATGCAGATATATGAGTTGACATATCCGCATGCAAAGTGGTAACATGACGTGTGCCGTCTTTATTCCTGCCAGGTTCATCTAACAAACATCACTGCATGCCAACATGCACCAGGCTGTGTGCCAAGCACTCAGAATACCTAGTTGCATTGGACACAGTCACATGCCTCACCATCACTGTCTCCGTACACGGGAAGGGTGATGATGGCAGAAGCAATTTTATCAAACTTCGTGTTGTGACCATTAGTAGATTGGAAAACAACTTAGTGGGTCAAAACCAGCATTAAAAACAGAATAAATAAATAAAATCTTTAAAAAAAAAAGTCTAAAAAAATAAATAAATAAAAATAAAAACAGAATAGAAGGGCAGCAAGGGTGGCTCAGTGGTTGAGCGTCACCTTCAGCCCAGGGCCTGATCCTGGAGACCAGGGATCGAGTCCCATGTTGGGCGCCCAAAGCATGGAGCCTGCTTCTCCCTCTGCCTGTGTCTCTGCCTCTCTTTATCTCTCTCTGTCTCTCATGAATAAATAAATAACATCTTAAAAAAAAAGTCTTTAAAAAATTTTTTTAAAAAATTAAAAAAACAGAATAGAAGGGCAGCCCGGGTGGCTCAGTGGTTTAGTGCCAACTTCGGCCCAGGGCGTGATCCTGGAGACCAGGGATCGAGTCCCACGTCGGGCTCCCGAAGCATGGAGCCTGCTTCTCCCTATGCCTGTGTCTCTGCCTTTCTCTCTCTCTCTCTGTGTCTGTTTGTTCAAATAAATAAAATATTAAGAAAAAAAAAACAGAATAGAATAGAAAAGAACACAAAATACTAGTGTATAAAAATAGCACTATTCTGGGGCGCCCAGGGTGGCTCAGTCTGTTAACCATCTACCTTCAGCTCAGGTCATGATCCTAGGGTCCTGGGATCGAGCTTCACATCGGGCTCCCTGCTCAGCGGGGAGCCTGCTTCTCCTTCTCCATCCACAGCTCCCAGGCTTGTGTGTGTGTGTGTCTCTCTCTCTCTGTGTCAAATAAATAAATAAAATCTTTTTAGGGCAGCCCCGGTGGCTCAGTGGTTTAGCACTGCCTTCAGGCCAGGGCGTGATCCTGGAGACCTGAGATTGAGTTCTGCATTGGGCTCCTTACATGGAGCCTGCTTCTCCCCCTGCCTGTGTCTCTGCCTCTCTCTCTGTCTCTGTGTCCTTCATGAATAAATAAATAAAATCTTTTAAAAAATAAAAAATAAAAATAAAAAAATAGCACTGTTCTGTGAATTCTTTGCTGCATTCATGTGCATGTCTATCAGGTTAAGATGTAAAATCTATTTCTTACTGTGGGTCATAGTCAAATTAGACAGTTGCACAATGAGTCAATTCAACTAAATTACCATGGGAGCAGGGGATACGGGAGCAGTCTCTACAATTCCATTTACTTGATGATTCCCTGATATAAACTTGGATAGAAAAAATATATCTGGTTTCTATCCATGGCATATTATCTTTGCCGGTGGAGTCTGTTCTCTAACTGAAGCAACTTGACAAGCCTCCTCGTACCTTGACACAGATATGTGACTGAATTTACAATGGGTGAATCTTAGGAAACTCCTCTTCCTTTTGAAAGGACACTATGACCATGTGTGTATACTGCTTGGAACTCTGGCAGCCACCTGGAAACCACAGGGGCCAAACCTGTGAACCAAGCCAATAATACATGGCAGGGCCTGGAGTCTGACTCGCCCCGGGTCTATAAAGATGAATGAACGTAAACCCCCTACCTCTAGAATTCTTATGCTCAAGAAATGATATATTATCCTCATTAGCTATGCCACTAGTGATTGGATGGGTTTTTTTTTTTTTTTTTACTTGTAGCCAAAGGCACCCTAAATGATAGACTACCCAAACTCCATCATGCTGGAAGCCCGTTTGATCTACTTTGTCATTTTTTATTCCTAACTTCCTGAGAATTTAGAAAATACACTGTTTCACTTAGCATCATTAGTGCTGACAATCTGCATCATCCTCTCTCCTTACAATTTATCCCCTCAGGGTGAATTTTCCTTTTCTGGATGAAAACACAAGGTTTTGAGAGGACTGAGTGCCACATGGATCTGGATTAGGGTTCTGCCGCTAATTTAGCTGTGTGGTCTTGGGCAGGTAACTTAACTTCTCTGAGCTCTAGCTTCCTCATCTGTTAAGTGGCATTAAAGAAACCTACCTTGTTGTGTTGTTATAAGAATCAAAGCAGACAAAATATGTAAAATGCTTACTACACAGCCTATGAGTGATGAATTATTAAAAAGTGAGGCAATTATTATTTGACTTTACCACATAGCTAATAAGTGCTAGAATTTGTACTTATATCAGGAGCACTTGAGCTCCTAACACTTGCACATCACCTCTGCTGCTGAAAACAGTTCATATCAAATGATTTTTAGGGCTAAGTCCATATAATTTATAAAAATTATAGTACCATAGCTAAAAACCTTGGTTACTCCATAATTTGCATAATTTAGGACAGATTTTCCCTCTGTACTGACAAAGTCATTTGGGTGGATAGTTCTCTTTACCTGTTGGACTTTTATGGCCTTGAGGCCAAAAGGTAGACAAAACAAAATAAAAACACAGCTTAAAATCACTTGGTACTCTAACATTGGAATTAGGTGATTTTTAAATTTTTTAACTTTAACTTATCATTCCCAATATTGCATGTCCTAACAGTAAAAAAAAAAAAAAGAAAAAAAAGAAATTTCCTCAAACAAATATTCAGTTTTGCCTAGTCACAACCCTATTGCACAAATTTCAACAATTTGATAAAAATGTAATGTTGAGCATCAAAAGTATGGGCTTGGGGGACCTCCTTGCAATCCTCTTGCAACTATAGTAGCTTGGAGTCAGTGACTTGGTTTCCCTAAAGCCTGGATTTCTTCCTCTGTAAAATGGTAAAGATAGAGGAATTCCCACTTAAGTTTTGATGTTTCAATAAGACGATCCCATCAAAGGGATTTCATTATTGAATTTGACTGAACATAGATCATAAAAAAAAAATATTGGGAGATTTACGTCATCAGAAATCACCCAGGAGAGGAGACATCTGGTTGGCCTCATGGACAACTTGGCACTGGAAGGTGGAGTGAATTTGTTGTGTGTGTGTGTGTGTGTGTGTGTGTGTGTGTGTGTGTGTGTTGAAGTGAATTTTTGATAAAGAAAGAGAGATACGGGAGGAGAAAATGTGGGGAAGCAGGAGGCATCTGCACACGTCATATGTGGGCCATTCTGACTGGGTACAGTTAAGGGAATAGTGGAAAATACAGTTGGAAACAGAGGAAAGCCGATAGAGACGCTTGAATGTCTAAGACTAAGAAACCACAGCCTGTAAGCAAGGGCATTGAACTTCTGTTTCTCAAATAATTTCATAACTCCTGCACCTTTTTTTTTCTCTTCAACTCAAATCAGGACTCTTTGTCTTTGTCGATGTAGCTTTTAAGTTAGATTCACCTGCGCTATCTCCGTGACCTTTGGTTGGGGACTTTGGAAGGGAAGAGTAAAAAGATGAAAATGTTGATTAATGGTGGGGGGTGGGGGGAATCATGATTCTAATAATAGCTGAATTTTCTTTTTTTTTCTCAAAATTGCCAAGTCTCTGTGCTGAATCCTCTACGTGGCTTATCTCCTTTAATTTCCACAAGTGTGAATACTGTGAAAATGTGCTCGACACTATTGATATCCACATTTTACAGATGAGGAAACCAAGCCTCAGTGGGGGTTAGTCACTCTTCCAAGGTCACACAGCCAGTAGGCGACAGAGGCCGAGTTGAAGTTTTAAGCTACCTGACTCCAAAGCTTTTGTTTTAATTCCCTACTTTACATCATGTAGTTTTCTGGAAATCTTGGTTTTTTTAGTCCATTTCTACTATGAAATAGCAGTGGCAAGGTGGAGTTGCCATCAAGTGAGATGAGGAAGCCTGTGGATGACACAGGTAGGCATGCTGCTGCTTGCTGTTAGGTGTGGGAGAGGAGTTCAGTTTTGTACATGTTGAGGTGGGGTGAACGTTCGAATGGAGATGTTGAAATTCGAGTACACATGTCAAGAGGCAGCTGGATGCTTAAGGCTTGACGTCAGGGGTGGGTCTGGGCTACAGACATGAATTTGGGACTTGTCAGCAGATAGTTATATTTAAACTCTTGGGACTAGAAGAGTCTCTAAGGAAGTAAGTGCAGTCAGAGAAGATGTCTAAGAATTGAAGTGTAGAGGAAAGATCTAGCAAGGGTGGTTAAGGAATCTTGGGTAGGGGTGGGGTGTAGGGAAGTGTAGGACTTGGCAACCAGGGGAGGAACGGTGTCTGATGTGACCAGCAGGGCCACTGGGATAGGACTGAGACATATAGGGTTTGGTGGCCATGGTAGGGGCCGGGGGATGTAATCACATCATGGCCACTTTGACAAGAACAGTTTTTGTGTTGGATAAAAGCCTGAATTGAGTGTGTTCAAGAGCGAAAAGGACAGGAGGAAGCAAAAACACTGAGTATTTCTCTTAATATTTGTAGACTGAATGAATTTGAGGATCCGGGTCACTTATGGCAACTTCCCTTTAAAAGATTACATCTCTTACCAGATTATATGACCTTTGAAGGACTAGATGGGGATTTACCTTTCAAATGCTTTGCCAAGGTTGGTGTTTAAATAACAATTGGAGAATTTAGCTGAACTTTTAAAGAAATGCATATTCTTGTTTAAATCTCCTGAATCTGTGCTTGGTAACATGTTAAGCCCCTCCCCCTACCCCCCAACTCAAAGCCGCTTCTGGAATTACTGGTTGACCGCAGACATGTAGGGTTTGTTGTTGTTGTTGTTTTAACTGATAAAGATCTAATTTTCATTATGTGACTTTTTTTTTTTTTTTTGTGCAACGAATCTCTTAAATGTGTATCTTATAGCTCTGGTTCAATTGTTAAAGGGCTAGAAAAATTAGAAGAAGAAAAAAAATCTCATCCCTGCCAACACATTGGTTTGTGTGAATCACAGCTCAGTGAAACCTTTCAGGCATATAATTTATCTTTTCTTTGGCCTATGTAGTAAATGCTTCATTTGTTCATGAATTCTGGCCTTGTTTTAATTATGCTATGCTCTGAATGTAGTTTTATGAGGCACAGAAATAAGATTGTCGTTCTGAAAACACAGAAGATTTGTGTGCTTCTCCCAGAATGAAATGGTGGCATCTTTCTCCCAATTCACAGCTCTGCAGGTTTGCGGTCGGAATTCCAATCCAGGAAGAAGCATGCAGTGAAACTGGGGGGGTAGGGGGGGGAAGGTTTGTGTGGTGGGAGGGGAGGGACAGCTGAGCCCAATGCATAATCTACGCTAAGAATTCTGAATCAATACATTGACGGCCGTTTATGCACGATGCAGTACTCCCACCAAGAAAGCCATTGATTGAGAAGTTTTATCCGTGTCACTTTCTGAGGGCTGGATTCTCTCATTACACTCATAGAACAATTGATTTCTCCCCCTTCCCTGCTCAATACAGACTCTGCAGCCAGGGATCAGCTGAAAAACCTCAATAATCAGAAGGCTGTTTTTGTTTAAAACCTTTGCAGATATATGTATTTGAATTATCCACAAGTTCACAGACCAAAGGAGAAATCAATGGCCATCTCCTGGTTTTTCCACGTTTCATATGCATAGAGTGCAGAGTGGGTACTCAATATTCAGATTCTGGTGATATTACCCATAAAAACATGGACATTTGTAGTGTAACATAAACAAATGCGAACTTCATTGGTTTGGAGCGAACTCACTTTTTCCAAAAGGAAGGTAAGTTACAACTTGAGGTCTTCTGAGAGGTCCCTAGAACTTTAAAATATCACCCCGGGCTTGACGGTATCAGATAACCTGCCATGTTCCCAACACAAGACCCCATCTTCTGGATCAAATCTCATTTTGGAACTCATTACACTCAAATTCAGATGCTGGTCCCGAGAGTCTTTAATATAAAAACTGGGTTGATAAAATACAACTCTAAACTTTCCTGTACTTTTCTGAGAATAGGAGTGGATTGATCGCACTGGGGTTTTATGGTTAAAAACATTCGAGAGTCAGGTATCAGATGCTAAACTGGTTTTCTTAAATAAGGTGGGGGATTTGGATAAGTCACTAGATACCTGTCCCAAGATGGGCAAAGCTTGATCCTTCATCCTTTTCCCATAAATAACTCCATCCTTTCCTGACTCGGGCAATGGGTTAGCTTTGGATGCCCCAGTGAATGAAACACGTGATGACTCACAAAGTCGTAACCTCAGAATGGCCTTAGGAGCCATGACCAATAATGAGGACTCAAGAGTTTCTGCTCAGAGTCGAGCAGTAAATCGTTTCTCAAATATTCATGAATATTGATGACCAGTTTGTAGCCCCAAGACAAGTAACTTTCCAGCTCTGGGTTTACACATTTGATGGAATGTTCTCTGAGCCAGTGAGGCCAATTCTCTTTGTGTCTGAGCATCCTCTCCAACACTCAGCCTCTCCAAGGAGAGCACTTGGTGTCTTGCATAAGAATTGCAGCGGTTTTGTACCTTTTCTCTTGCAAAGTCCCTGAGGACAGGGCTCTGTCTCAGCCACCACTGTACCCTTGCCTCACCTGTACCTGGCAGTGTCACACTCAGTAAAGATGTGATGCCTGGATGCGTTTGAAGACCTACTTTGAATTATCCAGAAAGGGGATCCCTGGGTGGCTCAGTGGTTTAGTGCCTGCCTTTGGCCCAGGGCAAGATCATGAGGACCTGGGAACGAGTCCCACATCAGGATTCTTGCATGGAGCCTGCCTCTCCCTCTCCCTCTGCCTGTGTCTCTGCCTCTTGCTCTCTCTGTGTCTCTCATGAATAAATAAATAAAATCTTAAAAAAAAAAAAAGAATTATCCAGAATGAATAAATAAATAAAATATTAAAAAAAAAAGAATTATCCAGAAAGCTATTCAGTTGGCTCCTGAACTGGTGCATTTGGGGAAGGGGGCATTTGAAGGACAATTTTTAAAACTTTTGGAAGAAAACTTGAAAATCGGTTCTTGGAATAGAAATATATAGAAAGGGCAAGAACACTGATCATGAGAGCCTGAACACAGGAGCCTGATTATCTTTCCCTAGACGTAACTGTCCAGAATCCTTAACTGGTGCCTAACATTTAAAATATAGTTCTTGGGGTGCCTGGGTGGCTCAGTGGTTGAGCACCTGCCTTCAGCTCAGGGCATGATCCCAGGGTCCTGGGATTGAGTCCCACATCGGGCTCCCTGCATGGAGCCTGCTTCTCCCTCTGCCTGTGTCTCTGCCTCTCTCTGTGTGTGTCTCTCATGAATAAATAAATAAAATGGTTACCAAAAATTTTTAAAATAGAAGATAGTTCTTGACACCATCCTGGGTGCATTAAAACCACAGACTAACATGTTAATCATTTCTTTTAAGGAGAATAATATATGCACAGCATTTAAAACAGAGCCTGGTATACTGTAAGTGCTCGATAAATGTGTTGTTGGCAACATGGCAATGCAGTTAGTTGTTATTAAGACAAATGCATCGACAGCCATGATGCAGAACCCTGTGATGAAACCCTGAGCCCATCGAGTTTTTTTCCTGGTTCTAACCTCAACTAGAGGTACTGACTGCACTCCCCAATTTTTTTTGACTCCCAAATTTTGAAAAATACTGTTATTTAAACTTCCATTGACAAAACAAAACAAAAAAAACCCCAGTACCTTAAAACACAGTGTATCAACTTTTATTTCCTCCTTCATTCAAGGAGTTCCTTTCTCGACCCCAATACAAACAAACTCTTTCAAGATAAAAAGCAAATGCCTCCTTTTTTTTAAGATCAAAAGAACTTCCCTTTCTTTGTGCAGGAAGAAAAAAAAGGCAGCTGACTCGGGATACCTCCTTAAAAAATACCTAGTTTTTACAAAGATATTACCCCAGCTTGTTGGGAAATAATTAGGACATAAAAGAGTCTGCCCAGAGCTGTAAAAAGCTCTTTATTTAAACCCACACTTTGGTGCAAAAGATAGTTAAAGATCAATCCAGGCTATTAAAAGGAAGAAATGAAATGTATTCCGACAAAAGCCTAGAAACATACTGAAACGGGAAACAACCTACTGAGCCCACGCAGGCTAGTGGAGTCTTTCAGGGACCATTTTTATTCTGCTAATGCCTTTGCCTCCAGACCCCATTGATCATAAATGCAACCTGTCTTCCTCTACCTTTGATAAATGGAAGGACGAATTCATCCGTATGTACCTCACCTCCTCCCTTCTTTTACAGAAAACAGATGTCACAGCTGTTCCTGCTCTTCCAACAGATGTTTCTGCCCCCAGAAACATGGGGGACACTGCAACGTGCCATCTGTTCTAGAGGGGTCGACGGCTCGATACCTTGTCAGGGCCCCTTGGTGACTGCAGAGCCATACATGTGCCATCATCTTACCCCACCAGAGCCCCCCCCCCCCAACCCTGAGCCGGTGTTCACAAAATGGGTGGCTCTTGTGCAGCACTTACCCTCTCTGCAGGGACATCGTCGGACGGCCTGGACAATCCGGAAATTTCCTCGGCCTGGTCTCGACGCTCGCTGCTCTTGGCTTCCTGTTGGCTGTCGACTGGTGCCTTTTCCCGTCCCTTGTCCAGTTTGAAGAGTTTGTCCAAAAAGCTGGAGTCCTTAGGCTTGGAGGGGGCTGCCCCTCCTGACTCAGGTGAGACAGGCGCCGGTCCCCAAGTGGCAGAGGAGCCTTGGTCCCCGGCGGGGCTCTGCCCTGGGGTTTTATCTGGGTCATGGCCCGGTGCAGCTGCCACCGGAAGTGCCATGCTCTCAGTTGGTTCTTTGTTCCCTAGAGCTTTATTGGAGCTGACATCAAGCTTCACTGCTCCAGTGGATGAATCCGTGGCTTGGTCTCCAGTACGTCCTGGTACAGGCCGCGAGAGTGTCAAGAAAAAACGAGATTTAGCAGCTGGTGCCTCGGGTTTGGCCTCTTTCCCAAGATTCTTTCCGTTGGCATCTGCAACAGCGCTTATCTCCATTGTCTTGGGGGAAGAAGTGGCCACATTATCCTCCTTGACACTTATTCCCAAATCGACTGTAAACACAAACATAAACAGCGGTTATTCAACCCGGCGAGGAAATCCAAGGATTGATAATGGACTCCAAACCTTTTATACACAGAGGCCATGAAGCTGGGGCTCTGTCGCTGTCCGGTCCCTCTGCAGAGCAGAACCTGGTTTATCTGGAACTCCTCTGACCCTGCTCTTCTGGGGAGAGAGAGGAATGAGGTGGTGGGGGGGGGGGTCAGGGAGGAGGAGAGCCAGTTGGCGGAAAGCGCACACCAGGCACCGTACTAGTGACACTCGTGTTCTTTACCCGGTTGCAGCTTCAGAGGGACCCCGTGAGACGCATTTTGTCATGATTTCATCTGGGAGGCTGTGCAGAGGTTAGGAGCTTGGTCTCTGGAGCTTGGGCCTCGGGACTACCAACTTTTGGGGTCGGCTGATTCTTTGCTATGGGGGTTCCCCATGTGCACTGTAGGGTGGTTAGCAGCATCCTGGGCCTCCACCCCGTAGATGCCAGTACTGCACCCCAGTCGTGACAATCCCAAATGCTTCCGGACATTTGCCATATGTCCCCCAGGGTTGGGTACGGGTGGGGGTGGTTAAAAACCACTCACGTTTGAGAACCACTGAGCTACATTGTCTATTTGAATCTCAGTTTCTTAACCGCTCTGTGCTTCAATTTTCTGGTAAAAGGAGGCAAATGGTAGAAACTATCTCATAATTTTGCAACTAAGATTATATGAGTTAACATGTTTAAAGCAGACAGAATGGTGTGTGATGCATGTTAGCTGCTAGCACTATTCTCAAGGGAGGAAACAGGCCGCCACAGAGGTGGTTCGCCTCCCCCGGGGCCGCCTGGTGGAGCAGCAGGGCCTGGTTTGGGACAGAAACCTGACTCCGAAGTTTGTGCTCTGTCTTTACCATCAGGCCTATGTCAGCACAGGCTCATGGAAGATTTTAAAAGGTAGCACTCAGAGGAGCTCCACTCTGAAGGCTGGAAGAGCAAGCGTCCACGTGGGAAGGCAACCTAGACCTCGGGCTGCCTAGGGTTAGCTGTCCAGGGCCGCATGGATGCGGGCTCTGCGTCCTCCTCCGGGGACTGAGCACCGCTTCCAGGGTCCAGCTGTCTCTGCCTTGACCTCTGCGTGGGTCTCACTGAACTGCTTTCTTTCCGAGGTGCCTTTTATAAAGCAGTGCAATGTTCAGGAAGGAAGCTAGACTTTCGGGACCAAAGTTAAAGATCAGGATTCTCTGCTGATAAACTGTGTGACCTTGGTCAAGTCACAAAAAAATCTTTGAACTTCCTCGCCAGTAAAGTGGGAACGCTAATAGCTCCCTTGCAGCTTTGCTGTGATGTTTAAGGGAGAAAACAGATGCAAAGACTCTCATGCGCTGCCTTTTCTGTAGTAGCTGCTTAATAGTTGCTGGACGCTGTGATTATTTTTCGGACTCCCCACACCTTTGCCAGCGTGGTGTTTTGTTTTATACATTGGTAGCCGGGCACATTTATTTATTTATTTATTTATTTATTTATTTATTTATTTTATATTTTTTTATTTTTTTTATTTGTTTAAATATTTTTTTTATTTATTTGAGGGAGAGAGAATAAGAGGTGGGGAGCAGCAGAGGGAGAGGGAGAAGCAGACCCCCCCTGAGCAGGGAGCCCAATGCAGGGCTCGATCCCAGGACCCCGGGATCATGGCCTGAGCTGAAGGCAGACTTTTAACCAACTGAGCCCCCCAGGTGCCCTGTAGCCAGTCCTTAAAAAATACATTTGCAGGAAGGCAGAAAGAAGGACAAAAAGAGAAAGAGGAAAATCTTTTGTTCTGCTCATATTGCTTGTTAATATGTGTGACAAACACACACACACACACACACACACTTTTATTAGCAATTGTTTTTGCCAAACTGTGGTATCTCCCAGTGTCTAGTGTCAGGGGCAAAGAGAAAGGAGAGAGAGAAGGGGAGAGCCGGATCCCTAAGTGGCATGGTCATCTCTGAGGAGCACAGGAGAGACAGCACAGAGGCCAATGACAAGCACTCGGGGCTCCTCACAATCTCAGATCTTAAAGAAGTCACCCTGCAGCACCGGGTACGCCCTCTAGCTCCTCTTCACCCTTTCCCCCTGTGCTCTAGGAATTCATAATCGTGGCAAACATTGTACAGAGGGAGAGAAGGAGGGAGGGAGAGTGGGACTAAGGAAGTGATAGATGGATGTGTCAGGGTGCCAAGTAAGCCAGTCAGGCAGCTGAAGCATCACAGTGAATATAAATGAATCGTGGGGACCGTCCAAGCCAGGAGAAGAGGAAACAGTTGACAAAAAGGCAGAGACTGAGATTGAAAACAAGGAAGGGCTTTGCAAAATGCCGAGAGCATCAGCCAATCTCTTTCCCTTTCTCCGCTCTTCCTTGCTCTCCAGCCGGGAACCGAAAGAGCTAGTGGTTAAGAGTGTTACACTCAGAAAGTCTTTGGAAGAACAAAACAAAACAAAACAAAACAAAAACCTTCCCAACGACAGACTTTTTAAAAAGGTAAAAAAGGCACATATCGTAATATGAGTTTCAGGCGTATGACATCATAATAATTCAATATTGGTCTACACTACGAAGTGATCACCACGGTAAGTCTGGCCACCATCTGTCACCATGCGATTGGGCCCCTCCACCCAATTCACCCACCCCCCAGCCTCTTGACCCCTCTGATACTCCAATAACCACCACTCTGTTCTTTGTATCTACACGTCTTGTTTTGTTTGTTCATTTTTTTTGTTTTTTACGTTCTGCGTATATGTGAAATCGTATGGCATTTGTCTCTCTCTGTCTGGCTTATTTCACTCAGCATAATGTCTTCGACGTCCAGTTACATTTTTGCAAATGGCAAGATTTTCTTCTTTTTTATGGCCAAGTAGTAGTCCACATATACACATGACCACCGCGTCTTTACCCATTCATCTATTTTTTTAAATTTAAATTCAATTTGCCAACACACAGTATAACACCCAGTGCTCATTCCATCAAGTGCCCTCCTCAAGCACCCGTCACCCAGCTACCCATTCATCTATTGATGGATTGATAGACTCTTAGGTTGTTTCCATATCTTAGCTGTTGTAAACAATGTCGCAGTGAACACAGGGGTGCAGATATCTTTCTGAATTAGTGTTTTCCTTTCCCTTGGATAGATACCCAGAAGTGGAGTTGCTGGATCACATGGTAGTTCTATTTTTAATTTTTCGAGGAAACACTATTCTGTTTTCCATGGTGCCTACACCAATGTACATTCCCCCCAACAGTGTACAAGATTTCCCCCTTTTCCATATTTTCACCAACATTTGTTATTTCTTGGTTTTTTTTTTTTTTTTTTTTTTTTTTTTTATAGTAGCAGCCATTCTGACAGGTGGGAAGTGATATCTTGGTGTAGTTTTTATTTGTATTGTCCTAATAATCAGTGTTGTTGAACACTTTTTCATGTATCTCTTGGCCAATCTGTATGTCTTCCTTGGAAAATGTCTATTTAGATTCTCTGCCCATTTTTAAATCAGATTTTTTTTTTTTGCTGTTGAATTCTTTATACATTTTAGGTGTTAACTTCTTATTCAATAAATGATTTACAAATATTTTCTCCTATTCAGTGGGTTGGTTTTTCATTTTTTCATTGTGTTGATGGCTTCCTTTGCTGTGCAGAAGCTTTTTAATTTGATGCAGTCCCTGGATAGACTTTTTAAAAAATGCCAATATAGTGCTTTATTAAAGGATAGATTTCTTTCATCCAAGTAGCTAGAGTAGTCCTCAATGCATTTAGAAATTATAGCAGATGCAAACCATAGCTCTTGATATTAAAGAATGGGGAAAGTATTTTTAAAAGATTTTATTTTATTTATTCATGAGAGACGAAGAGACACAGAGAGGGGGCAGAGACATAGGCAGAGGGAGAAGCAGGCTCCCTGCGGGGAGTCTAATGTGGGACTCGATCCTCGTACCCAGAGATCACTACCTGAGCCAAAGGCAGATGCTCAACCACTGAGCCACCCTAGTACCCCAGGAAAGTATTTTTAACTGGTAAGAACTAGGACTTCCTAGATGGGACATCCCATGATAATGAAGGTCTGCCCCCCAAACTTGGGTGAGTGCATACCCAAGTCCATCACCCAGGTCTTCCCTTTTCCTTTCTAAAATGCTTACCTCCTAGCTGGGCACATGATCTAAGCTAGACTAATCCTGTGGCTTTTGCTGAACCTACTAGAACGGAGTTACACTCTTTATACTTGGGTTGGCAAACCAGTAGGGGGACATCTGTAAGTGGGGGGCTTGATCATCACATTCACAAGTGCTTGTCTGAGAACAAGCTCAGATGAAAGCAGAGCCAAAAGACTCAGGGAGCAAATGCCCAGTGATAGTATATAAATACCTGGATCCAGCTGTGCCTGAAGTTGAAATTTACCATTACGTGGCCATCAGACCTGTTTTTGTTTCTTCACTTACGCCAGTTTAAATTAAGTACATGCTCAGTGACTTGGAGAGAATTTCACAGAATTCTCTCTCTACCCATTTTACTTGTCAAGTAATAGCAAACAATCCTCTTCTTGGGAAGTTGTCTCCAGGCTTTTCAAGTCTGTCTGGGAGGCAGTCAGTATGGGAGGAAGGAAGGAGTGTAAAGGGAATGAAACTGGAGGAAGTAAGTCACAAAGAGCTGAATAGAAAAGCCATCAACCCTTTGTTTTCTCAAGAAAGTGAAGAAAAAAATCCACTTCAGGAAAGAGACTACAACCTTTTGAGATCTTTAGTAATTTCATTTCTAGAAATGAAATATGTCCTAAAACATTGACTTAAATGAACATGTGCATGCGCGCGCACACACACACTCACACACACAATCTGTAAATGAATAAATAGGAAGAAAACCCATCAGAGTTGCAAATTTTACACTCCTGCAAAGAGGAATGTCCTTTACATGTCTTTCTCACATTATTATGGAAAGAATTAAAAAGTTCCTTCAGGCTGATGGGAACTAAGCTTTTAATTCCCATGAAAAAATCTTGAGAAGCTCATCTTGAATCTGGTTTCAATAAAAAAAGTTTTCTCGTAAAGCAGACAAACAGATGACATACCAAAGAGACTTTACTTTCCATGAAAAAAAAATGTGTAAGAGTTTAAGGGAGATAAAAAAAGAAGCAAGTAAGAAAGCATATGGCAGCTCTCAAATACCTAGAAGAGGTGGAAATTTTGATCTTAATGAAGAAAATTTTGTTGTATTATGTGTGTGGCTTTTTCAAAGAAAGTCATCTCAGGCAGACATGTGATTGAGAACTTATTTCCAGTGGCGTTTTGGGGGTCATCATTAGGGAAAATTGAGGTTCTGAGAATTAAAGTCACCTTTCAAATTCATCCTGCTCTTAAGTGGTGGAGTCAGGATTTGAACTCACATCTGCCTGATTGCAAAGCTTAAACCCCTGACATGCTGTAGTTGAAACAAGAACAGAGGGCAGCCCAGGTGGCTCAGTGGTTTAGCGCCGCCTTCAGCCCAGGGCGTGATCCTGGAGACCCAGAGTTGAGTCCCATGTTGGGCTCCCTGGATGGAGCCTGCTTCTCCCTCTGCCTGTGTCTCTGCCTCTCTCTCTCTCATGAATGAATAAATAAAATCTTTAAAAAAAAAAAAACAAAAGTCCCACATCAGGCTCCTGCAGGGAGCCTGCTTCAAAAAAAAAAAAAAAAAAGAAAAGAAAAGAAAAAAAAAAGAAAAAGAAAGAAAGAAACAAGAACAGAAGAGAGGGAGGGAACAAAGCAGAGAAAGTTTGGTTCACGGAATTAGTGGGTGTTCAAGAATCAGTGTTGTCTCACATCTGGAAAACACTGGTGTGTGATTTTGTCTTGTTTTGTTCTAAATACAAATTCGATTCTGTCATTTTTCTACATAAAATCATCAGAAAAAGGCCTCACCCCAATTAAAATCAAGCGCAAACTCTACCATGGACAACCCCTGCTAGACTTTCACTCAGCTCAGCTCATGTTCCTCCTCACAACACACCAACTGCGTTCCCACCCGAAGCCCTCTGCACTAATTGTTCTTTCCACCCCCAGGTGGAAAATGCTTCCCCTCCCATCTTCCCATGGCTACCTGGTTATCATTCAGGCCTCAGGTCAGGTCTTCCTTGACCACCCTCTTAAAGTCACCCTCCACTCACCGCCATTCCCTCTTTGGGTTCTGCAGAGTATTCCTTGGTCTCTGAAATGATTTCATTAATCCATCCTTTATGTGCTTCTTCCCCACTAGAAATTAAGCCCAAATAGATAGAGGCCTGGTCTGACTTGATTATAGCCGTGTCCCTAGTGCCTCCGGCAGTGCTTGGCCCATAGCAAGAGTGGGTCAGGGAACAGGAAAGGCCACAGCACAGGGCCCAGGGCGTAGCAAGCAGTCAGGGAACGTCACTATAGCAATGGCAAGAGTAGCTACCCTTGTAATAACCAGTGGTGGCGGAGGTGGAGTTCTCTCCTAAGAATCCATATCCAAATCCTCCTACTGCTTGGGGTTAAAGAAGGAAGCAGAAGCCACCACCATGATTTCATTTACACACAAAGTGTCCACTTACGAGAGTTATTTCCCACTCCAACATCCCTTCTGCTGCAACACCGCCCTGTGTGTCAGCATCCCCATCAGTCAGGAGAAAGGAGGGTAAGGTGGAAATATAAAGCACACAAATTGCAAAGGGAAATTGCCCACCTGACAGAAGAAGTGGGAGTTTGCTGAGTCATTGGAAAGTACTGCTCAGATCACACACGTGGCTCTCGTTGGGTGAGAATCTGGCCGAGTTCAAAGAGTTCACCGAAGAAGACAGGAAGGTAGAAGGGAAACTAGATGATGACCCACTAAACTCTTCAAAAGAGAATTATATTTGAATATCAAAGGATTACGGTAGGCCCTTGGGAAAACTGATGATGAAGACCTCAAAAAATTTTGCAAAAATGACCTTTTTGCGGTCTTACTTTGAGTCACATGACACATCAAACAACTGTGGCTTTCTGTGTCGTGCAAATGCATTTGTTGTTTTATAGGTCTTGAAATAAGGATTCATGTGGCAGATACTTAGAGCTTGGAAGAGGATGTTAGATTTGAAAATTTCATGGAATGATCAGATTTCATGCTTTTCATCTCAATAGGGAAAAGCCATGAATTTCGCCAAGAAATTCCAGCATAAATAAAAGAAAGGAATGAGTGAGGGGGGGCATCTTAGAGCGGAAGGTTCTTGACTATCAGCTTGATAGAACGTGTCTGAACATCTAGTGATTGAAATGCTGGGTTTTAATGTTGGGTTCCAACGTGATGGGGCAAAAGGTAACTCTTCACCCTGTGCTCTTGCAAAAGTCAGCAGGGATTTGCCCATCACTGTGGGGCGAGACTGTACTAATGAAACTCATCATTTCCGTTTTCCTTTCTGCTCACAGATTTCCTATCACTTGTGTGCCGCAGAAGTCTGGGACATACAAAGGTAATTCCAGGGCTAGACTACCTTTGCTCCAATGGGAGCCTATATTGTCACTCAAAGACATATTCAGTGTCTGATTTTGTTTTTTTTCCCCTCAATATAATAATAATACACATTCAACAGGTGTTTACTACCCGAAACAACTGATCTCTTAACTTTTTTCTCTTTCTGTCTCGCCCCTCCACCCTCGTGGCAACCTAACTAGCATCTGCAGCCCAGCATGGCTTGCCAAGCTTTGTACATACTCACACAAATATGCATAAGTATTGTAGATATACATACACAGGGGTTGTGTCTGTTCTTGGTTTTTATAAAAACTGGATCAGGTTAGACATAGTTTTTGATTGCTCTTATATATACCATTGTTATGGATTGAATGTTCGTGTCCCTTCATACGTGGAAATCCTAACCCTTGCTCTGGTGGTGTTAGGAGGTAGGGTCTTGGGGAGGAGATCAGGTCATGAGTTTGGAGCCCTCAGGAACGGAATGAGTGCCCTTATAACAGGCCCCAGGGAGTGCTCTTGCCCCTTCCACTGCTTGAGGACATAGTAGAAAGGTGGCCATCTAAGAACCAGAAGAAGATTTTGCTAGACAACAAATCTGCCAGTGCCTTGATCTTGGACTTCCCAACCTGCAGAACTGTGAGACATTAATAGTTGGTGTGTAAGCCCCCCAGGTCTGAATTGACAACTATAGTGATTCCTCTTAGTCAATATGTCCAAATCTATCTTTTTTTTTTTTTTTTTTTTTTTAAGTAGGCTCCATGCTGGGCGTGGAGTTTGAACTCGACCCTGAGATCAAGACCTAAGCTGAGATCCAACCAAGAGTCACATGCTTAACCAAGTGAGCCATCTAGTCACCCTTATATTATTTTTTAAATAACTGCATAATATTCCTTAATATGCATATACTAAAAGATATTTAAGTCATCGCCCAATCAATGAATATTCTGGAAGTTTCCAAGTAATTGTTTCCATTTCTATTACAAACGATGCTGGGATAAACTTCTATGTTCAAAAATCCTAAGTTAGTGCTTTATTTCTATAGAATACAGGCACAGATGTAGAACTGTTATACCCAGATCAATGTGCATTTAGTTTTTAAAAATAGACAGTCAGGGATCCCGGGTGGCGCAGCGGTTTAGCGCCTGCCTTTAGCCCGGGGCGCGATCCTAGAGACCCGGGATTGAATCCCATGTCGGGCTCCCGGTGCATGGAGCCTGCTTCTCCTTCCGCCTATGTCTCTGCCTCTCTCTCTCTCTCTCTGTGTGACTATCATAAATAAATAAAATTAAAAAAAATTCATTATAGTTTCATATTTCTCCTGTTTCTTAATATCTTTAAAAAAACTTAAAAAAAAATAGTCATATTTTTTTTTCCTCAGAAAGGGCTCTAGTGATTCACATTTTCAGCAGTAATGTGATAGAGTGTCTTTCTTCCATCACCAAGGGTGGCAGGGATGTGAAGTAGCAAGAACATTGATCAGATATACAACATAAAGCACATCTTAAATGGTAGAAAACGTACCAGGGAAGGTCATGTGTTATTCTATCAGTGCCCTCCAAGGATAAGAACGCCAAGGGCAAGCCTTGGACGTGGAGGGTGGGGTAGGTGGAATTCATGCCACATAGAACACTGCTGAAGAGTGACAATTATTAGCTTGAGACTCTGGAGACTAAGAATAGCCAGCCAGAAACACTAGGAGACAAGAGGCTCAGGGGAGAAGGATGGGGAAAAGCAGCCAAATCAAGAAGACATATTCTCCAGGGTAGACATATAAATGATCAGTGAGCAGTGAAAAGATGCCCAACATCATCAGTCATTAGGAAAAGGCAACCAAAACCAAAATGGTACCACTTCACATCCACTAGGATGGCCGTAATCAGAAAGACGGATCACAACCAGTGTTGGCGAGCATGTGGCACCATTAGAACCCTCCTATGTTGCCGGCGGGAATGTAAAATAGTGCAGCTGCTTTGGAAAGCAGTTTGGTAGTTCCTCCAGAAGTCAAACACAGAGTTACTGTATGACCCAGTCATCCCACTCCTAGGCACACAAGCGAAGGATGAGAACGTATGTCCACCCAAGAATTTGTACACAAATGTTCACAGCAGTGCTATTCACAATAGCTGAAAAAGTGGAAGCAGCCCGAACATTGATCAATCAACGGATGAATGGCTACACAAGATGTAGGCTATCCAGACAGGGGAGTCGTATTTAGCCACGTACAAGAATGAAGCACGGATACATGCTACAACTCAAGTGAACCCGAAAACATGACGCTGAGAGAATCCAGATAGAAAATACCACATATTGTATGATTCTCATTACATGAATGTCCAGAAGAGGCAAAACTCTGTCCATAGAGATAGAAAGCAGATGAGTGGCTGCCAGGGGCTGGGGGTGGAGCAAGGGGCTACAGGGATGGACAACTAATGGGTCTGGAATCCTTGGTTGGGCTGATGAAAATGTTCTGGAACTAGATAGCGGGGATGGTTGTGCTACCTTGTAAATCGACTCAAAAGCATGAGTTGCATACTTTAAAAGGATGAATTTTATGGCATGTGAATTATATCTCAATTTGGAAAAAGAAGACATTGTATAAACAAACATCAAAACAGAGGGGAGCTGGGTGGAGAAAGGAGCACCAAACGTGAGCACACAGTTCAGAGGAAGGACACACGGCTGGCTTTTAAGCATCTGAAAGGATGCTCAACTTCATAAATAGTTAAATACGAGCAAAATTAGGAGACATAGCTTTGCACCCATCAAACTAGTGAAAAAAATCACCTAACAGGGAGGGAATATGAGAAAGAACAGCCGCACATATCGCCCGTGGCTGTGTATCTTGGTGTCTCTTCGGAGGGTAACTTAGTAACACATATCGATATTTAAAAATTCACAAACTCTGTGAACTCCATATTCTACTTGTAGAATATTACCCTATAAATATAATTGCATCGAGGCATGAAGACATCGGGAACAGATACACACGACTTGCCGGGCCACTTTCACCCTGACAAAAGACTAGAGACAACCTAACCGCTTACCAAGAGGTTAAGTAAATTATCCCATGCCCAGAGAGCGAAATCCTCCACACACACTAACATTCTCCAAGACACGTAGTAAGTGAAAAAAGCCACGTCCAACTGCACGGAGGGAATGTTCCCATTCATTTTTAAAAAGTGATGTTGAGAGGTAGAGCAGCAGATTTTTATTAATTAATTAATTTATTTATTTATTTATTTATTTATAGATTTATTTATTTATGATGAGAGAGAGAGAGAGAGGCAGAGACACAGGAGGAGAGAGAAGCAGGCTCCATGCAGGGAGCCCGACATGGGACTGGATCCCGGGACTCCAGTGTTGCGCCCTGGGCCAAAGGCAGGCGCTAAACCGCTGAGCCACCCAGAGATCCCCTATTTTTATTTATTTATTATTAAAGATCTTATTTATTTATTTGACAGAGAGAGAGAGAGAGAGCACAAGCTGGGGAAGCGGCAGGCAGAGGCAGAAGGAGAGAGAGAAGCAGACTCCCTGCTGAGCATGGGGCCCGACATGGGACTTGATCCCAAGACCCTGAGATCATGACCTGAGCTGAAGGCAGGTGCTTAAGCAACGGAGTCACCCAGGTGTCCGAGCAGCAGATTTTAATATATGCTCAGTTGGAACACCTGTGAGCATAAGAAACAGTACAAAGTGCTCACCTGTAGCGAAGGAAATGTGGGGACGAGGCAGGAAGCGGATAGACCCGCGGGATGGGGGATGTGTCTCCTGTCTTCCCTTATGATGTATACTGTTGGGAAGGTTTATATGTATACATACTAAGGCCTCCCCATCCCATGTCACTTAAACATGTACAAATAATGAACAGAAAAAACCAGGGAAAAGGAGAGGCCTAGAATGGGGTTTTAAGGCCAACTGCGGAACATTGGGCCTATTTCCGCTTGGCCTGGGGCTGGCCCAGCAGCGACGTGGGCTCCATAACCAACGAGCCTGTGGCTGTGACCGAGGGCTCCCAGGCCACCTGGGTCCTGCATCCTGGAGCAAGTGGCATGACCTCGGGGGCAGCTCCGTATTCCAGAGTCTGACCTACTCAGCAAACTCAGAAACCAACTTTTTAAGTCCCCTGGAGTTGATGTACCCACTCAGAGGTCATTTTAAAAAGGGCTCATGAGGGTCGCATGGGTGGCTCAGTTGGTTAAGTGGCTGCCTTCGGCTCAGGTCATGATCCCAGGGTCCTGGGATGGGGCCCCGCATAGGGCTCCCTGCTGGATGGGCAGCCTGCTTCTCCCTCTCCACTGCTTGTGCTCTCTCACATGTGCACGCGCTCTCGCAAATAAATAAATAAGATCTTTTTATTTTTTAAAAGATCTTATTTATTTTTTCATGAGAGGCACAGAGAGAGAGACAGGCAGAGGGAGAAGCAGGCTCCATGCAGGGAGCCTGTGCGGGACTCGATCCCGGGACCCCGGGGTCACGACCCGAGCTGAAGGCAGATGCTCAACTGCTGAGCTACCCAGGAGCTACCCAGGTACCCAAATAAAAATTTGTTTAAAATAAGTAAATAAAAAGGACTCGTGGATGAAGCACATAGGCGGCTTCAAAGGGGACACAGACAGTGACGCCTTCCTGCCTTTGGGGTCCCTCCCTGGTGGCAACAAACACAGAAGCACGTTATCAAGGGCAAGAGGCCTGGTGGGTCCAGAAGCCAAGCAAGCACATTTAGAATTAGCTATAGGATTTAAATGTTTAGCTGCTTCAAGCCAGGATAACCTAATGGTGATGATGAATGATATTTTTTTTAAGTTACTTTTGGGGACACCCAGGTGGCTCGGTGGTTGAGCATCTGCCTTTGGCTCGGGTCATGATCTCAGGGTCCTGGGATCGAGTCCCACATCGGGCTCCCCACAGGGAGCCTGCTTCTCCCTCCGCCTATGTCTCTGCCTCTCTCTGTGTGTCTCTCATGACTAAATAAAATCTTTTTTTTTATTTTTTAAGTTATTTTTGTTGAGTGATGAAAAGTAGGGAGAGAAACTTCACATGATCAGAAGTTGCCAACTAATGAGATCTGCGGATACGGCCAGCACGGTGTTCATCCAGCAGAATGTTTAGAGTTTTTTGAATTGGGAAATTTCATTTGAAAATCCTAAAATAAGGCTTTTCCTGAAATATCTTATTATCTGCAGGGAAGCCACGCTTGGAGCTGAGTCGAGGTGTCTAGGCAAGGGGCAGCCTCAGATTCCTGACACCTCCATATCTCCCGGGGCCCCACTCTGGGTCCCTGATGCGAAGGTCCTCATGCCTGAGGGAGTGTCATAAGCTCCTGGAGGGCAGTGAGAACGGGCAGCAGGACCCCACCACCAGCATTTCTGACTTAGGAGGTGTGGGCTGGTGCCCTAGAATCTGCTGGTCTGACCATTTCGAGGTAATAGATGCTGCTGGCCTGGGCACCACTCTGAGAATCAGTTATACCAATTATGGGGCGGGGGTCATGGCTGAATGAATGATAGCCTATCCACATCTTAAAATATTTTGTAGCTGTCAAAAAACAATGACTGATTATACATCACAGTTTTGAACCCACAAATGGAGCCAGACTGCTTCTATTTCTCGTCTCTTGTGCTCAGAAACACAAGAAACACAAGAAACACAAGAAACACAAGAGGGTTGCTCTTGTACCTCCCTCTGGAAGAAATGATCTGCTCTGCACATAGCAGACCTCACCCACTAATATGCTGCTTTAAATAGTTAAACTTCCAGAAATTTTTAGTTTAGGGCATGACTATGGTCCTGAAACCACATCCATGTCTCTGTGTTCAGAGCAGGGTGCACCGTCCGGGCTTCTCAGTCCAGAGAGGCAAAGAACAAGTTAGGTGTTACTCAGCAGCAGCTGCATGGAAGTTAATGAAATCAGATTTAATGAACCCTGGAACAGAAAGCTGCGCCCAGGGTGTCAGCCATGGTGGGGACAAAAAAAGTCTTGGAAGAATCTAAAACAGAAATGCCAATGTTTTATTTCTGAAAAATGTGAGTAAGGAATTTCCTATTTGAGTGCATTCCAAATGGTTTCCAACCATGGCTGAACGTTAGCAGCTTTAAAAACACTTATGGCCAGGGAAACTTGAAAAAAAAAAAGATTTGTGCCTGGGCCCTACCCCCAGATTTTCTGATTTTCTTAATTCTGGTCATGAGATTTGAAAGAAATCCTCCTGGTGATTCTAATGTGGATTAAAAATTAGGCACCACGATTTTCAGGAATCTACTTCTTTGCGATGGCCATCATTTATCGTTTCAGGCACCAAGTGAAGGGATTCGCAAGTTTTTTCCAAGGGATTTGCAAGATAATTTGTAATTACCTTATTTTCTCTTCCTAACACCCTGAGGTGGAGAAGGGAAGTTTGTGTTTAAGCTCACACAGCTGCAAAGAGGCGGAAAGAGGCCACAGATTCAAGTGGTTTGTCTAGAAGCACTTGCTCCAGCCATAAAAGGTACAGCCTCCTCTGGAAGAAATGATCTAAAATGCAAAGGATAAAAAATATGCCCAAGAATATTCACTGCTGCGTTGTTCGTTGTTCGGAGTGGAGAGAAAGAAAAAAAAAAAAGAATGCCCACCCACCATGGGGGGCGGGAGTCATGGCTGAATGAATGATAGCAAGTCCACACCTTAAAATATTTTGTAGCTGTCAAAAGACAATGAATTAAAGACCATACCAGGTGAATTAGAGGGATCTGTACATGTTCAGGTAGCCCAGGGATTTGTCCTAGACTGGGCTGGCTGGACATTTGGGGACTCCTATTACACTGGGCCTGAATGTCACTATTGGCAAATGCTTCTATTCTCATGATGTTACCGCACAGGCAGGGACACTTAGCTCAGCTATGGATTTTCAGTCTCATAAAATGATTCCACTTATTTTTGTTATTTATTTATTTATTTATTTATTTATTTATTTATTTATTTATTTATATTTTTTATTTTTGTTTTCTAAGCAAAATTAGGCAATTCTTCTTTTGAGGAACAATTGACAAGGGACAAAAAGGAAAGGTGTTAATATTTTGAAACTTCTTATCCAGGTAAAACAGAGACAGCCTCTGGCTTCTGAAAAATGACGTGTTCTGGTGGATAAATCATGCATTAGTCCTTGCCTTCCAGTAGCAGTGAGGACTGAACAGTTTTGGGTTTTTTTTTTTCCTAAGATTTTTAAAATTTATTTATTCATGAGAGACACACAGAGAGAGGCAGAGACACTGGCAGAGGGAGAAGCAGGTGGGGGCCTGATGTGGGATTCGATCCCAGTACCCCGCCGGGGTCACGACCCGAGCCAAAGGCAGACACTCAACCGCTGAGACACCCCAGTGCCCCTGAACAGTTTAATTTTTAGAGAGGGAACCAATGTTATAAATTTGATAGAAAGGAGTGGAAGAAGGAGAAAAATGAGGCATTTTTATTTCCCCAAAGATTAGTGAGGTTTTAGGCATCAAAGCACAAGTGGGAAAAATCTCAGATCGTCAGATGACAAGACAGGGATAAAGGACACACATGACAATAGACTCTGTTTCTGTTTTTTTCTGGACTCCTGTATTTTTTTTTTAATTTAATTTAATTTAATTTAATTTAATTTAATTTAATTTAATTTTATTTTATTTTATTTATTCATGATAGGCACACAGTGAGAGAGAGAGAGAGAGAGAGGTAGAGACATAGGCAGAGGGAGAAGCAGGCTCCATGCACCGGGAGCCCAACGTGGGATTCGATCCCGGGTCTCCAGGATTGCGCCCTGGGCCAAAGGCAGGCGCCAAACCGCTGCGCCACCCAGGGATCCCTGGACTCCTGTATTTCAACTTATTTACCCTGTGCCAGCCACTGTCTTTACACTTTCCTATTAAGTTAATATTATTATTATTATTCCTATTTTGCAGATAGATTACTTTCTTAGAATACAGATTCCTTGCCAAGGCTGTACACAGCCAGTGAGCAGCAGAGCTGGGACCTAACTAAGCCCAGGTCCCCTAACTCCAAAGTGTGAGTGTGCTCACGTTAGTTTCCTATTGTTGCTGTAACAAATCACCCCAATTTTTGTGCCTCACAACAACACCAATATATTATCTTCCAGTTCTGAAGGTCAGAAGTGGAAAGCGGGGCAGCTTCTGGAAGCTCTAGGGGAGCATCTGCTTCCTTGCTCTTTACAGCTTTGAGAGGCCTCCTGCAGTCCTTGGCTCATGGCTCCTTCCTTCATGTCAAGGTCAGCCCTGCAGAATCGTCAGATCTTTCTCTCTGTGTGACACCTATCCCTCTCATCTCCCCCTCTGACTTTGACCCCCCCTTTGCATCCTCCTGATAAGGACCCTTGAGAGTACATTGGGCCCACCCAGATGTAAAAGTTAGGCTAGAGATACTCCAGTTAGCTTCAAACTGCAATGACAACCTTGACGAGCATCAGCATTAAGTGCAACCCAGGACAAGCAACTTTCTGCATGTGTTTACCAGAGACGAGGCACTCTTCTAAGTATTTCACACACATCAACTCATTTCAGCCTCACAAGGATCTTAGCGACTTGGTTCCTCCAGAAACAGCATTCCCATTTTGCAGATGAAAGGACAGAGGCTCAGAAACTTGCCTGAGCTCACACAGGAGCCACAATTCAAATCCTGCATCCTGGTTTCCTATGCTGTGTGTCCGGTCACTGCCACCTCCACGTCTTAATAAGCCCTCGCAGAAAACGGTCCTGCACGGTGATGAACTGTTTAATCATAATGGGAAAAATAGAGATAAAAAGAAGAAGAAGAAGAAGAAGAAGAAGAAGAAGAAGAAGAAGAAGAAGAAGAAGAAGAAGAAGAAGAAAAGAAGGAGGAGGAGGAGGAGGAGGAGGAGGAGGAGGAGAAAAAAAAACCCAGTCACCCAGAATCCCATTTATCTATTTCTCTGGTGACTCTTCTCTACGTGCAGATGTATGTGTATACATCGCCAGAGATGAATACAAATGTGCGTCAAACGGCAGGGTCAGAGAATTCTGTCAAATGGATGAAAAAAAAGACCCCCAGAATCCTACTTTTATACCCCCTTAAAAACTGCATTGAAAATTATAACTTAGTTAATAACCTGGGGAAAACAGCAAGAGGGTGATAATAGGCTGCCTTCCTCATTAAATGGGATAATCACTCCAAAGCGAGTTGCTCAGGGCTCAAGTTGTCCATGAATGGCAGCAGAATTCTGACCTCAGAGGATTAATCACAACTCTTTACAGATTCTCCAGCGGGTGCCCGGGACTTTGAAAGCGAGGCTGCAGGGAACCAGGGCTAAATGCAACGAACCCATGACTCACCAAAATGCGATTCTCTGTTTCCCTTGGCTCATGTCGGTATTCACACAGCAATAGGCTATTCCAGACCATCCTTGTGGGTTTCTGTTACCTGTTTTCCTCCTTTTAGGAAGGAATATATATATATATACATATATATATGCATATATGTATATGTATAGGAAGAAATATATATATGTGTATATATGTGTGTGTGTGTATATATATGTATATGTATAGGAAGGAATGAAAAAAGGGAAAGGGAGGGAAAGAAGTAGAAAAGGAAAGAGACAGGGATTGAGGGAGGGAGTAAAAGAGGAGGGAGGCTTTCTCAGTCCCCAAAACTATATTCTTCTGTTCTTCCTACACACTCCTCGCCCTTGCGCCCAGTGCTACAAATAGGGGAATGATAATATGATTATGACAGAGAGAGTGATTTCTGTAGGACACATTACATCCTCCGTGCCTCTCAACTTCTTGAGGACAGACATCTACAGTTTGTAAATTAGATCAACGGTGTGATTCTCATTTCAAAGCCTGTGCGTCTCAAGGGCCAGCTTTCACCCCATTCTCATCAAAGGCTGCTGCTGTAAATACAATCCGTGTTGTGTACGTCAAAGTGTTAAGTTTGAGCTCTAGGGCTTAAAGGGAGGAAGAAACTTGGGACCTTTTCTCGGCCAGGGGTTGCCATCCTGGCGGTGCGTCAGAGTCCTCTAGGAAAATCCCAACCTTAGTTTATCGTAGATAGAGGCTATGGGAGGGCACCTGCCATCTAAGCTTTTAATAAACTCCTCAGGAATGATATAGTGTTCTAGGGTAAGAACTAGTATTTGGTCTTCATCCCCCATTCCTGGCACAGGACTCCTAAAGCTTATCATAGAAATGATAAGAGCCATGAAGACGTCTTTTGTTATTCATAACAAGCCAGCCCCTTTTAACTACCTCCGAGTTTATGTTAATGAGGTGACTTTGGAAAGCCCCTAAGGATGGGGACTTGGTTGCCAGGGGAACCAGCCATGTGATTAGAGGGTTGGAACTTTCAGCCCCATCCCCCATCTCTGGGGCTGGATATTGAGTTCTATCGCCAATGGCCAACGACTTAATCAATCATGCCTGCGTAATAAAGCATGCACAAAAGTCCCTAAAGGATGGGGTTCAGAGAGCTGGATGGTGGATGCACGGGGGTGCGAGGAGGTTGGTGTGCCCAGACAGGGCAGGGAAGCCCCACCACCCCCAGGCGCCCTCCTACCTTGCCCTATGCCCTATGCCTCCCTTCCATCTGGCTGTTACTGAGTTGTACACTGATGGGTCGGCCATCTAGTCGGTCCACTCTTCTCCTGAGTTCTGTGAGCCATTCTAGCAGACAACTGAACCTGGGGAGGGGCTCAGGGGCATCTCTGATCTGTAGCCAGGTAGGCCAGGAGCGGCGGGTAACCTGACCACTCACCACCTTCAACTGTCAAATGAAAGTGAGAGGCAGTCTTGTGGGGCTGAGGCTTTAGCCTGTGGGGGCTGATGTTCATGTTAGGGAGACAGAGTCAGAACAGCACTGACATGGAGGACACCGAGCTGGTGTCACAGAATTGCTTGGCATGGAAACCCCTCACGTTTGGAGTCAGATGTGGGGTGAGTAGCAGACGAGAAAGAAAGGAGTTTTCCCCTGACACGAGGAAATTCTAAAACTTCTAGCACCAATAAGAGGACTCATTCCCTCATGGCTCAGAAGAAGAGACTGAAGCCCAGAAGGTTACATGCAATGACAGCAACCAGAGCCACACGGTAATAAGGACAGCTAATCCACAGAGCACTTGCTAGGTGGCAGGCGTTGATGTCCGAGCTTTAGTGCATCGGATGCTTATGTTGTAGGCGCTATTGTTATCCCACTTTACAGGCGAGGAGCCTGAGGTTCAGAGAGGTTAAGTAATCTGCTTGAGGTCACGCAGCTGGTAGGGGGCAAAGCCAGCAGTTTGATTCCAGTAAGAACTCCACTAAGCCTTCTCACCCTTAACCACTTGTTCTTTCTTATATCGTCGTATATATATATATATTCTCCGCATAGTAGAACCTGGCCACTTTCACGCACTGAATTTATAGTCTTAAACTGCAGGACAAAATAAGATACATAAATATATGGTCCCATTTAAAAACTGGCCTTGTGTTAGGGAAAATCCTGTTGCCTTGTCTACTTTCCCAGTTTCTGCAAAGTTCCTAAATGCCTAATAATATGGACATGCTTCATGGACGGGCTCCTTTACCCCTCTTGGGAACTGTGTGATGTAGGGGTTCTTATCCCCACACGGGAGAGTCGAGAAAGCACAGGTTTAGAAAGTGAAATGGCTTGTCCAGGTCACAGAGCCAGTCCTTGCAGAGCGGGGACTGTAGCCTCGGGTTATGACTCCAGATGCCAGCCTCTTAGTGTTTTCACTCTTTTGCCTCCGTCTTGGCTGCTGCACATCCTCGGCCGCTTCTAGAAGGAATGGGAGGTGCCCAGGGTTGAACTGGATCCCCCAGGTGCCTATGACCTCGTGTAGGAACAGGGTCTTTGCAAATGACCGAGCGAGGATGAGGTCAGTTAGGGTGGACACCAATCCAATGTGACTGCATCCTTATAAAAGGGGAAATGTGGACCCATGGACAGACGTGCGTAGAGAGGACACCATCTGGAAGCCACGGGGAGCACCTGCGGCTCGTAGGAGGGGCAGAGAACAGACTCCCCCTTGAGGTGCTCAGAAGGCGCCAACCCTGCCCATGTGCTAACCCCGTGGAACGGAGGAGTGTCCATGTGATGAGGACCACCTCGCCATCACAGGGGGCACGGGACTGCCCGTCACCAGCACCGTGTTCCCCCCTCCTCCCTCACCATTTCCCCACTATCCCATCGCCTGTACATTCATTTTTTTTCCTGTGGTTTTATTTTTTTAATAAAACGGAATAAAAGAAAAAGAAAAAGACTTGTAGCCTCCAGCACTGTGAGACAACACATTTCTGTTGTTTAGCCCACCGGTTTGTGACACTGGCCCGGTAGCCCCAGGACACTTATACTAATGGTTCCAAAGTGAGCCTGTGGTTTCAAGCCTTGCATTTTTTCTTTTCCCCGTAAGCAGGATCTGCAGACCCTTCCCCAGCCCCAGCCCCAGGAGCAGCCCACCTCCCAGCGGGGCACTGACCTTCATCATAGAATGTAATGTCGTGGGTCGATAGGATCACCGGCGTCCCATTTTGACCACACTTGTTCTCAGATGCCACCTGGAACAGATCAGGGGGCATCAGCGGCCAAGGGTTTCGGGAAACTCAGAACTCAAAGAAGGACCTCGAGGCTGCAGGTGCATCATCACCAAATTAAACTTAAAGGCTGTGTTTCTAGAAACTACCCAGCTTCCCATTGTGCCCTAGAGAAACTAAGGCATTCATCTCAGGGGGCCCCACAAGTGCAGGCAGAATGGACCCCATCACACAAAGGGGGACGCCCGGGCTAACAGGGACACTCGAATCCGTGGGGAACGAGAATCCAACACGCTGATCCCCAGCCCCGTGAGGTCCCCCGCCTGCCACTCCCGCCACCGTCCGGTCCCCACACACCCGGCGCTGCCCCCAGCCCGGCCTTTGGTCAACAAACTTGGCAAACACAGGAAGTTCACTGTTGCTTTCCTTCTGCTCCACACCCTCTCCCTCCATCCTCACTGTTGGGACCTTTTTCTGATTTTAGGCCCCTGCCCTGATTGCTTCTATAACTGTCATTTGCTGCAGAAATTTAAAAAGCTTTCATGTGTGTGTGTGCGTCCGGATGCATATACTCACACAGAAAGAGAAATGTTACCAGAACATATGTTACCTAATGCTATTTTAGTAATAAGACCATCTACATTATATCACCGATAGTTGACACTAATTGAATATTGATTATGTGCTAAGTACGCTGCGCGGGGTATCGTATTTTGCTAATCCTATCAGTGGTGTAATATATGTTAATAGGGGCACGGAGAGAAAACTCAAATCTGAATGGCAGCTCCTGCAGGTGGGACTCCTGGGGTGGGGGTGGGAGGAGCACAGAAGACTTTTCCTTTCTTTACGTTTTGATAATTGTTTAAAAATCAGCCTGCATTCTTGAATCTGTCATTAACCCTCCCAAGCAATTACCACAAGGAAACGTCGAACCTATGTGACCATTTGGTCCCGAGCTCACCCCTGCCATCCCTGGGGGGCCATCCTGGGCGTGCCAATCGGATTTATTTGGCTCACAGAGTTTTTGTTTTCAGGTCTCTCTGGGAATCGGTTGCCAATATTTGAAAAGCAGGAGATTTCATTAACATTGTTCTCCAGCTGCTAATGAGAAACAAGACTGGGAACATCTGGATGGTTGGTACCTGTTGGCCAGAGCCAGCCATCTGCAAATGGACCCTTGGTCTCCCGTCCCCGGAAGACCCCACCCAGCCTGCTTCCTTTACTTATGTCACCACCCGAGCCCCTGGAGGCCCAAGTTTCCCAGCCTAGGAGAAGGCGCTTGGGAGCTTGAGGGACCTCTGATGCCTGAGCCCCCAGCTAGAGGCTGTGTTTCGGTTGCTGTCAGGTGGGGCCAGGCCATGGGAGTTTGCAAAGCTGCCTGATGGTGGGCTCAGCCGTTGGGCTTGGCACCCACTATGCAGGCGCTAGAGCCCATTGCTTCACCTCCAGCCTTCTCTTCTGAGCTGGAATTCTCCGATGATATGATCCATATTGGTCCGTAGGTATTATCTGCCTCCTACAGAAGTTTCCATGTTTAACTGGGCTTCCCAGTCTTAAATGGGGTCGATTTCAGAAGCATTGGATGGTAGAAATGTAGGCTTTCTGCCACTTGGTCATAGAAGATCTAAAGAGCAGCGTTTGAGTGTCCTCGGCCTCTGCCCTCCAGAGCAGTCTCCTAAAATAAGGGTTCCTGAACTCATAGTTCCCCAGCTTGGCTACACTGAAAATGCAGATGACTGCCCTCACTCCCACACACAGATTCTGATTTTTTTTTTTTTTTCAGATTCTGATTTAATCAATCTAGGGTGCTATTCTGGCAACAATATTTTAATCCCCCAGATGATCCCAAAGTAGCCAACGCTGCAAGCTACTGACCTAAATTGGGTTTCCCATCCTCAGCACTAGTGACATTGGGGGCCAGGCCATCCTCTGTTGTGGGGGGCTGTCCTGTGCTCTGATTAGTAGCATCTCTGGACTTCACTGGCTAGATAGGTAGCCCTGAGCTGTGACCAATAAAAAATGTCTCTAGCCAAGTGTCCGCTGGTGGAGGCAGGCAAAAATCACCCACAGCGGAGAAGCACCTGACAGCAGGTACCAAACTGGCCCTATATGATGCACCTTGGAGTTCCTTAAAGACATAGGTTGCACAGGCTCCCAGCCTTGTAATTTTGGGTTCAGTAAGTCTTGGGAGGGGGGGCCTTAGTGTTTGCATCTTTAATGAGCTCCTGGATGGATTCTGGAGGTTTGAATGCAACTGAACAGTCCACGGGAACAGCAGTGCATCATCAGTAATGAATGTGTGATTAGCACCGAACAGGCCATTGATCCTGCTGTCATCGCCAAATCTAGCTACTAGTAGCTAATGACCCAGTGGCCATAACTATACTACCTTGTTAGCGTCTGTCTCTGATTCATTCTCTTGGTCTTCAACTCTTTTTGGGACACTCATTTCGTTACCCATTGTTCCTGTAATTGAGAAAAAGAGAGAGAGAAATTAAACCCCAAGACAAACAGAAGTCTTATTCCCGCTTATGAAGTCAAGTGTAGAGAGCTGACTAGTTACTGTGGGTGTAATTGCCACAAGCCCAAGTTAGGTCAATTGCTAATATATATTTGGGGGATGAAAAAAGATTTGGGACTCATATATTCAGCAGAATTTAAGTCAAATGCAGCCCCAGATTTCAAACTGCTAAGAGGAAATATTTATCATCATGAAAGGTATATTCAGTATAGATAACGTTTCCTTCCCTCCTGCCCAGCTATTGTAACAAGGAGACTTTAGAATGAGGATAATCAATATAATATTTATAATATTTAGTATTCTGTGATCATCAAACCAAATTAGATCCCTTGTTAAAATCCTTCATAGCAATGGCTTTTTTTTTCCCCTTCCTTCCTTCTTTTCTTTTCTTCTTCTTTTTTTTTTTTTTTTTTGGTTTTTTGGTTGGTTGGTTGGTTAGTTTTTATTTTTCATGGCACTTAGTGCTACTTGTAATTATATATTTATTTGGCTGTGTTTTCATTCATTTGTTGATTCAACAAATAGGTACTGAGTACCAACTCTGTACCTCATGCCGTGCCAGGCATGAGCGTTGCGGCTGTGTGTTCAACAGGACTTCACAGACTGAAAGTCTGGTGGGTAGACAATAAAAGGACAATAAACCCATAAGTCAGGCCATTTCTGATAGTTCAAGGCAGCATGGTGCAGTGGTTAGGAACACAGAGCTTGGAGCAAGACAACCTGACCTTGACCCTTCTCTCTGCTTCTCCTTGCTGTGTGTCCTTGCATGAGTTAACTAGGCTCTCTGTGCCTCCCAGGCCTGCTACGGGGACTCAATGAGTAAGGCTTATAAAACAGTAGGAACAATGTCTGGCTCCTTATTAGGAATATCTAGGTGCTCATTAAGCCCACACACATAGGGTTCAATGCAATGAACAAAAGTAAATTGGTAACGTAACAGGGGCCAGGGTAGTGGGGGCAGGAGGCAGCCATGCTAGGTAGGGTGGTTCTGGGACGAAGTAACAATTGATGCAGACCGGGAAGGCAAAACACAACGTTTAGCTTCTGTGTCCCTTCCCCAGTACATTGTAAGCATCATGAGGCCAGGAACTATCTTTATCTTTGTATCTTCTGTTCTCACTGTGCTGTTTGCATTTATCAGGTGCTGATTATTAGTTGTGGGGTGGAGGGAGGAAATAATCATTCAAAACTAGCCCTCACCCAGCAGGCCCTGAGCTAGGCAGGTGCCCACGGCATTACTAAGCCTCTTAAGAGCCTTGTTTTATTGATAATGATGAAAGTCAACCATTATCTAGCACGTTCGCAGTTCCCAGCACTGTTTCCCAAGCACGCTCCCTGTATTGTTCAGCTGATCCCTGCAGCACCCCCGTGGAATGGGTGTTCTCACCATCTTTCTGGATAGGAGGAAGCGGAGGTTGAATTACTTTCCAAAGGTCACCCAGTTAATGATGGCAGAGGCAAGATTCAAACACAGGCTGCCCAGGCTCCTAACTACTGGAATGTTCTGCATATTATCACCTCCCCTTTGATTTTTTTTTAAATTTTTATTTCTTTTTATTTATGATAGTCACAGAAAGAGAGAGAGAGAGAGAGAGAGAGAGGCAGAGACACAGGCAGAGGGAGAAGCAGGCTCCATGCACCGGGAGCCCGACGTGGGATTCGACCCCGGGTCTCCAGGATCGCGCCCTGGGCCAAAGGCAGGCGCCAAACCGCTGTGCCACCCAGGGATCCCTCACCTCGCCTTTGAAAGGAAAGAATGAAGTCCCCAAAACGCACCCAGGAGAGACAGCCAGAAAATGGCAGAGTCAGGGGCTGACCCAGAGGACGCCTGGTCCCAGAAGGAGGGCTCTCTCAGGCACTCCAGACACCTGCTGCCCTGAGACCTAAAAGTTTCTTTTTTACACACACACATAATGGATGTTTGATGAGCCACAGGCTCATCAGCTTTGGAAGCTTTCAGAATAAAACCTAGGACGTTCGATTTCTGGTTGAAAGCAGCCAATGCTCCTCCAAGGATTCCCATGGGCTTCTGGCCCACAGTATGAGGTTTCATGCCCTGGGTCATCAGAAATTTCAGAGGCCAAAAAAGAGTCATAGATCTCACCACCTGGCTCCTTTGGGGGAAATTTGATAGATAACAGAATCTGGGGATTTTATATGGTTTCTAATCGTACCAGGTAATAAAGCCGAGCACTTCCTAAAACATACCAGACACTAGTTACTTTGCCATTGTTCTTATTTATAAAATCCATGACATGTGTGCTTACTATAGACCACCACTTCCATCTATAAACGGGGCATTATGAATATAACATGGAATCATCAACAGCCCGGGGGTGTGCAAACAGCAGCTGTAGGACAAATCCAGCCTGTCGCCTCTATTAGTGTGGCCAGCGAGCTAAGCACGGGCTTTACGTGTATGAAGAGTTGGGGGAAACAATCAGAAGAGGAATCGTAGATTGTGACACAGGAAAATTACACGAAATCCAAATGTAACCTGTAAGTAGAAGAAAATGAAAGATAGCCAGGCCCATTCATTCATGTCCTATCTGCATGGGGCTGCTCACACGCTACCAAGGCAGAGCCACATAGTTTCCACAGAGACTATATGGTCTAAAAAGCCTAAGATATTCACTAACTGGCCCTTTCCAGAAAGTTTATCAAGAGATCACCCTGAGTAATATACACCTAGTTTGCCAATAAGGGGATCAAGGCAGCACAGAGTGTTGCCATAGTAAGACTGGCCAGGATTTTTTTTTTTAAAGATTTATTTATTTATGATAGACAGAGAGAGAGAGAGAGAGGCAGAGACACAGGAGGAGGGAGAAGCAGGCTCCATGCCAGGAGCCCGACGTGGGACTCGATCCCAGGACTCCAGGATCGTGCCCTGGGCCAAAGGCAGGCGCCAAACCCCTGAGCCACCCAGGGATCCCCAATTGACCAGGATTTTTACCAAATACTCTAGGTAAAAATAATGATGACAACTCTACCAACCACAGTGATGGACAACATCGTGACAACAACAACATAATTGCTGAGGGTGTACCGTGAGTTGACAAACTGTCCAAAGGGTTTTACTTATAGTAAACTCATTGATTTGCAGCAAATCAGCAAGGCAGGAGTATCTTTCTTACAGTGTTACAGACGAGGAAACTGAGGTTAGTAGGTTAAATGCCTTGACCAAGGTCACGCACCAGGATAAGACCCATGGGAGATTACGTCACCACCTGAATCCAGCTGTCTACAAAATGAAAAAGGAGTCACCAAGGGGTCTGCAAACTTTTCAAGCTCTCCTTATTCAGTTCAGATTCAGTGAAATTTGGGGGCTACCTAAAAAAAAAGTTTGAGGTCATGAAAAATCTTTGGGCTGCAAGAAGTGTGAGGCCAGGGCTCTGTTTTTCTGAATGTTGCACATTTGACGTAGCCTCTTGGCGAACTCAGGGCCAAGTGGATGGAAAGAAGGACCCTGCATTTGCCCGTTGTTCGCAGGGACAACCTGGATTCAGTTAGGATTGCTTCCCGCCAGCAGGTGTAACATAGGTGTTGTGAAATCGGTCCTGCTCTTCCTCCTTCAGGTTTTGTGAAGAGCAGGATTTACGGCGAGACAAGAACAAAAGGTTCCTGCCACCTATTGGCCATTGTCAGTATCAGCAGAAATGAGTACGTTGGGTCTACAGGGCGAGGTCAGAATGTTTGGGGAAATCCAGGGGAGCGATTTCACATTTAGCATTTACATCTTCTGTTAGAAGTGGGCACGAGCGTGGCAAGTCCTCCCATGCCCACGTGATGGTACAGCTAAGAAAATAATCCTGATAATCACATCTGCTGGGGAGGGAGAGCTAGCCATGTGTGGGCCCAGTGCTGAACACTCTGGGTGGAGAGCCACGTGGCGATTAGGACAAGGATGTGAGTGACCCTGGGCAAGGTACCGAGCCTCAGTGGGCCTCAGTTTCCTCTTCTGTAAAATGGAGATGACAATAGCACCCCCCCCCCCTTTAAGAGGTCATTGCAAGAATTAAATGAATTACTACGTGCAAGGTGCCGGGAAGAAGGCCAGGCACATGGTGGGCACCGTACAGGTGATAGCCATGGGGCACCTGGGTGGCTCAATGGTGGAGTGTCTACCTTTAGCTCAGGTCGTGATCCCGCGGTCCTGGGATCGAGCCCTGCATCTCCCCCTGCCTGTGTCTCTCTCTGCCTCTCTCTCTGTGTCTCTCATGAAGAAATAAAAAAAATCTTTAAACCATACCAAAACAAAACAAAAAAAGCAAGTGGTAGCCATGATTAGGGGTGTCATCCTTATTCCCATGCAGATTTTCAAGCAGCTTCCCCCAAAGCTCCCTGAGAGTGGGAAGCAGCTGAGGAACTTGGCACCACCTCTGATTCCCAACATTCTTCCACCGAAAAGCCGGGGTGGAGCCCTGGATCTGTGTTTTTAGTAAATACACAGGGGAGTCTCATGGTCAGGCGTATGTGGAAGACCCCGGGATGGTGAGCATCTGTCCCAGCTGTCCTGGGAAAGAAGGTGCTTGGGGTGCAGGACTTTCATGCTAAAACCAGGAAAGCCCCGGGCACACGGGGACGAGCTGATCTCCCTAGGACCCAGCTCAGGGACCCTGGGCAGCAGGGCCTCTTCACCCCTAGTTGACGGATGGCAAAACTGAATCTCAGGATGGTTCAGACAATACTTCTTGTCTGTGATGGAGTTTTTTCTGGTGTCCAACAAACGAGAAAAATTAATCGGATCAGATTTTCATCAAGGAAGCAGTATTCATCTGAAAGAGCCAGTTTTTATTTTGAAAAACAACAACAAAGTTTGAAGGTGATGCCCTTTCTTTCGCGAACCAATGGTGTTAGTTGTTTTATTTTTAATGACCTATCCTGACATTAAACACCAGCCACGCCATATGGCGGGGCGTCCTGTTTTTGAAATTAGACTCATGTTTGAGGCCTTAGCATTTTGAGAACACAGGGTCAAGCCTCTGCAAGGGGGTGGTTCAGATAGAAAGTCCTTTGACTTCTCCACTTCCGGCCCTGTCCCGGAGGCCGCAGTCAGTGGACGCAGGAGAAGGGGGATGGGGGGTGGATTTAAAATCCCTGTGCCTGGGCCCCCGCTGGACTGGATCCCTTAGATTCTCCAGGGTGGGGTCCAGGGCACCCGTACACTTGCAAGATCTCCAGCGATTTCTGTGGCAGCCAGGGTGGCTGTTGTGGATATTTTAGGGGTGCACGAGCCCCCCACCCAGGGCCAGGGACCTCCCCCAGATGCTGCCTACCCCGACACACAGAACACGAGATTCTCAGATGGAGGAAGGGCCTCCGCCTTCAGGCCCCACAAAGCATCCTCAGCCCAGGCATCTGACGACCTCCCCAACCCTGCCAGGGCACTCTGTGGGTCCTCTGTTCTCCTAGCCTGTGAACGCAGGGGAACCTGGGTCTCCGGCTGTCCTTCCCTGGGAGTGGGTGCTCCAGCCAGGCTCACCCTCCCAGGCGGCACAGGCCCCACGGGAAGAGGGAGAGGGTTGCCGGAGTTGGGAGCAATCTCTCTCTCCTGCTTGTCTGGGCGCCCCCACCTGCCCCTGAGAAAAAGGCCTCACTCCAGGCTCTGGGCAAGGCACTGGGCCCTCGGGTTGCATTTTTCTTGTGGCAAACCCCAGTGCTCCTAATGATGACAACGACGAACAGGCTTGGAGGGTTGTCTCTGGGCCGCGCACTCCTGATCTGCGTGCCTCGACTTCCCCTGGTCCCTGCAACAGCCCTCTGGGTTAGACGCTCAATTTTCTGATGAGAACCTGAGGACAGAGAGGCTGTGGCACTTGCCCAGCAGCCCTTGCTCATCACTGTTCTGCGGGGAAGGTTCAATGAGGGAGATGTGTGCCCGGCATGGAGCCAGCGCCCGACAGGTGGGAGAGAGAGCGGTACACCCTAATTCTCTAGGACTATACATTAACTATTTTGGATCTTGTGGTATTTGTCGATGACTTACATTATTATGGCAAAATGTTTTCTTGGGGCGCCTGGGTGGCTCAGTGAATTAAGTGTCCAACTCTTGATTTGGGCTCCGGCCATGATCTCGGGCTTGTGAGATCGAGTCCCGTGTCCTGCTGTGCACTGGGCGGTGGAGTCTGCTTAAGATTCTCTCTCTCCCTCTCCTTCTGCCCCACTCACGATCTCTCTCTCTCTCTCTCTATCTCTCCCCCCAGCCAATATCTGTTCTCTTTAGAAATATGCTTCTCTTTGTTTCTTACAATAACTTGAGAGCAGTGTTTCTAGAGCAGGGGGCTGCATTGCCCTCCAGGAGACATTCCTGATGGTCACAGCTCAGGGGCGCTGCTCCTGGCACCCAGCGAGTGGAGACCAGGGACGCTGCTGAACACCCTGCACTCCACAGGACGGCCCCCAGTCTGGAGGTTGAGGGACCCTGCTCTAGGGGCCGGACTCATAGTGTCCTCCCCATGCTTACGGTGTAGCATCCCCTAGTGACCTACATTTCTGAGGAGCTGGCTGCAGGAACTAGTCCCTGGTTGTGACACAGAGTAAACTCTGTCCTGGGTTCACGTCCTGGCTCCCACCAGCCGTCTGCATTTGCTTCAGCTCCTGGCCTGTAAGGATGAGGGTAGAGGAAAGATCCTGACAGGTTCATCCTCAACGCTCTCATGTGCTGATAAAAATAATGCAGTCCACACGGTGCTTAGCCCAGTGGCTGGTGTACAGCAGTCAAGCACTAAGGATTAGCCCTTGTTATAAAGGCCAAATAAAATGTGCTGTACCTTCATAATAATAATACTTAGCATTTCTTTTTTTTTAAGATTTTTAAATTTATTTATTCATAAGAGACACACGGAGAGAGGCAGAGGGAGAAGCAGGCTCCCTGCAATAAGCCTGATGCTATCCCAGGGCCCCAGGATCATGACCTGAGCCAAAGGCAGACGCTCAACCACTGGCCATCCAGGCGTCCCTGATACCTAGTATTTCTACAGAGTTGACTCATTGCTGGATATTGCTCTGAGTGCTTTCTTATTTTGACATATCACATCCTCACAAGAACTCCACGAGTCACATATTGATATTATCCCATTTTACAGATGCAGAGCCTGCATGCAGGGAGCCTATGTTCCTTACCTGAACTACTGAACTACTTCCTCCTCCAAACTCTCTTTTTTTTCTTTTTTTTTTAATTTTTATTTTTTTTATTTATTTATGATAGTCACAGAGAGAGAGAGAGGCAGAGACATAGGCAGAGGGAGAAGCAGGCTCCATGCACCGGGAGCCTGATGTGGGATTCGATCCCGGGTCTCCAGGATCACACCCTGGGCCAAAGGCAGGCGCCAAACCGCTGAGCCACCCAGGGATCCCTCCTCCAAACTCTCATAGTGAAGAGAATCCTAACTCCTACTGAGTCTGCATTTGGAGATAAAAATCTCTAAGGAAGTAATCCAGGTTAGAGGAGGTTAGTGGGGTGGGGCCCCGGTCTTATAGGATTAGTGTCTCTGGAGGAGGAGTCACTGGGAGAGCTCATTCTCTACCACGTGAGGACACACAAGAGGGCAGCAGAGCCGGAAAGCCAGGAAGGGAGGTCCCACCAGAATCAGAGTCTGCCAAGACCTTCATCACGGACTTCTAGGCTCCAGAACTGTGAGAAAATAAGTATCTGTTAAGTCACCCAGTCTATGGCATTTTTGTTGTGGCGGCATGAGCTGACTAATACAGATTGTCTGCTGCTGAGTCCATAACTCAGGCTTTAGCCCCTGGCACCTTGGTTCAAACTCTCAACTTTCCATTTTCTTTTTTTTTTTTATTTTTATTTTTATTTTTTATTTTTTTTTAAAGATTTTATTTATTCATTCATGAGAGACACGGAGAGAGAGAGAGGCAGAGACACAGGCAGAGGGAGAAGCAGGCTCCACGCAGAAAGCCCGATGCGGGACTCGATCCCGGGACTCCAGGATCATGCCCTGGGCCAAAGGCAGGCGCTAAACCACAGAGCCACCCAGGGATCCCCAACTTTCCATTTTCTTAAGGTTTTATGTACTTATTTTATTTAGAGAGAGAAAGCAAGCAAGCAAGGGGAGGGGCAGAGCGAGAGGGAGAAAGAGTCTCAAGCAGACACGGTGCTGAGCATGGGGCCCAGCGTGGGGCTCCAACTCGCGACCCTGAGATCCCGACCTGCGCCGAAACCAAGAGTCCACCACGTAACCGACCGAGCCGCCCAGGCGCCCCTCAACTTTCTATTTCCTACCTTTTACTATGTCCTCTGCCAGGTAACTTATGCTTTTATTTTATTTTTTGTTTATATATAATGTAATACAACTTAGAATATAAAATATTGCAGATCTGTGCAATAAGAAATTAAAATCACAACTTGTCAAGGAGTGTGGTCTGATCTAAAGTCAATGCACACTTTGGGAGGAATGCAATCATCTTTGTGCAAAGATTTAGCACAAGGGCATGGCAGGAGTCAGGTGAGAAAACGTTCCTTTTCCTTCCCAAAGCTATTTATTTCTCTTATTAATGTTATGACCCCATTAGCTCGGTGTTCTGATCCGTGGGTGACTTAGTTACCCCGGAAGCTGCCCTCGAACTCCTCCTCTTTTACACCAAGGACTGGTGTTCATGTGGCCTCCTTGCAGTTAGCGGTTACCAACAAGCTCTCCTCCAGGGAATGGATTAAACACCAGGCAAGAGGCAAGCTGCCCTGGAGAAAGCACTTCTGAAGCTGCCTTGCCAGCAAGGAGCTAAATGACTGTCAAACAGAAGGGGGAGGTTCTCGAATCGTGGAATGGTGACAGAATTAGTCACCAAGTAAGCAGAAACACCTTTGACCGATGCGATGGAATGTGGGCAAACTGTGGCTTCTCCTCACCACCCAGCTGAGGGCAAAGCCAACAGAGCCATCTGGCACACCCGGCAGGACAAGCCCTCTGCCCCCCAATTCCAAAGGCAGGGTCAAAATGAGTAAAGAGACCAGCCCAGCCCCACCAGGTCCCATGATCCTGCATCTGCCTGCGTCCTCCAGCGCGGTACTGGGAGTGGTAAGATACTCTGAGGGCCGCCATGTGTGGTGGCACAGGTTGCCTCCTGCACAAGGGGGCATGTGAGGACTGAAACCCGCCCTTCACTGTGCTCCCCAAGCCTCACGCCCTAGTACAGGACTGGGTGGGCCCAGGGGGGACGAGGTGCCTTTATCAAAATCACGTTGGCATTTCAGGAAAGCTTGGTCATTGAGGTCTTGCTGCTGGAACGCTCGGCTACATTTGTACCAACGGTCATGTGTCTAGAAGGCTTAGAGCTTCCCATCCTGCTCTTAGTGTTACAGTAAATGTCTTTATGCTAATAGGGTAGCAGGTGGCACTATCTGAAGGCTGACTCTGCGCCAGGCGGGGTCAGGATTAGGGTAAGGCCAGAGAGGCATCCAGGTACAAAATGCGAGGGGGAGGCATTCCTCTCAGGTCTGGGCAGGTCCAGAATCTGCACTTGGGAATGAGCATCCCCTCCCCACTGGATTTTGCCCCCAGGCGCCTTGTTTGCTTCACCGTAGTCCTGGCCCTGGGGCTAGGAGCTATGGTTGCATTGCCCCTATTTTTCCTGACAGCACCCCATTATTCTCCTATTGCACAGATAAAGAAACTGAGGCTCAGTGATGCAGTCCCCTCACCTCCAGAATGCAAACCCCATGAGGACAGGTGCCTTGCTTGTCCTGCTTGTCTTTAATTGGCGTTGATGGTTAAATGCATGAAGAAGAGGAACTCTCGTCCCCCTAGATCAGAGAGCTGTAAGGAGGCAGAGATGGAGTCGGATGTGGTTCCAGGGACTCAGGCTGGCACATCCTAAACTATTCCCAGTGTGGGGCAGAGGTGAGAGAAGCTGCCAACAGTGCGACAATCAGCAAATGTGTCACGCCAGCAGGTCGCATGAGCCCGTGTGGAGCGGATCCCCGACCCTCCCTGGGCCTGCCGGGCCCATCCCTCTCTGCGAGCATCTGCTGTCCTGGGAAACCAGCCAGGCTGGGCTCTCACCGGCCGCTCGCTCTGCAGAAGCACATGCCTTCGTGGTAGAAAGACAACCAGCCATTCCTGAGTTTAAGAAATCTGGGGCAAAACAGAATCCTCCACGACTCGGGACTCTGGCTTGTTACCCTCAATCCCCCTTAAATAGAAAATGTCTTTAGTGCGTCCCTCTCTTGGCTTGTTTAGGGGCAAAGCAGGACATCTGTACCCCAGGCCTGAAGCCAGTGGTGTCCCAGCAGGTCCCCACAGATGCTGGGTAAGCCAGGCACTTGCCCCTTGTGTAAAATTTAAGGGGGTGGGGGTGCCAGAAAGCTCAAGCTTTCAAGATGAATAATATATTTTAACGCAACATTTTATTTAGATTTTTAAAACAGATTTTATTTATTTATTCATGAGAGACACACAGAGTGAGGCAGAGACACAGGCAGAGGGAGAAGCAGGCTCTCTGTGGGGAGCCCGATGGGGGACTTGATCCCAGGACCCCGGGATCATGCCCTGAGCCAAAGGCAGATGCTCAACCACTGAGACACCCAGGTGCCCTTTAACACAGTATCTTAAAAAACACAATCACGCTGTTACTGATCCTATCTTTACTTAACATGTGATTTTGTTCATTGTGGATGTTTCAGCATTAATTTTCAATTTTTAAATATTGCTAATTTTTACTTAGTGACTAAAATCTAATTTATCTTGGGCGGCTCAGTCGGTTAAGCATCCAACTATTGATTTCGGCTCAGGTCCTGATCTCAGGGTTGTGAGATCGAGTCCCATGTCGGGCTACACGCTGGGTGTGGAGTCTGCTGAAGATTCCCTCTCCCTCTCCCCCCGGCTCCCCACCTGCCCCCCTCAAGTAAATATGTATAATTTATCTTGACGACTGGGTTTCTTGGTGTCTCTTAAATTCTGCACTCCTGTGCGTTCCTCGCTCACATCACTCAAATCCTGAACGGATGGGCTCTCAGTTCCATTCTGTGAGACCCAGAAGGAGTTCCTGCCCCGCCTCGTCTCCAGAATCGTAAAACAGAGACGATGATGACAGTAGAAATAAGAGCTAGTATTGATCAAGCGCACGGGTGTCCCACGCATTAGTCTCAACCCTCACAAAGTATGCTTGGATCTGGACGCTACGATCGGGCTCATTTTGCAGACGAGGAAATGAAGCTCAGAGAGGTGAAGCAACCCGCCCCGGGGCACCCAGCCAGCCGGTGGCATCTGGCCCCAGGGCACCCACCCTCTAATCACCTTGACTCTTCGAGGCAGAAGGAGTCTCAGAGGGCGATGCCAACCTCTGGAGTCCTGCAGCTCGGATTTGAATCCAGCACCTACCTCGAAGGATGGTTTTGAACGTCAAACAAGACGAAAGAGCCAGATTCAGCAAGGAGTCTCGCTCCCTGTCTCCTCCACTGCCTTGGACCATGCCCTTTGGCACTGACTCGCAGTCAGCTCTGCTACGGGGGACTCTTGTCCTGACGGTGGTCCCTACACCACATAGCATACCCCTGCATCTGCTGATTTTTTGAAAAAAATGTTATTCATGAGAGACACAGAGAGAGACAGAGAGACAGAGACAGGCAGAGGGAGAAGCAGGCTCCATGCAGGGAGCCCGACGTGGGACTCGACCCCGGGGCCACGCCCTGGTCCAAGGCAGGCGCTCAACCACTGAGCCACCGGGGCGCCCCTGCATCTGCTGGTGTTTTACCCCACGTCTCACACTTGCAATGGCTCTCAACGGGTCCACGCCAACTGGAGCTCTTTCTGCTGCTTCCACCCGCCGCGGCCTACGTTGCCATGTTTCCTTCTATAACCCACTTAGGTAAGGCTGTCTGTGGATCCATTTCACAGACGGTGAAACTGAGGCCCACTCGTACCCAAGTCCACACCGCGAATCGGTGGCAGAGCTGGGGTCACAGTCCATCCTCTCTGATGCCCACCTTCCATATTTCGCCACGTGCCACAAACAACGAGCCTGATCGGGAAGCCGTTACCTGTCGGGCCCCTGGGGGCAGTGCCCTGTGTCCCCTGGGGCTGCTCCTGCTCGGGGTGCCTCGTCTCCGGCTGCCGCTGCGCCGCGCTGGGCCGTCCACTGAGCCGGGCTCCGCGCCCTCTGCTCCCTCCTCCGGAGCCTGCGGGCTGAACACACAGAGCAAGGCAAACACAGGCAGGGTGGGGCGTCCCTCTCCGAGGATCGTCCCACGGAAGCAGGTGCCCTTCCTGGATTCGGGGGCTGTTCTCGCCTCTCCAATCACAACCCGGCACCCGACTCCTCTCACACCTGATTCCTCTCGCACTAATGCCTCCCTGGCACTCCAGGCATCCTGTCCCTGTCCCCTCACCCACTGCACCTGCTCACGTTGACCTGGGTCGCCACCTCCCTTCCCTAGTAACCACGGGCCATGGTCAGAGCAGGGAAAACACGTCCTGTCTGCCTTTCACCTGCATTTTTTTCTAGAACACCACCTCCACTACCGCCTAACCACCTGATGGGAAGGAACTAGCACGTCACCCACCGTCCCAGTCACAGAAACATGACTCCCATAGGGCTTTGGACAGCGGAAAGCAGGTAACCTAGAGGTGGCTTATTGCTCTGAAGACAGAGCACGACATTGGAGAGGGCATTCTTCTTCTCTGAAGGCTGGAAATTCAAGACAGCCTGCTTAATTTATTTAATTTCCGCAAGGATGTTTATGAAAAGTGTCTCACAAGGACACATGAAATCCGGTATGGGAGAGTAACTTAAAAATAGCAAAAGAAAACAGAGAAGTAAGAGTGAGTACATCAGTGGAACCCGGTTCAGAGACAAACACGCATGTTGGCTTACAGGCTTGCGGTGGTGGCGTCGCAGATGTGGCTTTGAGCTTCCCAACAGCCAATGCAAAAAGGGAAGCGTGGCAAATGCTATTTGGTGTTCTTGAGAAAACACGCAGGAGAAATGCAGGCTACTAATTCACATTAGTGAATTATTTATTCACTAATGTGCTCACCCAAGCGCCCATCATGGATACTTGCTGAGCACCAGGCTACATGTAGGCCTGGGTTTAGAACGGTGAGGAAGGGAGGCCCTGTCCCCTCACCCCCTGGGCTCATTGTAATTGAACACAGAGTCCTACAAATAAACATAGAATTACAGAGTGTGATCCTCATCATGAAACAAAGCCAAGGCTGCTGAGAGAGAGAAACAGGGAAAGCCAGAGAAAGCCCCTTTCAGAGAGCAACATTTAAGGGACAAACATACTATTTAAACAGATACTGAATTCACAATCGCATGCCCCACAGCGAGGGCTGTAAACCCAATTCTAGCTCAGAGCTCTATCTTTATTTATTTATTTATTTATTTATTTTCTAGAGCTCTATCTTTAAATCTGGAATGTAATAAATCCAATTATCAAGCATCTGTCACACACACGCACACACACACACACACACGCACGCACACACACAGAGTCACAGAGGCGGTCTGGGCCCGAGGCTCAGGAGGTTGGGTTCCAGGCCTGGGCTCAGATAGTGACTCGGACTGACCGGCTGTGTGACAGTGAGCAGCCACTTTGCCTCCCCCACCCGCCCCCCAGTCTCTGTTGTCCCCAGTGGCTGCGAGCACCTTTGTGTTTATCTTGTGCTTGTCTTTGAACCCCCCACACCCCCACCCCTCCCGCCCCCATCTCCTGCCCATTTTCCTGCCACAAAGGAGGTGCTTGACTAGTGCTCCTTGTTGGGACTGGCTCACTCTTAACAGTTGTGACAATAACTGCCATGTGCATGGCATTTTAGTCTTTAAGGGGGTGAGCAACTGGGGCCATTAAGCATCATCGTCACCCAGGCAGGACACTTAGCTGCGTGTCTGGCATAGCATCCCTGTCATCCGTGTTAACGCAGGAGTGGTGGCGGCAGGCCTGGCTCTGTGATTTGCAGGAGCCGGTACAAGAGGAAAATGCAAAGCCATTTGTTCTATAAGCGGGCAAGGTACCGTTGGTGGTGCTAAAATAGAAAGCATTTTCTTTTTTTTCCCATAGTCTTTCTCTCTCTGTGTGTCTCTCGGCTTCCTATGTGTTTCCCTTGCCATTCAAAGTCGTTCTGAGGAAAAATTAAAATGTTAAATCACTAGCATGCATCTTACGACTCCTTGGGATTCTGTGCAATGTGCGTTTTAAGTGCAACGCGTTCACGAGCAGAATCCCAGAAATCACACAACTGGTATTTTGTAGCTCGGATATGCATATGCATTTCGTTCTTCCTCAAAGTACATGCCACGAAAAAAAAAAAGTACATGCCACGCACACGTACGCGGTGGTGTTTGCCTCACTTGTAGATGCTCGCACGTCCTGCTGCACGCTCCACCTTCAGTTTGCTGCGGAATACAGGAAGGCTTAGAGGGGAAAGAAGCCCTGGATTGCCCTTTCGGTGGCAGCATTTTTCAGCACGTTGGCTGTTGGAGGGAGGTGACACGAGGAAGAAAAGATGGGCGAGGGTTCTTTTGCTGTTCACCTTTTCAAGAATGTGTTGCCCTCTTTGCGCATTTGAAACGATTTTTTTAAATTTTTTATTTATTTATGATAGTCACAGAGAGAGAGAGAGAGGCAGAGACATAGGCAGAGGGAGAAGCAAGCTCCAAGCACCGGGAGCCCTATGTGGGATTTGATCCCGGGTCTCCAGGATCGCGCCCTGGGCCAAAAGCAGGCACTAAACCACTGCGCCACCCAGGGATCCCTTGAGACGATTTCTGATTGGAATAGAAAGCACGGCTTCTCAGGGCTGTCACTGGCCCTGCAAACCCAGTTGTGGATGTGACACACTGATCTCGTCCTCACTCTGAGGCTGGCTGGTCACCCACCCGTCGTGGGTCCTCTAGGATTCTCTGCCGGGGGTGTCACGAGTGGGACGGCCTTGGACGGTGGGCCTGTGCATTGCAACGTGACTTCTCTGCTCACAGATACACCTCAGGGACCATCGGCTTTTTTTTTTTTTAATATTTTATTTATTTATTCATGAGAGACACAGAGACAGAGAGAGAGGCAGAGACACAGGCAGAGGGAGAAGCAGGCTCCACGCAGGGAGCCCGATGCGGGACTCGATCCCAGGTCTCCAGGATCAGGCCCTGGGCCCAAGGCGGCGCCAAACCGCTGAGCCACCCGGGCTGCCGACCATCAGCTTTTTAAAAGGACTTTCCCTTTATCCCGAGCGCTCACAGGCCTCACATGCACACCTGCCCCCACCATCAACATCCCCCACCAGAGGGGTACTTCTGTTACAGACGATGAACCTACCTGGACACATCACAATCACCCAGAGCACGGAGTTTACATTAGAGTTCACTCTTTTTTTTTTTTTTAATTTAATTAATTAATTTATTTATTCGGGAGAAAAAGAGAGAGAGAGCATAAGCAGGGTGAGCAGCAGGCAGAGGGTTAAGGAGACACAGACTCCCCACCGAGCCCCCATGTGGGGCTCGATCCCAGGATCTTGGGATCATGACCTGAGCTGAGGGCTTAACTGACTGAGCCAGCCAGGTGCCTCCCAGAGCTCACTCTTGATGCTACACATCCTGTGGGGTTGGGCGAATGTATAACGACACAGATCTGCTCTTGATCCATGCAGAGTAACGCCACTGCCCTAAAGATCCTCTGTACTCGGCCTATGCATTCCCCTCAAACCCCCCCAGAAACTATTATTATCATTATTTTTTTAACGTCCCATCCTTTTGCCTGTTTCAGAGCGTCAGATAGTTGGGCTCACACAAGATGCGGCCTTTCCAGACTGGCTTCTCTCACTTAGTAATTTGCATTTAAGTCTTCTCCATGCCTCTCATGGCTTTGATGGCTCGTTTCTTTTTAATGCCAAATGACAAATATAATCATTGTAGTATTCACCTGCTGAGGACCTCTTGATTATGCTCAAGGTTTGGCAATTATGAATAAAGCTGCTATAAACATCCACGAGCAGGTGTTTGTGCGGACGTAAACTTTCAACTCCTTTGGGCAAACACCGAGGAGCACAGAAGCTGGACCCTGTGGTCAGAGTGTGTTTCGTTTTATAAGAAATCACCAGCTCGTCTTGCAGAGCGTCTGCACCATTTGCTGTCGCCCTAGCAGCGGGCAAGAGTCACCCTCGCCAGCATGTGGTCCCGTCAGGGTGCTGAGTCCGGCTGTTCTCATAGGGTGTCCCATCAGATTTGGCTTTCCCAACACAAGTTCAAAGATAAAGTTATTAAGAAGTTCAAAACGCTGACCACAGAGCAAGAAGCCAAGCTCGGGGTCCTGACTGGAGGTAGCAGCGAGTCCTCAGAAGTATAAATTTTTGGTGAAAGCATTTGCTCTCCAGTGTCCACACCGCAGGAGTTCATTCACTGGAAAAGGGTTGTCCTCAGCCAGACATACTTCAGGGGGTGCTCACCATCACATCTCCTGACTCGGTTTGCCTCTTAATCTTCTTGCTTTACAATCTCCACCCCTCTTCAAATGTTGACAGACTCATAAGGTTGTCAGAAATCAAACTGCTTTCCCAGAATCTGGATTGGAGTTGGTCGCTGGGTCCCAAAGGGTCCCCTGGAAATCTGAATCTGGAGCCTGTCCAGTGCCCTTTCCAGGCCTCTGCCCCTCCAGCCTTGCCAGCACCCCCTCCTCTGTGCAGGCCTTTCACACTCCGAGCCAAGTTCAGCCAAGTCTGTGATCACAGAGCCAGAGCGGGGCATGGCCCAGACACTACAGTGTGGTCATGAGTGCCCACCCTCCTTCGGCTGAGACAGGAAATCTAATATGCACTTTTGTTTTTGTTTTTTTTTTTTTTTTGTTTTTTTTTTTGCATCCACCTATCAATGGGTATTTTTCATATATTATCCATTGTGCTCCTTATAATCCTGACATGGTGACTATCTACTTGGGTAAGGAGGAAACAGGCTCGGAGAAGAATAATGTCTTGTCCCAAATCAAACCATGGAATGAGGCTGTAGTCAAGTTCCCAAGGCAAAACCCAGTGCCCAACCTTGGTTAGAAACCCAGGCTCTGGGGCAGCCTGGGTGGCTCAGTGGTTTAGTGCTGCCTTCAGCCTAGGGTGTAATCCTGGAGACCCAGGATCGAGTCCCACGTGGGGCTCCCTGCATGCAGCCTGCTTCTCCCTCTGCCTGTGTCTCTGTCTCTCTCTCTGTGTCTCTCATGAGTAAATAAATAAAATCTTAAAAAAAAAAAAAGAATCCTGGCTTCAGTAGCTGATGAGCTGTGTGACTTTGGGCAGGTGACTTACCCTCTCTGTGCTTCAGTTTGATCATCTGTAGAATGAAGATATTGGCAGCATCCAAGACACAGAGATGTTGTAAGATTTAGATGAGATAATTCACAGAGAATACTCGGCACAATGCCTAGTACCTAGTATGCTTAATAAAATGATATAGTCACTAAAGGGTAGGGTTATGGTTTAAACTCATGCATCTGACTTCAGGACCTGTGCTCTTAATAGCTAGATTTTTTTTTAAGATTTTATTTATTTATTCATGAGAGACACAGAGAGAGGCAGAGACACAGGCAGAAGGAGAAGCAGGCTCCCAGAGGGGAGCCCAATGCGGGACTCGATCGCAGAACCCCAGGATCACGACCTGAGCGAAAGGCAGATGCTCAACCACTGAGGCACCCAGGTGCCCTTTAACAGCTAGATTTTCACCATGCATATAGAAAAATATATCCGTACATGCTTAAAGAAACAAAAAGGCACGAACACATATGATTAAAGGGAAGGGAAAAATAGTAACAAAGCCCACACGTGATCCAAAACCCACATGCAGACTGCCGTGAATGTTGATCACCTGACTGTGCTCGTCTGTGTGAAATCTCTGTCTTTGTTTTTTTGGTTGTTTTTTTTTGTCTCATTTAAATGCAATTTGCCAACACATACTACGCCATTAGTTTCAGATGTGGTTTTCAATAATTCACAAGTTGCATATAACACCCCATGCTCAGCCCATCCTATGCCCTCCTTAATGCCCGTCACCCAGTCACCCCATTCCTCCACCCACCTTCCCTCCAGCGACCCTCAGCTTGTTTCCCAGAGTTTTCATGGCTTGTCTTCCTCTCTGATTCCCCCCCGTCGGTTTCCCCATCCTTCCCTTATGGTCCCTTGCACTATTTCTCATATGCTGCATATGTGTGAGACCATATGAAATCTGTGTCTGGATCAAACTTTGAAGGTGAGCGATTTGGGGAACCACACCGGATGCATCCTCCTATCTAATGCTTTGACTCCTTTTTTTTTTTTTTTTTTAAGGATTTTTATTTATTTATTCATGAGAGACACAGAGAGAGGCAGAGACACAGGCAGAGGGAGAAGCAGGCTCCATGCAGGGAGCCCGACGTGGGACTCCATCCCAGGACCCCTGGATCACGCCCTGAGCCAAAGGCAGGTGCTAAACTGCTGAGCCCCCTGGGGGTCTCTAATCCCCACTGGAGCGTGAGAACGCGTCGTAAAGGACAGGCCAGGGCAACATTCCCATTCAAGGCACAGGTTTCTCATTCAGCCCGTCTCTGGCCCCGTGACAGTGTCCCCCGTGACAGTGCCACACTGATGTCACCTGCAAAGACCATCTTTGCCATTTCCCCTCATCCAGAACCTACCGTGCGTGATTTAGTGTTATTTCCTGGCCTCTAGGAGGGGGTCGCAATGAGCAGGGGGTGAAGGGGGCAGGGCCCTGGCATCAGATGCCCAGCTTGGCTCCCGGCTCCTGCTCCCGGGCCGTGTGGAGTGGACCAGCTGGGGCTGGCCCCCGCGACGGCCGCATCAGAGCTACCTGTTGTCACCATCTGTCACCGAGCCCACAGAGGTGACTAAGATGGACAAGACCACGACGCAGCCACATATTCAGAGACTCAACTAGTCTTCCCACTGCTGCGCACCTCCTTTCATTGCAAAATTAGCCTCTTACTTGCTTACACCCGTAGGCCTCGTGCTTAGCTGAGTGCCAGCCAGGAGTCAGCGCTCGCCTCCCTTATTCAACGGATCGTGGTGTGCCGAGTACGATATGGTGTGGGCCACACTCAGGGGTGGATCCTTGTGCTGCCTCAGATTTGCCATGTGAACGTGCACGAGTTTCTTAAACTCCCTGGGACTATTTCCCCGATGGGATAGAGGAACACCTGGCGTATGTAAAATGTTATCACAGCGCCTGGTACAGAACTTGTGACATCTATCAGCAGAGGGCAGCTCCTGTCTAGTATTATTATTAGCAATATCACTGAGGTTGGGGACAAGCACTACGGAAAGGGAGAAGCCACCTGTGTGGCTGGAGGGAGGGCAGGCTCTCTCAGCTTCAGTGATATTTGGGACCGGATCATTCTTCGTTGCGGGGGCCTCCTGGGCAATACGGGATGTTTAGCAGCATTTTTGGCCTTACCAGATGCTAGTAGCATCTCTCTTCCCCAGCGGTGACAAGCCAAAATGTACCTGGACGTTCCCAAATGACCCCCAGGGTGCAAAATCGCCTGAGCTGAGAACCACTGGGCAGAAGGGTGGGTGAGTTTGGTGACCTCTTTGCAGAGTATGTACTATCTCTTGAAACCAGACCAGAGGATGGAGGATAGATATTCTGGAGAGGGGCAAGAGGCAGGGAGGTATATAGGCTCTGGGGTTATCTGGCCGCCCAGGGGGAACGCAGGACATGACGACTAGGGTTGTTAGCATCCCAAGTCACACCAGAGAATAAGGGTGTGAACGTGCCCAGACCGGGAGAGCTTGACCCTCATGCTCACAGTCTGGGCTTTCTTCTCAAGGGCGACCAGAGGTGTTTAAACTGGAGAGGGGCGATCCCTGGATGGCGCAGCGGTTTAGCGCCTGCCTTTGGCCCAGGGCGCGATCCTGGAGACCCGGGATCGAATCCCACATCGGGCTCCCGGTGCATGGAGCCTGCTTCTCCCTCTGCCTATGTCTCTGCCTCTCTCTCTCTCTCTCTCTCTCTCTCTCTCTCTCTGTGACTATAATAAATAAATAAAAAATTAAAAAAAAAACTGGAGAGGGACTTGGGATAGTGTCGGCCAGATTAAAATAATAAAATTGTGACACCTGCTACAACCCTAAAGACATTATGTTCAGCAGAATACATCGGCCACAAAAGGACAAACGTTGTGTGATGCCACTTACACGAGGCACCTAGGACACTCCAATTCACAGAGGCCGTGGATGGTGGCGGCTGGCCCTTGGGGACGAGAGGTGGGCGGTTTTTGCTTCATGGGGACAGAGTTAAGTTTGGGAGGATAAGACAGTTCTGGGGATGGATGGCGGTGAGGGTCACACAGGGATGCGACTGTACTTAACACCACTGGACGGTACACTTAAAAATGGTAAAAATGGTAAATTTTGTGTTCCGTGTATTTTATCACAATAAGAAAATACAGAACGGGTGTTAAGTCTGAATTTCTAAGAAAATAAGAACATGAATGAACGATCATGATAGAAGTCTAGAAGTTTTAAAAGTATATCCCAAACATTGCATGGGTGTAGTGGGAGTGTGTCCCGTGCGCCGTTTGGGGTGTGCTCACACTAGACGATTATTTGCTGTTTATCTGTATTTGAAATTTAACTGAGTGTCCTATATTTTTATTTGCCAAAAGTGGCGACTATAATTTGGGGCCATTCCCGAGGAGGAACCCGAGGAGAGGGAACGATGACTGGCAACCCAGCGAGGATGCATTTAGCCACCAGGAGCAGGAAACTGACAGTGGCTTAGGTACAAGGACACTTCTGGCTTCGTAAACAGGAAATCCAGAGGAAGGCGCTTCCTTGGCTGGCTCACCAGTTCAGCAGGATCTTCAGGCTTTTAGGAAAAAGTCTCAATAAATGTTAGCTGATAATTTTGTGAAGTGTGGCTCACTTTCACGTGATCCAGCACTCCGTGGAGACGGAATCCTTGCCACTTAGGGTTCTGCGTTCCGAAAGAGAGGGGCCACGTTAGCATCCTTATGACGGCGCTGTCCAGAAAGGAGATCTAGATCTCACGGGTCCTAGTCTAGATTTGGGCACTAGATTTGAGTGTCAACCGATTGGGCGGTCACCCAGTCTAACCTGTGTGACTTTGCAAGACGAGACTGGGCTCCCACACCAGCTCCAAGGCTTCCCCACCCCTGTGCTTGACTCCGTCTCCAGGGAGGTCAAGGCCACGGGAGGGACAGCACAGCCTGGAGAGGCCACCGGCAAAGTGCACAGATTGGCATGAACCGGCAAGGAAATCAGCCTGTGTTAGAGCCCTCCCACGACTTCAGGCATCGGCCTCTCTCTTCCAATCATCAGAATGAATGGCTTCCATGCTAAATTGTATTCTTGGGGGTGGCAAGAGGAGCGGAGTCTGTTTTCTGCCATTTTTCTAGCTTGTTCCAAGGCTTCACCCCAGTGCACACGGGATAAAGTAAAACTGTGCAGCCACTGCAATGCTGGTGACGCGCTCTGCGGCAAGAGACGTGGGTCAGAAAGCTGTTTTAGATTAGAAGCATCTGTAAATACTCCTGCACATAGAGCTGGAAATACGGTATGATGAGGTGCTAATAATTTTCCCTCATCGTGTGGATTCTCGGGAGGCTTTCCTTCCTGCCCTGGATGAAACGAGGGGCACTAAGCACAGACACGAGGGCAGGCAGGGTCTGTTGTGTTTTCTCTTCCTGCTTTCAGGAAAGTGGGTGGGATTTCCTGAGCATCTGTGTCAGTTGACATCCTTGGTCTTCTCCTCTCCATTTTAGAGCAAACGTGAGCTACATGATGGGAGCTGCCGGGAGATGCTTCCAGAATAGAGAGGAGGTTACTGTGCCAGAGAGACACAGGCAGCCACTGTGCTCACTGTGGCTCTGTGAGCGGAAGGGGCATTTGTAACCCTAGGAGCTGTGACCCCACCTCCCCCCCCCCCCAGTCTTAAATATGGGTAAGGATTTCTATGTCAACTACTTCGCTTTTTTTTTCACTTTTTTAATATTAGCGCTTCAGATCCAAGATGATCTTCCCAAGGCACAGCTTCTACATTTTTCTCTCCCCTTCCTGATCAATTAGCTTATTCCCATCACTGTAGTGAAAGTGAGAACATCTTCAGGAAGCGTCCTCCACTCTGCCCAGAATACATCCCATGAGAGCCCAGAGCGAATTGCACAGGACCCTGATTTTCATATTTGCATGGGACCCGTGGACCCGAGTCTCAGGGCGAGGGGAGCAGAGAGCGGAGCGCCAGCTGTCTTCATGCAGGCCTGAGTGGTGTGCAGACCCCATCCCTTCCTCCTGGGAAGAAGAGTTCCTGCTGACTTAAGATCAGCCTGGTGTCATGGTCATCGACAACGTAGCAGTGAACAGAGCCTACGCTAGATGAAGCGAGTTTCTAAAGGGTCTCTCTACAGAGGCTCAGGGGATAGACAGAGGGACAGGGTTCTAATCCCAACTGTGTCACTGACAACCATGTGGCCGTGGTGCCCTGCCCAGACCACCCCTCAGGGCCAGCTGCTCATTCTCCAGCTTCTGGAAGGGTTCGGCTGTAGATGGCTCTTTCCTCTTGGGTACCAGCCCTCTCCCCAGACCATGCTCCTTCCTCTGGCAGTTGGCTTCCAGTGATTCGTTGGGATAGAGATGTAAAGACCCGGTCACCCTGCTTCAGTGGGCGCAGTTGTCAAGGGTTGACTCGGCCCGGAGCTCCCCATCTGATTGAGGGCACGGTGTGACCATTGTGTCTCTCCCGCTGCCCAATCCCACTTTCTTCTCTCCCTCTCAAGGTGGTTCACGACAGCGTATCCGGATGAGCTCCCTGCAGACCAACCCCCATCTCAGAATCTACCGCCCATGGGATCACTCTGTGATGACGGCCTTCGGAAAGTTGATTTTTTACATTGAAACGAGCATGAGAAAATTAGAATAATTTGGAAGGTCATCTAAAGAAATGTAAACAAACAACAACAGTGGAGTTAGCTGGCCCAGGCCACCCCCTGAGAGCTGCACACTTGCTCGTGTATAAGGTAGCCGGGGATTCTCAGAGTGGGGTCCAGGAATCCGTGGATATCCTCGACCCTCTCAGGGAGTCCATGAAGTCGTACAGTCCTCGTTAGGATTCTGACTGGCTGTTTGTCTTTTCCGCTCTCATCCCCTTACAGGTGTAGACAGAACTAAAAGTTCATCGATAAGGTTTCAGATTTCACACCGCAACTGACTTTAGGAAACTACCACTTGTCAAATGTAGGATCATGGAGCACTTCATTATTTGAAAAGGCTATTAAGATACTTCTTCCACTTCCATATACAGAACTGTATGGGGCTGGATTTTCTTCGTGTACTTGAACCCAAACCACTTATGGAAACACACTGAGTGCAGAAGCAGAGATGAGAATCCAGCTGTTTTCCATTAGGGTAGAAATTAAAGAGATTTGCAACAATGTAAAGCCGTGCCATATTTTCTTCGCCTTTTCCCCCCCTCTATTTTGGAACCAACCAAATAGCTTTGTTGGAAACTATTGGAAAAATAGCTATTTTTCATCAAAATGTTACTTTTGTTAACATGGAATGGGTTATTATTATTTTAAAATGAAATAATGTTTTAAAATTCTTAGTGTTAACTTCTAATATGGTTGACATCGATAGCTCTAACGGAAATAAATAAAAGCATGTTGGAGTCCTCAAGAATTTTTAACAGTGTGAAGAGTTCTGAAGATCAAAACTTAAAAAATGACTCCTTTCCCTCCCCCTCCCCATTACAGAGGGAATAGATGTTCCTTATTAAATATACAGGGAACAACATATAAAAGAAACAATAATCTATAATCCTATCACTGAGAAATACTCTCTCTTTTAGCATTTCTCTTTTTCCATATCAATATCACATGTATACTAATGATTCTGAAAAACTGTATGAAAGCCAACACTTTGCTTGTTTACCATTCTATACAATGCCAAATATGCCGTTTAAAATAGGGTCAGGTGTCTCTTTGAGGGGCTGTGCTCCAGATAAATTAACCACCTGGGTTATTTAAATGTTGGACATTTAAATGTTTGACACACTACATGTTCTGCTGTTATAAACACGGCAGAGATGAACATCCTTGCAGCAATACTAATGCAACCATGTTCTGGAGTTTTCCCTTAGAAGCATTTCTCAGATGTTAAAGTGTTGGATCAAAGAGTAGTAATTTTTTAAAAGATTTTATTTATTTATTTATTCATGAGAGACATATATAGAGAGAGGCAGAGACACAGGCAGAGGGAGAAGCAGGGGCCTCACAGCAAAGCCTGATGTGGGGCTTGATCCCAGATTCCAGGATCACAACCTGAGCTAAAGGCAGATGCTCAACCACTGAGTCACTCAGGCATTCCAAGAGTAGTAATGTTTTAAAAGTGTCTGATATAAAAAAAAATAAAAAAATAAAAGTGTCTGATATATATGTATATATATATTTATATGTATATTATATATTTATATGTATACATATATTTGGTTTTATATATATACATATAATATATGATATATATTAATATAATATATTATAAAAGTGTCTGATATATAAATATTTATATGTATACATATATTTGGCTTTATATATACATATATATTATATATACATATATAATATATTAATATAATATATATGTATGTAAAATGCATATATGTATATATAATATATTAATATATATAATAATATATATAATATATATGTATATATAAAACCAAATATATATGTGTATATAAATATATGTTATATATTATTATATTATAATATATATAATACATATAAATAATATATGTAAATATATATTTATATATTATATATCAGGCATATATTTGGTTTTATATATATATGTATGTATATATGTATCTATATGTATGTATACATATATATAAAACCAAATAACTCTCCAACCAAATGACCTCCTGGGAGCCAGGGGCTGGGTCTCTATACTCAAACCTGTATTTCCACAGGCAGATGGATGGGTAAACAAACACATCAGTGTGTGAGAAGGACTGTTCTTTGTGTACAGGTTAAAATTGGGCATTAGCAGCTAAAAGATTATTTTGTATTTGGTTAGTAAAAAAAAGATGATCTCTCATCAGTATTGTCTTGTGAGTTTTTCCCTTGGCAACATGAGGTTGAATGTGTTGTCATGTGCTTACTGGACATTTGTCTTTATTCTTTGTCAGCTGCCCACACAACTGAGTCCTGACACCCGACTTCTTTCTTTGGCCAGCACTCAAGCTCCGCACCAATCGGGCTTCATTACTCATCCAAGGTAGAGTACGAGCAAATTGCACGAGGGTAATGATCTTAGTGACTCATTCTCCACGATGTTGCAGAGGAAAGAGTGTTTTTAAGTTTTTTAATTTTTATTTATTTTTATTTTAAAAAAATATGTGTTTATTTTAGGGAGAGAGACAGAAAGGGGGAGAGGGAGAGGGAGAGAGAGTCTTAAGAAGACTCTGTGCTGAGTGTAGAGCTCACACGGGGCTGGATCTCATGACCCTGAGATCACCACCCTGACTGAAACCCAAGAGTCGGACACTTAACTGACTTTGCCACCCAAGAGCCCCAAGAAAGAGTGTATTTTAAAAGAAATTAATTGCCGACATTTAAGAAGCAGGGAACTGCATATAAAAATTCACAGTTTTAGCTTCTTATTAAGAAATACAAGGGTTTGGCGATATTCTTTTATCACAGTTGATCAGGACTGGATGTTAACTGTACTTTCTAAAAGGGCACGTGTTCTCCAGTTTATTTGGGTCTCTACGACTCCTTCTCTCTCTCTGTCTGGCCCTGAGTCCCAGCATCATTTGCCATTTATCCTTGCCCTGGAGCTGCCACAAGTTGTGTAATCTAATATGTAATACATTATATCCGTATGTATATAAATATGATTATATACACTTAACATGCAAGGTGTGTCCGTATTTAAAACCACAAGTATGACTTTTTTTCACCTAACACCTAATTATTATATTTTTATTTATTTTTATTTTTTTATTTTTTTATATTTTTAAAAAACTACATAAACTCTGAAAAAAATGCCCTGGCATCAAGTTCTTTTTTATTTTTAAAAATGTTTAAAAAAAGATTTTATTTATTTATTTATGAGAGACACACAGACAGAGGTAGAGACACAGGCAGAGGGAGAGGCAGGCTCTCTGCAGGGAGCCTGATGTGGGACTCGATCCTGGAACCCCAGGATGGCAACCTGAGCCAGGCAGATGCTCAATCACTGGGCCACCCCAAGGGTCCCTCAAGGCCTTTGTAGTTGGAAAGTTTATACCAAAGTGTGTATCGTGTGCCTTGGGTCTTTTTGACACTTGAGACTGAGTCCTGACCAGGCTGTCAAGTGATGTCCATATATCTTCCCTTTGCACTTGTGGAGATGTCCTAAGGGGAGCTTTGTGAGTCTTTTTGATTCCCTTGTGGGAATGAGATTTCCCAACTCCTCTCACTGATTGGCGGGGGGGGGGGGGGGGGGGGGGGGGCATCTGGGTTATCTTAGCCTCTCTAGAGAGCTACAGTTTAGAAAATGAGAAACCATGTCTGTGGAGCCATACCACTCACTACTCAGATAGATTTAAACAGAAACCTAGAAAAAAAGATAGCAAGTGTTTCACCTGTGGGTTTGGATATTCTCAGTAAAACCAGAATTACGTTTTCTTTGTCCTATCCAGGGTTTTCCACAGATGAGTTATTAACTGATGGTTTCTTACCGTAACTCCATGCCACCTAAACTGTTATGTACATATTTTCTTTAAACTGACTCAAATCTTACTTAGTGTGTTTTCCACCACAAGAGGAAAACCAGTACTATTTCCCACAAATAAAAAGGAACGTTAAAAGATAATGCAACAACAGTAAAGAAAGGCCTGACATTCCAGCTGGAGTCTCTTGCCTGCCCAAGATCTGCACCGGAGTCCCACCCATGTCATTAAAACATGTTAAAGAAACTCTGGCTTCTCTTCATCAAGACTTTCTCCTTGATACAATGAGAAGCACTAATTCATAACTGCAAGATAGTTGCACAGGGCATAACGTTCTCCCTTTCTTGGTGATTTAATGTTACTTAAAGCTCACTTTATATACCGTGTAAGATTTTCTTCTCTATCATCCCTGGCACATAGTCTGTAACTTGTGAAATGCTCTTCTAGTGAACTATTAATCATTTGTTAATTGAAGTGAGAATGTTTGTATTACTACTTCAGTTACTTCCACCTCCCAGCTACTATGCCAACCTATTGTTGGTTGAACAATTACTACACTGTGCTATTTTTTTTAAAAATCTGGACACAATTCTTTGAGCTATTCTTTCATAGTCCTCTTCAATCATTCCAACTTCCCATTTTATAGATAAGCAAAGTCAGGCTTAGGGAGGTTAAGAAACTTAGCTAAGTTCTCACAACCAGTAAGAGAATAGAGTTGAAATTCAAATGCAGACCTGATATTACCTATAATAGGTTGATGTTTTTCACCTATAGACCAGCTACCAACATCACTATGGTTTTACCTCTCAAACCCCCACTCCCCACAACTTAAGTAACCAGTGGTGTTCCAATAGCTTTCCCCTGCCAGAGGCTAGGGTAGGAAACTCCCTCCAGTTGTTATTCTTCCTTAGGAACGAGTGCAGGTGTGGTTTCAGACTCTTGGGACCAATCACAGATGTGACCCACATTGGCCTATATTTTTATCCAAATGGAATCTGCTTTAAAAAAAAAGCAACTAGACCATCTCAAAGGAGAATAGAAGTCCAAAAATGATACAACTTACATTCTGAGAAAAGGGAAGCATGGCCTGTGCCTTCTTCTACAGGAATGGATTCACCGAATTTTCTAGATTAATTATAGTTGAGGAGACTTCATTTCTTTGAATTCCAAAAGATAGAAGATGGAAGATCCTGTCACTCCTTCATCAGTTGCCTCTAAGAGGCATTATGTGCTCATCCATTCATCCTTCCATTCAACCATCCACTCAATCATCCATCCACCCACCTACCCACCCATCCATCCAAGTACTCAACTGTTTATTTATCTAACCATCCACTCATCCATTCAGTCATCATCTAGCCAGCCAGCCCGCCCTCCAACCAGCCAGGTAGGCTGCCATTCATCTCTTCTTCCATCCATCCGCCCATCCATCCATCCATCCATCCATCCATCCATCCACCTATCCTTTCTGCTTCAACATTTATCAAGTACTTATGTGCTAGGGTCTGTACTACATGTTGAGATTATAAAAGGACACAAAATAAATGAATATAGTCACTCTCTGGGCCACAGAATAACAGGGAGAAACATATGTGTATGGTCTGAAAAAAAATGCTCAAACAGCAGTCAGCAAAGGGGGAATACAAAGTGAGGAAGAGATGCCCTATCTCAGCCCAGTGTGGGGGAGAAAACCTTTGAAGGAAGCATCTTATCCATGAGAGTAGAATTAAAAATGACACTGGTCAGATGAAAGTCAAGGACCTGGTCAGGAAGAGAAAGTTGTTTTTAGCACAGAGTTGCATATGCAAAGGCCCTGCACACATAGCATTTCTAGTGCAGGCATATGAGGGGTGTATAAGGCCCTTGAGCTTTTAAGGAAACTATCTCCCCTTTGCTTGATCTTCATGGTTATTCAGATTCTTGCCTGGACTCTTTCTGCCTAAGGACTTGGATTTTCATTTGTGTTTGCATTCTGATGTTGGCTGAATCTTGGTCAATATTGTCTCAGTTCATTTGGCACCAGGATTAAATGCCACAGTATTACTCAGAGCAATTGACCTTTAGTGTTCGGCCCAGCATATCCACCATGTCCCTGTCAAACAAGAGACTGGGCTTTTCTCCAGCTCATTTCTCCTGGCCTAAGGCTGCCTGTTGGTAGACATTTGTTGCAGAATTATTTTGTCTGTAGACAAATGTGGAGATTCTCTTAGACAACTGAGGTTAAACCAGTACAGAGTCTGCTTCTTCCTCTTCTTGGCATCCCACGAGACCCAACTTGTTCTACTGTAAAGTTGAGAGTTGAAAACCAGTATGTTTCCTTCAGTCTTTTGCAAAGGATACAACTTTATAGCATAGTGGCACACATCAATAAATCTGTGGACAACCCACATCTATCACTCCCCAAATACCATAGTGCTTGGCATTGACTTCATTTGAAGATCGAGAAAAAATGGGCCTGGAATCCTAAAGGCTGTATGATCTTGGGCAAGTCACTTGACCTCTCTGGGCTTTGGTTTTCTCCACTTATAAAAATGAGATGGTAACAGTGCCTACCTCATGAAGTTTTTATGAGGACTTTACAGAAGTTAATATTTGAAGTGTTCAGAACAGTTTCTAGCCTAGAGGAAGCACAGAAGTGTTTGTTAAATACAATAAAAAATAGTCATAGAGTATTGGGTGATGATTAAGAGCAAAGGTGCAGGAGCCAGGCAGATTTGGGTCCTAATGTGAGTCTCTGGCACCCCTTAGTTGAGCAAGTTACTGAATCTCCCTGGTACTCAGTTTATTCACTACCAAAAATGGACACAATAGCACTTTCTTCCTTTTAGGACTATGTAGGGTTGATGTGAGTTGGTGCACACAAAGCCCTTGGTAAAATGCTGACATAAAATAAAGGGTGGTTGTTTGGTTCAGTATTATTATTATCCCACAGTTTGAATCCCAGCCAAATTGGCCAAATAAGATCAGGGACACCTGGGTGGCTCAGTGTTTGAATGTCTGCCTTCGGTTCAGGGCGTGATCCCGGGGTTCCGGGATCAAATCCCACATCGGGCTCCCCGGCAGGGAGCCTGCTTCTCCCTCTGCCTGTGTCTCTGCCTCTCTCTGTGTGTCTCTCATGAATAAATAAATTAAAAAATCTTTAAAAAAAAGAGTTATAAGATCAGATGTGCAATAGCAAAGCAAACTCCATGCGCTTGCCATTTCAACCTCCTGCCTCTCTGCGTGTCCTCGAGTGTCCACCAGCAGGGACTTCTGGTGGGAGGCAGAGAAGACCTTGATTTGTCTTAATGACAGTCCTGGGACACAAGTGATATTAGCCTAATTTTATCAGTGTGGATTCTGAAGCTTGGTGACCGAGTATGAGTCACTTCACTTCCTTCTGTGTCAAATTCTTCATCAGTAAAACCTGAAGAATAAAGCAGCTACTCTTAAAGCATGGGCGAAAACCAAGTGAGACAAGGCATAGAATGCATGCAATGATTCACACACAGTAAGCGCTCAATGCCTGTAATGACTAATATACCGTAATTTTTACTACTCTAATGAATCAGCCCACTTTTAACACAACTCTGAACTCCCAAAGGAGAGAAGATTTTGAAAACAAGGGGCTACAGCTTCCTCTCCTTATCATGCCATATCCATGATGACACATTTATTGCTACCAATTTCCCGGGAATCATACTTTCTCTTGTCTAAGTTACAGTGTGTAAACTTTCACAAAAGGACACTGCCTTGTTTGAAAGCTGAGAACAGCTGTTGGCAGAGCATGTGCTATAAGGAGCTTCTCAAACAATCCTCCACCCTTGCCACCAAGTGTGTTTTCTGAAGAGCAGTTTTGCATTCTTGATAATATCTCCTCTACAGGGAAAGAATTTCAGTAACTGAATCTTCCCCCATTGGTTTTCGCCTCCTGTGACTCTGGCATCATGTCAGTGGCCAGAATCCAAGAGAACCATCAGCTAGTACCTCAGTAAGAGTCAAAAGGAAACAGATGGCACACTCAAATGGGAACAATTCAAGGAAGATTTATCTCCTGAGAGACGGATTACCGAGGTATGGGCATGGCTTGGCAAAGGACAAAGAGAATGATAACCCACAGGGTAACATTGACGGACCTAGCAAGAAAGAGAATGGGATAAAGTTGGTTGCTTTAGGAGCCGTGACTTTTCATGGAAGGACACAGCCAGCCTGGGGTCACCTCGCTCTCTTTTATTCCTCTAATGTCCTGCCCAATATCTGCCTTGGCCAAACCCAACTGGAAGCCCAAGGGCACAGCACTACATCAACTGTGTGTTGACATAGTCCATTGGCCTGGCCTTGGGAGGCAGAGAGCAGATGGAGCAGGGTCAGAGGTAGGCAGAGAGGGGCAAACAGAAGAAATGCCCCTGGCTAATGGGCCATGTGAATTTCTTTTTTAAGATTTTATTTATTCATTAGAGACACACAGAGAGAGGCAGAGACACAGGCAGAGGGAGAAGCAGGCTCCCTGCGGCGAGCCCAATATGGGACTCGATCCCAGGATTCCGGGATCACACCCTGAGTCAAAGGCAAATGCTCAACCACTGAGCCACCCAGATGTCCTGGGCCATGTGGATTTGAAGGTATTGGGGAAGCTGGTCCTGTAAGACCAATGGCATTGTTGATTGACCGTTGAGATCGCAACTCCAGGTACCAATGAAAGTTGGGCAAATCTTTGAAAACAAGAATATGCTGCATCCCAACCCAATACCATGTCTTTCTTGGGGGAGCATATTGCAAAGCCCAGATAACAGAAAGTTTGACTGAAGTAAAATAGATCTTATTATCTGTCTCTGGACTCACTTTTTCTCCACTTCCTCTGCCAACATGTGATTCTTTTGTTTGCACATACACACACACAGCCCATAAAACGCTCTGAGGATGCCTCCAGCAGCTGACAGTACACAGGAGTTGGTTTTGCTGGACTCTGGGCACCCTTTGTTCCCACCTGTTGGATTGTATACTCACCAGGATCCAGTTGTGTTTGCACTTATACCTGCTTATGCCGGTCATACTTATTAGTGATAAGTGAAATGAATGGTAAATAATTCAGTAAATGATTATAATTCCTAAAAGATAAGGATCAAAATAAAGGGAACTGTCGATTCAGTAAAAAATTAGTTAAGTTCCTTGGGGTGTGGGGAACTAGCAAAAGCCAACTTAAAAAAAAAGACGATTGCTGTTAAATCAACTATGAACAAGGCAACAGTGTATGATAGGGAAACCATAAGAATCTAGAAAGACCTATTTATAATTTATGGCAGGCACATATTTTCCCTTTGTCCCCAGTTCAAGCCAATAGCCAGGCCTTAAAAATTCTTGCCTGGAAGGATTTTTCAAGAACAGAGTGAAGCTTCTGCTAAAGTCACTTCAGCTAACACGTTGGTAATTTCCTAGAGTCTCCGACATCATTTTCCTTATCCCCAAATTTTTCTCGTGCCCCTTCCTCTGGAAACATTCCCTCATTGGTCTTTTGACATTACTAGGGATGGGACATGCTCTTCACTTCTGACCCTTACTGCTTTTTTTTTTTTTTTGACCCTTACTGCTTTATAGCAAAATTCTCCAAGGGACCTGAGAAAGTTTTGAGTAAGATGGTCCCTCCTCGCTGCATAGGTGGAATCGTCTTCCTCACTGTCTCTCCACTAGATGGCGAGCTCTCGAGGACTGGGACCATGTCTCAGGTATCTTGGTCCCCTCACTGCCCAGCATCTTCTGGAACATTCTAAGTGATCCACAGAGGTCTGTGGAATTATCTGAAAAGTTTCTGAAGAGTATTTTCTGAGACACAAAGGGACCCAACGACTTTGTATTTATACCTAATAACATGTTATGCAAACTCTTTAAACCTGAGAGAGCTTTTGGGAGCTAAGCGGGCTAGCAACCAATATGAATAAGGAAATAAGCAAAGGCAGAAATGGTCAAGATATTGTTAGGTCAAGGATATTGATACCATAAGTTCAGATTTTTCTTTTTTAAGGATTTATTTATTCATCCATGAGAGACACAGAGAGAGGCAGAGACACAGGTAGAGGGAGAAGCAGGATCCATGCAGGAGCCCGATGCGGGACTCGATCCTGGAACTCTGGGATCACGCCCTGGGCCAAAGGCAGACGCTCAACTATTGAGCCACCCTGAAGTCCCACAGATTTTTCATTCTAATGACTTATTTCTCCTCTTTGCCTGAAAGATTCATGTATCTGCAGGGAATACACTTGGCCACAAGCAGCAGAATGCCCCCCAAAGCAGTGGTTTAAACCATAAGTAGACTTATTTATGGCTTAACAAGCCCACAGAATTGCAGCCCTAGGGATGATACTGTGGCTTACTAATGTCATCAAGGAAAGAAAAACTTACTGTCTTTCCATTGAACTACCCTCAAAACACTGACTTTTGTTCCTTGGGCTTATTATCTCATGGTTGTACTGATCTAAATACCATACTCTGGCAGGGCACATCCAAAACAAGAAGGGACATCTTGTCTTCCTGGTGCGTTCTCTCGGATGAGAGGAAAATATTTCCAAGAACCTCTAGCAGGGTTTCCCTTCCCTCATTGGTCAGACCTGAGCCAAATGGGTCAGTTGTCCATCTGCAGACAAATCACTGGCAGACTGTCACATGTTGCCGGGAGCTGCTATTGGCTCAAGGCAAGTGTGGCTCATCCCCCAGGGTTGGATGCATCATTGTCTGCAAAAATAAACTGGGTTCTGTTTGCAAAGAAGTAAGGAATCAACAGTGCCGGCTGCAAGTTTTTTGTTACCATGGCATATCTCAACTATTGAGATATTTATTTTTGATGTACGAGTTTTAAAATCATGGGAGGTCTCCCAAGACATTAGTCAAACTATCTGTGTTTAGTGTTGGTTTGCACTTTCCTGAGATGCAGCATTTGTGTCTCAAGATCAGAGAGAAGGGTTTCTAAACATTCAAAGGACAGCATTTAGGTTTTTCTCGGGAGATGGAGGTGCAGAGAGGGTCAGAGAAGGGAAGCAGGGGCTGGTGGTTGAGAAGGGGGAAGTATTTCTACCCTGGGGCCCAATACCAAGAAAAGGACAACCCTTCTTTTGAGGGCTTGCTGTTTCTGTGAGTGCCAGAGACCAGCCCCATCCTTGCTCTCCTGTTCCGGTTGGGGGGTGACTTTGGGATGCCAGTGGAATCCCCTGGAGCAGAGGTTCTAAGAGTGGCAATGAGGGTCTAAACCCTGAGCCTGTGGTCAGGGGGAGGATTTGCCAAAAAGAGCATCCTCCAGACCACTTGAAGCATCTGAGCTCTGTAGATGGAAGAAGAGCAGGTCAGGAAGAGAGACAATTAGCAGAAACAGTGATTGTGACCTCATAGTGAATACCTGGGGACACCAAAGCCCCAGTTTCCCACCTATAAAAGAGGGATTAAAATAGTATCTATCTTATAGGTCGGATTAAACAATACAGTATGTTTAAGTACTTAGCACAGTGCCTGGCATCTAAGAAAGTTCATAAATAGTAGCTAACATAGTATTATTATTATTGCTTTCTAATATTGTATGATTATTAAAAAAAAAAAAAAAGAAAGAGACTCCAGAATCAGGATTGAGATTGAATTTCTCGGTTATCAATTGGTGGAGAATTGCAGCTGGAGTCATCTGAAAAAGAAAAAAAAGAAGGATGTGACAGTTCTTGAATCTAAATGGGGGGAGGAGGAGGAAGCAAATTCATTACTTTAGGGAATTCATCAAGGGTTCGAGTCCCTTTGGAAATCGTACTCTCTTAGGAACCAGACCTCCCCATTCTACTGCTCCCGGTACCCCAGCTTCAGTGGTCACACTTTCATCCTGCTCTTTCTGTCGTCTGTACGCTGACTTAGACGTGCTGTGCTTTAGACTTGCCTGCCTTTCAATCAGTCCACATGTCGACCCATCGGCCCACCTAATTTATGCAGTGCTTCGTACGTGACACAGCCCACAGGATTATCTTATTTAACCCTCACCTAGACCCTGTGGGTGAGATCAGAGGCTTTCAAACTTTCCTGATGGCCGCTGACAATTAAGATATACATTTTTCGGGGCACCTGGGTGGCGCAGTTCATTCCCTCTCCCTACAAAAAAAAAATCTTGGGATCCCTGGGTGGCGCAGCGGTTTGGCGCCTGCCTTTGGCCCAGGGCGCGATCCTGGAGACCCGGGATTGAATCCCACGTCGGGCTCCCGGTGCATGGAGCCTGCTTCTCCCTCTGCCTGTGTCTCTGCCTCTCTCTCTCTCTCTCTCTCTCTCTATCATTAATAAAAAATTAAAAAAATCTTTTTTTAAAAAAGACATACATTTTTCATTAGAGGTCTGTTCCTAGAAATGTGTGCTTGTGCACACACGCACACACACACACACCAGGAAAAAAATGATTCCATTTACTCCAAGTGATATATTTTATTTAAATTATATTTTACTGTATCAGATTCTGGTCTTCAAACAAATACTTCTTGTGAGCCACAATAATGACTTAGTGAAACATTAGTAGATTTGAGTTCTTCTGCTCAATGCACAGAACAGAAATCTGGGGGAGGTTCAGGCAGTTTACAGAAGAGGCCTGAAGACAGGCAGCTGACCAGAGTCGGGCTGGTGTTGGAGCGAGTCCTGCTCTGATGCCCGGTGTTCACGCCAAGCCCCGCAGCCTCCTCCTTGAGGAGATCAGCTCGCTTGGTGATGGAGAGCGGTCTAGTCCCTGCCACCTGTTGGCTGGCTCACACCTGGAGCTGCTCTCCCAGGGACTAAGTTCCCAAAGGGCCCAGATGGACATGGGTGGAGGTACTTTATTTTAAGGTGACTCGGGTCATTTCAATGTACATCCAGGATGAGAATCCCTGCAAGAAGGAGCTGTGTCAGGCTCTCACTTCTTCCTATTTTGGTGGGGGCAGAGATTAGCCGCTTTGCTAATTGGCTGGGGGCATTTTATAACCAGAGATCAAATCATATATGTAGGCAGAAACACCAAGCGTGTCATTAAAGCAAGCATGTGTGCAAAACACCGTGTTCTTTCAATTGCAGTATTGTTTCCCTCTTCCCCCAGCTGGCTTACAAGTGTGTAATTCCACCGCACAACCAGCTGTGGGAAGGGAAAAATGGAGAGGCTTTCCTGATTTGGTCTGGAACCATCCACTTTCGCTCAACCTTCCCGCAAGGAGAGAAGAACAGTACCTCCCATTGAACAGAATTTGTGGCTTGAATCTGAATCCGCTTTATGAATTTCGTCTTTTTCTGTTCGCATATAATTATTGCAACGCCTTGGGTCGTAAGGTCCCCCTCTAAGTTGGAAGACTGCTTTATTTTCATAACTGTGGCATCAAAAGCCCCAAAGAATACAGTCCAATTCAGTTTTCTCCTCCCGAATAGATTGAAGACTTTCTGAATTCTAAGTGGTTTCTTCATGAATCAGAGAGGAGAAGGTCCTCACATAAATAGAGTCCAGCTCCTTAAGCATTAAGAATTCATGGTTTGCTTCTTGATATGGAAAATGTGGGCACCTCCTTAACAGCAAAAACTCCCAACCCACCGATTTCAAAAATAAATAAGAATGAAAATCTCCTACTAATTTCAGGACTTGAAAATACCCACATTCCCACTGCATTGTACAAAAACTTTAGGGAATTCACATAATGACTTTTTCATACCTCTCTGGGTCCAGCTATTACATGGGTAACACAATTCCTTCTTCCAAAGAGAGAGATAAATAAATAAATAAATAAATAAATAAATAAATAAATAAATAAAAACAAAGAGAGAGACCTACATTCTCAAAGAAAATGAGGAAGTGCCAGATGTATAAGTAGCCTGGAGATTCATGGATCTTCATTTAAAAAAATACCATGTAATACTTCATAAGAGCAATTACTATAGCTCATTATAATAGCTGACATTGATTGGATCATTGCTAGGTGTGGGGCATCTTGTGAAATTCTGGCTTGGATTATCTCACCTGATCCCAAAGGTAGCCATATCAGAGAGGAAATGATAATAACCCCACTTACAGGTGATAAAACCAGGGGCATCACTGAGGTTAATGCCCCGCCGAGGGGGATAAGTCTTAATGAGGGTGATGCCCCCCATCACACAGCCTGCAGATGTCATTGCCAAGACAGGAATGCATGTCCCAGGGCTACCAAGGACCCAGCCACTTCTCCCCAAAACATGGTAGGTTGTCAGCGGTGGAGAGCACGATGCTTTTCGGCGTTACACAAAGGAATTCTGGGTGCTTTAAATGAATAAATGCAACAACAAACTTACATGTTACACACATGATTGAGAAATAGTATTGCTTAGGACAAGGACGCATAAAAACAAAATGTATGGATTATAGGAAAATTATTGAGTAAATAATAATATAGATATCATGTGTCAAAAATGTTAATAGCTTATTGGAATGGCTAGAGAATAATTTTTTAAAAATATTTTATGGGGGATCCTCGGGTGGCTCAGTGGTTTGACGTCTGCCTTCGGCCCAGGGCGTGATCCTGGAGTTCCAGGATCGAGTCCCATGTCGGGCTCCCTGCGTGGAGCCTGCTTCTCCCTCTGCCTGTGTCTTTGCCTCTCTCTCCCTCTCTCTGTCTATCCCATGAATAAATAAATAAAATCTTAAAAAAAAAGATTTTATGTATTTGAGAGAGAGACTGTATGTGAGCAACCAGGAGGGGCAGAAGGAGAGGGACAATCTCAAGCAGACTCCACATCGAGTGTGGAGCCCCACACCGGGCTCAATCTCACACCGTGAGGTCATCACCTGAGTCCAAATCAAGAGCCAGATGCTTCATGGACCGAGGCACCCAGGGGCCCCTAGAGAAAATTTTTGTTTAATGGTGGAATAGAGAATGGAGTGGGCCCTTGATTAAGTTAAGTCATTGTCCCTAAAATCATCGTATAATATTATCAGCCTCTAATTGTCCAGGGGCGGGGCTGGACCACCTGGCAATCTCCCGTCAGTAAATGCTGCTGAATGTGCGGTGTAGCTGAAGGAGCCCGGTGACCTTGCTGATCCGTCACCAAGTTGCTGTGTGACCAGAGGCAAGTCACTTCTCCACCTGGTGCCCCATTTTTTTTTCTTTATAAAACTCAAAGGATGGAGAAAGTCTGCATCTAAAGCACATTCTAGTGCTTTATTTCTGGGACAGGTGGGTTAACTAATTCAAAACGTATTTCTTGGGCACTTCTTCCAACTGTGAGGCAGCGTAGCATGGAGATCCTGAGCAGGGATCTCTGGGTTTGAATTCTGTCTCCATCAATTTTTGCTGTGTGACTTTCAGCCAGTTCCTTGGATGCCCTGCACCTCTGGTTCCCATAGGAATCGTGAGGACAGCAGAGTTCGCACACCCCAGTTGCCAAAGTGCGGATGCTGGGCACGTGGCAAATGCTAGGAGGTGTTAGCCAGCACTTTTACTACCATGTGCCAGGCACCATTTAGGTGAGGATCGAGGAACTGTTTTTTAAATTACGTGAATCCTATTTACTTCCTAAAGAATTTTTTTTTATTGGGGTTCAATTTGCCAACATATATCCACACTCGATGTGGAGTCGGCTTGAGATTGTCCCTCTCCTTCTGCCCCTCCCGGTTGCTCACATGCACTCTCTCTCTCTCAAAATAGAGAGAGATCTTTTTTAAAAAAAGATTTTATGTATTTATTCATGAGATACACAGAGAGAGGGAGAGAGAGGCAGAGACACATAACACCCAGTGCTCATCCCATCAAGTGCCCCCCTCAGTGCCCGTCACCCAGTCACCCCCACCTCCCTTTCCACCACCCCTTGTTCCTAAAGAGAGAGGTGGCGGTTGGTGCCTCGTGTCCTATTGTGTTTGCCAAGATGCATTTTCATGCGCTCAGGACACCTTGTGCGCTTCCCAAGGAAGCCAGCAGGTGGTGAGGTTGGATTACATGTTAGGCGGGCAGGGCCCGGCGCTCCCTTGGCCGAGGGTTTCAGGAGGCAAGAAATCATGGTCTTTTTAACTTGTCAACACCTGGAATCAGCAGCAGCTGGACTAAATAAAGGCTGTCTTTAGCACTTAAGGCTGTGAAGTATCAAAGACTAAGTTCTGTGGGAGCCTGGTTCTCAAAAGGCGGGGGGGGGGGATTGCCTGCATCACCTGGGGGGGGGCTTGTTTGAAAGGCAGGTTCTCCAGCTCCCCACCTGTTTGGGGCTGAATGAGGGTGAGCCTGGATCGGGGTTTTCAGGAGCCCCTGTGGGACACTCACGCACCGGGTGGGAGAGCCTCCAGCTCTCGGTTTTGACTCCAGATGTAAGTAGGTAAAGAAGGGGTGTTTGGGGAGTCTGGGGACCAGCAATTTTGCCAGCCACGTTGTGGGGGGGGTTAGAAATGCAGTCTCAGGGTCCTACCCCGACGAGCTGGACCAGAATGTGCCTTCTAGCCAGATCCCAGAGATTCTGTGCAATCTTTCTTTTTCCTCATTTTCCTCCCCCTCCTCCTCTTCCTTTTGCTATCCCCAATTCTGACTTTTCCAGCAGCAATTCTTTCTTTTTTTTTTTTTTAAGATTTTATTTATTTATTCATGAGAGACACACAGAGGCTGAGACACAGGCAGAGGACTCGATCCCAGCACCCTGGGATCCCCACCTGAGCCACAGGCAGACACTCATTCACTGAACCACCCAGGTGCCCCTTCAGCAGCAATTCTGTGAACCCCAGTCATGCTGAGTGCTAAGAAGGAAAAGGACCAAAGGATGGAGGGGAAGAAAGACCTCTCCACCTCCTGCCCCGAAATAACTTGCTTGAGAATGGTGTTCCTCACCAGAAAGTTAACACTAGCCGATGCCACCAGCAAACAGGGTGCTGCCAGTGGCATGAGCAGGTGACCAGCGGCACCGGCCACCACTCAAAGCTGTGATTCTCTAGCCATAACGCACACCAGAATCTTCCAGGGAGTTCGTTAAACACAGTTTTTGCTTCAGTAGGTCTAGAGGGGGCCTGGACATTCATGTTTCTAGCAAGTTCCCGATGCTGGAGCCTACTCATCCGGGGACTACACTCTGAGAGCCACTGGTACATCTTTCAGATTCTAAATCATCCTGGTGATGCTGCGTCCTGAGAATAAACTGCCCACAAGTGAAAACTGATGAAGTAGAAAAAGAGGGAGAGGATGGAGAGGAGTGAAGAACGACCTCCATAGGCGTTTCCAGCTGCTGCTCAGCTGCCACCCTCTCTCTGAAGCTTCCAGACTTGGATGCTTCTGCCCAAAGGGTCCTTCCATCCTCAGGGCCTGTGGCTCATGGCACGCATGGCAATTTCAAGGGATAGTGATGTAACCACAGACTAGCAGCAACAGAGCTGCTCCCTTCTCTCGGCCAAAGGGATCAGGAAAGTCATTATAGATTCTAGGAGAGAGTCAGGTAGGAGGAACCCTCTTGAGAGGACCAAAGTCCACAGCCAGCCTGAAGTCAGACAAAGATGTCGGGGGGATTGCCCCCTTTCCCCACCACTGTCTCTCTCCCTCCAACCTTCTGCTGGGATCCCCCATTGGCTGAAACCAGTCAGGGAAGATGAGACCTTGAGGTCCTTACAGGTAGTCCTTTGTTGGTCTACATAGGATGTTGAAGAGCACAGTGTTGATCTGGGGGCCAAATGGAAGCCATCCGGTTCACTGGTCTAGGCATGGCCAGACAACCCAGTCTGGCCAAGGGATACATGGGAAAATCTTCTAGTTGCTTCTGGGAAAGGTCTTCCCTGGCTGCTATGGGATGCTGTATTTCTCGGACTTCGGCAGCCACCCTGTGATTCTGAGGGGATGCCAAGAGAAAGACTGCAGTAGGTGAGGTCAGAAGGTAGAGAGCAGATGGGATAGATGAGGCAGGCTCTTGCTTACAGGTCTTCTGCTTTCATCCACAAGGGACCAGTCTCTCCAAACTCTCTGTTGGCCTGTCCCTGTCAGCCCCTCGTTGTAACATTGATGATGCTGAGTCCAATTCACATCTGTCTTCTTCTTCTCTCTCTCTCTTTTTAAAAGATTTTATTTCTTTATTCATGAGAATACACACACACACAGAGGCAGAGACCCAGGCAGAGGGAGAAGCAGGCTCCATGCAGGGAGCCCAGTGTGGGACTCAATCCCAGGTCTCCAGGATCACGCCCTGGGCTGAAGGGGGTGCTAAACTGCTGAGCCACCCGGGCTGCCCTGTCTTCTCTTGCTTGTGAATTCCCTCACTGTTGTGGAGAAATCTACATTAAAAACCTTGAATTAAGATAGAATTATTTTTTGATGGCAGTTTGTGTTTCTATTATGGTGAACTCCTTTCTGGGACTGAGCCACATGGGTCACGATTTAATGGGGTTGTACTCTTTCAACCCTCCTTCCCTCTCCTCCTCCTCCTCATCACCATCATTATAGGTTGTAGGAACTCCATCATAATTGACTTTCTCTGATATTGACTGTGCCACGTGGTGAAAAGAGCTTGTGCTTTGTGTCACATGGGCCTGGGTCAAATCCTTGCTTACTAGCTGTGTGCTTGGGTACCTTACTTGACTCTTCTGAGCAAAATGAGGACACTAATACCCACCCCAATGAACTGTAATACAGCCTAGCCCCCAAACCCAGGGATGTCCCCCAATAAATATTTCCTTTTCCTCTCTGCCATTTCCCTTTTCATGAAAGATGCAACAAAGCCCCGGGGCTTTGTTGGGGATCGCACAACTAACAAAATGAAAAGACCCATTGTTGAGGGAAGCCTCATCCAAGGATGCAGAAGTGCCACATGCAGTTGGATTTGTCCCAAGCTTCAAGCTGAGTGAATGAGAGCAAATGTGACTAGTCATACATTGTGGCATTAATCACTTGGATAAACTTAAAAGATGAGAGTGAGCAGATTTTTTTTTTTTTTTGGAAATTCTGGGCAGGCGACTAGCAAAGCAACAGGATCAGCACTTGACAACCGCTGAGCTTTCCTTCGACCTTTGGATGGTAGTTGACAGGTTGTGTTCCTTCTGCAGGGCGCCGAGCTGCAAGTCTAGCTAGGACTTCCTGAGAATGGATGTCCTCCAGCTGGAGCGAGGCAAATCTCCGGGCAGGGTCACTGGGAGTTTCTGAGCAATAATTGCTTTCAGGTCACTGAAGGCACAGGTGGTGGGATGCCCCAGCCTGGAGCTGGTCCCTAGTGACAGTGATGGGAAAACATCCCCATTGTCGGCGCTCACACGCAAGGGTGACAGTGGCGCGTATGGGGACATGGCAAGCAATGACGTGCAGATGATACAATGAGGCAAGAAACCACCAGGTATGTAAGAAAAGAAATAACTACCATTTATTGGAGGCCAGTTGTGTACCAAGTGTTGTGCTAGGTGCTCCTCTTAGAAATGTGAAAAGTAGTCTCAAAGTAGTGCCAGAACTCACTCAAGGGCACACCACTAGGACACGGTGGCACCAGGATACAGGTCTCGACCTAACACCAAACTCCAGTTGCTCCCATTGGGTGAGGTTAAGGCCTGGCCAAGAGGATGACAATAATATAGCTTAGATGTCCCCATCATACTGGAAAAGTAGAACTTTTGAGCCAGAAGTGGGCCATGCCTTTACCTTTTCTGAAACCACGAAACTGACTTAATCTCTCTGAACCCTTAGCTCACGTATAAATGGTGATGTACTCTTTGCTTGGCAGCATAACTAACGAACAATTGTAAAGTTCTCTGTCTTTTCGAGAGTACATCGTAAGCCTTCCCGTCCATCACTAACGAACAGGCCAAGTCAGGTTTCCACCAGACATAGAAGGAGCGGGGCTTTCAAAGAGGCAGAGGCCAGCTCTGCTAGTGTTCTCATGAAACCTCGATTAGCGCATCTGGAACATGGTGTCAATAATGTCTAGGTTGAGAGAATTAAATGATTTAAGTCATTTAGTTCAGTCCTTAGTAGAAACTCAATAGATGGTGACTCTATGACCACCATTCGTGCAGAAGAGGAGACGGAAAGCAATTGTCTCCAACCAGGGATGCTGAATTCTGTAAGAAAAGAGGACTTGTTTTCTCTGAGCAGTGGATGAGGGAGGGTTAGGCAGGTGATTCTTAATTTATGGAAAGGGGGACGTGTGGGATGATGAAGAAGGCACTAAACTCCGTGTCTAGAACCCCGTCTGCCATCTGCCCCCTTGCCTCTGGGCCACGCTGTCCTCATGGCATAAAATAGGTTTCTTTAGATGGATGACCTCCAAGGAGAATGAGGTCTGTGGGGTATTGGTTTCCAGGGATGGGCACAGAGGTCTTAATAATTACAGCATGCTGTGATCCAATTATTTAGGGAAATTATGTGCTAAGCAGATTAAATAGACTTTAAATTATGATTATGGGACTTCTCAGAGCCTTTAATGCACCCATGTATATGGCACCAAGACGGCATGTGGTGGACAGTATTTCCCACACTTGTTTGAAAGACACTTTGGAATCATTTTATTGTATCATCCGTGAAGCCCTCCTGGACCTGAAATTCTGTGATTTTAATATTTGGGCCATGTAGAATGGCTGGGATTTTGTTTGTTTGTTTTTGTTTGTTGAGAGAGAGAGAGCATGTTAATGGGCAGGGGCAGAGTGAGAGGGAGAGAGAGGATCTCAAGCGCTCCACACTCAGCGCAGTGCCTGATGCAGGGCTCAATCTCACAACTCCGAGACCATGACCTGAGCTGAAATCAGGAGTCAGATACCCAACCGACTGAGCCACCCAGGTGCCCCGAATGGCTGGTTCTTTTTAGAGGACAGCGACAAAATGTTTCTGGTTATGACTCAAGGTTGTTGATAAGGCAAGACCTCTTTCTCTTTTATCTCTGAAGGCAGATGCGATTATTTAGTTATCCGCCCCCGCCCCCCATTAACCTGGATAGACGCTGTAATTGTATCACGTGCTCCTGTAGATGATAAAGGATTGAACTCTACATTAGCGTCCAGGGGAAAGTGGTTCCTGGTGTTCTGAGTAACCGTGAAGATGATGACAAGCCAGCCCCAACATGGGCCCTGTCACGCAGATTAAGACATATTGAGACGTCGAGTGGTCAGAATTATTTGAGTCAGAACAGGACAGCTGTGACAACAAACATCTCTCACTTTAGCTTTTCCTTTTAATATTGTCTTATTTATAATATTCTTAAATCACTGAACTGCTAAGCAGAAAAATCACGATGGCTACTAATTACTAAGTGCCTACTGTGTGCTCGGTACTATTTTGTCTACTTGCAACCCAGCCACGGTTCTGTCCTTACCAGACAGGTCCTATTACTTTCCGCCCTTTTGCAGGTGAGGAAATGGAGACAGAGTAACTGAGTCAATTTTCCAATATTAGGAGGACGGTCCAAAACCTGAGCTCACCACTTCCTAGCCATGTGGCCCTGGGGATGTTGTCTATTTGCTTGAAGCTCTGTTAGCTCCTTTGCAACATTGGAATCATAATAGTATCTAAATATCAGGGTGATTGCAGAAAGTCCCTGACACATGGTCAGTACTCAATATATGTCAGTATTATTAAATCATCATTATTATTACTATATTAACAAGGCTGTTATTCTATCTCAGGTAAGTGCTTTCCATATAAAATGCAAATATAATTCGGTGTACATGGGATGAGGGATAAAAGTTATGCTCCTTTAGGTCATAAGTTTATATACTTGCCCCCCCAGTGTATTAAAAGTGTTCCCGAACAGTTTTATGTGCGCTAAACACTTGGAACAGAAATCATATTGAAATGTACAGCTGTGGGAACTCTCAGAGATTACTGGTGGGGGCCACAATGTGCAGCAACCACTTTAGAAAGTACTGTGGCAAGGGCTAATAGAGATGAGGATGTGCACCCCTGTGACCCAGAGATCCCACCCTACCCTGGAGGAGCCCCCCTCAATGTGCACAAAGAGACAGATGGGAATGGTGACCGTGCGGAGGTGTGAAATAATAGAACATGGAGACACCCAGAAGGTCCAGCAACAAGGTGGCGGGTAGATAAATTGGGATAAAGCCCTTCTGGGGAATATTATATTGAAGTTAAAACCAATGAATTGGAACCCTGAGTATCAGCAAGGTAAGATCTCAAAGATAAAAAGCAACTTGCAGAAAGATATGTGCCTCATGGAACTTGCAAACAATGCCCTTTATGTATCATGAGTATGTTCCTATATGGCAATCGTGTGAAACATGCTCGGACACCGTGACCGCCAAATTCAGGAATTCGGGGTAGCAATAATTTCTGGGAAAGAAGAGATAAGGCTAGATTTGCCGAAAAGAAATCCAAGCAATTCAGCTGGATTTTTTTCCTCTTTGTCTGTCTTAGGGTTTCAGTGGCTTTAGCAACCTTATGCTTTAACGTGCATGTTTTGGGAACAGCGTTTTCTTCTTGCTACGAACCTTTTGTAAAAAGGCTCTGGGCTTCTAGATTTCAGTGCCAAGTGTTAGGGCTTGTTTTCTGCTGTGTTCTGATGAGAAGTGGTAAGTGCAAGTGGGGTCGGGGTTGAGTTAATTATTTAGCACGGTTCCCGCTTGGCGTGTGGGAGCTCGGGGAGCTGTTCTGACAGCCGCCTCCACCCACCGTGGTTGCAGAGGGGAGAACAAAAGGCCGGCTTCATAGCATCCCTCCTGGTCACCTGTCAGCGTCTCTGCTGCTTGCCTCAACCGGACAACAACGCAGATGAGACCTACTGAGGGAGTCAGGTGTTTGTGGAGTTGTTACTGACCTACTGAGGGAGGGTTCAGAGAGGCCAAGGAGATCTGACTTTCTGGTCAAAGTGTGACTTTGCCCATGGAAGGTGAAGAGGACAATCAGGTCAAGTGAGGCATTGAGTTCATGGATGAGATCAGTGTCAATGAGGACAGATCCAACCGGGTGACTCTGTGTGTGTGTGTGTGTGTGTGTGTGTGTGTGTGAATAAGTGAAGCGGTGCATTAAAATAAATGCATTAAATCTAATGTAAAAAACTTGGTATATAATAGCTTATAAATTCCCAACTCAGCCCACTGTGATATGTAAAATGTCTAACCATGAACTGACAAACACCGTAACGACTCATCAGAGACAGGAGGGCTTTTGTATCCCTTCAAGAGCTTATACTCCAAGGAAGCCAGGTGGAAACACAAAAGAATTCTCTGTGGGGTGGCTTGTGGTAGGCTGGATTAAGGGGAAAAAATTTTTTTATGGAGGTAAGAACACTGAGAAATGAGATCTACCCCCTTAGCAGATATTTTAAGTGCGTTATGCAAGATTGTTATCGATAAGCCCAATGTTGTGTGCCCTCTTATGTATAGACCACATGTTCTTTATCCATTTGTCCATTTTGTCAAAAATGTTTCAATTTTCTACTTTGAAAATCTCAAGCAACAGAAACATTGGAAGAATAGCACCATAAAATGCATTTTTTTAAACCTTTCATCCGGATTCTTCAAATTATTAGCATTTTGCCATATTTGCTTTCTCCCTCTCTTTAGTATATGCACTATGTATCATGTAACAGCTACAGTATATAATATAATATATATATGAATTTTTTTTCTGCTAAGTCATTTGAGAGCAAATTGCAGACATCAATCACCTCCTTTTGTTCCTAAAAGCCTTGGTGAGTCTCACATAAGAGCAAGGGCATTCTGTCTATGGGTCCATGCAATTACCAAATTCCAAAAACTGAATGTTGATACAAAGCTAGTATCAGTATGGTCCACATTCAAATCTCTCAATTGTGCCCCACCCCCGAGTGCTATTTAAAGCACTCAACGGAAGCCTCCATGAGGAGTGTTGTGGGTGTGTCAGGGCCTTGGACCAGAAAGCACATGCCATCGGTTTGTCCCTTGGCCCGCGATGTGAATTTTGATGGTGTTGGTGAGGTGGGGCCTTTAGCATTTTTTCAGATGTAATTCACTGGAAAGTTTATTGCCATGATTGGTCGCTTGAGCATCAAAGTTGCCGTAGAGGATGTCTGTTTTCAGGAGGGCCCTACCGAAGAGAGCTGAGTGTCCGCCAGCCTCTGCCTCCAGAGCTACCTTCTGCTGGGGGAGGGCCAGGCAGCAAGCAAGTGCTGTGAATAATGAGTCAGTTGAAGTTGTGATAAGTGTTGTGGAGGAAATAAAACCGGGCAATGGGACAGAGAGGAAGGCAGGGACAAAGTCACTCCAGATAAGAGTCCGGGCCTTCCCTTCCCTGGCAGTGGGGAAGCCCAGGGATAAGCAACTGAACCAGCTCATAGTGAGTCATGGGGAGATACAAGGCGGGTAAGTGGAGGGCATCCGGGAGCGGTCTGGTCTATACTGGGAGCAGAGTGGGCATCTTTTTTTTTTATATATAAATTTATTTTTTATTGGTGTTCAATTTGCCAACATATAGAATAACACCCAGTGCTCATCCCGTCAAGTGCCCCCCGCAGTACCTGTCACCCAGTCACCCCCACCCCCTGCCCACCTCCCCTTCCATCACCCCTAGTTCGTTTCCCAGAGTTAGGAGTCTTCATGTTCTGTCTCCCTTTCTGATATTTCCTACCCATTTCTTCTCCCTTCCCTTCTATTCCCTTTCACTATTATTTATATTCCCCAAATGAATGAGACCATATAATGTTTGTCCTTCTCCGATTGACTTACTTCACTCAGCATAATACCCTCCAGTTCCATCCACGTTGAAGCAAATGGTGGGTATTTGTCGTTTCTAATGGCTGAGGAATATTCCATTGGATACATAAACCACATCTTCTTTATCCATTCATCTTTCGATGGACACCGAGGCTCCTTCCACAGTTTGGCTATTGTGGACATTGCTGCAGAGCGGACATCTGATGGAGACTGAAAGGAGATGAGGCCAGTGCCAGGAGGCCCTGGGGGTGGGGTTCAGGCCGAGGGCACGGTGCGTGCGCAGACCCGTATATGGGGCCCCGCTTGGTGAGGTGTAGGGAGAGCAGGAGGCCTCAACAGGTGGGGTGCAGGTGCGGTGCACAGAGCAGCCCGGGACACGGCAATCCAGGGGTGGCTAGGTGGAGACTAGGCCATGGCGAGGATTCAAGTTTTATCTTTCTTGCAATGAGAAGCCATTGGTAGGCTAAGAGCAAGGAGCGACGTGATCCATGTTTTAAAAGTGTGACTTGGGGGGATCCCTGGGTGGCTCAGAGGTTTAGCACCTGCCTTTGGCCCAGGGCATGATTCTGGAGTCCCGGGATCGAGTCCCACATCAGGCTCCTGGCATGGAGCCTGCTTCTCCCTCTGCCTGTGTCTCTGCCTCTCTCTCTCTCTCTCTCTCTCTACGTCTATCATGAATAAATAAATATAATCTTAAAAAAAATAAAAGTGTCACTTGGGCGATTTTGTAGAGAGCCCAGTGTGGGGTTGTGGGCGAGGCTGTGCCCAAGGACACGGGGACACTAGTATCCAGATGAAAGGAGTAGTCTCTAGGACTGTGAGCTCCTTTTGTTCGCCTGAGTGTCCCCATACCTAACAAGGGATGCTCAATGCTTGCTGGCTGGCCGGCTGAGTGAATGAAACAATACATTTGTTTCTATGATTATTAATTTTCAAGCATTAGCAGCTCATCAGATGGATGGCAGATTTGCGCTAGGTCGGTTTAGCGACATTCCCCTAAAATTGGCTTTCATGTAGATTTCCAGAAGGGGGTTGGCTGCAAGAAATATTTGCCCCTGGTTCAGAAGGGGGAAATGAAGGAGCAGCCATTTCCTTAAGGGCTCTGAAGGTTAGGATAGCAGACACTCCTGCAGCGCTGTCAAGCTGTTGCTGATCTATGGGCTCAACCTGTCCGTGTGGGGTGGTGTCTCCAGCAGCCCCCCAGGCAGGTGTGTAACTCCCTCGTGAGAAGGGTCAACTGCTCCTGCAAGCCACCCACATCATGGAGATCAGAGGCAAAGGGGAAAAGACAAAGTTCGGGTGTATCTTGGAGATCTCAGATGGTCTTTGGGCTCCCCTACTTCCTGTCCATCTTCCCAGCCACCAATCCTGCTGACTTCAGGTCTAGCACCAGAACCAGGGCATTTGAGACTCATTTCTCAGCTCCCACAATTGCATGAGGCCTAATCCCATAACAAATCCCTTTTCTGTACCCCCCCATCATGGCTATGCTCCCCTGAACAAACCTCCCCTAAAGGATACAGGCTGATTTTGAATATTTATCAATCTTGAAGCTTCTTGACCTTTAATGAGTTTTAGAGAAAAATTATTAGTTAAGATAAGTTATTATAATTATTTAAGATAAGTTTATGAATATAATTGATCAATCTCATTTCCTCTGCAACTAACAATGCTTATTCAAATACACAAAAAGAGCTTTCAAATGGATCAACATGGTTCTTCGTGGGGTGTGTAGATACTTGGTCAGAGTTGTTTTTAGTTGTTTGAGAGGAACGGAAGAATGTGTCTCTGAATCAGTTTTGCAATACGTGAACGGAATGACTCCGCGGTGAGTCGTGGAGGTGATCAAGTTCAGCTGGCAATCATTGGCAGGCCCCTGGCTTCTCTGTTTGGGAGCTGTGACTTTTAAGTTGAGTTCCTGAGATTAAAGTTCAGTTCCCGTTTCAGGCCACATCTAGAGGATCCTAATTTTGGGGGGGAGGGATTTATGGGGAAAGAGACATAGGAGAGGAAAAGAAGTGTCCCAATGAGATCTAGGCCATTGGGACAGGGAGGAGAGGCCACTGGGTTTTGTGACAAGGGCTCAAGCTCTGTGGTCAGCCGGAACCAGATTTGGATCTCAATGACCCTGTATAATTGCTGTGTAGCCAAAAGCAATTTACAGAATTTACAGTGTGCCTTGCAGGCTCAGTATGCTGTTTTATAGGGTGGGGCAATCATCCCTTTCTTCTAGTGTTTGCAAAGGTCAAGTGGGCCTATATACCGAGGACTCTCCGCGGTGCCTGACACCCAGGGCAGCAAATAAGGGAATGTCTGACTTAGGTGACCAAGTTAATGAACTTTCCTGTGCCTTAGCTTCCTCATCTGTAAAATGGGACTATTAATAGCATCCACTTGGTGAAGTTTTCATGAACATTAAATGAATAAACAGTGGCGTGATTAGAATGGCAAACATTAGATTCAGCTTGTGGAAACCAACACTTACTTACTGTGTGACCTTGGGAAAAATCACCTAGCGTCTCTGGATCTGTTTCTGGATCTCTTAGGCCACGCCTGGGAACAACAGTACCCGCTGCATTGAACTGTTTGTGCGGGCTGAATGTCATCATGGATGGAAAGCAATCAGCAGCCTAGCACATAGTAGGCGCTCAGTGAATACTGGTTGTTATTATTGCTACCTTATCATGGTGATTAGCCATGTTCAAAGGTCTGAGATAAGTGCATTGCGTGCCTGGTTGTTTTAAGCTCTTAGGACTGTTCCCATTTGAGAAGCCATTAGGAGGTTGAGACCAGGGTTCAAGGCTGTCTGCCCGTTTGTTCATCTTTCCCACTGGGGAGCTGAGCCCCTCACGGCTCTACTGTACCGCCGCTAGTTATCTTTTTAAGAATGTATCTGGAGGGGATCCCTGGGTGGCTCAACGGTTTAGCGCCGCCTTCAGCCCAGGGCCTGATCCTGGAGTCCCGGGATCGAGTCCCACGTCGGGCTCCCTGCATGGAGCCTACTTCTCCCTCTGCCTGTCTCTGTGTGTGTGTGTGTGTGTATGTGTGTCTCTTATGAATAAATAAATAAAAAATCTTTAAAAAAGAGAATGTACCTGGAAGAGCAAGTGAATCAGCAGCCCGTGCCCCGTGGGACCATTGTTTCCCTCCCCCAGGGTATGATGAACCAGCGGTTTGTGTATCCGCCTGGTGTGGATTCAGGTGTTATTCCTAGGACACATTTGAAAGGCATGAAAGACAAGGAGGTCTCTCTGTGTTGGGGCAGCTGGCTGACCTCTCAGTCCCTCTCAAGTTCTGTCACTGTGCTCGGACAGTGGCGATGCCAGGGGGCTTCTCAGGGGGGAAACACAAAACCTGACCCTTTTGTATTCATGAGGTGAGAACTTAATGAATAACTGCTTTTTAATAATGGGAAATAACACAAGAGAGGGGAGCTCGATCACAACCTCCATCAGTGAGAACACTGCCTGCTAACAGGTGGGAAAGTGAACCACAATCTAATGAGGGGAGTCGTTTTTCTCTTTGCACTCCTGGTAAGGGAAGGACAAGAAGATGCTGGAATGTTGATGACTGAGGCTAATTATTTAAGGACATGAAACGTGTTAGACGAGTGGATCCCCTCCAGGAGACAGGTGTCAATGTCTGCAGACACTTTGGTTTGTCACAGCTGGGGATGTGAGGAGAGGCTTCGAGCATCTAAAAGGCAGAGGCCAGGGAGCCTCCAAAGTGATGCTTGCATCTTATCCTTAGAGTACAAAGGCATTTGAGATCCAGACAGGAGCTTGTAGACCAGATTCCATTGCTTTCTGGAACTGGAAAAGTGGGTAAGTGGGCAAAAGTGCTCGAATGGGCCTCTGGCAGCTTGGAGAGTGCAGACTTGTTTTTGGGGGCAGCTGCTAGGCAGCCTGGCCCATTCTTGGCATTTGGGGGCATAGGCCCACACATTCGATGTACCTTCTGTTTAAACAGTGGCCAGATATCTGGATTTTATGTGAAACGTCTCTTTTGTTAGCAATAGAGTACATTGTTTTAAAACACAAAATGGAATAAGTGAAACACATCTACAAAGCTGGGCATGGCCCTATGTGCACACGTGCATGCGTACACATGTGTGCGTGTGTATGACTAGTTTATGATCAGCTTTATTTTATTTTATGATTTTTAAAAAAGATTTTATGTATTCATGAGAGACACACAGAGAGAGGCAGAGACACAGGGAGAGGGAGAAGCAGGCTCCATGCAGGGAGCCCGATGTGGGACTTGATCCCAAGACCCCGGGATCATGACCTGAGCCCAAGGCAGATGCTTAACCGACCGAGCCACCCTGGGGCCCCTATAATCAGCTTTAAATGGAAAGTTAATGTCCAGTCAGCATCTGCCTGGCTGGTAGGTGCCCTGGTAGCGTGTGTACAAGAATCTCTGTGCTTTTAGGGATGATGTTAAAGATTCCTTTGGGGACATAGTTCATGTAGGCCAAGAAAGGAGTTTTCAGTAAGTTAGTCTGACATCATTGCTGAAACTGCCGGGCTGGGAACCTGAAGATGTCAGTAGGAAGAGAAGGCCAAGCTGTGTGAGGGATCAAGCAGGATCCGGAGAACAGACTGATGTTTTTTAGGTGAAAAAATAAAGGAGGATGAAATAGGAGAAGAAAGAAAAATCAGACGTGTGAATCAGAGCTCTCTAGAGAAATTCCTAAAGCCAGGAATCACCCGGAAAATAATGTTGAGTCTGTCTTCCTATCATCCTCAGTGAGATTTTTCATGAGTATAGGGAAGTACTTCTCTTACAGAATTTTACAGCTGAACAGAACTAAAGAACTAAAAGCGTTACCTTTTTTTTTTTAAGATTTATTTATTTATTTTTAGAAAGCAAGAATGTGAGGAGGACAGAGAGGGAGGGAGGGAGGGAGAGAGAGAGAGAGAGTATCTCTAGCAGACTTCCTGCTGAGCACATAGGACGAAGCAGGGTTTGATCTCAGGACCCCGAGATCATGACCTGAACCAACATCAAGAGTCGAATACTTAACTGACTGAGCCACCCAGGTGTCCCTTAAAAACTTTACTTTTTCAACTTTATTATTTTTTTTCATTCTGAATGTAAATAAAATGGAGATTGGAATGGATAAAGGACTTGTCCCATGCACATGCTCGAAACCCAAATGCATGAGGGCAAGGCAAGAGAATCAAATGAGTGAGACAGACCCAGGGGGAGGCATTAGGGAATGGAGGAGCCTGGGTGAACCAGAGAGGGCCTGGCCTACCCACAGGGGCTTGTGCTACCTGCTGTGCCAAGCCAGGAGCAGCTCCACTGCAGATGGTTCTCACTTTTGAAGAGAATCCCAATTTTGCAAATCCCAATTTTGAGAAGGAAATCTGACTTTTAAAAGTTGTCAACTAATTTGTAGTTTAAAACACCCCATGGAAGCCAAAGCATTCCTGAGGTCCACATCTGGCTCAAAATCTGCCAGTTTGTGACCTGTGTTTGAGAATCTTCCAGCACCCCACTAGTTTCCTGATAACGTACTTCTCATCTCACTTCCTGCCAAGTCTTTTTTTTTCTCCCGAGGAAGCACTGTCCCCTTAAGTTGGGAACCCCTGTTTTGATCATTTCTTTCACTCTTCATTCTGAGTAAGGACCTCAAATAAAGGCAGTATTTCACTTTTGTTTCCTTCCCACCACCCACCGGGTTCTGCTTGTTCAGCAGGAAATACAGGACCTGCAAAGGAAACTAAGAACTGAAGAACCTTGTAAACTCCCATCTGAGCTCTATTTTTTATTAAACAATCTTCTTTTTATAGTAAACTAGAGAGAGGATGTTCAGAGTCCAGGTTCATAAGGTGCAGGGTTTTTGATCAGCAGAGCCCCAAAATAGAACTGCAAAGATATAATTTGGTAAATCTTTAATGCCCAAATACTACTCCTTCCCTGCATTAAAGCAGCCACTGGAACGGTTGGTTTCCACCTCTGTACTTGAAGCGAGACACTGACCAGGAGGTTAATTCCACTTTTCACGTACTCTCGATTTTCTTTTTTAAAAAGATTTTATTTATTTATTTGAGAGAGAGAGGGAGAGCGAGAGCACGAGTGGGGGGATGGGCAGAGGGAGAAGGACAAGCAGACTGTGAACTGAGCGAGGGGTCCTATGTGGGACTCAATCCCAGGACCCCAGAGATCGTGACCTGAGGCAAAGTCAGACACTTGACCCACCAAGCCACCCAGGCGCCCCTTGATTCTATTTCTTGATGCCACTTGAGCATGTACAAGACAATAATAAGAAAAACAGCAGCTTAACACCTCACCTGGCTAATTATAAGTCTTTCTCCTGGATTTCCATGCAAACCTGGAAAGTGAGTCAGATGCGAATCATCAACTCATGAGCTTTGGTTTCCAGAACTTCGGTTTCCAGTTATTCCCTTCATTTAAGACAAAACAATTTCCCCAGGTTATAATTTTTCCTATTTAGTGAACAAATGTATTTACTTCAATTCATTAACTCATTTATGTATGTATGTATGTATGTATTTATTTATTTATTTTATTTATAAGTAGGCTCCACACCCAGCATGGAGCCCAATGTGGGGCTAGAACTCATGACCCTGAGATCAAGACCTGAGCCAAAATCAGGAGTCAGACACTTAACAAATACAGCCCCAGGCATCTCAGCAAACTCTTAAAACAAGCTTGTGGTCACACAACAAACATGTGATATTTTGTTTAAATTTAAATTTAAATTTCATGTAAGATTTACTTGTTCTGACCATCATCGAAGATAGGTACCTCTTTATATGTGAAATGACCATTTGCATTTCTTTTACTGTAAAATGTTTCCATGGGTCCTATGTTTTTTTTTTCTTTTTTTGAGTTGTCTTTTTACCCTTTTTTAAAAATTTAAATTCAATTTGCCAACATACAGTATAACACCCAGTGTTGATCGCATCACCTGCCTTCCTTCATGCCCATCACCCAATTACCCCATCCTCCCCTCCCCTACCCCTCCAGAGACCCTCCGTTTGTTTCCCAGAGTCAAGAGTCTCTCATGGCTTGTCATCCTTTTTAATTTTTCCCCACTCAGTTTCTCCTCCTTCCCTTATAGTCCCTTTCACTATTTCTTATATTCCACATATGAGGGAGACCATATGACCATAATTCTCTTTCTCCGATTGACATATTTCCAAATGCATTCACTTTAAAATACTTATCAATCAAGTCATTACACAGACATCATCTTTCAAAGGAATGCTAGAACACTTACCAGCTTCAAGCACTTTAGAATAGAAAAATACGCTAGAATAAAATAATTGGGGTTAGAAATCTGAGTTTTCACCTATTAAAATTTGACTTACAAATCACACACACACACACACACACACACACCTGCACACACACTTTCGAGACACAAGATTGTGAGCAAATATTCAGTGTGACCAGTCAGTCACATGGGCTCATTTCATGGCTCTGAGCTTCACTACCTGTGAGGTTGTAGTCTTAGTCAACTTCAGTTTGCCTCTGATCCCCGTCTGTAAGACATACATAGTACTGGTACCTCCCATCAGAGAGTTGTGAAAATAACAATGATATAAAACACGTAGTGCTCATCGCCCAAAAGCTGGCGCCTAGGCAAAACATTATAAATGTAAGAACTGCCAGAGTGCTACTAAATCTTTCCACCACTGATGTTCTTACAGGCCCCTTGCCTCCAGCCATTAAGTGATGCAGACACAGCTGTCTAAATCCAGAGCACACCTCCTGTCAAGGCCCATGAGCAGGTTACCTAGGACAGAAATCACCACCCCAGCCAGCTTCCCACATCACAGCAGGAGAGGAAAGCAGAGAATATTGGGCAATGTTTGTCTCACTAATTGTGACAGTGTTTGTGCCTATAAACGCCCATATGGCTCATTGTAGGGCTGCCGATGAGGCATATATTCTCTGTGGCTTTCTGTAAGAGCCAGTAGTATCTCTATGGGGACGTTGAAGTCCCAAGGGAAGAAACATAGTTCTGGAAGCATTAGATGAGTTTTGCAGGTGGCTGTTCCTCATGAGGTCTTATAGAAGCCATGCATCTAAGGCACAGGACAGTTTGCTACATAGTGTGATGTTTTCTTTTCTTTTCTAAAGATTTTATTTATGTATGTGAGCGAGAGAAAAAGAACACAGGCAGGGGGAGAGGCAGAGGGAGAGGAAGAAGCAGACTCCCTGCTGAGCTGGGAGCCCAATGCAGGGCTCGATCCCAGGACCCCGAGGTCACGACCTGAGCCGAAGGAGGATGCTTAACCGACTGAGCCACCCAGACAGTCCAATAGTGTGGTATTTTAATAAAAAAAAATCACCCAGATAATTCAGCATTTCTTTGTCGGATCCACTTTATCTCTATAGTTTCCCACTCAGACCTGGTACAGCTAAAATGGGAATAAATTAGTCACTTTGCCTCCTTTCACTTCTGCAAGACGGAACAGGTCAGCACCGAGGAGCACGAATGCTAGAACCAGGGTGCCTGCATCTGATTTCTGGTCCTGCCACTTTTATTGGCTTGTGGATTTGGGGTTTGCTTAATGAAAAGAACTCATAAGCTGGTTGGAGGATTCAATGAATACTCAGAACAATGCCTGGCCTCGAGTACAAATTCAAGAAATACGGGCAATACTAGTTTCTCCAGAGAGCTAACAGGTTCTGAACCTCCGAGCCCCCAGCAAGGGACCCCATCCCCCCAAGTGTTCATGCACCCCCCAATTTTGATGGTTTTTCAAGGGTTCACAGATCTCTACACCCACCCCCTAGCCTCCAGATTCAGAACATCTGTCTAGAAAACACCTCAAAGTCAGGTTTACATACGCAAACCACTTTGGTCTCTGTCAGGATAGCACAGTCTTCCCTGCACCGTGGCGGCATAAATAGGAAAACAGGGACTGTTAGAGGGAACGTTTTACTGGCACTTGAAAGTTTTATTTTTGTTTTTTAGGGAGGAAAGAATAGGACCTTTCAGGCCACTGATTCACCCTCTGGTTCCTTCAAGGGCAGAAGGAGTAACTGAGGAGCATTTGGCCCTGCTGGGGGCTGCCCAGTGCAGCAGGGGGGCATGAAGGCAGCCTGAGTTTCTCAGGGCCTCTTGCAGGAGCTCCTGAGAGGGACTTTCTGAATCATTTCTGTGTCTAGACACATCAAAAAGCAAGCTGCCTGTTTATCGGGCTGGCCAAATCCAGTGAGGAGACATAGCAGGGCAGGTCTCCCTCTGAATCACTCGCCAGGTGGAGAGAGTCGAGGTGAACAGGTTCATGGGGCAACATTCCTCACCCTCACCGGGAAGGGGAGTCATGTTGTCTCTTGCCAGAGTCAGGCAAAAAGACACTGTTGATTCTGTCTCTGTGTCTGGGTGCCAAAGCACAACCCAAGAGAGCTTTGAAGACACAGATTAGGTTAAGTGTTGAGGAGGAAAGGGACGGTCATTCAGCGGCAGTGGGCGCTCTATGAACACCTGGGGCATGAATTCAAGGGAACCACTGCCACCAAAAATGGGCCACTCGATTCAGACAATTAAGTGAAAGAAATATTTTAAAAATCAGACCAGCAGCAAACAGAAAAAAAAAAAATTGTTTTGGGTCACTCTTCGGAAGCCTAATCCAAAATGAAGTTAAATCTTCGACCCCACGATTTTTCACAAATTCCTTTTTCCCACAAATCTGGATTGTTATACCACATGCTACGACAGATGCGACCTCAACCACATCCCACACTAGCTCACATGTTTATATATACACACACCCTCGTGTTGTACATACGTACACCCTCACATATGTACACCCCATATACGCACGGGTCTGAGGAACAAGGGAATTGTTTTGTACATATTTAGCTAAATATCGATTGCATGAGATTTTGATGTTTCTTTTATCACACAATTCCTTTTTTCTTCATTTTAAGTCCCAACCTAGATCCTGTGGAAACCTGACCCTAATTCAAAGAGTTCTAATGTAGCTGAGATGAATGACCTTAGGGAAATAGAGGTTTTATGGCCTCATCAATACAGAAACTCACTCTGGAGTTTCCTCTAAGGCTAGACAATGCCCAAGGTCTTCAGTTCATAGACTTGATAAATCTCGGTGGTGCCCTGGGGCTGGCTGACTGGACACCACGCTGTCTTTGACCCGTGGAAAGGAGGTCCATTGTGTGCACTGAGGACTGGAAAGAGACATTTTGAGCTGAGAGGAGTGTATGCTTTCAATAATTTGAATTTGAGCAAATCAAATGCTCTTAGAAATGTCATCCTCAAGGGAAGGCAATGTATCAGGGGGTCTCTGTAGGAGCAGTTCTCAATGACCAAAGACCCTCACCTGTGATTGGAACCATGCTACCACTCAAGCCACTTGCGTCTCTGGGCACCCGCCCCCCCCCCCCGCCCCCAATGTCTAATGGAATGCCCTTCTTCTCTCCCACCAGACTGGGAGCTTCCTAGCAGTAGGAACTGTGCCTATTTTTGCTTCCCATATTATACCCATTGCCAGGCACATAGTAAGTTCTCAATAAAATCTCTTATTTACCCCTTTTCTGGAGTAAGGTATCATAGCGTAGTCATTATATGTGTGGCAAGGGATTGTGTTAATGGCCTGCCAGGGTTTGAGCCCATCTCTGTCACTTATCTTTGGGTAAGTCACTCCTTCCTGTGCCTTGGTTTCCTCATCTGTAAAATGGACATAATGAAAATAAGTCCTTCAGAGAGATTTTACCTCCTTTTGTTTTTGTGGCAGTTTTTGGAACTGGAATATTTCCTAAATTCTTGTTGACTTAATGCTTTTAATTATGTTTTCATGCACTATACTCTGTATTCTTCATGTCACAGTATAGTATTGGTGATTTTGGTTATTTTTCTTCATCATAAGCAAGCAGTTGGGTAATTTGGACCAAGGAAAAAGAGTATTTGTGAGTGCGATTTTTAAAAATTTGCTGCTATGTCAAGGTAAGCTTTAACTATTTGTGGCTCACGCATCTTTAGTTTGGGGAAAGAGGTTTGCATTTTAGGTTAGCAATGTGAAAACTGTATCGTGGTCATGTCTTTAGCAGCATGGGATTTTGGAGAGATTCCAACACTCTCCACAAGGGAGGAGAAAGAGAAGCAAGAGTTTAAACCAGTGTCTTCTAGGTCCTATGCCACAGAAAACAGATGTACAGGTTTTAATTATTGCCAATATCTGCCAGAAAGTCGAAGAATACTCAGAGGAGAAAGGAAAGGAAAAAGGCTTCGCAATGGCACCCAACTGAAGGGAGTTTAGCAGAAGGTCATGGAGGTAAGTGCTCTGGGGCGCATCTGGGAAAAGGCTACATCATCCGTGGTTGTTTACAAAGGTAGTAGCTAAGGGGAATGAAGTAACTCAGAGATGTTCATCTCATAGTCTCATCTTGTGCACTGATCATCTTTAGGTCAAGAATGAATTCCTCTCCCCACACAAATATTACAGACTTGGCCCAGGTGTGCTGAAGGAGAGAGAGACAGAAAGGGGTGAAGGAATCTTGACTCTGGACACCAGACACGATGAACTTATATGGATTTCCTTGGAAGAGCTGGTTTTATATGCAGCGCATTCCTTACTTGAGGTGTTTTGGGGCACTCCCATAATATTCTGTAATTATCCCAATCTGTGTTTGAAAAACAGCACAAGAAGCCCTGACATTACCCCACGGTCTCAGTTTACGGCAGATAATGACTGGCTTTGGCAAGTAGGTCTCAAAGATTCCTGTGTGCAGCAGTGTATCATTAGTCTTTTCTTCAAGAGAAATATTATTACTGTCAAATCAGAATCTTTGCAAGCCTTTGGATGCTTTTTCTGTCTGACACAGAGAAGTCTTCAACCCAGAGAGGGATGTTTGGTCTTTACAAGATGGTTGCCTAAAGTAGTTACTGTGCTTTCCCTTCATATTTCTCCTGCATTCTCTCTGCCACTTATTTTTGGCCAGTTGGCCATTTTTAAATTGGTTATTTTTGTTAGTCTTCCTCAAAATTACCAGCATGGGGCATAAAGTATTCCTAAATCTGGTTGCTGTGAACCCCAGCATTCAAGCCCGTATTAGTTGGGGGTATGGCTGATGGAAAAGCAGGTGATAAAATGCCCACAAGAAAGAATTTTGGCCCTTCCCCAACAGGACATTATTTTCCCGATTTTATCTTTTTTTTTCTCTATATGCAGAAATCCTGATGAGTTCACCCAATGATTTTATTACTTCCCTGGTGGGGATGGTGATTCTTACTGGGCCATAATTGAACTCAGGGGGTTTGTAACTGGCCATGGGCCACCATGTATGGGAGGAAGTATCTCATGGGGAAGACTAAAGACCTTTGTTTTATGGATATTGGCAATAAAATGCTCAGCAGGGGAGTTCAAATCTTTTGGTTTCTTTTTCTAGATTGCTTCTTTTCTTGGCTTGAGCAATGGGTTAACATGTTGGGCTGTACATGTGGTCCAGAGGGGGTCCTAGGGCTCTACGTAAGCTTCATGGAATAGTGCATCTAGTTGACCCCTTTAAAGCTGGGGTTCTAGGGACGCCTGGGTGGCTCAGCGGTTGAGCATCTGCCTTCAGCTTAGGGTGTGATCCTGGGGTCCTGGGATCGAGTCCCACATTGGGTTCCCCTGCAGGGAGCCTGCTTCTCCCTCTGCCTGTGTCTCTTCCTCTCTTTGTGTCTCTCATGAATAAAAAATAAACAAAATATAAAATAAATAAGTAAAGTTGGGGTTCTGGTTCACTCCTTCACTGCGTTTCTGTTTTTTTCTTTTTTTCCTCATCAAAAGTAATTTCTTTTTTCTTAGAGGTCATTTCTAGAAATGCTTTAAGAATTGAAGTTCTTCTGTTTAGAAGAATGCTTTATCTTTACTTAAAAACCAAAGGAATGATGTCATTTACCTGCCACTTCAGGAAAAGGGCATTAATTCTTTTTTTCCCTTCAGTGAGAAAGGAGTTCAATAAAGAGTACCTGATGGGATGTACTCCCCTTGGTTATCAGAAACAAACATTTGTTTCTTACATTTCTTCCATTCATTTGAGAGATTGTTTTGTAACTCGATCTGTGCTGAGGTCTAGGGTGATAACCAGAAGGAGCAAGTAGAGGAAGTATTTCTTGCAGGTGCAAAAGAGTTGAATCAGGGGAGGAGAGTCCTTCTGGAGGGAGCCGTCATCTAGAGGGATGAAGCCAGTTCCGGACATGAGGTCAGAGCAGTGATAGAAGTGATACTCTGACCTCCTTCTCTACTGTCCTCTGATATCCTGCTCTTGGCTGTCACTCATTGGCTAAACCCAAATGCAGCCACTGGTGAAGGATCTGGAGTCCAGCTGGTGTGTACCATAGAGGTACCATTCCAGACTCTTAGGAATAGAGGAAGGTGAAGATGGATCTGGGTGGAGAGGCAAACAGATGGATAAGGGGGATGTGACCCCAGAGAAGCTCCTCCACCTTGGGCATCCTTTTCCTAAAGCCTTTGCCAGGGAAACCTGGGTGACTCAGTGGTTGAGTCTCTGTCTTCAGTTCAGGGCATGATCCTGGGGTCCTGGGATCGAGTCCCGCATTGAGCTCCCCGCAGGGAGTCTGCTTCTCTTTCTGCCTATGTCTCTGCCTCTCTCTCTGTGTCTCTTATGAATAAATAAATATAATCTTAAAAAAAAACCTTTGCCCCAGCCATAGCTACATGCCTTCTCACCAACAGAGGACCCGTGCCCATTGACACATGACCTTCTTTGACTTAGTTTTGCTTCCACCCAGTGAATCTCCTCTCTGCTCAGCATCTCCTACCCTTCATTTTCTTCTCTAGTTTTCTACTCTTCCTCTTTTCTCCTGCTCTGTCTCTTCTGCTCAGCATCTCTCCTATACCCGGAGCTTTTCTCTGCCTAACCAAGATCATAAACTTCCATTGGAAACCACCAACAATCTCTTTTATCAACTCTGTTTTTCCAGGGAGGCAGAAGGAGTCCGTAGGACGATTATAATTTTGAAACTGGAAACATTGCTCAGGGATTCTCCTTCAGGAGATGAGCGTTGGTCTTGACCTTCAAAAGGAACCAAGACTTTCAGCAGAGTTCTTTCAGATGCATGAGTGCTACTTAACTCCTCTAGCAAGAGAATAGAAAATCCCCAAATAAAGGGAAAACATCATAAATACCATAAATCTTTTCCCAGAAGAAGATCGTTGCTATTTCCTCATTGCCTTACACAACATTTTTGTGTTTGCTGTTTTCAGTTTCTATGCTGAGCTTTGGGCGATGCCCCTCAAGAGACTCTGGGGACCCATCCCAAGGCTGTGTGTCAGGCTTCAGTGAAATGAATCCACTTCGGTTGCTCCACACAATTACCGTGGGCTGGTAAAGATGCCACACAAATCAGCCTCTTATTAAGAATTATTGGTTATTAATCATCCCAGTTCCCAAATACAAGGATGATTTCATTATTGTTCTGGTAACTATTTTCCAAACACAAACTTATGACTTTTATCAGAAGAAGGGAAAACCATTTCCCTTTCAAAACAGGCATTTCTTTTCTGGGTTCAGATATTAAACACGTGCTTAGCGGTCCTACAATGTGCTGAGGTCTCCTCTGAAGGCTGGTGACTCATGAAGACAAGGAATTGGATTTCACATCCTTTGAAGTCTCAAGTTGCCCAATTGTAGGTATTGAGCAACATGCAGTTGGGCATAAAATCTAAACTCTTCCCGGGTTTGTCTTTAATGATTAAAAATGCCCACATGAGATGTGTCAATGGCTTGTAATTTCCTAATTGGGGTGAGGCTACTGGGCCTCTAGTTGCCAATAATGTGTTAATATCAGGTTTGGGGTGTCCAATTAGGGTGGAACGTAAAACATTGTGTGGTAGCAAATGAATACAAGATCACTCATGTTTTGAAGCTGCAGTACGTTCTATGAAATGGGAGGAATGGCTTTCCAGATTCAGTCACCGTGTGGCCGTATTCAGAGCACCAAAGGAGTCGTGATGACTCTGTGGTGCTTCAGAAGCTTCCCAAGATAGGATTAGCTACAGGGTAGGAAGATGGAGGGTCAACCACACACGCGAGATTCCTTCCTAGCTCTTCCCTGACAAGTCTATACCCTTGCTAGTGTGGCTAATGTGCCATTTCCACTCAATAAAGCCAGGATCTGGTTTCATTTGCTTGGCTTCCTTCCCAGAATTGAGTCACGAATAGTGGTTTAGAATCCTCCAAGGCCAACAGTGTCTTTGTCCAGCTTCTCCATTGTTCCTCTCAGTAGTCTCAGTAATTGTGTTTCCTGGGTGTCTCTGTACTTTGTACTGTGTGTCTGAGCCAGGATTCAAGCTTTTGTCTCCAGTCGCTTCTTTTGATCCATCCATCCATCCATCCATCCATCCATCCATTCCATAGCTGTTTATCACGATCCCCCAATGGCCAGGATACTATTCGGCTGGTGAGCAAGCCAGATAAAGTCCCTGTTCTCTTATATTCCTGCTGAAGAAATAAATAAGTAAACAAACAAGCAAACAAATACAAATTTTAGATAAGGCTAAGAAATCTGAAGGAACTAAAATCAGGTGACATTGTAGAGTGGCTCAGTAAGAGTAGGGGGATGGCAGCACTAGATGAGGTGGTTCTCTCTGGATAAGTGATTTTTATGTGGAGAAAGAGAAGAAGCCAGCCATGTAATGATCTGGAAGAGAAGTGTCCTGGGTAAAGGAATTGTCAAGGCAAAAAGTTGTCAGGCAGGAATGAGGTTGGTTCACTGAAAAAATTATGATAAATCACACCAACGGGTCAGTGTGTGGCTATTTTAGTGAGCTAGAGGGTGAGATGTAAGAGATTACGTCAGAGTGCATCAGGGGCTGGGTTATCTAGACCGTAATGAGGAGCTGGGATTTTATGGCAAGTATACCCATCAACTGTTTTTGCACACCCTGCATCTCTTCACGTCCCTACTTATCCATCTTTGAGTCCATGGTTCATCGTTATGGTCACTCCCTTGAAAACATTTCCCCTGCTGTATTGGTTATCTATTGCCACGTGACAAATTTCACACAAAAAAATTTAATGGATTCAAACTGGGAGGGATTTTTTTTTTTTTTTAATCTCACACAGTGTTTGTAGATCGAGGATCCCGGGTGGCTCACTGGGGCAGTTCTATGTGAGAGTCTCTCCTGAGATTGCCGTCAAGATGTTAGCCTGCACTCTAGATACCTGAGGGCTTGACTGGGGCTGTGGGATCTAATTCCAAGTTGACTCACTCAACCAGTTAGTCCTGGTTGTTGGCAAGAGGACTTAGATTCTTGTCACATGGATCTCTTCATAGGACTTCTCGAGTGTCCTCGTGGAGAGTGACCCAAGAGAGCACCAAGTGAACTTCTTTCCACCCCTTTTAAGTATGAAATCAAACTCATGTGTTATCTGCTTTTTTGATGTATTTTTTTACTTTTTTTTTTTTTGCAGATACTCATTTGGGGACGTGAATCATGGTGGTTGTGAACCTATGCTCTGAGTTCATAAAGAACACTAGGTTCAGAAACCAAGGCTACCAATTAGCTCTGTGACCTGTGGCACATTTAACCTCTCCAAGCTTCTGTCCCCTTATCAAGATAATCCTACCTCACAGCTCATGATCGATAGGAAGATGAAAGCGAGAAAGTTCTTACAGCGCACGGCCATAAGGACTGGCACACGCATTTTCGGTGTGTGTTCTCTTTTCTATTACTACAGCACACAGCTGCTTTTTGAAGTCTTTCATAAAGTTCGGAAAACAGTTCTGGGCAGCCAAGCATGCAGTCAGTTTGGATCGGAGGCAGAGTAAATCTGCTTCTTCTGATGAGACCTGGGAATGCGTACTCAGGATGCCAGCAGCTCAGACATGTAATAAAAAAAATTCCCCCTCAATATGGTAGAATTTGGAAGTGTCTCCATTCATCCTCAGCTGTGCTGTGAGTCAAGCGTTGGGTCAGCGCACCAGGAGCTTACCTAAGTTCAATCCCGATGCAAAAATCTAATCAACTCTCAAAGCCGAAGAATGAGCTGATGATTCAGGTATTTATATTAAAGGGTGTTAAAAGATTATTTGGAACATGGCAGGGGATGAGAAAAGGGATTTCATATTTCATATTCACCCTCGAATTATATATATATATATATATTTTTTTTTTTTTTTTTTGTGAGTCTTCTAGGAAATGAAGCTAAGGGACTTTTAAAGATCATTCATTTTTGCAACTAAGGTTTTGAGCACTTACTGTATACCAGATACCAGACAAAGTTCTAGCAAAGCAGATGAGAACAAACGGCCTGAGCCCCAACGTTCATAGTGTTCAAAGAAGACCAGACCGAGCACATAGCCCTTATTATTTTGTTTGATGGCTTAAGTTTTTTTTTTTTAATTTTTAAATTTTTTATTTATTTATGATAGTCACAGAGAGAGAGAGGCAGAGACACAGGCAGAGGGAGAAGCAGGCTCCATGCACCGGGAGCCCGACGTGGGATTCGATCCCAGGTCTCCAGGATCGCGCCCTGGGCCAAAGGCAGGCGCTAAACTGCTGCGCCACCCAGGGTTCCCGATGGCTTAAGTTTTTGCAAGTTACCAGAGATGGCTGGAAGCTTGAGGGATTACCATCTATATATTAAATGAGTAGCACTAGCGGTAGGCAGGAGGGAAAAAAAATCTAAGATTTTTTTTCCCATAAAACATTTGTACCCAGTTAATTAGCGGCCCAATTATTCAATAATAGATACAAATGCATTAACTTGTTGAGACAAATGTGTTTCCCAAAGCCACTGCCTAGAACTGAATTACCGACAACATGGTTTGAGCAATAATATCATGATTACAAGTCATTTTTCTCAGTTGGCTTTCCGAGGGCTGATACAAGATCCATGGGAATTGTTTGTATTGTGAGGTAAATATGTTAGTAATGAATAGATTCCCAAAGCAATTTCAACACTGGCACGGAAATTTATACATTCCCTAAACTTTCTTCAAAGGCAAGTGAAATTCTTTCTGAATTGGGTCAATGGAATGCATTCTGTCAACTGCACCTTGTGTTACAATTAACTCAGTTGCTCCTGTGGTTCATAAATTGGTCATCCTAATCGGGCCCGACAAGCCAATTTTTTGTTCCATTGCTAATCCATACTGCAGATTGTAATCTCTGACAATTAATACCTCATTCCTACATATCTTGGAAAGTTCATGCTGCCAACGTAGGTATTTTAAAAGTTGTGTGTACAGGACTCTGGGAAACAGTAAATGCTTGTGGAATGAATGCATGCTCCTTTTAAAATTCTCACTGTAATGAATGGAATTTACCTCTAACTCTTGAAATTTGCACTAAAATAGTATCTTGAGAAAAATTCTAGTGACGGGGTGCCTGGGTGGCTCAGTCAGCTGGCCATCTGACTTTTGATTTCGACTCAGGTCATGATCTCAGAGTCGTTAGAGGGAGCCCTGGGTCAGGCTCCACATTCAGCGGGGAGTCATCTGCTTGAGATTCTCTCTCTCCCTCTCCCTCACTTGATCTTGCTCCTGCTCTCTCTCTCTCTCTCAATAAATAAAATCTTTTAAAAAATTCTAGTGAGAGAGGGAGATCTAGTGCAGTGATTCTCAGCCAGGGCGATTTCACTACCACCACCACTCCCCATGGGGGACATGTGACAAGGTCTGGTGACATCTTTTCATCACAATGGAGAGAAGATGCAATTGGCATCCTACTAAATATTTCACAATACACAGGACAACACCACCAGAACAAAAGTTATTTAGCTCTATATATCACAAATGATGAGGTTGAGAAACGCTGATCCACTGGGGTTGGTCTGGATAATTGTTTTTTTTTTTTTTTTAAATCATATATAAAATGAGGTGATAAAATGCAGTTCTTATGACTTTGGGTTTTTTTTTTTCTTTTTTTAAAATTTTTATTTATTTATTTATTTATTTATTTATTTATTTATTTATTTATGATAGTCACAGAGAGAGAGAGGCAGAGACACAGGCAGAGACACAGGCAGAGGGAGAAGCAGGCTCAATGCACTGGGAGCCCGATGTGGGATTCGATCCTGGGTCTCCAGGATCGCGCGCTGGGCCAAAGGCAGGCGCTAAACCGCTGCGCCACCCAGGGATCCCTGACTTTGGGTTTTTTAATCAAATCCAAGATCCAAATCTGGGCTCTTCCTTTCTAGACAGATGACTTCAGACAAGTTTCTTAATTTATCCCAACCTGTTTATTATTTGTACCCTCTTGCTTCTTGGCTTTATGGCTAAGATTGAGTGTAATATTCATTTGTATCCCGGGGTTAGTAATAGTAATGACTTATTGCTGTATGCTTAACATGAAATAATGTATACAGAGTGTGGAGTACCTTCTTGGCAAAAAATAAGCGCCTTATTAAAAGATGTTATTATTATTAGCTTTTCTATGTAGATGACAGTGGCAGCGGTCTCCAAGATGGAATTAGAATCATATAATTCACAAGGCAGGCCCCAGGGAAGTCACTGATTGCTCCGTTTCCTTTTCCTGGGGTATCCTGTGCAGCTTTTGTCACTCACCAGAACCAGGGGTTAAATTCCTTAAATTGATCTCCACTCCCCCCCAAAAAATAAGAAAATCTGAATAAGGTAGTAAACCACTAAAGGAATTAATGCTATGGCCAAACATCTCCGTGCCCACATCAGGGCTGACCCCACGCATGTGGGACCTTAGCCCAGCAGGTACAAGGGGTCCTCTGCTTACAAGGACCCTGTGCTTGGTTTAATGCTTTGTGAGCTACTATCTTGAAATTCTTAATTGTTTTATTTATTTATTTTTTAACAGGGACCTCCTCATTTTCTTGGTATATTGGACCCTGCAAATTATGTAGCCAGTCCTGTCCATGTCTATATAGTTTTATAGTTGAGTTTTTTTTTTTTTATATAGTTGAGTTTTAGAAGAAACTTTTAAGGCACTGATAATACAAAGCTTTTCTGGAAAAAAAAAAAAAGGTGGAAGGCAAGTTATGCAGTTCCTTTTAGAAGAGTAGTGTAGCTTAGTGAACTTCCAAGATCTCCTGACCAGTCACTTAGAAATTAAGGGATAAAATGTGATTTCATCAAATCTGCCAGAATATGAGTAACTATCATAGTCATTCATTACCTAAGAAGTTTGATATTGACCTATACAATGGAACTGTCCTTTCCTCAAATGAAGTTATTTTCTGATTTTTTTTTTTTTCTGGTCCCAACAAAGAACATGCAAGACAAGCTTATCCCAAGTTCATTCTGGGCAGGTTGATAAGTTAACTATTTTAAGCTCTTCCGGCACTTGTACACTTTTAACGCCTTGATGTAAATTTTTTTCCAGGTCACTTGCTCATGAACTTTGGAAAGATTTGGCAAGTTCATTTAATGGTTGTCCCAAGTCTGACTCAGCACCTTACTCCGGAAACTCTAAAGAAAAAAAAAATGGAATTAGTCTCAGATATCTCATTAACAACACGGTGGCAACATATTTGTGTGTTGCTTTTTTTTTTTTCTGTTTCTATGGTTCAAGGTAGCCAACACCGTAGCTCCAGAAGGCAGCCTTGATGTATCACTTCAGTGATATCCTAAAAACATCAGTGCTTCTCTTCTTGCTCACTTTCATGTTTACCTACTTGCTTTCACCTATTTCCTTTTTTTTTTTTTTTTAAAGATTGTATTTATTTATTCATGAGATACAGAGAGAGAGAGAGGCAGAGACATAGGCAGAGGGAGAAACAGGCTCTATGCAGGGAACTAGATGCGGGACTTGATCCCAGGATCCCGGTATCATGACCTGAGTCAAAGGCAGATGCTCCACCACTGAGCCACCCAGGCACCCCCTACTTATTTATTTCCAGTGAGGAGTGAGATAACTCATATGTGGGGTTTTCTGACCTGGAAATTATTTGAGAACAGTGATCTCAATTTCCTGCAATGCAGGTGTTAAAACAGAACTAATAAAGTCAAGCTTGAAAGGTGGGATGAGCTTGTCCCTACGTGAATTATACTGTGGAGAACAGAATTTCAAGGTGGGAATATGGAACAACTCATGTAATATGAGAACAGAATTCCATTATCCTTAACAAGTATGCAATTTAGTAGGTCAGGCTTTAACAGATATTTGTTGGGTAAACTAATGCATGATGCTGGTTCTGATGATTAACTTAGGATTTATTAATTTCCTTTTTGGATGTTTCGTTTTAATAGAGGCTGCCCTCAGTCCCTTGCCATGTTGGCCTTCCGACATAGCCACTTACTCATCAAAACCGGCAAGCGAGAGTCTCCTCGGATGGCAGATTATGTTTAAATCTTCTGTAACACAATCAAGGGAGTGACATCTTTCCACCACTGTTGACATATCCCATTGGTTAGAAGCAAGTTACAGGACTTGCTCTGTAATCACAAAGATGAGATTACCAGGAGGTGGGGAAGCCATGGGCCCCCTGAGTTCCTGACCTCCACAATCAGATTTCCTGGGTTCAAATCCTGGCCCTATCGCATGCTAGTTCCATGGATGTTGAGCATCAGTAATCTCCAAGCCTCAGCTTCCTCAACCATCAAATGAAAAGTCTATTCACCTGTTCATCGCAGGCTCATTAGCTTCCAGCAATTCCTAATTTCCAGCTACTCTTGCGCCGTTTTCATGATTGTTGCCTGATTTGTATGCCTCATGAAATAGCATTTACTATTATCATCCCCTCTTTAAAATGTAAATCAACTCATTTAAAAGGCAAATTTAATAATACCACTAGAAATTTGAAAAGAACTAGTATTCCCAGAAGATAATTATAAACATACACATTATCGGTAATGAAAAGCATCCGTCTGCATACCTTCAAAATTCATCCTGCATAACTTGTGCAGGGGATATATATATATATATATATATACATATGCACCCTTATAAAAACACTGGGAGGTGGGAATCAATGTAATGTAATGCACTTAACACAGTACCAATCACAGAGACGGTGCTTAATCAAGGTTAACTGTTCTTATTACATATTTATAGGTTTGGTATCCAGAATATATTGTTTGGTGGGTAAATATAGAACACAGGGTGTGAATCTCTGCAGGCTAATCATGATTTTCTTCCTTCTGTCTCTGGACTCAACTTTAGAATCCTTCTCAATATTGTATTTCGGACAGCCACCACCAACCAGTTGGTGTTGGCACTCCCCAGAGACAACTATTGGCCTCCAATAGATGTCACCTGGTGTCAAGAGGTCTGGGCAAATTATAACTAAGGGAGAATTAGTATATGTGCTGCTGAAGCAAGGACATAACTGAAGGAGAATGAACTGAGGGAGGAAATGTCCTTATTTTTTAAAAAAGCAAATGTAGATGAAAAACAATGACAAGGTATTCGTCATTCAAGTCGGTGCCGTCAGCGATTGGCTCACTATTAACTGACTGCCAGACCTTGTTTCCACTCTTCATTTCACCTTTCTGCTCAACATGTGCAGAAAGTTCTTCACATCCTTTTTCACTAAAGCAAAACAAATTTGGAGGAAAAGTGTCCACTGTGCAAATCTTCAAATTAATTAGAAGGCATCAGTGCTTGGGAGTTGATGCTACTTGGAAGGCCCCAGGTGCAAGGTGATGATTAAGAGTTCCACAAATATTTTTTTGCTGATAAAGGGAGATTCTGCAGGACAGAACAATCGTGGACAGCAATAAGTGATTATGTCATTTGGATCAATGTCCAATCAAGGAGATTAGGGGAAGTTCAACAAATTAGATTGAACCATAAATGGAGCCTTGGCTTTCAACCAATGTTGTTCAACAAGTTTATACTAAATACTTGCTGATAGATTAATTGAATGACCCATTTACAGGTTCTGTGAGTGCCACAAAGTAAGGGGGGAATGAGTAAGGCCCATGGAGTCCGAGAGATCAGGTCTGAGTCTGTTTCCTGCTGACTGTGTCTTCCTGAGCAAGATACTTGTCTTCTCAAAGCCTATTTAAGAAATAGGTAGATTCCTGACTTCTTGGCAAGGCCTATGTAAGAATAAGGTGCAGGATATGCTCAGTAAGTGTTGGTTGTTCTAATCAGGTCTTTGGGCTTTACAGTTTCAATGAAATCCTATAAGATTCCCTAAAGACCAAGGGGGAAATGCAGGTGATTCCTAGGATGTGCAAAATGGAGTTGGGAACTGAGGTGTGGCAGGTACTAGGAACAGGCACAGGCTGGGTGGGGGCAGTGGTGGGGCCAGAGGCACATGCTCTGCCTCTGGGCGAGAAGCCCTTCTGCTGATTGCCTTGTGTGATTGTAGGTCCTGCAGACCAGGCCTCCTGGGCATCCTTGGAAGCTAGACATCTGAAATCATATGTTAAATATCACAAGGGTCTGATGCTAGTGCATTTTTTTTTTTAAAAAGACGTATTTATTTGAGGGAGAGAGGATGTTCCAGAATGATCAGGGAGTGGGAGTAGGTGGAGGAGGGGCAGAGGAGGGAGAGAGAATCCCAAGCAGACTCCCTGCTGAGTGCAGAGACTGATGTGGGGTTCCTATGACTCTGAGACCATGACCTGAGCAGAAATCAAGAATTGGACGCCTAACTGACTGAGTCACCCGGGCAGCCCTGTTGGGGCATTTTAAAGACTTTCTCTTTATTGAGGACTCAGAATGGGTCAGATATTTTCTAAGAGTTTTAATGCCTGGTTTCAATTTATTCTCTCAACAGCTTTATGAGGTACACTGTGATCATTACCCTTGTTTTGTAGAGGAGAAAATTAAAGCACAAAAAGGTAAAATAATTTGCCTAAATATTACACAGCTGGCAGAGAAGCAGGGATTTGAACCAAATCAACCTTTCAGTGCTTGGTTCTGAACCACACACTCAACCACCTCTTAAACTTTTTATTTTGACATAGTTTCAAATGTACAAGAGCAGCACAAAGAATTCCCATGTACCTTTCACCCAGATCTCTCAAGCATTGGCGTTTCACTACTTTTGCTTTTTTTTTTTCTCTCTCTCTCTCTCTCTCTACACACACACACACACACACACACACACACACACACAGAGGAACCTATCAGAAAAGGCTTCCACCTGCCAAATCTGGGGCAAATTGAACATCAAAATAAATAATGATAGTGAAAAATTATAATTTATTTTAAAAATTCACAAGCTCATGCTTATATACATAAACACATTCAGAAGAAACATTCTTCTTTATGTTAACTAACTAGAATTTAAATAAACATTTCAAACAAACAAACAAAAATTCTTCCTGACAGAATGTCAATTAATACAAATAGAAAGATCAATGGAATTAGAATAATCAGTATTTCGTGGCCAAGTGTTGACCAAATGGAATGGATCGAATGTAATCCATGAGTTTGTAGTTTCCAGTATTTAGCACAGAATCTCCCATGGTTAGACTATTGGTCTGATGGAATAAATGGTGTTTTTTTTTTTTTATTGTCCTGGTAATTCTTCATTAGTCTCATGAAAACCCTGATCAGAAATAAAAACCATAGTACTAATTCCTTTCACTCCCCATGTCCTAAGTTCTGTTCCATAAGAAGGTAAAAGTGACTGAATTTCTAGATATTGTGTCCCATCTTTTCCCATCTGGATCTGGAACATTTCACTTGACAAGCTTTGTAAGGAATGCTTATAAGTGAAGCTGTTTCATTTTTGCCTCTTTGATCCAGAAATATGACTTTGGACCCTGCTCCTGCTCTGTGCCAAGCACTGAGCTAGGCACATTTCAGATTTTCTAGCCCTTACAAGAAGACTTCTGCATGAGGCATGTTAGCCTCCGTTGAATAGCTAAGGCACCGGGAGGTTATAAGTACATGACCCAAGTCACACAGCTAGGAGATGGCTTCTCTAGGATGGAAACCCAAGTGAAGTTAATAACGCAAAGTCCATGTTTTTCCTAGTACACCAAAGTGGAGTTTACAGAACCTGGAACTCAGAGGCGTTTCATTAGAGAGGAGGCACACTGGAGCTTTAGGTTCTCAGATCAAGTAAGCAGTGCAAAGAATTGCCTAGAGTTACCTTCACATCCCTAAAACCATCCACAAGCTACATCATAAAGACAAAATGTCGTCTCTTATCCCTCCACACTGCTAGCATTTTCTCAAGCGCTGGAAAGCATTTCAGCTCTCTTGGATGAAAACACCATGAAGTGTTTTGCTCATGTCTGTCATTCATGTCACATGAAAAATGCACACCCTTAACTCCTAGGACCACAAGGAGGGGAGCAAGAAGCTCACACTTTGCAATGTGCATGAGAAATGAGACAAGAGTGGGTCTCTGGCTCCACATATCCCCTCGTGGAATGAGGCTGCTGGAACCCCCATGTCACCGACTCCAGTCGGCCCTCCACTCTGAGCCTGAGTGGTTGAGCTTGCATGGGTTAAATGGACACAACTCCACCCCACCACCTATGTGTAAGTAGTTACTCCGTAAATAATTTTCTGCTCTTCAGAGGAGCAGTGCCAGTCTGTGGAATCTTTGTCTCAGACATTGAGGAAGTTTCTTGGTCTCTCGATTCTCTCCTTTCCTCCCTGTCTTTGCCTTCTGCTTTGTCTTCCCTCCCACTCTCAAAAAAATTATCTGGACACCACAATGTAGTAGACTGCCTTCTCCACGTGTCATCATGAGCTGGTTTCTTATAAGCATCCATTAGACTTTTGTTCAAGTTGAAGACTTGAGTTGGCCTCCAGGTAGACAGAAAAGGGACTGGAGAAGATGTAGTTTAAGGGCCACCGGCACTGAACGGTATGTGTTATCAGTGACCATCATGGTGGATCTGAGTTACATTCACCCTGTGACAAGCACCATACTTTACAGTAACCAACCAGGCCTGAAAGGAGAGGTTTTATGACTTGGCATGACTCCTACCAACAGGTTGAATCTGGACTTCTATAAGCCACTCTGTGTAGGCATCACGAAGAGCTAGAGATACCTGAAGAGGACACCTGCAAGGTGCAGCCTGAAGAGTGACGTCATGAGGAGATCACACCAACCATTCTGTAAGCTACATGCCTAGGTCACCCCAGGGGATCAGACTGAGGCTGGAGTGCCCCCCCACATCGCACCTCCTTTGGCTCCTCTCTCTACCCTGTGGCCCTCAGTCCCTCACGGTCTCATCTGGAATCACTTCCTGAATGAACCTCGATGCCAAGGCCAGCCTTAGGGCATCTCGGCCATCCTGCAGGAGGCTTGAGCTGGGCTCTGACTGGTGCATGGGAGAAGAACAGGTAAAGAAGGAATGTGCTAGGAGGGAAGATGGTAGGAGGAGGGACCACAGGTGCACAGCCTTGTGGGCCAATAATGTTGAAGGAATCAAAGAAACTGGAAGGCAGAAGCCAGTGTGGTGGGGTCTGGAGGCATCGGGTGTGGATGATGTGGGCTGAGGCCTGTGGTTCAGTGGGGCCATATTTTCCAGGATGTTGACGTCTGGCTTCAGAAATTGGATCTTTACATAAAAGCAACGGGATACCACAGAAGCAGGGATGAGACAATCGGGTTTGGATTTTGAGAAGGCCAAAATGGCCAGGGTGCAAAGAACAGACTCGAGATCAGCTGGGAGTTTCTGTGCTCATCTGGAGGGAGGTGGTGGTTCAGCTGGTACTAAATGGGCTTGAAAAATATTTAAACAAAAAAAAAATAATAAAAAATAAAAAAAATTTAAACAGCAAGAAAATGGAAAGTTATTTTGCCACTCGAATGATCATCTTCCTGTAAAACTTAGGGAAGTCCAGCTTTTTGTAAGAGCAGATTTCATGATACCGGGCTTGTAAAATGGCCACAAGAAAAAGTTTTCTAGTGAGACAAAGTTGCAAATTTTAAATTTTGATGTAACAAATGCAATGAAGAGGCAACAGTTCCCGAATATTTCAAAACTTTTATTTTCAGAGAATTCTAAGACAATAGATGAGATCTGACAACACATGTGGCTTTGTGATTCTAAAATTAATTTCACAGTAGGGAGAAACCATGCACCTGTTTTAGTGATATGTACATATTCATTCAAATAGAATGATATAAATGTATACTTCTGAAATACTCTAAAGATATAACCTAAAAAGGGAAATCTTTATCAAATATACAGAAACTATATAGTATATTTTTAGGAAAAATAGAAGTAAACATATGTAAAAATAAACAGTGTGTAAACAATTTTTTTCCAAAGTTTTAAGTACTGTACAAAACTCTATGCATTTTCTACCATGATTCTGTATTTTCTCAAAGAGTTCAAATCACATAATATGGTTTATACAGTTAATCTATAGTGCCCACTTTCCTACTGTTTTATCCTACAAAGGGGGAAATTAAAGCATGGGAAATCACTGAATATTTTTAAACTGTAACTGGACTTTAGGACATTGTCCTAAATCATAGATTCTAAATCAGATATAAATCAGATCCTAAATAAGAAATATATATATATATATATATATTTCAAGATGATCTAAGCAACTTGTCATTACATTACACCCACATGCACACATACAAAATTTAAAAGCTACTGATCTACTTCTTAATGCCATAGAGGAAATCCATTAGCTAAATAAATAATTTCAGGATCTTTTGACATAAAAAATGCCACAGTGAATCATTAAGGTATTCTTAGATAAGAAGTTCTGACTTCATCAAAGCACTTCTTAAAATAGAGTTATTCTCGAGTTTCCCAATAATGCTATAGTCTCAAAACAGGAGAAATGCAGTTTCACAGAGACCTCATAATTTTAACATTTAGCTTCACTTTCGTTATAAACAAGTATTTTCCCAGATATTAGGTTAAACAGAGTTACAATAAATGGACTGTCACTATGACCTCAAGCCACAGACAATTTAGCTGCCATACCATAGGTCTTTCATTGTGAGATGTAAACTTACTTTTGAGAAGTAAAGAACCAAGCAGTGAATAAGGTAGGGCAGGGACAGGTACATTTAGTGACTTTTACTGGACTGATGAATGCCCAGCTTCCCTGCCATGTCATGGAAGATGAAAGAGAAAACAGGATTGTTAGTAATTCTATGTAGCCAAGATGGTGCTAACATTGGTTCAAGTAAGCCAGCAGTATACCCTGTAGAGCACCTTGTATTCCAACACTCAATCTGCTTTCCCGAGTAAGATATAATCTTATTAAGTACCATCATCTACACAGATAGTGCCTTCTAGAACAATTGTACTGAAGAAAGAGTATAAACACCTGGATCTAACTGTTCTTCATGTGCTATTTCATGTTCTGGTCTTTGAAGTTTGCTTTCCAGTAACGCAGAAGCAATGAGCACATTCTTATTGGAGGGTAAAAATTGTTGCTCTTGGTCATGATAAAAAAAAACCCTGGAAAATAAAGTAAATCACAATTATATATTAAAGAAATATAATTGAACAGTATTTAACACAGGCTAGTAAACATATACACTTACATTCCAAAGGTCAGTGAGCCAAAGCCCTGTGGTCAAATAAGGCCTACCACCTGTATTTATTAATAAAGTTTTATTGGTACAGTTGTGGTAGGCAGAATAATGGCCCTAAGAAAACATCTAGGCTCTAATTTCCAGAGCTTGTGAATGCATGGTAAAAGGAACTTTGCAAATGTATTTAAGTTTATGGACCTTGAGATGGGAAGATTATTCTGAATGGCAGAAGGAGGAAAGATTCGAAGCCCAGAGAGGGACTCAGGTCATTCTGGCTAGCTTTGAAGATGGAGGAAGAGGTCATGAACCAAGGAATGTAGGTGGCTTCTAGAAGCTGGGACTAGCTCTTAGTTGTTAGCAGGAAAATTAGGGACCTCAGTCCTACAACCATAAGAAACTAAATTCTGCCAACAACCCAAATTAGCAAGAGAATAGACTCTCCCCTAGGACCTCCAGAAAGGAATATACCCCTGCTAACACCTTGACTTAAGCCTGGTAAGAGCTAGGTCAGATTCCTGACCTAAAAAAACTGTCAGGAAAATAAATTTATTATGTAATAAAAGTTTTAGCGACAGGTAAGTAATGTGTTTTAGTAATTTGTTATCGCAATAGAAAGCAAACATCACCAGTTTGTTGATGAATCCTGTAAGGCTGCTTTCAAGTTACAAGGAAGAGTCAAGTGGATGTGGGACAGATCTCATGGCCAGAAAAGCCTAAAATATTTGCCAACTGGCCCTTTACAGAAAAAGTTTGTCCACCCTTGATAATCACATGGTGTCTTATGTGTGATTATCCGAGCACTTAATTGATGCCAAGATCCAGCTAAGTATTTAGTATCATATCAGTTTTTTAGAGAGATAAGATTTTGGTCCCCATTTTACAAATGATAAAACAAAATGGGAGGTAGAAAGGTTAAGAAAATGCTCAAGGTCACTCAGCCAATCAGTGGTGAGCAGGGATTCAAACCCGAGTCTGGCTGACTTCTGAGCTCAGACCCCCCCTTGGTCATCCACTGCACCCCAGATGCTCACCTGAGGCTCTTACCGCTGGCGGAAAGCGATGGGGAGCTCCCGGCTGGGCACCAGGATGCCCAGGTGCAGCATCTCCACAGGCTCGTGGTCCGTGGCCACGATGTCATATTTGCGGATGATCTGGAACACACATGCACAAAAGAGACAGAATTACCCCCTCTTTTCCTGCCTTGTGGAATGCCACAGAGCACAACTACAGAAATCAGAGTTTTACCCAGCAGAGAGCCAAGTGGAGCTGGAGCTCGGCTAGTCGGCGACCAATGCACATTCTTTTCCCGATGCCAAATGGAAGATGTGCAAAAGGATTAATCTTTTTCTTCTCCTGAAGCCATCGTTCGGGCCTAAACTGACTTGAATCTTTAAAATTTTCTTCATTGGATCCCAACACCTGGGTATTTAGCATCAATACTGTCTAAAAACACACAGAAACACAAAAGCACTTAAAATAACTAGAAGAAAACATTTGAACAGCAAGATTCACACAAGGGATCACCTTACAAATGTAAAAGCATAATATGATGATTGCCAGCCTGTGTTTAGTACTAGAAATATACCAGATAATATATAGGGAAATAACTTTAAGATTTTGCATCACATTCCCACACAACCCTATGTGAGATGTTCCATTATTATCACCATTTTACAGATGAGAAAGCTCAACCTCACAAAAGTTATGCAACTCACTCAAGGCTATGCTTGAACCTAGGTCTCTTTTTCCCCAAACCATTAATCCAAACACCATACAATGCAACATGTCAGCTATATATTAAAATACACATATTTCCAAAGTGACGCTTTCTGAGGAAAAGTGTTCATGGACATCTGATGAATATTTGGAAAGTGTATCTTTCAAAGCTCTATAAGGTACAGGTTGCACAAATCCTACTTACTCCTTTGGGCAAAGCATATTCACCCAGAACCGTTTCCTTGTCAAGAGTCCGAGTTGTAAATGGCACACTTGGGGTAAGCCTAGAACAAACAAAATTAAAGACATAGAGGTGAGCACAGACCAATTTCTAGATCAAATATCAATGGGAATGCAGATACTGGTTAAATAAGTAATTCCTGCATAAGTTCATACTCAAAAAAGCAGGATCGCAACTCTCATAAAGAAGTTCTGTCTCTCTTTTTTTTAAAGAAAGTTTTATTTTATTTTATTTTATTTTATTTTATTTTATTTTATTTTATTTTATTTTATTTTATTTTATTTTAGGAGGGAGGGGCAAAGAGAAAGAATCTTAAGTGGGCTCCATGCCTGATCTCACAACCCTGAGATTATGACTTGAGCTGAAATCAAGGGTCGGACACCTAACCAACTGACCTCCCAGGTGTCCCAAGAATCTCTGTCTTTTCTTCCTGATATTTATACCTCCTGTTTTTATTCCTTATTGTGTTTGTTACCCTCCCCACACCCCCACCCCCCGCCCCACCCAGGAACTGCTGAGTGGCTGTCAATAGGGGTTTTCTCCTGTTTCATCCTGGACTTCAAATGTGTGTGTTTCCCATGTCACTCCGAAGCTTGACTTTTGTTCTAGGTTTCTCCTATCTGCCCTTCCTGAAGTGAAAGCTCTTTCTTTCCGAATGCTGAAATGTTGTGAGTTTGGTTTTCCAAAAAGGGTGTAAAAAGAATTTTCAAGGACATTTTATACCAGAGGCTCAAAAACAAAGATGTCTCTTTGTCTTATCAAATAATAATAATAATAATACGGTTTTCTTGCTGAACTTCTCATATTCTTCAGTTATGCCCCTAATCTTAGAGTTTATAGCATTCATTAGACTATTATTATTACTGACTATTATTATTACTGATTGAAAGGGGAGGACACTGACTTTTCAGAGATTTAGTAGAATTTGCCCAAACACTTTAGGGAATGAATAATAGAAAAAGAATATGGAAAAAAAAAAAGAAAGAAAGAAAGAACAGAAAAAAGAAAAAGAACATGGCCCCAAGGCTCTTTTTTTTTTTTTTTTTTGCAATTTGATAAATGTTTCTAAGTCAACTATAGGTGCCATCTGTGGGCCTGGAGACCCCTCATTGTGTATTTATGCTTCCCAGCATATTCATGTTGGCTTAGGCAAGTGTTCTCACCTCATAGATTCTTTGAGACAGGCTTTTAAATATGGCATATTCCTCAAATCCTCTGCCCGGGGCATCTGATTCTCAGGCAATACCCTCTGAATTTCCTTAAGAAGCTTTTGTTGCACATGGGGATTACGGGATAAATTGTAGAGAATCCACATTAGGCTGTTTGCCGTCTGAAAGGCAAGTGGACATGAACTTGAGTTTCTGCAAATAAATAAACTGTCATAAGAGGAACAAAAGCTGATGCCTCCCACCTTGCTCTGCAAATGTATTAGTGAGACTTTTTCATGTGTCCTTATTTGCTGTGCACTACACAAATACAGTATATGAAAAGTGAGATTTATTTTATAAAATAATGACAATTAAGGATAGCTTAATCCACGTAGACTCTTTTAAATAATCAGCTGCATTAGGACACTTACAATTTGACATACAAAAATTGTTTGAACACAAATGAACCATGTAGAGCAGGTGAAGGAAAACCAAGCTGGTTGGGATTGTATCTGTGTCAACTTCCAGGTTGTGATAAGATGTGTGTGTGTGTTTTTTTTTTTTTTTTTTTGGATAAGGTTGTATTGTTGCAAGATGTTACCACTGGGAGAAACCGAGGGAAGGATCCTTGGACCCTTCTCTATTTTTCCTTAGACCTGTATGTGAATCTATAATTATCTCAAAATAAAAAAGCATCTAATTAAAAATTATTCAATGTAGAAAATGGATAGAATACTTGGGTGGGAGAGAGGGATGGAGATCCCGGCAGCGTTGCTAATGAGATTTTTTTCTTTTTAATTTTATAGTGCAAACGCACAAGAAGCTGCATTTCTGGGATTTAGAAGAGAGGGTTTTTTTTGGGGGGGACACCCCCTAAAAAGTTACAACAAAAATGAAAATGCATTACCTATCAAACCCTGGGTTTCAGCCACAGGCAAAGAACGCTTGCGGGAGGGTGCCAACACCAAAATAAGAAATTCTAACTGTGAGTTGAATATTTCAAGGAACCAGCCACAGTTTCTGACAAAGGCTCATGGTCTTTTAAGTGGCATGCTTTACTTCCTTTCCAAAGGCAACAAGAAGAGAAAAAATATTGGCTGAAACAGACAGCCTCGCTTTTAGCTTCATCATATTCACCACTGGTAGTCATATGTATTTGTTTTTAGGCCTTTTTTTTTTTTAAGCTAATGTAAGCCAAATATTCCTGTAAAAATGGTCATTGCAGACACGAAGACGCTTTTGCTAAGTGCCATGTGCCACTCACATAAGCGAGCAAAGTGCAAGACGATTCGGGGCCAATGGCATTTACTATTTTGGGAAGAAGGTGCCTCCAAGGCAGGCTTCTTCATGTCAGAGGACTGGCAGCTTCAGCTGCAAATAAACTGTGGCATTACAAGAGTCCAATTTACAAAACAGGAAGAGGGCGTAGCCACCAAATTAGATACACTTTCAAACTTCTCTGATTTTCCAAAAGTGACTTCCAGAACTGCCAGGACCAAAAAAGAAACATTTAACCATATCAGCGGGTCCCTTACCGCAAGTACCAAATAGAGTTTCCAAAAGGCAGATGACTGGCGCTTTCGCCAGAGCCTTGTAAGACAGCCTGGGCCTTTTAGGGTAACGGCAGGAGTGAGAGTGGCCTGGGAAACCTTACAGGCCCTAAGTAACCGGCCTGACCTCCGTGGAGGAGCTCCCTCTTGTAGCTGGCCTCCCTGCGTCCACATTTCCTCTTCTAGCTCCATCTTCCACCCCACCTGCCAGAGGCCTCTTCTCAAATCATCAATCTGATCAGGCTACTCTCTTGCTTATAATACCCCAAGGGTCTTCCATCACAGGTGTCATAAAATCCAAATGGCTTACTAAGCCTTACTAAGGCTTCTGGTTCACAGGGCCCCTTGCCTTCACCAATGTCAACCTGACCACATTTACTAGGTCTCCAGCTCCCACCCTCTTTCTGCTCCAAGGTCCTTGCACATGCTGTTCCCTCTACCTGGAGAGCTCTTCCCCCAGACTTCCCCTGGCTGGCTGGCTCGCTCTCACCGATTCAGCGGGCTCCAGGATCACTTCCTCAGAGAGAGACCCCGGCCCCCACCCAGCCCCATCTCCTTCTCTCCCATCTCTCTGATGGTTTCCCCCATGTCTCCTACCACTATCTGAAATGATCACATGTATTTGTGTGTTTACGGGTCTCTGGTTGGTCTTCCCTCCCAGCAGTTAAGTTCCATGAAGGCTAAGACGTTGTTCTCTGGTTCATGGTGGTCCCTCAAGCATCTGGAATAGTGCCTGGCACATAGTAGGCCTTCAGTAGTTCCTGAATCCTTTCATTTATTCATCAAGTATTCGCTGAGCACCTACTTTGTGCCAAGTACTATTCTACATCCTAGGAACCCAACAGGGCACAAACCCAATCATCACCCTTATGGAGCTCTCATTCCAGCTGAAAACAAAAGATAATGGATGAAGCTTTATTTTTATCACTTTAAGGAGCCTCTTAGGTTAAGTCATGCAGTTTGACAGTGAGCAAAATGAATTCTTCAACAGCCTGCTGGAGCACGAGGAGAAATTATAACCCTGCTGTTTCCCCAGGATGGAGAAAACTCTACTTTTTCTTTGGAAGAGAAACACTAAAGAAGGGGAAACATGGAAATGAAACGAACTGGGACACATTCTTGTTAGAGATTATAGGTGTATGCAATGGTGAGCCATGAGGAATATTAATATGCATCCTGCAGGGGTAGGGCCAAGACTGCATCGAAGACAATTAAACCTGAACACCTGTCAGAATTTGGGTTTGGAGTCTGGCTGGATGGTGTACCTACCATGAATATTAGGCACAATGGGGAGAGAATTTTGGCATTTATTTTTTAAAAGATTTTATTTATTTATTCATGAGAGACACACAGAGAGAGGCAGAGACATAGGTAGAGGGAGAAGCAGGCTCCCCATAGGGAGCCCGATGTGGGACTTGATCCCAGGACTCCAGGATCACGACCTGAGCCAAAGGTAGATGCTCAACCACTGAGCCACCCAGGTGCCCCAAGAATTTTGGTATTTAAAAGTGGTTGTTTCATGCAAGTTGAAGTCAAGTTTTCCCTAACTCACTATGTTTATGCTTTTAATCAGAAAAAAATAATTGGACTGGCAGAGAGCGTTCCAATATTATTAGAGTAACAACCACAGTCAGGCACTTTGGGGTAACATGCACAACCTCTTAGAACTTACTCTATTTTTTAAAATCTAGATTATCTATCCTTCTGTGGTGTGGGATTTATCGCCTCTGAACTCCCCTAGCAGCTTGTGTATCTGGCATGGCATTTGATTCCCTCCCTCCAGAGCACATGAATTCACCTCCTATCATACCTTTAAAGACCGAGGCTAGGCCCTGAGTCTTTTGCAGCATCTCGTACGAGACTTTTTATTTTTGCTGAACCAGTGTTCAGATCATCCTTGTGGAATGAATGAGATGAATGACTATTTACAATTCATCATGAAAAAGATTTCCCAGCCTGTTCGTTCAGTGAACTAACCTCAGGCCCACGCTTACCGTTTCTACGGCAGCCAGCTGGAGCTCCGTGACAGCCGCATATAATTCTTTCTTGGAAAGCTGATTGTGGTGATAAATATCACAGAGGAAATCCGTGCTGGGCTGCTCAGAATATTTCTCTAAGCGGTTGTCGATACAAGATTTGACTATTGGAGAAGAGAAGAGAGGAAGGAAGTCAGGGGAAGATTAGGAGGAGAAAGAATGCAAGCGAGCCCCTGGTAAAAATCCTCCCGGTGACACTAAAGGGCCTTTTTGGGGACACTGACAATTTGCTCAATGAGCTAACGTTGCCTTGTCATTAAGTCACTAAGGACTGATCAGCACCCACAAGAGCAGGGCTCCTCAAACTTTAACATGCCAAAGAATCACCCAGGCATCTTGCTAAAATGCAGATTCTGATTCGGGGGTCTAGGGCAGGCCTGGGAACCTGCATTTCCAACAGGCTCCTGCTGCGGTGGCTGCTGCTGCTGTTCTGCACATCACATTTTGAGTAGTAAGAGCTTAGAGTTTGGAAGAGATCATCATGAGACAGAGATGGAATTTGGGTCCACTCTCAGAATCAGAACTGGCACCTAGATCCAGTCATCTTGCTGGCTTGTTCACTAATACAGGCAGTGTGGGACTTGGCTCCCGAAGCTGGGCCATCGAGGAGAAGAGAGCCTCCCCCAATGTTTTCAAGCATAAACACACATGCACACACACACTCAGGTGTAGTGCTGTGCCTGCTGACAATAATAGCAGAAATTTCCAATGCTTGTAAAGAGCATCCTAGGCATGTATCCCTTCGTTTCAACCCACTATGCAAGCCACCACCAGAATAATAATAATGGTGAGGATGACAGTAATAATGATGAGCGAAAGCAGTACAGCAGTTAGAGCTTAGCTCTGGGAGCCCTTCTGTCTGGCTTCCAACCCCGGCTTCACCATCACCTAGCATGTAATCCCGACAAATTAATTCTTCGTGCTTTAGTGCAGTCACTCAGGGCTAATAGAAGGACCTATTTTACATTTTATGTGTATGTATAAAATATATGACATGGTGTGACATGCTATGGATCTTCCTCTTAGTACGTATTGGTAAGTATATATACTCACAGAACAATACTCATAGCACCAATATTCCCCACATATTGTAGCAGAAATAGCCTGATCCATTGGGTATTGAGATAAGACAGGTTTTTACATTATCTAGATTAGACCTACAAGCAGTGGCATTGAGGGAAGTATTATTATTGTTGTTATCCCATTTTAGGGACAAGACTACTGAGGTTGAAAGAGATATAGCACCTCTGGTCAACCTGCTGCACCAATGACAGAGGTGGAGTTTGAGTCTCTCCATCTCTGACTCCAAAGCTCTTGCTTTTAACCACTTCCAGCTCCCAAAGATGACACAAAGCTGTCTTTTCCTTAGAATCTGTCTATGCCAGGGTGATTCTAAACTCGTGTTTACGAAGCCTGAAACGATCAGGAGGAGCAACTCTATCAAAGGATCAAGGTCGTCAGGCCAAGAAGATCATTCCAGCCTTCTGCCAGCAGCTCCAGAGATAGGGCTGCTGGGGGTCGTGGTGTGTGGCCAGGTTACCTGATTTGAAAATAGTGTCCCAGGCCAGCGTGTGGGCCTGCCACACCTTGGTATTGAGGCTCTTGTGCAGCTCGACCGGGGTTACCATCATCCTCCCGAACGTACTCATCATCTGTGAGGAACACAATGACTTTTCATTCTGGTATCTACCTCTCTCAAAGACAACTGTCACCCTCAAGAGGAGCATTCTCCACGCTTCCACAAAAGCCTCCAATCCTGGAAGCAGAACCCTCCCCAGCCCCAATGGCACAATCAAAATGGTCTTTGGGATGACCTTCCACTGGCTGTGTTTAATAAAAAAAAGTTTGATCTTATGACCTAAAATTTTTTTAAATGTAGAAAAAAGGAAAACCATCACTTTCATATCGACTTCAATTTGCATTAATTTCCCAACTTCAGCCATTTCTACACCAGTTTCACAGCATCTATGACATCCACATGTGATCTAAACGATTCAAAAATACTACCCTGGAAAATTTTCAGACTCTTTTTCAAATAGTATTTTAATTGACTGACCTTTAATTGAAACACCTACTTGAAGTTGCCTAAACAATGAGGTGGCGTGCTCCTGGTTTATGAGCATACATGCACATACGTACGTGCAAACACGTGACACCTGGAGCCGAACCCTTAACTAGTGCAATAAAATGGGGGGGGGGAGGGCTGTGCCACTCCTGGGGAAACAGGAGTTTGGTTGTTAAGTTATGGTTGTTAAGTTCTATAAATCAGGAAAATCGCTCTCCTCAAGGGGATGCTTACTGTTTTGATGGCCATGATGAAGTTCAGAGCTTCATCCCCCGCATTCTTCCGAAGGAGTCCAAATCTCTTCTCATAGAGCACAAGGCAGATGCCTGTCATTTAAAATAATCAACAGTTAACATCACAGCAGCACTGGAGTCTACAAGTAGCTGGCCATTAAAGGCTCGATTCTTTCTTTAGCAAACTCAAGGTCAAAACCTTTTTTTTTTAGGAAGAGAGGGAAAGCAAAAAGGCTGAGAGCAAGGGGGGCATGATACTCTCCTCACTTTCTAGAAGTTGTCTCCATGTCCAATGCCCCATCCCCTGCAGAACCTCCTGGTCAGAAAAGCCAAAGTGAAAATATTGCCAGTTTATACACGAATGAATATCTCCTGCCAATGCCTTGCTTTTGTCACAGTTTATCATTGATGTCATGTATAGTAGATACTGTTAATGGCCTACCCAATACTCATTCTCCCCAAATTCTTCTCTAAGAGGACCCCGATTTGAGAGTGTCAATGTATCCGTTCTCAGGCAATAAATCTGGATTGCTCTAACACTCTGGTGACAATCCTGTTCCCTGATTCCCCAGGCTTTCTGTAGCAGCTCCCACCTGACATGGCCCCAGTCTGGCCAGTGAGGGTATTTAAGGGGAATACTCTTTTGCTTTCTTGATAAAAGGGGCAAGTGCAGCTGACTGAGCTCTTCCCTCTTTCCTTCCGGTTCTTGCCTAGAATGCGGAGGTGAGACCAGGAGGGGCTGTAACCATTTCACAACAAGCCAACAAGCTAAGGATGGATGAGCAAAGGATAGAGCCCCCAGTGACACTGCTGAGTGCCAGCTGTGGACCGCCCGCCTCCAGACTTCTCATAATGCTGGACAATAATTTTTAAACCATCATAGTCAGATCTTCTTTGACTTGCAAAGACACGCATTTGATATGTCTTCATTTGGGTATTTCCAGTGGACAATTTCCAAAGCATACACTTCCTTTCTCCTCCGTAATCACTCCTTCACTTTATGCTTCTCTCCTTTCCTTTACCACCTTCTGTGGGTTTCTCCTTCGCGTGGTGCTTTCGAATGTGCTAAGTTAGGCGAAGGGTCGCTATCTTTAAAGTGAGGCTGAGCTGACGGAGGGACAGATCACAGTAAAAGCTTCCAGCCTGTGGTGCCCTCTCCAGTCCCTCACATCAGCAGCCAGAGTGATCCTTCCAGCAAATCCATCCAAGCCACTGTCCTGGGAGTACCTCCCAGGTACTCCCAAGCTCAGAACCGAATTCCCATCCCTGGTCTACAGGTGTTGGTCACTGCCTTCCTCATATCCTCTGCCCTCAACAGAGGACCCCTCCCTTGTAGGACATGCTCCAGTCTTTTTAAACACCTTTCTGTTCCTTCAATAGAATCTTCTCTGCTCCGTCATTGGCCTTCCCCCGGCGACCTCCCTCTCCTCTGCCGGGCCTCAGCAGGTATTCGCCACCCCATGAAGCACCACCTGACCAAGCTCAGCTGAGGTAGCTCTCTCAGAGTCTCCCACAGCCTCGAACCTCCTCAGTCAGTAGGTTTCAGCCTTACCTATTCTTTAGAAACTGCTTCCCTGCCTGCATCCCCAAGCAGCATTCCGGTCCAGGCGGAGCTCTGCTTTTTGTTCCTGGAGTGCTCCACAAAGAAAGGGATCATCCCCCTGCCTTCTGTCTGGAACCCTCCGTGGCTCCCCATCTGACTCAAACTAAAAGCTCAAGATCTGGCCAGAACCTTACAGCCCCTGGCTTGGTCTTCCTCAGCCCCTCTTTCCCTTTCCCTATCATCCACCCACACCAGCATCCTTGAAGCTACAGAGACATCGCTCATGCTTCCATGTCGGGGGTATTTGCCCTTCCCGTCTCCAAGGTCTGGAACAATCTCCCCACAGATGCCCTGTGGCTTATTGCTTCAGACCTCACCTCAATTGTCTCCTTCCCAAAGCAGACTTGCCTCATCTAGGCGCTTGGGTTCTTTCTTGAATCCCTGACCCCTGGGTCATGTATCTCTTAAAGTGTGTTTACTTGTTGACTGTCAACCCCACTAGACTCTAAGCTCCGTGGGAACATGGGCATCGCCTGTTTTATCCACTGCTGTGTCCCTAATATCAAGCACGGTGCTAGGCACATAGTCGGTGTTCAATAAACGTCTGTTGAATGACTACATAAGCAACCCATAGTGCAAAGCATGAGTGCCCAAAAGCTTGAAAAGACTGCCTGAATGGCCCTGGTTTGTCAGCGACAGTATAGGATTTTAGAAGAGTTATCGACAGAGCCACTTGCGAATCAAACGAACAAGACTGTGAGGACGACTTACTTTCAAATGACCATTTGTTCAGTTCACTGTATAAGTCTTCAATGCGGCCTCGCTCATCACAGAGCTCATCTATTCTCCCCATAAAATCAGCCAAGACCTTAAAAGAGAGAAACCACAACAGACACATTGCAGTCATTGAAGGAAAACAAAAGTTTAAAAGCTCAGTAAGCTAACTTCAGGTTTTGTTACCCTGTGTATTCACTGCCCGTGATGTTATTCATTCTGAAGCAACAGTAATTATATATTCCCCCCGGGGGCTCACCTTCTGCCCTAACAACCTCGGCCCAGGGTTATTTTCTCAGCTTTTCCCCGAAACCACCCTAAAGCTTAGGTTTCAGCTTTTGATCTAAATTTAAGAAAAGGAAAACATCTCTTCTAATCAGAATAGGGAATAAACCATGAAGGAGGAATGAGCCAAGTGTCCCTGCTGGCACATGCCAAGCACTATGAGGTTTGCTGCTTCCATAATGCGCCAGCGAGCATCTCCTTACTGGTTGGTATTGTGTTAAGCACTTGGAACTTGGCAGCAGAAAAGTCTGCAAATTTAGGACACGGCTCCTTCACTAAATAGCTCTGTGCCCTGGGACAAGTTACAGAAGGGCTCTAGATGCCAGCTGCCCAAATCAGGGTTTTAGATGACTAACGCCTCACTTTTAACAAGGCTTGTATAGTACCAAGCACTGCACGTCGGGTATTATCTTAGCCGATCCTCACAACAACCCGGTGAGGTAGAAAGTACTGTCATTACTCCCATTTCCTGTGTGACAGAGGAGAGAAGGGCTTCGAGCAGGGCTAAGGAGCTCACCCTCTGACATCTAACTGGAAAGTGACCATGCTGGGACCTGCAACAAGGCATGTATGACCACAAACCCATCCGTGTGACCAATGGGCATTCTGAGCTTGTCCACATAGTGCGTTAAGAAGGACTTTGAATTTGTTACCATAAAAAAAAATCCAGAAATTTCACATAAACTTATGGAATTTTCACTACTTATCAATAGTAATAATGATTATGACATAATCTGGAGACACTGAGTCTGCATTCCCACATGGCAGTTGTTTATTGCAGCTGGGGCAGCTGTCCCTTCTAGAAAGGGCATGCACTGTTGTTTGCTAAAATCCCTGCTAGGCCTTCCTTACACATTTATATTAATTTCCTGGCCTTTGAAACCTTCTGGGTTTGCAATCTTGCACCTATATGATCCTCTCTGGTCCAGGTTCAGTTCAAAACACCCAAAGTGATTGGGAGTAAAGAGAATACTGTATGCTTAAATCCTTCCCTCTTTGGCCCTGTGTTGACTAAAGGATAATGTCTAAATGCCTTATCATGGTACAAAAATCTTGGGAAGGCCCGCCCTCTGTCCAGCATTATTTCAGAGAAAGCCTCCCCTCGGCTGCACTGAATGTACTATTCTCTGAACGCACTACGCTATGTCATGCCTCCCTATCTGCCGCAGGCTATTCTCTCTGCCTGAATGCCTTTCTCCACCTTCTCTGGCTTGAAGACTCCTATTCATCCTGCAAAACCCAGCTCAAATGTCACGACCTAGGAATTTTTGTGTGTGTGTGTGATCTAGGAATTTTATAAGCATTATCTCACTTATTCCTGCCAGCAAATTTGTGGCGTGCCCAGTTCATAGATTGATAAAGTGAAGCTTAGGGAAATTAAAGGTATAGTCAGGTCACAGAGCTAGGGGGTGGAGGCTGAGGTTCCAATCCAAGACTGTGAAATACCAAAGTCTCTGCTTATAATCATTCCTTCATTGGGATGTTGTTTACAAGAAAGTGAAGGAAGGAGGAATAAGGGCTTGGGGGAGGAGGATGTGGAGAGGAGTAGGGAGAAAAGGAAGACTCCCGAACTATCCAGGTTGCCTGTACTCTGTAGCCATGACATGAAGCTTCATAAACATCCCTCCCTCCCCAGGAGACCCAGGAAAGCTGTTCCCAGCCTGCGAACCTCATTGATTTTGTTGTCCAGCTTCATAATTTCTACTGGTTTCATTAGTTTTTTCTGAAAAGCACTCCGGACCCTCTGCCAGTCTTCTCCTTCCCTGGGAGCGAAGCAGAATTAATTACACTCAGAGCAAATCAACAGGAAAAGAAGGGAGAGGCACAGACATCTCCAGCTCTGCAACTGTGTGAACTATAGAATCAAGTGGACGCTGAGAATCGTGCCAAGAACTACCCAGAGAATGTCAGCGTTGGAATATTTGGGCCTGGTTTGACAACAGAGTGAAAAAGTCACCTCTCCTTCTGGCCAAAGATTACACTAGGGGGGTGACGTCCAGGCAGGTAACCTGGGTTCAGGGCTTTTGAGGTGCCCTTGCTGGGGCTGACCTGGGAGGCCAGATGCCTCCACTCTCAGCAGTTAGAGTGGGCCCCGAACATCCCCTTCATCAGCAACCCAGATCCGTTTGAGAAAAATTTTGTCTCCTCTAATAATCCACTGACTTGGGCTGAAAGTCACATTCACAGAACATCTCAATCCGAGAATTCTATCATTGCCTCCAAATAATACACAGTCAGAGGTTCACTGGAGCTGTAAAAGCCTGTTCTAGTCATCCACCTTCTTCCCTCACCCCATCGCACCACACAGCCTATGAAGCATCATGCATCACTGTGGCTTCTGATTCCAGTAATTACATCCTGAAAAATACCACTATTTGGCATTACGATTTGGGAGTAAAAAAAGAAAGGGTGCTAACTTGTCAGACGCTAATAATTAAAAAGCAGAGAAATGTCATCACATTATGGCTTTTATCTATCTAAAAAAAAAAAAAAAATCTGACCCTGACCCACCTTTCTGACTAGACCTGGATCATAACCCTCCATCCCCCTCCGGAAAGGAAGGTAGCTCTCAGAAGCAAAAGAAGTTGCTTTCTGGCGTCTGCGCTCACAAGAAGGGATTGGAGATGATGGGAAGGGATAATTCGGTATAGAATACGTTGGCCGGGCACTCTGACTTGCGAACCTCGCCCGCCCAAGAGTCTGAAACCACAATCTTTACAAAGCTTTGGGTCTTTCTTTGGCGGAAAGGCAGGGCGCTGCCCAGGGGCCAGAGGGAAGGCAGGTGTTGGGTGCACAGCACAGGTGTTGGGTTCTTCTCAACCCCCTCTGGTCTAGGCAAGAGCCCGAGGCTGCTCCGGGAAGGGGCTTTCGTGTCCCCCCGTGCGTACTGTGGGTACGGCCGCTGGAAACCCTCTCCGAGCCCCCCCACCCCGCACTATCCTCCCCCCCGCCTGCCTCCTGGACTCACAAGATCAGCAGCCCGTAGCCCTCCTCGCGATAGTCGCGATAGGCCTTCCAGGGCTTGATCTCCAGCCGCTGCGGGTGCGCGCTCTCCGTGCGGTACAGCGCTTCCAGCAGGCACGGCGAGCCCAGGTGCACCGAGTCGAAGGAACCCAGCTTCATGCGGAAGATCTTGCCGTACTTCTTGTGGTACTCGGCCTGCGGCGGGCAGACCAGGTGGGCGCGCGTCCCTCGCAGCCCCGGGCGCACCCCCGCCCCCCGCTCCCCGCCCCCCGGGGCCGCACCTGCCGTCGCGCAGGAGCGCCCGGTGCGCCCGGGGCCGCGCGCCTCGCCCAGCGCAGGGGGCGGAGAGGGAATGGGGGCGCGACGAGGCATTTACCAGCGTGTCGTGCTGTTTCTTGAGGCCCCCCTTCCAGAGAATCTCCAGCAGGCTGCCCAGCAGCGGCCAGTTGGTGGGGCCCGGCAGGGCGGCCGCGTTCTGCGCCTCGCCCGGCTCCACGGGCGGGCACAGGGGCACCTCCCGCGGCCGGGGGGGTGCGCACGCCGCCGACGCCACCGGTCTGGGGGGCTGCCCCAGGTGGCCCAGCTGCTGGAGGAGGGCGACGAGCGAGCGGCTCTTGGCGATGGGGCAGCTCATGGCAGCCGGGGGACACCGGGCTCGTGGGAGGGCGCGGGGACCGGGAAACGCGATTCTGCTCAAGTGGCGCCGGCGGGATGTGGGGGCTTGACGATTCTGGGAGGTGGGGGCGGGGGACGGGGGCGAAGAGGGCCAGCAGGTGTGATGCAGCGGGCGGCAGGGGAACCGGGAGAAGAAAGGACCTCGGCAAGGATGCTCGGCGCTGCCCCGCACGGCAGCCTCGGGGCGCGGGTGCCGGCCGAGCGCGGGTCCTCTGGGGCTTGGGTGTCTCTTGGAAGAGGAAGCGAAGGGATACGGGCCCGCCTGTGGGTACCGCGCGGCTGCCGTCCAGGTCTGGAGCCGCCAAGTGGAGGTGTCGAGGAGGGGCGACAGATGCTGGGAGGCGCTGCGGTCTCCACCTATCCGTCTCCATGCTCCATGCCCAGGGACCATGTATTTATGCGGACGGGGCAGGCCCCGGGTGGCCAATGAGCACCTGGGTCGGGCGGAGCGGGCCCCGGCTGGCCGGCGGGAGGGACGCGGGACCCGGGGCGGGGGGGGCGGGGGGAGCAGGGCTGGGGGTGGAAATAGGATGGAGTCAGCGAGGTGAGCGAGGGCGCCCGGCCTTCGGGTGGCGGGTGCGCTGCTCCCCGGGCGGGAGTTCACCGGGGGTGCGCCCTGCGCGCTCCCCGCCCTGGCCCGGCGGGCAGGAGCCGGCAGTGGCGGCCGCGGCTGCAGCCCGGCGCTTGCACAATCGCGCTGCCGGGCGGGCGAGGTCTCCGAGGGCGGCCCTGGGAAGGCAGCCGGCGGCCTCCGGGGGCCCGGGGTCCGCGCGCCTCCCGGGAGCCAGCGCCTGCCAGCCCGGACGGAAGTCCTTTTGGAGCGGGGTTGGCTCTCTGCGCCTCCCCGGGTGGGGGGCTGGAGACGTAGCGAAATGCACCCCAGGAGGGCGGTTCACCTGGGGCTCTGAACGTGGGCCAGGCGAGCCGGTTGGCGTCGTGGCTTGGTCCCTGGCTGCTCCAGGTAACGAGTTACAGCGGGCGAGGCGCCAACCGCCGAGCCTCGTCCGTAGTCAGCGCTCCGCAGGGTCCGTAGGCCTGTGGGTAGTTAGGGAACGCGCGGGGAGAGCGTGGCTTGCCCTTGAGGCTGGGCTCCCTTGCCCACGTCCACAGGCCCCCTTCCTTTTTGCACACCCGGAGCCCTGTGCAAAGATGCGCACGTGCAGCCTCGGGTGCCCGCCAGTCCCCCCACCCCCCTACAGAGTGCATCCCAGGCCCGCGCTGGGGCCCATGCACGCAGGCAACCTCTAGAGCCGTCGTGGCTGGCAAGAGTAGAACTTGTCCTGCCAACTCAGGAGGAGAAGTTGGAGATTTTTGTTGATAGTTTTAAAGTAATTCGTGGGGAGATCCCTGGGTGGCTCGGCGGTTCAGCGCCTGCCTTCGTCCCAGGGCGTGATCCTGGGGTTCCAGATCGAGTCTCTGCAGGGAGCCTGCTTCTCCCTCTGCCTGTGTCTCTGCGCACCCCCGTCTCTCTCTATCATGAATAAATACATAAAATCTTTTAAAAAATAAAGTAATTCGCGTTCTGTCATTCTGACCCAGCACTGGAACGACAGCTGGCTGCGTGTTTTCTCCCACCCTCACCCCTTTCCCCCCCTCCAGTCACGTGACCGGCCTTTTTTTTTTTTTTCCCATCCTAGAGTTAGCAACTCCTCCTTGGTGAGTTTATTGTAAATCTCTATAGTTCGTTTCTTCAGATCCTTTAGCAGTCAAAATTGAGCTCGCACTCATTTCAGATTTGTCCTGAAATGCTCATGATTGCTAATGTTAATAAAAATAACTATATTATTACAATGTTTCTTATATTAATATAATGTATTATATCTACTGTTACAATGTATTGGTGTAATGCATTATAGCTACTTAGATATCTATTTATATATACATTCAGTAGTCCATATTATATATCATATATTAGAGATTATATATGATATGTAATGTATACATCTTACAGAGTATACAAATGAGAGCTTTCTAGACTTATGATAAACCAGGCAGGTAAGCTAGACATTTTACAAAAGTTTTCCCATTGAGTTTAGCCCAATGACAAAAATAAATGAATCACTAAGACTAAAGCTTAGGGAGTTCAATTTCACACATGGCTCATTTGGGATTCAGACCCCAGATTTTCTGACTCTAGCCCTTATTGTATACATCCACTTTATTATGCATTTTACATCGCCTTTTGTTAAACCAAGAACATCTCAGAATATTGGAAATGTTCCCTAAGTGGGAATTTCACCAAAAGGAGGGTAATGGGATCGATTTGTGTGGGGCTGTGTGATACGAGGTTGCTTATATGCTGATAGTGATTTAAAAAAAAAAAAACAGCCCCACATAGAAGATGCATTTATTTTATTTTTTAAAAAGATTTTATTTATTTATTCACAAGAGACAGAGAGAGAGAGAGGCAGAGACACAGGCAGAGGGAGAAACGGGCTCCCTGCAGGGAGCCCTATGTGGGACCCGATCCCGGGACTCCAGGATCACGCCCTGGGCCGAAGGCAGGTGCTCAACCCCTGAGCCACCTAGGTTGCCCAGAAGATACATTTAGTAGAACACTGTGTACCTTGCTTCTGGCACATGCTTGGCACATAGTGAATGATCAATAATAACTCTTCTGTTAAGTCAGACATTGAGTTATCCTCTTTCCTTGTGTTTTCTTTCTCTTTCTGCAGGTGCACTCAAGAAGAAAGGGAAACAACTTCATAATTTCTAGATTTTCACAAGAGTTTAGCCCTCTGTTTCCTTATAAACTCCAAGTAGAGACTTGGAAGTGTAGGCAGTCATTAGTGTCATAACGGCCAACAAGAACATTCTTATTTCAGGGAAATTGGTTTCTCATGTCCAGTGGAGAAAGTCACCAGTAATTTTTATCCTGGATTGCAGAGGGAAGAAGATTGGTTCTTGGAAGCATGGTTGACATCAACACATATCCATCCTTGACAAGGTGCAGCTAAATTCAAAATGACTACTTTGAGCACAGTCCCAGAAACTCTTCCTAACTGGGCCTCATCCCAAGCTCATTACTTAGCCTCTATGAGTCATCCTGCCCGAGGTCCTTCTGGGAATTACTAATGAGGGATGTTGAAGCATCTCATAAATGCCCACCATCATTACCGAGACAGGCCCAGGTCCTCTGTTTGGTTCTGGGAAATCATACCAAGTCCTGAATGGATAATTATACTCCAGCCGTCACACCAGGCTACCACAGATGACAAAGTGTGGTTATATGTGTGTGTGTGCATGTGTGTGAGCATGTGTGATGAGGGTAGAATGGAAGAGTCCTTGGAAGGACAGTAGCTGATTTCACTACTGAAAAACACAAAATTCTTTCAGATATATTAAATGGTAATAATATAGTCTTGTGCTTCAAAGCTTTGACTAAACTTGGTATAGGGTCTAGGTCTGCTTTCTGATTGTGATCCACAGAGGACTTACCCTCCACATCTGTAGCATGGATGGTGTTAGAACCAACCTCACAGTGAGTAAAGCCCAAACTTCATGGGAACAGCAATAATGATAACAGTAATAATAGTAATAGCCGATCTCATGGGGTTTGCTGTGAGAACAATGTATATATAGTTCTTAGCACAGGAAAGCACTCAGTAAGTATTACCTCATGGCATTACTATATTGCATGCCTTGGTTTTTGAGAACTACATACAAAAGAGGCAATTTGTAATGTCTCAGTTATTACACCTTGTGTTCAACTTAATATTGCAATTTTGATTTGGGAAACTGTATAATTGAATAAAGCCAAAGGAATATTAGCAAAGAAATGCTGTTAAGCTCAAATCCCAGCTCCGGCACTTAGCAGGCAGATAAACTAGGGATGATTTACTTATCACTGTAAGCTTCGAGGACCTCATCTCCAAGTGGATAATGGCAGCACCTACCGAGTGGTGTTTTTCTGAGGATGACAAAGCATTGGAAGTTCCTGGCATATACTAAAGCTCTAAAATGTTTAGCATTAAAGTTATTAAGTACAGGAATTAGGCTGTCAAAAAATTAAGGTCATTATCTCTGTTACATTTGTCTCAGAGTTCTCTCCCCGAGTAGACAAAAACCTCCTTGAAATTGCAGATGTTGTCTCTCTTGGTTTTGTCTCTCCTGGAGCTTAGGACACCAGTGGTGTTTACCTTGGCCAGCACCCAGTAAGCAAATAATAGACCATTGATTATTGATTATTTCCTCATTCCTCAGTGAAAAGAGAAAGATCAGTATCAATGCATTCTCCGTGTTCTGAGGGAGAAGTTGTTGGTAAATCCTGGAGGTCTTTATTTGTGTGTCATATAGGAAGCAGTTCTGTATGAATAATAGTTTTGGTCTCCACAGATTGGGATGAAGCCATGGATCCACCACTCACAAGCTGTGTGGCCTAGGGCAGGGTATTTAACCTCTGTGAACCTAGTTTCCTCATTCATAAAATTGGTGGTTACTATGCCTCTATCTCAGAAAGGTTAAGATGAATACTTGAAATGGGTAAAACACAATTAAACTCTATCTTCGCAAGCATTCGTTGGATCCCATTTGCTAACGATTTCTGAGTAGAATTTGGTCCTGTTGGTAAAGTTCTATTATGGAAAAATGCATCTTAAATCCTCCAAACCAGAGTTACATGGGAAGAACTTTTGAGAAGGTTCCTCATTAAAAGAGCTGTCTGCTTTGAAGGAGATGAAAAACACAGTGTGCACACTCAAGTTCATGAATCATTTTCCTCTTATTACAAATTATAATTTATTGAGGAGCTCCTGTGTGTGTGCCAGATGTTTTAGTGTCTCTACCAACACAGTCATACTGTAAAATAAGTACTATTTTCCTTTTTATAGGAGAAAATGTGTTTCTTAGAGAGTTTAAGCCAGACCTGAGTTTAAATCTACCCCACCACATATTACCTAGTTAGTTCACCTCATCCTCATCTATAACATGGAAATAACAGTGCCTATTCTATATTATTATAAATTATGGTTATAATAGTATTATATAGTTACAATCTTGTAACTTGAATTCTAGCTTGCTTTAGGATGTCAGCTCCCCGTAGGCAGGAAGATGGTTTGTCTTGTTCTCTGCTCTGTTCTGAGTACCTATAACTATGCTTGGATCAGTTTAGGTGCTTAATAAATATTTGTTAAATAATATACTGCAAGATTGCAGAGAGCAAATGTTTTATTTGCTGTAGCTGTACTTTTTGAGTTGACTGATTCTGAAACACAGTTCCTAGTAAATAATGTGTTTGGTTACAAATCTTATATATAAAGGAACATTTTCTTCATATTTTCTTTTTTTGAAATGTCTGAAAAAATAGAAACCTGTACAAGGAAGATGTACACTCTTTAATAAACCAACTGCACATGAGAATGGAAATAATTGGTTAAATGAGTTATCATGATAAATGGTATTTGTTCCATGGTAATTAATATTAGCTATTATTATCACGAATAGTTTTGGAAGATACAGGTGTAACTATTAGATCTAGGGTCAAGTTAAGCTGCCTAATGAAGCAATCCATTGATTTTGAAAAATTTCATTGGTATTGTATGTTTCATAACTGACTTTTAAAATTACATCATCATTAAAATCATCCCATACATACCTATTCTACACTTTCTTGCATAATAACTTGGCTAATTCCATCAGGATGAAAATCAGAGAAATTCCATGATAGAGGTGTTACTGCTCATTATTTTGGGTGTAAAATACATTTTGTTTTGCTCCTGTATGTCAAGAGCCTGCCTTGACATACCTTATTATGGCTGTTGATTTGCATGAAGCATTGTTGAGCTCTGATTGTGTTTTGCCAAAGCTTTAATATGAACCACCAGTGCATACTTCCATAGGGCATAAGCACCTAAAGGGAACTGGTGGAAAGTACCTCTGAAGTCCAGGTGAGTCAACTCCACGATGAACGGAAATGGCTATCTGATGTTTATCAATATTCATGAAGTGGGCCAAGTGAACTGTTCTGAAACAAGAAAACACTGGAAGAGTTCTTTTGTCCCTAGGAAAAACAACGTTTAGTAGCAAATGTCAGAGAGAGAGAGAGAGAGAGAGAGAGAGAACACTAGAGAACAGCTATGCAAACCCCTGTGATCTGGTTCTTGCGCAATATCAAATGACGGTGTTTACAGCAACAAGGAGGAAGTCGACCAGAATCTGATCCTTTTGCAACTTGGATAGGATAATTTGGGATCTTGTGTGTTTGCATGAATACTCACGGATTCCCCCAGAATCTATATTTTACCAACACCTCCAGGTGATTTGTATGCACATTAACATACATGTGCATGTATGTTTGAGAAATGTGCGTATTATCTTATTTTACAGGAAAAATAAATGAAACTCAGGGTAAGTATTTTGTCCAAGTTAGAAAGTGGTCAATTCAAACCCAAGTCTGTCTGACTCTAAAGTTACTCTGCATCATTGACCAAAAATGAGTTTATTGTCTCTAAAAACATAAGTGATCCCCCATGGGTGCAAATGCTTCCATGCTGGCACTTTTTCTTTCCTTTCTCTTTTTTCCTTTTTCCTTTCTATTTTTTCATTGTTAATGTGTCCTTATGTTCTCTTAAAAGTCAGTGGTAGATATGTAACAATTTCTTACCTTGAGGCATTAAGAGAAAAGACAAAAAGCCCACACTTCTTATTCCAGAAATCACATTTCTGCCCAGCCAGCAGGAAAGCTGGATGGACGCTTCGACACTGGGGAGCTTGAGTCAGACACTCCCTCAAAAGTGGAGTCCAAAAAGAGAAATGTCTGACAACCATCCTTCATTTAAGGTCATTCATATGGCTCCTCCAGGAGAACTCCTGGGTTCTCTGAGACTCTGATTTTCCTAACCTAGTAGAAAACAAGTTGTCATCAGAAAAACTCTTCTTTATTAGCTAGAGACTTAAAATGGGCATTTCAGTAGAGAGCATCTCCCAGTGATTGTGTAAAGGGCCTATAGTGGCCTTCCCAGGGGGGGCGAGTAAAATTATGAGGGCCTCCAAACATCTCATATGGCAAGTTGAAATTCCAACTTGCATCTCAAAGCTCAGAATCTCAGTTCTACAATGATGTGAGGAACCCAGTGTGTTCTTCTGCAGGAAATCTGGCTCATCCATGGAGCATCCCCACCCCCACTACACTCATGCACCTGCCCACACACTTGTAGCTGTACACCCGTACATAGCCCCTGTGGTCACGCCCTCACACCCCCCAACTAGTGAACATGCACCCACAACACACACTCCATATGCACCCCAGCTGCTCACTCATCCTGTCAGATACATCATCTATAGTGTAGTGGTTAAGGTTAGAGGAAGAGAAACCTGGTTTTAGAGCATGACCTTGAGGGGTGCCTGGGTGGCTCAGTTGGTAAAGTGTCTGTCTTTGGCTCAGGTCATGATCTCGGGTTGGATGGAGCCCGCATGTGGTTCCCTGCTCAGCAGGGAGTCTGCTTCTTCCTCTCCCTCTGCTGCTCCCTCTGCTTGTGCTGTCTCACTCTTTCTGTCAAATAAATAAATAAAATCTTTAAAAAAATAAAAATAAAGCATGACCTTGAACAAGCGACATTCTCTAGTTCCCAAACTGACTCAATTTCTGCTTCTGTAAACTTACTTCAACTTATTTCAAGGATTAAAGAAGACAACGCGTATGAGGCATGTAACAAGTAGTTGATAAATATTGGCAAATAAATACCAGATAAATTATTATTAACCGAGTCCAAAGACAGGGGATTGTCTTGATTTCATAAGGAGTGCTTTTGGTTGATGTTTTGGGTGGGTATAGCTGAGGTGGCATTTTCGGGCCCAGTGGCATTTTTTATGTCTATAATCCTATCTTCAGAAGCCTCTGTCACATGAGAACAAAGAGAAGATTCCTAAAGCGAAACTTTTACAAGACATCTTGAAAAGTGCCCATCTAGAAGGAACATCCCATGATCATGGCCATCCGGTTAGTTGTAGGGGAAAAAAATACCTAAGGGATTACATTCTCAAGGGTGTTGGAAGAAGATGTGAATGGACTTTTCTATACATGTTAACAGGGGAGGTGATTTTTCAGGTTTTCTCCAGAATTCAACCCTGCATCTCTCATGGCGCCCCCTAACTTAAAGTCCCTTTCCTACAGGACTCTCTTCCTGCTAATTTTGCCTCTAGTGGAAGTAGAGAATCAATATACACTAGTATGTAAAGTGTTCGGGTTTGCAAATGCTGTGAATTTCCCTGCTCTCACCGTCTCTGGGAATCACCGCAAATCCAGAAGGTAAATTCCATGTTGACTATCATTTTACAAACAAGGAAATTCAGGCTCAGAAACTCTGAGTGACCTTCCCACAGTCACATAGTAAGTTTGTGGGAGAGCTGAGACTCAGAGCATGTCTTCATCCAGCTTTATTCATACTCTCCCATGTCCCATCTTGAATATCTCTTTCCATACTTTTGGTAATTATTGCATTTTCCTTGGGATGCCTGGGTGTCTCAATGGTTGAGCGTCTGCCTTTGGCTCAGGGCGTGATCCCGGAATTCTGGGATCAAATCCCACATTGGGCTCCCCCCCACTAGAGAGCCTGTTTCTCCCTCTGCCTATGTCTCTGCTTCCTCTCTGTGTCTCTCATAGATAAATAAATAAAATCTTTTTAAAAAGTATTGCATTTTCCTTAAATCTAGATGGCAAATACACCATTCTGCTCAGCATTCGAACATAGAATATTTTAAGGAACCCTAGAATAGGGATATTTGCACCACTATAGAAGCCAAAGGGGCTCAGAAAAGTCCCCCTTGAAAGCAAACTGGTGGAGCCACTGTGAAAAACAGTATGGAGGTTCCTCAAAAAATTAAAAAATAGGAATATGACCCAATAATTCCACTACTATTTACCTAAAGAAAATGCAAACACTATTTTAAAAAGATACATGCATCCCTATATTTATTATAGCATTATTTATAGTAGCCAAGACATGAAAGCAACCCAAGTGTCCACTGCCAGATAAAGAAGAGGTGGTATATATATTCAGTGGAATATTATTCAGCCATAAAATGAATGGAATCTTGCCATTTGCAACAACAAGGATGGATCTAGAGGGCATTAGTTTAAGTGAAATAAGTCAGTCAGAGAAAGACAAATACCATATGATTTCACTCACATGCAGAATTTAAGAAACAAAACAAAGGAACAAAGAAAAAGAAACAAACAAAAAACCCGACTCTTAACCATAGGGAACAAACTTATGGTTCCAAGAGGGGAAGTGGGTGGAGGCAGGGGTGAACTAGGGCACACTTATCATGATGAGCACTGAGTAATAGATAGAAGTGTTGAATCACCATATTGTACACCTGAAACTCATATAACACAGTACATGAATTATACTGGAATTAAAAAGAAAGCCCCTCTCTCAGCTGTGGGACAATGAGAGAGCATGTGACTGACCTCAGTCTATCAGATGCTCTGGCTGGGGGTTCAATGAGAAGCCTGTAGACTTGAGATTTCCTTGGGTTGTGGCAGCTGGGGAATTCAATGTGCTATGCCAGCAGGGCTTGTGGCGGTCTCAGGGACTGTGAACCTAACCAGACTTTCCTTTTGGTATAATTCTGGCAACAGTTTGGGTGCTTAATCTCCCTTGAGGCTTGCCTACTTTTTCAGGTCTGGTTCTCCAGTTTTGCTATCAATTCTGTGGACTCCACGGTAGCCATCAACAAATTCCTTTTTCTGCTCAGGTTAACCACGTTGGGCATTTGTTATTGTAAAACAAGAAATCTGACCAACTGTGACCACAGGATAGAGCAAAAAGGCCATATTGTCTTCAAATGTTTCAAGGCGTCTTCCACAACCTTGCAAGGATCCTGAGCAGCAGCCCGTTCCTGGGACTTGCCAAGCCAGGATGGTAAACAGACTTTTCAAAAAGACTCTTTGAATGTTTGCATTTTTCGTTTTGAATCAATAAGAGAATTGTCTATTTTCTTTTCAAATCTTAATAAATATTAACAGAGCAAGGTGTCCTCAGTAGGGTTGGAAGTCTGGAGTCCTTTCTGGGAACCAGCACTCTCTCCGTGGTACCACCACCCGGCCGCTCCCCACCCCTTCTCAACGGCCTAGTTAGGGTAGTGGTTAAAAGGAACTAATTTAAATCAGACCAACGGAGTTTAAATCCAGCTCTCATACTTCCTAGCTATGCAACTTTGGGCAAATCACTCAGCATCTCTGTGTTTGTTTCTTAATCTATAAAATATGGATTATGATGGTACCTATCTCCTAATGCTATGAACATGATCAAATGAGTTAATTCATGTCAAGCACTTAGAATAACATCTGACCCGCAGTAAACGCCAGGGTAGCTCTTTATATATTTTCATCACATCTAATGCACACTTACTCTGCTACTCTGTCTTTAATCAAAACCGGCTTTCAGAAAAGAATCTGCTATGGTGTATGGATCTCAGTCTGACTTTGTTTCTTTCACTGAGATAGCCTCAAATGAAGCCTTTTCTCTAACTGAAAATCCTGGTAAAGGAATTGGAGATATTTATAGGAGGTCAGGGGATAGTTTCAGGGACAGAAGAGTCTGTTCTCCTAGAACTCAATGGCAATTCCACCAACATAATAAGGTCAGGGCTGCAAGTGAATGTACAGGAATTAAATTCAGATGTTGAAATGTATCCAAAGACATAGGGATGAAGGGAAGTTATTTTTTATCCTTGAGATAAATAACCATTTGATAGAATGCAACAAAAAGTCTCCCTTGCCCTGTTCTGAAGACATGTGATCAATGAGTCCATAGAGTTTCACCATTGACATGTCTCAGAGGTGCCAACCTGTTCACTTTTCCTTACATAACACTTACAATCAGGACATCTCACCAACATAAATATGTTATCCTCATGCCTGAGCTTGTGACCTGATTTCAAAACCATTCAATCACAAATAAAGCTCCTTATGTGTGTGTGTGTGTGTGTGTGTGTGTGTGTGTTTTCCTACATGAAGTCTAAGTGACTCAGATATTTTGTTATTCAACAAGATGACCACCATGACTCAGGCAAGAGAGCTATTAACATTTTTCTGAAGTCTCAAGTCTGAATCCAAAATAAAATGAGTTGTTTCATGAATAGCTCTTCTCTAAAATGAGAATGTGTGTGTCCTGGTTGTCAAAATCTTCATTTGAATCTTCAAGGAGAAAAGTCACGATCTGAAAAGTGGACTTGCGTGGCAGATGCAGTTGGGTTCAAATCCCAGCTCCAGAACTGATCAGCCTATGTGCCTGTGGGCAAGTGGTATTATCTCTCCCAGCCTCTGCTTCTTCATCAGTGAAAAGGTATAGGTAAAGGTGTTGTATGGATACCACTTATCAGGGGGCCTGACACATGGCAAGTGGGTAATATAAGGCTCTGTTTTGCTTCCAGCTAGAAGTTCATGTCACAGGACACCACACTCAGATGGGAGACCACACCCTCACTTCTGTTGAAAACCTTGGCTGTAGGAGGAAATAGTTCTAATGGAAGTGGTATTGTCTTTGGTCCCATTTTAAACTTTACTCTCTGGTAAGGTAGATTGTGTTGTGGAGTGGATTCCAAATGCAAGTTCACTGGAAAGGGTTTCTGGGTGGTCTACTGCTTCAGTGGCTAGGGATTTTTATAAAGTTGGAACAAGTTTAGAAGAGCAAATTTATATGGGGAAAGGTGGTTTTTATTCTGTTCCAGCCTTTTTTTTTAATGGTAAAATCTTTGTTTATATGTTGTTGGTTTTAGATGCAAGCTTCCTTTGTTTAATGTCCTTCCTTAGCAAAAGAAAAAGTTGGCACCTCTCTGGTGATACTTCTCCCCAGTCCATATTTTTAAAAAAATGTATGGGGATGTGAAATTCAAATGATTGAGAACTATTCCTATCATAATCAAGCAATTCTCCCTGTTATCCCCAAGAGTAGTGTTCTTCTATGTCCCTCTGCTGCCTTAATGCCTATGACCAAGAAGATGTAAATAGACCATTTTTTTTTGTCTTATAAAATCAACTGGGATATTTTAATTAGGACAGTGAATGAAGGCACAAAAGATCAAACTCTGTTTCTAAAGTGACTATCCCCTACTATTTTATTACTAATAAACTTTCAAGGAACTACCTTCCACAACCCTTATAAAATCATGGCCTCTGCTGATGACCAGTCTCATGAAACACACGGAGAGGTTCATGCTAGATACCAGACAACGATCACAGATTCCAGTGCAGAGCTTCCCAGAATCATGATTCAAGGGAGCCCATGTGAAAGACAAAAAAGTGAGTTAGTGAGAAGTGGCTTCTCTCCCTACTCCACTGGCCTGGGCTCTTGACAGCCATGATGGCACATGACCATGGATTCTGGCCATACATTAACCAAGACAGGTGGACAACTGATTCAAACGGGCCACCTGGCTCTTACATCCAAGCATTGATTTGGGATTTGGGAAATAACCCACTCATTAGTGTGAACTGGTCTCTTGATCAGGAATTACGGGGAGATCATCTTTTCCTGTACCCCTATAACTGAAGCAGTACAGGAAGAAAGTTCTCAGATATAAAGAAGGTTGGAGCAGCTGATCTGAAAGAAGTGCAGAGAGGGTCCTGATGGTTTAACAGCTCCTATTTTCAGGCCTTTCTTGAGGCCTGGTGGAGATGGAAATTTTGGATTTGGTAGCAATTTAGATTCTTTTCATTGTAAGCAACAGAAACTGGTGCTGGCTACACTAATCAATGAGGGAATTTATCCGGCATAGGACAGAGGCTTGCAAAAGTGTGGCTGGACGATCAGGGTTAGGATGTGGAAGGATTCCAAAATAGAAACCCACCACTAAAGAATTATCAGTACCAGGGCTATAGGACACCGAGACCCGGAGTGACATGCAGCAGGTGTCATTTGAATACCAGCGGAATATTTGATTAGTATTCTTGCTTTCAAATTATTATTTTTAAGATTTATTTACTTACCTTGGGGGAGGGGAACAGAAGGAGGAGGAGAGAGAGAGTCCGTGCTAAGCATGGAGCCTGATCTCATAATCTGAGTTGTAACCAAGAATTGGATGCTTAACCGACTGTGCCCCCCCAGGTACCCCTGCTTTCAAAATCTTGAGACTCAAAGTGCTTAGACATTTTTATTTCTCAAACAACTGGGTGTTCCCACATTTTGGTGTCCCTCTCAGGCATCTGAATTTGATACCCAAGATAGTTGATGAAATCACCCTGGTTCTCATTCCGAATAAATGGCTTTCTGCAGTTGGATCCCCATGATGCCACGGACTTCACCTCCTCTGAATATACACCAAACTTCTTAGGGAGCCAAGACAAAGGAAATAATTAAGTGGAGGTGGGTTTATAAGGAGTAAGCATTTTTCTTTAAAATGATCTCAGCTAAACTTCCTTGTTTTGTTCTAGGTAACTTGGAAACTTCTGAAACTGATTTGTTTGGCTCAGAAGAACAATGTTATCTCAGTGTGTGGGGCTAGGTATGCATCTCCTTTCTGGTCTGGAAAGTAGTTGGCCTAGAGTATCAGGTGGATGACATTTGTATTACCAAATGCTCATTAGGTAATCATCGATTTTGGACAAAAGTGGGATTGAGAGAAAGATTTAAGGCTTGAGCAGCTCATCCCTGCAGTTTAGGAAATGCAACAAAAATTTTTAAAATAAGCCAACAAGAATCACCTACAATCATACAACCCAGGAAAAAAAAAACAATAGAATTGTTTTAGGGGCCACCTGGGTGGCTCAGTGGTTGAGCATCTGCCTTCAGCTCAGGGCGCGATCCCAGGGTCAAGTGTCGGGCTCCCCGCATGTCTCTTCCTCTCTCTGTGTCTCTCATGAATAAATAAATAAATTTTTTTTAAAGAATTGTTTTAAAAAGAAAACTTTTATTGCAGTTTAATATACATATAAAAAAGGGATCATTTTTGGAATTTAAAAATATCTACTACTTAATCAGGGACTGTCTTTACTATGGTAAACTTGAACATAAAGCATCACACTTTCATGTGAATTAGAGATTTTTTTTTAATGAAAGGTACCTTAGGATTCAATTTTTTTTCTTTTCTTTGAAATAAAACCATGCCGTGGCATTTTCAGCAGACAGGGATGCCTCTTTCAGAATTATGATCTTCACAGGATTCCTACGACTTTAGTCATTAATTTACTGAACCCATCACAGTATAAGCTAAAGTGAAAGCGTAAGACTATGATAAGAGTAATTCATATAACCCAGCGATAAGAAATATAAATTCCTGTAATGTAAACAGTTTTATCCATGGCAAGGTAAGTACAGAAAATCCCCTACTAAGAACACCTGAGTGTGTCCTGATTGCACCTGAGCCCCCTTCACACTTCTCATGGTGGCACCTGCTCTCATTCCCCAACTTAGGAGAACTAGTTGGTTGGTTCTGGGTCTGGCAGCTTTCTTCCCCCTTGCAGATGTTGGTGTTTGGCAAGCTTTAGAGGCTGCAGAGATGTTCTCTGAAAGTAGATGTGAGGGATACTGTAAATTTTAGCTAGTGAGTACCATGGATTTCAGCAGTCCTGGACTCAAAGATCTTCAGAGATTGTGCAGACAGGGTAGCTATGTTAAGCAGTCAGATATAAGAGGATAGGGAGAGTGGGAACTTCCTGTGGGGTAAAGTGGGAACTCCAGGGCATGGGAGGCCATAGATTATTTAGCAGTTAGGGTCTAAATCAGAGTATACATCAACTGTGGCTAATAATTAAAATTATATTTGACAGTACCTTAGGAAGCTGCCCCCTTGGGACAAATGTGCTTCCTGGAGACACACCTGATGTCCCTCAACATAGCCAGACCACCTCACTCTTCACTGGAATATATCACTGATTCTTCAGTTAAGTTCCAGAGGCTTAGGGAGGAGGTGGCATGGAAAATTATTTAATATAGAATCAAACTCACTCGAGCAAGTCCTCATGCTGTGCAAGACACCTGGAAAGGGAGACTGCGAGAGGGGATGGCATGAATCCCAGCCTAGACTCCTTATGAGGACAGATGCCAGAGGTGTCTTTTTCACTGGTGTGTGCCCGAAACCTAGTCCAGTGACTGACACACAGATGACATTTCAGGCTCCTTATTCTGAAGATCCCCAGACTTGGTTTAGTGGTCTGTTGTTGCCATACTGAAATTGTTAATAATGTTTGAACAATTCCTCCCCCACCACCACCATTTTCATTTTGCACTCGGCCCTGCAGATTATGTGGCTGGTTCTGGTAACATTCAATAAATAAGATGCTGCATGAATGCCTGAGTGAACAAGGCAGGTCCCTCTCCCCTGACCTCCTTAAATTCTGGATCAGGGTGAAAAAAATAAGTTTTTTCTTTACTTGATCTAAAGTTCACCTCCCTCACTTGTCAGATCCAGACTGATCTCTTCCAGTGATGAATGACAGTGGGGCCATTCATTCATTTCAGGGGAAAGCCCTTCCCTACCTATGCACAACTGGTCTGACCCTGTTCTGCATCTGAAGGATTTCCTTAGACTTTGATTCAGCAAATTCCGAAAGGGGATTACTTAGTCTTAAGCAAGAACAATGGGAGATGTCAGTATTTGAGTCCTGGTTGGGCTCCACAGGAGTCAGCCTGTGAGTTTTTTTCCAAGTACGTAAAAATAAATAAATATATGTTCTCATTCATTTGGGGAATATAAATAATAGTGAAAGGGAAAATAAGGGAAGGTAGAAGAAATGTGTGGGAAATATCAGAAAGGGAGACAGAACGTAAAGACTGCTAACTCTGGGAAACGAACTAGGGGTGGTAGAAGGGGAGGAGGGCGGGGGGTGGGAGTGAATGGGTGACGGGCACTGGGTGTTATTCTGTATGTTAGTAAATTGAACACCAATAAAAATAAATAAATAAATAAATAAAAAATGGTGAAGTTCAATCCTAGAGAACAGATCTGTTCTGCTGGTAGCTGATACTTAATGGTGTTGGTATCTTTAGTGCCTGGTCTGATACCCTCCCTAGACTCATCTTTCCAACCTGCCCTTTGGCCTGATGAACAGCTGTGCAAAGGTACACGTCACTTAGCTATGCCTCACCTCTCGGGGATTTGCTGTTGGCCTCAGGTAGCTCCAGCAGCCATTCGGGTACAAGAACAAATGTGGAAGTGCAAAGAGGTTAACACCCGAGGGCAACCCTTGACCGAACTCGGATGAGTGAACAGGTGCTGTCTTTGCGGTGAGAACAATTCTGTGATACGTAGTCGACAGTGCCCCAAAGAGTTCCCAGGAAGGATAAGTCCAGTTTCCCTGTGTGCAACTGGCTCAGTAAACAGCCCTCGGAACAGCTTCCTGTCCTCCCCCTTTTGCACTTTTCCTAGCATCCTCCACCCCCTGCTCAGGTTCCCAGAGTCATTTCCCAATATTGACTCCCTTTGGCAAGCCTTTGCCTCAGACTCTGTCGAGACATTGTCGTGGCTGGAACATATCTGTTAACACTCTTAATTGTAAGTCACAGGAAATTAAGCCAAAATCCCATAGGCAAATAAAGAATTGACTCCTGTCATTGAAAAGTTCAGGACGAGAGCTAGCTTAGCACAGTGGGACCAAGGCAACACTTTAAAATTCAGGCCGGGATCCCTGGGTGGCTCAGCGGTTTAGCACCTGCCTTTGGCCCAGGGCACAATCCTGGAGTCCCAGGATCGAGTGCCACATCAAGCTCCCAGCATGGAGCCTGCTTCTCCCTCCTCCTGTGTCTCTGCCCCTCTCTCTCTATGCCTATCATAAATAAATCTTAAAAAAATATAAAATAAAATAAAATAAAATAAAATAAAATAAAAAAAAAATAAAATAAAATTCAGGCCCTACTTCGTCTCTCTCCACTCTTCAGCTTCACTTCTGTGCTGGATCCATCTTCAAATGAGCTCACTTTTTATATGGCAAGATGCTGGCTACTGTTCTAGAACTTGCTTTCCTACAGTTTCACAGCTAGCTGGAAGAGAGAGCTTCTGGAACTCATTCTAATCGGAAGCCCGGGCTCTGATTGGCCTAAGTTTGGCCATGTGCTGATTCCTGAACAATCCTGTGGCCACAGCTTACTGATTGGATGAAACTTGTTCTTATGCTTCACTTTGAGGACAGTGTTAGAGCCCAGCCAGACCACACAGACCAATTGGGAGTATTTTAGTCAGGGTTCTCCAGAGAAACTGAACCAATAGAACATGGATGAATAGCAACCTGGATGGATGGATAGATAGATAGATACCTACATAGACAGATATTATTTTTAAAAATGGCTTATATGATTACAGAGGTAAACCCCAAGACCCACAGTTGGCAAGCTGGAACGCAGAACTGATGTCAGCTCAAGCCTGAAAACTAGAAAGGACCCGTGTCTCAGCTCAGCAGCCAGGCAGGAGGAGTTCACTCTTACTCTACTTTTTTGTTCTATTCAGATCTTCAATTGATTGGATGAGGTCCATCCATGTTAAGAAGGACTTTACTCAGTCTACCATTCAAATATTAACGTCATCTAGAAACACTTTCACAGACACACACAAAACAATGTTTGGCCAAATGTCTCTGCAAGTTACGTGTAGTATTGACCATTAGAGGGAGTAAGAGGAAGATCTCTGAACTAAAATCAGGGTTGCTGCTAGGAGGGGTATTGGATACGGGGAAACAAATGCCAAATATTTAGGAAGAATAATTCTTCTTGGGCAGAAAATCAAATGTAATCTTCATATATATGTGCTTGCTTCAGCTGCACATATACTAAAATTGTAATCTTTATATATATTTGAGAGAGAGGGAAAGAGAGAGATCTCTATATATCTTTATACCTATTTAATATTGCATGAACTATAAAAAAGTATATTTAGGTAAGCTTAAGTTTGCAAAATAATTTCTTATAACAAACATATTTATAGATGCAATGAATGCTACTTCTTACAGCAACCGTGTTATATAAGATTTGTGCTCATTAAAGATTGAATTTCTAAAAAAATTTAAAACTGTTGTTAAATATTTAATATCTCAGGGAGCTTCCTGTTCCTTCTCAGAAACTTAGGACAGTAACGTGGAGGACTTAAATCCTTTGGATTTAAATCCTTTGCTTCTGATGATTGAGCTCCTGCGATTAGTGGGATGTCAGAATTATCTAGCCTTCTTTATTCAAAAGGGTAATAATATAGTCATATCTTGAAAAAAGAAGTTTCCCAGATATTATTAAAGCAATGTATAACCATTAAAAGAAATTTAAGAAAGTGCAAATCAGATAAAATATTTGGATTTCATGTTACCACCCAGTGACAACTGCTAAGAATAGTTCTGTATATTTCCTCCTATTTATTCTGTGGGTCGATTTTTAGATTCTAGCTAGAATCATGGTGTGTTCCCCTTATAGCTTGCATCAGGTTTCATTACATCTTGCATGATTACATATCAATTACCTTGGCATTAATTTCTTCCTGAATAAACATTAACCCATATTTGCTTTAAAATTTTTTTAAATATGGAAAATTATAAAGATGGAAGTAAAAAAAGTTATATTCAACTCTTGATATCTAGATACAAAATCATACAAATGTCAATTGTCAATTATATTGACATTTTTATATATGTCATTCCTATATGTTACTAAGTGTCTCTATCTATATTATATAGATATGATTTTTAGAAACAAAACTGGAATTGTAATTTTGCACCTGACCTGTTTTCCACGTTTCCCCCTGCCACTACTCTTTAGAATGAATATTGTGACAAGTGCTTATGAAGGGGAGCACCCTACAAGGCTTCTTAAGCTGGTCTCTTTTGCCAAACCCTTAAGAGATGCCTCATTTTTATAAATACCGCTTTCCTAAGCGCTCTTGTATAGATAGTCTGTTTATGGTTTTTAGACCTATTTTCTCAGAATAGGTGGTCAGTGGAATTATTCTTAAACGATAAAAATGTTTATTCATGTTATTTAATTGCTTTTTACACATTTCTTAGCACTGATTTCTCTTGTGGGGGCAGTGAATGGGTGTGGGGCAGGGGCTGCTGCTTATTCCCCTCTTCGGCCTCAATGTCTTTCAAATGTTTTGCTTGGAGACCACAGAAGCATTCATGATGGACAACACTGATTCCCATGACATCTTCAATCCGGTCCTTTGTTTGTTGTCAAAAATGAGCCAGGTTGGGTTTCTTGGCAGAGACTCATCCTGCCACCTTTCCAAGCACCAAGCAGCAACCACTTCTCATCAGCACCCCTTCTCTCCCCCTCAATGGCTTTCCCACTTACATGTGGGAGCCCTCCCAGCTTACTAGGATTCTGGGGCCATGGGTTGTGCTGGTTCGGGGAGGGGTTGTCTTCAGCTGATGCCTCTTCATGAAAGCCTGTGTCAATTTGACACAAATGCACTCTACGGGTTACCTGAGTATGTGATTTATAAAATAAAAAGCACTGAGAGTCAGCTCAGCATCCATAATTGGCATTGGCCTGTGCCCTGGCAATGTAGCAGGGAAGTTTTTCTTCAGACAGCTCCACCTCCACGGCAGCCTCAGGGATACTGAGGCATTTTTGCCTTTCTATCTCCTGATCATCAGGGCTGAATTTCCAATGACAAGGGAATAACTTTCCTTTAGAAGAAACATCTCTTTGAGGTTCTTGTTTCCGACAACATGACTCTGTAGCTAGATAGAGCAGAATTTGAAAAAGGAAGTTGAAATGTGCACAGACCCTCTGTTAGGTGACCAGGGATTCAGAGGAGAGGCAAACAGCTACGGATGACATTGAGTTGACCTTGCAGGATTGCTCGCTGCTACAATCTCACCACCCGTGGGTCTGAGTCACTGAGGCCAGGGCATCTCTTCCTGCTGCTTCAGGACACCCGAGCATCCTCTGCCAGGCTGGTCTCACCATCAGGAGTGGATTCTCCTGGGCCCCTGGCACCTCCCTCCACTGTTCTCTCCTCATTGGTCACCAGTCTGCCACTGGGGAATCTGACTGGCTGGACCCAGATCCATAGACCTGCTTCCAAGCTTCAAGGATGCTAGGAAATTGAGTTCTGACTTCCAGGACGGAAGGGTGACACTCAAGTCCTGGAAATGTCCTTAACTATGGAGAAAAGTATTCAAAAGAGAAGAGATGCCCATTTTACCATAAAACATCTTTTTTTATTATTTTTTATTTATGATAGTCACAGAGAGAGAGAGAGAGAGAGAGAGAGAGAGAGGCAGAGACACAGGCAGAGGGAGAAGCAGGCTCCATGCACCGGGAGCCCGACGTGGGACTCGATCCCGAGTCTCTAGGATCGCGCCCTGGGCCAAAGGCAGGCACTAAACTGCTGCGCCACCCAGGGATCCCAGCACCACCCAGGGATCCCAGCATAAAACATCTTTTTATGAGCAGCATCTATGGTGAAGAGTTTGCCTGGCTCCGTGCTAGTTATAAATGAGATTCTTATTAAATGAATCACACCGAGGATGCCTGGGTGGCTCAGTGGCTGAGCATCTGCCTTTAGCTCAGGGCATGATCCCAAGGTCCTGGGATCGAGTCCCACATCGGGCTCCCCATGGGGAGCCTGCTTCTCCTTCTGCCTGTGTCTCTGCCTCTCACATGAATAAACAAATATTAAAAAAAAATCACAGTAGGGAATTTATATTTTAATTTGAAGATATGTTATGATTGTTACTTATAAACAAGTTCTGACTTGTTTCTCAATATCAAAATTGCTATAAGCATGTACCCTTGAAATAAACAGACTCGTTAATGGTCTATCTTATAAAGGCCCAAACCCAATGTATACATTTGAGGGCTTTGGAAAATGCTTTGCTTTTTGCCCAGTAAAAATTAAGGCAAGAATTCAAACTAGTGAGAAATGATTGTATTTTGTCCCAAAGAGAAACCTCTCTTGATTTTGTGTAATGTTGTTTTTCAGAGTGTAGACAGTTCCTGAGAGGTTGCAAAGAGGAAATGAAAATGTCAGCTCCTGGAATCACAGCGCCACCTGGTGAAGAGAAGGCTTGTTCAGGCAAGGAGTCCACGCGATCACTATTTGTGTGAGGCACCTAGTGCAAGGTCCAGCACACCCCCCGCCCCCCAACACACACAAAGTGAATGGAAATACACTATAGACTCTTGTTCAGGGTTGTTTTATATATTACTGTACTAATCTCTAATTACACATTCATTCCCACATTTATTTATTCATTAGTGTCTGTCAATCACCCATTTTCCCAGTTGGTGCTGTGATTACAGAGATGAAGAAGCAGGCATGATCTGTCCCCTTTGGTACTCCCAGTGTAACAGAAGAGACATATTTTAAAAGAAAATGGGTTAGAGAGACTTTTAACAGTGTTTCAAGGAAGAGGAGAGTGCTCTTTCTGGGTGGTGGATGTGTTGAAGGAAGATGTCTTGATGGAGAGACACAGAGGCTCAGTGTTGAGGGTGGGCAGAACTTAGCCAGGTGAATAACAGGCGAAGGGCATCTTGAATAGCAAGATAAGCAGGTGCAAAGGGCCTGGGGAAGAAGGGAGCAGGTATTATTCACAAATGGAGACTCAAGAAGATGGAGCATATGGAGGGGAAAGATGGTATGAAATAATGTCTGAGGTTGAGAGTAGGCTTTGGTAAGAAATCTAAATTATACCCAAGGTGCAATGGGAAGACAGAGAAGAATTTCAAAGGGGGTCATAACAAAATCATGTACAAAATTGTTGCTCCATATAGAAACTCACACTACTTTACATTGCCCGTCTCAGTAAGAATATTCAAACGAAGTAGGAGAGAGATGGTAAGGCATATGCAGTGGTAGCTTAGAAACGTACCAAATTGTGTGGCAAGTGCAGAATTTAAAGATGGAACAGGATATTGAGAACCAAGGACGTCTTTAGAGGACGGATTAAATCTTGAGTTAGATTTAAAGGCACCTCTGGAGGTCAAGAGTGATGAAGGGGCACAGAGGAAGTTCTGGCGATCATGGTACAAGCATGGGGAGGAGGTGACAGGGGAGAAAGTAACAGGACAGCTGTTGGGGATGAAACTTTTCAGTAAGAGATAGAGTTCCTAATTTGCATCAGCTTTTTTTTTTTTTTAGATTTTATTTATTTATTCATAAGAGACACAGAGAGGGAAGCAGAGACCCAGGCAGAGGGAGAAGCAGGCTCCACGCAGGGAGCCTGACGTGGGACTCGATCCCAGGACTCCAAGATCAGGCCCTGGGCTGAAGGCGGCGCTAAACCGCTGAGCCACCCAGGCTGCCCTGCATCAGCTTTTGACTTCAGTAAACCCAGGCAATTTTTTCTTTTTTCTGATTTCGTTTAGGAGAAAAATTCAGTCATCAGAATATTCCAAAATATGTACCTACAGGGAGGTTTACTGGAGGTCACAGATGAGTGGGTGGACCCTGCTTTCCATCTCTCTGGCATATGTGAAGTTTTGAGGGAAGGTTTCAACAAGAGACTCCACATTTTTTAAAAATCCAGATTCCGGGACGCCCAGGTGGCTCAGCAGTTTACCACCTGCCTTCGGCTCAAGGCATGATCCCAGAGACCCAGAATCGAATCCCACATGGGGCTCCCTGCATGGACCTGCTTCTCCCTCTGCCTGTGTCTCTGCCTCTCTCTCTCTCTCTCTCTCTCTCTCTCTCATTCTCTGTGTGTCTCTTATGAATAAATAAATAAAATCTTTAAAAAAAAATAAAAATCCAGATTCCTGGCTTTTTGTAAAAAGGGGAATTGAGCACCGGGCCCCTATTCCCTTGGAGGTGAGGAGCTGGGTAAGCTGGACAGTTGGATGGCCAGCTTTCATCTCTTGTCCTTCTCCTCCTTCTCTTTCCTATCTAAACTTTTCTTTAAATATACCATGATTGCCTACCTTTCTTTGGTATTAAAGATTCTCTTCACTCTCCCTTACTCACTGAGCTGGGATGAGAGGCAAGCAGATGAGGTGCCCAGCAGTGGACCTGTAAGGAGGGCACTCAGGTGCAGCACCTGGTCCTGCTCCCTTTTTGCCTGTTACCTTCCCCCTCTTGGATCAAATCTCAGTTGAAACATAATTTCTCAAGGACCATCCCAGAATAGAGTTCTCTTTAATTTACTTAAGATCTGCTCCTACAGCAAGTGAGATCGGTTTTCACTTTAAGTCAGAGATTTTTAAATGCCCCTTTAAAATATTTTTGTTCTAAATTTTAAAAGTAGATATTTTTCAAATGAGGAAAATAATAGTCCTGTATGTATTATGGCAAAACATTACTGACTTTGCCTTGAACAGCTGCCCTAACATGGGCACTAATTACTACGTGATACTGGGTTGACTCTGTTGCCCCTGACCCCTCCTGGCCAAGGTGAAGGGGGTAATCCCATCGAGGTTTCCTGTTTAAGTCTCAGAACCAGGAGCACGGTGCACATGGTGAGGATTTTGGAGGGCACTCATGGGTGTACTGCTACAAAATGAGCCCATTATTGCTTTGTGACAGGATCCGAAACCTGCATGTGTCGGGACAATTTTGTAGCTTATATGTCAAGCCAAATAGTTGGGTAGATGGTTTTTCCCCCCCTCGGTGTTCCAGTTAACATACTTACCATTTCTTGTATCTTCCTCATGAAGTTTTCATACTGGTAGCTACACAGTCTTTTATTATTGTCACTATTCTAAGTGTTCTTACAGCTATTAATAACACATAGTAATAAGGCTCGCCTTCTGACATAGTACATGATTCATTCATATATTTTTGAATATGGCCTGTCTCCCCTCACTAGAAAGCAAACTGCATGAGGCTAAGGAATTTTGTCTATGTTTTTTAGCATCTGTCTTTTTTAGCATCTGTCTTTTTTTTTTTTAAATTAAAGATTTATTTATTTATTTTAGAGACAGAGTGAAAGAGAGAGAGAGAACACACAGGGGCAGAGGGGGAGGGAGAGAGAAGCCAAGCAGACCCCAACGCTGAGCTCAGAACCCAGTGTGGGGCTCCATCTCACATCTCTGAGATCAGGACCTGAGCCGAAACCAAGAGTCAGGTGCTTAAGCAGCTGGCCCAGCACCTGCCCTGCTTGACCATGGTCAATGGTCAGTGAGTCACACTGATGACTCATGTCACCAATTCCAGAATCTTCATGGGCTACTTACTCCAGTCAGACACCAGCTCCTGCTCCCTAGAGCCCCTCTGCACTGGTCTCAGGGCTACAGCTCCAGATGCTACAATTTGTGGCGATATATGTGTGCCAACTGTAAGCTTCTTGATGTGAAGCACCTTGTCTAATTCATCTCTCTTTTTGCAATGGCATCTAGCATGGTACAGATTTCAAACAAACAAATGCACACACAAACTGTCTCATTTAGATCTTTGAGAAGAGAAGTCTGGCTGGTGACAAGTGCATATACCTGGAGGCTCTGACAGGTAAGCCCAAGGATGAGGCAGGAGGGGATCCACGGGGACCCTGAGAGGGCCTGTTAGTTCAATAGGCTTTCCATAATCATCTCCAGCAACAGCTGTCAGGCAGGAATGTAGACTCGAGGCCACCAGGACTTGGATTTTACAAGCTAAAGCAGAACAAAAAACCTGATATTGTTGAGTGCAGTCTCCTAATTTTCAAATGTTGGTCCAATTAAAGAAAAATACTGTGTGGGCAAAAAAAAAAAAAAAACCCAAAGAAATGAATGAACCAAAACAGCATGGATCCAGTCAATGGCCGGCCAGTCTTCAACCTGGTGTAAGGGAATGAGTTCAGTCACCCTTAGTGGGGAAAGTATTCTTAAGTGGGAAAGTATTCTTAAGTGGTGATTTTCCTTCCTGACCTGTGGTCTCCAATTATTTCCATTTGCACCACAAGCTGCTTTCTTTTGTTTGTCTAGATAGGTAGGGGAAGAACGAGGTTGGAGATGCTCAAGTTTAAGGACAGGAGAGGATGCTTAACAGAAGATATGAAAGTCCCCATTTGTACTTACAGAACTGATCCTCCTGCTGGGACAGAGATCAGCTTGAAGGATGCCAGGGAAGGGGAGTGAAGGGGGATAGAGATGGTGGGATACAGAGTCAGGAGGAGAGCCAGTACCAAGGTGGCCAGGGGTCAGCCCCCTGTCCGTGCACCTGTCCAGATCAAACCACACTGCCCCAGGCCATAAGACTCTGCCTCGGTGAACAGCCCCACCACCCAGAGCCCCATGCACAAAACGCTGCTGGCAGCTGGCCCAACAGTGCGTACATCCTTCTTCCTCTTCCTCATTTTCAGAAGCCCATGCCAGTTTCCTATGATTTTGCATAATTTGAAACGTCACTTATATGAATATGGAATGGGTTTATTTATTAAATAAATTTTTAAAGAATTCTCCATTTTCATTTCTAATATGGGAAATATGGATGAATATAACCTACGTAAACAGAAGAGCTTTGGGGTGTTCCTTAAGTGTTAAGAGTGTAAAGGAATGCACACGCACACACAGGAAAAAGAAAAAAAGAATTGGGAGGCACAGGTGTAGGTGGGTGTAGGTGTAGGGTAATTGTTGGGTGAGCATTGTTGAGTAGGTTAATGGAGGAGCACTTCCTTCCTTACACCGTGTGAACTGGCAGGGCACAGACATCTCACGTCCCAGAGCCAAGGCCATTTGTTTTTAGCTCTCTTTAAGGTATGCCTACTTCTTACAAGTTTTGTGGAATTGATGCAAGAGAACTTCCCCTCGGTCCGCTCGTGGCCCCGCCCCATCCACACCAGGCCCCGCCCATTCCCCGCCCAGGCCCCGCCCCCCGCGAGGCGCGCCCCCTGCCGTCCGCCGCGGGGACTCCGGGGCGGTTCGCCACACCCCCCACTTTCTGTCGGCCCACAGGGCGTTGCCTGTGCCTTTAATTGGCACGTACCAAGTGCTTCCAGGACACATTTCCTCCGCGAGTCCCGGGCGCTGGGGGCCGCGGGCCGGAGACGCGGTAGGAGGGGATGCGGGGGCAGCGCTGTGTGCGGCGCCGCTCTGGGCCCGCGGGGAGCGACTCTCCGCCCCGGCCCGGAGCGCGCCCTCGCCGCCCTCCCCGCCGCGCGCAGTAGTCCAGTCCCAAGATGGCGGCCACCATGAAGAAGGCGGTGAGTGGGGCGCTCGGGTGCGGGATGCTCGGGCCGCGGGGGGCGGGCGGCGGGGGGCGGCCGCCGGGGCCGGGCGCGGGCCGCGGGGGGGGTGCGGCTCCGCCGGCCGGCGTGGCGCGGGGGCCCGAGGCTGCCGGCCCCGAGGGCGGCCCCGCGGCGAGGCCTCCCCGCGCCGGCTCCCCCGGGCGTCTCAGCCCCCACCCCCAACCCCACCCGGGCCGGCCGAGGCGGGGCAGCCGGGTCGGGACCCTCGGGGGCCTCCCCCCACCCCCCCCGGGGCAACCGGGTCGGGACCCTTGAGGTTCCCCCCGCCCCGGGGGCAGCCGGGTCGGGACCCTCTGGGTTCCCCCATCCCCCCCTCCCCAGGGCCGCCGGGTCGGGACCCTTGAGGTCCCCGCCATCCCCCCGGGGCAGCCGGGTCGGGATCCTCGGGGTTCCCCCATCCCCCTCCCCACCCCCCGGGGCAGCCGGGTCGGGACCCTTGGGGTTCCCCCCCTCCCTCCGGGGCCGCCGGGTCGGGACCTTCAGGGTCCCCTCCCGCCCCCCCGGGGAAGCCGGGTCAGGACCCTCGGGGTTCCCCCATCCCCACCCGGGGCAGCCGGGTCAAGACCCTTGAGGTTCCCCCCATCCCTCCGGGGCAGCCGGGTCAGGACCTTTGAGGTTCCCCCCATCCCCCTGGGGCAGCCGGGTCGGGACCCTTGAGGTTCTCCCCATCCCCCTGGGGCAGCCGGGTCGGGACCCTTGAGGTCCCCCCATCCCCCCGGGGCAGCCGGGTCGGGACCCTTGAGGTCCCCCCATCCCCCCGGGGCAGCCGGGTCGGGACCCTTGAGGTCCCCCCATCCCCCCGGGGCAGCCGGGTCGGGACCCTTGAGGTTCCCCCATCCCCCCCGGGGCAGCCGGGTCAGGACCCTTGAGGTTCCCCCCATCCCCCTGGGGCAGCCGGGTCAGGACCCTTGAGGTTCCCCCCATCCCCCTGGGGCAGCCGGGTCGGGACCCTTGAGGTCCCCCCATCCCCCCGGGGCAGCAGGGTCGGGACCCTCGGGGTTTCCCCCGCGCCCCCCCCCCCCCGGGGGCAGCCGGGTCGCTACCCTCGGGCTCCCCCCCTCCGCGGTCCCGGCCCCGCCCTCGCCCTCGCCCTCGCGGTGCAGCAGCGCGGGTCGCGTGGACCGCGGTTGGCATCACGCCGGGCCTTTTACCTGCTCGTGGCCTTGGAGCCCCGCGGGGGTGCCCCGGGCGCCGCCTTGGCCGGTGAGGAGGCCGAGGCCCAGAGAGGCGGAGTCTCGAGCCCCGGGTCGCGCCCGCCCGCATCCCCGCCGGACGTCGCGGCTCCCGCCCGAGACCCTGGGTCCCGACGGCGGACGGCGGCCCCGGGCCCAGAAGCCGGCGGCTGATGTACCCGATCCTCCCGGGAACTTAGCGAAGACACGGTTTCCTCCCACTTTACAGATGGAGAGACTTAGCAGAGCAGTCGGTGGCCTCGAAATGACTCAGCTAATGAGCAGAGCTGCAGTTCAAGCTCCGATTTTATGTTGTTCTTCCCGAAGCCCACCTTTTATCCCACTAAGCGAGTGTGAGCTCCCTGTTTACAGCTTCTAATTCCCGGAGTCCCCTCAGGTGTCTAGGAATACCTAGACAGGAGACAAATAAAATGGGGAAGGGGGGGATGCTAATAATGCCTGGTGATTACCGAGGCCCTCCTTTGTATGATGGGCTAGGTGGGCTCGGTTCTGAGCGAGCCCCACGCATTATTTTAATCTCACACTCGTTTTCAGAGGCTGCTTTTATCTTTATTTTACAGATGAGGCAACCGGTCCGCAGCAAATTAGCATTAAAGTGAGCACAACTCTCTAGAGCCCATGTTTTCAAATTTCCGTGGTGTCTGATGGGAGTCCCCTGGCTAAAGGGATTTGCTTGCATTCAACTGCAAATTCCTTGGCTCCCCTACTCAGCAATATGCTCTGTCTGAGCCACCTGCCTCCTTTGTAGGGTGCTAAAACCAGGACTGCCCCAGGCAAACCAGGGGCGATTTGCTCACTCTATTGGTCTGTCATCCACAAGTTCTTACTGAGTGTCAGAGTAGGGTTCAGGGTTAGGGTGATTCAGAGGAGTATGAAACTTTGTGAGACTCCCTCCATCTCTATTTTGTAGTTTACAGGGGCCCTTTGTTAGGTGTGGTCTTTACTTCCATAGAAGATGCTAGTTGTACTCCCCCCCCCCCACCCCGTTTGACAGGTGTGCAGACCAAAGGGCAGAGAGACGAAGTAAACGTTGAGAGAATGGTAGGGAAATGATTTGAACCTTGGACTTGGCAAAACTTCATTGCCAACATATTTTCATTCATTCAGCAAACTTTTTCAGCATGTAACGTGGCACAATTTCAGTTTTTCAGTGATAAGCAGTGATGAGCAATAATAATGCTTATACACCCTTACCCTCATAGCATCGTAGAACCGTAGAACTTACATTCTGCGGGGAGAGGCCGGCATTACTCAGTAGTCACACAAGACTAAAATTCCCAGCTCTGCGAAGAACTATGACAGAAAGGACTTGTGACACGAGGGCTGGAGTAAGGTCTGCTTTGTGACCAGAGAAGGCTTTCGTGAGAAGGTGTGATCTATGCAATGACCTAAGGAGAGGAAAAGGAAGTTGGGAAGGGATGGGGCATTCTAGAGAGGGAGTATCAGCTGCAGAGCCCCTGGATGTGTTTAAGGAAAGGGTGCCCAGGATGGCAGAGAATCGGGGGAGGTTGAGCCAAGATGGTAAATGAACATATCGAGGGGTGGGTGGTGGCCAGAGCATGGAGGATTTTCTTCATTATCTTAGTCAGACTGACATGATATGTGCAGCAGCCTCCTGCAGGTGTTTTCCAGAGTTGTGAGCATTTCTGATGGGTTAACTGCATGTACACTCTGGCCCTCTGCCCACTCTGGGAGCAAGCAGGCATGTCAGTGAGTGGGCGTGAAATATCATGGGGATAGCCCCTTGAGTTTAATAAAAACTTTGCAATTCGGAATGCTTTACCTTTGTAACATGTTTATGTCCCAGTGGGTCATGGCTTTTCTGGTGAGAGCATTTGGGTGAGGTAATTCAGTCCTCTCCAAAGGTCTGCTTTCCAAGATCTGGTTCTTGGCCTTCAGAGGACTGTGTTTGATTTCTGTCCTTGATCCTGAGTACAGTTGTCCCCTCCCCCAGAGAGGCCAAGGAAGCCCCCTTCACTCCTTATCCCACAACACTGCAGCCCCTAACCTATTTTGTTTTCCCCACCACGTGTATCATCATCATCTAGCACCATCTTGCCCACCTTGCCTTTTGCCCACCTCCTTCTCTAGAATGTAAGCTTGCAGGTATTCGTGAGGGTGGGACTACAGGGGGGTGGGACAGCCTCCCTTTCCACTGTGCCTGGCACATGGGAACCATTTACCAAGTAGTTGTTAAATGAATGACTGTGGGCATGAAAAGTGAGTAAAAATACAATGCAAAATTTTATATCGTGGAGATTTGGCAGACACCTTTAAAAAACAAAAATAAAGGCAGACCGAAATTGGCCAGAGTTTCCTTCTGGGCTTTTAGAACACTGGTGGACTCAGCTGTCAGCCCACATTCTGCTGGTGATAGCCAAAGTCAGTGTAGGACAAGACCCAGTGTGGTTCATGTCCCTCTCATAATCCTATAAGGTGCTGAGTCTCAAGAAAAGGGTACAGTCGGGGTCCAGGGAATTTTAATTTCCACTTTGAAGCTTGAGTAGTCCTATTTCTCTCTGGCCTAGCAGAATTTTCTTCTAGATCTTTGTTCTTCCTCTCTAATGATTTTTTTTTGGGGTAAGCATTGTTCAGGAAATAAAACATTTAGTTATTTATTAAAAGGCAGCTCCATCTGCAGGTCCTCAGTTTATCACCTCTGCAAGGTAGGAGGAACTGGCTTCCCCGTTTTACAGGAAGAAGCCTGAGGTGGCTCCAAAAAATGGAATAATTTGTCCAAAGTCCTGCCTGCTTGGATTTGAATCCATTCTTACTATGTTGACCACTCTGCCCCCCAATAAAAAATAAGTCCTTCCTCTTTGAGTTCCCATGGCTTTGTGAGCAAGCAGTGAGCACATTTGGCTTTCCTGAATGCAGGAGTCCCTAACCTCTACGGGGTGTGGCTCCCTTTGAGAATCAGGAGAACTGTGAAGGCCCTTCAGAGGAATGCGCAGACAGGATATGCCATGCTGCACAGTGTCGGGGGTAAATGGACTGTTCAGTGTCTGTGGATCCCCAGGTAAGAATCAGCCCTTCCCTGCCAAAGTGAAGCTTCACGCAATGTCGGAGTGTTCCACAACAGTGAGATGAAAACAGAAGCCACTGCCAGTAGTCTTGGAAGGTGCTGACTTACCACTTTTTGCTGTAAACAGAACTCCGCTGGGTGGTGTACAGTTTAACCACGGACTTCACACACTGCCTCACACAGCGACTGTGGCCCTGAGGCCCCAGTGAGGAAACCACCGCTAAGGAAACGGACTCCAGGCCCCAAGTACATGCTGGGGGCTGCTAGGAAAGGAAACACCTGCTTTGGAAAGATAGAAACAGGTGGCCAAATTCCTTCACAACCCTGTAAGAAACGGTGTGTATGTGAGTCTGATCAAGCCGGATTCAGAGTCACATTCAGAGACCCATATATTAGCCTCAGCTGTGGGTCAGGCCAGCCCTGCGGTAGTTGCTCTCATGAGAGTGACCCCGTTCAAGCCTCAAGATGACAAATGCATCTATAAATACATGGTGAAGTTTTGAGGAGCTCAGTATTTTAAACTCTTCAGGCAAGCAGGAACTCTCTAGAATTCTCCGTTCCCTGTCTGCTTTGGGAATTGCTAGTTCTTATGTAGGCAAAACCCCTCAAATCCCAAGATACCTAAATATGGGCTTTCCTTTGGTGTCTGTAGTGCAGCTCAGTGTTTCCCAACTTCTGTATTCTTAAGTCATGCACAAGGTTGGCCAATCAAAGCTCTGTGTATCGTGATCTAAAGGAGTTTTTCAAGATACCCTCTGGGGGTCTCTGATGCTGAGCCTGATGCATGTGAAAGTGTCAGTTCTGTGATGAGAGCCCAGGCCAGGGGAGGGCTGAGTTCTAGGCATCTGCCTCCGTGTTCTGTTCATCAAGCTCCAATCTCATTTGACACAACAGGTTGCCTTTCAACCTCTGGGGAAATAAAAATGTGCATCTCTTATGTGACAGGTCACAGGAGACCAGGTGAAGGGAGGAGGCATGGTTGTTGTGAATCATTACAAAAGAGCAAAAATAGGCCTGATTGAAGCTCACTCGCTTGCTCTTTCTTTCCCTCCTCCATCACATTCTAATCAAGGGCTCTTGTTCTTATCTTATAAATGAGGGGAAGCTCCAAGGAGAATCTAGTATTTAATTTCTTTTTGTTTCTTTTCTTTCTTTCTTTTTTAATATATGGTATCCCTTTGAGAATCCGGTGAAAACCAAGGACTTCCTGTTGCCTCTGACAAATGTGCATGATTGCGTGTCCACATGTGTTTTTACATTCAGTTTCTTTTCTTTTTCTTTTTTAAAAATAATTGGCCAGAGTTCCCTTCTGGGCTTTTAGAACACTGGTGGACTCAGCTGTCAGCCCACATTCTGCTGGTGATAGCCAAAGTCAGTGTAGGACAAGACCCAGTGTGGCTCATGTCCCTCTCCTTATTTATTTATTCATGAGAGGCAGAGACATAGGCAGAGAGAGAAGCAGGCTCCATGAAGGGAGCCCGATGCAGGACTCGATCCCAGGACACACCCTGAGCCAAAGGTAGACACTCAACCACCGAGCCACCCAAGTATCTCTTACATTCAGTTTCTAAGAGCTGGTGGACCTGTCTGGACTCTGGAGTCATACTTACCTGATTTGAAATCGAATTCCACCACTTAATACTGGCTTGTGACTCGGGGGACATTATCCTGTCTGTGCCACACTTTCTCCATCTATAAAATAGTGCTACTTCCTAACGGTCATACTTAATAAGATTCATTGAAGGGTTTGCAATGAGGATAAAGCACTAGAAAGTTCTTGATACATAGTAAGAGCTCAGTCAATGTTAGCTATTTTATACTTTGTCATCTAAGTACTCTATAATTTTATTTACAAATGTAATCACACTATTTCTAGACATTCAATTTTAATCATTTTATAGTACCTCATATCCTGTTCTTAATGATGACATGTAAATAGGGTCCGCGTTAAAAGAAACATAATTTTTACCATGTGTGGAATACAGCCACTGAAATGCATAGTAACTCTCTAGCCAGTGTATCAATTGCATTAAGCATTAGAAACCGTCAGGTTCCTGACAGCTCCAATAAGCTTGTGTAGGTTTTAACTCTGAGAGAAGAAATTGGTATGAAGCCTTTACCAGAACTCATTACCACATCATTTTTGCTTCCTGGGTTATTTTGATGAAAGAATGTTCCAGCTCGAGAAATTCTGCTCTAGACCAAGGTTGGCTGACTTACTTAGTTCAGGACTTATTCTTAATTGTTGTTCATATTTGAAATGTTTTTAGGCTTAGGCATTATTCCATAGACTATCGGAAGAGATTATAGATGTATGAACAGATCTGGAGCTTGTGGAGCAAATACTTATAAGGCCTTTGTGATTTTCTGTACCATTTGCGATTCTTGACTGTATGAGGGCAGATAGTTTATTGAATTATTTCAGAGTTATATAAGAAGCTAACCTATAACTTCTCCAGTAAAATTATAAAATATTGAAATGTTTTCTCAGGCTGCAGAAGATGTCAACGTTACTTTTGAAGATCAACAAAAGATAAACAAATTTGCACGGAATACAAGTAGAATCACAGAGCTGAAGGAGGAAATAGAAATAAAAAAGGTATTAAATAAATATTTAAGAAAAATGAAAGATCTTTATACTATAGGTGTTTTTTGTTTGTATTTTTTTGTTTGAGAGAGAGCGCGTGCAAGCAGGGTTTTGGGGGGCATAGGGAGAAGGAGAGAGAGAATCCTAAGCAGGTTCCACGCCCAGCATGGAGCCCAATGTGGCTTTTGATCCCACAACCCCAAGATCACGACCTTAGCTGAAATCAAGTGTCTGATACTTAACCCACTGAACCACCCAAGTGCTTCTGCTATAGCTTTTTAAAACTGAATTCAGTAATACATGATTCTATTTCTCTGGGCCCGTTGTTGCATATGACATAACCCACTCTAGTTAGTTGAAGAAAAAAAGACCTTGCTTAAGGGATGTGTGAGAACTTCCAGAGTGTTGAGGGGGTGAGCCTGGGCTGGCGCTCCAGGAGCAGACCCCAGAACCGCGTCTCCCGAGAACATGGCTGGTGCTGGAGCTGCTATTGTTTCCAGTGATCCCAGAGCCAGCCACGTCCTCCAGCACGGGAAGCTGCGCTGCAGACCTGGGAGTGCTGGGTGGCACCCCCGGCCCTCGCCCCAGCCTCTGCCCACTCCCAACTCGGGCCTGTGCTCAGCAGCTCCTATGTGCTCCTCCGAGCTGAGCTCCAGTTCAAGGCCAGTTGACTGGTGGAATGTGGGTTCATAGCTACCTTCATCCTCTCATCGAGCAAGGCTGAGAAATGGAGGTTTGCACTGTTTTCATTCTACCACAGGAGGCAGAACTCACTAGGTGGAAATTGGCGGAGTAGGACACATTTTGCGTGGCCACAGATGCCCGCCGTCCCCCACAGATGCTTTTAGCATTCTGGAAACAGCTAGAGGCAGTGAGTTAGCTTTTAAGCGCTTCCCTAGGAAATGCCACGGAGAAATGTAAGAAAGTCTTATGTGAGTGTGGTGATACCTTTGTGAAAGGGTCTCTCACAGAGTTGGTGTCCCCAGATTAAAGTTGGACCTTCACCTCCGTCAGGGAATTTTAATTATGAGTGTGCTTTTCATTGCCATTTACTTTTGTGTTTCTAGAAACAACTCCAGAATTTAGAAGATGCTTGTGAGGACATCATGCTTGCAGATGATGATTGCTTAATGATACCTTATCAAATTGGTGATGTTTTCATTAGCCATTCTCAAGAAGAGACACAGGAAATGTTAGAAGAAGCAAAGGTATGCTGGAGTCTTTCCCTGGGTGAGGGAGGCTGACTTCCATTAGGGTGTGTGTTGTTATGAAGAACACGTTAATTCTAGGTGTAGGGAAATAACGGGGCCTAGGTGATACTGCATGGGTTTTTACAACATCCCGGGCATGCCATGAAATGAAAGCCTTGGAGGTATGATCTTACGTAATCCCAACAAGGGCTCTGGGAGATGCAGAGCCTTCGTCCCAACTTAGAATTGAAGGTCGGGGCTGAGAAAGGTCATGGGACTTACTCAAAGTGACATGGAGGGCCTAGGTAGCCTTTTGACCCCAGAACCCATGCTCTAAACTCACTGTGTGGAAACTATAGAATATTACAGGGTAGAAGACAAAAATCACCTATAATCCTACTACCCAGAGATAAGCACCCATAGTGGACATTTTCATTGGTTCTTATGTTTTCACCTACTCTTTTCTCTGCGTAAGTTTACTTCACATTTTGGTCAGTTAACATTCTACCAGAAGTACTTTCTCATTCTATTTAGTGTTCATTTGTCCAGCACATCTTCACTGAGGGCCTGCTCAGGGCCAAGCACACGTGCTTTGAAAACATTTCTGATGACTGTCTCACATCATGCGGGTGGACACTGATTCAGTTCACTGCCCTCCTGGTGTTAACATGAATTGGTTCCCAGTGTTTTCCTACAGTCATGTTGTAGTGAACATTCTTACACTCAAGTCTTTTTCACGTTTAGGATTCTTTTAGGAAATAATCAGGCAGGTGTCATTACTGGTCAGAGTATGGATTTATGGACAAAATTTGAGGCATTTGAGACATGGTATGAAATTAGTTTCCAATTCACACGCCCTCCAGCTGTCTGTGAGAGGAGCAGTCACGTGCACTTAAGACTGGTAGCTATCAAACATTTTCTCATTCTTTTGAAGTTTGCTTAATTAATATGAATATTATTTAAAATATTAGTCTCTGTTCTTCAAATGTCCTCGAAAGCAAAAATTCCTCTGAATTAAACTCATGTTTAATAAGCCTTGGGAAGAACTAACATTTCTATTCCTGAATCTTTCTGTGCAGAAACATTGGTGTTTTCCCTTATGTATAAAACCTTTTTCTTTCACGGTAAAATTTTATAGTTTTGTTCTTTTTTTTTTCCACCATCCTCAGATACTCTTGTGGAATATAGGTTATAGTTTTTGTCACTGCTGTGAACGCACTTCCCTCCCTGTACCCCACACAGACAGTGAACCTTTATTCTGTTGTTCATTCATTTATCCATTCATTCCAGAAGTGTTTGTTGAGTGCTTACTCTGTATCAGGTTCTGCCATGAACCCCGATACGGGGAAGACAATGAAATATGCCTGGTTCCTGCCTGCATGGAGCATATAGTGTAAATGTAAAGAGAAAGTTCAGCAAGTAAAACTAGTAATGAGTGGAAGGTGGTGTGGGCAGAGAGGTGACTGTCGGAGCACAGAGCAGAGGAGTGTGTCTGCTTAGGTGTCAGGGTCAGGAGGGCTCCCTGGGAAAGAGACAACGCAACACGAAGTGGGTCTTCACCAGAAGAGGGGACAGGATGTTCCAGACCAATGTGGAATGGTCGTTTGTTAAAGTGATCATAAAAAGATCATGGTGCAAAAAGGCCACTAAGAGAAGTTTTGATTAGTTGGAGATTTGGGAGCCTCTGAAATTGTGCCTTTGTCTTTGAAGAACTCTGTCCTGAAAAAAAAAAAAAAAAAAAAAAAACTCTGTCCGATGAGTTGATAAATTGACTTTATTTTAGCGGAGATTGGTTGGGAGACTTTCTTTGCAGGGTCAGATAGCAGATACCCTGGGCTTTGTGAGCCATCCAGGCTCTCTCACAATTGCCATGGAAGCAGGATGTGTAAATGCATGCCCAGGGCCACAGTCCAGTAAAACTGCACAAACAGGTATCCGGCTGGATCAGGCCCGTGGGCTGTAGTTTTTGCTCACCTGGCCCTAAGGCGAAGCGGAGCCTTTCAGGGGCTTTTAAGAAATGAGTGATACATGATAGGACTTGGCTTTTAAAATAATTTTCTTGCATGTCATAATTTCACTATGAACTAGGTTTTCAGGGTAGAGAAGTCTTATCTCCTTTCTAATAGCTGTATGTCATCTTTGTTTCTCATAGCTGTGGTTCTCAAACTTTTAGCAGGCATCAGAGTCCCCCAGAGGGCTTGTTGAAAATTCTAATCACTGAAATCCCAAGAACTTCCAAATCAGAAGGCCTGGAGTGCAGCCCCAGAAGTTTCCAAGCATTCTGGGGGCCGTATTTTGAGATTCAGTGGCCAGGCTTCGAAATGAATAACATTGTCAATACTAGGCATTCTTCCCCAGTTCCTAATATTAATGGGTATGCCATTTGTGCAACTTCATATTTTCTTGGTTATGTTCAGGAGAAATCCTTTTTTTGATTCTGGCCAGTAAGGAACTTCTGACATTCCATGCATTTCATGTGAGCAGCACTGCTCTGTGTCAGAAATGAGGCACCCGTTACTACTGTCTCTCAAAGTGGCTCCAGGGGCCCAGCAGTTGGTGAAAATTTCTTCCAGATTCTGACTATAAGTTGTTATTCTTAATTATTGGTGTTAGTGTGAATTTTTATCATTTCTTCTCGTTTCATAGTTATTCTTGAGAAAGTTGGAAGAGGCTGTGTTGGAAGCCAGGCCTGTGATAAAACTTGTTTACCAGAAGTATTTGTATAGAGGTTCTTTATTAGGGTATGATAATTTGGGAATTAATTTTCTTTTTTATCCCTTTTGTTTTTTAAATCAGCAAAAACTGAGAAGATTGATTTGATTCATTCTATAATAAGCAAATATAAATTATGAATTAAAAGTATCCACATTCAGACTTTTTGTTTAGATTTAATTATCAGTGTTATTTAGCTGCCTGTCCCAAGTTTAGAAAGTTTGACCTAAAATTCTTCCCAAATATTTCATCTACAGATGCTCAGTAACCATCCATTGAATAGAATTAATTTAAATGATTTCTTTTCCCCAGAAAAATTTGCAAGAAGAAATTGACGCCTTAGAAGCCAGAGTGGAATCAATTCAGCGAGTGTTAGCGGATCTGAAAGTTCAGTTATATGCAAAATTCGGGAGCAACATAAACCTCGAAGCTGATGACAGTTAAACATTTTATAATACTTTTTTTTAATTTGTTTAATAAACTTGAATATTGTTTAAAATGATAATTTCCCTTCTTCAAATGATATGGAAAGCAAAACTTTCTTTTTTTAAAATTTTCATTTATTTAATGGAAACTTGCCTATTTTCACATGTCTTGCTTATTTATTTTATATTTTTAAAAGAAGACAGTATTCATCTATGTATTTTGCATAACGATTCTATCAAGTGTAGGGGCTTTATGTCATGTTATTAAAATCGGTTAAGCAACCTTTTATGTTTCTATATTATCATTCAGAATATGTGTTGCAGTTTTTATTTATAAGGAAGTCTCACGGTTGTGTCATGTTGTTTATATACATCTCTTCCAGTTGCTGTTCAGAGGTGGTGAAAGCACTACAGAAAGATCCCATCCTACATCTGTCCACTTTACTCACTCTACCATCAAAACTTTGTCAAATGCTAAAAAAAAAAAAAAAAAAAAAAAGTATATATTTTATTTAAATATACATATATCATGTTATATCTGGACATAAATGTTTCACAAGTCTTTTACGTATGTATCAATGTCCTAGATCTTAGTAAAAGAACCAGGTAGTGCTGAGATATGTTGGGGCATGCTGAGCTTCATACATAGAGCAGAATGACAGAAGAATATTTTAGAAACCAAGAAATGTATCAAGAGGAAGAAATATTTAGGATTTTTTAATCATAAGTTTCAGACCTTATTACAGAGCTTTAATTGGGGTTTATACTGATAATGATGATGTTAAACAGCTATGTATTTAAAGATTAAGCTTTTCTCTTCAAGAATACACTTACCCTGCCACCACCACCCCCATACACATTTTGGGATTCGGAAGGACCTAATTTTATTAACTTTCCAGCAGGTGGCACTGATACACCAAAATACCAATGAAAGGATCATAAAAAGAGGCTATTTCTAGGATTAGGTATACATAATTTTAGAGGCAGTCACTTTTTAACCTTCAAGGCTAGACATTGCATATGTCATGTTTTTGGTTAAATACTTAGAAGCAAATCAGGCTTAAAGATAAAATATGTAAGTCTAAGATTCTAAAAGACATAAAAGCAAACTTTAAATTGCTGTGAAATGTTCCCAAATAGTCCTACTCAGATTCTAGAAAATAATCCTTACAAGGACACTTTTCTTGCATGCATTTGGTTGGTACTCAGAGGGGTGAGACTAGAGGCATCTATCATGAGGGTATGGTAGGGGATAGGTCACCCCCTCAAATTAGAGGAGTTTGAGAACATTTTCACCAAGATTCTAAAGGTGGAAGGTAACCACTAGGAGGGCCATGTACCTTCGGAGCCAGAGGAGGGAGCAGCCACTCCCTTCACTCTGGAACTCAGGGAGGGGCTGCCTTCATTTGAAGCAGGACAGACCTAACCTGTGACATCCCTACAGAGACAGCCCAGAGACTAGACAGCCGGCCTCATTCTCCCTCCAAAACCCAGCCGGTGCCCACCATTGGCCAAACCCAGTTGGAATCCAGGGGTAGTTGGCTGGAGGCGGTCTATCTCCGGTGGAGAGGGGTGGTACATGGATGCATCTGGAAGGCCAGTGGAAGATCTAGCACAGGATGGTGGCTATGGCCGAGCCATTTAGAAATTTTAACAACAAAGGCTTATCTCACATGCCAGAAACTGAATTATGTAACTGACCAGGACTTAAAATTTTGTGAATGCATGAGCAAGTAAGCCTAATACAAGAAAACATCCAATGTGGGTGAGGTGAGGGGCAGGGGAGATCATTATATTTTGTTGCTAACTTATTACTTTGTTTTCTTTATTTACCTGTAAGGTTCTAGGACAAAAAATATTTAATTGGCATTTTAAACTCATTTCTGAAGTGTCCATATGCCTGATTTTTGCCAGTAGGGAGGGCTAGGTGAAGATGTAAACAGCATGTCCTGCATCAGAGGAGGTGGCTAACCTCAACTGTAGCCACTAGTTGCCACGTAGAAGTTTGGTCTGGACTTGTCACCACTAACTTTTTTGACAGGGAGACCGATTATTATTTTAAGCATTTTATTTAGAGGGCAAGTGGGCAAGTAGAGAGTGGGGAGCAGAGGGAGAGGGAGAACCTAGCAATCTCTGCAGAGTGTGGAGCCGGATGCGCCGCTCGCTCTCATGACCTGAGCTGAAATCAAGAGTCAGATGCTTATCTGACTGAGTCACCCAAGCACCCCAAGAACCGTGATTTTTATATGCAATCACTCGATCATTAATTCTAGGCCGCAACTTTTTTTTTTTTTTTTTTTTTAAAGCGGGTTAAACAGAAGATACTTGTAAAACAGATTTGACCATCAGGCAGACAGTTTGCAAACTCACGTGCACCGTAGGCTGCATCTTATCTAGGCTTTGATAGGAAGTAGGAAATAGGTTATTTGTACTGAAAGCCACAGGAGCTGGTGCTACTGAACTTTAATTTTTAAATACCTCTTGAACCTGTCCATTTCTTCCCATCTCCACAACCACCACCAGGCTTGACCAAGTCTTAAGAGCTCTAGTCAAAAGCAGGCAAACGGGGTGGTCGGGGAAGGCTGTGCCAATGGGGATAATTTGACAGCTGGAGGCCAAGGAGGAGCCTCTAAAGGGCTTTGAGTGCAAAGGTGAGCTACATGATTAGAGAGGTATTTTATTTTAATATTTTTTAAAAATTTATTTATGATAGTCACACAGGGAGAGAGAGAGAGAGGCAGAGAGAGAAGCAGGCTCCATGCACTGGGAGCCTGACGTGGGATTCGATCCTGGGTCTCCAGGATCACGCCCTGGGCCAAAGGCAGGAGCCAAACAGCTGCGCCACCCAGGGATCCCCTAGAGAGGTATTTTAGAATAATTTGGCGGTTGGTAGGTAGTTTCACCACAAAGATGGAGGTAGGGACACCTGATACTCTCACACTTCCCCTGGTGCACAGGATCAGTTGGCGGAGGACTAGAAAGGAAGATGCGGGAGCTGGAGAGCAGGTGGGGTGTACAGGTGCGGACAGTGCTGTGGAGAGACCAGGGAAAGGGAGGAGGGCAGAGTCAAAGAATTTGGTTCTGAGCACAGGCCAAATACAGCCTATGACAGGTTTTCATGGGCTCTCATAGTTTAAAAAAGTTTGAAAAATTTTCTTGCCACAGTAAAAGTAGGAGATCTCACATAAAAATTCAATTTGGCAACATTGGGGCTGTGTTTCCAAAGGACAGTCTGCAGCTGCTCACCCAGGGGACAGGCAGGCCCTCTCTGATGCAGCCTGAGCTCACGCCCCTCATTTATGCCACCTGCGCAGCACCTGTCCCTTCCGAGCCCCAGCAGCCTGCTGGAGCAGTTACCCAGGTAGGGCGGCCAGAAGTGTCTCCTTGGCCCAGGAAGGACAAGGAAGGAAGAGGAGGATGACAGAGGAGGAGGAGTCTGGCCTTGGACGTTGGCAGTTGCTAGGACGGCATCTACATGGAGACGGGCAACTGGCTCTGGGAAAGGTGGGTAGAAACTTTCCTCTATTTTTGGGACAGGAGGGGCAGGAGACTGGTGGTGCGGTTGCCCCCAGGAGAGCTGTCCCTATTTGGTGGCAAAATGTCAAGGCTGGGATGACAGAGCAGCTGAGGTCCAGGCCTAGGGAGCCAGAGTGGGCTCTGGAATCTCCAGGCAGTGAGACCTGCCCTGGGTCTCCCAGAGGATGTTTGCAGCCAGGACCCTGGAGTACAGTGCCCACCCTGCCCTCTATGGGCTCAGAAGGGAACAGGGCTGTGGGGCAAGGAATTGACATTGGCATCCCCACTTCCCAGCCCCCGTGTGAGCCTGGGACTGTCTCCACTCCAAGCAGAACTGGGGAGATTTATTTAAGGATCACTCTCACCCTAGGGAGAAGTGCTTAACATTAAAGGCACATATACATCACGGGGTCCAGGGGGGCAGTATTGTTAAGATGCCGGTTTGGGTTGGGGCCTGAGAGTCTGCATTTCCAACATGCTTGCAGATGATGCTAATCCTGCACTGGTCACAGGCTGTGCATAGGACAGCTAAGGTAGCCTGTCACGACAGGGGACTTAGGAGAGAACACAGGTGTGAGGGAATAGGACTGGCCAAGGAAACAGTGGTTGCAATTGTGATGAGAGACCCGGGGGGAGGACAGGATCCTGGAAAGGTTAGAATGCAGCATCTTCCACTGGACTCAACCCCCAAAAAAGGATTTTCCCCATCAGTTGTGATGCTGTGGGATAAAGTGGATGTTGCCTTCAATAACTATTTCATAGAAACTGGGGGCGGAGCCCAGTGTCTTAACAAGCCCTCCAGGTGATTCTGACTCAGCTAAAGAACTAGCCTGCCTCAAATAATTCAGTCTGTCTGGGGGTCGGGGAAGGAGACTGAGCACCAACCGAGAATTCTTGATGCACAATCCTAATGATGAGAAGAGTAACAAGATATGGGAGCAACCAAGGAGAGTGACCCATCCAGCTTAGGGGTGGTGGGTGGCTACTGGGGTCGTGTTGTTGCTGGTGGTGAACAGGTTATAAAAGATTAAACAGTGGGCGATGTGAGATTCAGAGCAGAAGTGAAAGTAGTTTTACAAGAAAGTTAACGGGAGGGAAGGAGACAGACTACCATTAATGCCATTGCAGTGTAGATGGAAGGATCTTTTGGGGGCTTGTTTTATTTTTGAGATCGGGGGATGTACGAGTACACATAGAGTGGATGGGGAGGAATCTGGGAGAGAAAGTGATGAGAAAAAGGCAGGAGACGACATGGTGGAGCACAGCACGGGAAAGAGCCATGTGAAGGAGAGATACCACCGTACTCTGACAAACAGCATGCTGGAGAAACTCAACATTGGATGTATTACTTATAAAACTCTCCCTTGAGAATAAATGATAGAAAACATGCAGATTCAGATCAGTGACTAACTGTGGAGGGGGAAGAAGATGAGATTAGGGAGGCAGAGGCAGGGAGCTGGTCTGGGGGCACACGGCGTCACATTTCAGTACATGGATCATGTATGTGCATGAGCTCCGTCAACGACGGGACGCGTCTACAAAGTCCCGTTAGTTATGGCACAAATCTAAACTGGAGAAGCGTGCCTGTTGTGGAGTTGTTGCTAGTATTTAACTGCGTCGCTTTCAACGTTGTTTCGTGTCATTTGACATAAAGTGGAGCATTGGGACTCTCCATTTTTGAAGGTAGGAAAACAGCAACTCAAAATAAGAGTCTTTATTTTGAGTATAAAATAATGTATAATATCACACATATGTGCATGTACTGAACAGAATTTAGAAGGCTGGTATAAAATATTTGGAGAATGGTAACTAGGGCTTATTTGTGCTGGGTGCTTCCCAGTATGTTGTTGTCTGGGATGAGCCTCTGTTGTGACGTCAATGGATCACTCCAGTGACTGTGACACCAAAGACCAGTGCGGAATGCTTATGCTAGCTGCCATGGTTCTGAATGCTTCTTATGGATTAATCCTTTCCTATCCTGTATTAACCCCTTAAAGTACAGTCTCTCATCACCCCTCATTGTACAGATGTGGAGATTAAACTCGCCCCTGCTCTCACAGCTTCCTTTGCAAACAGGCTATTAATGAACGTGCACGCTGTACTTTGAGAGGTATTTCGTTTCGTGATTTCACTTGCGTCTTTTTAGTTACCAAACAGAATTTCAGAAAGTTTCTTAAAAATGCTTATAAATGTATGGTGTATATGGATGAAATAAAAATATTAACAGAATAGGAGAAGGCAAAGAACGGAGAGGAGTTGATTGAAAAAGGGGAAAGGAAATACATTGACCACAGAGTCAACGTGCTCCAGGAGTGTGCGCTGAGCTTCTGGGTAGCGGAGGCAAAGACAGAAAAAAATAAGTAATACCATATTACAATGAGTGGTATACGCCAGTATCTCAGGAGAAAAGCAATGTTTTCAGAAGATTAAACTGAAAAAATTCCTCCCAGTGGGCACCACTAGCCCAGTGGGCACCACTAGTCCAGTGAGCACTGCTTCAGAGCACATGGGAGCACAGAACTCACATGGCCAGTCCCTGTAGCAACACAACAATTAACCTCCGTCCAATGGAAGCAAATCAGAGAGGCTGGTTATTACCATAACATCCAGGAACAGCCTGAGCACTGGTCATACGTATATTAATCTGGTCTTCACAACTCTGGAAGGAACAATGCTGCCATTATTGCCATCTCTGTTTTACAGATGAGGAAATGGCAGCAGGGCTTCACAGCTGTGCACACAATCACCCCACTGCAATACTAATGTGCAAGTGTGGAATCTTCTGGCAATTCCCCTTGATCTAATGGGAGTCCATAGTAACTTCAAATCCCTTAGAGTTAGAGAGCAGAGCAGTGATGGCCTTGGTCTAGGAGCCGCCTTAAAAGACCCCTCCTACTGGGAACACATTTCAATTTGATCCTGTGAGATGAGAGGAGGCATCTGGTTATACCCACAGAACATCTGGAATCTTGAATTTGGCTTTCTATACCACTGTGCACAGCAATACGAGGGACATGGGAAAGGTCATTTCTATTTGAAAGGGACAATGAATACTAGTCATAATCTCTCATTTGTTTTGTAATAATATCGCTGACATTCACAATCATACTGCAGTTGGGAGTAACGTTGGAATCATTGCTAGAGTTTGTCTGACTGGTGTCAATAAAACCTGCAATAACAGGGATGTGGATGAGAAAATGTACTGAGAAAATGAACTGAATTCTCCTCAGGATGTGATTGCAATGGAAATTAATCATCCTGAAGAGGACTTGGATTTCATTAATAATCTACCAATTATTGGTTTAAGTCATGCAGCTTAAATTTGTCCTGTCCGGATTACAAGAGCTGGCCAGTGGCAAAAGGACTGTAATTCAATTAAACCAGCACCAAAAAAAAAAAAAAAAAAAAAAAAAAAAATGGTGAAGCTGGTGTAGATGTCCCCTAACATGGTCCACATCTCTCCATCTCCATCTTTTCCACCTTGGCCTGACATGATTGCTCATCAGGACTAGGGCTCCTGTCTCTTAATGAGTCCTCCTGCCTCCTCTCTTGCTTACACACACTTCCTTTAATCCAGACAAATGTTTTCAGACTACAAATCTGATTAGATCACTCTCTTACCAGCACTCTTCCTCCCTTTCAAAAAGTCAATGTCCCTCTCTTGGTGAGATTAGTGGAAAATTCATCACATGGCCTTTTGGGTTGAACCCTGCCAACCTCTCTATTTCCCCTTTCCTCTCTGCACTAACCAGACTTCCTTTGTCCCAGTTCCCCACATTTGCTAGGTTCCCTTCATAGGACCTGTGTGCCCTTCCTAAATCAGCTCCCCACCTCCTCCCCACACCCCCATCACTGTCCTTCGGGCGTATACAGCCATTCCATATATATTTATTGCCATATCTTCCTCCTTAGGCTGAAGGTAGGGACCATACCCATGTACTGCTGCCTCTTGTATTCCCAGCCCCACCACGAAGTCCAGCACACATAGTACTCAATACTTACTAGGATCCACAGGTGGGTATCCAACAGACATGAAGTTCGTATCTATCAAAAGTCATATTCAGGAATACTCATAGAAACATCATTCTTAATAGCCAAAACCTGAAAACAACCCGATTTCCATCAATAAGAAATGAATGTAATAGAACAGCATACGGCACTAAAAAAGAAGAAATCACTAGGATGCACACCCACAAAATCGATGAATCTCAGATACATAATGTTAAGGCAAAGAGCCCAGACACAAACGAAGATATTCTGTATGACTCCACATGCAAGAAGTTCAGAAATAGTGGAACATGAGGGAGGTCACCTTCTTGGGAAGGATAGTCATAAACCATGTATAGAGCAATTATTCAAGCACAGACCCTCTCCAAAGTGCTTGACACACCCTAACACACCCTCCTAAAACCCTGTGACTGATTCTGTTGTGATCCACCTTTGTCAGGTGAAGAAAGTAAGTCGCTGGGAGGGGAAAATCTTTGTCTGAGGTCACACTGCTGGTAAGAGAAGAGCTGAATCCACTCCGGCTCCTTGTGACCTCATTGTATCTGGACAGTTAGCTTCACAAGAACCACTGCCCCTTGGGCTGCCGTGACAAAGAGTGCAGGAGATGATAACCCATGCAATGCATTCCCCAGCAGGCTTGGGACACGGTAAGAACTCAGTAACTATTGTCTATTAGGATTAGACCTATGAGAAAATGGAGGCTCAACAACGTTGCTCAAGGCCATACAATGAAGTAGCATTGCATTTGTGCAGTTTGACCATGAATTCTATTGTGTGGATTGGTTCTAAGTGACTTTCATAGTTAGCCTGAATGCAGCACCGTGTTATGATTTTCCTGGGTGCAGAGCGCTTTTGCCTTTCTGAGCCTCTTCCTCCATAGGGCAAATATTACAAAGTATATTTTATGGTTCCCTTGGCATAGAGACAAATGTAACCTAAGCCGGATGATAGTCATTGTTTTTTCTACTTTTAAGAGAAATGAAAACATCTTCATGGGCTCCTGAGGTACCATGGGCTATAGGCGCTATGCCCACTGGGCCTAATGGACAAGTGGGCTCTGCTGAAAGCAGGTGGGATTGTCAGATGCCAGCGATGAAGGTGGTGGATTTCTTTGAGTGAGTTGCGGGAGAACCTGTGCTTGAAAAACGCAACTAAAGACACAATTCTTCTTTGATGAATTTTGAAGACAAAATTCTTTTTTGATGGGAAGAGATTCTACTTCTCATATCCTTTTTCAAATTGCCATAGTTACCATAAAAGATTCAGCCATCAGCATGAAATGACATTTGAAGTTCAAATGATAGTGAAGACTTTTTGATTTAATGAAAAAGCAGAAAACAATCCAGAAAAAGAGACTGCAATTCGCGGAAATGGTGTTTTGTGTCATTTTACCTGATTTGGAACGGGGTGGGAAGAAGGAATTGATGAAATGCTATAAAATGCTAGAATTTAAATAGGCCTTGATGTAAATAATGAATCATGCTTTTGGGCTTTCAAAATACACAATTTTAGTCTCAAGTTAAACAGTTGTCTGCTGGAGCCATTCTATACATGTGGAGCCTGATGGCACCAAACATCACATAGAATACGTGTTTCCCTGAAAGTTTTAAATTACCTATTTGCCTTGAGTCTGAACCATTCTCGAAGGCCTTCGACAAAGCACTGAAAGGAAAAAAAAATCCCTCAAGCAACTTAGATGGTGTTTGTTCATGGGATTTGAATAGCTTTTAGCTAGTAACTGATGTCTGTGACCCTTTATGGAGGTCTTTAAAAGCAAACAAACACATAGGGACGGGGAACAGAAGTAATGCACTGAGCAAGTTCTAAATTTTACATAGGCCACAACAGGATGCTTACACATCTCCATTCTGTGCACTTAATGGTAGCTGTGTGCCACGCAGGACAATGGGTAAGTGTAAAATATGGGTTAACTTCAGCATTATAGCTGCCATTAACACAAAACCACGACAGCACAAAGACAATAACGTACCTTCCCACTCTGTCAAGAGTGGCGGGTGTGATTGCTCCAAGGACCAAGGAATGGGAGAACAGATGAATGTGGAACCACCAGGAAAGCCATTGTCAATGCATAGAAAATGGGTTAAGGCACAACACAGTTTTCTGATGCCTTTGGCCTTCATCACGATGAATGAGATCATCTTACCCCGAAGTAAGATACGTTCAGGCGGGAAATGCTATGCCTGGATCAAACGCAGATGTCCCCCTCCTGTGACCGTGGAGCTCACATAAGTGAACAAAGCAGGCTGAGTGAGTAGCAGCTACCCTGTTTGGAAGGGTTAAATATCTCTAGTTCACCACAGTTTATACCTGCCCTCAGTGTTTCTTCAATGATAAAGTCACATTCATGGAACAGGGATTTCTAGTTGTCTCTGGTTAAGCATTTTTTGTTTGTTTTTTAGAACACTTGGGAGTGGGGAGATGGTGGAGACAGGCAAGGGTGTGCCCCTTCCAAAGGAAGAACAACTCCTTGGCTTCACCGAGCTGTTGCTGTGTTGGAATGTGGTCAAGACTTGCTGAATCTTCTGGTTATTCAAAGAAAGCCAGAAAGCCGAATTTCTTTCAGGGTGAAATCTCCCAAGTTTTAAATGTTGTCAAATCATTAAAAGATTTAAAAGACATTGAAAAGAACAGAACACCAAGGGATAAACAACAAATGTCTGCACACTCCAGTTCATACGCCAGCAACTCCCAGTCAAGTCCATGTAGGAATGAGAACATCATAGATAATTTGTCAAGGCTGACAAACGCCTTTTAATTAATAGCAACAACAACAACAACAAAAAAAAAAAAAAAAAAAAAGGAAAGAAAGAAAGAAAGAAAGAAAGAAAGAAAGAAAAAAAGAAAGAAAGAAAAAATCTCATCTTTTCTTTAGAGTTTTTTAATCAAAGGACACAATCCACCAATGTGTTCTCTATCTTCAACCCAAAGGAAAAATGAATAAATATATGGCAGGGATATTTTTTTTACAACATCAATAAATGGCCTAAATGTGGTTTTAGTTTATATGTTAGTTGCTATGATGGGTTAAGAGAGATTTCAATACATCACTCAAAAGGAAAGCAGTATGAAGTTTCTTCGATAGACGAAAACACAGTCGTGGGCAGAGTTGTTTTTTTTAATAACGGTCAAGAAAACATCTAAACAAACTTAAATACCACCAGAGAGAGTTTGCCAATAAGTCAATAAAACAAAAGGGTTATTAACCTCAAGATGGACTTGCTGTTGGGATCACAGGAAAACCATCTGCCATGCACCATTTTTTATTGACACTTCAGGGTAAACTAATAAAACTCTCCATTTCAATTAAATTTTGGAAACTCATGTTCCCTCTTCCTCAAATGCTTCAAACAGGCGAATAACTGCAACAGCTCCTTTTTTCACAAGTCTCCTCTTGGTGTGGGAAGTGGAGCTAATGGCACATTCCAGTGTTTTCCTCATTACAGTCTTTGACACAGAAGTTTACAAGATGTGATGTTAAAAAAGGGGAGAGGTTAAAGCCCTTTTCGCAGGTGAACTTCTGAAGCCATTTTAAAATCAAATATGGATTTTTTTTTTCTCTTAAATAGGCTCCATGGCCTATTCCTTCCAGCATGGAACCCAACATAGGGCTTGAACTCATGGCCCTGAGATCAAGACCTGAGCTGAGATCAAGAGTTGGATGCTTAACTGACTGAACCACCCAGGTACCCCTCAAATGTGACTTTAAAGTGCACTTTTGATCCTTTTCAAGACCTCTTAGAATTATAGTTTGGAGTTTAAAGGGATCTTAGGGAATTATAATACAAGTTTTATGGATAAAAGAATTCCATCAGGCATGGAATGTCTGACATGGTCAGGGTCAAAGATCAAAACAAAATCAACTTCAGTTCCATGTCTGTGGCAGGCAGCCTTCTAAATGGACTCTCAGCAATGTCTGCCTCCTGGTATTCATTCGCTGGTATAACCCTCCTCTTTTGAACATGGGTTGGATCCAGTGACATGCTTCTAATGAATAGAATATGACAGAAGGGATGGGATATCATTTCTGTGTAGGTTACAAAAGACCATGGGTGCCATCTTGCTTGCTTGCTTTCTCATTGGTCCCCTCTCTCCCTTTCTCTCTCTTTTCCTTTCAGGCTCTTCTTCCTTGCTTGCTCTGATAAAGTCAGCTAGAGAGGGCCTTCTGACAAAAAATTGAGAAAAACCAGCTACCAACAACCTGGAACTGAGTCTTTAACTGAGGTGCTCAGTCCATCATCCTAGAGGGACTGAATCCAGCTAACCTGAGGGGGCCTAGAAGTGGATCCTTCAGAAGAAGCTGCATCACCAGCCAACACTTTGGTTGTAGTCTTCTCAGAGGTCCTGAGCCAGAGACACACAGCCCAGTGATGAATGTCTAATCCACAGAAACTGGAGATGATCTCTGCATGCTATTTTCAGCTGCTAAGTTTTGGGGGAAGTTTGTTACACAGCGGTGGATAACTAATACGATGTCCCAGGACTGTTGACTCTTAGGCCACTATTCTTCACTTGATCTTAGCCAAAAGGCTGAGAAGTGATTCTTAGGCCACTATTCTTTGTCCAGTTGGCTGCTTTTATATTCTTTGTATATATTTTTTCAATTACTTTGTCCACATCCTTTTAAAAAAATTATTTATTTATTTTGAGCAAACATAGTAGGGAGGGGCAGAGAGAGAAAGAGAGAGTGAGAGAGAGAGAGAATCTCAAGCATACTCTCCACTTAATGTGGGGCCAAAATCTAGAGACACTTAACTGAGCCACCCAGGCACCCCTGCTTGCCCACATCCTATTAATAATCACTAGCAGGACACTGTACTAGGCTAATAATGCCCAACATACAAAAATGAGAATGTCAGAGTTCTTATTCTCATAGAACTTTGCTTCAGTAAAGGAATCAAATTTTTAAGTTGCCATTTTGTGTAGAATATGAAAAGACATCTGTCAAGACCAATAAAGACCAAATTCTTTGTTGGGAAAAAGAATATAATAATGCTCACATTATTGGACTATGGTAAGAGACAAGAAAAGTTAATAGAAATAGTGCTTTGTGTGTGCCAAGCACCGTGCTAAGCACTTTGTAGGTATTAATTCCTTTAATCCTCACAACTTTATGACGAAAAGAGTAGCATCTATTTTACAGAAAAGGACCCTGAGGCAGAGATTTTAAACAAGGTCACATTGGTGGAAATTAGCAGGAAAAAAATTTAAATATAGGATATTTGGGTTCTAGAGTCTGTATTTTAATGAATGTCCAATTTCTAGAAAAATGAATAATGGGATAATCTATGTGAAGTCCTTAGCACAGTACCTGACGCATATTAAGTGCTCAGTATGTGGCTGATACGATAATGATGATGATGAGAGTGGTGGTGGTGGCAATGATTATTATGAAAGACAATGATTATTATAAAAATGATTATTGTAAAAATTATTATAATGATCATTATACTTTCATTGTTGCATGGCTGGTAGCAGCAGATCCTTTATATAACAAAGATTCTGTGATGTTTTAATGAAAGCTGACCCAAAGCACTCAAACCCTTGAGGATATCCATCAAGTCTGAAAAAGGTGAAGGTTTTTAAACTGCTTGGACCTGAAGGTATTAAGAAATTTTCTTTCAAAAATGATCTCAAACAAACAAAGACAAAAACACCAAACAACTACCCAGCCCAAAATTTTGCCCCTAACTGATTTAAGCTAAAAAGGGAATTTATTGGTGCGTAATAACTGAGCATTCAGAGGCAGAACTGGCTTCTGGCAGGGTGGATTCAGGGCTCATAGTGTCATTTGGATTTATTCCTGATGTCATCTTCTGTTGGTTTTATTTTATGAATACAGGCAATAGCACCTAGTGCCTCTCATCCACTCTCTTCTGTCACCCCCTACCAACAGCTTTAGTGGCTCTACCTTTGCGTATCTCTAGGTTCAAGCCACCTGTGACACTGAAAGCCTCCTTGGTAGCACTCAGAGGAAACAGAGATAGATTCCTTTGAGTTGTGCAGGCTTAGGGCACATGCTCATCACTGACCAATAGCAGGGCTGTATGGTGGTTTGCTTGGCTGGTCTGGGTCCTGTGCTCATGCTCAGGTGTAGGTGAAGCCAAGCCCAGACGCAGGAATTGAGAGCACAGAGGGGGATACAAAGTGGGAATTAGTGTCAGGAAGGCAGATGGTGAACGCTCATTAGGAAGCGATAAAGCCTCGAAATATCTATATATTTGATGACCAATGCATTCTGGATACTGAATATACGAGTCTTGAATCATTTCGATCCTTGCTTTTGGTCTGTGTATTCTCTTTTGATCATAACTCTTAGCAGTCAGCTTTCTGATATGACTTTGTATTTATATAAGTTATTTTATTTATGTATTCATGCAGGTATTTATTTATTCTTGCAATAAGTTATTGTAGCAAGTCCTTTTTTTTGTAGACCTGCAAGGTAAAGAATTGACTATGTTTTCTGGGAATGTGCCTCATGCAGATACATAGACTTTATTATTATTATCCCTTAGTTTTCTTGTTTAACCTTTTAAAGTGTCTCACAGCTCTCTCTCCTATATTTATATCTTATTTGAAGCAAGAGAAAAATGAGGTGAATTCTTGGCATAAGGAAGAAGTGGATACCTAAACAAATTACATCAGCTTAGAAGCCAGTTCAGTGAATAACCACACTGCAGCTTTCCACGACACAATTCATAGTTGAATCTTTTATAAGGTTGACATATCTTAGACATCGTGTAAGGGATTCAGTTATATCTTGTACTAGTAATCTAGGGCTGTGTAACAAATCACCCCAAAACTTAGCCACTGGAAACAACAAACATTTATTATCATACAGTTTCTGTAAGTCAAGAGTCTGGGAGCAGCTAACTGCTCAGCTAACTGCCTCAGGCTCAGTGTCTCCCAAGACCATAAACCAAATCATCAGCCAAGGATACAGCCATCACAGGGCTCAGCTGTGGCCATTGTCAGGCCTCAGAAGATATGTGCCCACACTTACTCACGTGGACCCCTCCATGGGTCTGGCCTCCCAGCTTGGCACCCAGTTTCTCCCGGAGCAAACAAGGCAAGAAAGAGGGAGAGAGAGCTTCCAATTTAGACGCCTTAGGTTTTTTTTTGTAATCTAGTCTCAGAAATGATATTCCATCACTTTTATCATATTCTGTTCATTAGAAGCAGGTCAGTAAGTCCAGTTCATGCTCCAGGAGAGGTGATTACCCATGGAAAGAAATATTAGGAAACCAGAGACAGGCTCATTGGAGGTCCCTCTGAGAATGCTACTCATTCACCTCTCTAAGAGGGTTGTGTAATAGGACAACTTGATCTCTAGGGCAACCAAAGACACTAGCCTGATAGGTAAATGTTTCTACAAAATTCCTATGTTGAGTGTATGAACCTTCATTTTTCCAAGGTGGATTGACATTCTTTTCCTGTCTAGACAACAAGACTGACCCAGTTTGAGTTAAAAAAAATATGTATATATACTAGTTTATTTATTGATTTCATCTGAAAAGACTCTTTAATATCTGATGACTTCTAGTTATACTTTGGGAATAGGAAAAAAAACCCCACAGAGCTGTGGATTCACCTACTGAAGAAATGGCTTTCAATTTCACAAGATCCACTTTATGGCTGTGTACAAATAAATCATCTTGAAGAAAAATTGAAGCAACTTGGAAATGTCTGAATGAATTAACAAAAGCTATACAACATAAGAAAACACTGTTGTGTTAAGTTTTGTAGAAAGTAGGGTTATAGAGAAGAAAAATACCATATAAATGGACCAGTATGTGGCAACTGACATTTTTCACTTTGGCATGTTAACATGGTTTTGATTCTATTCTAAGTTTACTTTTTCTAGGAAAGGAAGGAGTAACAGCAGATAGAAAGTTACTCATTCTTCTTTATGCTTAGGAGTAAAAGGAAATATGTTCTTCTTTCTAAAGATGTGTGTGTGTGTGTATGTGTGTGCACACGTGTGTGTGCGAGTTTTCTTTTTGACTGGGGTTGCTTGTAAGACACATGGAAATAATGGAATTAAATTTCTTCTTTTTCTTATGCTACAAACCTTTATAAAGGTTGCTATAAATGTCATAGCTACTTTGTTTCCTGAAAAGTAATTTTCCTGTCAGTCTGATCTGTTCCTTTGAGATACCATATTATTAGTCTATGATGATTTCTTTAAAGTGCATCAAAGTATAGGCTTCAGTGTATTTTTATCATTTCACTACCTTACAGTGAAATTTTCACTGGCTTCAAGGCTTGTTTCTAAGTCACTAATTATTCATAAAGGATGGTAAGATTGCTTTAGTTTTTTCCTTCTAATGAAATGCATTGAAGTTTAAGGAGAACTCTTAATAGAGCTTAAAATGCCAAAAAGGGCTTAGGAAATGAAAAGTCATTTCCAGTTAAAATGTGAACTAAAAACAAAAAGATAGGCTGAGGCATGTAGGGAAATAGAAGAGGAAGAAAAGGAGGCATCATTGAGTGTTTATGGTTCCCATGTCATCAGTGTTTTCAAAGTACATTCACAAACAATCCCAGAAATGGACAGAAAGGCCAGGAAGGTGACAATGACCACCATGCTTCTACAAAGCATTTAAATCTTTACTTTCGTTAGAATGTCTCTGACGTTAGGAAGAATGTTCCCTAAGAAGAGAAGATCATGAGGCAGAATGAATCTGAGGTTTTTCGTTGTTCACCAAGAAATCATTGGCTCAAACTCACAAAACGCAAATGTATTTTATTACATTTTCTAGTTATTCAAGATTTACCTATAATAGAGTCTTTTAAACAACACATTTAAACAGAATGTGAACACCTTGTATTACATAGCATAATGTGATTGGTTTGTAGTCCATACGAGAAACCAATTTTCCTTTTTTTGTGAGTCATATTGATTTAAGACAAAAAGCAGTAATTGATTGCATCTTTGGAGGGCAAAGGTGAGTGGATGAGAGAGGAAATTGAAAAAGAGAGAAAGAGGGAAAAATATATGAAAAGTGATTTACACATAAACATCTATTTCTGATATGTAATTTATTATTTCCAAGTTTTATTTTCCCCCAAATGGTTTTCTCCAAGGAACAGAATCCATTCACATTCAGAAACACACGAAGAATCTGGATGTGTGCTGTTTGGCTGAGCCCATCTGCGAAATAAACAAGAAATATGGAATTATTGACAAGCTAGGATGAGCCAGGAATTATAGGAATACACGTACCATCCTCTTTCTGGATGTTTACACGGAGTTTTGTTTAGCTCTCAAAGCCTTGAAAGGTTTTTAAGATGCTTCAGAGTATCACTTGTCTAATTGGATATTTAGGAATGCAATGACTTCTTGAAGAATACCTTAATTCAGAGAAAACTGTTATTTGTAATTATAATAAGTAGATTTCTCTGTCTCTTTGTGGAAGTGATAATGAGCTTGTGGGCTTCGTTTCTCATTGTCTTCATCTTTATCTCCCTTTTAAACCTCCTTCATTAGCTGCTATTTATTTTACTAAAGGCGATCACTGCTTTATTAATCGCTGCTTGATTAACCAGAGTGGGATTGGAAATGAGCGTACATGGACTGTGAAAACAAATGCAGCTGGTGGCCCAAGCTTGGACCTTTTGAATTTTTCCTTGACTTCCTCAAGAACTTCTGGGTGCTCTGAAAATGTTCCATGTGCCCTTGAAAAGGGTGTGCGTTCTTCTGCTGTTGGAGGGAGTGTCAGTAATGTCAATGAGGGCAAGTTGGTTGATGATTAACTCAAGTCATGTATATCCATATCGATCTTCCATCGACTTATTCTATCCATTTTGGGGAGAGGGATATTGAAATCTCTGGCCACAATTACAGGTTTGTGTATTTCTCTAGCTTCAGCTCTATCAGTTTGGCCACATGTATTTTGAAGCTCTGTTATTAGACACACACATTTAGAATGTTTGAGTTGAAGGACAGCTTCTCACATAGAGCCAGATTCCAGGTAGTGTTCGGGAAGACAATCACGGGGTGCCAGGGTGGCTCAGTGGTTTGGGCATCTGCCTTTGGCTTGGGTCATGATCTCAGGGTCCTGGGATCCAGCCCTGCATCATGCTCCCTACTTAGCAGGGAGTCAGCTTGTCTCTTTCCCTCTGTCTCTCATCCCCACTCATGCTCTCTCTCTCTGATCTCTCTTGCTCTGCTCGCTCTTAAATAAATAAATAAATAAAGTATTGAAAAAAAGGAGGACAATCACATGAATCAGGTATCAAGAGTGATATGAGGAAAGAAATGAGGGTTTGAATTCTAGTGTCATTGGTTGACATGGAAAGTGCAAAGCAGTGTGAAATGGGTTGAGGTAAGAGCAGTAGAAGACGGGGGACCGCAAATATGACCCAGAATGCCACGTGTAATGTGAAAATAGCATCTGATTCGGCAGCTGAAAGAGGGTAAGCGAGGCTGGACATCTTTGTGGGGCAATATATCTTAGTCTTTTGCTTCTCCGAGTTCCTCAAGCAAATATATATTAATCTGGTATGCTGACGCTAGGTATAGAGGGGTTGATCTCAAACATATGCAGTCCTGTCCTCAGGGGGATTGCAGGTCAGTAGAGGTGGGGGTGAGGAAGAGATGTCCATGGAACATTCCCACACATCATATAGAACTACTTTGGAAAAAGCCAGGGTTTAGCAAGAGGATATAGCTGAAGGCCCTTTTCTAATCTGTTGAGGTAAAAAAGAATCCTTAAGAATGAGCTCCTTGAGCTGAGATCTATAGAAGGAGATTTCTCTATCGACTCAGGCTACCTTAATAAAATACTACAGAATGGGTGGCTTAACAAAAGAAATTTATTTTCTCCCAATTCTGGAGGCTGGCAGTCCAAGGTCAGGGTGCCAGTATGGTTGGTTTCTGATGAGAGCTCTCTTCCTGGCTTGCGGATGGCCACCTTCTTGCTTTATCTTCACATGGTAGGGATAGAAAAAGAGCAAGCCTTCTGGTGTCTCTTCTGATAAGGACACTAATCTTATCATGAGGGCCCCATCTTCATGACTTCACCTAACCCCAGTCACCTCCCAGAAGTCCCACCTCCTCATACCAACCCACTGGAGACCAAGGGCTTCAACATATGAACTTTGGGAAGACACAGACATATAGTCCACAATGGGAAGTGTTCATGGAAATGAAGTGGAGGATGGAAGAGGCAGTTTTCCAGGAAGGAAGTCTGTGCTTCTCTTTCTCCCTATCGTCCCTCTTCTCTGATTGTGCCTGAGACCATCTGCTTTCTGGTCTGCAGCTCACACCCAGCAACCACAACACACAAAGATAACAGCCTCTCTCACTGTTCCACCTTCTCTTTCCACCCGTGCTCCTGCCTCCATCCCTGACCTCAGCTGAGGAAACACATGACCTTCGGACATGTCAAGCATATGCTTGGGTTGAGTGACAGCCCTCCACATGGAAGTTCCGCGTGTTTTTATTTTTCTTTATTTTCTTGATTCTTCATCTCCATAATGCTCAGTGAAACCAGATCATAAGCAGACAGATGGTCTGAGTGGGCGAGTGTTTTAGCTTAATGCCACACAGTTGCCATCAATTCCCACACTTGCTCCTTCCTCTCAGCTTCAATTAATGACGTCACAGTGATCTCGACACCCCCCCCCCCCCCGCCCGCCCCAGCTGGTAAGCACAAGGGAATCTTTCTGGTACATTTTTGAAAGATTAAGGTCTAGGAAGAGAAGTTCAGAGTCAAACAATCTTTTCCAGAGGAACCTCACCAGGTTAGGATCTCTTGATGACTGACTGTAAAATAACACTACTACTGCTAATAACCACAGCTGAAAATTCACTTTACACTTATCAGTATCAGGCATTGGGACTAGTACTTCCCAGAGATTTCGTTCTCATGGTCACTCTATTAGGTAGATACTCATAGGCTTGAGTTATAAGAGTAACTTATAAAAAAAAAACAAAAAACAAAAAACAAAAAAAGAGTAATTTATAACCAGCTAATATTTTTATTTATGTATTCCCTCCCCCTTCCCTCAAGTATTTATGAAGTATCTATTGTACTTAAGACATATCATGCACAACTTGTTGCCACCTTTCAGCCTTTGATGGGAGAAATGAGCAACAACTAACATTTATGAGTTCTTTTATTGAGTCCTTACCATGTCTCAGACACCATATTTTTTCTTTTTTCTTTTTTTTAAGATTTTATTTATTTATTCATGAAAGACACAGGAAGAGAGAGGCAGAGACACAGGCAGAGGGAGAAGCAGGCTCCATGCAGGGAGCTCGATGCGGGATTCGATCCCAAACTCCAGGATCACACCCTGAGCCGAAGGCAGACTCTTAACCGCTGAGCCACCCAGGCGTCCCATCGGACACCATATTTTCAATCTCTAGTAATTCAATGCTTTTGACAATCCTCTGATGTAAGTTCTGTTTCTGCCCCATATTCCACAGAGAAGCTGGAGCATACGTAGCTTAAGTGAGCTGTCTCCCAGTTCACATATTTTCTAAGTGGTAGAGCTCAAATTTAGACCATGGGGGCCTGTCTTCAGTTCTCTAGATCCTGGATAGCTAAGCACCAGCCCATGCAGGCCTATCTTATTTAAAATGTGTGTGTGTACGCACACACACACATACACACACAATCTGTAACACGGACCAGCTCAGAATGAATCCTGTTTACTCTGTGACGAGATGGCCAGCTTCTTTAGGTAGGAAGTCTCACTCATCATTTTTCCCTAGGACCCTAGTGCAGTGACTCAGGGCATGGTGGTATTGATTTTGCTCCCCAAGAAATATTTGCAATGTCTAAAGACATTTTTGGTTGTCATAGCTGGGTGGGTGGGTAGAGGTCAGGGATGCTGTTAATGCACAAGATAACCCCTCACAACAGAGAGTTACACAGCCCCAAGTGTCAAAAGCGGTGAGGCTGAGGAACGCAGCCCTAATATAATGGTTAACAAGGCGAGAGTGCTCACCGTATTTTGTGGAATGAGTTTCAAATCATATACCAAGAACCTCCACCAAATAACAATTCCCAAAAGATAACCTTCCACTTACCATTAAAAACCCAGTCCAAGCACCATCCATCCCTTCCTGGAAGCCCTCTGACATCCTCAGGCAGTTTGGTTTTTTTATCCTAGTTAAATATTGGCTTATTTTACTAACTTCTTCTTTCACCACTTGGTTCTTCAGCCCTAATCGGGGAGTGCTGGTGGTAGCCTAAGAATGACACAATTAGGCCACAATATGTTTCTTAAAAAGCTCTAGGATATATTTCAAAGTAAAAAAAAAAAAAAATCCTGTGGATTTTCCGTGGCTCTGTAGGTAATGGGATAGAATTTAAACGGTAAATTTCCAACCATAAAGAGTTATTTGTCTGTTCCTAAAATGCAAACCTTCTGTCCAGTTGCTAAATCTCTCAGGTGGGTGGTTTCTGTTTTCTTTACGTCTCAGTAGGGTATTCTTATAATTTTTTAAAGTCAGGTTTATTTACATACAGCAAAACTCATCCTTTTAAAGTCCAAGGTTCTATTTAGTTCAACAAATGCATACAGTGGTGTTACCAGAGCAAAACCACATACACACACACACACACACACAATTATTATTATTATTATTATTATTATTATTATTATTTTAATTAAAAAAGCACATATTATTTTTATAAGCACTTCTGATCCTTGAGGTCTAATTCACGGACAGGCAAATGTACCCTTTGCAGTTCTAAGAGTTTATGCACGTGTATACAGTCACGTGACCACCACTGCAATCACGATAAAGAACATCTCTGTTATCTCTGATGATCCGCTGATGCCGGCCTGGAGTCAGGCAGCCCTCCATCCTCCCCAGCCACCAGCCCTGGCGCCTCCTGATGGGATTCCTGTCCCAGCACTTCCACTGTTTCCAGAACATCAGGTAAATGGAATCCCACAGTGGTCGGTGGTATCTTATATCTGGCTTCTTTCATTTAACGTAAATGCTTTTGAAATGCATCCATTAGAGAATCTGTCAGTGGTGTGTTAATTTTACTGCTTTTCATTCCAGGGTAGGGCAGGCCCACAGCGGCTTTATCTGCTTCCCAGCTGATGGATATTTGAGTGGATGGATATCTGAGTTGCTTAATGCTTTTGGAAGTTATGCGAAAAGTTGCTACAAACATTTGCAAACAGGGTTTCCTGTGGCCATAAACTTTCATTTTTCCTGAGTAACTACTAGAAGCAGGATGGGTGGGTCCCACGGTAAGCGTGTGTTTCTAACACGCTTCCAAACCATTCTCCAAAGCGGGGCACTGTTTTGCCTTCCCACCCGCACTGCACGCCAGTCGCACCTGCTTCACATCCTTGACACGTCATTTTCGGCGCTTTCTTTAAAGGCACTTTATTTTAATTTTCAGATTTTTTATTTTTAAACTTTTTTTTTTTAAAGATTTTATTTATTTACTCATGAGAGACAGAGAGGCAGAGATACAGGCAGAGGGAGAAGCAGGTGCCATGCAGGGAATCAGGGTCTCGATCCCAGGTCTCCAGGATCACGCCCTGGGCTGAAGGCTGCGCTAAACTGCTGAGCCACTCAGGCTGCCCAATTTTTAAACATTTTTTTATTTAAATTCAATTTGCCAGCATATAATATAATACCCAGTGCTCATCTCCTCACCTGCCCACCCTCATGCCCGTCACCCAGTCACCCCATCCCCCCACTCCCCTCCCCTTCTGCAAACCTTTGATTCCCCGGGGTCAGGAGTCTCTCATGGCTTGTCTTCCTCTTTAATTTTTCCCCACTTCTTCTCCTCCTTCCCTTAGGGCCCCTTGCACTGTTCCTTATCTTCCACATACGAGTGAGACCATATGATGATGGTCTTCCTCCCACTGACTTAGTTCGCTCAGCGTACTACCCTCGGCTTCCATCCACCTTGATGTAGATGGTGGGTGTGCATCCTTTCCGATGGCTAAGGTGTGGCAGTGTGGCAACGTGCCTTTAGTTCGCATTTCCCCGATGGCTAATGATAAGGAGCACTTGGATTGTGCCCATTTGCCACCCACAGCCCTTCCTGCTGGAGGAGGCCGCGGAGGGGCGGAGACCCGGCAGACCGCCCGCTGCCCCGGCCCTGGAGGCTCCTGGCCCCGCCCCTGGGCGTGGCCTCTGGCTCCTCCCAGCTCCCGCCGTGGGCGTGGCCTCCGGCTCCTCCCAGCTCCGCGTGGGCGTGGCCTCCGGCTCCTCCCAGCTCCGCCGTGGGCGTGGCCTCCGGCTCCTCCCAGCTCCGCCGTGGGCGTGGCCTCCGGCTCCTCCCAGCTCCGCCGTGGGCGTGGCCTCCGGCTCCTCCCAGCTCCGCCGTGGGCGTGGCCTCCGGCTCCTCCCAGCTCCCGCCGTGGGCGTGGCCTCTGGCTCCTCCCAGCTCCCGCCGTGGGCGTGGCCTCTGGCTCCTCCCAGCTCCGCCGTGGGCGTGGCCTCAGGCTCCTCCCAGCTCCTGCCCCTGGGCGTGGCCTCAGGCTCCTCCCAGCTCCTGCCCCTGGGCGTGGCCTCTGGCTCCTCCCAGCTCCGCCGTGGGCGTGGCCTCCGGCTCCTCCCAGCTCCGCCATGGGCGTGGCCTCCGGCTCCTCCCAGCTCCGCCGTGGGCGTGGCCTCCGGCTCCTCCCAGCTCCTGCCCCTGGGCGTGGCCTCAGGCTCCTCCCAGCTCCCGCCGTGGGCGTGGCCTCTGGCTCCTCCCAGCTCCGCCGTGGGCGTGGCCTCGGGCCCCCCAGCTCCCGCCCCCAGAGCCCTTCTCAAGGTCGGGAGCCTTGGGGAGCGAGGTCGGAGAGGAGGCTGCCGTTGAACCCCGCCCGGACCGTGAGCGGACCGGACCCCACGAGGCCTCTCTGTAAACTAAGATTCTGGCAGGCGGCGCGGAGACCTCGCTGGGGCCGAGCGCGGCTGCAAGGGCGTCGCTGTGCAGAGCCGCCACCTGCCCCCGCGGGCGGCCTCTGCCTTCCCGCCCTCCCCGCCTCCGTGCGGCCTGCACTTTGTCCTAGCGGTGGCTCCCGTACACCATTTTCTCTCTTTTATTTTTGAATATTTTATTTACTTATTTATGAGAGACACAGAGAGAACAGAGACAGGCAGAGGGAGAAGCTCCCTGCAGGGAGCCCGATGCGGGACTCGATCCTGGAACCCCAGGATCACGCCCTGAGCCGAAGGCAGAAGCTCCTTCTCTTAATGGTCTTTCCAACATGCATGTTTTTACTTTGGACAAAGTCCAGAGTTTTCAGTGTTTTAGGATTTGTGTTTTTTGTGTCTTCTGTAGGAAATTATCGCATGCAGCAAGGGCATCATGAGTTTCCTGCTAAGTTCTCCTCTAGAAGTTTTATGACTTTAGAGTGTACATTTAGACCCACGATGCACTTTGAGTTTTGTGCACAGAGGGAAAGTGTTAAGTCAAGGCCCCCAGCTTTTGGTACCTCGTAACCAACTATTCCAACAACAATTAGTGAAAAGACAACTTTTTCTTCATTGAATTACCTCTGCATCACTGTCAAAATTTAACAGATTTTTAAAAAAAATTTGTTTTCTTGAGTATATATATATATATATATATATACCAAACACGATTCAAACATTTTACAGATAATAACTCTTTTACTACACATTACAACCCGAATGGCTCTTATGAATTCTATTTTGTTAACAAGGAAACTGAGGCACAGAGAAGTTAAGTAGATAGCCCAAGGTCACACAGCCAATAATTGATGGAGCTTAGCTTATATTTTCTTCTCTCATTGTGGAGCACCCTTCAGGATAATTGTTGGTTGGGTTGTCTGAACTCCTTACTAGGTGGTAAACTCTTTGAGGATATAGAATGTGTCTCTTAGCTTTGTGGCTTGAGCCCTTGGCTGATGGTAGCCACAGAAAACATGTTCCATCGAGGTGTAGAATGAATGAATGAATGAGCCAATGTACAAAGTATGCACCAAATAGGTACTTTCTGAACATGATGCTTTTTGGAACCACTACCACTGGCATCATCCCCCAAGTGAAAGACTCCCGATGACTGATCAACAACTAGATCACATTGAAGGCATAGGCTGTTTCCATTAAAAACCAAGAAAACATGGTGCCTTTGAATCTTCATTTTGGCACATAGTGGTCCAGATTTCAATAGATCAACTTTTATAGGCTGCCATGAGTCTGTTTATAGAATGTCCCAACCCCTGAGGCCACACCGGAGGTCTCAACCAGCCAGGTGACAATTGTCACTATTTCGACTGGGAATTAAGGGACAGAGGCTGAAGTCAGTTCCCAATGGTCAGGAATGTCATGGCACAGGGGGTGGCAGAAATGTTGGATCACGTTGATTTTCTTTTGGGCAAGAACCAAGGCTCAAAAGCTGGTAAGGAAGATTAAGCCCTGGGCGACAAGGATGTGTAGAAGGAAACAGCTGACTAGCTCAGGTGACTTTTCTTTTCTTTTTTTTTCTCTTCTTTCCTTTTCTTTTTAAGATTAAAGCCTTAAGAGTACATACTCATGTATTAAGAGTACATACTCATGGTTAAACTGTCAACAGAAAAGGAGGGTAGAAATTAAAAAGTAAAAGTCATCTAAACTTCCCCACTGCTCCAAGGAGAATTGATAAGTTTGGGTTTTTTGTTTGTTAGTTAGTTAGTTTGTTTGTTTGTTTGATTCAATTCTAGAGACTTTTCTGGGCACATACATCTATCATTTATGTCCAAAGATCAGACAATGTTCATGCTTGTTCTCCTCACCCTGAGTCATTTTCAAGGCCTCCCAAAGTGTCTCATGTTCCAGAGAGCTCATTCCCCTATTTTATTTTGAATAACAAGTCTTTGTTCACCTCAGCTGCAGGTTAGAATCCTCGGGGGAGTTTTTTTCTGTTTGTAAATGATGGATGCTCAGGCCACACTTCCAGGGAATCTGGTGAATTGGGCCTGAGGTGTGGCCTGGACATTGAGGGTGTTCCCCGCGTGATTCTGCTGTACAGCCAAAGTACAACTGGCTTTCAAGCCCAGGTAGTGATTCTGGTACAACTGGGCTTGTACCAGAATCACTTCATTTCCTTTATCTCTGGCTGTCCAAGCCCCGTCCTTAGAGAGTCCTCTTGAATCTTTTTGGGATAGGGCTTGGGAGGTGGCAATTTTTTCAGTGTTTCCAGGTGCAGCTAGGCTTGAGATTCACTGCTGTCTGAAACTTTTGCTGTCGTGCTAGTGGGACAGGCATGTATTGGGTACTTGATGTAATTGCCAGAAAAGGAGACATTGAACCACGTTTAGTTATAGTTCTTGGTATGAGCTCTCCATTGTTAATTAGTGGCTGATGTAAATGAACCATTTAAAGTTTACTTTAAAAGGCAGAGCAGTGACTTTGTGGTGGTTATGAATCTCCGCCTGCAGGATAACGGAAAGAAGTAATTCCACTAAATGTTATATGGTTGGTTACTTGTGTGACTCAAGATCCCACCTTGAGTGAGAGCATCACTCAGATAAAAATGAAGATCATCTACTCTGGATCACTGTGTGAGATCAGTGCTTCTCAGACTTGAATGTGCACAGAAAGCATCTGGGGATTTTATAAAAATGAAGTTTCTGATCTCATAGGTCTGGGGTGAGGCCAGAGAATCAGTATTTCTAATAAGCTCTCAGGGGATTCCAGAATTGGTCCTGAAATGCTGCTTTGTGTAGCAAGGAGTCAGATCACTCAAAATGTGGCTCTGATATGAGGAGAGTTTATTTTATGCAACAACAGAGTGGAGATATTTCACATAGGCTTTATTATTTTACATGTGTGATTTAAAATGGACTAGTGGCTAACATAATAGATGAGTAGACATTGGACCGTTTATATCCTTAAGTTGATATATTCCAGTTGGACAAAGTGTTTATTTATTTACCTTTATTTTTTAGGTTTTATTTATTTATTTGAAAGAGAGAAGGGGCACAGGGAGAGGGAGAAGCAGACTCCCCACTGAGCAGGGAGCCCAACGCTAGGCTCAATTCCAGGATCCCAAGATCATGACCTGAGCCAAAGGCAGATGCCTAACCGACTGAGCCACCCAGGCACTGCCATTTATTTACTCTTGAACTCCTTCACAAGGAATGGAGTTTTGCTTTATTTGAGGGATGGACCTGTTATGTTCTGGCACATAGTATATCCCCTTTAGGGACTGATGTCTGTGAACATAGATGATTCTCTGTAAGCCATGAACAGACAGCAAAATGAAGTAGGTTGGAGGTCAGTGGTTGAGAAAAGCCTGGGCTGATGAGCCGCTGCCTCCACCTAAGGAATGGGGATAATATTAATGCCTACCTCATAAGATTCTTAGGAAGAGAAAATGTGGACACGTGTGTATCCAGCATATAGCACAGAACCCGCTTTATAAAAGGCACTGGAATTTTGCTTTCATTATTATATTGTCAGTCATTTAGGAGGGGAGTGGCATTTGGAGGCACGCTTAGACACTCTTAGAACAAAATGGACTAATGATGTTTTTCTTCATTAACAGATATTCATTTATCGATTATACACAAATTCGTACATGTGAATATTTCATGTGTATGTTTTCATGTTAGTTCCATCGTTTTCTTTCCCTCTGTGGCTTGAGTCCTCCATCCTCACATATCAGCACTGTCCCAGTCCTAGGAAGCAGAGGCTAATAATCAAATGTGTATGTTTAAAAAAAAAAAAACAACAGTTTATGGCAGTATAATTCACTTACAATCAACTTGCACATATATAAAGCATAAAGTTTGACAGATTTTGGCATATATACGCCTACGAATCCATCACTACCATTAAGATAATGAACTTACCTTAATGCTCCCCCAGATTTCCTCTTGCTCCTTTGTGAGCAGTCCTTTCTGACCGTCCGCACACCCCGGCTGGCTCCCAGCCACCACTGATCTATGTTCTGTCACTATGGAGTCGTTTGTATTCTCAAGGATTTCAGATGAGTCGACTCATACAGTGTATTAGCTTTTTTGGTCTGTCTTCTTTCACTTAGTGTAATTATTTTGAAATCCATCTGTATTGTGACTGTTATTTGAGGATTTTCGTCTTTTTGAATATAGGTAGTTTCCTCTAGCAACATCTCACAAATATTTTTTGTCGTGTTGTTTTTTGTTTCACTTCCATTTAATTCAAAATACTTTTTAGTTTTCCTTTTGATTTTTTTTTCAGCCCTTGGGTTATATTGGGGGTATATTTCAAAGTATTAAATTTCAAAATATTTGTGGATTTTCCAGAAATCTGTTTCTCAGTTGATTTTTAATTTGATTCCGTTATGGCCAAAAAAAAATATTTTATATGAATTAAAGCTTTCAAATTTGTGGATATTTACTTTGTACTTGGGAATACAATTTATTTTAGTAAATGCTCAACGTGTACTCTGTTGTTGGATCAACATCATATTGGTTGATGGTGTCATTCAGATCTTTGATATCCATACTGGTTTTCTGTCTACTTGTTCCATCAATTATTAAGGGAGGGGTATTGATGTCTGAATATAATTCTGGATTTTTATTTCTTCTTGCAGTTCTATCAATTTTTGCTTCAGATATTTAGCAACTCTATTATTAGGTGCATATATATTTTGGATTGTTATGTCCTATTGATGAAATGACCCTTTCTCATTTTGAGAACGGCTTTCTTCATACCTGGAGATATTCTTTACTATGAAATTCTCTTTTTCTTATAATAACTCAATTATCGAACTTTCCTTTGGCTAGTGTTAACATAGTACATTTTTTCCACTCTTGTATTTAACCAGTGTGCATCATCATATTTGGAGCTTATTCCTCATAGACAGCAGATACTTGGGTATCACTTTTATTTAAATCTATCATCTTGAGATTTGTTTTCTATTCCTCTCATCTTTTCTTTGTTCTTTTTTTCTCTCATTATCCACCTTCTTTTGGATGAACTGAGTATTTATATAACTCCTTTTTGTCTCCTGTGTCATTTTATTAGCCACCACAGTTGTTTTGTTATTTTAGTGGTTACTTTAGGGGTTACAGCAGGTACCTTTACCTTTATCACAGTTTGGTTTCAAGTAGTGTAAAACCACTCAGGTGAGAACTTTCCACTGTCTACTTCTAGCTCCCCTCCTGCCAACAGTCTGATATTGTCATATATTTAAGTTACGTATATGTTATAAACCCTATATATACCATAATTATTATATTGTTTTCATTTTTGTTTAAACAATGATTTTTAAAAGATAGTTAAGTAATAAAAAAAATCTCAGATGTTTATCCATGTAGTTACCATTGCTAGTAACTTTATTTCCTTTGTGTAGATTGAAATTTCAACCTGGCAACATTTTCCTTCTGCCTGAAAGGATGTCCTTTAATTTGTCTCGTAGTATGGGTATGCTGGTGGTGAATGGGTTCTGCTTTTGTGTGTCTCAAAATGTCTTTATTTCATATTCATTTTTGAAAGATATCTTCAGTGTGTTTAGCATTTATTGAGACCATGTTCAAGTGCTTTACATATATTAATCCATTTAATCCTGGCCAGTATTTTTTTTTTTTTACGTAGGCTCCATGCCCAACACAGAACTCAAACTCATGACCCTGAGATCAAGACCTGAGCTAAGATCAAGAGTCAGAAGCTTAACTAACTGAGCCACCCAGGTGCCCCCCTCAGTCAGTACTTTTTGAAAGAAATAATATGATCCCTGTTTTACAGAAAAGAAACTAAGTCAAAAGGAGATGAAAGTAGTTGTCCAAGGTCACCCAGCTAATAAATGGGACATCTGGTTTTGAAGCCAGCCTAGCTGCAGAACTTGAAGCCAGTAGCACTCACACTTTGCAGTGTGAACCACAACTTGCTAGATTTTACTTGATGATATATCTTAGATCTATTTTCACATTAACACTTGGAGGTGATCTCATTCTATATTTCAGCTATTGGGTTCGATGTGCCAGGATTTATTTGTCTGGTATTTAGGCTGTTCACAGTGGTCTGCTAATTACAAACAATTTCGCAGTGGACATCTTTGAATATAATGCATGTTAGGTTATTTTGGGGAACTTGCACAGGTGTACCTGAAGAATAAATTCTTAGTAGTAGAATTTATTCATTCAAGAGTATGTGCTTGTACGTGTTTGACAGGGGTCCACCTCCACCTTTACCTGTAAAAATGAAATCGATCTATAAATTTAAACTTATCACTAACAATGTGATAGTGGGAGTGTGATTTCTAAAGGATGTCTTAAAGGATGCTCTGAACATGATTCACATGTTATTTCCAAATGACAAGTCATTGTTTTTCTTCATCTCCCCACTTTCTTCTCTTTCATATTTCACTAGGAAATTTTAAAAAACCAACAATTCTACTCCAGTTGGAAAATGCCAAATAAATTACTTAGATTTTCCTTTTTTGAGTCATGGCCTTAATTATCTGGATGTAGTAATTATATCAACTGGGAACCTGATTCAGGCCGTTCACTTCTCCAGAAATATTCAATCATAAAGGGGGAAAGTAAGAACATTTCCAATATCTTTCTAGAGTAGAGAGGTATTAAGAGTCCCAGAAAAGTGACAATTTTCCATTTCGATAGCATCTGAAATACAACTCCAAAGAAACTGAGCTCAGAGCTCAGGCCTCAAGGTTGGATGTTCTGAATGGCAATGTGGAAGTCTTGGCTCAAAACCATGAGTCCCAGTTTTGTTCTCTTCTAACCTTTTCCTCTGGACATCTTCTGTGCTCAGTAGATGAGGAAAAAACAGCATGGCTCTCTCCCAGTAGTACTTAGTGGATAGAAATACTTCTCTTCATTTTTTTTTCTTCCTAAGGCATCATTAGTCATATTGTTTAAATTTTATTGCAAAAACTCATTTCCTCTTCCTTAAAAGAGTTGAGCATTGGACCATTCCTGTAAATCTTATAGCTACCTAACTTTCAAAATTCCTGAATAGAAATAATAAACCTGGCCCATAATGACAACCACTGCGGAATTGAACACATCGGCTCAGAGGGGCAGGCGGCAGGGAGATCTGGTAATTATAGTCAGCACACAGCCCTTTGCCAACAGAATGTCTTTCTTAAAAGCTCAACAGAAATAATTCTGGGGAAAATGAAAAGGCATAATCTGTGAAATGCTGAATGCAAACTATACCACATGACCTAATTAAGCAGACTGCTATGAAGGCTATTTTCAAAATATTCAATAAAATGAACCTCATAATGGCAGTTTGGGGAAACGGAGCCTGTTTGTTTTGGAGGTGCAAACTCCAGATAGTACAATATTAAAAGGAGATAAATTTAAAAAGCAAAAGAGTTTACTAGGAAGAGCAGATAAATGAAGTGGAAGCATATTTAGTGTTAAAGATAATTTTTTTCTGCAGCTACAATATCTGGTACCGCAGACACACATGAAATTGAATTTTTTTTTCACGATGAAGATGCTATGTTTGGATCCACATTACCCATCTAATATCCTTTATGTGAGTCTTAATAATATTGAAGGCTTGCTATTTAACAGCTTGAGAATTTCAAAGTGGGTGTATGACCTCGTCACTGGGTTGGAGAATGTGGGGGTGCTTTTGAGCCATGTTAATGAACAAAGTAGATGATTGCTCTGTTGCTTACAGTCAGTTCACCTTCTGTCTGTCTGTCTGTCTCTCCATCCATCCATCTATCTACTCACCTGTCCATGTTCTCATTCAAATGGTTATTGAATGTCTGCTATGTCTCTGGTGCTGTTTTAGGTGCTGGAGATAAAGCAGGGAATAACATGAACAAGGTCTTGTTCACATGGTGCTTACATATTAGTGGAGGTTGGAATGGAGAGGGATAATGAACAAACAAATAAGTATATGATATATTGGGTAAGAATAAATTGTAAGAAGGAAGATAAAACCTGCTAAGGTAATAAAGCCTGATGGAGTGAGTGTGTGTGTGTGCGTGTGTGTGTGTATGCTATCACAACAGAAACCAGAATGAAGTTAGGAAGAAAAGCTTGAGGTTACCTGGAGCCAGCGGGGCGGGGTTGGGGGAAGGAGATCCTTGGCAGTGGTGCAAAGGCATTGAGGTAGGAAATGGGTGTGAGAGGTCCAGGAATATCAAGGAGGATAATTTGACTGATGCTGAGTTTTCAAAAAGGAAAGCCATCAGAGTCAAGAGCAGAGAGAGATCTTGTGGCAAGGCCGTATACTCAGGGCCTTGTAGGCAACGGATTTGAATCTTCGAGGGATGGGAAGCCTGTAGAGGGTTTTGGGTTTTTAGTTACTTGATCTGATTTATGTTTTAAAATACTCCTTCTGGTACATTTTGAAGTGATGATAGTTACATGGCTGTACATGTTTGTCAAAACCATGGCAATGTACACTTGAAAAGGGTAAAGTTCACCGTATGTAAATTATAGCTAAGGAACCCTGACTTTAAAAATGTTCCCTATAAGTGCTGTGTGGGTTTTAGGGGGGGCCAGAGTGAAAATAGAAGGACTAATTAGGAGAAGGACTAATAGTCCACCTAATAGAAGGACGAATCAGATGAAATCCAGTGATGGTTTGAACTAGGTTGGTAGCAGAGATTTGGGTGAGAAATAGTTGGTCTTGGGGAAAAGTTTTAAAGTGGAGCTGTTAGGATTTTATGATGATATATAAATCCTTTCCTCCTTCTCCACTCTTCTAAATCTCAGCTAATGCTACCACTATAACCAGTTACTCCAACAGATACAGTTGGCATCATTGACACCATCGTAGTGTCTCCTTTAGCTCCATTGTATAATCCATCACTAAATTCTGTTGATTCTTCTTCCAAATCATGGCTTGAATTCTTTCATTCTTACCCATCATAACTACCTAGGCCAAATCCCATTGTGTCTTGCCAGAACAACTACAGTAGCCTACTACCTTTTCTCTGAGTTTATATTCCTACTCTCATTGAAATCCATTCTCTGTATGGAAGTTGAAGTGATTATTTTGAAACCTTTACTTAACAAATATTTATTGACTACCCACCATTTGCCTGGCTGATTTAGAACCTGGAGATCTATCAGGGATCAAAAACAGGTCAAAGTCTTTATATGAACCTGTTTAAATGTGTCTATGAATGAACATGCCCAGTTAGGCTCTTATTTTAACCCTTAAAAAAACAAGTGGCTTAAAAATATTCCTGCCAGGAAATCATGGATTGAGGGGAATATCAATGCAAGCCCAGAAGTATTTCAAAAAAAGGCATGCATAATTGGTGGATGGGACTGAAAATTAAGTTTCATGATTTACTAAGTATAGTTAATAATACCCTTCTTATCTTTGGAACTGTTTTGCACATGACAGGCATTAAAGCAAATAGTAAAACAAATCAAATTTAGAATGAGACCTTGGGATTGCTCTATCACAAAGTGTGAAACCAAGAGTTTCAAAAAGATGAAAGCAGATTCATTCACACTTGGTTTTTTACGAAAAAAATTTATTCTTCATCTCACTTTTTCATAATTTGTGTCTGTATTTTATCAAGTGTGTAATATGTTAGTGTGAAACATGTATATAGTTTATAAATAAAAGTAGCCTTTTCTTGGATGTGCATCAAACATTTTCTTACTGATGGATGTACAATAAAAAATGCTTATAGACAACTCACTTAAAGCCTTGGTGTTGGGTCAATGTAGGGCCACTTTCTCAGGTGTTTATTTTATAAAATGAAACAGATGTCCTGTCCCTTGAATTTTTACATTTATGAGTCATCCACTGCCTCTACCAGAATGCTGGGATGACACATGCTTGCATGTGGGGGTTGGGCGTTCAGAAGAACCAGCCAAGGTACTTGTCAGCTTCTACAGGTTCTAAATTATTTCAAATGCCAACAGTTGAAATTCCCTTAGTGAAATGCAGTGACTTTCATCCCAGACCTATGCTATAATTAGTGGATTTCTTAATTACAGAGAGCATGAAGCATTTCATGCTGGGGAGGGGTGGCAGTGAAAATGCTGCTGCTATTGAGGACACTGGGTGAGCAGATTATCTCAAGTCGTTGAGAACTGTGCTTCGCTCTGAGTGCAGGCAGCACAGATAACTTTCTGACCATGGCATACTTTCTGTACCACTGGAAGGCACCCCCACAAATTCTTAGTTAGAAAAAATACAGAGGACTTTACATATTCTTGCTCATGGTGATTTCATCTGGTATTAAAAATCAGGTGATGGGACACCTGGGTGGCTCAGCAGTTGAATGTCTGCCTTTGGCTTAGGGCATGATCCAGGGGACCTGGGATGGAGTCTCACATCAGGCTCCCGGCAGGGAGCCTGCTACTCCCTCGGCCTGTGTCTCTGCCTCTTTGTCTCTGTGTCTCTCATTAATAAATAAATAAAATCTTTAAAAAAGTCAGGTGTGATGGCAAAGTAAGGTTTTAGTTTGTTTGGTGGGAGAACTGAATCATACCCCAGCACCCCCATATCTGTTAGAGCTCAAATGATACCATCTGTCAAGTGTTTCCTAGGAGCCAAAGCTATGCTGAACACTTTCCATGTGCTAGTACCTTATAGCTTATGAGGGAGGCTCTACTCTGGTCAGCTCTTACTAGGTGAGGAAGCTGAAATTCAGAGGGATTTTGTTGGTTGTTAGTGACATCATGGCAAAGCTGAGCAGTAGCTCTAGGGCTAGCATGCTTAATGGGGACACTGTATTGTCACTATATTGCTTTGTGCTGGTTGTGTATATTCAAGATGAGGGACAGAGCTATTTTTCAAGAAAAGAGTAGGCATTTTTGAGAGATTGTGGCAAGGAAGAGAGGAAGGAGATGTGAGGTAGCTGGCCTTGGGGTTGAGGGAAAGGTGGTAGTGGGGAGAACTGAGAAGTCCTATTAAATTTTCAGTTAAGCCCTGGGTGAATTTACTCCTCTTCCTCATCTTCCTATGACATCTTCATTAAACTATACATTTCTTGTTAAGCCATTGTGAGTTGGATCCCTTTGCAGAGATGTGCTTAAATCTTAAGCCATGCTCCTAACTGGATTTGGGACAGAATTGTAAAGTACCCAGACACTGCTCTGTGATATCCTATTCATGCTGTTTTAGGACAAGGGTCTATAAAGCCTTGGGATTGGCTTGTTTGGGGGTACAGGGTAGCTATAGCTAAGATTACCAAAGACTATAGCTAAGACTTTTTTTGGACCAAAAAGGGAAATCCTTGAGATGATTTGTTTCTTGTAGAATCAAGGCTAAAGGTAAAACTTGTTTCTGTAACTTGGTTGAGGTCCTTTCCCTTCATGAATTTCCATTGACCGTCTATGGAATTTATGGCTTTTGGAGGAAGGGCAGTCATGCAGTGGGAAGAAACTCATTAGTGCTATCGGTCTCATGGTTTAGGACCCCATGACATTGAGATACATAAATCTGGAAAATGACCACCAATGAGCATCCAGTGCACTGATAAATACATACAATCCCGTGAGTCAAGATTTGTAACCCATGGACTCTCCTTCCCTGAGTGAGAGACTTGGCCATACATCTTCCCTTATATTCTCGAGAGCTGTGGGAACAAGGTTATAAGTTCATTAATTCATTTACATGACCCCCCCCTTCTCTCCAGCTTCCTTACTCGTCTTGTAATCTCAGCTACTAATGTCAGGAACTAATTCTCAGAGCAGGATGGAGAGAATTGGTGTCTAACGGATGAGCATCTCGGTCTTGGCCAGAGTGTTTCTAAATAGGATGTAGTGTCCATCCATTTGCGGTGTCAAGAGTTTCATCTCTCAAGAAGAACCTTTATGCCATAGTGCATAGCTCTGCTGACAGCTGGAGAGTGCTGAATTAGGATGTGTGCTCTGCAGATATCAGAGAAAGAAACAGAAAAGAAACACAATTATATTTCATCCTATAACTTTTGCCGGCCTTGAGGAAATTTAACTGCTGGCTCCCAAGATTGGATATTTGATATAGTAACCTTTTCAGACTAGCCAACAGTATCTTTTTTTAAAATTTTTTTTCTTGCAAAAGTCTCTCATTTATGTCAAGAACTGTGAAAAGTTTGAGATTTTATTCGGCCTACAAGCTAACAACTGAGCCTGCCACAGCTGCTTAGCTGCTGGCAGAAAGCACAAGACTGCTGGGCCAGAGACAAAGGACTGCTATTACTCACAGCGCCGCAACAGGCAGCTCGAGCCTTATGCTCACATCGCATCCTTTTCCCCAGCCCAGATTCCATGTGATGGGAAACAGGCCAGGTGGATGCTGCACACACAGCTGAGGAAACCCCAGCTTAGGAAACCCCAACCTTTTTTGAAAAACTGGTTTTATCTATTTGAGAAAGAGAGGGAGTGCACTAACAGAGGGAGAGGCAGAAGGACAAGCAGACTCCTCACTGAGCAAGGAACTGGGTGTGGGGCTCAATCCCAGGATCCTGAGATCATGACCTGAGCCGAAGGCAGACACTTAACTGACTGAGCCACCCAGGAACCCGGATCCCAATCTTTTATAAGGGGGTTGCTAGCAAATGTGTCCAAACTTTGCCTAGAAAGTGAAATTATCTTACTTTACTGGTCAGGAAACAGATCTGCCCTTAGTCCTAGGGAGATACTATGCCTATTTTCTAAGTCCTTTGCTATATAAACATCCTTGAAAAGATGGTCTGGAACTAAAGCTTCCACAGGATTTGCAGAAATGTAAGAAACCAACAGTTGCAGGAAAGAAGTCGGCAAGGCTCATTTACTAAGATTGCAACTCATGCCTCTATTTCCAATGTGAAGCACTGACAGTTATTTTTGAATAAAAACAAATGTAAAAACATCTTCATTGGCTCAAATGTTAAGACAAACAATAAACACTAGTGTAAAATTTTGCCTAAAGAGTACAGTCTGGGATAATATCCTGTCATTATATTTAACATCCCTTCAATTAAAGTGCCAATTAAAATATGATTTATTTCAAGTAAGTGTTTTATTTATCTTTAATTACAGTATGCTCTGTCAGTCACTGAATTTATATTGGAAATGAAATCATTAAGGGATTATTTGTCTTATACATTGTTAAAAAAGGCAAGGCCCCAACTCACAAATTTTCTCTAATTTTAGAGGAGCTGGGGGAAAAGAAAATAATGGGATATTTTATCTTCTAGAAAGTGGAGGTTCATCTAAGAATGGCTATTTGAATGGCTCTCATTTTTGTGAACTGCTGCTTCATTTTTACAAAAGAAAAAGAAACATTTCATGAAGAGATTAATAAAAGGCCCCACTTCACTATCTTTCCACTTAAGATTTATCTCCATGCCTTTTTCTGTGTTGGATATTGTAATTATATGATTCTTTCAGACTGATCAGCGTAGCGTGCAAGAAGTACCAGTTCTCAAATGTCTCTTGAACTTTATTCATTTAACTATGATTCTCTCTTTCTGTTTTAAATTTCTTTTAACGACTATAAATGAACTTCAGTAATCATTCTTATATGGGGAAGAGTCTATCACATGGGTTGACATAATCATCATTCCCAAAATGTAAATTTCCAAAATGTATGTAACTTAATAAACCTCAAGCTTATTTTACCAGTATTTTATACCTTTTTGAAGGATTAATGGTTGACTCTAGGTGATCCTTTGAGGCACTGACCGGAGAGGTTTTTGTTTTTTTTTTCCTGTCCTGAAAATCATCCACAGATATTCTTCAGCAGTTTTACTCTCCTTTTTATGATTTTTTTGGCTATGATTTTTGAGAAAAGAGAGAGAAAAAAAATCTCTGGCAAGGTATGTTGTGATTTTCTTTTCAATACATACTTGAGTTGTTTGGTGGCAATGCAACAGCTCAAAATGACACCTGGCAATAATATTCATTAGGGCTAAATCACATAATATGTAGCTCTAGAATAATATGTAGCCCAAAAGGAGCAACACACAAACAAGACATTACACAGAATCCCTAATACTGGGCTCCTGGCCTCTCCAAAATGTATCATTCAAGTCATTAGGAACTGGGAGAGTGCCCTCCCATGCCCCAGTTTTGCTTCCCATATCTTTTTTATTCATTGAGCAATGTAATTGAGAATTCTGAATTATGATGAACCAAAGCACCAACCATATCGACTCAAGATAGAATAATTATTAAAATGATTATCACCATCATTAGGCTTCCATTGTATAGAAAAGTAATAGGCATATATTTCTACTATTTTTCTACAGTTCTAATTACTTTCTTGAGATGGTTCTCTCTCTCTTTCACTCTTTTTAATTGAAGAAAAGGTTGACAATTGCAGATTCTTTTGCTTCAGGGCTTTTAAAGAGCAATTACTTAGATTTTTTTTTTAAAGGTGTCACTTCTTGTGCTTTCTTGCACTCTGCAATTATGAGGCAGAGAATTCTAAAATGCCACTAGCAAGGGAAATAAGAGACTGGATATACTGTCCCTCCATGGCAGTAGTCAAATTATCTTGCCTATTCTACAGTGATGATGTTGTTCATGTCTGCTCATCCTGTGTCCCTGTCTAGATGGACACCCATCCAGGAGGAAGAAGACCTGAAACAATACCCTCTCCTCACCCCACCTCACTTCCCTAACTTGGAGCCCCGTAGTTAATAGTGGCTGATAGAACCAGTGCCATGGCTACATCTTGGCACATAAACTGGATATGAAAACAACAACATCAAAAAAGACAGTCCCGCTCCTGTAAGTCATTTTCCTGATTGATCTAATTTACCTTGAAGGTTAATGTATTCTAAACTAATTCAGAGATTAATAACCACTTAAAGATATATGAAAGACATTTAGCTCTCTGTGAGCACTGTGTCATAACCTCATTTTATTGCCTCTTCAATGACTTTGGGAGTTATTTGATGAGATTTAAAGGGAAATTTGATTGTAGGATATGGAGAGTGACAGGTGCAATGCATAAAGGGCTTTGGAACTTATTCTTGTTAATAATAAAAACAAGCATGTAATCTGATTTTCAGTAATGTGATCTTCAGAAGCAAATATTTATTTTCAAGGTGGAGATCATTTTTATCTATTGAATGAGATAATTGAATATACTCTTTTGCTAAAAGGGAAAGATTGCTCTTAGGATAAAAAGTGACACACGTGTTTTTCTTTCACTTTAGTTCATTTCTTTAATCACAACAAGCAGCCAGTTGCTGAGAGATCCCTGCACGTGGGCGTCTTACACAGAGATGGGCTTTTTCTCCTTGTTCTCAATCATTTGCAGTGCAGTTACGACTACAATGCTTACGGATGCGGGAGCGTCCTCAACAAACCTCTCTCTCTGCCTCTTCTGGTATTCCCACCTTTTATTTCCCTTCCTTTTGTGTGTGTGTGTGTGTGTGTGTGTGTGTGTGTGTGTGTGTGTGGGTTGTTCTCCCATCCTATGCGTTGAACTCTCCTTCCAGTTCCCGAGTTCAGCGTCAACACTGATGTGTAGCAAATGAGATTGCACCAGTGAGGCAGGAAGTGTGGAGGAAGTACGTTACAATTATAGTTACTAGTGTGGTGCAGAATGCAAAAACAGGATTTCCTTCACCTCCAGTTGATCTGCAGCTATTTGAGGAAGACCGAGAACAGAGCTGAATTTGGGCTTTTGGGGCCAATCTCTGTCATCATCATCATCATCATCACCCCCAGTTAACTACATGTGAGAAATTTGCTAAGCATTTTCTTTTGTTACATATATCCTTTCCACGAGGAAAGTGACTTTATTGTCTTCCATTTCACAGGAAGGGAAACTGACTTTTCCAATCTTCCTACACCATTGCCTAAGATCCAAAGTGAAAACAAGAGATGCCACTTACCCATCATATTCTTTCCCCGATCCAAACAAGTCAATTCTTCAAGGGAATCATTAATAGTACAGTTGCTCCTGATGGGATACTGCTCAGACAGTAAACTTTTGTGCCTCCATACCCGAAGAGGGTAATGAAGGGTTTGGGAAAAAATCATGGGCTGAACCTGGGCGTGGTCTTGCACTTCTGGTGTGTGATGCGGTAAAGATGGGGAGTGGCTCATAAGTCCCTTAAGTAGTAAGGAAGCTCAACTGGCACTTTGCTACCAGTATATACCCCTGAGATGTGCCAACCTGACAAAGAAGCTGTGGGAATTGGTAGATACAATGCACAGAATAACATATATGAAAAATATATGTGAATTGTGAAACACAATAATAAAATGAACAACCTTGCCCTTACCACTCAACCGAAGAAGTATGGAAGCACCCATAGCATTAGACTCTTTGGATACTCCTCTTTGGTCTCTTTACTTTTGTCCAATTTACTTACCATATGAATGTTTTGCTTATTATTCCCTTGTTTTTAAAAAATATATAATTTTACCCTTCCAGGTTGCTGAGGGCAAGGGACTCCAGTTGACATTTCTGTCTGGATGTCAAGGCTCTCTTACTGGACTATAAGCTGCATTCCACCTGGAACATCAGATGTTCTCTGCCTTGTTAACCCTCCCCACCATGTAGCTTGTAGCTCAGTGCAGAATTGGCCATAAAAATATTTGGTGAATATCCAGATCCAGGATGTTGATGGTTATGATGGAGGCAGTGACCGTGATTGCATTTATTGCGCATATTCTGTAGGCCAGGCTCTGTCTCTCGTCCATTTATAATGCTCACCAATAGCTAGTAAAGTTGTTTATATTAATACTGTTTGACATACGGAGAAGCCCAATCGAAGAGAAGCATATTTACTACAGCTACGTACAGCTAGGAAGTGGCTGGACAAGAACTGGAGCCAACTCTTACAGGTGACAACACCTGCTCCCTTTCCGTCATGCTAACTTAACATGATCTCTCACAGAATTGGGTCGAGAGCTTATATATAGTGAATATCTAGAGACTTCCAAGTGGCCTGTTCATTGACCCAAGCGTGGCCGGTATGTCCTGGTACTACCCTCCTGGTGAATTCAAGGCTTTCTAGTGATATCTTTGCATTGAGGTAAATTGTATCTTTGATTGGTAACTACTAAAAAAAAAAAAGTGATTTAAAAGCAAAGTTATATCAGAAGCTTGATACTGGTTATTTATCTGCAGGCTTTGTTGCGTAAACATCGAAGGTACAATGGGAGTAAATGCGGAGAAATGATTTATCTCTACATGTTATTGATTCTCTCACGTGTCAGGAATGAGCAGAACTATGAATGATTTATGGGGAGGTCTCAATAAAGATAGAAATAAGGTGTCTCCAGAGTTGGCCCCCTTTTATGTATCCCTTTGCCACTTTGAACCCAGATACATTGCATAATTAAATCAATTACCTGATATGGTAGAAGGCCCCAGCCAACTGTTTAGAAAGGCAGGCTTACTCATCAACAAGAATAATTCATCATCAATAAGATCCTTTAAATTGTGCTTGTCACCCGAAAAGCAGTTTTTAAAAATGCTATGGGGTTTCATATCTCTTCTTTCACAATGAATTATGAGCTCAATTTCTTTCAAGCTTGAGCTTTTTTAATTGGGAAATTCTTGTTGCAGGACTTTTTTTAACATCTGCAGGCTATTCTAATATCTTGCTTTATCTTCTTGAATCTCTGCTGATTGTTTATATATGTGATATTTAAATTTATATATGTATATACACATGCATTAATTGTGGGAGTTTTATTTTGCTGCTTGTTGTTTTTATTACAATTATTGTTTGGTAAAAAACAACAAAACAAAACAAAAGCAATTATTGTTTGCTTAAATGATCCCATTGGGCTGAATTGCTAAAGGAAAAAGCAGTCTCATCCTATGGAAACTAGATAGGTTTTGTTTTTTTTTTAAGGAGGTATTTTAGAATGGTTTTAGAGTTCCAGCACCAACATTTATTAGTCATGGGACATTGGGCAAAAGTTCACATCTACAAATCTCAGTTTGCACAACCATAAAATGAAATCATTGTTCTATTCCAAAGGTGTCTGTGATTAAATTCACTAGAATTAACACATGGCTTGGCATAGTGTTTGGCCAACATGAGCCCTCAATAAATGATAGCTGTTACAGTTCTTGGTGTGGACTGTGATCACAGACTACATCCCGAGTATCAGTCAACCTTTTTGAAAACATATGCTCTAGTTCTCTAGGAAAGTTCACTCTTTCCATTGTGAATCAGTGCCTGAAAAGGGTAATAGAGAAGAGACCCCAAAATAATTCTATGGCATAAAATCTCTGGCTAAGAGCCGACAAATAACTAAGACCTACCACCAAAAATGTGAGAGAACTTGGGAACAGATTTTCTAGTCCCATTTCAGCTTTGAGGTGATTGCAGTCCCCCTGCAGCTTGCCAACCACTGTGTGGGAGATCTTGAGCCAGAACCACCCAGCAGAGATGCTTATGGGTTCTTGACTCCTGGACACTGACAAATAATATGTGCTTGCTGCTTTAAGTTGCTGAGTTTTGGGGTAATTTGTTATGTAGCAATAAATACCTCATGACCTATGACAGACTGCCTTTTTCTTGACCTTCCCAGCTGCCTTACACTCTTTGCTATTTTATGCTCTCTCCCCACCTCCCTTATTTCTTATTCTATAGCATTTGGCACCTTCTAACATTTATTTATTCATTATGTTTATTGTCTAGCTCTCTCTGAAGATTAATTGGCCATGTAATTGTGGGATTGTTTCTGGGCTATCCCATTCTATTGGTCTATGTGTCTATTCTTGTGCCAGTACCATACTATTTTGATTACTGTAGCTCTGCAATATAACTAGAAGTGTGGAGTTCTGATACCTTCAGAATGTTTTCTTTTTCTAGATTATTTTGGCTATTCTGGGTCTTTTCTGGTTCCACACAATTATAATTATTTGTTTTAGTTTTGTGAAAAATACAGTTGATATTTTGATAGGGATCGCATTAAATCTGTAGATTGCTCTGGGTAGTATAGACATTTTAAAAATATTTGTTCTTCCAATCCATGAGCATGGAATGTCTTTCCATTTTTTTGTGTTGTTTTCAATTTCTTTCATCAGTGTTTTGTAGTTTTCAGAGTACAGGTCTTTCCCCTCTTTGGTTAAGTTTATTCCTAGGTATTTTATTATTTTTGGTGCAATTGGAAATGGGATTGTTTTCTTAATTCTCTTTCTGCTGCTTCATTATTAGTGTTTAGAAATGCTATAGATTTCTGTTTATTGATTTTGTATCCTGCAACCTACTGAATTCACTTGCCAGTTCTAGTAGTTTTTTGGTGGAGTCCTTTCTGTATATAGACTTATGTCATCTGCAAGTAGTAAAGGTTTTACTTCTTTCTTACTGATTTGATTGTTTTATATCTTTTTGTTGTCTGATTGCTGTTGCTAGGACTTCCAGGACTGTGTAGGATAAAAGTGGCAAGAATGAACATCCTCTCAGTGTTTCCTCACTGAGTAGCATGTTTGCTGTGGGTTTCTCGTTTATGGCCTATATTATATTAAGGGATGTTCCCTTTAAACCTACTTTGTTGAGGGTTTTATTAGCTCTATTGTGCCACCTGCTTTTTCTGCAGCAATTGAAATGATCATATGGTTTTTATCCGTTCTCCTATTGATGTGATGTATCATGTTGATTGATTTGCAAATATTAGACTACTCTTACATCTTGGGAAAAAATGCCACTTGATCTTAGTGTTGGATTTGTTTTGCCGTGGTGTTCTTGAGGATTTTTGCATCTATGTTCATCAGATATTGGCCTGTAGTTCTCATTTTCTCTCTCTCTCTCTCTCCGTCTCTCTCTCTCTTTCTCTTTCTTTTGTGGTGTCTTTATCTGATCTGGGTATCAGGGTAATGCTGGCCCTCCCTTCTATTTTTTTTGAATAGCCTGAGAAGAATAATTATTAACTCTTCTTTAAATGTTTGGTAAAAATTTGCCTGCAAAACCATCTGGTCCTGAACTTTTGTTTGTTGGGAAGTTTTTGATTACTGATTCAATTCCATTGCTTATAGCCAGTCTGTTCAAATTTTCTGTTTCTTCCTGCTTCAGATTTGGGAGGTTATAAGTTTCTAGGAATTTATCCATTTATTCTAGGTTGTCTAATTTGATGGTGTATAATTTTTCATAGTATTATCTTATAATCATATTTCTGTGGTATTGCTTGTTGTTTCTCCTCTTTCATTTGTGATTTTGTGATTGTGATTTTGAATCCTTTCTTTCTCCCTCCCATTTTTACTGATTGATTGAATGAATGAGTGATTGATGAGTCTGGCTCATCAATTTTGTTGATATTTTCAAAGAACAAGCTCCTGGTTTCATTGATCTGTTCTACTGGGATTTTGTTTTAGTTTCCATATCATTTGGTTTTGCTCTAGTCTTTATTATTTACTTCCTTCTCCTGATTTAGGATTTCATTTGTTCTTTTTCTACCTCCTTTAGATGTGAGGTGCAGTTGTTTATTTAAGATTTTTCTTACTTCTTGGGGTAGGCCTGTATTGCTATAAACTTCCCTCTTAGAACTGCTTTTTGCTGCATCCCAAAGGTTTCGGATCATTGTATTTTCATTTTCATTTGTCTCCATGTAATCTTTGATTTCTACTTTGATTTCTTGGTTGACCCATTCATTGTTTAGTAGAATGTTATTTAACCTCCACATATTTGGGTCTTTCCAGATTTTTTCTTCTGGTTGACTTCTCGTTTCATATTGTAGTCAGAAAAGAAGCCTGGTATGACTGATCTTTTTTAATTTGTTGAAACTTATTTTGTGGTCTAATATGTGATCTGTTCTGGAGACTGTTACATGCACACTTGAAAATAATGTGTATTCTGCTGTTTTAGGGTGGAATGTTCTGAATATATCTGTGAGATCCATCTGGTCCAATGTGTCATTCAAAGTCACTGTTTCCTTATTGATTTTCTGTTTGAATGATCTGCCCATTGATAAGAGTGGGGTGTTAATATCCCCTACTACTACTGTATTGGTATTGGTTAATTCCTTTTTGTTTGTTATTAACTATTTTATATGTTTGGGTGCTCCTATGTTTGGTGCATAAATATTTACATTTCTTATATCTTCTTGTTGGATCATCTTTTATTATGATACAGTGTCCTTCTTTGTCTCTTATTACAGTCTTTGTTTTAAAATGGATTTTGTATTATATAAATATTGCTACCCTGACTTTCTTTTTACATCCATTTGTGTGATAAATGATTCTCCATCCCCTCATTTTCACTGGTGTCTTTAGGTCTGAAATGAGTCTCTTGTAGTCACTATATAGATGGGTCTTATTTTTTTATGTCACCCTGTGTCTTTTGATTGGAGCATTTAGACCATTTATGTTTAGAGTAATTATTAATAAGTATGTATTTTTTGCCATTTTGTTACTTGTTTGGGTTTTTTTTTTAAAGTTTTTCTCTGATCATTTCTTCTTTTGCTCTCTTCTCTCAGTTGGTTGACTTTCTTTAGTGATATACTTGGATTTCCTTTCTTTTTATTTTTTGCATACCTATTTTTTGATTTGTGGTTACCATTAGGTTTGTATGTAACACCTGCATATAGCAGACTATATTAAGTTGATAGTCTCTCTTACGCTTGAACCCATTCTTTATTCTTCCCTTCCCCCCACCCATGTTTTTGGTATATGGTATCATATTTTACACTCTTTTATTTTGTGAGTCCCTATACTGATTTTTACAGATGTATTTATTTTTACTGATTTTTGCTTCCTACTTTTCTTGCTCTTACTTATGGTCTTTCTTTTCCACTGAATGAGTCTCCTCTAACATTTCTTGTAAAACTGGTTTAGTGGTCATGAATTCCTGTAGCTTGTCTTGGAAACTCTTTATCTCTCCTTTTAGTCTGAATGATAGCCCTACTGGATAGAGTGTTATTGGCTGTATATTTTCAGCATTTTGAATGCATCGTGCCACTCTATTCTGCAAAGTTTATGCTGAAAAATCTGCTGATAGCCTTATGGAGTGTCCCTTCTATGTAACTGTCTTCTTTTCTCTTGTTGCTTTTAAAATTCTCTTTATCACTAATATTGCCATTTGAATTACTGTATGTCTCCTTTTTTTTTTTAATTGCTGTGTGTCTTGATGGGGACCTCCTTGGGTCAATTTTGTTGGGGAATCTCTGTGCCTCCTGGACTTGAATGTCTGTTTCCTTCCCCAAATTAGGAAAGTATCCAGCTATTATTTTTTCACATAAATTTTCTGCCACTTTCTCTCTTTTCTTCTTCTGGGATCCTTGTAATGTGAATGTTATTACACTTGATGGAGTTGCCATGTTCCCTAAGTGTATTCTTATTTTGCATAATATTTTTTTTCTCTCACCTGTTCAGCTTGATTCTTTTCCATTACTCTGCCCTCCAAATTACGAATTCATTCCTCTGCTTCATTTAGCCTGCTGTTTATTCCATCAAGTGTATTTTTAATTTCATGTATTGTGTTCTTCATCTCTGATTGATCCTTTTTAATATTTTTGATCTCTTTGTTAAGGGTCTCACTAATGTCCTCCACTCTTTTTCAAGTCCAGTGAATATCTTTATGATCATTATTTTAAATTCTCTATCAAGCCTATTATAACAGTTTTGCTTAGGTCTCTTGCTATGGTTTTAACCTATTCTTTCATTTGGGACCTATTACTCTGTCTCCTCATTTTATCTAACTCTCTGTCTGTTTCTCTATGTTAGGGAGATCAGCTACATCTCCTGCTATTGAAAGTAGTGGCCTCGTGAAGAAGAGGTCCTATATTGTTCTGTAGTGTAGTGCCCCCTGTTCACCAGGACCTGGTATATCAGAGGTGTCTCCTATATGTGTTACATGCACCCAGCTATTGTGTTGTGGCCATTTTGTCATTCAGTCCAGTCACTGCACAGGTTCTCTGCCTGTTATGACCAGTGTTTGGTGTCCAGCTAGGGTGGGGTTTACAGTTCTAACAAGGTGGACCTTGGGCTTCTGCAGGGCCTACCACCACCACTGCAATGACTGAGGCAAGGCCTGCTAGAGGGGGTGGGGCTTGGTGTCAGCAAGTTAGGTAGTGAATGCCTGTGCTATGCTGGTTCCTGCAGGTGGCCCTGTGTTTATGCTGGGGAGCAGGGGAGGGAAATAGTGCCTGCCAGCTCTTTTGTTTCTAGAGGAGTCTTCCGAGGATCCCTGCCCCTATGTGAAACCTCTGAGATGCATAAATAACTCCCCCTCCCATAGGCCCAGAGTGTTTTTCAAACTGCTGCTTCTGTGCTGTTCTGCAGGCTGTTCTTTGCACTGTCTCTTTAAGGGTGAGACTCATCTTCCTCTGGTCCTCCTGGCTCTCTCAGGGCCCAGCCCTCTAATTTTTAAAATTCCAGGCTTTAAGACTCACTGTTTATAAGATCTGATGAAATTTAGCTCCTCTAGTTTTTAAAACCAAATGCTATGGGGATTTATCTTCTCCATGTGGGCTCCCTGGTGTAATAGTCTGTTTTTTAGCCTTCTCTATGACCCTGGCTCCCTCCTGATCTCAGAAGGCAACAGTCTGTTTAGCTCTCACACTGTATCCCCACCCCTGCTACCTTCACATATGTGGCCTCTCCTCTACCTTTAGTTTATGGAGTTTGTTCTGCCAATCTTTGTGTCACTTTCTGGGTTATTTACACTGACATGAGTATTATATAGTTGTATCCGTGGGATGAGGTGAGCTTAGGGTCCTCTTACTCTGCCATCTTGTCCTCCCTCCCCAAAGGTAGAGGTTTTATTTATTTATTTTTAAGGTAGAGGTTTTAATTTGTATTGTTAACTGTTACATATTCAGTGCCTCATAAATAAGGACTTAATAAATGTCTGTTGAAATAATAAGCAGATAAACATAAGTTAAGAAAAATAGGGACTTCATAAATGTGTTAAAATGATAAATAAACATAAATGAAGAAAAACCCAATTGTCTGGCTTAATTATGATTTAAAGGAAACATCCATGTTTAGTTTTTTGTTTGTTTGTTTTGTTATCATCCCAGCTCAGGTCTACTCTAGACTTGGGACATTGTAGGAGATTAAGTTCAGAGCACTGAGAGATAAGATACCTGCAGTTTAAGGGATTTTTTTCTTAAACATCATTAAAAATCAGATTCTTTTTCTGGGTGGTTATAAACTTTAGTAAATTTGCCTGCTGGGGAAAGGCAGATGAAACAAATGGCCTTTTGCTTAAATGGCTTTTACCTGAATTTAATTTCATTCAGGCACAGCTTCAGTATAAAGTTGCTTTAGGATTCTCTTGATAAAAAGCAATGCAGAAGAAATGGTAGCAATCACAACAGGAAGGAGGAACAAATAGCTTTGGCCTTCTCTCTCGCTCTTTTTTCTTATTGGTTCCAAGTTTTTATCTTCTCTGCATTTCTAAAGAGATGCTGAATTTTTGTTTGTCCCTCTTGGACACATTGAGCATGCTCCCATTGTTCTGTCTGCCTTGCCATACGTTGTTTGCCATTCCTATGATTAAATATGCAATTAAGACTTAAACATAATAAAGCAGAAGAAATCGTGCAGTTAGGGTGAAGCTTCCAGGCCGGTGACAGATTTAAATGTCAGTACCTCCAATCAGAATCAGAGTGAGATCTTCCTCCCTCCGTGCTAGTCTGGAAAACCCTTCGCTACACATTACTAGCCAGAATCAGATGAAATCAGAACTCAGTGTACTGATACAGTTCCTTTCAGACTTATAATGGATTTAGTCAGGGTAATTTTTGGAATGATCTGTAGGCTGCCAATGAATGAATGACGCAGTGCAAATGATATGACTTGAGCTTGTTTATCAATGTGTCAGAACATCAACACATTGCATTGTAAATCTGACATTCATAGGCGAAATCTCTGCCATCCACTAGGCTGCCTCGAGTTGCCATAATATTTTTGTGAAAAACACATTCATTTGTCTGAATGGAAAGGATTTCAGGGTTGCTGCATTCATTTTTTTTTTTTTTTACCACAGTCTGAGTACTTAATCATATGGACATTGTTCAGCAAGAAAATGATCTCTTCCTGTCTACCCCATTAGCAACATCCTTTCAGTCTTAAGAAATATAAATATTGCAGCATATTAATGAAAATGACATCCAGCGCTGATATATTAGCACTCAAGAAGTGTGATTAAGTATGCTGTTAATTAACTCTTTTTGCCAGAATAATTGTAAACGCATTCTCATATTTTAGAGCTATTTAAACTGCCGAGAAAAGGTTAGCAGACTAGCCAGAGATAGTAGGAAGTCAGACATCATTAGTTTAATTAAATTCCATTAACATAACAAAAACAGTTGGACTCTTCAGTGTTAGAAAGGGTCCTACATGGGGAGAATCATAGTGACAGCAGTTGGCAGCTAGGAAAACTCTTGTTGTTGAAACAACTCCATCACTCCTGTAGTGTACTTGCTGTCACCACTGTTGTGTGTACATGCAGTAGATACCTACTAAGATGCTGGGTTTACGTGTCATTCTAGGTGCTGGAGATAGTGCAGTGAGTGAAATATACGTGGCACTTCCATCCTGGGGTGGGGCAATTATGAGACAGATAAACAAGATCATGATGGGCAATAGTATATGCCTTGAAGGGAAAAAGCAGGTGTGTGATAAAGAGGGTTTGGGAGGCATGTGAATAAACTTTTAGATTGGGTAAGTGGGTAGCCACTCTCTGAGGAGGTGACATTTATGCTCTGACTCAAATGATGAACTGAATGGAGAGCTTTGTGAGAGAAAGGAATGGTTGGGAAAGGGCCCTGTACGAGGGACAGGATGGGGGTTTAAGGAAGAGAAAGATCAGGCCAAAGACTGGAGCCTATTGACAGAGGAGGGTATTGAGAGAGGAGTTGGGCCAGAGAGGAAGAGTCTGGATGTATAGTGACTATGATAAAGACTTTGGATTTTGTTCCTAGGGCAATGGGGAGCCATTAGGGGTGAGTGATGGGATTTAGCTTATTTTGTTTAAATTGACTTTACTGCTACTGTTTGGGGAAGGGACACAGAGAATCAAGAGACCAAATGGGAGGACCACTTAGGAAGCTAATGCATTATTGCAACAATCCACGATGCAAGCCCCAATATGGAAATGCCTGCCTGAAAGCTGAGCATGATTATCATACTGGATGCACCTTATTATAGTGTGAAGTCTTGCAGTTTGACCTCTACCTCCCTTTCAGCTTGATTTCTGGCTGCTTCTTATCATTGCAGTCATTGAAGGCCACTCAACACTCCCTGTCTATCCCACGCATTTCTAACCTCACCTTTGCTCAGATCCTGCTTAATGTGTGCCGCCTATCCATTCTCCAGGTTGTTCACACCCTTCAGATTGGAGTTTGGCCCTGTTACCTCCAAGAAGCCCCGAGGGACCAGGCCAGCCTCCAATCTCAGATCTGAATCTGGATCAATCAAACTGCAAACCAACCTTCAACAAAAACTCTGGGATGCTTGTTCAAATTGTACATTTCTGCAGCTAACTCTTTTGTGCCAAATCAGATGTCTGGATGGGGATTAGGAATTCATAAGTTAAATATCCTAGATGATTCAGATATCTACATAGGTTCTAGAACAATCTTCGGCTTCTTGTCTGTTGTTTTGCAGCTTGGGCTGTTTCTCTGATTAATGTGTTTGCTTGGGAGAAGTTTACGTTCTTTGGGTTTTAAACGATCTGGGTATGTATCTCTGCTCTGCAGTTAGCAGCGGTATGTTGCCAGGCAAGTCCGTGTCTCAGGGTAGGGACAATACCCTCCCCGTTCTTGGACTGTTGAGATTAAATGAAATGGTGTATGTGGAATAACTGGCACTGTACCCAGCACTGAGTATTTGTCATAGTAACAACAGCAACACTGAATAATTAGTATGTATTACACAAGTGCCAGCAATATTCTTGGCAACATTTTGATGGCTTTGTATGAAGGAACTCACTTCATTCTTTGTGGTCAGCTGTATCGCTGTCTATCTCCATTTTGCAGATGAGGAAACCAAGGCACAAAGGAGTCAAGTAACTAGCCCAATTGCACATAGCCGATAAATGATTATAAAGAACTATAAACTGTAAGTAACCATAACTAACAGCTTTTGTGCTTAGCTCATTATGCCACTCGTCTTTTACTAGGGCAGCAGAGAAATTCAGGTAAGGCTCCATACATGGAAGCCTTCGTTTATGTGCTACAGCTTTTCATTAAGGTGGGAGAGCTGTTATGATCTGTACCGAATATATGGGAACTCTAGTTATAACTCCTAAGAGTCCTTCTCTGCCTCTTCTCCTCCTTAACATGCCCTTGGGTTCCCCCTTCCAAAGCTTTATTTTCTCAGGAAGCTCGTATGGTCATCTTACACATGAAAAGAGATCTACAATATTTGTTGAAAAAGAGGATATGGATGAGCCTAGAATCTAGTATAGTCCCTGGGATGGGGAAGGAGGCCCTCAGTGAACATATCCTGAGTGAGTGAATGAAATCAGCCTTTTCTCTTCTGTTTACTCTTGACCTTCCTTAAGACTGCTTCTTCTCTGGTGTTGGCACCATCATCCATGAAATCAATGAGCAGGACATTGCATTGAACTTGAACTTGCCATCTTTCCCTCCAACCCCTACCCCTGTCTCTTTCTCTCTCTCTCTCTCTCAACGCACACACACACACACACACACACACACACACACACACAAACTTATCACCCATCCTCCAATTTTTCATTTGCTAAATCCAAACATTCAAATGTGGTATGTATTTTGGAAGGTAGCAGGCTGTATGGCAGTTGATTTTTATGAAGGCACCGAGATGGCTTTATTTTTTTTCCACGATGGCTTTAATTCTCTCTCACACACTGAATATATCCACCAAGAAGACTTAATTTGTGTTGCTATGAAGTTCTGAAGTCCTGCCTAAAATATATCGCCTCTAGCAGATGGTGGCTGCTATTTCTCTATAAAGAGAAATGGAATCTCTGACGTACAGATGTATTTAATGGGAAATAATGGTTCTGAGATTTGCAGCAGCTTTGGTGTCTCTTTTAGTTGTAAATGACAGAAAGTATCACAGATAAGCTTGAGTGAGAAGAAGAGTCTATTGTAAGGACTCTGAACTATCTCCCCCAATCTCAGGCTAGGGATATGGCTACAGGATAGGGGTAACTGAACTCAGAGACATACACCCTGGGCATCATTGTCTTGTTCTTTTGTCCTGCTTCTCTTTGTACATCTGGTGCATCTACTTTAGTCTTCTCTTGGTCTCCCTTTTGCTAGCTAGCCCTGGCCTTTTCTGTATTGGCCTCTGGGAGCTTCTCTGGCTTTAGAGTTTGTGGTCGAGAACATGCACCTGTCTTCTTTTTCTCAGTTCTAGCTCTCACTTTCCCAAGGAGGTCTCTGGTTGGTGGATTCTGGATCAAGAGCCCACCCCCTGAACCCATGAACCAGGGGATGGGCTACTGGGGTGCTGCTGTTCCTATTACAATCCCACAGCTGGTTTTAAGAAAAAATAGCTTTTAGAAAGAGGCAAGGGGCAGCTTGCAGAAGGAGGCCAGAGCTAAAACATGATGCAGGCAAATTAGACAGTTAAGTGTTTCCTAAAATCTACAAGGAAGATCTAATTTGTGTTGCCATAAGGGTCTGAAGTCATACCAGAACGATAGCCTCTGGCAGATGAAGGCTGTTGTTTTCTCTGTCAAGAGAAATGAAATACTTCTGTGCTACAGATGCATTTAATGGGAAATGTTAAGACTGAGGTCTTAGAAAGCTGGAATGTCAAAAAGCATCCTTTCACTTTCAGAGAGTCTTTATTTCTTGCAATAAAGAGTCATCTTGAGTCTCAGTTTCCAGGACATAACAGCAACAACAAAAAGTAAACAGAGTGCCAATTATTTATTTAACATACATCTTAGCTATCTTATTATTTGATCTTTTCAGCAGCCACTAGAGTAAGTTTCATTCTGGTTCCTATTACACAGATGGGGAAACTGAGACTCAGAGAGCTTACACTGCCCAGAACAGGGAGCTGAGAAGCCAGGATTTGAAACTAAAATGCTAGTGTTCTGTGGAAAGGGGATAGCTCTTGGGGTCACTCTTGTGGGCACTGGGAAAGATCTAGGGTGGCTGGAGCCCTTGGGGTGCTCAACACCAGCCATAGTAGCCTCATGCAGGACTTGAAATCCCCTTTAGTTTGCCCCAATGTGCCACCCCAAAATTATCACTTTCTAGTGTACCATGACATGCAGATATTTGGAAAGCACAACTTTATCTCTGGTAAGATTGCATCCTTTTTACTTTATTTTTTAAAAATATTTATTTGTTTATTTTAGGGAGAAGGAGGGAGGGAGGGACAGATTGATAGAGAGAGAGAGTGAGAGAGAAGGAATGTGAGTAGGGGGAGAAGCAGAGGGAGAGAGAGAGGAAGACTCTGAATCAGACTCCCTGCTGAGTGTGGAGCCTGACCTGGGGCTCAATCCCACAACCCATGAGATCATGACCTCAGCCGAAATCAAGAGCTGAGACACCCAGTTGCCCCTATGTTACTTATTTATTTATTTTAAAGATTTATTTATTTATTTAAGAGAGAGAGAGAGAGAGAGAGAGCAAGCATGGGGGTAGGGGCAGAAGGAGATGGAGAGAATCTCAAGCGGACTCTCCACTGAATGCAGAGCTCAATAAAAGACTTGATCCTATGACCTGAGATCATGACCTGACCCAAAACCATGAGTTGGATGCCCAAACAACTGAGCCACCCAGACACCCTCTGGTTTATTTTTTTAATGTCAAAGTAATATCATTAAATTTTTTTTCAGGTGCTAGGATTTAAATATTTAAATATTTTGGTTTGTGCCAGCCCAGTTGAGGGTAAGCAGACCACAGTTACTCACACTTCCCACATCATTGTCACAAACTAAAATCACCATTTCTAAAGGCCACTGAGTGAAGTGTCGGCAACCACACTCACTTTTCGACATTCCTGCCTTCTACTCATTCATACCCAGTGCAAACTAGCCTTTACCTTCACTTCATTTCTGAAACTGCTTCTACAAAAATGAGACTCATGTATTAGAAAGTCCCTTGGCATCAGACTCATGTGGAGTTAAGCAAAGGTTCCTGTGTTTTCTAATTAAGAAAGAGATGGGTCATTACAGAGAGGTGGTGAGGACAGCAAATAGGAAAATTAAAGGGGTTATAATAAATTAGGCTTTTAGAGAGAATGACTAGGTCAGGGAGATATTTCTCAAATAAACATTACAGGGACCATGAGAAAATACACCACCATGAAAGGCACTCAACAATTCCTCACAGTGGCAGAACTCACAACTGAGGAAATAGAAATAATGACTTAACTCGAAAGGGTTTATTGATTTAAGTGTGTTTAAAACAATCAAATAAACAAAGGAGGGAATTAACCTTCTTAAAATGAGAAGAGGAATGGCAGGCAATTTCCTTTTCTCAGTGCTGATGAAACCTCTAGCATTGGGGAATGGATGAAGTCTTGGAAATTTGTCCCCTTTGTGGTTGGTGGGTTGAGATGGCACATATCACAAGGCTCAGCATGGAAAGGGTTTCTGAAAAATACTTTCTTCCTTGATACAAGAAAAAATAAACATGAAACATGAGTTCAATTACTGTCCACTCATACACTCCACTTTGAACTTAGTCATATGAGAATTTGAAGCTTTGAGTTATGGCAGCCATGTTGTATAGATAAACAAGAAACCCAAGGCTGAAAATCCAAAACTCACAGGATAACAGAGGGGAAGAAAGAAGAGCTCATGTGTGCTTGAGGACATGTTTGGTCAACCTTCTACCACAAACAAACCCTCAAACCACCTGGCTACAAATTTTTTGTTACTGAAATAAAAGATGGAAGGAAAGGAGGAATGAAAAGTTGGTTGGATATCTCCTCTTATTTAAGAAACTGTTGGTAGGGTCTTTGCATTTATTGAAAGCATCATAACTGAAACAAGTGGATTACTAAATAAGGGGTGCCTGGGTGGCTCAGTCAGTTAGGTGTCAGACTCTCAATTTCAGCTCAGGTCATGATCTCGGGGTCCTGAGATCAAACCCTATGTTGGGCTCCACGCTCAGCAGGGAATCTGCTTGAGATTCTCTCTCACCCTCTATCTCTGCCCCTCCTCTGCTTGCTCTCTCTCTAAAATAAATAAGTAAATCTTTAAAAGAATAAGAAGAGGCAGATATTTTAGAGATGAAAAATAATGAAAAAAATACAGCTATTGAAATAAAAATCCATGTGTGTAATAGGAAATTCATTGCTAAGATTCATAATACAGAATATGATAGTCTCTTGTAAATACTTTCCAAAGAAGATCATCAACAATAGTGTGGCACATACCCTTTCTTTTTTCCCCCTTATAATTATTAACTTTTAAATTTCTTACAATAAGTATAATATATTCCTCATAATCATCGACATCTTCCTTTTTCACTTGGTAGTATGTCTTTGTCCAAACTGTGGATCTTGACCAATCTCTTTAATGGCTGGGTCATATTTTCTAGTTAATGTATCCTTTAGGGATGGTAATTAGCATTAACTGTTCATTTCACAGAAAATAGAATGAAAACTTCAGTTAATTGTGGATTTGATCAGATTGCATTTGTTTTGTTTTGAATTCCTATCTACTGTAGACACACTGGTAGTTGTAGGAGATTGCCAGATGAAATTTCGTTTTAAAAATTACCTTGGCCAAGGGCGCCTGGCTGGCTCAGTCAGTAGAGCATGTGACTTGATCTCAGGGTTGTGAGTTTAAGCCCCATCCATGTTGGGTGTAGAGTTTACTTTTTTAAAAAATCCCTTTGGCCAAATATCTTACATTGTATTAACTTAAATATTCCACTTTCACTGTTGAGTTTTGCTTCCTCCTGGAGGGCAAGAGTTTGTATATTATTAAGCTTAGAAAGTAAATTAAGATGATTTTAAGTGGTCTGTTTTACTTTTCAGATTGTTGAATTAATATTATCAAGTATTGTACAATGAAATTATTTCAATTTTAATATGGGTTAAACTTTTTTAGAAAGTAAAAAAAATGGCAAATGTCCAAAATCTGTTTCTCAAAGAATAATCCTATAAAATATCACTAAAACAATGCAAAAAAATGTGTGTGACCTAAAATAATTGTCGTATCTTTGTGTTTATTGTAACAACAGCCATGAAAACACATAAGAAAATAGAATATGACTATTTTAGCTCTTGATCACATCTTTTAATTATGTGTTAGTATTTTTCTGGATGCAATAGCATGCAAATAACTAACTGTAAGCCAGATTTTTTAGCTTTCTTTTTTAACAAGCATTCTGGTGTTGTAGTTACTGAGTATTTTGTCACTTTGATAAGTAAATGCTTTCACAAAGAAAGCGATATGGAATACTGAATAACCTATACATCACTGTGTTTGCACCCTGTGATTTTTAATGGGCTAATGAACTGTAAGGTTTTAATGACTAGAACATAGACGCAGAGATAGAAAAAGATACTCACTTTCCTCCCCAGAGTGATATACCTTAATTACACCCTACTCCTCAGGTTATTAGCTGTGTAACTACCTGTAGAAGAAGTTATAACCACCATGAAACCAATGAATTTGCTTTTATAGATCGAATATCATTTTATCACTCTCCAGACAAAGAACTGATGGGAAATGCTGTGAATTGATAATTTCCAGGTGTTTATTTAAACATTAAAACACCAGTCACATTAATTTAGTAAGTATTACATTCTTGCTTTGTGCCCAGCACTGTTCTAGGTCCTTGGGTTATGGCCGTAAACAGAACAGACAAAAGTCCCTATCCTAAAAGAAATTGCATTCTAGTTACACAGGAATTAAAGGAAAATTCCATGTGAACTGCCCTCGCTGAAATGTAGGGGAGAAAATTGATGTTTTACACCAACCTGGACTTGACTCAGTGGCTTACATTTTTATTGAAATGAGAATTATTTTACAAATAAACAAGAAACGTCAGTTGCAAAATCAGAATTCACAACTATTAGCTGAGTGATTAGTTGGAAACTTAGAAACATTTCTATAGTAATAGAATAATGTTTGAAACTTTAGGTAAGATAACTTATAGTAGGGTTATGTTCAAATTGACTTAAAATCTACTTTTATCAGTTACCTTTTGTTGTATAACACACCACCCCAAAACTTAACAGTGGTTTTTTTTCCCCTCTGTATTCCGTGGGCTAGTAATTTTTGCTGGGCTCAGCTGGAATGGTTTTCTTCCATTCTACATGGTGTTGGCTTGGCTCACTGAGGCATGTGCCTTTAGCTGGCAGGTAAGCCAGGTGCTGTTTGCTCCCTGACGGCCTCTGAATGACACACAGTCACATCCTGGCAGTTGACTAGGGCTCCTCCAATCCCATCTGTGTTTCCTAACCTACAGGCTTTCTTGGACTTCTTCACACAGCAATAGTATTCCAAGAAAATGAGAGCAGAAACTGAGTCTTCTTTGAGCTCAGGCTCAAAAGTCAGGCAATTCTGTATCAGTTCTATTCTGCTAGTTAAAGCAAGTCAGAAACAGGCCACATTCAAGAAGGTGGGGAAAGAGACCCATGGTCTTTTTTTTTTTTTTTTTTTTTTTTTTGAGACCCATGGTCTTGATGAGAGTTGCTGCAAAGAATGTGTGGCTCTTTTTCATATATCACATTGGATCCTATTTTGTTATTTAACAACAAGTAGGTAGGTACTAAATATAAGCAAGCACCTAAATTTGATCCTAATTTGGTATGGTTACCTTTGTCAAAGGTAAAGCTAAATTAGAGCTCACCTACCTGGACATCACCATCATGGATAGGGGATAAATTCTCCATTCCCTTCAAGCCAGTGAGCACAACTTACCAGTACTAATAAAATACCTTCTCTTTCTTCCAAGATGAGTTCTGCTAGTCTGTTCCTGTCGGAAAGACACACGAGGAGCAGCAGCTCACCAGGTGAGCTAGGTTAATTTTAATTGTCATATTTATTCCAGTGAAAAGTAGATTTGCCTGACGAGCTGAGAAAAGTAAAGGCAATGTGAACATGGTAGGTTGAAGTGTTAGAGTGCTTGATTTATTCTCTTGGAAGATGTCCCAATTGTTGTGTTGATGAGGGTTTGGAAAGTGGTACTCTTATACCCTTGTGGTAGGAACATAAAATGACAGTGTCTTTTTGGATATATTCTGTGACATCCAACCATATATCATATCTTAATAACCCGTATCTATTCCCCCCCCTTTTTTTAGAGAGAGAGAAGGGAGAGAGCGGGAAGGGGTAGAGAGAGAGGAAGAGAGAGAATCTTAAGCAGGTTCCACATCCAATACAGAGCCCAATGTAGGACTCGATCTCACAACCCTGAGATCATGACCTGAACTGAAATCAAGATTCAGTACTTAACCAATGAGCCACCCAGGAGCCCCCTTACCTGTTTCCTCTTATTGGGTATACTGAGGGATCTTTTCCTAAAATGTGTTCCAAAGGACACTAATTCCAGTGGAAGAAAGTTAATGAATGGCCCCAACAAAAGGTTCACAGACCATACTAGTCTGGGCAATACTTGGTATCCTAGTCCCTTTTTGAGATTTGTGCAGCTTATTAACAAAGGCTCTGGGGAGCTAAGCAGTAGACCAATCTGTATAACAATGTGTCACAAGACATATTAAACTTTCCCAACTTGAGTACAAGTTACTCTTCTTTACCCTTGCCAATATGCACACCCATACACATAGCACTTCCTATAGCCAGTCTCCTAACTAACCTGGGAAACTACTACAGGAGGAATTTCTGCATCAAAATACTGACTAGAGGACTGCCCGGGTGGCTTAGCGGTTTAGCACCACCTTAGGGCCTGATCCTGGAGACCCAGGATCGAGTCCCACGTCAGGCTCCGTGCATGGAGCCTGCTTCTCCCTCTGCCTGTGTCTCTGCTTCTCTCTCTCTCTCTCTCAAATAAATAAATAAATAATCTTTAAAAAAAATAATGGCTAGAGTAGGAGCACCTGGGTGGCTCAATCAGCTGAGCATCCTACTCTTGATTTCAGCTCAGGTCATGATCTCAGGGTCGAGGCTGCTTGTCCCTCTGTCCCTCCCTTCCACTCAGGCTCTCTCTCAAATAAATACATAAACAAAATCTTTAAAAATGTAATTACTAGTGGGGTTTCTGGGTGGCTCAGTTGGCTAGGTGTCTGCCTTTAGCTCAGGTTATAATCTCAGGGTCCTGAGATCCAGCCCCACGTCAGACTCTCTCTTGGCGAGGAATCTGCTCTCTCTCCCTCTGCAGCTCCCCCACTTGTGCTCTCTGCTCCCTCTCATGCTCTCAATCTCTCTCTCTAAAATGAACAAATAAAGTATTTTAAAAAATAATAACTAGACTAGAAGATTTCTGTTGGTCTATGATTATTTCCTTAGCCTAAGCTAGAGTTTTGAAATATTTTCTCCTTAATTTCTAACCCTTAAGGTATTGATTTTTGTCATACATTTTTTCAAAGATTTTATTTATTTATTCATGAGAGACACGGAGAAAGAAAGGCAGAGACACAGCAGAGGGAGAAGCAGGCCCCTCGCAGGGAGCCTGATGAGGGACTCAATTCCAGATCCTGGAATCATACCCTGAGTCAAAGGTAGACGCTCAACCTCTGAGCCACCCAGACATCCCTGTCATACATTTTAGTGACTCAGTTGTTACAGTTTGTAAATTCCAGGACAGTATAAACTGGCATTTGTGTCAGGAAATATTTCTTACTTTCAATGTAAATATTGAAGTTAATTCAATACAATTGGGCCATGCAAATATCATCTGAAATCTTGTATGGAGACAGTACTTGGCCCATCCCCATCGAATTCTGCTGCATCTGTTTGTGCTTAAGTAGTTCGTATGGGTTGTACATGAAAAGTGTTCAAGCTGGGTAATTTGTCACCTAGTTAGGCATTTTAAAATACTAATTATAACATCTAACAACTGTATCCAATGATAGGCTACTTAATAGGAAACACTACCAAGCCATGTCTGAGAAGGTTGAGAGCCACCTGAATTTTTTTGTTCCATTCTTGAGAGATCAGTGGTCTAAAAATACTTGACTGTTAATGAGCCATGTTTGCTTGTGGGTGCAGAAAGTAATACGTTCATGGAAAGAAAACTATTCTTTTGGGGCCTTACAGGGAAGGGAGGTGCTGCTTCTAATAGCTCAGATTGCTCAGATCTTTAAATGGGCCAAGGAAGCAAAGACATTCTAAGGGATATTGCTGTACTGTGGCCCTTTAACTTGGAAGATCTCTTGCCAAAGCCATACTGCAGGTGGGTGTCCATTGGGGCAACACCAAACTCTGACCTTCACTAGCATATTGCACACGTTCCTTGTATTCTAACAAGATTTAAAAAGTAAATGGAACTGAAAGGTGTAAGCTAACTTGGGAGTTTCATCATGAGCAAAGCATGCCACCAAGAACAGTTAATTAGAAATTTGCCACTAATTAATATGTGAGCCAAAAATATTTGTGAAGTTGCCAGTTATGCACAGTTTTTCCATCACCACAATTACTGTTTCCTTATATTTCCTTATACTGTTTCCCGGAGCAGAGAGCTTATAGCTTGGGGTATTTGGTCAGTCACTTTCTGAATTAACAAAGCATCATCAGTGGGTATCTATGGAGACCTCAGGTTGCATAGTCCTGCTTCACCATGTGCTGGAAACAGTCTTCCAGATTAAGAACATTCCCATCAGAATTCTGAGCTCTGTATTCTAAATATGTGCCACTTTGTTTTTCATTCTCTTCTTCAGAGAGACAGTTTATGGCAATCCGATCATTAGTTTAAGGAAAATTGTAAAAGACTGAAATTTAGTGGGTGTCCCAATAAGCTCATCCATCCAGGTTCCCTGCTTTTGTCTGCTCTTGTGTTGTCAACTTCCCTTCTCTGCAGGAAAGCTCATGGCAATGCAAATACTTTCTGTCCATAGAAGAGCGACTTGTATTTGGTAGAATGTAAATGATTATTGCTCTGTGGATATTGGCTGGTTTTGCTAGCTTTGCAACCATCTATAAATTCATTTCTGCTTTCCTTATCTGACTATAAATGTGTGGTACTTTGTTTTTGAACCATTGTAGAACCTAATGGTTCTCTCCTTAATAAGTTAAATAAAATCTTTGATACACGTTCATTTATTCATTGTGTGTCACAATTACATCCCCTTTAGAGGTTGTCCTTGAACACTAGCATCAACTCTTGAGTCTAATTGCCTGGATTTAAAGCTAGTTGCCAGGGTCTCCCATTTACTTAAGTGGGCTTAGTTATCAAGCTGGAATCTACCTAAATATGAGCCTCCATTTCTTCATTTGTAGAACAAGGATAATTAAAGTATCTAACTAGTAGGGTTATTGTGTGGATTAAATGATATACGGTATATAAAGAGTTAGAACATAGTAAGCTCTGAAAAAAATAGGTGCTATTATCCTCTTAATTATCAACATTTATGGAACTACAACCCTGTGTTTAACATCAGGCAGGGAACAAAATATACGTGATCTCTGGACTCATGGAACTTATAGTCTGGTGACTACTCTGGGAAATTTTCCACTTGCAAATCAATTTGAAATACCACAGTAAGCAAAGAAACAAATGCAATCCACTGCCCCTCTTAGTGTTTGTTTCTTATAAAGAAGTGCTTAGCATGAGAATTATATTTAGGTTTCTATCTTCCCTGTAAATTTATTTCCAAGCTAATACTCAATCATGACCTATTTGAATTAACTTCTCATAGATCCTAATCTCATCCTGCCCAGTGTTTTTGATAATACAGTGGCTCTTCCTAAAAACCAAGATTAACTATGTTTCCTTGGGTGAATATAATTAGCTATTAGAGACACAGTTCAGAGGACACTCGAAGCCTTAGTACTCAAAGTGTGGTTCAGTTTCAAGAGCATCAGCGTCGCCAGGGAGCTTGTTAGAAAAGCAGAAGCGCAGGTACTGGCCCAGACTTACTAAATCAGAATCTGCATTTTCACACGATCCCCAGGTGATTTGATTGTACAGAAATGTTTGAGAAGTACTGCTCTAGAAATCTTTCCTGATGACCCTTCCCTACCTCACCTCCAGCCATCTCTAGCTGTGTTAGTTGCTTGTTGTATACATTAGCTCTGCACAGCACTCGGTATTGTTGATATATACATGTCTCTTCCCCTTTGCAATCTCCTTGCGAGGGAGTAGGTGGAGGTGGAGGGCACCCTTCATTAATTTACCCTTAGTATTAGCACTGTGGCGAATAGCGTGAGCTCTTGATAAATATTGGTTGACTGAATGGATCTGAATTTCCTAACATCATTAGCTCTGTAGACCCCAACATTGAACTGGATTTTCCAACAGGGCAAGCAGCTTCTCACAAAGCTCCTCAAAGATATAGATGGGGAATATATGAATTACAGCACAGGGACTTAATGAATTACTATCTTTTTTTATGGCTTATTAGAGAAAGTAGAAAGTGCAAAATACAGGGTTACTGTGTTTCAGGAGGCAGCCTTAGGCAGGGGTGAACACAGAGTATTTGGTTTTTCCTGGCTTTAAGCTCAAAACTTTGGTAGGGCCCCCCCCACCCCCCCAGCTTTGTAACATTGGACTGGATTTCTCCGAGGCTTGGTGTTCCCAGCTGTAAAGTGGAGGCTGTAATAAAATTCTATCTTAGCTTAGATTCCCTTGAAAGTAGAGCCTGAGGCACAGACTTGGGTGAAGGTTGTTTATGTGGGAGTGGATTCTTGGTATTGGAAATGAGGCGGTAGGAAAGTAAGCAGAAGAGTTCTTAAAGTCATTGGAAGGCTGTTTGATCAAGGATCTCCTGAGAAACACAGGGGATAGCTCCCAGAATTGTTCACTGGAAGGATGGGAGGCTGGGTCTCCGAAGGGTGTCTTTAGCAGTGTTAACTCTTTTGCGGGGGCTTACATTAAGATGAGCCCACTCCCAAGGGGCAGCAGTGAAACCTGTGGTATGCTTCAGGTTGGACTATTGGCACAAGGTGAATCTGGGCCTGAGTAGAAGTGGCCATTACAGCCTGTGAAATCAGAAGCCAAGGGGGTGTGACATGGAGCGCTGGCAACATCTGTCACAGGTTGCCATGAGGATCCAAAGAGTCATGCTTACAAAGCGGGATATGTAGTAAGCGCCCCCAAATGCCAGCAATGTGCCTGCTCAGTGCTGCCTTGGCAGCTTCAGTTCCACTCCCCTATTTTTGAGAAGCACAAACAATTCTGTTGACTCTTTCTCATCTTTGCATTCTATTCTCCTTTCTCTTCCTTCTCTCTTCGTGTTCTCCAAAATAGGACTATTTCTCGCTAGGGGTCTTGGTAAGAGGCAGGCATGGTCAGCTTTGGGAGATGTGGTCAAAATTCAGAGAATAAATAATTATAGAGCTTCTCCCTCCCTCCCTCCCTCCCTCCCTCTTAAACTACCTTTTTAACCTCAATGCCAAGAAAAAAAATGGAATCAACATAGATACATACAAAGAAATTTTTTTTTTCGTTCTGTAGGCACCTAGTGAGAATGGAAACTATAAATTGTTATTGTCAGGGGCAATGTGTATTCCCAGATTTTGTTCTGTGAATTGAAACTGATCTTGCTGTTATAAATGCATCACTATAAAAAAAAAGAAAAAGAAAAAAAAATAAATGCATCACTATGATTGCCCTGATTTAGCGTGGCACTTATAGTTCCAACTCTGAGCCAAATACCTCCTAGCCAGGATCCAATGAGCTTGCCAAATTGTTTCACCTTTTATTGTCAGAACTCATTGGCCCTCCTTATGTTGTTGTGCTTTCCTGTAATATTTTAGGTATATTAACCATAAATCCTAGTATCGTTTATCTATGAAAAATTGAAGTCAGGAAGTCATAGAATGGTCATTTATCATGGGCTTTGGCTCAGTGACTTGAAACTGAAAGTATAAGAACAACAAAAGCACTGATTGTGTAGAGGTGGCCAAATGCCTGGAGGTTAAGTGAAACTGAATTAAAGAAAAAAGAAGTCCTATCTAATCTGTGCAGGACTTCAGCAGAGATTCTAAGCTTTCCAAAAGAAGCCTCTTCTCTCTCAAGACTTCTAGTTTGGAAAGGACATTGTGGATGCTTTATTTTGGTCTGTTAATCTGATCAATTATATTCATTTAATAATCATAAGACAATGTTTAATGATCACAAAACTGTTGCCTTCTCAGATAGAGTTACATTAATTTATGAGATTCCACAAATGTGTTCTAACACTAGTAGTTGGTGTTTGGGAATGGGGTTGTTAAACTAGTGGGTGAGACATAAACCTGAAATTGCTGGCAAACTTATTATTTCTAGACAGAAAGAGCCTTCTTGTGACTGAAGCCAATGTAAGCAAAGCAGAGCTTTGTGATAGATGATACTCGATGATGAAATTTAAGCCCCTGGATATAACCATGCCTGAAGCAGACTGTTTCTTGTACATGAGCCCAAACATTCCAGTCATACTGCTTTGGCCACTTTAAGCTAGATATCTGTTACTTGCCATCAAGAGTCCTTCTTAATATGTTTTTTAACATATAACTTGCTCCTGTCATTTTACACACATGAGCTAATTCAGCCCAAAAAAATCAAATAGTAAAAGAAATGTTGCATATGTGCTGCTAGCCCGTGTATTTCCATCATTAAAAAATCCACCTGAAATTTTAATTTAAATAATATTTAATATTTAAAATAATATTAATTAGTATTTAAAATAACATCATATGCTTTGCAAGATTATGTAATGCAAACAGAAACGGGACCATTACTTAATAAGACTGGTGATTTGTCAGTTTATTTAATATTTTAATTATCCCTCCCTGCCTTTTTTCCTTAGGCACTTCCATATTGCAGAAAAGACGTAAGGTAAAAGGGCAAAGAGCAATACAAGGTAGCAAAACCAAAAAGTCTATGGTAAAGACTAAGCCAGAAAAAAAAAAAAAAGGCAAAAAGCCCTAGAACGTATTGTTTTACATACACTTACTCAATTATTATTATTGATCAATATACTTGTACAAATATGGAGCCAAGGTACAAATCTGGCTCTGAGCTTCCAACAGGCAATGAAAAAAAAAATGAAACAAATTACCTTAATATAGAAATTATCCAATGCTCAGGAATTGTTGCATCTCTTTTGATAGTAAGAGAATACAGGAGATTTTGTATAAGTACCGTGTTCTCATAAAAAAAGAGAACGTTATCATAAATCCAATTCAGTATTACAACTTGAGGTGTGAGCAGAGTGCAAGAAAGGTAAAAATCAAAGGTTCTGAGATCACACAGCACCAGCCTATGTCGACCTGATTCAGGAGAAGGTCTTGAAAAAACCCAGAAGACAATAATTCAAGCATATCTTTGCTGCATATCATGATTATCACATTTTTAATACATAGATTTATAATTATATTATAATATAAATAATTATATTATTTAGATTATATAATTATAATCTAAAATTTATAATTTATATAATTATATAAATATAAATAATATTTATAATCGGCTATGATCCACATTTCTTTATAACCCATTTCTTTTTTTTTAACCCATTTCTTTATACCTATACTATATAGATACCTATGTTCAGAAATTCTAGCGAAAACACTGTGGCTGCAAAACACACTAAAAAGTTGTCATGGGAATTTTAACGTCCTTGCAGGCTTAATGAACATCTGGTACATGTCAAGGTGTTTCTGAAGTCATCTCTAAAAAGGTAAAACTGGAAAATCATCCTATCTCAGCAGGGTCATTTACATGTTACAGATGCTGGTCAGGAAAGCTCACTGAGCGGAGGACACAAGGTCGAGTGAGAGTGGAGCTGGGAGGGGGATTTTGGTTATCAAAATGTACCAAGCATCTTTTATTCATCACTTTTTTTTTTCTCTGAAAACTGAGAAAGGAAGCTTGAGTGTGTGTCAACAGCCTTCTGCATGACCATCTTCCATAGACACTGCTTTCTGGGAGTTTGCACGCATTTGTTCTCGTTATGTTTTTCATGTACTCTGCTGAGTCCCTCAAGAGGGGAAAATGGGGAGACCGCGTGGTGTGGATAGTGAGGAATGACTCAGCAGTGGTGTGCAGACACAAAGCATCTCCCGCAAAAGGGAATGTTGTGGGGTTGTTGCATCTTTGCTCTGCAGTTCATATCTTTAACAAAGACCGGTTTACAGAATGCTCTCGGGGTTGCTGGTGTGCTCGGTTCTAGGATTAGCTATGCGGTTGTGGGATTGGTTTAATTAACTCCAACAATGGAAGCTGGGATTGGGTGACAGGTTGAATGTTTGTTTGATGGCATCTGATTCTCCTTGGGGGAGTGTTTGTGCTATTACAGGATGGTGTCTTGAGAAGACAAAATCTTCACTGTCATTCAAATATAAGATGAAGATGTGTCAAAGATTTTATTTTGTTTGTTTTTAGATTCTATTTCTTTAGTTGAGAGAGAGCGAGTGAGCATGCAGTGCTGGAGGGAAAGGGCAGAGGGAGAAGGAGAGAGGGAATCTCAAGCAGGCTCCGTTCTCGATGCAGGAGCTGATGCAGGGCTCCATCTCATGACCCCTGAGATCATGAGCTGAGTTGAAATCAAGAGTCAGGCACTTAACAGACTGAGTGACCCAGACGCCCCTTTTATTTTTTTATTTTATTTTTTTTATGCGCCTTTTATTTAACTGATTAATTAATGGTTCAAAGGAGAATCCAAAGGCCAAATACATGGTCCATCAGAAATGCTGAAATGGATTTGCTTCCTAGATGCAAAACTGGCTGGTATCCGCAAAGCAAATTATTGATTGTACATCACCAGGCACAACTGACATTTCTATGGACAAGAATCATTTACGTTATTTTCAATTTTTTTTTTATTTTCAATTTTTGGCTCAAAGACAATTAAAGGTGGAGACAATCCATAGGCATGACTTAGGTAGGGCACCCACTAATCTGTTTTTGTTCTTGCTTAGAAATCTTTCACTTTTCTTAATTATGCCTCAGCATAAGACACATCCTTTATGGGGAATGTTGGCTTGCTATCATATTCAGCATAAAAATCCTACCACCTTAGTGTGGCCACTAAACCTTGTGATGTGTGCCCTTCCTTTCTCCCCAATTTTATCTCCAGTATATGCGTGCTCTGTACTCTGTCACACACCCCTTCCTTTTTTTTTTCTTTGTCTTGATTATGTCAGAAACCTCCCAAAGTAGAGCATTTGTTTCCCCCAGCTTTATGGAGATACAATCGACATGTAATATTGTGTACATTAAAGGTGTATGATGTGATGGTTTGACACATGTATATATTGCTATCTATTCACCACAACAGTTGGTTAACACTTATATCACCTCACACAACTATCTTTGTGTGTGTATGTGTATGCACATGTATGTGTGTGTGTGTAGAAAACAGATGACATTACTCAAGGCTAAATAATATAATATTTCATAATTTAGCCATTCTATTATAATATTCTGTTCTCCTCCTCCTCTTCTTCCTCCCCCCTCCTCCTTCTTCTCTTCTTCTTCTCTCTTCTCCTTCTTCCTCTTCTTCCTCTCCTTCCTCTTCCTCCTCCTCCACTCCTCCTCCTCCTCCACTCCTTCTCCTTCTCCTCCTTCTTCCCTGAAATAATACTATTCCATTGAGTTATATCACATCTTTCTTATCCATTTATCTGTCAATGGACACCTAAGTTACTTCCATATGTTGTCCCTTGAGAGTAATGCTGCTGTGAATGTGGGAGTGCAGATATCTCTTTGAGATTCTGATGGTATTTTTTGGGGGGATATATACACACATATACACTATTTTCCTATAGTGGCTGTACATATTTGTATTCCCTCCAATAGTACACAAAGTCCCCTTTTCTCTATACCCTCCCCAGCTCTTGTTATCTCTTGTCTTTTTGATAGTAGCCATTTTAGCAGGTGTGAAGTGATAGTTCTTTGTGGTTTTGATTGCATTTTCCTGATGGTTATTGGTGTTGAGCATCTTTTCATGTACTTATTGCCGATTTGTATTTATTCTTTTTTTTTATTTTTATTTTTTTTATTTTTTTATTGGTGTTCAATTTACCAACATACAGAATAACCCCCAGTGCCCGTCACCCAATCACTATTCAGGTCCTCTGCTTGGTTTTTAGATTGGAGTGTGTGTGTGTATATGTGTGTTTTGCTATTCAGCTGTATGAGTTCCTTATATATATTTTGGATATTAACATCTTATCCCATAGATGGCTTAAAAATATTTTTTCCCATTCCAAGGTTGCCTTTCCATTTTCTTAATTGTTTCTTTTGCTGTGCAGAAGCTTTTTAGTTTGATGTAGTCCCGCTTATTTATTTTTGCTTTTGTTGCTTGTGGTTTTAGTGTCATATCCAAAAAATTGTGGCTAAGACCAACATCAAATAGCTTTTTTCCTGTGTCTGTCTCCTGTAAAGTTCTAGGATTTTACAGTTTTAAGTCTTATATTCTACATCTTTAATCCATTCTGTGTTAATTTTTGTGAATGGCATAAGATGAGGGTCCAATTTCACTCTTCTGCATGTAAATCTATAGTTTCCTATATCCTTGCCCCATTGAGTATTCTTGGCCTTCTTGTCAAATATCAGTTGACTGTATATTCATGGGTTTATTTCTGAGCTCTTGATGCTGGTCCATTGGCCTATGTGTCTCTCATGAATAAATAAATAAAATCTTTAAAAAAAAGAAAAGACACATAGGCACAGAAAGAGGCAGTAACATGGGCAGAGGGAGAAGCAGGTTCCCTGTGAGGAACCTGATGCAGGACTTGATCCCAGGATCCCAGGATTATGACCGAAGCCAAAGATGCTCAACCACTGAGCCACCCAGGTGTCCCTCAAAAGATCAACTTTTTTTTTTTTTAAAGATAAATTTTTATAAGCTGCCATGAGTCTGTTTATAGAATGTCCCAACCTCTGAGGTTTTTTCAGAACTACAGCTTTTATAAGTATAAGGATAGGTTGTTTTGGACAATAATCCTTATTAAAAGGGTTTTAAGAGGGCTACATTTTGTTGAAAAAGTGGAAGAGGACATGGGACAAAGTTTTACAATTTAACACCTGAGAATAATATTTTTAGGCCGATCCTAAACAAAGGATTTGAAAAGAAAGTACAGCAGAGGGAATTTGAGAGCAACAATATGTTGGATTAAAGCAGCTCTTGGCTCTAACAGCTGAAATCAAATACAATGTTTTTTAAATGGTTTTTCAGGTAAAGGTGAACTTTGAGAATTGAAATATGTGAGTTATATTCTCTTTCCTGTTTGTAGACACTTTTTAAAAAGATTTTATTTATTTATTCATGAAAGACGGAGAGAGAGACAGAGAGGCAGAGGGAGAAGCAGGCTCCATGCAGGGAGCCCGACGCGGGACTCGATCCCGGGTCTCCAGGATCAGGCCCTGGGCTGAAGGCAGCACTAAACCGCCAAGCCACCAGGGCTGCCCCTGTTTGTAGGCACTTAACTCCAAAATGTTATTTGGATCTGATGGGATGCAAAAACTCATTTTACCTTATATAAAGTCAATCTTATAGGTACATGTTGTATTAGATTACTCTATTAGAATAATGACATGATTAAATTGCTCCTGTTGATTCTTTCTCTTAGCACCTGTTTAGATGGACATAAGTAAAGAATTTTGTCACCACGATATTACCTAACACCGGTCAGAATGACAAGTATCAAAAAGACAAGAAACAACAAGTGTTGGCAGGGATGTGGAGAAAAGGGAACCCTCATGTACTGTTGGTAGGGATGTAAAGTGGTACAGCAACTATGGAAAACAGTATGGAAGCTACCCCAAAATTTAAAAATAGCTACCATATGGTCAAGCGATTCCATTTGCTTCACTTGAAGAAAAAGAACACACTAATCCAAATAGACATACACACCACTATGTTCAGTGGCAACACAACAGCCAAGGTATAGAAACAACCTAAATGTCTGTAATAGATAATATATAAAAAAGATGAAATAGTTATTCAGCCATAAAGAAGAATGAAGTCTTGCTATTTGGGACAACGCAGATGGACCTATAGGGTATTATATTAAGTGAAATAACACATATGGAAAAAGACAAATACTTTATTATTTTACTTATAAATAGAATCTAAAAAAACAATTGAACAAAGAAAATAAAACAGACTCATTGATGCAGATAGCAAACTGGTGGTTACCAGAGGGACGAGGGCGATCCCTGAAATAGGTGAAGGGGATTAGGAGGTAGAATATTCTGTTATAAAATAAATAAGACATAGGAATGTAATATACTGCATAGGGAATATAGTTTAGTGACAGATGGTAACTAGACTTATTATGCTGATGATTTCATAATTCATATAAATATTGAATCATTATATTATATACCTGAAACTAATACAATATTGTATGTCAATTAATAAGATTAAAAATAAAAAATGTTGTCAATAAGAATGCATTCACTCAGTTAATTTCTAGTTCTGTAGGACATTTTTTTTCTCCAAGAGAAAGTGCATATATCCACTCAATATGGATCTACTATGACAAATTAGCATTTATCTTTTGTTCACGGCTCACAGAAGAAAAATGTAATCAGGTATTAACCACACTTGTTCTTCCAATAGAGTATAATTTTAATGTCTTGCAATTTGAAGACTTTAAAAAAGAAATCACACCAAAGCAAATCATTCCTTTCAAAATCTAGTAATAGAACTTGCCACGAAGGTCAAAATTATCTAGGAAAGAGAGAGCTAATTCATGTGTGTAAACGAAAAGTGGGCTGTGGGTTAATACTTAGGCTTAGTGAAATATTGACTTCTGGTTTCTGGGTTTTCATAGATTATTAAATCAGCCTGGAGAATGATTTATTGTGCTCAAACTGTGCTTGGGAAGCAACACAGCAACCAAACCAAGCTTAACTTTTCAATATCAATTGAGTCTCTAGTTTTTGGTTTGACTATCATCTTGAAATGCTTGAAAAACAATATTTTCTTAAGGATTATAGGAATTATAGCTACTTTATAGTTAGTAACAAGAATTTAGTCCCTGTCAAAGAGGGAGTCATGACAAGTGCCTCTCTTCTAAGCTGCTTATAGTGTATTATTTATCTATTGATCCTAACAAATTACAGTGCCTGAAAACAACAAACATTTCATATCTCACATGATTTCTTGAGTCAGGAATGCAGGTGCAGCTCAGCCAGATGGTTTTGGTAGGAGTCTCTCTTGAGGTTGCGCTCAAGATGTCAGCTGGGCTGAGTCATCTGATGGCTTTTGTGGGGCTGGAGGATCCATGTCCAAGACGACACACTCAAGTGTTGCTGGTTATTGACGGACGACCTCAGTTCCTTAACACTAAGATCTCTCCATAGGCTGCTTGGTCATTCTTTGAGCTATTACAGCTAGCTTTCCTTAGAGCCAGTGATCCAAGAAAAGAAAATGGCACCCATAATGTTTCTTATGACCTAGCTTTGGAAATCACACTCTGTCTTTTCTGCGATATCCTGGTCACCCTATTCATTGTGACAGGGCGTGACATGCTAGAAGGCAGGGATGACTGAGGGAAGACATCTTGGAGACTGGCTACTACAAGTTTCTTGTAAAATAGGTTATAAAGCATATCTCAATTCTGAGGATCTTTAAATTGGCAATCAATCAATTCTAGAAGAAATGTGGTATCTAAGTATTTAAAAGTAAACTGGTTACCATCAGACAAGCTCTTAACTGACCTTGAAATGCACCAATGCTAGACGTAATAAAAGCAATTACTAGTTCTAAATAATCAATGTGCTGGCTTCAGAAAAACAAGTACCTAATTCTGGCCAAGAGAATAAAACAGAAAATAATCACTCTAGTTTTTCTGGAATGCACTGGCAAATGGGTACTTTTCTGCATTCTCAATTGGTGAGCATCCAAGAAGCCATTTAATTTTCTAAGGATGGCAGATTACGGCAACCATCTAATTCTCGACATTGTTGTTTGTTACTGGACTGTCTAAAACTTTCCCTCCCTTTAACATTTGGGAATATATCTTCTGAAGCATTAAACATGAGCTTTGTTGAATTATCCACGGGCAATTTGTGCAGTCTGTACATGGAACCACTAGGTGTGGATATGATCAAAAGATGCAGTTATTCATGGGCCATTAATCTTTCCATTTGCTACTGTAATAAATTGTCTATTTTACTTATAGTAGATTAATTAAACCCAGAGTCATAAGACTTTGTTTCAAATTAAACGGTCTTGGACAAATCATTTAAACCCCTCCAAATCTGTTTTCTCATAAGTGATGTCCATTCACTTGTAGGCATTCCACAAATATGTACTCGTGCCCATGGGTTTCCTGCAAATTCTAGAAGCTGATGATGCAGAGATATCCAAGTGGGACAAGGTGTCCTCTCTCATGGCTTTTACATTTTAGTTGGGGGGTGGGCACAGAAAATAAAGACAGACATGATACATAGCAGATGATAGCGATGTAGGAAGTAAGATAAGCAGGGTCACAGGAGGTGCAATTTCAGATCAGAAATTAGACAAGGCTGTCCTGTTGAGAGCATAGATCTGAGGAAAGGAAGGCACAGAGCCATGCAGAAAACCAGAGGAAGGGTGTTGAAGGAAAACTCATGGTGGGTGCAAAATTCTGAGGCAAGGCTGTCCCTGATGCATTTGAGGAACAGAAGGACCTCAGTGTAACTTGAATTGAGTGAGTGATGTGAATGGAAACAGAAAAGGGGCCTGGGGATGAGATCCTGGGAGCTTTTTGTGTTTCATCATGAAGTTTCTGAATTTTATTATGAGTTATATGAGAGGACTGGAGGACTCTGAGGAGAGAAGTGGCACGATCATGATTTAGGGTTTAAAGGAATCACTGAGGATGCTGGGTGAAAAGAGGGTCCTAGGGAATCAAGCAGGGCTGAGTTCAGCCCAGCAGTAGGTGGAACAATACTCCCACATTAGCCTGGGAGAAAGGCGATGGAGATAATGTGTGAATGTGTGGGGGATGCAAGTGGAGAAAAATGTTCTCAGTCTACCTTTTCAGGGTAGTGCTTGCTTGTCTCCCAGATTTGTCAAGACTCTTAAATGAGATCAGGTACATGAGAACATACCTTGGGCTCTGTGCTGTCAGAAGAGCCGTCTCATACACCTATTTATCAACCCCCTCATAACACTCATCTGGCCTCCACAAACATAGTTTTACAAACTACTAACATATATTCAGCTTAATATTGAGCCAGATGTGCAAACCTGGTTGACAAGCAAACACTTCATAATTTTCCACCCTTTCCTGTTTACCCAAGGGACTTTATAGTTACCTTAGAGGCAGAACGGCATAAATACCCAGACATCTGCAACATTTCTTCTTGCTCTTTGAGCATAAGAATTACTTACTATATAAGGAAAAATGCTGTATCTTATGCGTGATTTAAGGGATAATTTAGGGTTATTTTTTCTGTGCTCTGGATCAGTACTATCCAATAGAAATGTAATACAGGCCATCTATGTAATTTTAAATCTATGTCTTAAAACGTGGACCCCGCTGATCTCACGTCCTAGCATTACCATTATCTGTTCTGAGTATAGTTTCAAAAAGTAATGAATACAAAAATATTAATGAAATTATCTACATTATTTTTTTGTCCATAGTAAGCCCTTAGAGTCCAGTTTATGTGGATTTTGCATTTGTAACACATCCCAAGTTAGATTAGCCACTTCTCCACTGCTCAATAGTCACATGTGGCTCGTGGCTGCCATTTTGGATTTTGCAACTGAAGAATTTTGACTCTAACCTCACTTTCAGAGGAAGGATGGCCTGATGGATTCACATTACGTTCATCGGGGAGAGTTTTGATAGTACTAAAGCTCTGGCCTCACTCCTGATCCATTCATTACAGTCCTTGGTGTTGGTAGAGGCCAGACAATAGTACTTTAATTTCTCCCAGTGGTTCTAATTGGGCAGACTGTGTTGAGAAGTCTGGCAAAAGAATGAGGTCATTTAAAGAAAAAGTCACCAAAATGGGTAAAGGGGTTCCACAAGGCATTTGTATGCATGGCTACTTTTAAGGGAATCTTTTTCAAGGACCTCCACTTCGATTCTTCTCTTTCTTACAACTGAGAAAGTGCCTTCATTCAAGTGTCATCCTTGTTCTTCTTTCTGGCCTCTTTTACAAATCACCCTTTTACCAAAGAAAGGCCTAGCTCATCCAGAACCTTACTCTTATGTATTGTGCTGCAGAATAAAATTCCACCCTTCTTCTTTTTTTTTTTTTTTTTTAAGATTTTATTTATTTATTCATGAGAGACACAGAGAGAGAGAGAGGCAGAGACACAGGCAGAGGGAGAAGCAGGCTCCATGCAGGGAGCCCAACGTTGGACTCCATCCCGGGTCTCCAGGAACACACCCTGGGCTGAAGGCAGTATTAAACCGCTGAGCCACCTGGGCTGCCCCACACTTCTTAAACAAACAAGCAAACAAACAAAAGGAACAAAGAAAATCTGGGCACTTGGGTGGCTCAGTCCATTAAGTGTCTGGTCTGCCTTTGGCTCTGGTCCCAGGATCCAGCCCTCTGTAGGGCTCCCTCTCCCTCTGCCTCTCCCCCAGCTTGTGTGCTTTCTCTCTTGTTCACTCTCTCTCTTAAATAAATAAATAAAATATTTTAAAAAAGAAAAGAAATGGAAAATTGGTATAAGGGAAAGCAGCCTTTAACCAAGTCAGGGCCAATTGTCGTCACCATGTATTCAGCCATCGATCCCATTAAAGAGATGAATGTGGAATAAATTTCCTACTAACATTTGCCAAACATGTATGTTGATTTGCTTAGTCATGTGCTAATAATAATTGTGATAACAAATCAACTGGGTGAAGCAGTTTAATGTCAAGGGGCTTATGGTCCCAAGAAATTTAAGCAAAGCATTAATACTTTAGTTTGCCTTACATATTTTTGTTGCAGAGAAATCGGTTGATCAATAGACTATTTTGAAGCATCAGAATATCTTCTTTTAGAGTAAGATTCTGTGGTGGATGTGAAGTAACAACAATTTCAAGGGAAAACACAAGAGGACATTTACAATTTCTGACTCCAGAGGCATGTTCTTGTTCTTATATATTTGAAGTGGATGATGGTGGATGTCAAATTGGAATGATATTTATATTCTTTCAAATAAATATAAAAGAGTGAAGTAGCTTTTTTAGAGTCAGAATGTTCAATATTGCAGAAATTACTTCCTTTTCAACTTGCGATGAAAAAGTGTAGGTGTCAACTTAATATGTCAAGGTATATAGAGATTTTCAAATATTTCTTAGAATGTTAGGGAACAAAAAGCAATCGAACACCATGATTTAGTATACTTGCCAAGCGGAGTTTGAATTGGTTCTTCCTATACAGAAGTTCTTTCATTTCCTGCTTAAATGCTCTTTGCCAAATTGTTTATCTTCCTTAAACCTCAGTTTCTTTATCTGTAGAAAGGGAATAATAGTAGCTGCCTTCAGGAGGCTGGTGTAGGGATGAAATGTGCTGAAAACTGAGATGTAGTAAGTACAAAACATTGATGTCCTTCATCATCATACTAACAATTATTAGGATGAGTGGAAGAAATTGTGCTATTTGTAATTGTAAAACCCATGAGAACTCATGCAAGCTTCCCAACAGCAGGTACCAGATCTTGTCAACGCTGCCCATCCTTTGCTTTTGGTATGCTGGTATGTAGTAAGCATCCACTAAAACCGATTGGAGTGATTAGGGATTAGCAATAACTCGTCATAAATATTGATTCAGCTGGAAAGCAACTCACCATTGACAATGTATGATATCTTCACACTCATAATCCCCGACATGGTTGCAAATCTGGGTAATTCTTATAAGAAAAAATAAACACAAACAAATGAAAATGCAATTGTTAGATCACATTGCTTATAGATACAACAGATATTGCACCTGCACTTGTCATTTCTAAGAAGGGAGGGTCCTAGAACCTCTAGGTGTCTGCTTCTGGCTGAGAGGTGTGGATCTCTTCCTATTGACTGAATTTTGTCTTGACTCTGTGGACTTGTCACTTCTTTGCATGTATTATAATTTTTTAAAATTGTATTGAGGGTATTGGACCTAGAAGAACAGTAGAGGCTGAAATGCCCTCTCCTTTCTTAGCCAGCTAATGTAAGGTGTTCATCAGTGGGATTAAATCAAGTGTTGAGTAGATTTAGGGAATGTTTGTGACTTTTATCATCTATCAGCACCTTAGGATTAAAGTACTTAGAGGCAAAATACTTTGCTTCAAAAAAAAATGTGGTAAAGTAGACACAACATTTACCATCATAACTATTTTAATTGTTGAACTGATTGGTGTTAAGGACATTCACATTGTTGTGCAAATCTCTAGAACTTTTTTCATCTTGCAAAACTGAAACTTCCTGCCCACGAAGTACTAACTCCTTACTCCTCCTCCCTCAGCCCCTGGCACCCACCACTCTCTACCTCTATGTTTCTGACTACTCTAGGTAAGAGTAGAATCTAAAGCATTTATCTTTTAGTGACTAGATTATTCATTCAGGACAATGCCTTCAAGAGTTCTCCATATTGTAGCATGTGTTAGACTGAATACTATTCCACTGAATGTAAAGACCATTTTGTTTATCCATTCATCTGTCGGTGGCCACTTGGGTTACTTCCACCTTTAGGTTATTCTGAATAATGCTTCTATGAATGTGGGCATCCATATATCTCTTCAAGTCCTGCTTTCAGTTCTTTGGGACATAGATCCAGAAGGGAATTGCTGGATCATATGGTAATTCTATTTTTTAATTGAGATATAATTGACATATAACATATTCTATTGGTGTCAGTTGTACAACATGATGATTTGGTATTTGAATATGTTGCAAAATGATCACCACCGTAAGTCTAGCAAACAACCATGGTCACATAGAGTTATAATATTTTTTTCTTGTGATAAGAACTCTTAAGATCTACTCTCAGCAACTTTCAAATATATGATACAGTATTAACTATAGTCACCATGCTGTACATTACATCCTTGGGATGGCTTATGTTACAGCTGGAAATTTATACTTTTCAACCTACTTCACTCATTGTGGGCCCCTTCCCCGCCTCCCCCCGCCCCACCCCCCTGCATCACAGCCTCTGGGAACCACTGATCTGTTCTCTGTATCTGTGAACTTGGTTTTTGTTTTTTGGTTTGTTTGTTTTTTAGATTCCAGATAAAAGTGAGATTATACAGTACTTGTTTTTCTCTGACTGATTTCATTTAGCATAGTGCCCTCAGAGTCCATCCGCGTTGTCACAGATGGCAACATTTCCTCCTTTTCTAAGGCTGAATCGTATCCCACTGTATGTATCTGCCACTTTTGCTTTATCTATTCATCCATTAATGGGCTTTCATATAATGACTGTTGTAAATAATGCTACCGTGAATATGGGGGTGCATGTATTTTTTGAGTTAGTGTTTTATTTTCTTCAGGTAATACCGAGAAATGGAATTGCTGGATCTTAGGGTGGTTCTATTTTTAATTTCTTGAGGAACCTCCACAGTGTTTGCCATAGTGGCTGCACCAATTCATATTCCCATTAACAGTCCCAAAGGGTTCCTTTTCTCCACACCCTGCCAATACTTGTTGTTTCTTGTCTTTTTGAGAATAGACATTCTATGGCAATTCTGTTTTTAATTTTTTGAGGAAAATTAGACTTTTCCACAGTGGCTGCACCATATCACATTCCCACCACTAGTGTACAAGGTTCCAGTTTCTCCACATCCTAACCAACATTTGCTATTTCTTCTTTTTTTAAAAGATTTTATTTATTTATTTATTTATTTATTTATTTATTTATTCATTCATTTATTTATTTGAGAGAAAGAGAATGAGCAAGCACACAGAGGGAGAGGGAGAAGCAGACTCCCCGCTGAGCAGGGAGCCCAACATGGGGCTCGATCCCAGGACCCTGGGATCATGACCTGAGCCAAAGGCAGTTACTTAACCAGCTAAGCCACACAGGTGCCCCAACATTTGCTATTTCTCTTTTCTGTTTGCTGTTATTTGTTTGTCTAGTGACCATCCAAATGGGTGTGAGGTGGCTCCTTTGCTTTTGAGCCTAGCACTCAGCTTATTGGGTAGCCAGAGTGGTGATATCCTTTGATCTATCAGAAGTTTGGTCAGACTCAGTTTACCTCAGGGTTCAAATAGTTTGAATCTGAATTTAGGCCCCTCCTTTAAGTAGAGCACAGATCAGACACTACCAGAATTCTAGACCTCAGCTCTGGTGGACCTCAAAAATCCAAGACATTCTGATGACAAGATCCAGATTCAGCAACACTGGCAGGTGGCCAGAAAGGGAGACCATGAAACTGTGACAGTAGGACTGGAGTCACCAGTCAGCTGGATGCTGAGGTTGGGGGAGCATGAGACCATGAGGACAAGAGACTACAAACCCATGACCCTAGAAATACTCACATTTCAGGATGGCAACAGGCTCCAGTGCAAGAACATGAGATTTCTTTTTGAGTCCAACCCTACCCTTCACCTGTGTTTACTCATCAAAATTTCCAAGAATATGACTTGGGTGAGAGAATCATCTCTGCATTTGTGGCTCCTCCTGACTCAAATTTAAGTGTCAGCCCACAGGTTCATCACAAGTTTAGCTGTTTTCTATTTGTTCAAGCAAAACTAGTGTACCTTCAGTATGATCGCTCTCCTACCTGCCCTGCCCTCAACCTCAACAACTGGCCTGTGGTACGAAAACATCTGCTGACCCTTGCTCACCTAGGAGGAGCTTATTCCCCTGGATTTTTACTTCTAGATTTCCTTGTATCCACATCCATTGGATGACTTTAAGCACAAGTTTGACTTTTTTTCTTTATGTATCCAATGTTTCTCTTTGATTGGTATCAAAGTCTTCCCTATATTGCTCTGTTTTTGAGTTGGTCTTGTTTGTTTGAAAGTAACAGATATCCTTTCAAATTAGTTTGGGATGGAGGGGGTAGTGAATTTGTCATACTATACCTGGCTGTCTCAGACTTCAAGGGAAAGGTAAAGCTATGTTTCCTGAGGAACAAGAATAAGGAACGAGAAAACTGCCAAGAAACAGGGAGGATGGTGGTTCTTATTTTTCTGTGTCTCCTTATGATGGAATGAAATCATTTCCCAGCTTTTGCTCTCAAATTGAGCAACTCTTCCATGCCCCTTTCCAGATCCTCAGGAAGAAGAATCTGATTAGCACAGCTTTGGTAATATGGCCACCCCTGGACCAATCTGTTATGCTGGAGGCCAGGTTTTTAATCTCACTTGAAGGTAAAATGGCTCTTTCCAAACCTGAAGGATGTGACATGTACTACCCAGATACTCTAAAAGGTGATTTAAAAATCAAGCCCTCAGGGTGCCTGGGTGGCTCAGTCAGTTGAGCTACTAACTCTTAATTTTGGCTCAGGTCATGATCTCAGGGTCTGAGATCAAGCCTGGCTGGTGTGGGGCTCCGCACTTAGTGTGGAGCCTGCTTGAGATTCTCTCTCCCTCTCCTTCTGCCCCCTTCACTCATCCTCTCTCTCTTTCTCTCTCTCTCTCTCTCTCAAATAAATAAATAAATCTTTAAAAAAACTAAAAATAAAAATCAAGCCCTCCAACCCACTTATCTCCAACCACATGCCCCCTAGACAAGACCTGAGTATAAAATCTTATTTGGACATTATTGCAGGAAATAATGGTTATATGCCTATGAACTGCCTGATATCAATTGGCATACATATTAAATGTCAATCTTATTTTAAAAAACTAATTTGGAACCGTCTAACCAGTTATCTCTTCCAATAACAAAAAATACCTCTTACTAATTTTATTGAATAATCAGAAAGGAATGAGAATTATTGCCTAATGATTAGATAATCAGACACAAGTAGCAGTAGTCTCCTCCTGTGTGTGCTTGTTGAGGTTTATAATGTTTTTCACTGATTAATTTTTAATTAAGAAAACTGTGGAGAATCTATATTAAATTATTATTATAGGTATCTTATTAGGGCCCCTGGGGCAGAGAACAAAGTATGTAAGGGTGGTGGGGTGAACGGGGAATGAGTGAGTGAGTTATATTCCTTCCAGATCTCAACTTATGTTTGGGAGGATCCATTTAATAATTTATTAATAAAGAAGTTTGCTTAGATGTGGCTTTCATCCTCAGCTCATGCAATGGTCCTACATCTAGGGGTGAGATAGAAGGCCCTGTCTTTTCAGGGATAATCAACATAAATTAATTATCTGTTTACCTTCTCTCAAAACACTTGGCAACATTGAGTCCATGGGATCAGTAACTAGCTTAATAGTACCTAATAAACTTCCATACAGGAAGGAAGAGATTTATGTCCACTTATGCCAGCAGCAAAATAATGTGTCTTTTCAGTCAAATCCTTCTGGAATTGGGAAGTTTCCTTCTGGAATTTGGAATACCCCATAAATCAATTCAAGGCCCCAAGTACTGAGGTCACTACAGAATTATTGGTAAAACATTGCATTTGAATTCAACAAAACACAAGCCACATGCATGTCCATAAAATGGGGCCCCTATAGTTCAGCAGTTACAAGCCTGGAGTGCTATCCATTCAATGACAGTTTTCAAGATGAAGAGCTGTATAACTCAACGAGGTACTAAATATATCGAAGATTTAGAACTGATCTATAGTCCACTGAGGCCCTTTGATTACTCACTTATGTCAGCATCGTTGGTGAATTATGTGTCTGTGTGTTCCGCATGAATATAAATCCCAATCTCTCTGGTGTAGTTATATGTAGTTAGATCATTTATGTGATGACATTCCCCATGTGCTAAAGGGAGAAGGGAGACACTTTATAGTGTTTAAAAAACATGGACGGTGTTTTGGAACCAAGAAAATTACCAAGGGCCCAGAAAAACACAATGTGCTTTCCAACTACTGTTAACATACAATATGTCCACTTAAACCCTAACAATAATTTTATTTCAGGTCATTTTTGCCTTCTATGCTTCTCGCCTTCTACATCATTTTATGCTAGATTTAGGGGTGGGGAGTAGTAGTATTAATCAAGGTAGTTTGCTAACAGTCTCTTTGGAATGTCTAGCTTATCAGTGTAGACTATTTGGGCTCAAAATTAATTGATTTGTTTTTCTTTTCTATCTTTAAAAATTGTATTAGGTAGGATCTGTATCAGTCATGGTCTTCCAGAGAAACAGAACCAATGGGAGGAGATACAGATAGATGATGGATGGATAGATGGATGGATGGATGGATACTTATTTCAAGAAATTGACTTACATGATTCTGAGGGCTGGAAAGTCTGAAATTTGTACAGTAGGCCAGCAGACTGGAAATTCTGGGGCTGATGTCTTGAATCTTGAGGCAGAGTTTCCTCTTTTGTAGGGAAATCTCAGTTTTGCTCTTAAGACCTTTCAATTGATTGGATGGAGTTCACCCAGATTATTAAAGATAATGGTCTTGACTTGAAGTCAACTAATTGGCAACGATATAAGCACATCTACAAAATATCTTTATAGAAACACTCAGATTAATGTTTCATTGGCTAACTGGGAACTAAAGCATGGCCACACTGACACATAGAACTAAGCACCACAGGATCTTTGATTTTTAAGTTACAAGACAACTAGTAAAACTAGTTTCATAATAATGGCTGACATGCACTGAGGGTTAGTTATATGGCACTTATAAGTGTTATCTCATTCCAGAACCTCACGGCTAGTAATGGCAGAGGGGGGACTTGAAATCAACTGGTCTGACTCCAGAGCTTAGATTTTGAACTGCTATGCTGTAGTGACTGCAAATATTTCAAAAAAGAATTTGTTGAATCATATATTTGGATAATCAGAGGGTAGCTCTAGCTTTAGGCATGGCTGGATCCAGGGCTCAGAGATGTGATTAGAATGCCATCTCTTTCTTCATCTGCTTTGGCTTTATTCTCAGGAAGATCCTCTTCAAGTAAGTAACCCTCTGGGTTTATCTTGTCTGAGCTCAGTAATTCCAGTGGGAGGAGAGAGAAGAGAACTTCCCTTTCTCAATAGTTCAAAAAGAGGTCCCAAGATTCACTCTGAGATGCTTACTTGGGTTGTGTACTAATCCCTTACTAGATCCTCAAGGTGAGAAGAATGAAATGTGCTGAGGGCCCAGGCCTGGGTCCCTGGTCTACCTCTGAGCTGAGCAGTGGTACCCTGATACCACCTGACTCACTTAGAATGAGTGTGGAAAAAGCTTGTTTCTCAAGAAAAACCAGGGTGTCAAATCAGAAAAGAAAATAGTGCTAGGCCAGCAAGAAAAACAGCTGTTCCTCCATCTGCACTGCAAGCTAGATTTTTGCCACTACAGGTGAAAAATGTCTTACTTTTATATTTTCCTATTTCCTAGCAGGGCTCAAAAGATCCTTCTCAGTCTGAACCCAATTGCATCTGCAGCCTTGTTGCCCACCCATCTATTAGTTTGCTCCCATTGGTGTGATTTCCTTCCCCTTGTTCCTCATGATCCTGTGCCTTCTGGCAGCCCAGGCCTATGGATGTGCCCCTGCCAGGAGTGTTTTTGCCAGACACACCGTCTTCGTGTTTGCAGACCCTGACCTTTCATCTCAAATCCTTTGTGAAGCCTCCACCATGCTTGTTTTCATTACTGGTTCATTCCTTCATTAATTCATTGCTGAGCACCTGTTGTATTCCATGCAGTGTGAAGAGTCGAGGACAGGGTAGGAACACAGAACAGGCTTCTTCCCTTGAGGGGCTCATCTTTCATGCCACTAGATCACGAGTTTCTTAAAGGTAGAGTCTGTGTCTGGTTCATCGTATCTCTAAAATGTATGGTGTGGCCCAAAAAAAGAGGTAAGAGCAGAGGGTCCGATTTAGGCAGAGCTGGATTCCACTTCAGTTCTGCTGTGGGCACTTTGGTGAGTTGCTAGACTTCTCTGTTCTTCAGTGTCCTCATCTACCATGGAGATCATAACTCCTATCTTCTTAGCTGGCTTTGAATATCCAACAAGTTAGTGTATGTGAAGGGAGCATCATTGTATCTCTTGTATCATAAGCACTAATAAAATAATCAACAGCTATCATTATAGTAAATTCTCAACCTGTTGCTTCAGTGAACCCGATTAAATTAACCATGTAATTGCCCTGGTGCCGCTTCTCTTGAGGTATGAAGGAAACAGGTTCCATGGTAGTGCCCTCTTTCAAAGGGAAAGCCCTGAATTTTAACACAAAGATTTTCTTTAAAAAAAAAAACCAAAAAACAAAAAAAACTTGAATTGGGATGCCTGGGTGGCTCAGCGGTTGAGCGTCAGCCTTTGGCTCAGGGCCTGATCCTGGATTCTCAGGATCAAGTCTCAGGATCACGTCCCACGTCGGGCTCCCTGCATGGAGCCTGCTTCTCCTCCCTCTGCCTGTGTCTCTGCCTCTCTATGTGTCTCATGAAGGAATAAATAAAATCTTTAAATAAAAATAAAAATAAAAAAGCTTGAATTGTTATAATAACACTATACTTTAAAGACATTAACTCTTATCCTCATAAAGCACTTTCTTTAATGGGAGATGCTTGCAGCTTTGGTGAATTTCGTAGGAAATCTCACTATATTTTGCGATTCAGATTCCTAGCATCAGTTTTCCTTTGCTAATGGAGTCAGAATCTGTGACTCCTTTGGATAATAGGTAAAGAAGAAAAGTTGAATGTTTTCTCCCTCCAGGAATGTAATGATTAATGGAATGTTTAACTGCCTTCTCACATTATCAACCCATTTGCCCAAGGACTCAGTACCATTTTAATATGATTTCCTACTAAATGATGCATGCCACCCAACATCTGGAGACTTGGATTCAAATCCGAGCTGGAATTACAAAAAAAAAAAAAAAAAAAGTGGATTTAATAGTCTCTGTCTAGGTCCTATCAGCAAATTCATCATAGGGTTGACACTGCCGCCAAGGGAAAGCAGAGGTGCTCCCAGGAGAGGCAGAGGGGAGGAGAGTTAAAAGCAGAAAGTTGCTTGTGCGCAAGGAGATGAATGCAGAGATGTTTCTTGCCGCCCTTTGTCCTCGCTAAAGAAGTGAAACATCCTCATTTTCCATCAACAAGAACTGATGAGTAAACCACAGCGGATTCGTGTAGTGGATTATGCTTCAGCAGGTCTGAGTGAGTTCTGCATGTGCAACAAGGATAAATCACAACAACGTAACATTTAGAAAAAAAAGCTTACCATTTATTTATGTATTTAGTTTTTCCATTTATCTATATTTTTAAAGTACAGGAAACCATATTATATGTTCCTAAGGATATGGATATATATATATGGATATCATATATATATATGAGAGAGAGAGATAAAGTGTATGAAGGTGTGTGTGTGTATGTATGTATATATATCAAAGTCTAAAAATATGCATAGTAATTATCTCAGGGGAAAGAAGGAGGAAAAAAATAAAAAATAAGACAAGACAAATCTATCACTTAATTTCTGTATTTTTTCATTTATTTTCTTTAAAAGAGAAAGATAAAAAACTGTAAAGAAAATATAAAAATATATTAACTACTATTAAATCTTGGTTCTGTGTATACGGTTACAAAACTATTTTCTGAATCATCACCATTTTTATAATGAAGACTTTTTGAAAAACCCAGCAGTTTGCAAGGGAATTTTGTGAATGTTGGAAGACTAACACACATTATCATTACAGAACTTCTGGAAAGTAGACAGTTTACCCCCAAACTTTCTAATAATTGTAGTCATAACATGAAAGAATGTTCTGTAAGCTATTGAATTTTACATCAGCCATAAAAATAATTTCTGGCCCAGCAGGAATTAGAAATTAGGAGTAATCATAAAGAAAAGCAGCTGGCAGCTCTCAAATATCTCATCACTCCTGTGCTTCACTACAAGGCCAATGTGGGGGTGGAAGTCTGTACACCTCCAAGTGCTGGTGGATCCCTCTCTTCCCTCACCTCCGTTTCACCATCCTGCCTGGTAAATGAATTTCCAAATCTGGTCGTTCCTCAAAATTAGTTTAGCAGGCTGCCGTAAGAAAGAACCACAGACTAGGGGAACTTACACAACAGAACTTGGTTTTCTCACAGGTATGAAGGCTGGGTGTCTGAAATGAAGGTGTGAGAAGGTTTGGCTTTTCCTGGCATGTAGATGGCTATCTTCCCCCTGGGTCCCCAGTGGTCTCTCTTCTCTGTGTGGGTCTGTGTCCTACTCTCTTCTTGTGAGGACACCAGTCATATTGGATTACAGTCCACCCTAATGATCTTATTTTTACTTAATTACCTCTTCAAAGATTGTGTCTTCAAATATATCCTATGGTACTAAAGGTTAGGACTTCACTATATGGCTTTGGCGGCAGGTAGGGGGACACAATTCAGCCTACAACATCTAGGTTTCTAGATTTTTTTTTTCCTTCTGTTTTTATCCTACCATTCCATCTTACACTCGTTCTCTGCTTCTTATTTTTCTCTCTCTCTTTTCCATCCAGTTCATGTTTTGCTGTTCAGTTTATTTCCCCCAAAACACTGCTCTGATTTCCCAGTGGCCCAGGGCTTGGGGTCAGTACTATCTGCATTTTAGATGTGTGACCGGGGAGATTTAATTATGCCTTTCTAGGACTTTCCGCCTGTAATTGGAATAACACATTCTATGTAATAGGTTAGTGCTTCATGGATGGTTTACACAACGATTTTTCAGGTAGAGTGTCTAAGTTAAATGTTTTTTAAAACTGCTATTTATGACCAGAGACCCTTGTTTTCCCTTTATGGTGTTAATTTAGAATTTCCCTTACAAATTAAACAAGAGTCATTTAAAACGATTCTGACTGACAAATCACTGAACTCTACCTCTGAAACAAATAAGACACTATATGTTAATTAATTGGATGTAAATAAAATTAAATGAAATTAAATAAAATGACTCTGACTTTCTGTGAGGGTAAAGTATGTAGGCCAACTTGACTGGAGCACAGGGTGCCCAGATATTGGGTTGGACATTATCCTGAGTGTGCCCACGAGTGTGTTTCAGGGTAACAGTAACATTCGAATCAATAGGCTGAGTAGAGCAGATGGCCCTGCACAACGTGGATGGGCCTTGCCAATCTGTTAAAAGTCTAAATAGAACAAAAAAAGGAGAATAAGAGAATTATCTCTCTTTGCCTGTCTTTAAGCTGAGACATCAATCTTTTGTAGCCTTTGGACTCAGGTTCAGACTGGAATCTATGGCATCAGTGTTCCTGGTTCTCAGACCTCGAACTTGGACTAGAACTGGACCATTGGGTCTCCAGCTTGCTGATTATAGATCTTGGGGCTTCTCAGCCTCCCTAATTGTGTAAGCCAATTCCAATATATTCCAATATATATTTTATATATTTTTTCCTTATGATGGACAGATAGATCTCCTACTGGTTCTCTTTCTCTGGAGAATGCAAACAGAGGCAAAGACCAGAAGAAATCAACCCTGCAACACCTTGACTTTGTACTTCTAGTCTACAGAATGGGAAAGGGTGAATTTTTGTAGTCCTAAAGTTACTCAGTTTGTAGTAATTTATCATGGAAGTACTAGGAAATCATCTATACATAGAGATTTTATTTTTATTTTATTTTATTTTATGTATATTTTTTTATTGGAGTTCGATTTGCCAACATATAGTATAAAACCCAGTGCTCATCCCATCAAGGGTCCCCCTCAGTGCCTGTCACCCAGTAACCCCATACCCCTGCCCACCTCCCCTTCCACTTCCCTTGTTCCTTTCCCAGAGTTAGGAGCCTCTCATGTTTTGTCACCCTCTCTGATTTTTCCCAATCATTTTCTCTCCTTTCCTCTATAATTCCTTTCACTGCTTTTTTATATCCCCCGTGTGAGTAAAACCATATGATGTTTGTCCTTCTCCGATTGACTTACTTCACTCAGCATAATACCCTCCAGTTCCATCCACGTTGAAGCAAATGGTGGATATTTGTCCTTTCTGATGGCTGAGTAATATTCCATTGTATACATAGACCACATCTTCTTTATCCATTCCTCTTTCGATGGACACCGAGGCTCCTTTCACAGTTTGGCTATTGTGGACATTGCTGCTAGAAACATCTGGGTGCAGGTGTCTCCGCTTTTCACTGCATCTGTATCTTTGGGGTAAATCCCCAACAGTGCAATTGCTGAGTAATAGGGTAGCTCTATTTTTAACTCTTTGAGGAACCTCCACAGTGTTTTCCAGAGTGGCTGTACCAGTTCACATTCCCACCAACAGTGCAAGAGGGCTTCCGTTTCTCCACATCCTTTCCAACATTTGTTGTTCCCTATCTTGTTAATTTTCACCAATCTCACTGGTGTAAAGTGGTATCTCATTCTGGTTTTGATTTTTATTTCCCTGATGGCAAGTGATGCAGAGCATTTTCTCATGTGTCTGTTGGCTATGTGGAGGCCTTCTTTGGAGAAATGTCTGTTCGTGTCTTCTGCCCACTTCATGATTGGATTGTTTGTTTCTTGAGTGTTGAGTTTGATAAGTTCTTTATAGATCTTGGATACTAGCCCTTTATCTGATACGTCATTTGCAAATATCTTCTCCCATTCTGTAGGTTGTCTTTTAGTTTTGTTGACTGTTTCTTTTGCTGTGCAGAAGCTTTTTATCTTGATTAAGTCCCAATTGTTTATTTTTGCTTTTGTTTCCCTTGCCTTCATAGATGTATCTTGCAAGAAGTTGCTATGGCCAAGTTCAAAAAGGTTGTTGCCTATGTTCTCCTCTAGGATTCTGATGAATTCTTGTCTCATATTTAGTTTTTATCCATTTTGAGTTTATCTTTCTGTCTGGTGTAAGATAATGGTCTAGTTTCATTCTTCTGCATGTAGTTGTCCAATTTTCCCAGCACAATTTATTGAAGAGACTGTCCTTTTCCCAGTGGATAGTCTTTCCTGCTTTGTCGAATATTAGTTGACCATAGAGTTGAGGGCCCATTTCTGGGTTCTCTATTCTGTTCCATTGATCTATGTGTCTGTTTTTGTGCCAGTACCACACTGTCTTGATGATCACAGTTTTGTAGTACAACTTGAAATCTGGCATTGTGATGCCCCCGGCTCTGGTTTTCTTTTTCAATATTCCTCTGGCTATTTGGGGTCTTTTCTGATTCCACACAAATTTTAAGATGATTTGTTCCAACTCTCCAAAGGAAGTCCATAGTATTTTGATAGGGATTGCATTGAACGTGTGAATTGCCCTGGGTAGCATAGACATTTTCACAATATTAATTCTTCCAATCCATGAGCATGGAATATTTTTCCATCTCTTTGTGTCTTCCTCAATTTCTTTCAGAAGTGTTCTGTAGTTTTTAAGGTATAGATCCTTTACCTCTTTGGTTAGGTTTATTCCTAGATATCTTATGCTTTCGGGTGCAATTGTAAATGGGATTGACTCCCTATTTTCTCTTTCTTCAGTTTCATTGTTAATGTATAGAAATGCCACTGATTTCTGGGCATTGATTTTTGTATCCTGCCACACTGCTGAATTGCTGTATGAATTCTAGCAATCTGGGAGTGGAGTCTTTTGGGTTTTCTGTGTACAGTATCATGTCATCTGCGAAGAGGAAGAGTTTAACTTCTTCTTTGAAAATTTGAATGCCTTTTATTTCGTTATCTGATGGCTGAGGCCAAGACTTCTAGTACTATGTTGAATAGCAATGGTGAGAGTGGACATCCCTGTTGTGTTCCTGATCTTAGGGAAAGGCTCTCAGTTTTTCCCCACTGAGAATGATATTTGCTGTGGGCTTTTCATAGATGGCTTTTAAGATGCTGAGGAATGTTCACTCTATCCCTATACTCTGAAGAGTTTTGATCAGGAATGGATGCTGTATTTTGTCAAATGCTTTCTCTGCATCTATTGAAAGGATCATATGGTTCCTGTTTTTTCTCTTGTTGATGTGATCTATCACGTTGAGTGTTTTACGAGTGTTGAACCAACCTTGCATCCCGGGGACAAATCCCACTTGGTCATGGTGAATCATCTTCTTAATGTACTGTTGGATCCTGACTAGTATTTTGCTGAGAATTTTTGCATTAGTATTCATCAGGGATATTGGTCTATAATTCTCCTTTTTGGTGGGGTCTTTGGTTTTGGAAGTAAGGTGATGCTGGCCTCATAGAACGAGTTTGGAAGTACTCCATCCCTTTCTATCCTTCAGAACAGCTTTACTAGAATAGATATTATTTTTTCTTTAAACATTTGATAGAATTCTGCTGGGAAGCCATCTGGCCCTGGAGTTTTGTGTCTTGGGAAGTTTTTGACGACTGCTTCAGTTTCCTCCCAGGTTATTGGCCTGTTCAGGTTTTCTATTACTTCCTGTTCCAGTTTTGGTAATTTGTGGTTTTCCAGAAATGCATCCCTTTCTTCTCAATTGCCTATTTTATTGGCATATAGCTGCTCATAATATGTTTTTAAAATCATATGTATTTCCTTGATACTGATAGGTGCAAGGTTAGCTTGTGTATTTGAGTTTTTTTTCCAATTTTTTGAGGGATGCTTGTATTGCAATGTATTTCCCTCTTAGGACTGGTTCTGCTGTATCCCAAAGATTTTGAACAGTTGTATCTTCATTTTCATTAGTTTCCATGTATCTTTTTAATTCTTCTCTAATTTTCTGGTTGACCCATTCATCTTTTAGTAGGATGCTCTTTAACCTCCACGTGTTTGAGTTTCTTCTAAATTTCTTCCTGTGATTGAGTTCCACTTTCAAAGCATTGTGGTCTCAAAATATGCAGGGGACAATCCCAATCTCTAGGTATCGGTTGAGACCTGATTTGTGACCCAGTATGTGGTCTATTCTGGAGAAAGTTCCATGTGCACTTGAGAAGAATGTGTATTCAGTTGCATTCAGAGGGAAAGTTCTATATATATCTGTGAAACCCTTCTGGTCCAATGTATAATTTAAAGCCCTTGTTTCTTTGGTGATGTGTTTAGAAGATCTGTCATTTGCAGAAAGTGCCATTTGAAGTCTCCTACTATTAGTGTATTATTATCTAAGTATGTCTTTACTTTGGTTATTAATTGATATACTTAATCAATTAATGATATACTTAGCTCCCACATTAGGGGCATAAATATTCATGATTGTTAGGTCTTCTTGTTGGATAGATCCTTTAAGTATGATATAATGTCCCTCTTCATTTCTTACTACAGTCTTTGGGATAAACTTTAATTTATCTTATATGAGGATTGCTACCCCAGCTTTCTTTTGAGGACCATTTGAATGGTAAATGGTTCTCCAACCTTTCATTTTCCAGCTGGAGGTGTCCTTAGGTCTAAAATGAGTCTCTTGTAGACGGCAAATAAATGGGTCTTGCTTTTTTATCCAGTCTGAAACCCTGTGTCTTTTGATGACGTCATTTAGCCCATTCATGTTCAGAGTAACTACTGAAATATATGAATTTAGTGTCATTGTAGTACCTATTCAGTCCTTGTTTTTGTGGATTATTTCTTTGGGCTTCCTCTTTCTTTTACAGGGACCCCTTTAATATTTCTTGCAGAGCTGGTTTGGTGGTCACATATTCTTTCAGTTTCTGCCTATCTTGGAAGCTCTTTATCTCTCCTTCTATTCTGAATGAGAGCCTTGTCGGATAGAGTATTCTTGGCTGCATGTTCTTCTCATTTAGGATCCTGAATATATCCTGCCAGCCCTTTCTGGCCTGCCAGGTCTCTGTGGAGAGGTCTGCTGTTAATCTAATATTTCTCCCCATATAAGTTAAGAATCTCTTATCTCTTGCTGCCTTAAGGATTTTCTCTTTATCTTTGGAATTTGCAAGTTTCACTATTAAATGTCGAGGTGTTGAACGGTTTTTATTGATTTGGGGGGGTGACCTTTCTATCTCCTGGATCTGAATGCCTGTTTCCCTCCCCAAATTAGGGAAATTCTCAGCTATGATTTGTCCAAATATGCTTTCTGATCCTCTGTCCCTCTCAGCGTTTTCTGGAATCCCAATTATACGTAGGTTCTTCCTTTTGAGGCTATCATTTATTTCCCTTAACCTTTCCTCATTATCTTTTAATTGTTTTTTTTCTTTTTTCCTCAGCTTCCTTCTTTGCCATCAGCCTTTCTCCTATATCACTCACTCTTCCACCTCATTAACTGTCGTCATTAAGACCTCCAGTTTGGATTGCATCTCATTTAATTGATTTTTAATTTTGACCTGATTAGATCTAAATTCTGCAGTCATGAAGTCTCTTGAATCCTTTATGCTTTTTTCCAGAGCCACCAGTAACCAGTAGCTTTATAACTGTGCTTCTGAATTGGCTTTCTGACATCGAATAGTAATCCATATTCTGTAACTCTGTGGCAGAGAGTACTGTTTCTGATTCTTTCCTTTGTGGTGAGTTCTTCCTTCTAGTCATTTTGCTCAGTGCAGAGTGGCTGTATGAACAGGTTGAGTCAAGAATATCAACCATGACCTAAGTAAATTTCACCCTAAATGATTCTTTTTCTTTTATTTCTTCCAATCTAAACACCTGATGCCCTCCTGAGTCTAGAAAGTGAAACTGTCTATACATAGAGATTTTTAAAACAAGATATTATATTGTGTAGGGTGGACTGTTTTGTAGCTTATTTCTTTTAGTTAAGGCATTTAAATCCTCTTTCAATGTCACCTAATCTTCTTCTGTAATACAATTTTAAGTTTCATAATACTTCCTTTGATGGGTGTGCATTATTTTATTGTTTGGTCTCTGATTATGGTTTTGGACTTTTAGGTTTTCCTCCAGCTTTTGATTATTAAATATACTGTCATGGTATATGTTCTCATAGCCAGATATTTGAGCCCAATATTCATGAAGTTTTCTTTAGGATAAAGCCTTAGATATTAGATATTAGATTCCAATAAGAACCTTTCGGGACTGGTCTAATTATTTCCTGCTACATCCATAATAGTGCTGGGTACATACTAGGAGCATTGTGCATTTGCTTAGACTTGCTGAATAAAGTAAAATTGAAAGGGCGTGTCCATTTTTACATCTTTGGGAATATGTTGCCAAAATGTATATCAGACAATTTTTAAGTGTCAGGTACAAGAGAGCTCATGCAATCTAATTCCAGAGATTGGATTTGTTTTATCCTAACGTCCTCTCACATTTAGTAATTACTTTATGAATCCAGAAGTCATTTGACATGCAAGCTTCCTGATGTAGTTATTTGAGACTAGCCATGATGTCACAGTTTTTTTTTTTTTTTTTTTTTGTATCTTCTCCTCTGGTACAGATCATATCTCATACCATTCAATTAGCTCACAGATTAGAAAAGATTCAACAACTTGGCACTTGTTTTGATTTGAGTCATATTTATATTTTAAAGGAATTATTGTGGATCATGATTCAATGAATATTTCTGTATGTTATCAGAAATATTAGTAAGAAAGGCAAGAGGCAAGAAGCTGTGTAGTAATAAGGATGAATTCATCATCAACTATTGAAAACCATTTTCAGTAATTTTCATTTCCTCCCTCCCCAATAGCAGATGGCTTAATTCCTTCAACCAGCTGTTGAGGAAAGAAATATATTTGAATGATAAGGAGCATAAAATTAAGTTCACCCTTGTAACACATACAGCAAGAAAATCTTAGCAGTGCTTACATTTTGTTTTTGCTACATTATCAGATAAAAGAAAATAAAATCTAATCAGTAAAGCCCACATGTGGAAAAAAATTTTCATGTAATTTCTTAGTGGTTGTTCTAGGAATTGCTATATATATATATATATATATATATATATATAATCTTAGCAATCTACTTAAAATCAATTTTTACCACTTCACATGGAATGTAGAAATTTTGACACCTGTATAGATAGGTTCCTGGACCTCTTCATTTTAGGTTTTGGGTGCCTGATGTGTAGGATTTACAGACATTAAAAACCGCATCAGACAATGTCATAATTTTCTTCTCTTCATTCAGACATACTTTAAAGAGCATTAGAGGAAAAAAGTAGTTATATTTATCTAAATATTTATCATTTCTTCCTCTTTCTGTAAAAATGTACTTTTAATAGATATTAAGAAGTTGGAAGGAATTAAATAGGTAACCTTCAAATGATACCGAGCAAGCATTAAGAGCTGTTATCACTGGATTTTTAGTTGCAAGCAACAGAGATTATCACTTATTTGTTTCAACAGAAAGGCATTTAGTAGGAGACACTGGATAGCTCACAGAGTCCCTGGGAGGGTCAGAGAAACAGGGCTGGAGACTATGCAGTCAGAAACAGTGCTCCCCAAACCAGTTTTTTGGAGACATACTTGTCATAGCTGCTTGAGCAGGGGTTTAAAGCCACTATTTGCTGCCCCCTGGAGGATGGGTGTTACTACTGCTCTTTAGCTCACTTGTCTTCCTTGTGTAACTCTTTCCTAATACTACTATCTTAATTCAAAATCTGGACTAGATGTGCTTGAATGGCAGAGCTTAGAGCAGGTGTTCTAGTACATCTTAGCTGCAATAGAATCTGAGAAAGTGAGTATTTGGCATTTTCAGTTTCTATAATGGAAAGAAAGTTCTGGCTCATAAGGTAGGGAACATTTCCTGAACCAAGGAACCGAAGCTAAAAAAAAATATGACAAATTTCATTAGATTCAAGCTTTGAGTCACATATCCTACTACTTAACAATGTTTGTGGTCTTCGTTGGATGAGTGTCTTTTCTACAAGTTTTATTAAACATCACTATTCTATCAGAGGGTAATTTTTACAGTGGATCTGCTATGAGTAATTGAGATAAGAATTGCCAGACGTTTATTACAGAACCTTGCACAGAATAAGTAATTATATATTATTATTACATATCATCCAGTAGTGTCATAATTGTTATTGAATGAGAAGCCATATCAGCAGGAAATGAATTTGGTTTTGAACGCTTTGAGCTTGAAGTATCAGAAAATATAGCAAAATCTCCAAGAAGATGGTGGCTGTACAGGTCAGTGTCCCCAGAAAGTTCAAGACTAGAGATAGTAAATGAATTTTTCGCTTCGTGGAAGTAGATAAACAAAGGAGAAGCTTCTGTGAAATTCAGCCATTTCCCTTTTGTCTAAAAGGACCAAATGAGCACTCAGAGAACCCCTTTATTTCCTGATTAAGATTTAGATTCAATATAAAAGGGGGATGAAGATAATACATATTTTATGCCCTGGCCTCTCTGATAGTGATTAATATTTTTTCATGCTCTGGGGATAAAGCAGAAGCCTTTGTTTTATAGGCATTTGCATGAAGAAATAAAGCACCCAAAGCTGTAATAGATGGACTATGTATGTTTATGGTTAGTCTCTACTAAGTGTTCTTTGAGAGTACTACAATTTTTTGATATGTGTATATATATATATATATGTATATATAGCAATATATTGATATAAATATTAATATAAACAAATATACATTATGCATACTATAAATATACATACCTTTGATTTATGGAAAGTTATATGTGGACTTTCATTTGGAGAAGACTGTAAAATTTTCTTTTCAAGCCTATTTATGTATAAAACAGGATAATTTAAAAAGAAATCTTGGGGCACCTGGGTGGCTCAGTCAGTTGAGCATCTGGCTGGTTTTGGCCCAGGTCATGATCTCAGTGTTGTGAGATTGAGCCCCGCACTCAGCATGGAGTCTGCTTGGGATTCTCTCTCCCTCTCCTTCTGCCCCTTCTGTTCATGCTCTCTCTCTATCTCTCTCTCTCAACTAAACAAATAAAATATTTTTTAAAATATCAAGTAAGCAACATTATAGATAGAGGTTAGGTATGTCACAATGCTACAGATACAGTTTAGAAATATGGCAAGAGTTAAAAAGGAGATATACTATAATTTAGTAATGTATGAATACGGCAAAAAGCTGCAAAGATAGTGTTCATATACTGACAGTAAAGAAAACTGAATTATATGGTAATGTCCAAGCTCCTTTATTTTTATTAGCCTTTGGCTGTACCCTAACTTCATTGTGGCAAAGCCACTCTCCACCTTTATCCTCAGTAATGGAACCCTATCTTTTCCTTCCACCAGTTGACCACACCCATTAGGGGAAGCTAAGCTAAGCTTGACTCTTCCAAACCAAGTGTGATGTGATGGTCTCACTCCTTTTGCTGGATGACTAGGTTTAAGCAGCAGGGTGTAACCCATTCCACCCAATGGACACAAGGTTAGTCTACTTGTATGGTTCTTATCCATTTAGAGAAGTTCTCCTGTTTTCCCCTGGATATAGAGATGAAAGGTAGGAATGCCTGCAACTGTGGCAGCTATCTTGAGACCTAGAAGTTTAAGGCCAGATGACTAGTATCTTGAGGGTGGTCATGCAGAAAGACAGTAAGAAACAGAGTCTTTGAAGACAGTTTTGGAACTTCAAGTTAACCATTCATGGAACTGCTCCACTTTCAGACTTTTTGTTCAGTGAAATAATAAATTCCTTATGTATGCCCCATGTTTGATTAGGTTTTCCTTGTACTTTTAGCTGCATGCCTCCCCAGTGATTCATTCATCTCCTGTCTCTTCTTGCCTCATGGTTTACACTCCAGAAGCTCATCTGCATGTCATTCCTCTTGCTCTTTGGTATGTTTCTGGCTTCTGAGCCTTTCTCCATGTGGCTTCCTTTGACTGGAATGCTATCCTCCTTGCTCCCATTGCATATGGCAAGGGTCTTTAAAAACTCAACTCAAGGAGTACCTGGGTGGCTCAGTGGGTTAAATGTCTGCCTTCAGCTCAGGTCATGATTCAGGGGTCCTGGGATGGAGCCCCACATAGGGCTCCCTGCTCAGCTGGGGGTCTGCTTCTCTCTCTCCCTCTTCCCCTTCCCCCACTCATATTCTCTCTCTTTTTCTCTCAAATAAATAAATAAATAAATAAATAAATAAATAAATAAATATTTTTAAAGAAACTCAACTCAGAAGTTACTGGAAGAGTCTTTGATAATCCAGGTTATGTTACTCAGTTCTCACCATGGTCTTGCCATACTGGCTCTGATTTTCTGTTCATGTGCCTATTTTCTCACTAGGCTCTGCTCCTCGAGGATAGGAAGGATGGTCTATTTAAGTTGGTGTCCCAAGACACCCATTACAGCTGTGAGCAGAGCAGATTATTGGAAACATTTAGCCAAAATATTTCTTCTATGGGGCAGCAGTGTGTAGTCACCAGGAGCTTGACATTTAGAGCGTGTGTTCTAATCCTTTTTCTATTATTTACACGATATTGAGCAAGATGCCACAGGCCTGAGATCCCTCATCTGGAAAATGGATGCAAAAATAACTATTTACCTCTTGTCTATTCAAATTATGTAATGATGTACATAAATTGCCTGGTTCATGATAAATTCTGTCATCATTCATAGTTCATTAGCTTTCTCCCATGTGTTTAGGGATGTGTGTCTGGAGAGATGATAAACAATTGCATACTTAAAAAAATCTTCGATTTACCTCTGTATCTAGCTTGTGACAAAAGAATTAGGATCCCACAGCACCCTGACACTGTATTGTAGAACTTCAATTGTAGCTTAGTACATGCCTGCTGTACTCGAGAAATATACCTCATCTGGTGTGTAGGCCACAAATGCGTATTTGTGCGTTTAAAATAAAGAACAAATGTTTGTGATGGTGGATGCATAATTTAACCTTTTCATCATTTGATGTGAAGTCTAAATTAATCTAAGAGCACAATATCAACATGAGGTAAAATGTTTGACCTTTAATGATGCTTCAGTATCTTGACATTCTTTATTCATCTCAAAACCTTTTGCTAATTTTAAGTGGCTCCCTCTAATATACGTTCAAGAGGACTTATTGAAGCATACTTTGAAAGGGCAAGAAGAAAGAAAGAAAGAAAAGAAAAAATTGATCCAAATATTCATCAGTAAGTAAAATGTTTGAATAAATTGTAAGATATCTTCATGTGGAATATCATGCAAGTATTTACAAGAGTGATGTGGAGAGGGAGACAAACCATAAGAGACTCAATCATGGGAAACAAACTGAGGGTTGCTGGAGGGGAGGGGCTAAGGGATGGAATAAGCACTGGGTGTTATATAAGATTCATCTTTACCTCTGAAACCAATAATATATTACATGTTAATTAATTGAACTTAAATTTTTTTAGAAAAATTAAAGAATGCTGTAGAGCTCTGTAGATTCACCTGAAGTTGTGTCCATGACATTTTAAATGACAAATACAAGCTACAGAGTAGTATGTATAGGATATACAAATATATTTTCTCCTGTCTGTATGAGCTACGAATGTATGGAAGAAGAGACAAACCGTGGAGTAACATCGTTTAACTCAAAGACAAAGGAGACAAAGATGCTCAGTGTTTTCTCCTATGTCTATATTACTTGACTTGTTGCGATGAGCACATATTTTTTAACATTTTTGAGACATAATTGACCATAAAACCCAAGTATTAATGACATTAATGACTATGACATTAATGACTATGCTATGATCACCATAATCCAGTTCAAAGACATCTTACCATCCCAGTAAAAAGCCTGTGCCTGATTACAATGCATTCCTACTCCTAACCTCAGCCCCAAAGCAACCACTAATCTATTTTCTGTCTTTTGCAAATTTGACTTTTCTGGACATTTCTTATAAGTAGACCCTCCCACTTATGTGGTCTTCTATTCTGACTTCTATCACTTAGTGAAATGTTTTTTCAGATTCATCCATGCTGTAGCATGTGTTGGTGCTTTATATTCTTTCTTTGGCCAAAGAGTATTTCATTGTATGGTTAGAATACATTTTGTTTATCCATCCACCAGTTAATGAATGTTTGGATACGCCTGCCAGATTCAATACAGAATGCCCAATTTAATTTATCCCAAATAATTTGAGATATACTCATGCTAAAAAAATTAAACATTATTTATCTGAAATTCAAGTGTAACAACGCATTTTATGTTTTTATTTACTAAATTTAGCCACTTTACATTTGGAGTTTCCACTTGTAGGCTATTAAAATAATTATTATAATGCTGCTGTGAACATTTCTTTGCAAGTGTTTGTGTGGATGCGCATGCATTCTGTAATTTTGAAAAACCTTTAAAAATTAAATAAAACCTCCTTTTCTGAATGGATGCCAATAGCACCCGAAATGTTAGTCTGTATGATAGCTTAAGATACTCTTAATGAATCTGTTGCAGAGAAAAAGCACATAAATATTGGCCTCTGCTTTAATTATATGCCAACATTTCCTACTATGGCAACTCTATGCTGCCTTGTGTTGTTTTATTACTTGCTGGATTGCCTATGGTTATTTAAGAGGATCATAAAACTTGGATACCAGACCTACTTGACATCTAAATAATCTAAGTCCAGCTCATTAAAAGCTGAGATCAATAGCTTGGTACATGCTTTAACACAGATTTCCTGTTTTTGGTTTAGGAACATTTTGGATTTCAGGAGACAATGAGATTTGCTATCTTGCTGTCTGTATTATTGAATAAAGCTGAATAGAGCCAGCATATTCCCACCTTATACCTTTGTCCTTCCTGTTTCCTGGGTCTGGGAGACTATTGTCCTAATGCTGGCATGACTCACTTTCCTATTTCATGCAGGTCTCTGTTCCAGGATCCCTCATCAGAGAAGCCTTCCGCAACCACGCTGATTAAAGCCCTTCCCCACTCAGGCCTACCCAGAACTTGGCCTATACCCATCTTTCTTGGTAACTCAGATTGAGAGATTTAGCAAATAAAAATACAGTTAACTCTGCATGTTAGACAAAGCACACATAATTTTTTGGTAAATGCATGTTCCATGCAATTTACTTGTTGTTTATCTGATACTAAAATTTAACTGAGTGTGTTCAATTTTATCTGGCAACTCTATTCATAACAGCACAACAGGACATTATATAATACATTTATCTGCTTATTTATTTTATTGTTGGCCTCATCCTAAGAGCACATGACCATATTAGTTTCATAGGGCTGTCCTAACTAATTACCGCAAACTTGGTGGTTTGATACAACAGAAGTTTATCCTCTCACAGTTGTGAGGGCCAGAAGTCTGAGATAAAGATGTCTGCAGAGCTGTGCTCCATCCCAAGACTCGAGGGGAGAATCTTTTTTTGTCTCTTACAGCTTTGAGTGGCTCCTGGCATTCCCTGGTTTGTGGTCACATCACTCCAATACCTGCCTATATTGTCACATGGCCTCCTTCCCTGTATCTCTTTGTAATTTTTTTTTCTTTTCCTTCTTCAATGGCTACCTGTCATTGAACTTAGGACTCACCCAAATCCAGGATGTCTTATTTTGAGATCTTTAACTTAATGATATCTGCAAATATTCTTTTTCCAAATAGGGTCATGTCTGCAAGTTTGGGATTGACACATCATTGAAGGGGCCATTATTCCACCCACTATGGCAACTCACTGGAGTTTGACAAATATCTGTTGAATGGATGAGTGGGAAGATCAGTGGAGCTGGGCATTTTGGGGTTCAGTTCTATTTCCCAAACATCCATGCAGAACCTATTGTGTACTGAGGTTAAGAAGGAGCTGGGTACACATTTTTGCTTTATAGTTTCTGGGGGACATTCTGGTGGAGGTCTTCCAATGCTGAGAAATCAAGTTTTGAGCTGTACCACAGGCACCACAGCATATGGATGATGGTCGAGGTATATCAGCCTGCATGTGAGGAAGCTGCAGAAAGTTCTAGGAGCAGAGCCTGCAAAAGGCCCTCCAGCAGCAGCAGCCACATGGGAGTAAAGAGAAAGAGAGCCCATGGGCAGAGATAAATCCACGTGTTCACATGCCTTCTTTCAATGCCAAGAGCCCATAGCTTAAATATTCCCAGGCAGGGATCAATCCAACAGCCAAGAGCTCTAACACGGCAGCCAAGAGAGTCTGCTTGTCAGGAAGCTTTACCTCCTGGTTTGGAAAAATTATTTTGACACCTGCTCAGGCCTGAGGAGTCCATAATCAAATTTTCCTGCTTCCTCTTATGAACTGGAAACCAAATGGAATTTGCAGGAGCCTAATTGCCACAGAAAGGCTGTGCCTGAAATCACTCTTCAGTTATGGCCAATATGGCCATAGGGCTAAGGAGAAAACACAGTGCAGAGTGTTATTAGGTGGACGCTTGCTGAATTTCTGATGAACACTCCCAAACTAACAAGAGAATCATCCCTTCCAAATTAATCACCATGAAAGTATATATTCATGTTTCCAGGGCTGTCTTCCTGGGAATGCAACGTGGATGGTCACTTAGGCCTGTGGAATACTCCTCAATGCTTAGTTTAGTGCCCTGTTGCCACCTGCTTCAAAGTTTTAATCACCTTTTAACATGGGACTTTCTTTTCTTTTTTTGGGGGGGGACTTTATTTTCATTTTGCATGGGGGCTCACAAATTATACAGCCATGCTTGTTTTAACAACGTAAGGGTTGTTCAAAATTATTTTGCCATTTCTCTTATGGAATTGCTTCTAGGAGAGAGAATGAACTTTGTAGGACCAGTAGGATTGTTTATATAGGATGCAGAGGCAGAGCCAGTGGGATTTGACTTCAAACCCCAGCATTGCTTCTTACTAGCTGCCTCTCCTTCTGGTCTGAATTTTCTCATCTATGAAATGTGGCTAATATATCTACCTCGTGCAGTTGCTGTGAAGATTAAAAATATCCACATAAATGTGTAAAGCCCCTGGTTCTCTGCCTGACATGATAGGTTTCCACTACATGGGTGTTGCTCTCAGATTCATAACCTGTCCAGAGAGGCCAACTAAACAAAACCTTTAGTGACATGGGCATCTGACCTTTATTCAGCAAGTGTTCATTGCTTGCCTGCTGTGCCCCAGTTGAATAATCAGATTAAATCCCTGACCTTATAGGGCTTTCCTTGCAGTATAGGGGAAGACAATAAACCAAGTATGCCAATAAGTACGTAACATAATTTCAAGTGGTAATGAGTGAGAGGGAGGAAAATAAAATAGCTTGCAGGGATAGAGTAGGCCTGAAGAAGAAAGAGGGGAGCTCCCCTAAATACAGGGCTTGGCAGAGATCTCCTTAAGCATGTGATTTGGAGCAGAGACCTCATGATGTGATAGAAAGACCCAGTGGATCATATGGAGGGAAGATTCTTGTAAGCACAGTGAACCAAAGTAGAGGTATCAATGTGGAAATAATGGTGGAAAAATTTGGGCATCTCTCACTCATAACTGTAGCCAGAATATCTGCAGCAAAATATGCTCATGGGTATAATTAGTTGATTTAATACATGTTGCTTGTGTGACAGTGAACGAGGCTGAGGGAAGAGCTACAGTCCTGTTCAAAGGAGAGGCAATATAATTGAGGAGATCAATGTATATGAATAATTCAAGTGAACAAATAAAGGAATGGTCTGGGGAAGGTGGAATAAAGTGTTTATTAATGTCAACAGTTCAAATATAAATGTTGTTTACACGGGGTGGAAGAGCCACTTTCAAGTTCTCTGGATGAGGTTGATGAGATCACTTCCTCCAGGGTTTGGGGTAAACAAATTGGATAAAGAAAACCCCTCTAAAAATGCTGTCCTCTGACACCATCTTCCATAATTTAGGAGTAGGTGGAAGGAGATCAAAGATTAATGTATTCCAAAAATGTAAATCCAAATGTGTAGAACCCAGAAGTCAACGGAAGTCACTGTGTTGCTTAAGATACAGATAAGATGGGCTTCTACCCGCCACGTCGTCATTCCGTGTGATAGAAGGAGTTTGTGCCTGCACCTGACTCTTTTTTCTACTAAAGTTCCCAGGAGGCCCTGTTTTTTTCAGTACCTGTACCAGTCAGCATTCTCCAGAGAAATAGAACCAATAGGATGGATTTCTACACCAGTCGATTTTTAAGTAAGATATTTCCCAAATCCTATTCTCTCTTTCTTTCTATGTGTAGTCATCTTCCTATAATTTGTCACTCATTATTTGTTACGGAACAGCTAGCATTGTTTGTGTGAAGTCCAGAAAGGCAAGAGGAAAGCTAGTCCTTAAGCCAGTGTTGGTGTTACAGGTTTTCATCAAGTAATATAATGAAATTTTACAATATGAGTGCATGACTAGATCTTTATATTCATACATTGCTTCATCTTGCATTTGTTTTCATAATTGGTGATCTTATGGCTTTCCATTTTTTATTTACTAGAAATTTTTGGATCACCCAGGTATTAAATTTTGTATTTTCTTCTTTTGGGTGAACAAGGCCAATAAACAAACAAAATGAAAATGCCATTGCTTATTGAACTACAGATATAAATCTCAACTCCTATGAGATTCTGGAATTAGAGATCTAGTTCAGAGATTATTTGCTCCAATAAACTTTTTCTGGAGCTGTTTTATGTAAATTTCTCTTCAGCACAGATCTGAAACATCTACTGCTCCAGGAAATAAACAGGATGGTTTTTTAAAAAATTAAAAATATGTGATTCCAATAGCTGATAAGATTAACAAATGAGTTTAGAGTGATCATGTTAGAAAAACAACCAGAATACTTTGCAAGAACCTTGCCATTTGTAGAATCTAGCATCATTTTCAAATGAATAAAACTATTATCCCTTAGCCATACAGTTTCTTATATTTTAAAGTAGTGATTGCCAAGCACTGTATCTGTTTACGTTTATAGCTATGTTTACTGCTGAAGAGGTCTAGATGTCTTGTCTAATCACTCCTCCTTTTGCTTATAATTTAACTTAAAGGAAGCTAAATTATAACAACTCAGATCCCCATCTCACTTCAGACATTTATCAGGATAGTAAGATATATGTGTAGTAAAAATTTCTTTGACAATTCTTGTTGTTGACTTCATTATTGCATTGTGTAGTGCACATGTCTGAATAATGTTTGTTTTAATTTGTGATAACAGGATTTAATTTTTGGATATAGTGAGATAGTTGATAGCTCTACACACCTGAAGTTAATGGGGAGAGAGATCATGTTTGTAAATGAGAAACCTCAGTATTATGAAGATGCAAATTACCCCAAGTGAATCTATAAATTGACATGTTAGTTGGAATCACATGGAACAGGGTTTTTCCCATTGAATATGTTATAAAACTCATTTGGAAGAATAAAAGAGGTCCAGAACAATTTGACAAAGAATGAGAAGGGAAGAATTTCCCTTACTTGGAATCAATCTTGTTGCAAGGTATAGTAATTAAATGGTTAAAACAAATAGCTTAATGGTCAAATTTTCCAAAATTGTTCTTGCAACTGATTTATGCTGTAGATGTTGGAAGGAATAGGCGGAGCTATATGAGGGTTTGAGGACATGAGTAGAGCAGAAAATAATTAGAGGCAGTGGACAGTTGAGGCATCCCTTAGCTCTCTCCTTGTCCAAGGCATTAGCTCCCAGATGTGTATGATGAAGTTAAACTTATCAATGCTGGAAGTGCTGCTGGTGCCAACTGGATGGGCCGTGTGTTGGGATGGGCAGGGAGAAGATGTCCATCTTCCTCTGTTAGTTAAGATTCTTGATTGTGAACAAATAGGATGTCCTTGGACAAATCCTTAGACTAGTACTCCCTTTATCACAACCAGAAGAATATGAATCTTCTGTGGGATCACAGATTTAGTTTTGTACCTACGAGGGAGCCCCCTCCCTAGCAGTTCTCCAGGAGCTCATGCACCCAGCTGGACTCTCCTTCTCCGAGATCAGCAGGTCTAACCTGTCTAGCCTTTGAATCTGGCCAAGAATTCTGATGATGTGCTGAGCAACATGCAATCCTGCTTGTTCCTGCACAGTTTTATTGGCTCTGAAGTTTTAAAACTCATAAAAGATGTTTTATCAGTAAAAGGAGCTGGCCTACAGGGAACAGATGATTATGTAATAAGGCATCATCTCCTGTGGTCTAATAACCATAACCAGTTTTAAATATTACACATCATAATATCAATAAAGCTTTGGTCATTTATTATCTACTTTTCAAATCTTCTTCTTTCAGTAAAAGATATTAGGAAAGGTCAGAGCTGCTGTCAGACCCCAGTGATAAAGAGCAAGATGGTGCTTTGGAAAATGGTAGTTCTCACAGCGTTCAGGACTATAAACTTTTTAAATTGAATTGTAAAAGTTTATCACTAATAAAGAAACTCTTTTAGGTGATTTTAATGTTATTTGGTCGTTTGGAATATTCCACAGATGGAAACAGATGGTAAGGTCATGAAGTGGGTGAGCATTCGGCATCATAAAATGCAAATGCATTTTCTCCATGTTAGAGATGCAGCAGTGTAGTCCTGATAACGTTATAGGTCATTATCTAGTTTCTACGAAGATCAGGTACTTTAACATAGCAAATAAATAGGGAAGGGACTGAGGCTTCTGCTGGCAGGAAAGAGGCTGAGAACAGCCAGCAAAGCTCCTTTTGGTAAAATAAATATATATTTCCTATTTTCTCCTTTAAATGACCTTGGCCAATTCCTTTCTTGTGATGAGCAAGAAACAGTCCACCCTGGATGACAATGGAAATTCATTATTAGCAAAGGGTAATTTTAATAAGAGGTTTGGTTTCTAGGAAGGCAAATATACTAGATCACAAATTCCTTGAGGGTGGACTCTTAGTCTTTGATTTCAGGGTCGTTCATTCATTCAGCAAATGATTAGCGAATATCTACTCCATGTAAGGCATTTCTCTAGACACTTAGAACAAAATCAATGAACAAAATAGGGGGGAAAAGTCCCTTTAGGGAATTCACATTTAAACAGGATAGGTCAAGCAAAAAAGCAATAGATAAAATAGGTAAGTAAATTAGTATGTTATTGTACGAAGTATGTTCAAAAGTGAAAAGTGCAATAGGGAAAAAGAGTAAAGCAGATTCAATGTGATCAAGATGGCTGGGGTGAGGCATGGGGTCCTCTAGGTAATAATTACTGTTATTTTATTTATTTATTTATTTTTATTTTATTTATTTTATTTTTTATTTATTTATTTTATTTATTTATGATAGTCACAGAGAGAGAGAGAGAGAGAGGCAGAGACACAGGCAGAGGGAGAAGCAGGCTCCATGCACCGGGAGCCCGACGTGGGATTCGATCCTGGGTCTCCAGGATCGCGCCCTGGGCCAAAGGCAGGCGCCAAACCGCTGCGCCACCCAGGGATCCCTATTTATTTTTTTTTTTTAAAGATTTTATTTGTTCATTGATGAGAGACACACAGAGAGAGGCAGAGACATAGGCTGAGGGAGAAGCAGGCTCCCCATGGGGAGCCTGATGTGGGATTCGATCCCAGGACCCCAGGATCATGCCCTGAGCCAAAGGCAGATGTTCAACCACTGAGCCTCCCAGGCATCCCAATTCCAGTTATTTTAATATGCATGTTGCAGACCTTTATTTTACAGTGCCTACACATGCATATATATATTTTTAAAGATTTTATTTATTCATGAGAGACACACACACAGAGAGAGGGGCAGAGACACAGGCAGAGGGAGAAGCAGGCTCCACACAGGGAGCCGGACGTGGGACTTGATCCCAGGACTCCAGGACCACTCCCCGGGCCAAAGGCAGGCACTAAACCGCTGAGCCCTCCAGGGATCCCATGCATATATTTTGAATAATGATAGCTTCTGGTGAATACATAGCATTGTTGCTTCCTTTTAGTCAATCAACCCTATGTCATAAAAAATTTCCTTATCAAGGACTACTTTTCCAAAATGTAAATAATATGGTAATTAGGGAGGTCCTCTTGGAGAAGAGGCTACTTGAGGGCTACTCCAGTGACTCGAAGGGAATGAGCCATAGACATAGGGAAGGGCGTGTACCTGGCATGTCTGAGAAACAGCAGGGCGGCCAGGATGGCTGTAGAGGTGTGAGCAAGCAGGGGAGGAGGGAAAGAAAGCAGAGAGGAAAGGAGTAGGTGGTGCTGAATCATTTAGGGCACGGAATGCCATTGTCAGCGCTTTGGATTTTACTTTGAGTGAAATGGGTACCTTGTAGGGTTTTAAGTACAGAAGTGACATGGCATAATTTATGACTTAAACTCTCTTAAAAAGACATCTGCACCCCCATGTCATTGCAGCATTATTTACAATAGCTCAGACATAGCAAAAACCTAAGTGTTCACCAGTGGATGAATGGATAAAGAAAATGTGATATATATCTCGCATATTAGTTACCTACAGAAAAGAAGGAAATCCTGCCAACTGAGAACATATAGATGGATCTTGAAGACATTATACTAAGTGAAATAAGTCAGATTGAGAAAAACAAATACTGTATGATCTCATTTATATATGGAATCTAACAAACCAAACTCATAGAAGCAGAACAGATTGGTATTGCTAGAGCTCAGGAGCAGGGGGTAGGGAAATGGGTGAAGGTGTTCAAAAGTTCTAAGTTAAAAAGATAAATAGTTTCTGGAGATTTAATGTACAGCATGGTGACTATAGTTAACACAACCGTATTGTAAGTTTGAACGTTGTTAAGACAGTAGATCTTAAAAGTCCTCATCACAAGAAAAAAACTGTAGCTGTGTGAGGTGTTGGATGTGCAACTAGACTTATTGTGACCATTTCATGGTATATACATGTATCAAGTCATTATGTTGTACACCTAAAACAAACACAATGTTATGTGACAATTATATATCAGAAAACCCTCTGGACACTGACTGAAAATATACTGTTAGCAGGCAGGAGACAAGCAGGAAGACCAGCAAGGAAACTATGTTGGCAGTCCTGGAGAAATGAGGATACTTGGACCAAGTGGGGCTTTGGAGATGGTGGAAGGTGATCAGACTGGCTGTGTTTGACCCTAGAGCCAACAAGACTTCCTGCAGAGTCTATGAGCACTGTCACAGAAAGGAGGAGCCAGGGAGAGCTCCAGGGTTTTTGGCCTGACCAACTGAGGGATAAAGCTATGGTTTCCCTACAGGGGGAGGGCTGCAAGAGGAAATGGCATCGTTTCCATTTTGGACAAGTTGAGTTTGAGGTGTCTGTTAGTCATCCAAGCCGAGATGCCAAGTAGGTAGTTGGATATTTGGCAGAATCTTGAATTTGAGAGAGAGGGGTCTGGCCTGGGGATATGAATTTGGAAGTTATCAACACATCTGATATTTAAATCTAAATATCATCTGATATCTGATATTTAAGCTATGAGCCTGGATGAGATCCCTATAGGCGTGAGTGTAGATAGAGAAACAAGAGGTCTCAGAAGTGACTTTGTGACTAGCTCAGTGAAAGTGGAATGGATAAACAAGATGAATGAGTCATAACAGCATTTAGTGCCCACAAAATGGTAACTCAAATAAATAGCACTAGATACGGAGTTCATGAAAGCAACAATCTGGAGTTATTTACAAATGAAATGTGGCTTCTTTTAGGTCCAGGATGGAAGTGATGAAGAGGGTCACAGTGAGAGGAGAGAGTAATCACAACTGTACTATGTTTATTCACTCGCTCATGTGTTCATGCCTCCCAACAGATATATTTTAATTGCCGAATATGTGCCAGGCATTAATTGCTCATGTTGGGCACTTATAGTTTTTTGCCACCCAGCATCAATTTCTTCTTTCTGACCACTTTAATTTCCTTTCAGGTATTTCTGCTCCCAGCTGTGGGCCACCCTGCAGGGACAGTGAATCCGCAAGCCAGTACCGCATAGGGTACTGCCAGGAGACCAGGCATGTGACCGAAGCTTGGCCAACTAGACTCGCTACACCAGTGTTTTGGCCTTTCAGCAAGGAAAGAGGAAACGACTAGTGGCCCAACAGAATATAATTCAAGTCACCATCGCAAGCTACACATACAACTTTGAATTTTCTAATAGCTACCAAACAAGGTAAGAAGAAACAGGTTTAGCTAATTTTAATTATATATCTTATTTGACCTTACATATCCAAAATACCACCAACATGTTATTGTCATACAAATTATTCACAAAGTATTTTACATTATTTTCCTTGTGCTAAGTCTTTGGAATCGGATGTGTGTTGTACACTTACAGTGCATCTTTTTTTGGATCAGCCATATTTTGGCACCCAATTGCCGCAGGTGGGGTGTTACTGTGTTGGAGAAGGTGGGATGCAAGTTCATTCATTTTAGCAGCAGCACGCTGAGCTTCTGCAGGCTCTTAACAGCAGGGCTGGCTTCCTGACCCTTCAGAGCTTCCCCAGTCTTTGGGGGAGCCCTCTCCACTGTGTCCCCCCTCCTGACAAGAACAAATCAGAAAGTTTCCAGCAGCCTGGAATGCAGTTTCTTTTGCTTAGGCTGCTACTGTAATTTCTTGTTACTTGCACTCAAAGAAACCTCAGGGCTCTACCCCTTTTTCACTGGAAAACAAAGAAGGATGTGTGCTGGATCAAGACCTTTCACAAGGGTTGAGTCAAGAAGATTAAACCTTCAAAAAGGATGACATGAGTCTGCATGTGTTTAGACAGGACAAACCTCCAAAATAGAGCTTTCAGTAAAAAGACAAAGATGCATAGAATATGTATAGTATGATCCTGTTTGTATAATTTCTTCAGCAACCACACATGCGTATATATTTGTGGACATATACACACATAATTATTACATGGAAAGGAACAAACTTGGAGAGCAGAGGGGACCTTTAGAAACCATGGATGGGCAATGGGCAACAGGTAGATTATGGGCTGAGTTTCCCCCCATTCATGTGTCAAAGTCCTAACCCCTAGTACCTCAGAATAAGACCATGTTTGGAAAGGGATCTTTGCAGAGGTAATTAAGTTAAAATGAGGTCACTCGAGTGGACTGTAATCCAGTATAACTGGTGTCCTCGTAAAAATTGGAGATTTGGATGTGCCGCATATGATAAGAAAGGTGATGTGAAGCCACAGGGAGAAGATGGCCATCTCCAAGCCAAAGAGCGAGGGCTGAAGCAGATTCTTCTCTCATGGCCCTTAGAAGAGCCCAACCCTGCCAGCACCTGAATCTCAGACTTCTGGTTTCCCCATAACTGTGAGAAAATAAACTTCTGTTGTGGAAGCCACCTCATCTGGGATCCTTTGCTGTGGAAGCCCTAGAAAACTCATGCTGGGAAGTAGTTAGAAAGAGGGGTGGACTTTTACTTATTTAAAAGGTTTCTGTTCTAATATTTTTACAAAGTGTACTTCTATGTAAATACCAAGATGTGGAAATATTACAAAAAGAAGAGTCAGGGCCCTCCCTTACCTTCCTACTTCCTTCTTTGTACACATTCCCTTCTTGGAGTTTCCCCACACATGAAGCAAGCTCCTCGGACTTGCCATCTCCAAAGGGAGGAAGGTGGAACTTATGACTTAACTCCTCCTTGCTCAGTTAATGTACTTGCCCGCTTGTGTAACTGTGGGTACTCTATGATGCTCATTGGAATGATTATGGAGCCATCTTTGTTTTATTTCACTCTGGTCTTTCATCAAGTTCACTATTAGACTTTTATGAAGTTCCTCATCTAGAACTACACCAGTTACAGGTCTTTGCTTGTAGGCAACAGAATGTATGGCTTATAGTCTTAAGCAGAAAAATAATTCATTGAAAGGAAAGAAGGGGCCTAACAGATTCCAAAGGAAAGCTCTAGGAATGGGTTTGGGAAAAACAAACAAACAAACAAACAAACACAAAACAAGAAGGCAACAAAGTTCATGGGGAGAGGGGAGTCATAGCCAGAACTGATGGGCTCTTACTTTAGGATGCCACCAATGAAGTTAATCAGCTGATGCTTGTTCTTTTTTGTTTGTTTCTGAATCATTTGCTTTAGGATTCCATACTCAAAGGAAAAAGTGTCTAATAAGCTTATGTCGGCTCATAGGCCCATCCCTTAATCAAGAAAGGCAAGAGACTCTCTCCAGCAAGGTAAGTGCTCTCTGCAAGGCAGGCCCAGTTCTCTCATGGCCAGAGGAAGGGGATCCTAAGTAGCAAAAATAACACAACATTTCTCTTGGATTTTTGGATGATAATTGGTTTGTTTATTCCACAATGTAAAGTTATCTGACCAGGGGCCGTGTTCTGCAGGAAGATCTTTCCTATAGCATCATCTCCCAAAGCACAGAGTTGGATTTACAGTTTTCTTACATGACATCCAAGAGGATGAGTGATTGATAGGTGTCTAGAGTTATAATGTGAAGTAAATTCCATTACATTCTGCCTAGATAGCTTTCTTTATACTTGTCATAGGGGTCCTTTTCTACGTTTTGCTTCTTACTAAAAAGTTGGTCTCCCATTTCAAGGCAGTAATCACTGTGTTGGCCAGACCTTCTTTCATTTTTCAGGTAGCTGAAAAGTCTATCCAATACCCTCACCAGTGGGGGGAAAAATGTAGACTATTGAAATCACTTCCTTTCATCCATGTATTTACAGACCCCGGGAAAATTTGAGTTCATCTCTTTATGATGCAAATCTTAGCAACACATTTCTTAAAGTTTAGAATCAAATTATTCAAAGGCACATCTAATTATGGCCCAAACGCTTGATTTCATTAACTTCAGTAGCATATTACATGGATTTGGGCTGTAGTTATGAGATCATGATTTTATTTTTACCTTATTAATTAAAATATGGATGTTTAGGTCTATTTTAGTCATATTCCCCACAAGTGACTTTGGTTGAGATTTTGTAATGCAGTGGAAACAACATGAGCTCCTGGGGTTGGGCAGACCTGTGTATCCTCGGTGTGAAACCAGTTCTCATTCCAGATGTGAAATACATACCAAATGCAAACTGCAGTGTGCAAACCTTCTGGCAGAGATCACGTGGGCAGCATCCAACAAATGTGAGTGCTTTTCATTTATGCTCCTTTTAAAAAATATTTTAATTTCTTTTTTAATTGAAGTATAATTAATATACAGTGCTATATTAGTTTCAGGTGTACAGCATAGTGATTTGACAATTTTATGCTTTACTCCATGCTCACCATGATAAGTGTAGTCACCATCTGTCCCCATACAGTGTTATTACAATATTATAGACTGTTTCCCTCTGCTGCATTTTCATCTCCATGACTTAATTAATTGAGTGGCAATGGTAGGCAGAAGAGAAAGGGGCAAGGCAGTTGCAGGCTGAGACCTGAAGTTCAAATCTGAAATCTGCTTTATTCCAGCCACGTGAATGCAGGTAAGTTGCTTAAATTCTCAGAGCCTTAGTTTCTTCATCTATAAAATAGGGCTGAAATATCTATTCCTTACTGTGATCTTGAGGATCAGATGAGACACTTGAGGTGTCTATTTCCTGTACATAGTGAGTTCTCAATAAATTGTAACCATTAGGACTTGGCAACTAACATTTTATGTGGTTGACTCATTTGTGCTCCCTAAAACAAATACTCTATAATGCATTTAAAGCAGCTTAATGATTACTGGCTTGTTTAATCTGCAGGTCTGTTTGGTTTGTATGAATATAAGAGTTGGACCAGAAAGCAGAGCAAATCATATAACCTACAATTTCCTAAAATGCATCTAGAACACTAGCCCACCATACAAATGTAACAAAATGGGTCATCAGGAACATGTTTTCTAGTCAAATTGAATTGGGGAAAACTTTTTTTTTTAATTACTTATTTATTCATGAGAGATACAGAGAGAGAGGCAGAGACATAGGCAGAGGGAGAAGCAGGCTCCATGCAGGGAGCCTGACGTAGGACTTGATCCCCAGACCCAGGATCATACCCTGAGCCAAAGGCAGACGCTCAACCACCGAGCCACCCGGGTGTCCCTGAATTGGGGAAACTTTAACAAAAGTCAAACTGCTATGTGTTTTTTTTTTGCAGGACTTTTCAGAGCCTTTAACATACATACACAGAGCATAACCAAGTCATGCATTGTGACTTTCCAGAGGCAAATAGTGCAGCAGAATTTTCTAATTTACTTGAAAACAAAACACATTAATATGAGGTTAGGATTATTCAGAAAACACTGTGGAGAAGTGATGGCATAGCTTTGTTACCGGCCACTTGCCAAGTGGCACAGGAAGTGATCACGGCAGACAATCCAACTTGCCCAAAGCGGCCATTGGGGATGTAATCTACTTGCTCTTGAAAGCAGAATTTTTCCCCCAAAATTGAGTTGCAGCCTACGAGGGAGAAACAAATTGCCACCCCACTGTTCACACTTCTGCTCTGTCTGTAAATGTTAGCAACTACCATACAAAGAAATTTGAATTCCTGCAGCAATAAATATGCAAATACACATTTTCTCCAAATATGGCTGGGGCATCATTTTCCCCCTTTTACCACCACAGAGTCCCTAAACAGGTTTGAATCTGTTGACAAAGCTTTTTAAAGCCATCTAGCTGACTTTTTCTTTTGTGTGCTTGCAATCTGTTAACTATATTCCCAGGGAACTCAGATGGAGCACTCTCTCTCCCTTCTCACTCTCCCTCCCTTATTCCCTCCTTCCCTGGCTCTCCCCCCTTCCCTATTTCTCAGCAGTCTTGCCTCTGGATGGACAAATGGAAACTCATTCAGTCACTGCCATGTGAAGCACCAAAATCTAGAAAAATCCTGTTCTATGTCATTGGCTAAGTAATTACTTGAAATGCATTACCCACAGTTTAACTCTTTGACATCAAAGGAGTTTTACCTGCAAATGGACGAGGTCCTATTCTTTATGTCCAAAATATTCTGGTTTTCTCCAGACTCCTGTGCCTGAGTGAATCTCAGGATGGATGGATGGATGGATGGATGGACGGATGGATGGATAGATAGATCAAGTTTCACACATCCATCAACATTTAGAAGTGCAGTGATGTTTCCATCTATAAATGAAGCTGGAAATTGAACATGAAGGAAAAACAAATCTCATAGAGTATAAAGAATGGCTCGAAGCTTACACTTTAGGTCAAGGAGGACCATTTTCTAAGGCTTACATCTTGCTGCTTGGGCAAGATTTTCTTTAGCCTCTTGGGCAATCATTAAATTAAATGATAATATGCACATTTGTAGGGTCCTAATGGTGATGGGCATTAGGGTAAAATATAGTCATGTCTTCATATTTAGGGGGGAAATAATTGGTGCCTTACAAAAATGAGGCATAACTGGGGGATGATGCCAACAGGATCTATGACGTAAAAGCAGATTCTGCACCATAATGTGAGCGTCTGTCTATGTGGCCCACCCATGTGGTTCCAGTGCCTAGGAGGATGGTGGGCACACAGTAGGTGCTCAGTCATTGCTCCTTTGAGGAACAAATAGATACCTTCAAAGAGGTGGCTTCAACCATGGACACGTGTCCCCTCTACCTATGGAGTTGTATTCAGTTATGTCATGACTAAGTAGCACAGTGTCATAGTTAACACTGGCTACAGAGTCAGGGAGCCTTGAGGGTCAGGGTCAAGCCTGTCCCATCTGTGTGGCTTTGTGTAAGTTACTGAGTCTAAACCCCACCCTCCTCATCTCTACGGCGGAGACAGCGATCACTAAGACAGATTGGGAGCAAAGACTGGTTAAGACAGTGTGTGTCAAACACCTTTGCACAGCACCTGGCATGTTGTAAGCATTCACTAAATAGTAATATTATGGCTATAAACTTTGTGTCAAATTGGGTCAAATAGAATAAATCCTTGGGTAGAGTAGTATATAACAAGATGCTCTGCAGTGTAAATGGTATGTACTAACTTATCAATGTGGGCCCTGGGTCGAAAATGCAAACATGGCACTAGGTCACACTGTTGATAAATCTCTGTCCCTCATCCTCAGCCCCACCCAGCATGGCTAGAAACATCAGGGCAATAGTGGAGAGCACATCCCAGAGGGCCCTAGAGATGATCATTTCAAAATGTTGCCCTGGATCAGCGGTTTTCAACCAGGGACAGTTATGCCACCCACCCAACCCAAAGAACGTTTAGCAATATCTGGAGTCATTTTCAGTTGTTACAAGTGTGGGGATGGTTGGCAACAGACTACATTTCGGGCTTCTGTGGGTAGGGGCCAGGGGGGCCACTGAGCATCCTCCGGTACAAAGGACAGCCCACAGCAGAGAATGATCAATAGCATCCCAACTTTTGAGTTTGGGTTTAAAAAATATGTGACTTTTTGAAGATTCTGTTGGAGTCAATGTTTCTTGAGGATAAACGATTTATAAAATTATTTTCAGAGTTTGGAAAGGGGTTCAGTCAAGTGGCTCGGTTTGGCTCTGAGGACTGGGGAGCGAGATCCTTTCAGGGAGTCCAAATCTGTTATACTTCCTGGGGTGCGTTGGCTGCACAGCAGGGCCAGTGCAGACGGGTGCAGCCTTATGAAAATATGCCTTGAGCCAATATTCAGCTTTGGAATGTTTTTAATGAGTCGTTTTAAAATACTTGAATGCACTGACTAGTGACAAAGATCCTAATTAACCCAGATTCCACTAAAAATAAGAAGAGCCCATTGCATTTAGGCAGAATTATTTCATCAGTTGGTAAAACAACCCTGCGAGGTAGGCAGAGAAAATAAATTCTGGGGAATAATGATACGAACAACAACATCTCTTGTTTATTAAGCTTGGGCTCTGTGTTACATGCTGCAGTAGAGCAAGATGAGAAGGAACTTTGGGTCTGGAGTTATACTTCAGCCCTATTGCCTACCAGCTGTGAGATTCTGGGAAATTTATTTTTCCCTCCTGCCACTTATGTCTTAATCTGTAAAATGGGAACTGTAATAATATATGCCTCATGGGATTGCTGTGAAAATTCAAAAGAATAAAGTCTCCAAAACATTCAGCGCAGTGCCTGATGCATACACTTCCAGGAGATGTGAGGTCATTCAATTTGGAATAATCCCCACAAAAACTGTGTGGAAGGGAGATATTTAAAGACGAGAACATTTAGAAATGAGAAAACTGTGTCAGAAAGAGATTCAGTGAGTTGTCTAAATTCCCACAAATCGTGAGTAGCCAAATTGGGTCGAATTCCAGAGCCCACTTGGGAAGCCTCGTCCTGGAAGCGTGTCTGGCATATATAAGGACCCAGTACCTATCTGTTGAAGAAGGCTTCCCCTACACTGTATCTTCAGTGATCTACATTTTAGGTTGATTTTGCCATTTATTACACTTCCACTCTTGCTGACATCACAGGAATGGGTTCTCAGGTCTCCAGTGGGTGCATCAGGTTATTCAAATACCGTAAATGGCACATTTCACACTTGGAAAATTGCCCTCGGAGAAACAGCAAAAGGTGTGTCAGTGTTTCCACCAAGAACTAGTTCTCAGCAGACAGGAGTCATGAGAAGCATGTGTGCTCTGGTCACATTGCCTGGACCTTCTTATTGGAGCTTCCTTCAAGTGTTCCCTGGAAGAGCCTCCAGGGAGAGATGAGTCCGTAGGCTGCCTAGCACAATTAAGAAGAGCACACAGCATGTGTGTGTGTGTGTGTGTGTGTGTGTGTGGTGCTCACATGTGATTGTGTATGTGAGTGTGTGTGTGAGTGTGTATGTGCCCGTATGTGTATGTGTGCCCATCTGTGAGTGTGTATGTGTGTGTACTTGCATGCCCATGTGTGTATGTGAGTGTGTGTATGTACCGCTGTGTGTGCCCATGTGTGCATATGAGTGTGTATGTGCCTGTGCCTTTGTGTGTGTGTGAATGTGCCTGTGTGTGAGTATGTGTATGTGTGCACCTGCGGGTGTGTATGAGCCTATGTGTGTATGTGTGTGTGTACCTGTGTATATGCCCGTGTGTGTGTGTGTGTGTGTGTGTATGTGAGTGCCTGTGTGTGTTGTGTGCCTGTGTGTGAATATGTGTATGTGTGCACCTGTGGATGTGGATGTGAATGTGTATATGCCCATGTTTGTATGTGCCTGTGCCTCTGTGTGCACCTGTGCGTGTACATGTGACTGTGTATATGCCCAGCATATGTATGTGGTGTGTGTGTGCGTGTGTGCTTGTGGGTGTGTACTCTGGTCACAGACCTGAAGCAGCCCTCATCACACAGTCACCTTGACCAATGCCATGGCAATGACGAGGCTGACATTGGAGTCGTGGGAATAGCTTGGAGTTGGGCTCCTCCTAATTCTATTTAATCGCGCAGCCCTGGATTTGACATCAGTTGCTTGGAAATGGAAGGTGCGAAGGGTGGACCGTGTCTTCCCAGCTTGGCAAGATTGAGATAGAAACAGCAGCTGATGGGCATGGCCCCACCACAGCCCTGAGAACCTTCTGCGGGAACCTCCCTGATGGCTCCAGGGTTCAAAATCAGAGCGCCACTCACCTCTCGGCTGTGGCAGCCTTGCCCTCAGGACTAGGCCCACCCTTCCTTCCTTCGCTGCTTATACTTTTTCACCATTTGATTTTTTTCTGGTTTATTTTTTGGCCCGGTCATCTGATATTGGGCGAATTGAGGAAATGAATATCAGAAATGACTCCTGCTGTTAAACTCATCAGTGTCCTCCCCAGGATGAGAATTCGATTACATAATTTGATGCAATTGTCTACCCTGAGCACAGCTGGGGCGCCTCACCAACAACCATTCTTTACATGTCCTCATGCCACAAACTTTTCTCAGGCTCACCCTGGTTTTAAAATATTTTAGATATCTCTGATATTCTTTGGAGTCTTTATATCCTGTAAATATACAACGGTCTACCCTTTGAACTAGCAATTCCTTTTCTAAGAAATTATTCCACAAATTTTTATTTTTGCCCAAGCAGTATAGTAGAATAGACTATAATGATATCTATTTCATCATTACTTATAACTTATTTGTTCATTTCATGCATTTTTAAAGTATTCACTGTTCAAAGCCATAGGAATCAGTTGTAAACAAATACTTAAATCTATTTATCTTTCCCTTATAGGGCTTATGCTGTCCTTGGGAATGATAGACCATAAACAGAATAAGTAAACAAATAATATTAAGTTGTGAGAAGGGAATGGGAAATTTGCAGGGGATATATGTGTGATGGAAATATGGTTGTGGGAAAGGCTTTACTGAGAAGCGACATCTGAGTCAAAAGCAGAAGGAAGTGAGGCAAGGGTTCATGTGGACATCTAGGGAAGGATGATCTCAGCAGAGGGAACAGCAAGTGCAAAGGCCCTGAGGTAGGGTGTACCTAGCATGTTCAAGGAACGGCAGGGAGGCCAGTGAGACTGGAACACAGAAAACCAGGGGAAATGAGGAAGGTGTACAGAGGCTGGTTGGCGATGATCTTGGCTTTTACTTGGAGTGAGGTGAGATAGAGAGGAGGGTTCTGAGCAGAGGAGTGACATGATGTGCCTTGCATTTTAATCAGATCACTCAGGCTGCTGAGTGGAGATTGGACTGCAGGGAGGCGAGGGCCAGAGCTGGAAGACCAGAGAGGAGGCTGTTGTGAACCTCCGGCAGGGACGGAACAAAGATAGGAGAGTTGGAGGTGGCAAAAAATAGTCAGAACTGGATATAACTGTAGGTGGAGACGCCAAGGTTTATAAAGTACCTACTGTCTATCTGGAGGGTAACCGTTTAAAGACAATTACAGCATACTCGTTCAATAAAATAACAAAAGTGAGCTTTAAGAATATTTCTATGTTACAGAGTTGCATGAAAGCATCAAGATGCATAGCAACAGGATAGTAAAATTCCTGAGTTATAAAAATGCATATACACACACAAATACGCTATTTTCATATTTTAAAGAAATTTAAATATATCAAATTAGAACAGTTGCTTCCTCTGAGAAGGGAAATTGGAGTTGGGGCGTGAAAGGGAAATTTCAGGTTTTAACTCGGTTAGTTTTTGCAGTTTTTTTGTTTCCCGGGAAACATTCCATTCATTGCTTTTCATTATTATTATTATTTTTTTTTTGTAAAAGGAGAAGGATAAAATATTCAGAAAAGAAAAATATTCACCTTCTTGAGCTTCTAAAGACCTTTTAATGAAAACCTTAACTAGGGATCCCTGGGTGGCTCAGAGGTTTAGTGCCTGCCTTTGGCCCCAGGGTGTGATCCCGGAATCCCGGGATCAAGTCCCACATCAGGCTCCCTGCATGGGGCCTGCTTCTCCCTCTGCCAGTGTCTCTGCCTCTCTTTCTCTCTGTGTGTCTCTCGTGAATAAATAAATAAAATCTTAAAAAAAAAAGACCTTAACTAACCCCATGCCCCACAAGGCAGGCGTCTGTGCTTAGAAGGGCCATTGTCAAGGTTTACTTCAGAATTTGGTTTCCTGTTGCCCAATGTAGGATGTTTGGGGAAAGGCAATCTTTTATCTCTATATTTGATCCAAAACCTTCACCGTCTCTGTGGTCACCGAGAACAAAATTGGGTGCTGTTGATTTGCAGTTAGAGCCTTGTCCTTCAGGGGAGCAAATTCCAATAACTCTTCCCCTGACAGCAGTCAGAATGGAGGTAGAAGATGAAATACTTTCAGGATCTCAGAAATTGCCCTTCTAGTGTATGTTGGGGGCCACGCGAAATGAAATTGCACTTTCTCAGATGTATTTACACGTTCTGTCCTCCAAGGATTCACAGAGGTCCCAGTGACAGCACATGAATGGATTAATGCAGGGTACTTAAGAAGAGATGGTTGTGGGGTGCCTGAGTGGCTCAGGGGGTTAGAGTTCGTCTTCAGCTCAGGTCATGCTCTTGGGGTCCTGGGATCCAGCCCCACATCAGGCTCCTTGCACTTGGTGGGGAGCCTGCTTCTCTCTCTGCCCCTCTCCCTGCTCATGCTCTCTCTCTTTTTCTGTGTGTCTCTCTCATAAATAAATAAATAAATAAATAAATAAATAAATAAATAAATAAATAAATAAAATAGTTTTAAAAAGAGAAGAGATAGTTGTGTCAAAGACCTAATCCCCCTAATCTGATCAGATATCCTATAAAGTCCTACCCATACCAAGAAGGTAGGCATTTGAGAAAGAAGCAAGTTTTATAATTTCAGGGAAATCTATAATGTCCAATGGCACACCTGGGCTTTATATCTGACTTCTTCTAAATATTAAATTAATAAGAATAGCTGCAATCCTACTAGGCAGAGCTCTCCGATAGTCAAAGATGATCCGTATAATGGAAGTTGTCATATTTATCAAGAGTAGCAACAGTTACCATATAATTATTTGCCAACTGTGAGTCCACTGTGACTGACTCTTTTTAAAAAATATGTGAAATCAGACATTTGAGAGACTGTCACAAAATGCCACCAGTCTAAATTTTCTTTTGCTTAAGGGCACTAGTAACAAGGCATGGTGCCACATATAGATTTCTTTGAGTTTGGAAGTCTGCCACCAGCAAGGATAGGGCCACCCGTGGATTTGCTGCTGCTGCCTCAGATTGAAAAAAAAAATTGAATTATAAAGAACATTGTTTGCAAGTTGCACCTTCCATTGAAATGGTGACTGCTTGAAACTTGTCAGAGTGTTGAGTCCTTCAACTTTTTTTTTTTAAAGCACTTGCCATTTTTACAGATTGAAACATCAAAGAACATGAGTTAGCTGCAAGAAGATATTAACTACACTGGTGTTCCCCAAAGGGGTTGATGCCAGGAAAGAGTTTAGATCTGTGGTTCTCAACCTAATACAGTTTTATCCATTCAAGGAGTATGGGGCGATGTCCGGAGATATTTTGCTTATCCCAACTTGAACGAGGTGGACCACTGGAATCTAGGTCAGGGATGGTGATAAATATCCTACAATGCATAGAATGGCCCAGCTACAACACAGAAGGGTCCCTCCCCACAGGTCCTTGTGATCTGGAATTTATCGTATATACTTGAGATGCCAATAGGAATACCTATTCACATAGCTAACTTAGGGCCAAATAATATGCACTGTGTATTAATCAGCTTGGCCTTCCATAACAAAATATCATAGACCGAGTAGCTGAAGTAACGGAAATTTATTTTCTCACAGTTTTGGAGGTGGGAAGCTTGACATCTGAATGCTAGCATGGCTGGATTCTGGTATGAGCTCTCCTGCTGGCTTGTCAATGGCTGCCTTCTTGCTCACTTAGGTGTGTGTACTCAGAGAGAAAGAGAGACGGAGACAGCAACCTGTCTGGTATCTCTTCTTATAAGGGCGCTAATTCCATCATGAGGACCCCACCCTCATGACCTCATCTAACTCTAATTACCCCTCAAAGGCCCTATTTCCATTCTTCACCTTGGGGATTAGGACTTTGCTATGGTCTGAATTGTTTGTGTCTTCCCCCAAATTCCTCTGTTGAAATCCTAACCCCCAAAGGTGATGATATTAGCAAGTGGTACCTTTGGGGATTGCTTAGGTCGTAAGGATTGAGCCCTCATGAGTGGGATTAGTATCCTTATAAAAGAGACCCCACAGAGCTCCCTAACCTTTCCCACCATGTGAGGACACAGTGAGAAGGCGCCAGCTATGAAGCAGGAAGAGGGCCCTCAGCAGAGAATGTGACCCTGCTGATGGCTTGATCTTGGGCTTTCAGCCTCCAGAATCAGCTATACATTTCTGTTGTTTATAATACCCAGTGTTTGATATTCTCTTACAGAAGCCTAAACAGATGAGACGGGCTTCAGTATATGGGGCAGTGGGCATGTTCAATCTATAGCATATAGAAAATCTACACAAATGTTTATTATCTTTTTTTTTTTATCATTGTTGGTCTCAGCTGTTATTATTTGGTAACACACAGAGGCATAATGGGAATACTTCATAGTAAATAGAGAAGGATGGTGGGGTCTACTGTAAAAGATGCCTACAATTGGACTTAGTCAATTTGTGTATATCTTTATATTGGCCAATAGAAAAAAAAAAACAAACCCTGTGTTTCAAGCTTGTTTTTTTTTTAAGATTTATTTATCTAAAAAAAAAAAAAAGATTTATTTATCTATTTTAGAGAGAGAGAGAGAGAGAGCATGAGTGGGAGGGGCAGAGAGAGGGAATCTCAAGTAGACTCCATGCTGAGCACAGAGCCTGATGTGGGGCTCGATCCACGACCCTGAGATCATGACCTGAGCCGAAACCGAGAGTCAGACACTTAATGGACTGAGCCACCCAGGTGCCCTGTTTCAAGCTCTTAACTGTAAAATACCCATTCTTCAGGGAGTTCTTCTCTGCTATTGAGTTAACAGAGTTCAGAACCTGCTCTGAAACAACAGTTTAAGAATTTTGTGGATAGACAAATGTTTTCATGATTTATTTATGAAGACTTGAAACTGATGTTTTCTCTTGTCTTTTCTAAATGCTAACTATGGTCTGGGGTGGGTCTTCCAGGTCACAGATAGCTTATTCTTCTTCTTTTTTTTTTTAGTATTTATGGACTGTTTGTAAAAATAGTCATTCAACAAATAGATATTGGGTATCTCCTCCAGTAAAGTTTCTACATTCCATTTTGGGTGGGGAATACAAGAAGGAATTATCATTCCTGCTCACAAGGCACCCTCACATATACATATTTTTCACGATAAAATATTTTGAGTGCCATAGCAAGAACCAAGAATGATCTAGAAGGGTGTAGGAGAGAATGACTCAGCAAAAGTGGAAGGGACCAGTGCCTGAGGGGACCACGTCGAGGGACCATAAATGGGTTCTAATCAAGAGCATCCCCTGTCTCCTGAATGAGGAGCCTGCACAACATGATCATCTGGGTTTTAGAATTGTTGTAGATTAGTAACTGTTCTGTACTCTTCTTTCAAGCACTTTTTTTTTTTTTTTTAGTAGAAAACGTGTACTCTAGTTATCTTGTCCCAACCCATAACAAGTGTGACTATTTTCTAAAGAAAGAAGGGCACTTATACTCTGAGCAGAGGAACAGTGTGGTCTGAGTTGCTGTTTGTAAAGGTCCCTCTGGGGAAAGTACAAGTGAGTAAGCAAGAGTGAGAGCACTGAGAAGTCAGGAGACTATCGCCACAATCCAGGTGGGAAACGATGATGGTTTGGTTGAAGGAGCAGCAGTGGAGATGGAGAGAAGTGGAGGATTTCCAAGATACATTTACAGATCAACAAGATGGATGATAAAAAGGAATCAAGAATGATATGACTGGTGGGTGAAGAGAAATTTCGTTTAACAAGATGATGAAGCCCAAGGAGGAAACAACCATTGAGTTTACGTGCGATGCGGGATGGGGTAGAGGCTTGAATCAGAAACTCTGCATTAAATGCACTAAGTGGAGACAGTGATTGGATGCCAAATAGTAATTAGGTACATAGGTGTGTCTGGAGGTCAGAGGAGCGCTGTGGGCAGGAGACTGGTATTTGGCACATTGTATCATATACACAACATTTAGGAACATGGCTTGGACGAGACCTTTCTAGCTTGAAAGCTAGTGGGTTGATGATAAATTTCCAGGGCACTGTCATGTTCAGAGATCAGCTTGAGGAAGAAATTGAGAAAGAAGCCCTAGAGAAGTAGCAAGAAAAGAGAAATAAAGAATATCTTAGGAAGGATAGGTGGACACACTATGTCCACTGCTGTGGAAGGACAAGAAAAGATCCAGAAGCTTTCACAACATGGAAGTCTTCAGTGAACTCAGTCAAACAATTTCTATAGCATCTTATGGCAGGAGCCCTGGTCAGCATTGTTTGAAGATGAGATGAGACATGAGAAAAATTTGCTTAGAAAGTAATACTTGTCTTTTGTCATCCATCAGCACTCTAGACTTTCTTATATCGGTAATATTTTATACTAGCAGATTTAAGACACTAATAATCAAATTTAAATTTGTCCAACTGATTTCATACATGCATAATACATGCTAGTAAATATCTTACACATGTTCCTTTATCTTTTATTTTTTTAAAGATTTTATTTATTTATTTATTTATTTATGAGAGATACACAGGGAGAGGCAGAGACATAGGCAGAGGGAGAAGCAGGCTCCCTGTGGGGAGCTGAATGTGGGACTCGATCCCAGGACCCCGGGATCACACCCTGAGCTGAAGGCAAACACTCAACCACTGAGCCACCCAGGAACTCCATTTATCTTTTTTCTTTTCAACAAAATATATATGACGTGTCACATAGACTTCAGGGTAGGTGCCCAGGATTACAGAGGTAGAAAAGACGTATAATTTCCCTACCCTTATGGTGCATTGTTCTAGACAAGACAAAAGAAAAAAGTAAGCAGCAAATAGCTATGTAAGTTGGATGAGCTCCTTGGAGGCAATAAACATGGTACCTGCATTGTGAACATTGGGTAGGTCCATTTTAGATGGGTTGGTTAGACAAAGGCCCTCTGAGGAGGTGACATTTTAGAATGAGACTTGAGTGATGCAAAGATCCACCATTCTGGCTGCTGGAGTAGAGCACTGCAAAAGGCAAAGCCCAGGGGTGCCAAGAGCCTGCAAACACCCTGAGTGGGAAAGAGCTACTATATTCTGGGAAACAGAGTGTACAAGGGAGCAGTCATATGCTTGGGCTGGAGAAGCATGCAGGGGCCAGATTATGCAGGAATTTGTGAACTTACTTGGAAGATCTTTCCAAAGTTACCTTAATGACTATGTCTTTGAAAAAGTGTTCTGGAATCATACAGAATTATCGTCTAGCACAGCATTTCTCGACAGCATCTTAGTAATTTGTATTAAGAAAAATCTTTTTTTAAAAATAAATTTATTTTTTATTGGTGTTCAATTTGCCAACATATAGAATAACACCCAATGCTCATCCCCTCAAGTGCCCCCCTCAGTGCCCGTCACCCAGTCACCCCCACCCCCCGCCCACCTCCCCTTCCACCACCCCTAGTTCGTTTCCCAGAGTTAGGAGTCTCTCATGTTCTGTCTCCCTTTCTGATATTTCCCACTCATTTTTTCTCCTTTCTATTAAGAAAAATCTTGAAATACATGCACATTTTGGACTAATAGTTTCATTTCTAAGAATTTATGTTAAGAAAGTAACTTGCCACATGCACACATTTTTGTCTAGAAGAATATTTGCTTGGATCTCTGAAATTCTTTGAATTTTTCCCTTAAAACCAGTAGATTTGATGACATGTTAAATTATACCTCATGAGAGCTGATTTTTTTTAAAGAATAGTATAGCAAAATATTAAAAATAATGTAATGTTCATCAATAAGAGATTGGCTGATACATTCTGATCCATCCACACACTCCAATTATACAACCATAACAATTGCTGACAGTTGTTTTACTGACATGCAAAATATCTGATATTTAGTATTAGGTAAAAAAAGAAGTCAAACGAGTGAATATAATTTTATTTTTATTTAAATTAGAAAGATACACAATCTGTTGGACATATATAAAAGGACAGTGTTAATAGTCTTTTTTTCCTGAATGTTGGGATGATGGGTGATTTTTACTCATTTTATTATGTTTTCCTTTGTTATCCCAAATTTTTTACTATGAACGTGAAGTACTTTGTGACTGGAAAAAACACTAACGTTATTACCATGTTGAAGCACAACAAATGTTAGCAGCAACAGAAGAAGATCTTTTCATGATTAAGTGCTAGAGCTTCAGGACCTCTCTGGAGACCACTGAATCCAGCCCCCACCTCATTTCAGAAGAAATGAACATTAGAATTAACATCAGCTGTGATGACCAACTGTTTTGGAAAACAGGCCAGATGGTGTTCGTCGTCCCTCTCTGGTGTACTTTGAGAGGGTATTATTGGACTTCTTAGAGCAGCAGTTACAGAGCATCTTTGCAGCTAGGTCATTCCAATTACCTTCTAGCAAAGATGCAAGATATTTTAAAAATGTCTCCCTACCCCGCAATTTGTCTTTGCCACACGGAATGCATTTGTCCAAAGGAGTTCTTGCTTATATCCTTGAGTTTTTCTGAAATAGGATGCATTGAATTGTGCAGCCACATCCTTCCTCATTGGAGTGGCTGATCATGCGGGGAACAGAGCATGATTAACCTGCAATTTGCCCAGGTGAATCTTGTGATTACATATGTCCACAGGCAGTTTAGCTACATGGTCGATGGCACAACTAGGATAGATTAGTGACGAAAATTGCATTGCGAGGCAAATAGCACTTCCAAAGTTTCCTAAGAAAGCAGTGTACTGAAGGCATACTACATGTTCAGACTTTTAATTGGCCAAACTTGAGTACTCATGTTTATTTTTATGGCCACATGGAAAAGTCTATAGGAAAGACCTCATTGCTTTTTATTGTAAACTTAGAGACAACACCCACGCTAATGTAGATTTATGGTCTTTCCTCAATGGTTCATCTTCCCTGGGAGCCTGGATTATTCTTCCTGTGGATTGTTCCCCCCGCAAGTGTTGGTGAACACTGAACTCCCAGAGGTGCTAAGTGGCTAACGTTCAACATGGTTTCCGATTGGCAACAGTTCAGCAAGTGTGTTTTGAACACCTCCCTATTACAGTGGCCTACAGTCATTCGAGTTTAGGACATGTTTCCTAATAAATCCTGGAATTTGTTGTGGCACAGATGAAAGGATTGAGAGTTAAATTCCAGTTCATCTTTAAAGGAAGCTTTGGGACATTTTGCTAATGTGCATGTATCGCAATACAATGGGCTGTCATGTTAGTCGGGGGTCCTGTTCTGCAATCTGTGCTAAGGTGGAGATCATGTCTCTCCAAGCCCACTTTCTCTCTTCTTTAGGATCCCACAAATCTACCTGTATAGCAGGCAGGGGGTTTCTCTGGGGGATCCCTAATGTCCCTGAAGACTTCTTGTTTGTTTCACTTTAATTTCTCGCTTCCTCCAGCCTAAAGAAGTATTTTCTACGGGGTCCTGGGTGGCTCAGTCAGTGAGTGTCCGAATTTTGGTTTTGGTGTGGGTCGTGATCTCAGGGTCGTGGGATCAAGCCCCCTATCAGTCTCCATGCCTCTCTTACTCTCCTTCTGCCCTTCCCCACCTCTCTCTTTCCCTCTCTCCCCGCCAAAAAAGTATTTTCTGCTCTGCTGGGTAGGGAGGCAATCCTTTTATTCATCATTTATTTCCCCAGGTTTATAGCTCCTGCTCTGAGTCTTTACTGCCTTCCCAAGGATGTCACTTTTGAAATTCCCAAACAAGGAAGAGACCATTTTCTCTGTTGTCTGCTGCCACATGCCTTCTCTGAGCAGTGACAGCAAACCAGCCTGGTTCAGTGATCGCCACAGCAAGGTGCCTACATCCTAATGGGACCTAGGAGAATTATACAGGGTTTTTTTTATACTTAGGTTTATGCACAGAGGAAGGAAATTGATCTTTACCAATAATTATTATAGAAACCAACTTTGGCATCTTTACCCAATTCTTATGCTTGGCAGTCATTCATCAAGCACTCTGTGCATGGCAAGGGGAGGAAGAGGGAGGGAGGGAGGGGTGGAAGTCCTCAATGCAGAGTGTCCATAGCTGTGCCCAGGCTCCTTGGGTCACTGCTGAGGGAATGCAAAGTTCATGTACACTGTGAAGTGATTTATAGATAGTGCTGTCTGATTTTCAGTAAACTTAGCCTCACAAAATTGCAAAAGACTGAATAAGATTCCTACAAAGAATATATAGATTGAAAATAGAATAATTATAGCGCAAGCACATAGCAAGCAAACGCTAGCGCTATACCACTCCTACCCCTAAGATCTGCAATTCCCCGGCCATATTTCAAGGTGAAGTGAAATCTGATGGAATGTGTCCCACTCCCACCCCCATGCAGTTCTCTGGGTGTGAGGGCCATTTAAACTGTCCATTCATGATAATGGTGTTGTTTTAACAGTGAGAAGCAAAGTACTTTTAAGAGAAATTTGTAGCAAAGGCCTTTTAAAAATGGATCTGTGGGTGGGTGGTTGGGAGTTTAAAAATAAGTAAAAGTAAAAACATGGAGACAGAATTTCTATCATGTAAAAAATATTTCAGAGGGAGGCTTTTACTGGGTATATGAACTCATTTGCTTAAAAATAAAAAGCGATCTTTCATTTATAAAACTAGCCAATCAACATCAGGAAAGCAGGATTTTTTTTTTTAATTTACAAAATTGGCAGTTCCACATGAAAATGAACATAAAAATTTAGGATGACCACTAGCCTTCTTCTGTTTGGATACACGTATCTTTTTAGATCTCTTTGTAAGCCTTGACTGCCACGAAGAGCCAACATTGAGCTTAGAGCCATACCTTTGAATTGTTGCTCAATATACATTTTAAAACATAATAAAGCATAATCGATCATACTTTTCTCCATAAAATATTTGTAATGATTTTTATGGAACAAAAAAGATGTTTTACTGTGAGTATATGAAATTAAATTTACAAGTATTAAGATATTCAGTTCTTGAAACAGTTCTCTTTATAAAGTTCTGTTTTTAATTTAGGGGCTACAAATACATAATATAGTATAGTATATATCATGTAATATAAAATAAATGATTATACATGTATTGAAACGGGTTCACAATGTTTTAACTGAGAGGAGTACATGGATCTTTATTTTTTTAGTGGGGGTTGGGCTTGGCAACCTGTGACACGGTAATTACATTTGAAGAAGTCAAGGTATAATACGAATGTTCTTATAGAGTAGAGAAGATAGAATCTAATATTTCTCAGCTATTTCCTAGCTTCTCACACATAGCATCTGCTCTTAAAGGATTTGCAAGCTCAGGGATTCCCCAATGGATTGCCCATTCCCTAGCCTGGACCAACGGAGGGGTGCCCACATGTCTGGCCCTGTCCTTCTCCTGTGTGCTCACGGCCACCATTGCTTTTGCTCAGACAGGTCACACTACCTGGACTGTCACCCTCCCTTGATCTGATCTTGCGTACAATGACTTCCTTGACCATTTCTGGTGAAAATGAGATTTCTGCCTCCTGAAATCCCAGAGCAGTGATTCATGGAATGGGCCAAATCTGTATGTCTCATGATGATCTGGGAACTCTTTAAAAATGCAGTTTCCTGGGCTTCTCCCCACCAAAGAGCCTGATTCAAGGGATTCAGGAAAGGATGATCTTGGGCATTGCTTTGGAATCTGTATTTCTGGAAGGTCTCCAGTTGATTCCAATGGTTGGTTATGCTCAGAAGTCAATATCCAAGAGATTTTATTTATCGGATATTTAGCACATGCACCTTTGTGGTATCCATTATCTTTTTAGAAATTACTTCATCTTTCTAATTAGCTTGTAAATAATTCAGAGGCAGGGATTATTATTGTTATTTTTTTTTTACCATAGTGGGTAAGAGCCAGACATCGTTTATTCATTATATAGTAAGGATTGATGGATGGATCTTAGTACACTAAACTCTTTTTAGATTGACTCCATGAAACCTTGTAAAATACTGATGAAATTAATGGGATGCTATAGAAAAGGTGGTGATAGGAATAACTGAACCATTTGAATGCCAATAGGTAGGTCTTAATTTTCATTTTTAAAATTTTATTTAAAAAAAAAAGGGTTTTCTGCAATGCCCCGGTGTGTTTCTTTCAATCCAAGCAAATGATCTTTTAAAATTTAGAGCTATTTCTACACATTTCTCTCCAGTTATCTCTAACCAAATAACATTCAAAGGATTTTATTTTTAATGAGGGGAGCTGTGAATCAGAAAACAAATATGCAGAAACCTATTAACAGGCCAGTAATTTAGAATGAAAAGGAAGAAATTTTCTACTACTAAAAGAGAGCTCTAATTTACATGCAAATGTGTGGAGGAAAAAAAAAACGCATGCTGGAATTTGTTTTTAATAGATAGCAGATCTAGATAAGAGACAAGAGGTAAAAATGGATAGCCTCTCAATCCCACTGCTGGTTAGAACTGCAAAGAAATGGGGCAGTGTCCTTAAGGATGAACTATTTTAATAATAATCTTGCCACTTGAGAAAAATTATTAATTCATCTAATTAACATTAGTATGTAAATTATTCATTACTGCAACTATCAGAATAAAATTAGAATTTCTAGGTTCATAAATTGTCCATGCTTCTGTCTTCAATACTGTGAGAGATGCTGCATTTTGGAAGAATAGCAACTACTTTAATGAAATATAATTACAGATGGTAGAAAAATAAGGGCATCGAGTGTTGTTATAGATTTGCTCTTAGCAAATCACTATGTTTAGTTATTTTGGCATTAGCAGAGGACTGGGCCGGCCCATTGGCTATTTTTTTGTGATTTTAAAAAGTTTCCCTAGTGTAGTGGTAATTAGCTGGTGGTTTTGATACTTGTTAATACGAGATGTTTTTTCTTTCATAAATGGGACTCTGCTAGCCTTCTTTCGCCTGTGAAGCTCAAGATCCAGCCTTCATTACGGCAACCAGATGAATGGGATCAAAAGATTTCTCATCTTTGTTCTTCCTCGGTTTGGCATCGCCAAACTTTATCCATTGACAACGTTTTTTTTTTTTTTTTTAAAGATTTTATTTATTCATGATAGAGAGAGAGGCAGAGACACAGGCAGAGGGAGAAGCAGGCTCCATGCAAGGAGCCCAACGTGGAACTCGAACCCGGGACTCCAGGATCATGCCCTGGGCTGAAGGCAGTGCTAAACTGCTGAGCCACCCAGGGATCCCTCCATTGACAACTTTTGCTGTCAGTTTAGGAAGAAGCACTTTGGCAGGTGGCATTTATTTATTTATTTATTTAGATTTTATTTATTCATGAGAGAGGCAGAGACATAGGCAGGGGGAGAAGCAGGCTCCACACAGGGAGCCCAATGCAGGACTTGATCCCAGGACCCGGGATCACGCCCTGAGCCAAAGGCAGATGCTCAACCACTGAGCCACCCTGGTGCCCCTGGCAGGTGGTATTTATGAAAGCCTGGAGCAGCTAAGGCATGGCGACCTAACCTGAGGAATAATTTTCACCGAAAATCTCTTACTCCAAAGCAGGTTCACCTGTCATGGCATGGGAAGTTTTCACCCCAAAGCATTTTCCAACCTGATTATCTCAAACCAATAAATCAATTTGTTTTCCTTCTTGGAAAAGCAAACTACTCGTTTCAATAAGACAAGCTTGAGGAATATATATATATATATTTATAATATATATAAATATATATTATATGTGTATATATTGCTACGACATATATATCATGTATATATATATGCTATGAATATATATATGCTACAATACATCTCGTGTGTATTAATACATGCATTTTGTATGCATTATGAAGTAAGTACTTTGTCTAGTCTCTTCAGCTCATGCTGTTCTCTTACTCAATACTCTTCTGACATTGTATCCCTCTGAGAATCAAACTCTAAGTCCTCACCGTGATCTATGAGACAGGTAAGAGGGGTTTCTTCCTTTTGTGTATCAAACCCAGTGACCCACTCTAGCTTTTCTGTGCCTGACTCCAGCCACGGTGGTCTTTTCTCTTGTCCTTAAATTCAACAAGCTTGTTCTTGTTTTAGAATGTGCCATCTTTGATTTCCTTGCCTGGAGTAATGCTCTCCCTCCTGATCTTTTTTCTATGGCTGCCTCCTTTTGTAAATCCAGCTGTTAGTTGAAATATCACCGCTTAGAGAGGTTGTCTTAGAGATCTTTGCTTGTCTCTCTAAAGGAGCTACCGTGGAGTTCTATCTTTATGGTCCTCAAACCTGATCATGTGTCACTATCACCTGGAGAGCTCGGTAGAGACTACCTGATGCCGAGTTTCTGTTCAGTTGGGTCTGGGGCGAGGCGCAAGAATTAGCATTTCTAGGAAGTTCTTAGCTACTTCTGATCTGGAGATTCTTCAAGAACTATTGCTCAACCATGTTATCTGATTTTTAAAAAAGATTTTATTTATTTGTTTGCTTGTTTGTTTATTTATCTGAAAGAGAGAGAGAGAAGAGAGCATGATCATGGGGAGGAGCAGAGGGACAAGTAGACTCCCCACTGAGCAGGGAACCCAATGCAGGGCTTGATCCCAGGACCCTGGGATCATGACCTGAGCTGAAGGCAGACCCTTAACCACTGAACCACACCATCATCCCAACCATATTATCTGATTCTAATTCTCTTCATAACACTTATCACTAACTGGTATTTTTTTTCTTGTTCATGTAAATATTTGTCTATTGCTTGTCATGCCTACTCGAATGTAGGCCCTGAGTTCGTTACCATCTCTCCAGTAACTAACATATAATGGACACTCAATAAATGTTTGTTGACTCATTCATTCAACAAACGATTTTGTATACTCATTTTATGTCAAATTCTGGGTGAGGAGCCAGGGATATCAAGATTAATAGGCATGGTCCTCTCTCAGAAGGCTCATAAACTGTTGAGGAATACCACCCCTAGCATACATAGTCTTTAATGTAATGCGATAATTGCCATAACAAAACAATTGTTACCTGACAACACAGAGGATGGTGGTTAAGTGGTTTTCTAGCATTTGGTTGGAAGTGAATGCATTTATGGAAACTAGATTAGGGGTTTCATAACCTTTTAAAATTGTGTGTGCCTCTGGATATAAACAGGGCCTTCATAACTGGGAAATGCTAAAGAGTTACTTGATTGGCAGTCTCTCGACAGAGCTCATTAAGAGTTTGCTGTTTTAAAATGACTTTGGATGGAAAAATAGGGGAAACTTTTCTCTTGTTTGCATTTATGAAGCCCAGCAGAAATAGGCTTTTGAATGCTTGTCAGCAATAGATCTAAGCTAATTATTAAAAAATAAATAAATAAGCAAAAAACAGCTGATTGAAGCCAGAAAAACAACAACAACAAAAAAAGGATTTGGATTATTACCATGTGACCAAGGAAAACAGAGATTTTTAGATACAAGAAAGAATATCTAGTTGGTTACATTTCATCAATTTCAAGGGAGAAATATAAATACTGAGACAAATCCATATTGCCTTTTTCCTTAAAGATCAATTATGGTTGAAGCTTGGTTCCTTGTCTCCACTGAGTAGGACAGGTCTCCTCGTTATGTGAGCGATCACCTACCTTCTCTCAGCCTATAAGGAAGCAATTTTATTTGCTGTTCGGGAAAGAAAGACAGATCATTCTGTAAACAAGCCAAAAGAAGTCTGATTCTCCAGTTCTCAAATTAAGACTCTGTTTATCATTAGTTCTCATAAGAATAAACAAGTTGTAATGTTTTGAGTGCATCAGAGGTAAATAAAACCAAACCATATTACAAAATAAATTGGTGGAAAAATGCCTTCGTATTTCATAGCAATTAGCTGCATGATTGGTTATTGTTTTGTCTTGAGTTTTATGCTGGAAAATCAAATTTGAAAATTAGGTTGGGAATAATGCAAGGCATTTGCTACATTTATTACCAATTACTTTTTGAAGGCTGTACTTATGCATAAAACTATTTGAATTTTAATGTTGTGAAGAAAATTCCTGACGTGGAAAGTTTCATTTAAAATTTTAACCTGAGGAAGAAATTCATTAGTTATCTATTACCTGATGACTTTGGGCTGTTGTAATGAGAAAGTGGCATTAAAAAATTATTTGTCGAGCAATTGCTTTCCAAGGCCTTTGGTGTTTACAAAGCATAAAAGATGCATATGTTTTATGAAAGATGGTTCGTTGGAGATCAATTTAGGCACTCATATATTCATAGCCTCTGTGTTTTGAAAATTCTAATTGCCAACACCAAATTAAAGTCATCGACATTTTAAAAAATGTTCCTACATTTTATTATTGCAGTGTTCTGCATACGGGGTTATAAATATTTATATACCTATGTGGAATTACATCTCTTAGTGGCTCCATAAGGTAGATATATAGAAAAAAAAAGAATGTTTTCAGAAAGCAGAACAAAAACAAAAAATCCCCACCACCACCACCAAAAAAACAAACAAAAACAAAGACCCCACAAAACAACCAAGATCAAATCAAACAAACAAACAAACAAACAAACAAACAAAAAAACCCACTACCAAGGACCAGTCCTTTGCACTATTTTTCCTTTGTAGCATTTTCCTTTCCCAGCTCCATGAAACCTCCAGAGAGGAAAAGTGGACAAAGCAAATTTTAAGAAGGCAGTAAGATCAAAGTCTTTGGCTTTGCTCAGTGACAAGTTGTGTATAGCGTTAGGCAGATCTGACTTGAAAACCAACTTTCAGAAACATCAAAACAGATGTCACGCTTTGTATAATTCCTAGGCTAATATTTCCACTCCTGTAATGATTTTTGCTTATGAATGTTGCATGTCAATTATATGACTCGACTCACTCCTTTAGTTAAGTACCTCAGAAAACTGCCAGATTTCCACTTCGGTATGAACCAAATTGATCTATTTGGTGCAAATCTAGGTGGTGTGTTTCTGGGGATGAGGATGTGGGATTCATTCAGTGGAACGCTGTTGTTTCAGGTCATCCAGGGAAAAGCTCATTGAGAAGCTTTATATCTTGCTGAGACTTTTAACAATAGCAGCAGCAACCATACTAATGGCTTCTGCCATTTATATGGGGTTTACTGTGTGCCGGGGACTACCCTATGTCCTCTCATTTAATCTCTGCCCCTTCCTGATGTAGGACTACATTGATACCCCTATTTTAAGAATAAGGACATTTGGGCTCAGAGAAGTCGTAAAACTTGCTCCAGTTTCCATAGCTAATAAGTGGTGGTGCCAGCATTTCAATGCAGATTTTAATTTCAGAGCTCGAGCTATACACGTTCCACAGCCTATGACCTTAAATCATTTTATACCATCCACTGGTATGAATTAAACATTCACATATTAGGTCCACTTATTTTCTTCCCTTTGCAAAGCTGAGATTAAACCACCATAGCATAACTGGACTTCAACTCAATCATACATTCAATCATACATTCAACTCAATCATACATTCATACTTTGGCACTGAGTAGGAGGAACAGTACTGGGAGGCATGGTAACTGTTACACACGTACCACCACATTTGCAGTTCTTGCCCCCTTTCTGAGACAGGAAGACTACAAATTCCCCAGTACATGAAGCTAGGTATAGTGATGCGCTTGCTTTGGCCAATGAAATATGAGCAGGAGCAGTAAGAGCCAGTGCTCTGGACTCCATGTCCTCTTTCCCAGCTGCAGTCACTGGGGGGACACATTTTGATAACCTTTCCAGTGACTGAAGCAGCCTCTATCCCTGAGCCAAGTCATGGTCCCGCACAGAGAAATAAATATTGATTGTATTAATCACTGTGATTTTTGGAGCTCTTTGTTCCATCGGTATAACTTAATCTAATCTGACTAATGCAGAAATCATCCACAACGTACTATATTAGTTAAGAAAGGGTGTTACTGTTTAAATGAAAATATGAAATTAAAAAGGTTACTTAGGGACATTTTCAACATCCCAGTATGTTTTAAAGGCTTCTAGTGTCTTCAGTCTGCAGTTGTAAACCATTAATCTCTGTAGAGTATTGCTCCTTCTCTTGTAAATGACATTTTCTGATACCACCTGGATATAGTTGCCTCTTTATTTAAAATTCTCTGAGCTGTGATCTCGGTCCCAGGAAATTGCTTGCTGGTCCTAAATTGATTGGGTCAAAGAAAATCCAATTTCCTGGCTGGCTGCATCAGCCTACTTCACCTAGAAAATCCTTTTGTGTCTAGAACTTAAGAACATGAAGAAACAGCCACCAGGCACAGAGTGCTTATACTATTCCATGCTTGAGTTAAGTGTTTGTAGCCAGCACTCTAGTTTGGTGGATCCAGTACCCATTTCAACCCACTCCTCTGTAGAGGCTGGGAAAGCTAAGTATCCACATTCACAGCCTTCTCTACAGCCACCTGTGACCCTGTGATGCATTCTGGCTCATGAGGTCTAATCTGAAGTTTGGTGGGGAGGGTTCTCCGATAGCTGTTACTTTACTAATAAAAGTGATAGCTTAGGCTGGCTGTTCTCCACTTCATCTTGCTGTGAATACAAGTGTAATAGCTAGAATCACAGCAGCTGTGTTTGGAGTCTGAGGGAAAAATCAAGAGACCTTCCCATGTGGAGCCATTAGAATAACACCAGCAACTGTCTACTTCCAGACTGTTATTACCTATGACTGACAAACTTCAAATTAGGCTTTTCTGTTACTCATAGCTGAATACAACCCCAACTGAAATGTACGTGAATTTCCTCAAAGCCTCACCTAGTACAGAAATGGCAGTAGTAAGATTATACACATTCTAGAGGTCAGAAAAAGAAAATCCAGAAAGGTAGGTTAATTTTCCTGTATACTGTCTTCCTAGCAAGGATCACATCCTATAGTTTATAGTTTAAGCTCCATGAAGAGAAGGCCTTGTTCATCATTGTCCTGTCATGGTTCACAAAAATTCATCACCATTATATTTGGTGATATATCTGGAATATGCTCAAAAATCTGTTAGATGAATTCATAAGAGTTAGGAAGGAAACTCCCACACTTTTAACCCCATCATGCCAACAAGAATGCCAGGCTCCCTATCAGAAGCCCACTCTTAATTCCCTTTTAGTCAGAAGGAGAGTTGTTATACATATATAGATCATGAGATTATCCCCTTCAGAAAAAAATACCTCTTAGGAAAAATCTACTCTACAAAGCCTCTCTTAAAATCATAAAAGCCCTCACCCAACACTAAGATATTCTAATTAGTAAATTCCTCATGGCATCATGCAAACACCCAAAGGAAAGAGAAGAGCCAGAGATGTTTGGAAAATGTTCCTAGGGGAAGAGGTTGGAGAGAAAGGAGGAATCTCAGTCTGCTAATTAAAAGAATGAACTTGAGCTAAAGAGCCATGTGGGACTGTTGTCGTAGTAACACGATCCAAGTCCGAAAGCATTTCTCTGAGTTGCTACTAAAAACAAAAAACAAACAAACAAAAAAACCCTCTTGGTCTGAAAAGTGTGGCTTGTGATACAAAATGCCAAGTTTCGATCCTAAACGTGGAAGATTTTGAAGCATTGATCCCACATCACTCACACTAATCCCCAGACACAGGGAAGATTGCTTATAATGTTCTGCTAGTAAAGCCAGGAGAGAAAAACACAAGGTGATCTCCAAGCATCATTTGTTAATGTTATTAAATGTCATTGAAAAAGAAAATAATTGGGAAGATTGATTCCAACAGTCCTATCTTCTCTCATTTTTTTTGAGTAGTTAAGAAAACTTGAGATTTAATTAAATATGTCATATTAAATCACTTCATTAGAATGCATTAAATATTATGTTTTATTATGTGTGTATATATGCATGTGTGTATATATGTGTGTACATATATGTGTATATATGTGTTTGTGTATATGTGTGTATTTGTGTGTATATTTATATGTATCAGTTAGCTACCGCTGTGTAACAACTCCCCTCTCTCAAATACACTGACTCAGCGAGCATTCAACATTGATTATGAGTGTATGGGTTGGCTTGGTGGTTCTGCTGATCCATGCAGGATTTGGCTGACCACGGTGACCAAGGGAGTGGCTACAGACCAAGTGAGTAGCTCCATTGAGGCTCTTTCAGATGGACAGGGTTTTGTTGACTGCACATTGGTCTAAAAGGGCCTTTGCCAGAACAGTTGGGTTCTCTTCCATGTGATCTCTTACCTGTCAGGAGTCTGGTCCAGGCTTGTTCACCTGTTAGAGGCAGGGCTCCTAGAAAGAACAGACGTGTCTGGGGCCTCTTGTGTTAGCTTTTAGCCTTATTCATTGTACAGCTCCTAGCCATTCTTTGCTCAGCCTTATAGAGTTGTGCTCTGTGCATGCCCAGCTTCTCATTCAGCAGAGACTAATGAGACTGCTGTGCAGACATCTGGAGTTCTTTTTCTCCATAGCTGCCTCTTTTTGGGAACTCTATCCAGTATCTTCCAGCAGCCTCAGCTCCTTTCTATCTTCTCAACTCTGAATGATCACCATGCTCTTCTCTGCATTTTCCTTCTTGGACTTCAGTCTAGAGTGTGTCTGTAAGCCACAGAGCTGTGACACCGATGGGGCTTGCTATTTTGTAGTTAGAAATCAATCCTTCACTGACTGCTGGCGGTATCTGAAACAGTGGTTTCATATATTTTCCCCAGTTTTCTAGTTCATGGGTAACTCCAGTGCTGGGTACTCTATTATGACCAAAGTTAAATGCCATTTTGAGCCAGAATTCTCAGCAGACGATGAGTGTCTGCTCCTGGGATATTTTTAACCAGACTCCTTCTTAGCATCTTTCCCAAACAACTAGCCAGATTGTGGCAGAAAAGCATGCTTATTTTAATATTTGATTAAGCATATTAGATATCCAAAACATTATTACAAAAAGAAACATGAACGAGATCCAACCTCTACAAAAATCACTTTGTTCTACTACCTTTTGAATCGGATTATTCTTATTGTTCTTTTGGCAGAGATGATTGACATGTGATTCTTTTCAGTAAATATTCTGGGATCAGAACCACATCATCACTCATTTTTGCATCGTTGAGAAGTCATTCAAATGCACTGCATTTTTAAAAGTGAGAGTTCACAGTGGTAGAAGCAAATATGTAATTTCATTTTAGTATGGTATGGTTATTATTTTTATTATATTTCAATTAGGAAAGGGGTTAACCTTAGACATTTTTTTCTTATGAATTTTCTTGCATTTGGATTAGAAATACTGGAAGTTTGAAATGTCTTTTGCTGCCTATACGTCCTTGCCAATTTATTCCTTGTCATGGAGCCTGCCATAGGGATTACGCCTCTGAGACACTCCATAATAGCTCATGTGCTCATAGCTCCTAGAAGAGCACCACACACACACAAATGTAAGATACAGGGAAGGTAAAAAAAGCAATATCTGCTTTTTTCAATTTCATATTTGGGTTAAATCTTTAATAGAAGTCTTTAATAATAAAGTCCTGAATGGAAGTCAGCATAGATATTTAGATAAACTTTGATTTTTTTTTTCTTCTTAACTCACAGTAGATTTAAAAATAATGTTCGTGACCTCAGGCTCAATTTTTATGAGCATTTTTCAATTCTTGCTCCAGTAGAACAGAAATATAAATCACTTACCACATCAGTGCACTAACAAAATGTTACATCACTAAATTGCTCAGAAACAGCCCCTGTGCTCACTCAAGGAACAGTGTGTGTGTGCTCATGTACGCGCACACCTGCACACACATTACCTGTACAGTAAGGCAGGAATCTAAGTCCAAACCTTCATCCGGTCATATTTCCCTTTTCTGAAGAAGACATCTTGGGCCTTATAGGCAAACAAAGCAAGTGACACTTTGGTGTGGTAGCAATTTCAGATTAATGGCCTACCCGTGTGTGAAGACTTAAAGAAATGATAGCCAGTCACAAGTATTAATCATTTCTTGACAGCCTGCCCTAATAGCACCATTTTTATAGCTCTGTGGTAAATTCTGTTTTCAGACTGAAATCATTCGATTATATATCATCCGTGTTCGTAACAGCTCTCCTAGTTTTCAGTACAAAATCCAGAACCAAGAAGGTGCTTGGAAGAGAGGAGGTAGACCGATGATGCATTTCCAAGGAATCGAGAGCTTTCGTGTCAGCTTTGATTTTGAGTTAAATTCAAACATGATGATATTAAAAATATGACCAAAGAGCATTGCCTTTGAAGTTGGAGATAAAAAGCACATGCAAAATAAGAGATAAGCTCCCTTTTTCAATGATAACACCATCTCAATGCTATGGAATATAAATATAAATGGGATTTTTGCCCTGGTGGCTCGTTTGATCTGTTGATATTTTTCTTGATGACATGTGTTTATTTTAAACCCTGTAATAATCGGTTGAAATCATACGGGCTCATTGTCCATTAGTGGAAATTGCATATATGCATTTGGAATCGCAAATTCCAAATCGCATTTGGAATTTGGTTGGCCATTCCAACCACAATACCCTTAATTAAAAGGACAGTTAATACCTTTTTTGTGCAAAACCTCTCAACAAGTTTCTGTTCTTCTATTCTTGTCACCTGCTCTCAACACAAGACAGAAGAGCCCTTTTGCTCTGGTTGAAGTCACATTGTGCTGCTCTTCTGTTCAAGCCTCCCATTCTTTCCCATCTTAGAGTGAAAGCTAAAGCCTTCTTTGGACCCACAAGGCCCCAATGATAGGGTTTGGCTAGCTACTACCCAAGAGCCAGAACTAGCCCCACTGCTGATTTTTCATAGCCAGTGAGCTTAAAAAAAAATTTTTTTTTAAATATTTGTAAATGGTTGAAAAAATAAAAAAATAAAAAATATTTTGTGTCATGTGGAAATGATGTGAAGTTTAAATTTTACTATCTATGGGTAAAGATTTATTTGAACGCAGCCAATAGCCATCCGCTTACATGTTTTCTGTGGCTGCTTTTGTATGGCTGCACTGGAAGTGAGTGGTTGTAATGGAGACTGCATAACCTGCAAATCCTGAATTATTTACCATGCAACCCTTTGCAGAAAAAAAATGTGCTGCCTTCTGCCCCATATCTGCTCAGGGCCTTTGCATTACTCCTTCCTTGGCTTAATGTGGTTTTTTTCTGCAAACGTCTTCTTAGCTTTCTACTGCATTTGCTTCTGGTCTGTACAGGCAGAGGTTACCTTCTCTCTAAGGCCTGCGGAGTCATCCTATTTAAAATGCTCCTTTTGGGGGGTCCCTGGGTGGCTCAGCGGTTTGGCGCCTGCCTTTGGCCCAGAGCATGATTCTGGAGTCCTGGGATGGAGTCCCACGTCGGGCTCCCTGCATGAAGCCTGCTTCTCCTTCTGCCTGTGTCTCTGCCTCTCTCTCTCTCTCTCTCTCTGTGTCTCTCATGAATAAATAAATAAAATCTTGGGCAGCCCTGGTGGCGCAGTGGTTTAGCTCTGCCTGCAGCCTGGGGTGTGATCCTGGGGACCCTGGATCAAGTCCCACGTCAGGCTCCCTGCATGGAGCCTGCTTCTCCCTCTGCCTGTACCTCTACCCCCCACCCCGTCTCTATAAATAAATAAATAAATAAATAAATAAATAAATAAATAAAATCTTTAAAAAAATTTTTTTTAATGCTCCTTTTTCCTCTTGTGGTGAATTTGCTTCCAAAACATGTCTCCATCTGACAATCACAGATTTACTCATTTGATTATCATTTGTCTCCACATTCTAGAATGCAAGTTCTATGAAGTCAGAACATTACTATGATTTCCCGGCCCATAGCAGAAGCTCAGAATATTTGTTTTTGATGCTGCATCAATGCATGAGTAATACATTAAACACACATATACATATTGTGATTGTGTCATTGGTTTACTATTTACACACAGAAACTGTTGGTAGATACTTTCCTTATAGAGGACTTAAGTGATGAGGATAATGTCTTTGGTGTTAAATTTGTCTTCACAAGGATTCTTATAGGCTCTGCCTTTCTAGTACTTTTCCCTTCCCCTTCTTCCAAGCTCAGGACTACCTCCAATTCTCTTGGCAAGATCATTTCTGTGTGAGGTTTTGTCAGTCCTGCTGTAGGCAGATCCTTCTGGCAAAAGTACCTGAAAGTTCTCTAGATTCTGTTCATTGGACTGGCCCCGAACTAGGCTCTCCTTTCTCTGGGCTCATTATCCTGAGTGCAGTTCCTTAAATTCTGTTCACCCCATAACGATAATTATAAAAACCCACCTTGACTGTATGCATTTTTGTACCACGCTCTCGACACAGTCACAGACTTATTCCCTCTTGACTCATCTCCCCAAATTCTTCATAATGCATTTAACTTCTTACAGAACAAAATATAAGTTGAAAAATAAATTCAGCTTTCCTTGTAGGACATGAGATATTGTCACGAGGTGGATATTTTTCCACCAAGACTTTCCATGGCCTTACTAAAATGATAGCTGTATTAGTCAAGCGATTAGACAAATGATGTTATGCTACAATAACAAATATGCCCCATCCCAAGTCTTGGTGACTTAACACAATGAAAGCATATGTGTTACTCATGTCACAGTCAAATGCCAGTCAGGCAGCCTTCCGCCCTCTGGATTGTGGGATCTCCCAGGTTGTTGAGGCAGAGAAAGAGATGGAGGGAGCACACTGGCTCTGACTCGTATTGGCCTGGCAACTATAGATGTCACTTCTACTTTTACCCCAACCCAACTCCAAGGTTCATGCCTTAGGTTTTAATAGGGTCACACGTACTGCTGTGGGATACAAGGATGAAAGCAGGTAACTAGCTAGGAAGCCATGGCAGTTGTTGAGGTAGATACAGTGGTGATAGAAGATTTGATCTGTAATCAATGCCCCAGATTTTTCACAGTTGGTTGATTTTCCTTGCCAGGGGCACCATTCTCACTTTTCCCTGAGATTAATGCTAATTTCTCTTCATCTTTGGCCTCATTCCCTGCCTCTTCCCCCTACCTAACTCCCTACATATAACTTAGACTGTATTTATCTCTTACTGAGAACCTCCCTTGACCATTTCCAGAACAGGTATCATCTTGTATCTGCAGAATGGATATCCTATCTTTAAATTCAATGGCATAGATGCTCTTTGCTCCGAATCTGCATTATACATGTGCATAGTGGGTTACGTTACATTGAACACATAAGCTGACTGTGATTTTGAAGAGCCATGTGTTTACATATCATGTCTCAAGTCAAGCTGTTATCATCTTTATTATAGCTCAAAATGATTTGGCATTAAATCGATCCTCCCGTATGTTTCTGGTAATAAAATTTTCTTGGAATAATGCAATATTTCAGTCTCCCCTGTGTAGAGTTCCTGCTGTGGCTGCTGGGCACTGAGAATGAGAGATGTTTCTTGTTTATCTGTGTCTGTTCTGCTCCCAATGCAGAAAGCATTGCCTCTCAGCTGCACACCCCGTTGAACGTCCAGCTTTTGTTTGTGTTGAGAGCCAAATCAATAGTTACAACAAGTGATTAAATACAGCATGGAGATGCTAGTCATGGGTCAATTCGTTAAAGAGGGAGCACCAGAGAAGGCAGCTTTAGAATAATACAAGGAAAACATCAGTCTGAGAATAAAGACCAGGCTTCTAGTTCTTATTGTGTGCCTCCGTGACTTATTCTCTCTGCTTCTCCCTTTTTTCACCTGTATTGTATGGACATTAATCTGGTAAATTCTAAGATTTATTTACTTATTATTTTGAGAGAGAGTGTGCGGGCAGGGTGAGAGGTGGAGGGAGAGGGAGAGAATCTCCAGCAGACTCCCCACTGAGTGCAGAGCTCAACTTGGGGCTTGATCTCACCACCCCGAGATCATAACCTGGGCCAAAATCAAGAGTCAGATGCTTAACCAACTGAGCCATTCAGGTGCTCCTTATCTGGTAAATTCTAAAGCTCCTTTCATCACTACAATCCTATTATTATATACTATTTACAAAACATATTGGTAGACCAAACAGCTCTGCTAATGTGTCCTAAAGGAAATAGGTGGAATTACTTTTGATGAAATATTATGGAGCCACTGAAAGAGGTATTTTAAAAGAATAATTAATAACATGCAGGAACAGGACACCTGGGTGGTTTAGTGGTTGAGCACCTCCCTTTGGCTCAGGGCATGATCCTGGAGTCTGGGGATCGAGTCCCATGTTGGGCTCCCTGCATGGAGCCTGCTTCTCCCTCTGCCTGTGTCTCTGCCTCTCTCTCTGTCTTGTAAATAAATAAAATCTTTAAAAAAAAATAACATGCAGGATCATAATTAATAATTGGTTAATAAATGATCATTGTGTAGGAAAGAATTCTGAAAGCAGTAAAATCCCAACTTAAAAAAAAAAAAGAAAATATGTGTGGGAGGTAAAGAGGGATAAACAAATTAACAGTGCTTATTTCTGGATTATTAATTTATGGATGATTAATTTATGGATGATTTTTAATCTTAACATTTTTTCTGTTTTTTTTCAAAATTTCTAAAATCTGTCAAAATTTCTTTGATTCTTTCTCTTTACCTCTCAGATTTGAATCTTTGTCAAGTGTCCAAGTCTTGATGTCACTTGTAGTTTGCAGCCATACAGATCTAAGTCCCTCTCCACCTTTTTATAACAAATATTTGTAAAATATTTTAATTATCATGAAATTAAATTCATAAATAATATAACCTAACTATACATGTAAGATAGATAGAATGCTGTAACCATAATTTAAAAAGACATAAAAGCAGAGTAAATTACAATAAAATAATAGGTATTTTATTTTTAAATTTTTTAAAAAAGATTTTACTGATTTATTCATGAGAGACACAGAAAGAGAGAGGCAGAGACACAGGCAGAGGGAGAAGCAGGGCTCCCCACTGAGCAGGAGCCCAATGTGGGGCTCGATCTTGGGACTCTGGGATTATGACCTGAGCCGAAGGCAGACACAAACAAGTAAGCCACCCAGGTACCTCAATATCATGTATGTTAAAACACAAGTGCTTGAGTTTAACTACACTGGTTGTCACAGTGAAACCTCTTAACACTTGTGCCACAGATGAGAGCGTCATGGATTTGGTGGCTTCTGGTACAGGCTGATCCAGGTGTGTGGACAAGCCATTCAAACCCCGTGATCCACAGTTGTCCAGCATGGGATTTTGCAAAAGAGAATAAGTTGGTAAAGATCTCAGAAAACAAGGTAGAGACTTTCCTCCATTTACATAGTAGTTTCACATTTGTGAAAGTCATTGAATATTGCATCGTGTTCCTATGTAAATGGAGTTTAGGTTCTATTCTCAGCTTGTTGTAAACAGGTGTTTCACTGTGAATGGTGTTTAAAACATAGGCAGAAGGAGAGACAGTGCTTCAGTGGCAGGACCATCTTATGCACTGCAAGACACTGGCGTCTCAAGCTGCCTCCCGTCTTCACTAAATGCTTATAGAAACTCAATTACTGGGGACAACCGAGAACTGCCTCGTGTACTTCCACTTTCCTTCAGGGAAGCACCAGTGCTTGTCAGGAAGCCCTGTTGTCACCCGATTCTGCATTTACAGTTTCAGCTCTTGCCACATCTCCCAGTCCCCTCAGTTGATTCCTATTCCTTGACAACAGCTTGCCGGTGCATGCCTCTGCACTTTTTGCACACACTGGTTCATCGACGTGGGGCGTCCCACCTCTTGAGCTTCCTGCCAACATGTCATCACGCTTCATCAAATCTGAGATGCCTTTGACATCTATGATGCGCCATTATTTATGTGCCACCAGGAAAGAAAGAATGTTGCCAAAGTGGCGTGCTATTGAATGTAAGATGCATCCCGATTTTGAAATTATAAAATGGGAAGAAAAATGTGCATTTAGAATCTATGAAATCTGGTCTTTACTGTTCCAAGTCAGACTGCCTTAGGTAGATGGTATACCTAAGTAAATACTCAACCAGACTCAGAGCCAGAAATCCCCCTTTCTAGATTTTTTTTTTTTTAAAGAGAGAATGTACCAGCAGAGAGTGCAGAAAGAGGGAGAAGGAGAGAGAGAATCCGAAGCAGGCCCTTGCGAGTGTGGAGCCCAATATAGGGCTTGATTTCATGACACTGAGACCATGACCTGAGCCAAAGTCAAAAGTTAGACACAGGCATCCCTCCGCTTTCTTAATTCTTAAAATGGAGAGGATGATTAGGTACTGGGAGAATTAAACAAGATAATTCATGTGAAGCACCAACCTCGATGTCTGACACATGCTTAGCCCTCAATGTTGTTATTCATCATTATTAATAACAGACAGTTACAATGTCACCTTTACCATGAATTTGTCCTGAATTTTCATAATCAGAAGTACCTCTTCCTTTCTGTGAGCTGTTCCAACATTTCCATTGAAATTCTGTTTCTTTGTTTCCTCGCTTGGGTGTGAACATGGTAAGAACGAGGCTGGGGACCAGCCACCTCAGAAACAATGCCTGCTGCGGAGGCCGGCACACAGTAGGTCTGCAACCAGCCTTGAAAGGTATGAACAGCAGGCTCAAGCTGGGAGAAAATACAGACTGGATTTGCAAGCTCCCCCACCCGCTGCCGCCTTCTTTTAAAACAACAGAGCATCTTCTTTATCCATTCATCTTTCGATGGACACCGAGGCTCCTTCCACAGTTGGGCTATTGTGGACATTGCTGATGTGGTTTATGTATCCAATGGAATATTCCTCAGCCACTAGAAACGACAAATACCTACCATTTGCTTCGACGTGGATGGAACTGGAGGGTATTATGCTGAGTGAAATAAGTCAATCAGAGAAGGACAAACATTATACGGTCTCATTCATTTGGAGAATATAAAAAATAGTGAAAGGGAATAAGGGGAAAGGAGAAAAAATGAGTGGGAAATATCAGAAAGGGAGACAGAACATGAGAGACTTGTAACTCTGGGAAACAAACTGGGGGGGGGGGTGAAAGGGGAGGTGGGCGGGGGGTGGGGGTGACTAGGTGACGGACACTGAGGGGGGCGCTTGATGGGATGAGTACTGGGTGTTATTCTATATGTTGGCAAATTGAACACCAATCAAAAATAAATTTATATATAAAAAAATAAAACAACAGAGCACTCTTCAAAAGGAATCTTCAGCAGAAGCCTAGGTGGTAGAAATGCAAAGGGGGAGCTGTTTTAGTTGAAGTTCTTGGGAGCCTCACATCCCCCCAACCTTTCTAGCCATTAAGAGGTTCACCACCATCCCTAAAAGTGCTCAAGGCACATGTGGAAAGTGACATTGACACATGCATGTGTGCACTCCTGCACATGCGCACACACACAGAATGAACAACTTGCTCAGTTTCTCAAATAGTGGTTAACATTTACCCCATGTTGACTCTGGGCTGGGCCCTGTGCCAGCGCATCCCAGGCCTGATCTTCTTTGATCCTTGTGACAACCGTATAAGGCAACCATAGCATATTCCTAATCCGCAGAGGAAGAAGCTTCAGATTAGCTCACAGGGCTGATGTGATAGAGCTGGGCTATTTCAACAGGGTCTCCGATTCTAGAGCCCCACTTTTGAATCTATGATACATCTTTGGTTCATTAAATCAGTGTCGGAAGCACATCCATCATCAGCTGGCTTGTCTTTCAAGTCTGTGTGTCTTCTCCACAAGAACCCTACTGGGAAGGTTTATTTAATGATCTTTCACATTCAGGGATTTTAAATACAGCAATATTTGGTCATTTTTCAGCAGTTTCGTAGTACTTACAAAGCAGTGTATGAAAGAAAAGAAGATTTTCTATCTATAATTTCAGTCCCAAAGAGTGAGTTAGGTAGAGAAGAGAGAGGGAAAGGAGGCAAGATTTTATTAATGCGTCAAGCCCAGCTCTGTACTGGGATGAATTTCTGAAAAGAAAAGTAAAATAACATTCTGATAAAGCAAGCATCATTACAGCAGACATGTGGCTCCTCCAGATAAACAACCGAGTTCTGATTTCTCTCTGAGGAGCAATACAATAGTATAGTTTTACATTTGATGGCTGGAAGTCAGAAAACCAAATGCTAGATTTTTGTTGGGGCTTTGTGGATTCAGCCCCTTTATTCTCTTCCCTCCCCAGTGATTCATGGTCCTGAAAACAGAGCAAAGATGATGAAAATTGTAACCAACAGCTTAGTAAATATGCAGGTCATTTTTCCTTCTTATTTTCTTTGAAAAGATGGCATTGCAAATTTGCCAACTCATTTTTTTTTTCTAAGGCAGTGAAAGCAGAACTATCTGTTAAGAAATGTGTGGAGCTGCCAAAACCCTGCTGAGCAGCCCCCGACATCTGGAACTCAAACTGTTGCAAATGTGGGGAGTAAGAAAGTTATTCTCCTGCTGTTCCTGGAAGATAAAGTAATGCTCATTAAGGCTTAGAGTGATGTCCAGAGATTCAATTTGACTGCTAGGATGCCTATCATCCTGTAGAAGTCTTGCCTCATGTTACTGAAATCTCACAAAAGAGTGCCAGATGCTGTCTAAAATAGTGGGGATGTTTCCCTCTGTATATACTCTCAATTAACGGACTTTTACTTAAACACATAGCCATTTGATCTACAATAAATGTTTGCTTACCTAGAACTCAACCAAACAAAAACTTTTAGTTGGTCCACGATTGATGTTCAAATCATGAACATCATTTGTCTTGTAATAGTTTATTTTTTTATTTTTATTTTTTTTAAATTTTAAAAAATTTTTTATTTATTTATGATAGTCACAGAGAGAGAGAGAGGCAGATACACAGGCAGAGGGAGAAGCAGGCTCCATGCACCGGGAGCCTGATGTGGGATTCGATCCTGGGTCTCCAGGATCACACCCTGGGCCAAAGGCAGGCGCCAAACCGCTGCGCCACCCAGGGATCCCCTGTCTTGTAATAGTTTAAAGTTCCTTTTAGGGCCGCCTGGGTAGCTCAGTCAGTTAAGCATCCAACTCTTGATTTCAGCTCAGGTCATGATTTCAGGGTCATGAGATCGAGTCCTGCATCAGGCTCCACGCTGAGCATGGGGCTGACTTAAAATATTCTCTCCCCCCTCCTTCTGTCCTTCCCCCATGCCCCACTCATGCTCTCTCTCTAAAAGATAAAAAAGGCAAAAATAAATAAATGAATAAATAAAGGTTCTTTTGAATCGTCAAAGAAAGATCAGACTCTGCTAAGTGTATTTCTAGTGTTCTGCACTTGTACGTGAATTACTTCCTAAATTCTAACTATCAAAGTCCAGGATGGCAAATGCTACCTTCAAGCATGCGTGTCTGCCCTACACCTGCCCAGATACCCAGAGCAGCCATCCTTAATTGATAATGGAGCCCTAGCCTCCAGAATTCCAGGCTAGCCTCGTCATCTAAGCCACTACTGAAACCTGTGCAACACTGATGCTAAAATGTGGAATAATATTTATTTGCCATCAAGTTAACAGATAAGATTTTGTAAGAAGAATATTCCATTAAGAGCTAGATAAAAAGGGTTCTGTTGATCTTATGAAAAACTATTGTGTGGATTACATGTTAATATGCTTTACTCTGTCTTTTATAATATTAGGTATTTTCTTCAGTGTGTATAAAGCTGAGCAAAGTTACACAGGATGCTGGTGGACTTAGGCAATGTCAGTAATGTAAAATAATGATCCATATATTTTAAAAGGTTAAAATTTGATTACATTAACTTGGTATACAGCGACATATATATAATATATGATGTATAATATACATTATATTCTTTGTATCTATTACATATATATGTTTTCCTTTCTCTTGGGTAAATATAAATGAATAGAATTACTAAATCATACAGTAGATGTGTGTATAAATTTCTATGAAATTTAAAGGCAGTTTGCCAAGATAGTGAACTAATTTCCCATCCTATCACCAACTTATGAGACTTCTAGATACTCCACATCCTTACTAATATTTCATATTGTCTGTTGTTTTAGTTTTAGCCATTCTAGAGGGTGTGTGGTAATCTCTCCCTGTACTTATCATTTGGTTCCCTGATGACAATTGACAATGAGCAGTTTTTCATGTGCTTATTGGCCATTTATATACTTTCTTCATAAAAGGCTAGTGAAGTTCTTTCTCATCTTTTCATTGGATTATCTTTTTATTAATGACTTGTAGGAATACAACAACTTCATCCTAGATACTGGTCCATTGTTAGATATAACCTTTGCAAATATCTTCTCCCACACTGTGGCTTTCCTATTCATATTCTTCATAGCACCTTTTAATGAATGGAAGTGTTTTATTTTGATAAAGTCTAATCTGTGAGTTTTGTATCCTGTCATAGAAATTTTTGCCTTCCCTGGGTTGTAAAGATATTATTCTATATTTTCTTAAATCTTTATAGTTTTACTTCTCATATAGAGGCATAGGATCCATCATGACTGTTTGATTTAATTTTATCTATGGTTTGAGGTAAAGATTAAGGTTTTAGATATTCCAATCATGATCTATTGAAAATCCCTTCTATTTCATAATGAGTTGCTTTGCAACCTTTGCAAAAGTCAGCTGACAATATGTATATAGATCTATTTCTGGAATTTTATTCTGTTCCAGTAATGGATTTGACTATTCTTATACAAATATCACATTTAATCTGGCTTTGGTAAGTCTTAAGTCTTAATAAGTCTTGAGAGCAGATAATGTCCATCTTCCAGTTTGACTCTTGTTTTTCAAATATATATTTCTAATGCTAGCAATGGAGAATTAGGAAATGAAATTCAGAATAACAGTACCATTTACAAAACATCAAATAACACAAAATACCAAGGGATAAATTTAATGGTAGATATGCAAAACCTGTACATAAAAACAATACCAAGAGAAATTAAAAGGGAAAAAAATAAGACGGGTATGCTATGTTCATGGATAGAGAAATATAGATAAGATGAAAATTCTCCAAAATTTACCTACAAATTAAATCCAGTCTCAATCCAGCAGATTTTATTTTGTAGGAATTGACAATCTGATTAGAAAGTTTATGGGGAAATACAATTAACCTGGTAAAGCCAAAACAATCAACTCTTCAAACTCTTCTAATCTGGTGGGGTCTCAGGCTGTTCTTCTCACCTGGATAGTGCTGCTGGCTGGACTGTGTTCAGACAGGGCTATGGTCAGAGGGTTTCATGGTTGGACCAGAGCCTGTGTGATCAGGCCTGTTCACAAGCTATAGCCCCAAATTTGGCCAGGGCCACAGCCTGGGCTTCGCAATTAGGTAAACCACTGGTTTGATCTACTGTTGGGCAAGTTTGTTGGCTGATAGGAAGGGGTTCCAGCTATATGCCACAGCTGGGTGGGGCTGGAGACTTTTTCTCTGCATTAAAGCAGGGTCGCTGCCCAGGACCCCACACTGGGTAGGGTGGTACACTGTGCTCCATTATGGGACAGGGTCATTGCCTGGGCAAAGCCTCAGGCTGTGTTCAGCAATTGACAGGACCTTAAGCTGAATTGAGGCTACTCAGGGTCACTGTTTAGGGTCCCTGGCTATGTGGGGTCAGAGGCTATGCTCAACTGTGAGACAGGGCTGCTGGCTTGGCTCCTGCGTAAGTGGGGCTGTAGGATGGGCTTGATAGCTGCCCAGGTTCTCAGACCAGGCTTCCTGGTCTGGCTGGACTGGAGGCTATATTTGACAGTTGAGCTGAGCTGTGGATTTGTTTCCCTCTGTAGGTATGTCAGTACAACAGGTTCCCCAGCCAGCACAGTCCATTGCCTGGGATCACATCAGACAGACATGCCCACTGAGCTCCCTCATCAGGCAGGGCCCCTGCTGTTTCCTGCAAATGGGCAGAGGCATTGGCTGGGATCTCTGCTTTAGGGACCACTGCCAGCAGGAATGTGGTCCACCCAGATCTGAGTGTAAGTCCAGCCCCTTCTCTATCATGATCTGATCCCTGGTTGCTGAGCCTTGCAGATTCCTCCAGTGATCCCCATGTAGTAAGAACCTAGTGGACCTCCCAGCAAGTGCTCACCTGGGGCTCTCTTTTCCCCTAGGAGGAACCCTGTAGGGGTGGTGCTACGCCTACCTTGGGGAGTGGGGATGTGGTCACAGTGTAGCTGCTCCTCCTACCCTCGTATTGCGTTCCTGGGTTCTCTGGTCCAGGGATTGTTTCAGCATCATCCCCAGGTTCTGGGATTTTTACCATGATGTCTTGTCCATTCGGAGTTGCTAGCTGTTCTTGTGAAGGGGACTGAGGTCGTGAATGGTCTGTGTCACCTCATTAATGACATCACTTCAAAAGTGTCATTTTAATATTCCACGCACATCCCATCTTTCCCATAGAATGAACATTTCTATAATTGTATTAAGCAAAGCTGTATGCATTATTTTGTTTTATTCACCCACAAACAACATCAGAAATTTCTATTTCCTGTTTACAAAGATTGAATCTCAGACACAGAAGATGACGTCAGCAAAATGACTTTGCAAATCAGAATTTACTGCTTTATTACATGGCTTTGCTTTTTAAAAAAGGACATAGACTACTACCAGAGTTCATATTTAAGCTTCATATAATAGAGACCAATTTTAAGGATATCCACATTTATAACAGGACTGGAGAAGGAAGTACAGTTTAGAAATACTAGAATTGGGGCACCTGGGTGGCTCAGTTGGTTAAGCATCTACCTTCAGCTCAGGTCATGATCCCAGGGTCCTGGGATCAATTCCTGTGTCAAACTCCTTGCTCAGCGGGAAGTCTGTTTCTCCTTCTTCCCCCCGCCCCCCAAGTCATGCTCAACTCTCTGTATCTCTCTCAAATAAGTAAATAAAATCTTAAAAAAAAAATACTAGAAAGTAGACGACAAATTCATTCTTTCTCTTCCTAAACCTCCAAGTGAAAAAACAAACGGAGCTTAACCATAGGTAAGTTCCAAAAGATGGCCAGTAAAAGAAATGTGCAAAAAATCCATCGTTATTTCATGTGCTAAAAATTATCAGAAAATATGATACAATTTAAGACCCTATTCACTGTAATAACAATAACAACAAGGTTAATACCTGGGAATAGACTTTTAAAAATCCAGATTTAAAGCAAAAAGCAGAACTTTTCAGGGGGACACAGAATAAAACAGGAATAAAGAAGAGCCATGGCTGTGGACGTTATGCAGCTAGAAGTGAGAGAGAATATTTATCTGGAAGACGAAACCCAACACCTCGTACTCATTGGAACCTGAGCTCCAGTAGGCTTGGCTGGTCAGTGGCAATTCACTTAGCAGAGTCCTGGGTAATGTGATGACACAGCAGGAGCAACTTTGCTAATAGTCATGATGTAAGAAAAAATCAGACCTAGAAGTACCAGAAGGGATGCTACTCAAAGGATATGTTGACCTTTATTGTAACTCTCCCTTAAAGGGATAACTTCTTAATAGATCTAGACTTTCTGTGTTAAGCAGTTTTTCCATGGAAACAGAAGAAAAAAATGAAAAATGGCTGTAAGGTACCAGTTTTTAAGGTATCTTGTTTGTTCTCACAAAGAGGAAATCTCAGCATCGTGCTCGGCAGCTGCATTGTTGTTGTCACTGTTACTGAGAGGATGAGTCAGTCTCATTACTGTGTCAGTTCATTAAGTTTTTCTGCTAATTGCGCCATTGGCCTCAGCTTTGGTAGCAGTGATGTGAATGTGCCATCAACGCACACGGCAGCCCTCTGAGAGAGGAGACAGCAGAGCAGCAGTCTCGCTGCTTCCTCTTGGCTTAGAACAGGAGCAAGTGATATATATTTGTTTTTATGTTTTTTTAAAATTTGTTTTTATTGAAGTTTGATTTGCCAACATATAGTATAACACCCAGTGGTCATCCCATCAGGTGCCCTCCTCAGTGCCTGTCACCCAGTTACTCAAACCCCCTGCCCACCTTCCCTTCCACTACCCTTTGTTCATTTCCCAGAGTAAGGCGTCTCTCATGGTTTGTCTCCCTCTCTAATTTTTTCTTTTTTTTTTTTTTTTAAGATTTTTATTTATTTATTCATTAGAGACACAGAGAGAGAGGCAGAGACATAGGCAGAGGGAGAAACAGGCTCCATGCAGGGAGCCCTATGTGGGACTCGATCCCAGGACTCTGGGATCATGTCCTGAGCCAGAGGCAGACACTCAACCACTAAGCTACCCAGGTGTCCCCCTCTCTATTTTTTTCTAAACCCAAAATGAGAATCTGGCAACCCTAGACTCAAACAGTAGGCATATACAGTGGTTATAATTTTTTTTTGCAAGTCTAAGAAAGACAAAGAATGATGTCTTTGTTTTTAATCAGTATTGAGATTTTATTTCACAAAGTTCTGACTGTTGGTCAGCAGCCTACCGAGACCTTGAGACCTTACTGTACTTCACAGTCCAGATGAGGGCAGGGGTCACCACAGGTCCTTGTCAAGAGCCAGAGAGTAAATATTTATTGTGTTGCTAGCCAGATGGTCTCTACTGCAACTTCTCAAATCTGCTGTGGGATCACAGAAGCAGCCACAGACGGTGAGTATTGAGTGAGCCTCTCAGTGTTCTAATAAAACTTTATTTGTGGACATGGAAATTTTAATTTGATATAATTACATGTGTCAGAGTCCTTTTTAGATTTTCCCCCCAACCATTTAAAATGTAAAAATCATGCCTAGCACCTGTATCAGTCTCACTTGTAAAATAGGGACATTAATTGTCCTAACTTGTAGGGTTGTTGTAAAGATTCAGTAAGCATAATCCATGTAGGACCCGGTACAGTGCCTGGCTCATAGGGAATACATTATTTCCTATGATTATACCACATATGTGCATTGTGTAGAAGCTGCTGACTACATGTTGACATGGCACTCGGGAGAGAAGGAGGCTTGATGGAGCTCTTGGGGAGTGAAGGTGGACTTTGATGTCCAGAGGGGCCCATGGGCACAAGTGAATGAGTCAGAAAGGTTCAGTTTCATTAGACTTGAGTGCGCATCCCATGTCCACTTCCTACATTTGTAGCATGGCCACTTGAGCTGGAGGACAATTGACTCAAGGAAGGCTTAGAAGTAGAGGATCCCACACGTCTGCGTGGGTCCTGTTTGCCTTGTTATGGAGACAAGCATGGTCTGGGCCTTATACATGGAAAAGTGGGGTGAAGGTCAAACTTACCGATTGCAAGGACTCAGGGACTCTGTAAAATGTTGCAGACTCATCTGGCTGCTCAGTCTCCCCTGATTCATGTCTGTGAAGCTGAGCTGGTAGTTTGCTTGCAGCTGTAAAGCATGAGAGCTTCCTCCTGCCCATATACCCCAACAGCCAGATGTGGGCATGGACATACAGGCACTCAGGTCAAAAGCAGGATAAAACTGTCACTTTTAGCCAAAGAGGAGGGGAGAGGGCTGACAGGGGCCTTTAAGGAACTCCTGTGATTCACCAAAGGATGTGTCTCAAGAAAGAAGGTGTAGAGTAGAGTCACAAGCAGAGCAATTAGGCCCAGTGTCTGAGTTTTAGAAACTCAAGCTCTTGGGGAGCCTTGGTGGCTCAGTTGGTGAAGCATCTGCCTTTGGCTCAGGTCATGATCCTGAGGTCCTGGGATTGAGCCCCCTGTGGGCGTCCTGCTCAGTGGCAAGTCTGCTTCTCCTTCTCCCTCTGCCTCTCCCTGGCTCCCTCCTCTTGTGTGCTCATGCTCTGTCTCAAATAAATAACTAAATTAAAAAAAAGAGAGAAGAAAAGAAAAGAAAAGAAAAGAAAAGAAGAAAAGAAAAGAAAGAAAAGAAAAGAAGAAAAGAAAAGAAGAAAAGAAAAGAAAAGAAAAGAAAGAAAAGAAAAGAAAAGAAAAAAGAAAAGAAAAGAAAAGAAAAGAAAAGAAAAGAAAAGAAAAGAAAAGAAAAGAAAAGAAAAGAAAACTCAAGCTCTTGGTGTCAGTCTCCACCTGCCAAATGGCTAAATTCCTACCGCAGATTGTTCACTCAGGTCCCGCAGGCTCACTGGGGTGTCTCGCCACTCCTCATGAATGGCCTTGGCTGTCCTTTCTTGGAAGCAGATTGCTACCAAAATTGGTTTCTATTAGCGATTAAAGTTCATGGCAATTTGTGTCCTACAGGATGGCTTTAGTAGCCTTTTAGAATGTTTTGTTGTTGTTGTTGTTGTTGTTGTTGTTGTTGTTGTTGTTATTCCCCAAAGTTTTCTGCCCTACAGTGGGAGTGCTACAGCTCTTCTACCACACTGGGCCCTGGCTCCTGTCAGCGGTGGGCACCTACTATCCTGCTGTACCTGCTTCCCCATCACAGCTCATCCCTCCTGAACAAGAGAGAACAGACTCCAGGACTTGCCTTCCATGTGATTGCCGGTTAGCTGAGAGACTACTAGGACTCTACCAGCTGTCTGAGCACACACACTCCATGGGGTAGGCAGGGGAGGAGTGCTCCCTACTCCATGCCCCAGGTCCAAATAGCAGCCCTGAATGCTACTAACCTGATGTTGTGATTTTTATCTCCAAAAGTTTGAGTTTGGGGCAGACTCGTCATTCAGCAAATTGAATGTTTGGTGAATTGGTTTTCAGCCTCTAGGCTACGGTCTACAGCCCTCCCCTTTGCCATCTCCGCCTTATACCATTTCCTCTGTCCTTCCAGGTGCTTCCTTCCTGTTCAGCCTCTTCTCTCCATGTTGGTACCTTGGAGGTCTTTCTGTCCCACTCCAGTAGTCACTATGCGGAAGTATGGAAGTGTCCTCTTTCCAACTGTCATGCCTTTGTGATTAGCATCCAAATAATTCCCTTCAATGCATGGTCTGTGCTTGCAACTCTTGTGAAATAGCCACAGTCCCTTGCAATAGCACTGCCAGAGGTGAATTTCAGATTGACTTTTCTAATTTGCCTGGTTCTTCTGAGACCTGGCTTTGACCACTCTCAGAGTTTTGTATTACATGTGTATAATGACTTCGACCAACATTCCCAGCTAGACAAGTACCCTAAACCCAAAGGCATTCTCCACTTATTTCTGTTTGCAAATATACTTCTTTTTTCCAGCCATTATGGGGTGTTCAACAAGCATCAGAACAAAAGAAACTGACTTGTAAATATATACATAAGTAAGAAGATAGATTAACTGTATAGAAGAGGAAATAGATGTATGTGTTGTTGTAAAAGGCAGAATGCAGGCCCAGCAGAAAAGCAACCGTTTTAAATTAGGCCTCGAAATATTTCACAGAAATTGAATTTTACAGCTATTGAAGTTTTATTACACCAATAACAGGGGCAAATTACCTAGCTCAAGGACCAACAAACTTTTTCAGTAAAGGGCCAGCTGGTAAATATTTTAGAGTTTGCAGGCTACACAATCTCTGACCCAACTACTCTACCACTGTTGCAGGAAGCCGCCACAGAGAGTATGTTCAGGAACCAGCCAGGTGGTGTTCCAATAAAACTTTATTTACAAAAAGCAGGTGCTAGGCCAGATTGTACAGCCATACTTTGCTCATGTCTGATCTATTTAATTTCCTATAAAGCAAAATACATGTTATTTTATCCCAGCCTGAGATAAAATATTTTTATATTTTTACTGTATGGGAAATAGATGCCTTCTATACCTACTTTATATTAAGTTTGATCAGTATCCTGTGCCATCTTTGTGTCTTTAAAGATCATCTCACTGCCCCCCTCCCCAGGATTTATCAAGAAATAGTTGACATCTGTCATTATCTAAGGTTAAGGCATACAGCGTGATGGTTTTTTATTTGCATTTATTGTGAAACGAATACCACAATGGGTTAGGTTAACATCCATCTTTTCATATAGAGACAACAATAAGAAAAGAAAAAAGAAAAAATCTTCTCCTTTGTGATGAGAACTTTTAGGATTTACTCTTTTAACAACTTCCCTATGTATTGTACCGAGTGCTGGCTATAGTCATGATACTGTCTGTACATGACAACCTTAGTTCTTGTCTATCTTATAACTGGAATTTTGTACTCTTGTGACTGCCTTCCTTCAATTCCCCTTCTCCTAGCTCCCTTGCCTATGATACCTACAAGTTTAATCTCTTTTTCTTTTTTTTTTTTTTAATTTTTTTTTTAATTTTTATTTATTTATGATAGTCACAGAGAGAGAGAGAGAGGCAGAGACATAGGCAGAGGGAGAAGCAGGCTCCATGCACCGGGAGCCTGATGTGGGATTCGATCCCGGGTCTCCAGGATCGCGCCCTGGGCCAAAGGCAGGCGCCAAACCGCTGCGCCACCCAGGGATCCCCTAATCTCTTTTTCTACAAGTTTATTTTTTCCCCAGATTCACATATAAGTGAGATCATACAGTATTTCTTTCTCTCTGACTTATTTCACTTAGCATAATGCTCTCAAGGTCTATCATGTTGTTGCAAATGGTAAAATTTCTTCATTTTAAAAAATATTTTATTTATTTTAGAGAGAGATAAAGAGAGCACAAGTGAGGGGAGGAGCAGGCAGGGAGGAGGAGGTAAAGAATCTCAAGCCACGTCCATGCTGAGTGTGGACCCCAACATAGGGCTCGATCTCACAACCCCGAGTTTGTGACCTGAGCCAAAATCAGTGTGTTACTTAAGTGACCGAGCCACCCATGCACTCATTTCTCATTTTTAATGGCTGAATAATATTCCATTGTATATATATATATATATCACATAGTCTTCATTCATTCATCTCTGGACACATAGGTTATTTTTGTGTCTTGGCTACTGTCAATAATGCTATGAATGTGGTAGTACAGATACCTTTTGAGTTAAAAAAATCATCTTTTGAAGTAATTCAACCAGTTGTAATATTTTGAAATTGCAAAGTTTGCTTTGATGTTCCTGGGCCTATAATCCTTTTGTAGTTCTAAGAACTACCAGCATCTCTAAGAATTCTTTAATTAAGACATCAAAATAAAATAGCTGGTCGATTCTTATTTGGAAAAATAAGATGCAGCAGTGGCAGTAAAGAAAAGTAGCTGAGGCATCAAATATTAGAAAGATTAAAGCCTTCATTGCAATGATAACAGTACTATTTACTTAGTGCTCATTTTATGATCAATTCTGCTAAACATTCATACCTTAAAAGAGATCATTCCCCCTTATAAATTTGAGGGAACTGATTCTGTAAGGTTTTCAGCAGTGTGTGTCTAGATATGTCTGATCCCAAAGTCCAAGCTCCTGCAGATTATGTTGGTTGTAGAGATGGCTTTGGGTATCCCCAAACAAATAAACCAATCATTCATCACCACATTTTCTAAATGGTCAAGTGAGCAGTTTATATCATTGAGTTTAATGTCCTTCAGATATCCTTGCTCAAGATAATATTCAGTCAGTCAAAAAATATGCCTTGAGTGTGGGCCCAACATTGCTCTGACATAGGTATTTTCCCATAAAATGTACTTTCTAGAAATAAGAAAGTGTTCTTTCACATAGAACATAGGATATGTTTTACTGCTATTAAGAAAGTAATTTCTATGAGGACAAGGATATTCCCTTTTAAAAATATTTTTATTTACTTATTTGAGAGAGAGAGCAGAGTGAGGGAGAGCACACGACTGGGGAACAGGAGCAGAGGGAGAGGGAGAAGCAGACTCCCAGTGGGGAGCCCCATGCAGGACTCAGTCCTGGGACCCCGGGATCATGACCTGAGCCAAAGTCAGATGCTTAATGGACTGAGCCACTCAGGCACGCCAGGATAAGGATATTCTTATTAAAACATACTATGGACCACAGGGTTTAAATATAAAACTTAGGGATGCCTGGGTGGCTCAGCAGTGTGTGACTCTGTCTCTCTGTGTCTCTCGTGAATAAATAAATAAAATCTTTATAAATAAACAAATAAACAAACAAATAAATCACTTAACTCTTACATGTAGTAATATAGCCAGTGAAAATAAGTCACCTAAAATTTGGATGGAGGATTTTATTTAAAAGGAAAAACCTATGGAAGAACTGGAGATATTTAATTTAAATGTGGGAAGTAGGAGCAAAGTCTCAGCTAATGACAAAAATGGGTTTGACTGGAAGAATTCATGTGCAGGAGATAATAACAATTGCCTGTGCTCGAGCTAATTTGAAGGAGTTTTATTAGTGTAAATAATAGAAAGCAAATGTGGCAAATGTAAAACAAAGAATTGATTAAACTAGGGTGGGACCATAGGGTTGGTTGACTCACAGAATTAAGAGGAAAGTAAAATATATCAGGTTTGTGGATGACCCAGAATAAAGGATGCAGGGAGGTTAGCAAGGATATTGTATCTGAAACAACCTGGTTCAAGATGCCGCATCATTTTCTTCTCACTTTTTCTCAGTTATTCAAATTAAAATACTGGAGAGTGCGCCCAATGAGGGGGGTTACTCACAAGCAAGGACCTATCCCATGCCAATGAAAGAATTTTTCCCTTCCAAGCTTCCTTAGAAAGAGACAATCCTTAGGATTATCCTCCTGCCAAGACTCCATACAAATGTGGAGAGAAGATCCCTAAAAGGAATTGGATCAGAATGGGCAGGCAAACAATTAAGTGTTCTCTACTATTAATACTACCTAAAAACAACCAATTTATAAATGAGTTAATGCCCAATTTTTGGATTTATGCAGGTAAATGCCAGAGTTTATTGTCAAGTGATAACCCGCTTATTCCATTTGGCCAAATCTGATCGTAGATAATTAGCTTTCATGTTTCCAAATCATTCCTAAAATGCAAATTGGATTCCTAATTTCCCTATCCCAAACAGTAGTGAGATATAATTATGTACTATTAAACACCTGCTAAATTAAAATGAGGTAGGTGGGAGAAACAAGGAATCTGGAGTAGTTGAACATTGCTGTTGTGGGGTTGTGAAACTGATTTTCATTATATGAAAACCCCAGCCAGAGGTGCTGACTATAGTTCTATTCCAGGAAAATGAGAGATTGGATGGATGTGATGTAGTATCAAGTATTTTTATTCTGTCCACTGCATGTGCCTCTCTAATTGAGCTCAGGAAGTTCACTGGATTTAGTGCCATGCAAGTGAGATACTATTTGATGATGAATCAATCACTTCTTTTACTGCTCCCACTTTTCTGTAGAAATCTTCCATTTATTCAATATTTTATAACTTCCTACTGTGTTTAAGGGCTAGGCTAACCCTTGGGGGTTACAGGAATGAAAAAATAATGGTTCTAATACTAGAGAAGAGTGTAGTCTAGTTGGGGAAACAAATATGCTATGTATTATGATGGAAGCACAAGCTAAGTGTGTATCTATCAGGCGGTATGGAAACAGAATAGGCTTATAACCCAGCTTGAGATTTTAACACAGAATTTCCTGGAAGATGAAGCATCATCCTGTCACCAAAAACATAGCACAAGTGCTTTTCAAAATATGGTCCCCTGATCAGCAGTATAACTTGTTATAAACCAGAAATGCTGGGGAAAGGGCCTAGCAATCTGAGTTCAAATAAGCCCTCCAAGGATTTGGGGAGGCTGGGAAGATGGCAGAGAAGGAGGACCCTAAGCTTACCTGGTCCCACAGATACAGCTAGATAACGCTCACTTTGGTGTAAATAACCCAGAAAATGACCTGAAGACTGGCAGAACAAACTCCACAGCTAAAGGTTCAGAAAAGGCTACATCAAAGAGAGTAGGGAGGTGGAGAGACAGAACACTGTCACACTGGGAAGCCTACATGGGGGAAACAAATCCCCATAACATTGGCTTTGAAAGCAAAGGGGGGCTGGATTTTATGAGTTCTTACAACCAGTGGGACTTAACATCTGAAATTTAAAAAATCAGCACCTCAGCTCTGGGAGAGGGAGCTGAGTCCCTGCCCTTAAAGGGATATCACAACAAAGAGCCCATAGAGATGCTGTGTAAAAGCAACGGTTTCAAAAATTCCTGGAGCATAAGGGAGGGAGAGTTATGTACTCATCTCAGTTACCTGAGGGACTTCTCCAGGGACAAATGAGCTGGCAGGCACCATTTGCCACCCCTGATACTAACATGAACACACGACCACCTGCAGGAACCCACATGGCACCAGCATTCACTACCTAACTTGCTTACACTGTGCCCTGCTCACTCCAGCTGGGCCTGCCTCAGTACCAGCACTGTGAGTAACTCCCCCAGACGACCTGTGCAAACTTTGCCAACACTGTGTCTCCTGACTGCACACTTTATGGGGCCTCGACCCCAGCAGAAGTGGCTGGTCACCTCTCAGGAAGAATGTATGCACCTTGTTAAAACTGCATCCCTCCCCAACCCTCCCTGCTGCTACCTGTGTGTGCTTTGTGGAGTGGCTCTGGCCAGCCCTGAGGACCAACACTACCTTGTTAAAAGTGTGCACCCTCCTACTACTTTAAAAAAAAAAGATTTTATTTATTCATTAGATACACAGAGAGAGAGGCAGAGACATAGGTAGAGGGAGAAACAAGCTCCCTGTGGGGAGCCTGATGAGGGACTTGATCCCAGGACCCCAAGATCACAACCTGAGCCAAAATCAGGTGCTCAACCACTGAGCCACCCCAGTGCTTCCTTCCCATTACTTTTAAGAGTAGGAGACATAGCTAATTTTCCTAATACACAGGAACAGACACAGAGAGTTAGACAAAATAAGGAAACAGAGGAATATGTTCCAAATGAAAAAATGGACAAAACCACAACAAAAGACTTAAGTCAAATGGATATAAGTAATATGCCTGATAAAGAATTTAAAGTAAAAAAAAAAAATTAAAGTAATCATCATAAAGATACTCAATGAACTTGAGAAAAGATGGAAGACATTGGTGAGACCCTTAGCAAAGAGATAAAAAAAGAACCACTCAGAAATGGATACAATAAATGAAATTAAAAATACACTAGATGAAATAAATAGCTGGCTGAGGCGGGGGCGGGGGGAGGCAGAAGAATGAATCAGTAACCTAGAAGATAGAGTAATGGAAAGTAATCAAACTGAACATATGAGAGAAAAAAATATGCAAAATGAAAATAAATTTAGAGAATTCAGTAATTCCAGCAAGTGTAATAACATTCATATTATAGGTATCTCAAAAGAAGAAGTGAGAGAAAAGGGGGCAAAAAACTTATTTGAAGAAATAATAGCTGAAGATGTACTTAATCTGGGGGAAAGAAACAGACATTCAAATCCACAAGGCACAGAAATCCCTCAACAAAATCCACCCAAGGAGGTTCACACCAAGGCACACAGTGATTCCAATGGCAAAAAGTAGTGACAAAGGATTTTAAGAGAAGCAAAAGTAGACAGTTACTGGGACACCTGGGTGGCTCAGTTAATTAAGCATCTGACTTTGGCTCAGGTCATGATCTCAGGGTCCTGGGATCAAGCCCTGCATGGGGCTTCACACTCAGTGGGAGTCTGCTTATCTCTCTGCCCCCACCCCCAGCTCGTGCATGCACTCTCTCTTGCTCTCTCTCAAATAAATAAAATCTTAAAAAAAAAAAAAAGACAATAGCATACAAGGGGAAACCCCATAAGGCTATGTACAGATTTTTCAGTGGAAACTTTGCAGGCCAGAAGGGAGTGGAATGATATATTCAAAGTGCTGAAGGGGAACAATCTGCAGCCAAGAAAACTCTATCCAGCAAGGCTATTGTTGAGAATCAAAGAATTTCCCAAATGAATAAATGTTAAAGGAATTCATAAACACTAAATTAGCCCTACAAAAAATGTTAAAGGGGACTCTGATTGGAAAGCAAAGATCATAATGGAGAATATGAAAGATAGGAAATACAAAAGCAATAAAAATAAGTATATCTGTAAAAATCAGTCAAGGGATTCACAAAATAAAAGGAAGTAAGGTAGAACATCATATGCCAAAAAGTGTGGGGGAAGAGAGGTAAAGAATAGGTTCAAGCTTAAGCAAACATCAATTTAACATACTGCTATATGCAGAAGATATTATGTACCAACTGAATGGTAGCTACAAGTCAAAAACCAGTAACAGATATGCAAAAAATAGAGAAAGAAATCCAAGTATGTCACTAAAGAAAGCCAGTAAACTATGAATGAGAGCACAAGAAGAAAGGATCAGAGAAAAACTACAAAAACAACCCAAAACAGTAACAAAATGGCCATAAATACGTATCTATCAATGATTATTTAAGATGTAAAGGAACTAAACATTCCAATCAAAAGATAAGGTGACAGGGTGGATTTAAAAAAGACTTATTTATATGCTGCCTATAAAAGATCCATTTCAGACTTAAAGACACCTGCAGATTGAAAGTAGGGGGATGAAGAAACATTTACATGCAAGTGGATATCAAAAGAGAGCCAGAGTAGCAATACTTATATCAGGCGAAATAGACTTTAAAACAAAGACTGTAACATAAGACAAAGAAGAATACTATATAATAATAAAGGGGACAATCCAACAAGAAGATATAATGATTGTAAATACTTATGCATCCAACATAGGAGCACCCAAATACATAAAATAGTTAATAACAAACATAAAGGAACTAATTGATAGTAATACAATAATAGTAGGGGATTTTAACACACCACTCAACATCAATGGACAGCTCATCCAAACAGAAATTCAGTAAGGAAACAGTGACTTTGAGTGACACATTGGACCAGATGGATCTCACAGATATATTCAGAACATTTCACTCTACAACAGCAGAATATACATTCTTTTCAAGTGCACATGGAACATTCTCTAGAATAGATCTATTAAGCTATAAAATGAACCTCAACCAATTTAAAAAGATTGAAGTCATACAACGCATCTTTTCTGACCACAATCCTGTTAAAAAAAAATCAACCACAAGAAAAAATGCAGAAAGAGCACAGATACATGGAGGTTAAATAACATGCTACTAAACAATGAATGGGTCAGCCAAGAAAACAAAGTAAAAATATTTTATTACATGGAGACAAAAGTCAAAACACAACAATCCAAAGTATATGGGATGCAGCAAAAAGTAGTTCAGAGAAGGAAGTTTATAGTAATACAGGCATTTCTCAAGAAGCAAGAAAAAACTCAAATAAACAATCTAAAATTGCCCCTAACAGAGCTAGAACATGAAGAACAACCAAACTCAAATTCAGCAGAATGAAGGAAATAATTAAGGTTAGAGCAGAAATAAATGATATGGAAACTAAAAAACAATAGAAGAGATCAATAAAACTAGGAGCTGGTTATTAGAAAACATCAACAAAATTAATAAACCTCTAGCTAGACTCATCAAAAAAAGAAGAGAAAGGACTCAAATAACAAAATCAGAAATGAGAGAAGAGAAATAACAACTGACACCACAAAAAAAAAACTGACACCACAGAAATACAATTAGAATATTATGAAAAATTATATGCCAACAAATTGGATAACCTAGAAGAAATGTATAAATTCCTAGAAATGTATAACCTCCCAAAACTGAAGCAGGAAGAAATAGAAAATTTAAACAGATTGATTACAAGCAATGAAGTTGAATTAGTAATCAAAAAACTCCCACCAAACAAAAGTCCAGGACCAGATGGCTTTGCAGGCACATTCTACCAAACATTTAAAGAAGAGTTAATACCTATTTTTGTCAAACTATTTTTAGTTTGAGAGGGAAGGGGAAGGAAAACTTCCAAATTCATTCTATGTGGCCAGAATTACCCTGATATCTAGACCGGAAAAAGACACACACAAAAAAACAGAATGGTAGGCCAAATATCTGAGGAACGTAGATGCAAAAACCCTCAAAAAAAAAAAAACCCCAGCAAACCAAATCCAACAACACATTTAAAAAAGAGCCATTCACAAAGATCAGTAGTATTTATCCCCAAGATGCAAGAGTGGTTCAATATTTGCAAATCAATCAACATGATACATCACATCAATAGGAGAAAGGATAAAAACCATATGATCATTTCAATTGATGCAGAAAAAGCATTTGACAAAATACAGTATCCATTCATGATAAAAAAATAAAAAAACCTCAACAAAGTAGGTTTAGGGAGAATATCCCTCCACCTAATATAGGCCACATATGAGAAACCCACAGCAAACATCATAGTGGGGAAACACTGAAAGCTTTTCTGCTAAGGTCAGGAACAAGAGAAGGATGTCCACCCTTGGCCACTTTTATTCATCATAGTCTTGAAAGTCCTAGCCACAACAATCAGACAACAAAAAGAAATGCAGGGCTTCCAAATTGGTAAGGAAGAAGTAAAACTTTCTTTGTAGATGACATGGTATTATATATAGAAAACCCTAAGAACTCCACCAGAAAAGAAACTACTAGAACTAGTAAATGAATCAAGTAAGATTGCAGGATACAAAACCAATATACAGAAATCTGTGGCATTTCTAGACACTAATAATGAAGCAGCAGAAAGAGAAATTAAGAAAACAATCTCATTTCAACTGCACCAAAAATAATAAAATAACTAAGAATAAACTTAACCAAAGAGGTGAAAGACTTGTACTCTGAAAACTATAAAACATTGATGAAGAAAATTGAAGACAATATAAAGAAACAGAAAGACATTCCATGGTCATGGATTGGAAGAACAAATATTGTTAAAATGTCTATACTACCCAAAGCAATTTACAAATTTAATGAAATCCCATCAAAATACTAACAGCATTTTCCACAGAACTAGAACAAACAATCCTAAAATTTGTGTGGAACCACAAAAGATCTCAAAAAGCAAAAGCAATCTTGAAAAAGAAAAAATGGAACTGAAAGTATCACAATTTCAGGCTTCAAGTTATCTTACAAAGCAGTAGTAATCAAAATAGTATAGTACTGGCACAAAAATAAACACGTAGATCAGTGGAACAGAATAGAGAGCTGAGAAATAAACCCACAATTAAATGGTCAGTTAATCTTTGAGGCAACAATATGCAATGGGAAATAAAGTCCCTTCAACAAAGAATAGTGGGAAAACTGGACAGCTACATGCAAAAGAATAAAACTGGACCACTTTCTTACACCACACACAAAAATAAATTTAAAATGAATTAAGAACCTTAATGTGAGAAATAAAACCATAAAAATCCTATAGAGAGCAGAGGCAGTGATTTATTTGATATTGGCCATAGCAATATATTTCTAGGTATGTCTCCTGAGGCAAGGAGAATAAAAACAAAAATAAACTGTCGGGACTATTTCAAAATAAGAAGCTTCAGCACATCAAAGGAAACAAGCAACAAAACTAAAAGAAAACCTATAGAATGGGAGAAGACAATTGCAAATGACATATCTGATAAAAGGTTAGTACCCAAAACATATAAAGAACTTATACAACTCAATGCCCAAAACCCCAAATATTCCAATTAAAAAATGGGCAGAAGACAGAAACAGACATTTCTTCAAAGAATACACACAGATGGCCAACGGACACATGGAAAGATGTTCATTGTCACTCAACATCAGGGATATACAAATCAAAACCACATGACATATCACCTTACACCTGTTGGAATGGCTAAAATAAAAAAACATAGGAAACAAGTGTTTAGAGAATTTGGAGAAAAAGTAACCCTCATGCACTGTTGACAGGAATGCAAACTGGTGCAGCCACTATGGAAAACAGTATGGAGGTTCCTCAAAAAGTTAAAAATAGAACTACAGGATGATCCAGTAATATCATGACTAGGTATTTATTAAAAAAAATACTAATTTGAAGGGATACATACACTGCTATGTTTATAGCAGCAAGTAGCACAAGTGTCCATCGGTAGATAAATGTATACAGATGATGTTATCTGTTGAACAAGGAATATTATTCAGCCATAAAAAGAAGGAAATCTTGCCATTTGCAACAACATGGATGGATCTAGAGAGTGCAGTGCTAATGAAATAAACCAGTCAGAGCAAGACAAATACCATATGATCTCACCAATATGTTGAATTTAAGAAATAAAACAAACGAACAACGGGGGGAACAAGTGGGACAAACCAAGAAAGAGACTCTTAACAAAGAGAGAACAAACTGATGGTTACCAGAGGGGAGGTGTGAGAGGGGGGTGGGCAAAATAGATGATGGGGATTAAAGAGTATACTTACTATGATGAGGACTAAGTAATGGATAAAATTGTTAAATCACTATATTGTACACCTGAGACTAATATAACTGTATGTTAACTATGGAGGAATTAAAATAAAAAATTTAATAAAAATAATCCCTCCAGGTGAGTACTTTTGAGGTGCCTCAAGCTTAAGACCCATTAATCCATCAAAACAGCTGGGAGTACAGAGACTTTCCTATCAGACCAAGGGTTCGCAATGCTGGCCGCACATTGGAATCACCCGGGGAGAGAAGTGTTGAAGTTCCTGATGCTCAGACTAAAGCAATGAAATCAGTTCTCAGTCGTTGGGGGATAGGCTTCTCCACATATATATGTTTGTATATAAATACACACTTCTAAAATTTTTCCAAGTGATTTGAATGTAAGACCAAAGTTTACTAAATTCAGTCTTCAATCATGGCACATATTCTAAGTGACAAAGCAGGAGGTTGAGAACAGGAGATGTGAACAAGGAAAGAAAGAAAGAGAAAGAAAGAAGAAAGAAAGAAAGAAAGAAAGAAAGAAAGAAAGAAAGAAAGAAAGAAAGAAAGAAAGAAAGAAAGAAAGAAAGAAAGAAAGAAAGAAAAGAAGAGAAGAGAAGAGAAGAGAAGAGAAGAGAAGAGAAGAGAAGAGAAGAGAAGAGAAGAGAAAGAGAAAGAGAAAGAGAAAGAGAAAGAGAAAGAGAAAGAGAAAGAGAAAAAGAGAAATAACATGTTTTGGGAATATTGTGTGCCAGGCAACTGAACAGGGAGCTGGAGAGACAAAGAAAGAAAGGAATTTGTGAAGAAAAGGAGAGAGGAAGAGGGGGCAAGAGACAAAAAGATTTAGCCAGTTGTGTGCTATACACTGGACAGACATTTCCTCATTCAGTCCTCATGCCAACCCTTCCAAGAGGCTGGCATTAGACGCGTTTTAAAGAAAGAATACTGAGTTCAGAAATAACACGTGATTTCTCAAGGCTCTGGGACTAGTGAGCAGGAAGGGTCAGCGGCTGAATGTAAGGGTGTCTACCATCTGGTTTCTTGCCCTCCCTCTGCTTACTGAAACCTGGCGCAGCCCAGGGCCTGTCCTGTGGGCTTCAGCTGTTTTCAAATACTGTCTCTTGCACTCTGGAACTGTGCAACCATCAGGAAATTACTGAGCCAACCCTGCCTCAGTTTCTCTCTCTGTAAGCTGGTCACGAATGGCGCATAGCTGTTGAGATGAGCTGACAGAAATAAAGCTTTTAGAGCAGCATCTGGGCCATTAGTTAAGTGCTGATGCATCTGCCAGCATAATAAGCATAATTTTAAAAATCACAGGGCTGTTACAACAGGCCTGTTATTACAAAAATCACTCAATAATAAAAGAAGAGATATAAATATAAACAAGTAGACTATAATGTAGCTATTTAAACAAAAGTAATTCAGATGAAATAACTGTATATATTGACATTAAAATTTTAAGTATGCCTCTTGTCTTGGAAATCCCACTTTTATGAATCTTTTCCACAGAAATGAGAAAATTTCAGTGGCAATGACAGTACAACTCACATGTGTTTCTTGCACATTCCTCTGGAAGTGACCACAGGAAAAAAAAGGAGAATCAGAAGAAGAGGAGGAGGGGAAGAGAAAGGGGGAGAAAAGCTACTAGAGGAAAAACAAAATAGCTTGAATGTCTACCAATTATGGGAAAGTTGAATAAAATGTGTATATCCATAAATAAGTTATACAGTTGCTTAAAAGATTAGATTTCTCCACATATGCTTAAAGGGATATTACTGAACCAACCAAACAAACAAAAACCAGGTTGCTGTGTACATTATGTCACCCGATTCCATTTAGAAAATAGAAAAGTCCATTTCACTATTATTTATATTCCCCAAATGAATGAGGGAAGGGAGAAGAAATGGGTAGGAAATATCACAAAGGGAGACAGAACATGAGAGACTCCTAACTCTGGGAAACGAACTAGGGGTGGTGGAAGGGGAGAAGGGCAGGGGGTGTGGGTGACTGGGTGGCAGGCACTTAGGGGGGCACTTGACGGGATGAGCACTGGGTGTTATTCTGTATGTTGGCAAATTGAACACCAATAAAAAATAAATTTATTATTTTAAAAAAAGAAAATAGAAAAGTCTACACAGTTTTTTATATATTTACATGGGCACAAAAAATAGTGAGGTAGATTCCATACAGATTTTGTTTTCATGGTAGCTTCAGTGAGTAGATGGAAATTGCTCCCTGTTTACTCATTTGGCTTTGTTTTTATTTTTGTTTATTGAATAAATGAAGAAGCAGCAGTACCCAAACTTTGATATATTTAACTAACTGTATGTTTCTCCCATCAGGTCCTGGAGGGCAGGGGTCTTCATACATTAATTTTTCCACCGCCAGATGTAATATGGTTGTGGCGGTAACTATTAATAGGGTTAGCTTCTTTTTCTACTTCAGAATCTTTGAGACTCAACGTTGAAGGAGAAAATCAATATAGTCTTGATCATTTATATTTTGTGTGTGAGGGCCCTGGGGCAGACTAATCCAACTTTTCATGCTGTGAGGTCTTCCATATGCAAAACACGATGATTTGAGTCAGGTTTGCAGCTAGACCTGTCTTTTCTCCACCTACGAACATTGGAGATCCACGAGGTTAAAACATGAATGTTCTTGGATTCCTTAGAAATTAAAAAGTACATGCAAATTACACTGGTTGCAAAGTAGGTGCTGTAATTGAGTAAAACAAGTGTTGTTATTTCACTGAAATCAGGGTTCAGGAACTTCCAACTGTATATTTCCTTGAATCTTCCCGCTACAAAAACATTTTGCAGTTCATATGCTTTGGCAGAAATGTGTTTGCAGTCTCGATCACAGGCTCCTGATGATTTGATCAGTAATCAGCTAGAGTGAAGATGATGTGAGTAACTTATTACAGGGCAATGAAGCATGCTTGGAATTTATTGCCTTATGTCCTAGCAAAAGTGAAATATAGCCAAGCTCATTCTGTAACACCTTGAAATCATTTCAGAGGTAATAGATTAGTCAGCCTCACTTAGCAAGCAAGCAATGTTGATCATTTGTCATTTGGAGGTGGACTTTTCCTTCTCTTTTCCTCATTGTCCCAAGAATGTGGGTGATTTAAAGAGAGATGAGCGTCTAACTTCGTTTTCACCCTCACAGACTCTGTACCTTGTCCATAACTGGAATCCAGAGGACTTTGTGCAAAGCAATCAGATTTCATTTGCCACAGATGGTGCTTTGGCCATGCTAGCAAAAAGTTGGCTCTCCTGTCTGTGTGCTAAATCAATATTCCAATCTTGTGTTCTGGCAAACCTGAACCTGCGGCAGAAATTCAGCAAAAAATAAAAATAAAAAATAAAGCAAAGAAAATAAATAACATTGAAGAATTGGATATGGACTAGATTCATTGAAAACTACTTCTAGACTTATATTTCTTTGTGAATGTCTACCAAGAATGCAACATGAAAAAAAAGTAGATAGTGTCCTGTTAGATCTCTTTCTTAAAAGTCTAAGTTGTTAATGGATCTTCTTGAAAAATCCTTTGACTCTGGATGAACACCATGAAGATCCTTGCTTAGAACACTCAATGTGAGAATTGCCTGGCCTTTTCCTGGAATCCCAAAGCTGGGCCAGTGATAATCAGACAACTATCCTGTATGTTTATGAATATGCTGGAAGTTCCAAAAGACAAAATGTGATTCAAACTACCCTCAATAATAATTTATTGGCTGATATAACAGAGAAGTTCCTAGTGATTTTTAGGTATGGATGAATTCAGGTGCTCAGACTTTGTCATTAGAGATCTATTGATATCTCTTCTCTTTGCTTTCTTCTACTTTAATTTTAGTCAGTCTCTTGAGGCATTGTAGCAAAGTGGCTTCCAGTAATTAGAATAGCAGCCCCACTCTAGAATTTTTTAAAAAATAATGATTTAATCAAAATCTTAAGACTGTATCTTACTGGTTTGGCTTGTGTACATTCCTGAGTCATATGATCACTGCTGGAGCAAAGTGTGTAGATTCAATTTTACATAAACTGTAAGGACTGAATTAAGGAGAATTTCTTTCCACAGGATAAAAGATGGGCTATTACTAAAGAACTGAGAATAAGTGATGGCAAGTAAAAATCAGTCAACCAACAAACAAAAATGTTTGTCTATTGGGGATGGTGTTGGGAAGACCACTGACATCAAAAATCATTCACATTCCCAGTGTTTCTTTTTGTGGAATCTCTACTACAATAATCAAACTATGACCACTATATCAAGCCTTGGGGAAGAGCATTATTAAGCCACTTTATCTTCTCTTCCCTTCTTCTATTCAATATCTTCCTTCAGAAGAGGTTCCTAAAAAAAAAAAAAAAAAAAAAAAAACAAAAGAAGAAGAAGAGATTCCTAAAACCCAACTCAGTATGCACCTTACACTGAAAATTATTACAGGGTCCTTGCATTTTATTATTGATGACAAAATTAAAAGGTACCAGTGACAGACCTCAGTATTCTAATAGCAAATAAAAGAAGTTCCAGGGTTCACATAAAGCATTTTGAAACTAGAAAGGATTGTCTAAAGAGAGCTTGAATATAAGAGTGCTTACATTTTTAAACATCAAATTGGAAAGAGGAGAAATGCCTGTATTAAATTTTAATGTTGGGGTAATGGGCTCTGTCAGGAGGTATAAGGCTGTACAGCTTGTAAAGTAATGTGAGTGCATTCAGACTTTAAGTTCTTCCTAAATGCCATAGGAACCATTTTACATTAGTCACGTCTAAAGTAAAGACCAAGATCATGTCATTTATGTTTCAGGAGGAAAACTGTAGCTAGAAGTCATGCCTCCCCTTCCCCCATACTGACTCAATCTTATACTTGTGAACCTCGGAAACCAAAGGGTTTATTCTAAAGCCGGAAGATTTGTGTCCATATCACAAAGCTGGAATTTTAATTCTCTCTCTTGGAAGATGAATACAAAAGAAGGAGAGGTTTGAGAAAGATGAAAAGACCAATTGAGTATCAAAGAAGAAGGTGACCCTAAAATTTAATACCATGGCTCATCTTCTAATTAAGTAGGGATCCAGATATATGCCTATTGTCAATGAGGACATTTCAAAGAGAGATGCTTCTCCTTCAAAGCAGGGTAGATTTTAAAATCTACAGTTCCTGTTGTATGTTCTACAGTTCCTTTGGGGCCTTAAAGGGGGACCTATATAAAAATGACCCCGCAGTGTTTCTATAGCACTCTCTCCACACTCCTATCATGGAAATTCATTCACTCCCTCATTCACTTGCTTGTTTAAGAAATGTTTATTGAGTATCACCCACATTCTGGGCACTGTGGACTCATCAGGCAGCAAGACAGACCAAGCCAATGCTCTCCTGGAGCTGACAGCCCAAGACTGAAATGAAAATCAAGTAAACAAGCAAATACATAAAATGATTCTGGAACAACCGATCCAGTCTCTTTGATGTTATTTTAAAAAGAAGAATCTGTTCTAGACTTAAAGTGACATAATAAAATGCAATTTGTGCACCTCAATTTGATCCATGCTTTCACATACCAGTTGAAAAAAGATGACTTTGAAACAATTGAAGACATTTGAATATGGCCTGGGTATTAGATGACATTAAGGAAATACTTTTATGTGTGCCTCTATATGTGTATTGCAGTTATATAGGAAAATGGCCTTAGTTTTTTGAGATTCATACTGAAATATCTAGGTAAAATGTCAGAATACTTGCAAATATGCTTAAAAGTAATCATAAAATAATTAAAGGTAAATAGGGATTCCTGGGTGGTTCAGTGGTTGAACATCTACCTTCAGCTCAGGACATGATCCCAGGGTCCTGGAATCAAGTCTTGCATTGGGCTCCCTGCAGAGAGCCTGCTTCTCCCTCTGCCTATGTCTCGCCTCTCTCTGTGTCTCTCATGAATAAATAAATAAAATCTTTAAAAAAGTAAAGACAATATGGCAAAATATTAAATCATGTTGATAGGTATATGAATAGGGCTCCATAATAATAATCTATCTAGTTTTCTGGTTCCTTTGGCATTTTCATAATAAACATACGAATTCTGTTTATTATGCTATGTGAGACAGAAGCAGAGGACTGAGATAAAGTAGCAGTGGTGACCATCCTGACATTGAGTGATCAGGAAGCGATGTCTCCAGGAGTGACTTTTAATGTGAGATCTGAAGGAAGAGAATGAGTTGGCCCCATTAGGAGGAGGAAAGGGTTTTTGAGAAAGGTAGCAGCCTGTTCAAAGACCATGATGACACGATCTTGTATGGTGACCATCCTACAAAATCCACTAGCGAACCGTTAGAATTAGCAAACAGGTTCAGTAAGGTTGCAGGGGACAGGATCAATACACAAAAACCTATTATATTTCTATACACTAGCAATAAAAAAAAATCCAAAGGGGAAATTAAGAAAGTAATTCCACTTGGGACAGCTTCAAAAAAGAATAGAATATTTAGGAACTAATTTAAGAAAAGAAGGGTAAAACCTATGCTTTGAAAATCACAAAACATTGTTGAAAGTAATTAAAGAAGACCCAAATAAATGGAAAGACATCTTTTGTTCATGAAATGGAAGAGTATTGTTAAGACGACAGTATTCCCCAAATTAATCTATATATTCCATACCTTCACAACAAAAATCCCAGCTGCTTTCTTTGCAGAAATTAAAAAGCTGATCCTAAGATTCATATGGAAATTCAAAGGATGTGGAACACCAAAATAACCTTTAAAAAAACCAAGTTGAAAGATTCACACTTTCCAAATTTAAAACTCACTACAAAGCTATCACAGCTAAGATAGTATGGTGCTACTGTAAGGATACTCATGTAGGTCATTGGAATAGAACCAAGAGTCCAGAAGTAAATCCTCACATTTATAGTCAACTGATTTTGGACCAGAATGCCAAGACATGAAATGGAGAATAATGATATGGTGGCTGGGACAACTGGATCGCCACATGCAAAAAATGAAGTTGAACCCCCTAAGTACATGAAAAGATGCTCAATATTATTAGCCATCTGAGAATGCAAATCAGCATCACAATGAGATACCACTTCACACCCACTAAAATGGCAAGAATGAAGAGCACAGACAATGCTGAGTGCTGGCAAAGATATGGAGGCACTGGAACCCCAACACACTGCTGGTGGGGATGTAAAATGGTGCATGCAATTACTTTGGGGAAGTCTGGAAGTTTCTCAAAAGATTAAACATAATAATATATAATTCAACCATTGTGGCTAAAAATAAAATGAAAAAAGTTGTCTGTATGAAAACCAGTCCACAAATGTTCATGGCAGCATTAATCGTAATGTATAAGTAGTGGAAACAAGCCACATATTCATCAGCTGATGACTGGATAAATAAAATGTGCTCTATCCATACAATGGACTATTATTCAGCCATAAAAAGGAGTGAAGGACAAACATGCTGAAACGTGGATGAACCTTAGAGCCGTCATACTAAAGGAAAGGAGCCAGTAAAAAAAGACCACACATTGTCTGATTCCATTTATATGAAATATCTGAAATAGGTCAAACCTATAGTGGCAGAAATTAGGTTAGCGGTTTTTCTAAGGCCTGGGTGGTTGAGGGGAAATGGAGAGTAACTGCCAATGGGTCTAAGTCGCTTTATGTTGTTTTGTTTCCAGTGACAAAAATGTTAGATGGTAAAAATCATTTCGTTGCATGCTTTAAGTGGCTCTGTAGGTTCCTGTCCATTTCCTTCCTCTTACTGTTACCCAGTTTCTTCAACAGCAAAATGGGTTAATCGTTGTAACTCAGAGTTGTCAAGAAGATTAAGTAAGAAATGGAGAAAGCTTGGCAAGGCTCATGCTACTGCCTTGAATTTTATCAGTAATTGAAGAATATATCGCTATTCTCAGTTCTGCCCTATGCAAGGTGTTATCCTATGTAGCGTAGGAAGTGGAAACATGAAAGACAGGCTCTGTCTTCATGGACCTGTGTGGAGTGACAAGGAATCCACACAGTGAGGAATTGGGAACCTAACTTATACAAGGCATCCTGTGCTAAGCTTGAAGAACTTAGTTTGAGACAGTCCAGGCAGGCTCCCTGTAGGAGGCAGGTCTTGGTGTGGACCAAGATGATGAAGTTGGAGTTTGGGTACAGAATAAATAGGATTTCTTTTTTTTAAATTAATTAATTAATTAATTTATGGTAGTCACACACAGAGAGAGAGAGAGAGAGGCAGAGACACAGGCAGAGGGAGAAGCAGGCTCCATGCACCAGGAGCCCGACGTGGGACTCGATCCCGGGTCTCCAGGATCGCGCCCTGGGCCAAAGGCAGGCGCCAAACCGCTGCGCCACCCAGGGATCCCCTAAATAGGATTTCATAATAAGTTTAGGGGACTGAGAATCTCAAGGAAATGGATTAACTTACATAATTGCACTTTTCTTAACTGCAACTCTGTTGTATATTTGTATTTAAGATATGGCAGAAATGCTGGTATACAATAGGTGCTCAACAGAGTTTGTAGAATAAATGACTGCATGAAGAAAGATAATAGCTTTAGACACTATAGCGTTTCTTCATCAGAGCTCTGTACTTTACACAGCAAAAGCACTTTCCTAAATAAATTATTAAATTCAAGTATATTAAAAGCTGAATAAATAGTAGGATCCATATTATATTATTGAATGCCAATGTTAGTAAAAATTGAATAATGAAGTGTGTGTTTTCAAGATAGAGTACATGAACATCAACCCAAAATATGGCTATCCCATCTAAATAAATGTCCTAATTTCGTAATACTGCTTTGCATATTGGCTTTACTCACTCATTTATTCTAAATCATTTCTGAAACAAAATAGGGCATAAGAAATTAAAAATGTTTCATGCAACAAAGCTTTATTGGGTAACTACATGCTAAGTACTCTGGTAAGAGCTGGAGACATAAAAAATGAGACATAATCCCTCTCTCAAATTTTTCATAATTTTTAAAAATATTTATTTATTAATGAGAGACAGAGCAAGAGAGAGAGAGGCAGAGACATAGGCAGAGGGAAAAGCAGACTCCATGCATGGAGCCCGACATGATCGATCCCGGGTCTCCAGGACCACACCTTGGGCTGAAAGTGGCGCTAAACTGCTGAGCCACCCGGGCTGCCCAAACTTTTCATAATTTTTAAAAAGATTTTTACTTATTTATTCATGAGAGACACACAGAGAGGCAGAGACATAGGCAAAGGGAGAAGTGGGGTCCCCGTGAAAAGCCTAAAGCGGAACTCAATCCCAGGACCCAGGGATCACGACCTGAGTCAAAGGTAGACACTCAACCACTGAACCACCCAGGTGCCCCAACTTTTTCATAATTTTAACACACTTTGATTTATGCACTGGTTAATAGCTCTATCACTTACTAGCTGTGCGACAATGGGCAAAGTAGCTAACATCCCTGTGCCTGTTTCTACGTGTGTTTGTGTGTGTATGTACTAAGGGAACATTTCAAACACACAAAAGTACAGAACATCCTGTAATGAGTCCCCAGCCATCTAGCAACAAGATTCAGTGATTTCCAATCCATGGCCAAACGTATTTTTCATCTAAACGTCTTTCTTTTCCCTTTACTCCTCAACTGCTGGATTATTTTGAAACCAATCCTGCATATCATATTCTTTTCATCTATCAGCACTCCCTAGGTGCCTCTAAATTTTAATGTAACCATAACACCATCATCCCACACACACAATAACCATCACTCTAATTTTATAAACTCTCCATTGGTGTTCAAATTTCCCGGATTGTATCACACACATTTTCTTTATAGATAATTTCTCCTTCTCTCAAATCAGGATCCAAACAAAGCCCACACCTTGCCTTTGATTGATGCAAGTTCACCTTCCCCTTTCTCCCTTCTCTTGCCACCTATTTGTTGGAGAAACCAGATTGCTTGTAAAGCTGCCCTGTGGATATTGTTGGTCGCACCCCATGGTATCATGCAAGACGTCACTGTGTCATTTGATATTTTTATAAATTGGGTCAGTTTCCCTCTCTGCCACCCCAGGAATGCATCAGAGGTGGAGGCGGTGCTTCCTCTTGCATTGAGTCAAAAAGTGTCCAGTGCTGTTTGTGTGATGTCATGACTGACCAGTTGGGTAAGTGTTAGCTCAACCCATCCTTTATAGAATTCCATACTGGCTTCCACCCAATGGCTTCAGCCATCTTTGATTAATTTCAATAGATGGTGGATGTGGTAAATTGCCTCTTTTTACCAGTCCTTCTGCATGTGTTACCCGGAACCCTTTGTGCTGGAAACTTCCCCGGATCTAACATACGGTCACCTTGCAGTATGCAGTTCATGCAGCTCTGACAGGAACAATGCTTGGTTTCCCCCTCCCCCGCCCTCCCCCCCCCCCCATATTTACTTGAGTTCCACAAGGACTCCCATAAGGATTTCTTTGGTTTGGTTGGTCTGGGTATTAATTTTTAGTAGTGTCATGAATGTATTCATAACACATTTGTTTTTCTACGTAGTATTTTCTTCTCTCTTTCTTTTCCCTCTTCTTTCCTTGAGACTTAACTCTTTTTATCTTTGCCCAAGAGTGCTTCTTCAGTTTGCTCCTGAGACCTCTTGACACAATTTCAGGAGTCTCTCACAGCTTTCTGTGAGCTGCTTCTAGAACTCCTGCTATCCCTTTGCCTGCCTCAGACCTGGAATCTGCCATTTTCCCCAAGAGCCATGGTTTTGGTGAGAAGAATAGTCCAGGCATTTAGTTAGCTCGTCATATGAAGTCTCTCTTCAGTGTTTAGAGATAAGACATATGCTTGTTTCTCAAGGACAGGTAAACTATGAGTTTCTCCTGCTATTACCAATTTAAATCTATGGTTACAAGATTTTTACTTCATTTCTTTAATTTTTTATTTGAATCACTTTACTTTGGTGCTGAAAAATCTTGGCTAGTAATGATATTAACATAATTACTCATTTGCTTTTTTCTTTTTTACCTATTTGGTTTTTAATCATATTTATGAATGTGTATGTCAGAATAATAATACCGCTATTATCATTTGCATATATATGCTTAATCATGCATGTATTTATGTGTGTGTGAGAAAAATAATGCCACTCTTATTAATAAAATAGCTTTGTCCTTTTAATATATCCTATTAAGGATATACAGTCAGATCGCTGTGCTTTAAAGTCACCTAACATAATTTTCTGTCTGGGGCACCTAGGTGACAGTTCGTTAAACATCTGACTCTTGGTATTGGCTCAGATCATGATCTGAGGGTCATGAGATTGAGCCCTGTATTGGGCTCCGTGTTCAGAGTATACTTGGGATTCTCTCTCTCCCTGTCCCTCTGCCCCTTCTGCTCGTTCTCTCTCTCTCAACCAAATCTAAAAAAAAAAAAAAAAAAAAAAAAATCCTGTCTGTTTGGGTAAACTACTAATCAATACCCATTAGATTGATTTATTTTATTTTGCTTTCATTTTAGGAACTGCTTTTTTTTAAACAATTTGTTTTGTTTTTGTTTTATAACTACATAAAGGTTAAATCAATAAACCAAAAAATAGCCGGAGAATGTTAACTTCTACCTATCCCTGCTCTTCAATCTTTTTTCTCCTTTGCCCTATGGATAACCCTGCATTTTGAATATTTCTGGTTTATTCTTCCATTTTTTATTTATAATATAAGCAGATGTATGTATACTTTTGTATACTGCTCATTTCTTTTTTTTAAGAATTTTTCTTTTCTTTTTTAAGATTTTATTTATTTATTCATGAGAGACACAGAGAGAGAGAGAGAGAGAGGCAGAAACACAGGCAGAGGGAGAAGCAGGCTCCATGCAGGGAGCCCGATGCAGAACTCGATCCCGGGTCCCCGGGGTCACACCCTGGGCCCAAGGCGGGCGCTCAACCTCTGAGCCACCCAGGCGTCCCTACTTCTCATTTCTTAGATAAAATGTACTATTCTATTGTATACTAAGTATACTATTCTATACTTTATATACTATTCTAGTACTTAATATTGCTTTCTTCACTTAATATTTTCTGGAAACCACTCCACAACAGCATATTAATGTTCAGATATTTCTTACTTTTTTTTAGCAGTTGCATAATACTCCATTGTGTGAATGTTCTATTACTTGTGAAATAATTTCTCTACTGATGGGCACTTGTATTGTTTCTGATTTTCTGCTATTTCAAACAAGGTGGCAATTAATGGCCTTATGCATGTACGAGTTTGGAGTTTTTAATTGCCTTTTTTTTTGGTCTTATTTTGTTTTGACTTGCTAATATATCTTTAGGATTGACTCCTAGAAGGCAGAGAGCTAGATTGAAGAGTAGATGCTTATGCAATGGTGCTCTCCGCATTGCTAAATTCCACATATTATTTTGTTTTCCAGCCAGTAATGTATAAACAGGCTTCTTTCTCCACTAGCTCCACCAACAGATTATTTTTGTGAGTCTGATAGGTAAACAATAGTGGCTCCTTCACTGCAAAATATCAAATTGTCTTAGTTGACTCAGGCAAATCTAGATCTTACCTACCACTAGCCTTTACCAAGAATTCAAAAAGTGAGGTAAGTAGAGGTAAAGACACAGCAGGCTTCTCTGGAGGGACCCCATACTAAGAGATGTGTCTTATGAAACTCTCTTTCACCCACATTGGAACATGTTTTTGTGGATGTTTGCATCACAAGTCAGCTGAGGAAGCTGAGTTTGGGGCTTTTTTTTTTTTTTTAAGATTCTATTTATTTATTCATAAGAGACACACAGAGAGAGGCAGAGACATAGGCAAAGGAAGAAGCAGGCTCCTCACAGGAAACCTCATGTGGGACTCCATCCCAGGACCCTGGGATCACGACCTGAGTGAGCCAAAGGCAGGCGCTGAACCACTCAGCCACTCAGGTGCCCCAGTTTGGGACTTTTTAGTTTAAACTCTGTTGATCATGCAGAAACCAACTTCCCTTCTATGAGACTCGACTTCCATTTTCCAGCTAACCCTGCCTCCTACATTAATTTCCAGGGGTTTGCTAATGACAAGCAACCTAGACAAAGAAAACAGATCCTGGTAAAAATTTTCCAGCTGGAATGCTGGAAAGGGAGGTTGTTTGAAATGAACCCCAAGAAGAGCAGGAGGGAGTCACAGGTCCACTGCAGATGCTTTTCCTCACTGATTTTTGGGATTTTACCCACTTTCTGCCTGTGAGCCAAAGTTGAGCACCTTTTCTTCTGTTGAAGGTCTATTTGCATTTTCTTCTCTGAGCCATCTGTTCATATTCATTGCTTATTTTTCTAACAGAAGTGTTGAACTTTTCTCTTTTTTTTTAGAAGCTCTTTATGTCTTAGGGATATTAATCCTTTCATATCCGTTGCAAATGCCATTTCCCTGTTTTGTAATTTACATTTTTACTCTGCTTATGGTGCAAAAGTTTATTTTTAAGTAGTCAAATTCATCAGTCCTTGCCTATATTGCATCTGGGTTTTGATTTATGGCTAGGAAAGCTTTCAGCAAACTCAAGTTACAGAGGGATTCATCAATTTTTAAAAATATTTGTATTATTTCATTTTTTTAAAAAGGTTTTATTTATTTATTCATGAGAGACACACAGAGAGAGGCAGAGACACAGGCAGAGGGAGAAGCAGGCTCCCTGTGGGGAGCCTGATGCAGGACTCAATCCCAGGACCCTGGGATCATGCCCTGAGCAGAAGGCAGACATTCAACCACTGAGCCACCCAGGCGTCCCTTGTATTACTTCATTTTTTGCTTTATATCTAAATCTTTAATTATTTGGAAATTATTGTGTACAGTATGAGAATTATAGTCAGTTTTCTCTTTTTCCATGTAGCAATCCAGTAATTCAAACATTCCTTACTAAAATGTCCATTTTTGCCCAATTGAACTGCAATTCTGAATATATGGCATACAAAATTTGCATATACATCCATGTCTCTCTCTAGACCTCTTTTCTGATCCATAGTTCCCTGCGTCTATCCATGTGCCAGTATCACACCATTTGCATTTTTGAGGCTTTATGTGTTTGTTACTATCTGGTATGGTAGCTATTCCCCACCTTCATTCTTACTTTTTTAAGGATTTTCTTGATTTTTTTTTTTTTTTTTGCATTTTTGTTCTGGCAAATAAACTTCATAATAAACTTGTCTAGCTCAAAAAAACTCTTTTGCACTTTTAGTGAGATAATGTCAATGTTATAAGTTAAGTTACAGAGAATTGACATTTTTATGATGCCACGTCTTCCTATGACAGTGACTTTCTTTGTGTCCATGTAAATGTTGGGATCCCTCAGGAGTAATGTATAGTTTTCTTCATAATTCTTGAACCATTCTTGTCATGTATACATCTAAGTATTTTATTAATTTGTTCCCTTTTTTATTTTCCTTCCCAACCACTGTATCTTCTACACCTCATTTTCTTAGACATATGTCAAGGCTATTGGTTTTTGCATGTTGATTTTATACCTCCTACTTTATTAGATTATCTTATTGTTTGTATAATTTTCCACTGATTTAAGTTTCTCAGATGTATAAATATGTCATATGAAAATAGGAATGTTTCACTTCTTTTTTTTCCTAATTCTTACATCTGTAATTACATTGTTTTATTGTGCCACAGTGCCTTAGAGTGTAAGATGAAACAGTAAGTTTATCTCATAATTGTGTTGTATGTATGAAACGATCTGAAATGTATAAAATGCAGTGCAGCGGGAGAGAGGGCGGCCCCTCACCTGGTTTGCAATGCATGTTCCTGGGGAACCTGTTGCTAAACATAATTTCTAGCCCACCAGCTTTAGGGTCAGGTTTGGGCCGTAGCATAGCAGCTCCCTTGCTGTGATCTCTTGAAAGTCAGCCCTAGACACAAGGGTTTGTACAAAAAGAAAAAAGAAATGTGTAAAATGCTTAGAGCAGTGCCTGCAATGTAATAAAGCCACAATCAATGGTATTGTTATTGCACAGTTATTAGTTATTATATATGCATATGTATATATATTAATTCATATGTTTGACAAAAGGTTCTAGAGTTAAGCAATTCTTCTTAATAGCAAGCATTTTCACATCTACAATTTGGAATTATGTGGGTTAAAAAATCACTTTCTGGGCGCCTGGGTGGCTCAGTTGGTTAAACAACCAACTCTTGATTTTGACTAAGGTCATGAGCTCAGGGTCATGGGATTGAGCCCCATGTTGGGCTCTGGGCTCAGAGAGAGTCTGCTTGAGATTTTCTCTCTCCCTTTCCTTCTGCCCCTTGCCCCTCTTAAAAAAAATCACTTTCTGAGGAAGTTAGTGTTGGCAAAACTGATCACATGTCACCTTCACAATTTTTGCCATATAGTTATTGTACCATTTCTCTTATTTATGTAGTATTTTTCTTTAAATGGAAAAATCTCTTCTTCTTTAAATATGTATATAAATATATGGAATAAATAAATATGCATTACATAGAATGTCTTCGTATCTCTATACATATATATTGATATAATCTTTATTTATAGTATCTATAATTTATATATTATATATAATTATATATCATATTATGTAATATATAATTATATACATATCTTTACATATTGTATACCTATCTATACATATATAAAATAAGTCACTTTTTAAAAAGATTTTATTATTTATTCATAAGAGACACAGAGAGAGAGGCAGAGACACAGGCAGAGGGAGAAGCAAGCTCCATGCAGGGAGCCCGACGTGGGACTCGATCCCAGGACCCCAGGATCATACCCTGGGCTGAAGGCAGATGCCCAACTGCTGAGCCACCCAGGCGTCCCTATGTCACTGTTTTAAATGGAGAAGCAATGTTTTTCTGATACAGGTTCAAATAAAGGCATTGTTACTTTAAAAAAGTTTAACATTTGAATTCATGTCATGTCGACATCTGGGAAAACATTAATGAGTTTATACTTTAGTCTTTTTTACTCCTCAGATAGTTGGTTGACAAGCTTATTTTCAAAGACTTCTTAAATAGGTTTTATAATCAGTCTTAATTACAACGTGAATATAGAATCCATAAAGGTGTGATCTTTGGTCTTATTCACTGTTCCATAAATATTTGCAGAATTAATTAATTGCTGTATTCTTTCATGCCATGCTCTGGTGGTACGACGAGAATTGTCATACTATGTTTTGTTATTCTGGTTTATGGTTAGTGTGCATTGTGTAAAACAAATGGTGGAATGGAGGACTTTGTGTCACTTCTAGAAAAATCACTTGAGAATAAGAATTGAATTGGCCAGTTATAACTACCTCTGTTTTTAAGGGCTTGTTTCTCCTGATATTTGGATTTGATACTAGGCCATGTCCTCATTCACATTTTTCCCTTGCTTCTGGAAGTTTCCCTGCAGATTTTTTTTTTTTTTTTTGAGTCATGAGGTTTTAAACTTTTGCAGAGGGTAGTGCTGATGCCATCACAATATAATTAGAAATTTAGAAATGTGGGGTAAAATCCAGCGAGGGTATATTTGGCTTTAGTTAGATCTGCAACTTATATAACCAGCAATAACTCAGTCCCAAATGCTAAATGTTGCCTATAATTAGAAAGGCCCACTTTTATAATTGATAGTTAAAATTATTATAACTGGTACTTAATGGGCTTACTTTAAGTATCCTTATAATCAAGAATGAGGAGGCAGCCTGTTTATGCCTTTCAAAGTAAGATTCTCAAAAATTGTCCCTTTAAGAAAATAAGGTCACTTTATGAAGCATGATTCTCTCATGTTCTACTTTGTTAAATGACATAGTTTATAAGTTTTCAAATTGCCATCTGCATTCTATAATTAGAGCAGTATATTTTTCTTCCAAACATTTGACAAATTAAGGATCCCAAGGTCTCAAACATAACTTTTCACAGCATGTGCATCATGCTGGAAGCTTCTGTATATATCAATCCAAGAGGAGGATAGGCCATTAGTAGGAAAAACAAGATTAAAAAAAGAGAGAGAGAGGACTAGGCTTGGGGTAAAAATACATGAGTTGAAATCATGGCTCAGCCATTCATTAGCTTGGGGAATTCTCTGACCTTCTCTGGGCCTGTTTCCTGTTTGAGAAATGGGGACAACAGGAAAGACAAGAAAGGGGTCTGAAAGGGAGGAGGTTCCAGTTCAACAAGTATGTTTCTGAGTTTGTTATGGGTCAGGTCCTTCCCTAGTGTAGGTGAGACAGGGAAAGGTAGGATGAAGCCCAGCCTTCAGGGAGTTTGTAAGATAGAAGAATAGGGATAATCACATTATACTATACAGAGGGAAAGTGTGTGAAAATAGGCATGGGGGAGTGACTAAAGATAAGTAGTAATAATTGCTTTCTTCATTCATTCAACAAATATTGATTGACTACTTCTTATGTGCCAGAGATTGAAGACACTGGAGATTCACCTTTGGATGGACCATTGGATGGCATGCCATTTCATTCATGAGAGGGGTATGAGCTTATGAGGAAGAGCAGAGAAAACATAGGACATAGAGAATCAGATCAGGGTAGGAGACCATCACTGCTTTAGATGTGTTGGCTGGAGAAAGCCTCCATAATAAAAAGAGCCTTGAGCCAAGACCTGTAGGAGGTGAGAGAGGAACCACATGCCAGGCAGATGGAACCATGACCTACAAGCCCTGAGGTGGGATGTGCTTGGGGAGAAGCAAGAAATGAGAATGGGACAAAATATTTTAGGGCGTTACAGTCCATAGAAAGGATGTCAGATCTTACTTTCTGTGTATGGGGGACCACCATGTGGTTTTAGACAAACCAGGACATGATCTGACTTACATATTTCAAAAAGATTACCCTGGCTGCTTGTGTGAGACAAGGGGGTGGGTGGGAGATAAGGTGAGAAGCTGGGCGGACAGCAGATGCCATGACTCCCAAAGCAGAGGGTATTTTACTTCAGGATGTAATGCAGGAGCTAAGGAGAAGTGGTCAGAATCCAGGAGAATGTTAAGCCATCACTTGTCCTGTGGAAACAGGAATGGAAGAACATATAACCCCTCTTTACTACCCTACAGAAAAGCAGTGCTGGGCAGCTCAGGTGGCTCAGCGGTTTAGCGTCAACGTCAACTTCAGCCCAGAGCGTGTTCCTGGAGACCCGGGATCGAGTCTCACATCAGGCTCCCCGCATGGAGCCTGCTTCTCCCTCTGCCTGTGTCTCTGCCTCTCTCTCTCTCTCTCTCTCTCTCTGTGTCTCTCATGAATAAATAAAATCTTAAAAAAAAAAAAAAGAAAAGCAGTGCTCTCAGAGGAGAGTAAGAGTTTAGTTGACACCACGAGATAGAGCACCCATGATGAGGACGTATGTGGAAGAGCCTGAGGACGTATGTGGAAAAGCTAGAGGGGAGTCTGGTAACCATAAAACTGATTTTCCAAAGAGCAGGAAGTTTTGGAAGGGAGGGAAGTAGTTTCAGAAGGAGGTAGAGAAACACAGAAGAACAGCAGGTAGATGAAAAACATTTGCTGGAGAATAGCTGGCTGGAGGAGCTTCCATATTTCAGTACAGACAATATATAGCCGGGGTGGAACAGGTCACGGATATAAGTGGGAGTCAAGCTCTGTGTGACCACATCACCTTTTCATGTGGCTCCAAGGAGGGAAGTTGGCAAAGGCATCCTCTTGGTGAATGCTAATTAAAAGCTACTTATTTATAATTTTTCCTACTATATGTAAATCCTTCAATGTGACACTCCGACTCCTAGAAATTGATTATCTCAAATAGTTAAGGATATGTGCAAATATTTAACTGAAATGTAAATAATATATCATTATTAATTATCAATTTTTTAGAGTTGAGGTATCTAGTAGTATATATACATGTAGATATTGTATGTCTTTCCAATAGAACATTATATATACAATTTACAAGTACATTGCACAGAGATATTTAATGATATGGGAACTATTCATGATACATTGTTAAGTGAGCAAGCAAGTTAAAAACAATATTATTATATTACATTATCCCACTTCTGAGGGGTCTCCATTATCTGAAATTTTCTTATCTCAACCCTGTGGTTCAAAAGAAATTAAAAGTTACTGTTGGGGTGCCTGTGTGGCTCAGTTGGCTAAGCATCCCACTCTTGATTTTGGCTCAGGTCATGATCTCAGGGTCATAGAATTGAGTCTGCCATGGGACTCCATGCTGGACATGGAGTGTGCTTAAGATTCTCTCTCTACTTTTCCCTCTGCCCCTACCCACCCCTCACTGCTCATGAGCATGTACGCACACTCTCTTTCTAAAAATAATATTGTAATATAAAATTGTTGATTAATAAGCTACCTCAAAAAGTAGTCCTTGCTTAAGTATCCCTCCCTGTTCAACCCCAATATTCATTGCTGTAGTGTCTTGGTTGATAGAAAGTTGATTTTTAGATGTTATTCATATCTAAAAATGATCAGAAAAGAAACCAAATCTGTTTATCAGTTATTGTAAACAATAAAAGAGGGTTCTACTGTTCACCAGTTTCAGTCCCAGAACAAAATTCTCCCTACATTATATCCTTAGTGATGGCGTGGACACATTAACACAGATGCTTCCTGCATCTACTTATCTGTAGGCTTCCCCTTGTTCCAGGATCACAGACATGCAAGGGAGTGGGGATGGGTCTTTAGATGAGAGCAGGACAAGATGGATATAAAGCCAATGGTAACAGACTTCCATTGCAGTGAGGGTTCAGATCTTCTGAGTCTTGCTGGACCTCCTTCTTATCCCTAGGGAAGTCTAATGTGATCATTAAAAGGCAGACTCTGGATCAGACTTCAAATTCTTATGAATGAAATGCACTCAGACTGTTAGTTATTCTATCCAGTCATCTACAAAATGGGGTCAAAAATATTGAGCTATTTTATAGGATGGATGTGAATCTTCAACAAATGGAATACATCCGGTGTTTAGAACAGAGCTAGGTACACAAGAGGCTCTAATTTTATATTAGCTACTATTTCCACCAGACCCCCACCAATACCATCATCATCCTCACCATCACCCCAGCAGCAGCAGCAGCAGCAGCAGCAGCAACAGCAACATCCTATCAGTAATGGAATTGATAATGCCAGCTTTCAAAATGGACTTTTCTAAATGATTTAATCATTTGATGGGTTTTTTAAAGATCATGTTTAAACTTATCAGGCATATCATAATCTATGATAATCTAGTAGCATCAGCTATAGCCTAAGACCTTATTATCCAACACTTAGCATTCAACGATCGTCATTACTCACTAGTTAAAATGATAACATTTTTATTTGACCTGCTATATTTGCATTTTCATCTATTTTAGAAAAAGCTCCTGAATTTGGGTGTTTAAATTTTCAGAGAATTTGAGACTAGATCCATCAGAATATGGATTCAAAGTACTAAACTAGTCCATATCAAAAACCATATGTTTCATCTCTGAATCTGTACAATCTTCTATGACTGTCATCCAAAATCAAGAGAAATGGATGCTCATGATACATTATTCAGGCAGAAGTTGCCCACCCAATAAGTCTTCAACCTTTTTTTCTTACTAAAAGAGGCTATGACTTTGATGATGAAAGCAATGTGCTCACCTAAAAGTCTACCTTTCCTATCATCCTGTGACTAGAGAGCTCACGCTATGACAAGTTCAGGCCAGTGAGATGTAAATGGAAGTTACTTGGTGGGACTGCCTGGGAAGCACATTAAAAACAAAAACAAAAACAAAAAACCTCAACTCACATATTCCTATTTGCCCTTTCTCCTTTTTCCTGGCCAGAATCTGGGCTTGCATGGCTGGAACAGCAACAGCCATATGGTTATCAGGAAGCAAACTTAAGAAGGAAGCAACCAAACATATAGGGAAACTGAGACCATTAGAGTCACCAGACCAGTCCTAGACTGTGATGAGTTATACTCACATATTTCCTTTTTATAATAATAATCTTTTCCTTATTCTTACAACCAACAAATTAATAAATATATGTTAAACACATACTACCTGCCAAGAAGTGTGATAAACATTGTGAGAGATGCAGTCTTTCAGATTGCTTATAAACTGGCAAGGCATTTACAATCCAGCGTGCAATTTCATTATATTCATATATATCAGCAGGCAAAGCCTAAGTATTGCAGTGAAATTGTAAAGGACCTAGCCAGACTTCCCCTAGGATATCATGGCTATGTATTATCTGTACTTAATATTTGGGAAGAATCAAGCCTAAAATATGCTTCAACAGAACATCATACCTTTTAAAAGTTCTTCCCCCACCCTCCCCCCAGAAATGCTATTTTCAAACAACATGGAAAAATGCACTTTAGATGATTGTCTCCAAACTCTTCGTTTCCTGTGGAATATATTACTATACATAGGAAATGTTATTTTGAACCATAAACGTCTAAGAAAAGCCCAAATTCTCAAAAATAAAGTCATATATCCAAAAGTCAGCAACATGAGGTTGCCTTTTTTCTGCATACTTTGTAGGCTTTTATGAGCCTACCATGATGTCCTTCAATGTTTTAGCTCCCGCAAGGAGACTGAGTCCTTGTGAGCATGATTATCAAGAGAATATTTGTGACTAAAAACAATCCATCTCTGGGGAAAGCTCTGCAAAAGTCACAAGGATGATCTTTAAAGATGAAAGAATTTCCTCAAAATTGTATTTATTTAGTTTGAACATTGCAAAAAAAGTTAAGATATAAAGTTGACCACAAACCACTGAATTACCAGAAATAAACATGGGTTTGGGAAAGGCGTGATAATTTTTTTTTTTTGATCACTCAGTCATACATCAGGACATTCAAAGGCTACAGACTTTTGCATCTTTAATATCCTAGTGATATAAGTGTAACATTCATTCATTCACTCACTCACCCCATTCATTCATTCAACAATATAATTAGATTCCAGGCAGTCTGCCTGGTGCAAATTTTTTTTTCCTGGTGCAAAATTATAGCAATTAGGCAAGATGTAACTCATGTCCCGATGAAAGGAGAAAAGCAAAATAAAAATTCTAAGTAAGCAAAAAAATAAAAATGTCAGGTAGTTCTATGAAAGTAAAAGGAATAAAGGAATCAACTAATTGGTAGGGGCACATCTTGGTGTAGCGATAAGAGAAAGTCTTTCCAAAGGAGTGTATTTGCATGCAGACCTAAATGATGAGCAGTAGTGAGCTCTGCAAAGATCCATAGAGAAAGCACTCCTTGTAGCAGTAATAGCAGGTGCAAATGCCCAGAGGTTGGGATGAACTTGAATTGTTCAAGGAGCACAGTGAAAAATGGAGAGATTGATGAATGATATTAGAAAGGTACACAGGAATTGAAACATGTAGGGTCTTATCAGCCACAATTAGGACTTGACATGTGATTCTATTCTATTGAAAATGTTAGGGACAGAAAACATGATTTGATTTCTGAAATGTTGCTCTGGCTGCTATTTGGGAAATGAATTGAAATGGGACAAGCGTACCAAGCGGAGAAACTGGATAGAGGACTGTTACTATCATCTAGGAAAGAGACTGCAGTGGTTTGGACTGCAAGGAGCTGTGAGGATTGTATGCTCATGTCTTAGACATTGCCTTCACGTTTCAAGAATGTTACAACTAACAAAAACATTTTTGCAAAGGTGCTATTATTACTCTAATTTTCTTTTTTTTTTTTTTTTTTTAAAGATTTTATTTATTTATTCATGATAGTCACAGAGAGAGAGAGAGGCAGAGACACAGGCAGAGGGAGAAGCAGGCTCCATGCACCGGGAGCCCAACGTGGGATTCGATCCCGGGTCTCCAGGATCGCGCCCTGGGCCAAAGGCAGGCGCCAAACCGCTGCGCCACCCAGGGATCCCTATTACTCTAATTTTCTGATGAGAAAATTGGAGCTCAGGGAGGTTAAAAAAGTTGCAAATAGCAGACTACACTGAACCAGTCAAATTTCAAAGACTGCTCTTAAATGCTATATTATCATGACTTCAAGGAAGCAGTTGCTATAAATTTTCATGGGAGGGATGATGGGAATGAAGGCCATAGTATTAGGATGTGGGAGTATGTGACTCTCATCTAGGGGGACATTTTGCTCCATAGGTCTGTTGAGAACAGGGAAGGGTCTGAGATTTTTACCCTGCTTGGAAGTGAACAGTTTCATCCATGCTGCCAGAAAACATGAGGCTTCTGGGTCAGAGACAAAGGACATTTTATGCAAAGTGAGCAGCCTGAGCTTTGAGTATGGTTTGGCTCCCTCCTTGCCCTCCAAGTCCCACAAGAGAGGATAAAAGGAGGCTTTCTTTTATCTAGAGTCTAAGTGGGTTTGCAAGTGAGGAACGGTGAGTTCAGGGAATGCGCTGCCAATATAGGAAACTGTAAGCAAGCCTGCTGGCTGTCTGGGGGAGATGTTACCATGGGCCTCAACATTGCTGCTATGCTACTAATGGACCCCTAAAAAGTGACCTGAGTAAAGACCAGGCAGTCAGGGCCTTACATTCTTGTCACTGTTTTCAGCAGCAATGTGTGGGCATGCTCACACCCTATCATGACTGCCTCTTCCCCCACCAGGCCTTCAGCTCATCCTGGTGGGAACAGAGCCATTTTGTAACAGTCACTTCCTCTGGACTGACTCAGAAAGTTGTTCCCCCCACCCAAATTTTTTTTTTAATTAAGAAAAAAAGAAAGTCCCAAATTTAACCCTTATGCTGTTGCAGAAAGAGGTGGGGAGATGCATAAGAAATCAGAGCACTGGTCTAAGAGTTTTGAATGATTTTGGCTGCAAGTAAGGAAATACTGACTTGTCAGGATCTTGGAGGAGGGTTTCATTTTCTCACATAAAATAAAAGTTCTGGTGACGGGATTTGTTGGTGAAGGCTTGGTGGCTCCACAGTATCTGGGCTCCAGGTTAGCATCCCTGCTGTCTTTTTTTTTTTATTATTGGAGTTCAATTTGCGAACATATAGCATAACACCCAGTGCTCATCCCGCCAAGTGCCCCCCTCAGTGTCCATCACCCAGTCACCCCCACCGACTGCCCACCTCCCCTTCCACTACCCCTTGTTCATTTCCCAGAGTTAGGTGTCTCTCATGTTTTGTCACCCTCACTGATATTTTCACTCATTTTCTCTCCTTTCCCTTTATTCCCTTTCACTAATTTTTATATTCCCCCTGCAGTCTTCTGAACTTAGTTACAAGATGGACCTGACTCTTCAGAGCACAGTGTCCTTCATCCAGTTATTCCCAAAGTGAGGGCCAGTGGCATGGAGCAGCTCTTTTCCAGTGCCCTCCTCTTGTCAGGGGTGAAAACTCAAGTCCCCAGGGGGCCCCAGGGGATTCCTACTTCGATCTCAATGGCCACACTTGGGTCCCATGACCACTTGGGTCCCATGACCAGCCCTGGATTGTGGTCTGCTCCTCTATCTCCTGAGAGGCCTGTGCCAGATATTTGAATACAATCGAGCTTTTGTGAGGAAAGAAGGAGGTGTTGGCCTTTGGGCTGGCACACTTCCACTCCATTTATTTTCTGGCATTTGGACAAGGGCGCTGGGCAAGAAGGACCCTGCAATCGCACAATCACTAAAGCAAGGAGTGGCTTGATAGGTGGTTTCCCCGGGGGGTGACAATGAAGAGGGAGTTTGTCATTCGTGCCAGCCCGGTCTGGGGATGGACACAGAGCCTGCCGATTAATTTGGCAAAGAACTTCCACTTCAGTGAACTTTAAATAAAGAGCGGAAAGGAGGACACGTGAGAATTAATTTGTAATCTGACTCCAGCCTTGCATGTTCCTGAGTCACTGAACAGAACGAGGGGAAGGTCTTGCATATGCTGTCAATGGGCCTAAAGCAGAAGCAAGCAGAGAGAGGCTGTTTGTATGCCTGGGACCTGTCATCAAAATCCCAAACAAGCAAAATGAATGCTACATTTCTCAGTGGGTGACACAGCCCGGGACATAGCCCGGGACACTTGCTCGCAGGTGCTATTTGGGAAATGAATTGAAATGGGACAATTTCCTCCTCTTAATAATATTCACCATATTGACAGTCATTTGCAGGTTTTTATGTTCTTCATATATTCCCACTGAACTCATCCTTTTTTTTTTTTTTTTGCCTCCCTGAGACCTCATTCAAGAAACACCTGAGCTAAGCAAAACAGCCAACAAGTAAATGAAATTTTTTTTTAATTGTGCATTAATCAGAACACATCTCTGGAAATGTCTCCAGGCTCTTGCACAGAAAGCAGTACACCTATTGAAATGACAATGGCAACATTAGGGAATTTATTGTTAGGGATTGGAATCATAATCATGGAATATTTTTCATTGAGAATTGGGTTTCACTATTAGGACTGTGATATATGGTCTAAAGGTTTTTAAAAATAACTCTGGTTGTTGTGGGGGCGTTTTTTCGGACTTGACAAACACAGCACATTTATCACGCAAGGAGTCATTATTATAACTCATTGGCCGTCCTAAGTGTACCTAGAACTATGAATGGGTTTGTGTGTGGACAGCTGTGTGTGTGTGCACATGCGCGCGTGTGTGTAGGAAAACTTAAACAGATATCATAGATGGATCCTATAGGCAACTGGTTCAAATATTGGCTCAAGTCATAAAGTATTTTCTTTCTTTCTTTTTTAATATTTATTATTTTTTAAATATTTAATTTATTCATGAGAGACACACACACACACACACACACAGAGGCAGAGACACAGGCAGAGGGAGAAGCAGGCTCCATGCAGGGAGCCCAATGTGGGACTCGATCCCTTGTCTCCAGGATCATGCCCTGGGCCGAAGGCAGGCACTAAACCGCAGAGCCACCCAGAGATCCCCCATAACGTATTTCCAATGAGATAATTATCATTATAAATCTGGTGTGGCCTGGTGGCTCAGAGCATGGCTCTTAAAGTCAGACTCTGGGGTTTCAATTCTCACCCTGTCCTTTGACCTTGGTTGGGGAAGTCACTGAATTTCTCTGAACCTCAGTTTGCTAATCTATAGATTGAGTTAATAGCAAATACAAGAGTCATATTAATAGCAATAATTATAAGGCTGATGATGATAGCAGCTAGTAGTAACTAAGTGAGAGGTACTGTTGTAAGCACTTCCGTGTTCACTCATTTACTATTTTTTTAAGATTTTATTTATTAATTTGAGAGAATGAGAGTGAGAGAGCAAAAGAGAGCACAAGCTGGGGGAGAAGCAGATGGAAAGGGAGAAGCAGACTCTCCAGTGAGCAGGGAGCCCGACGTGGGGCTCGAAACTAGGACCCTGAGATCATGACCTGAGCCAGGGCAGATGCTCCACCGGCTGAGCCACACAGGAGCCCCTCATTTACTGTTATTAGTACTAATAATTTTAATGGTTTGTGAGGATAAGATGCAACATGTGCCTAATCCAGTACTTCCTATGCTGTAAATATTTTAAGATGTGTATTAGCCATAATAATATTAATTTAATAAATGAATTAGGCATGTCAGTCAAAACGGAGCAGACCAGTGATGTGTCTGGACCCTGCCAATGAACTCTGGGCTATTTTTTAGAGGCAGCGACAAGGTGCTGTGGGCGAAGGATTTTAAATTATGCCCTGCCCCACCAGAATTCACAAAACAAATGAACAGCCAAGGGCCCCTTATCTAGATTCTTTTAAACCAGAGCCTGAAAGATTTCCACATGTTCGTGTGTCAGTCTGCACATTTCTAGCCAGAACCTCATGAGTTTATTTTATGTATTTATTTTTTTAGAACCTCATGAGTTAAATATTTGCACAACAGACTTTTTCAAGAACGTTCGGGGAGGACAGTTGTACCACCTGCTGCCATTCCAGAGCGGCTCCTCACCCAGTTCGCATTTCCCTTTCCCTGTCTGGCACACGGCAGCACCGAGCAACATCCAAGGACACCAGCATTCACCCCACGGAAGGTTCCGATGGGCTTACTGTCCTCCTGGTTTCAGCAGTTGGTAAGCCCTCCCCTGTTGACTTTTTATTAATGAACTCAGAAAACTGGCTGCTACCATTCATTCATTCACTCAGCCATCCTCCAGAGAGGTCCAGATCGCAAACATTCTGAAATGTTCAAAAGCTTCAGCAGTCTCACATGCATCGGAAGAATCCTTGCCCCCTTACCTTGGGCATGAGCCCCACGTTGCCGGCAAGCCTTTGTCCTTATTTTACACACTATCCCTGTCTCTTTGCTTCAGCCTCATCTGTCTTTTTTTTTTTTTTTTTTAAGATTTTATTTATTTATTCATGAGAGACACACAGAGAGAAGCAGAGACATAGGCAGAGGGAGAAGCAGGCTCCCTCTGGGGAGCCTGATGCGGGAATCGATTCCAGGACTCCAGGATCACGCCCTGAGCCAAAGCAGGTGCCCCGGCCCCATCTGCCTTACTGTGTCTCATCGAAGGAGCCAAATTTATGGAGCTTCAAGGCTTTGCCACTCCCAGTGTGCTCCTATTTACCTTTTCCATGAGGGTCTCAGCCAACACTTCCACCCTACGGAGGTTCTTCGTATCAACCCCCCTTATAGGACACCCCCCCCCCCCGCCCCGTGCCTGCAACAGCACCAAACACATAACAGGTGCCAGTAGTTAATTAATTTAAATCACATGACTTATGCTTCTACTGCGTGCAAATTATTCTCTTGTAAAGAAAATATGTAGGTGTATAATTAAACCCAGAGAGGACTCATGAGATTAGAGCTGATCTCTTGGAAGAAACACAGTCATGGTGATTGATGGGTAATGTCTGGGATGGTGTGCTCTGTTTAAATGGGCCCGGCAGGGAAAACAGTGTTTGAATTCAAGTTCATTTTTAAAACAGGAGAAAGAGTGAGAGATGTGGCCCAACTCAAGAGTCAAGGCACCCCGCCTAAAATAATTCAAATTCAATTTAAAAAATAAAAACAAATGGGATCCCTGGGTGGCTCAGCGGTTTAGCGCCTGCCTTTGGCCCAGGGCGTGATCCTGGAGTCCTGGGATCGAGTCCCACATGGGGCTCCCTGCATGGAGCCTGCTTCTCCCTCTGCCTGTCTCTCTCTCTTTCTTGAATAAATAAATAAAATCTTAAAAAAATAATAATAAATAAATACATAAATAAATACATAAAAACAAAAGCTGTATGGTTCCTAATCCTTGATGCAGTGCTCTCTCTGCCAAATGCTCTCCTACACACTCTCCGTATTTTCTTACACTTGACATTCATGATAGCTCCGTGAAGCAGATACTGGAATTGACATGATTTTCATATGCGCGTCTTGAGCTTTACAGAGCAGGGTAGACTTTCTCTGTAAAGGGCCAGATAGTACATATTTGAGGCTTGGTGGGCTCTCAGGTCTATTTCAACTTTTCAGCTCTAACTTTGTGGCCCAGAAGCAGCCAGAGCCATCATCTAAACAAATGGGTGTAGCTGTGTTCCAATAAAATTTTGCTTACAGAACAAGCAGCGGGCCGGATTTAGCCAGCTACAGCTTGCCAACCTCTCTCATGGAAGGAAGGAAATGTGCCTGCATTTGGATAGCTGCTAAGTGGCAGCAAGGGTCTGAACTCAGGTTGTCCTGATTCTCGAAGAATGCTAGGTTTCAAATACCAGATTTCCACAGCTACTGCCCCTCCTTTCTGCCGGCCCATCCAGTAGGTCAGGGCCACCACAGTTTTTTAATAACTGTAATCAACGTCTGTTGACTGCCTCCTACACACCAGGCACTATCAAATACATACATATATCTATGTATATATTCAGGGATTTGATCTTTATGGTGTTGAGGGAAGAAGCCACACTCAATATCTGAAATAAAAAGCTGAATTTCTCCATTGCTAGGAAGGGAGAACTGTTCTAGCTTTATGTCCCTCTAAACAAGCAGAGAGAGCTGAGCCTTTAATGGTTGGTTTGGGGACCTGGGGAGTTTAAGGATTGATGGGCTTTCAGAAGCAGAGTTGAGGGGTTGGTTGGCTTCAGCTCTCCAGGTCTGCTTAGTTGTCTGAGGCTGAGCGGCCATGGATAGTTGGAGATGGATTTAAAAGCACTTCCAGTGATTACTTGTTCCTAGTATGTACTAGGGTCAAAATACCATCAGCATTTTTCCTCTCTTGAGTTTGGATCCTAAGAACTTTTTATGCTTAAACAACAGTCCTAAGAGGGAGATATTCTTCTTGCCCCCACTTGATGTATGAGGAAACAAGGCACATAAGAGGTCATGTGACTTGCCCAGGATCTTAAGGCTGGTGAATGGAGGAGCCAGGATTTTAAATCTGACAGTGTGGATCTATACTCCATGCTCTCCAAGTGGACCCCTTCTACTTGCTGTGTCATGTGTTTGTGTCACGAGAATTACAAGTTGGTCACTTACAGGCACTTAAACAAACTCCTAGTTTGAATCTATCCATTTCATTCATTTCAGCTCATCATTTGTTCCCATCTCTGTTCCCTCTATTAGGTAACAAATGGCCACTTAAAAAAGAACAGCCACAAGGCCAAATTTTCTTGATGTGAAATGCAGTGCCATTTAAGGTAATCGTTCCTAATACTTTAGCTTCTAACTGAAAAGTCAGGCTTGCTTTTGCTAAAAGGTTAATAAGCAGGAATCTTGACTTCACAGTACATCAGGAGAGATAAATGACTCTGTGAAAGATAATGCAAAATTACAGCCTCCTCTAACCCTACTGGGTTTGTTCTTGACTTTTAGACCAAACTTACAAAAGGTTAAATGGAAAATTAAGGGAAAAACAAGTCTGTCTCCCTGCAAATTCATGTTCCACTTTCTACAACTTACAAGACTCAACGGTTCATGGCCAATATTTATAGTAGAACTGGGAGAATTGTAACTAGAGGCTTGTAATTGTCTCCTACTTGGCCACAGACTGATTCAGAGGATAGAAGACATGGATTTCATTCTGTTTTCACCAATAACTTAGGTGCAAAATCCTGGGAAATGGGTTGAATCTGTCCATATGTAGTGGTTTCCTAAGGATGCTTTGATAACGTACTGCAAACTGAGTGGGTTAAAACAATGGAAATTTATTGTCTTATAGTTCTGGAGACCAGAAGTCTGAAGTTGCGGTCTTGGCAGGGCCATACTGTTTTTGAGGACTCTAAAGGAAAATCCCTCCCTGCCTCTTCGGGCTTCTGGTGTTTGCCAGCAATCTTTAGCATTCTTGGGCTTACAGAAGCATCATTGCAATCTCTGCCTCTGTCGACACATAGCTTTACTCCCCGTGTTTCTGTCACAGAGTCTCTTCTCTTCTTGTAAAGCCACCAGCCATATTGGCTTAAGAGCCCACTCTCTTTTCCTTTGATTCATCTTCACTAATTACATGGACAATGGCCTTATTTCCAAATAAGGTCACATTCTGAGGTACTGGGGATTGAAACTCAGCTTATCTTTTGTCATGTGGCACAATTCAACCCACAACACCAGGATTCCATGTTCTCATTGGTTTGTGATGAGATTGCTTCCTTCATAGGGATACTAAAGGGTGGATAATGAGATTCAAGTCCTTTGAGGGAAAGTACTCTGTAATTACTAAACATATCACTGACAGATTAATCGAAAGGACAAGGGCATATTCATAGGACAGGCTTTATGAAATCTAGAATTCTTTTACTACACACCCAACTAACTTCCTTTTTATAGGAGCTGAGCTCCCCAAGGTGTATTTTTGCCAGAATAATAAGTCATTTCAAAATAAGTGAGATATACACAAAAGGATGATAATTTCTGACCTACATGTGATTCTACAGCAAGTTTCAGAAATTGCTTCCTTTATATATGGACTGGATACTTCTTAAGAGAAAACCAGTTTCTCCCCAGAGATGTGAAAGATTGTTTCTTCTCTTTGTTCTGGAAGAAAGGAAGTTTTCATCAGCCTGGACCATCCACATTTGGCTTTTTCACTGAACTTGTAGAAAACAATGTCACTTCAGACAGTAATTTTATGGAGATGTAGAAAGTATGCTCAGGCCTCTCTAGAGGTAAGGTCAACATGAGATGGGGAAAAAAGCTCCCATAATCTTCTTTTGTGTTTTGTTGCTCATTTATTCATTTGTTCAACAAATATAGACCCCCCACCCCCGGATGTCAGGCAGAGACAAGGGAGATACAAAACTATATAAAATCTGGTCTCTGCCCTTGGGAGCCCATAGGTGAGTGGAGGAAGCATGTAAAGAAATAGGATAATACGATAATTTCCATTGAAGAGATATTTCCAAAATGCTGTGAATACAACTGATGCCTGTGAAAGAAATCAGGAAAGGTTTTCTTGAAGCAGAAACAGTACAAGCAGTGAGTGTGGTTGGGCAAAAGTCAAGAGGTGTAGGTCCTGTGTTATATCCTGTGTGTGGCTGGAGTGTAGAGTGTGAGATGTGTTCAGGGGCCATACCATAAATATTTGAACTCAGTCATCAAAGAGTAATAATTTTCTTTTTTTTTCTTAATACTAATTTTTCTTCATTTAAGTTAATCTCTGCTTAGAGGCATCTGGATGGCTAAATCAGTTAAGCGTCTGCCTTCAGCTCAGGTCATGATCTATCTCAGGGTTCTAGGATCGAGCCCTGTGTCGGGCTCCCTCTGTTCAGTGGGTAGTTTGCTTGTCCCTCTCCCTCTGCCCCTCCCCTCACTCGTGCTCTCTCTCTCTCAGATAAATAAATAAAATCTTTTAAAAAATGAATCTCAGCTTGTTATATAAAACCTAAAGCATCGGATGGTATACTATGAAGATTAAAATCCCCTTTAATCTCTACATCCAGAGATGAATTTTTTGTGTTCTATGAATATCCTTCAGTCTTCTTTTAAATTATTAAATGAATTCAATATAATGTATTTATTTTGATTTTATTATAATGTTTTATACACATTATAAATGTTTTTAAGACTATTATATCATAATATAATGTTATTATTATTTGTTTTTATTATAATGTTATTATAATGTTAAGATACTCATCCTTTTGTCCATCTCTCTTTCTCTTTCTTCACTTAACATTATACCATGGACTTTATCTGGGAGAAATTTTTTTCTACATAGTGTTTTGATAGATCTACATTTTTAAAACTCTAGTGCTCTGGTAACAAGCAGAGATTCTACAGTCTAGGAGAACATCAAGATGTCTTAGAACTCCTACCATTCCTCGCTGCCAAATTGATTAGTTTTGATGTGTTTCAGCTGATTGTGTGATTCACAGAAATAAAACAAATGGATCCTTTATTTTTATGAAGGGATATTTTAAATGATAGATGAAGAAGAATGTTTCCTGAGGAAGAAAATGGAGATGAGGATAAATGGCAGGTTTTAAGCAGAGTATTTTCTAAAAATAAGCATTTCTCTTTATTTAAACTTACAGTCTGAGTGTGCTAACTCTGTGATGCTTTAGGCTTATGACTGCTACAAACCACATCATTACAAGCCCCATAAGCTTGGTTGACAATATAATAACAATCTCAAATCATCTATTTGGAGAAAAATCTTGGATCAAAATAACATTATGGTACATATCAGATTTTTAACATTTATCCTTGAAATAATAATAATACCATTAGGGTGGATCAAAACAAGCCCAGTAGATGTGAAATAAAAACTCTGCCCCAGAGTGTGGGCTTGTACAGTGTCCTCCAGGCTTTGTCTAATTCCAAGATGGTTTAGTGCTTTTAATGTGAAAAATCAGTAGTTTGCTGCAGTTTCAACAATATTGAATAAGATCCACAAATTTCACTAAACCAGAGAGTTCACAGCTAAGAGAATCGGAATGATTTTTCATTTTGCCTTAAATTAGAGGCTGTCGACTATTTTTAAATTCAGCATGTCACAGTGAACTAATAATATTCATCTATGATATGGCATTTATATCTTCAAGGGGGGAAAAAACCAACCTTGAGTATCTAGAGGAAAAACCAAATTATCTCTAAGGAAACAAAAATATCAGGTTAGTTCCAACCTTCCCTTCTGGGGAAGGAAAGATTATGAAGCATTGCCTATCACTGAAATGTAATTTTCAGGAAAAGGTAAAACCAGGACTTACCTACAGATATCAAAATGAACGTATGTGAAAGATTTTATTTTATGTATGTGAAGGACCCATGTTGATGTTATGACTGGTTCCATAAAGGGAAAGTCCAAACAGCAGAAATGTATCTAGAATAAAGAGATGTTGAGATGGGCTGTAGCCAAAGATGAAAACTGGTGTTTTCCAAAGGGACTGAAGAGAGTTTGAACCTCTCCCACATGAAGACACACTTCGCCCACCTCTCAGTGATCTACAACTTGCAGAATCGTAACAGAGTTAGATTCTGATAACTCAGAGACTGTGCTGTACCCATGAAGCCTGTACCCAAGCAGACTGAAGCACAATTTTTTTTTATGTCATGGTGTCTAAATCCATCTCTCACTGACCTGTTGTCTTCTGTTTTCCATTATGCCAGTCTTTTGCAATACTAAAATCCAGGATCCAATGAAAGGATATCTACGGATTTAGGAGGGGAAAAAAAGATTAAAAAAAAAAACCCAAGAATCTAGGCCCAAACAATTACTATCACTATTTGAGGGCAGTAGACAGACATTGTAAACTCCATTTTTTCCAGACATCCACTATTAATAACAAACCCTAGTTTTTGAGACTTGAAGCTTTTACAATTACTAGAGCCCTCTTTTTAAAAATGTGTATAAAATTTTGAATACAGAATTATCTAAAGAGCAAATATTTACTTAGAATGAGAAAGTGAATATGAAATCAATTATTAAAAATCATAAATCATAGATGACTTAAAAGCTGATGAAGAACAAGCCACATATGTCCAAATGCAGCAAAATAGCATAGAATTTATTTTCTTGTTAGCTGAGGCACACCTTTTCCCCTACATTTTTTATGGACCTAGCTTCTGATCATTCTATCATGTAGTAATGATTTCACAGTTTTATTTCTGGAGGGGAAATGGAAACATAATTCAGTCTTTTTTCTACAATGGTTGGTTATTTCTGTTTGAAGAGCAGCATTGTGTGCTGTTTGGTCTAGATCCATAAGACTTCATCAGGACAGGACATCTCAGATGAGCTGAGATGTGATTTAATACACCACTACTCTGTTTTGTGTCTTATACACTATGAATTCAGGAATTCTGAAATGCTGTTTCTCAGAATTCCCACCAAGAAGAATGAAAGTGTGTGTTTATTGTTACTTATACTATATTATCAAGTGGATTCTCAATGGTAGACACCTTTGGTGTCTGAAGCTTTGATAGATGGTCATCTGATGGAACATTCCAAGCCTTGTTTCCCATCCATGGCCCACAGACTTGTGAGGTTAGAAACGTGTTCCCACTTTGATACCATTTCTGTCCTTGTGTGCTTGTGTCTTTATGAGGGAGAGCCAACCCAATAGACCCTGAGAATCTCTCAGGAAGCAATTCCTACACCAGAACAGTGAGGAAAATGTTAACTGAACACACCAACGATTATGAATCACATACTTAACTATATCCCACTAAAACCAAAATCAGTGTGTCCTAAATTCATCTTTCCCATGGCCAGATCCAATCATCCTCATACTACCTGATGACAGGGATGTATAACAAGCAGGAAGTGGACGGGGAAGGAAGCAGTCCAACTTAATTGTGCTTAAACACCTCACTCTCACAAAATATAGAAAAATACAAAAATATGTGTCTGTCTAAACATATTGCTAGTAACCCTCCCTCATACCTCACTACATACCCAGCGTCTTGACTATTACCTGGATTATAATAGGTGCTCAATAAATCTTTGCTTAATGATTTTAAAAATGCTTAAGGAAGCAGTATGAAAGGAAGGATGTATTAATGTGAGGTTTTTTGGTGCCCTCAGGGGATGCTTGTACACATAGAAAATACTATTCATAAGATTTTATAAAAAATTAGTATTCTTGGGACGCCTGGGGAGCTCAGTGGTTGGACAGCTGCCTTCGGCTCAGGTCGTGATCCCGGGGTCCAGGATCGAGTCCCACACCAGGCTCCTGCGAGGAGTCTGCATCTCCCTCTGCCTGTGTCTCTGCCTCTCTCTCTGTCACTCTCATGAATAAATAAATAAATGTTTAAAAAAATAGTATTCAAATGATTGAAGTTATAAAAGAAAAATGAACTCTTTCCTAGGCTTTAAGTTTAGCTCATAAATGTATTTGTCTCTTTTTAAATCCAGCAAATATAGTAGTAATCACTTTTATGGGATCTTTGACAAATATTTGGTTTCTTTTACAAGCTTAAATGCCACAAATATTTTAAACAGCTTTTATAAATTCAATATATTCGCTTTCTCTAAGTGTTCCCCAAGAGACTGGATTAATAAAAACCATCTTTCTGAATAGTTACCAAGTCTTTGAAATTTATGAAAGTTTAAACTCACAAAAATTTTAAGCTTTCATTTTTGTAATATGTTTCAAATGCATACATATAAAGTGTATACAATTTCATCATTTATAGAAAACTATCAATACTATGATTTTGTTACTCTCAAATTTCTTTTACTTAATTTTAAAGTTTAAGAAATCTATTCACAATTAAGTAATATAGTTAGCATCCCCATGAAGTGGAATGATCTGTGAGCAGAGGCTTTGCCCAGAGACTGCAATTGGTGGTTACCCTGCTGGGGCTCACCAAATCCTCCTTTAGTTTTCCTCCTCATGGTTTCATAACTTCAGGATGTGGCTGAGTATCCTATTGCCCTAAATTCAAGTTACACACATTTACTAAATTCATGTCTATTCACAGGCTCTGTGACTCTCACCCAAGTTTGTCACTTGATTTAATTTTGCTTTTGTTTTTACCTTCCATCTTAAACTTTGACTTTGATCTTTGCTAAGACTTATATGCATTGATGGAATTTTAAAAACATAGAAATAGAACTTCTACCCAAGGGTAAAGACTTGTCAGTTGGATGAGCTTGTTTTTAAAATATATATTCTCAAATTCATACCACCAATGGAAAGGTTGATCATGATATCCGGTTGAATTCCATGTACTTCACATGGCCTTTGTATGATTTGCGTTTAAACTCATGAGGTCATTTCATGCAGCAAATGTAAGTACCTTTTCTAGAAATAAAATTAAAGTCACCCTCCTACCATTCATAAGAATGTTTCAAAGAATTTCGGAGAAGGAAAATGACAGTATAAAAAACTGCCATTGATCTGATCAAAACAGATGCGATTTCATTAAATGTGATAGTAATATTGAACACAAATTTTAAAAAGGATTCATTTTTTTTGCTTGCCTGTATTATTATATTATTTTTTTTAAGTTTTTATTTAAATTCTAGTTAGTTAATAGGCAGCACCGGATGATGTATGGAATTGTTGAATCACTGTCTCGTACATCTGAAAAATAATTCTTTTTTTTTCATAGTCGCACTTGAATTTTATTAGTCTCCAACTTTTAACATTTACTTTTATTAGAATATCGTCGATGCTACTTACCTAAATACAGTCAATCTTTCTTTGTAGTTTGACTAAAACTTACATTCACATAATTATATAATTCTCTTAAAAATTCAAATAATAATAAGGTAAAAAGAAACAGTCTTGTTCTGCTTACTAGTCCTACTTTCCTCCATATTGATGACTACTGTTATCTGTTTTTTTTTATTTCAAGCCCATGTATGTAAATATAGGAACATATATACATAGTTAAGTTCTGAAAAATAATTCTTGATTGACAAGGTACAGAAAAAATGGATAATAGATCTGTGAATTAAAAATCTCAGACTATACAGATACTATATAATAGACACTAGAAGTGGTAGGATGGGAATGATATAAAACAATGTGCTAAATTTTCCATCATAGATGTTTATATGCTTATAAAACCTAATACAGAGGTTAAAAATAATTATTCAAAGATCAAGTATGTTGTAAACTCATTATGATCTTTAGCATTATAATCTTATATCATATATCATATTAACAAAAGCCAGAAAGGGGTAGGGTCTAGAAGAAATAAAAATTGCTTAATTTTTTTATCATGTACAAAAAGTTAGACTTTCAAAAATAGATTTAAATATATTCACAAAATTGTAAAATTAACTGCCAAGGGTAATAAAAATAGGATAGTGTTGACTGAGACTCCCTAAAGAGATTATTAAAATAACCTACAGATCAAGCAAAGCCAAGTTTATTGTTTATTGCAGTGAGGGACAGCGGAGTCTCAGTACCATCTCTAGGGGGAAAGTCAAAAGTGGATGTTTGTGAGGTTTTTGTGGTCTGATTTAAGGTGGATCTTTTCAGTGCAGAGATCTCATCGGGATTTGGCAGAGTTTGTGATGTACTTGAGGAATGATGGATGTGGCAAGGTGAACCTCTTGAAGTGAGTCTTCAAGAATAAACAATAATTTGACGAATACACTTGAGCAATCTATTGTTTAGTAGGAAGAAGAGACTATTGTTCCTTGTACTGAAGGGAACAAGGGGAATGGTCTATTGTTTAGAGAAGTGGATTTTCAGCAAGTTCCTCAAACAAACAATACAGTTATTTGCAATTTCATTTTTCTGACCTAGAATTTCCTAGCATAATAAAGTCATGTTAATGCAGAGTGTAAACTGAGTTGATGTAGATAGTATCAATTATCAACATTTTTTTACATCAGCATTATTAAAAACTAAAAAGAAAATACAGCTTGTGTATAAACGGGAGAAAGATGAAAAGTAAAAAGAGCATAAACTCAGGAAACAAAAATTAAGAGGGCAGGAGGAAAGCCAAACACACCTGTAAACATTAAAAATGAAAATAAATCACATTATCCGGTGAAAAGGTGCATTCAGTTACATACTAACTGAAGACTAACATACTTTAAAATGATACCTATAGGGACACCTGGGTGACTTAGTGGTTGAGCAATTGCCTTTCGCTCAGGGCGTGATCTCGAGGTCCTGGGATCGAGTCCCACACCGGGCTCCCCGCAGGGAGCCTGCTTCTCCCTTTGCCTGTGTCTCTGCCTCTCTCTGTGTGTCTCTCATGGATAAATAAATTTAAAAAAAATGATACCTATAGATGAAAAATAAAGGATGGGCAGTGATGTCTCAGACCATCACAAGAATGTTAAGAGGATGTATTAATCTAAGACATGAGATTTGAAGGCACAAAGTATTGATGTAAAGGAAGTTCATTTCATTTTGGTGATACACAACTCAATGAGAAATTCAGTCATGTATCTGTATGTGCAAAATAAAAGCACATCAATATATATATAAATCAGGAAGTATTAAGAGCAGAAGTGTAGGAGGAAGAAGAATTAAGGGAGAGTGTGGAGTTTGGGGTTAGGGCAGTATGAGAGGCCCCTCCTCACTACAGTCATGTGCGTTCACACTTGCTCTGGACACGTACAAGACAGAAGAATTCATCTGAGGTGTGCTTAATCTGAGGTCCTGGGGCGAACAAAACAAAACAAAACAAAACAAAACAAAACAAAAAACCCGAACCAAAAAACCAAGAAGGAGCCCTGAGATGAGGGAGGAAAATTGAAATGAAGCTGTGATCACAAGGGAGTGGGCATTGGTACAAGCATATAATTGAAGATGCAGAAGCTGACCCACTATAGGGAAGCTGGAACCATGACAGGTGAGACCCTGTAGATTTATGTGGAAGGAGGGCTACTGCCAGGCGTTTCACATGGAAATAAATGAACTGGATTCCAGTCTTCCACGGCACAGTCATTCATGATGAATTAAAGACTTAAATGTGAAAAGCAAAACCTTAAACCTTGTAGAAAAATGTATTGTAAAAGATGTTATGACGTTGAGATACTGAAAGATTTATTTAAAAAGACCCTTAAAGACTATGATAGAAATGATCAAGAAGTTTGACTCCATTAAAAATGAAAAATTCTATTTCTTAAAACACACCATAAAGTAAAAGAACAGACGACTTTGGGCCAGAAGGTTTTGTAACACAACTGACAAAAAGTTGGTTTTCTAGAATACACTAATAAAAAATACAATAATGCTCAACCCCACTGTCACCAGAGAAAGGAACATTAAGATCTCATGCTGATATCTAGAAAGAAGAGTATTCTAGCCAGAAGAAGTGCAAAGGCCCTGAGGCAGATACCTGATTGGCTTGTCGAGAAATAGCAAGAAACCCAGTTGTGCTGCATCCGCTCTGTCTATAAGCCAGACAAAGACAGATAGGGTCCAGATAATTAATTTCCATGTCCTATAGTTTAATCTTTGACATAAGAGGCCAGCAAGAGGATTCATGAGAAAATAGTGAAAAAAAATTGATCATACAGGGGACAAGACTGATGGGAGTGACCAAACTCATTTTGAGAGAGAGGGACAAAGTATAAGATGAGCAAAGTATAAGATGTTTTAGGCATATCATTTTTTAAAGGATTTTATTTATTTACTCATGAGAGACACAGAGAGAGAGAGGCAGAGACACAGGCAGAGGGAGAAGCAGGCTCCCTGCAGGGAGCCCGATGTGGGACTCCAGGATCACGCCCTGGGCCGAAGGCAGGTGCTAAATCGCTGAGCCACCCAAACATCCCAGTCAATTCAATATCGAATTTAATTAGTTGAGACCACCTTAACCATCTCCTCATTGTCAGGCCCTCTGCTAGGAACTGAGGATCAAGGAAAAGGAAAACCCCAGCCCTAGAAGGAGCCACCTGCCTTAGAAACAAAGAGAAAGACAAACAATCTACCATGCGATGGGCAGAATAAACACAATATTTACATATTGACTTATCATGCTCCAGACCTGAGCCTTAAACACATTTTTACTAATCCCCACAGTAATCCTATATGGCTGATATTATTTATTCCCAACTTGCAGATGTGAAAATGAAATACGACAGAGATTAAGTAATTTGTTTGGAGCAGGGTTTCCCAACTGTGGTGCCCTTGGCGTCGGGCGCTGGGTAATTCTTGGTTGTGGAGCTATCTTGTGCCTCATAGGATGTTCAGCAGCAGCCCTGGCCTCCACCCACTAGATGCAAGCAGCTCCCCTTCCCCCACAGTCACCCCAAGTGTCTCCAGACGAGTATCCCCCAGGTGATAAGAGACAGAATAAGTAGTGGGTGGGAATTCAAACCATACCTGCTTGACTCCAATGGCCGTAGTTGTTGGTTGTTTTCGCTTGTTTGCTTGGACTTCATTGGTCAGTGTACACTGCCTCTAGGAACAGGTATGTGTTGGGTACTCTCCTTTGATGAGTACCTGTCTGCACTGAAGGCAGCGCAGTGAGGAGGTGTGTTTACCTACACGGGGCTCCCACCAGACGAAGAGACACAGTGAAGGCAATGCGGATGTTCTTGTAGGTTCCTACCATTTGTTCAATATCTCAAGACACAAGGAATGATAAACAGTAGCCTGCAGGCACTGCTGTGTCGCTTTAATTTCATTCACTCACTCATTCATTTGTTCATTCACTCATCCATCAATGCCAGGCATTGTCCTAGGCCCTGAGCCTCACAGCGGGCAAGTCAGAAGGGTTCCTACCCACGCTCAGTTTCATCAAGGGTGGGGAACAGATGGGAGACCTGCTGACACATCACTAAACAACGAATTTCCATTTGTCAGAAGTGTTTAGAAAAGAATGAAAGAGTTCGATGAGGGCAAGTGACTTGGTTGGAAGGAGCAGGTGAATTGGAATTCAGAGGTCACGAGAGGCTTCTCAGAGGAGGTGACACAAGCCGAGGCGTAGTAACAAGAAGGAGTCGTTCACGGGAAAAACTGAAGTGAGAACAAGAGAACAAAGAGACTGTTTGGAGAACAAGGAACACTGAGACTCTGAGGTGGGAAATTGGTGTCTCTCAGGAACAGTGAGAAGGCCTCTGTCGATGGGAGGGGGTGTGCAGGGGCAGGAGGTGGCTGACAGCCAAGGAGGTGGATGAGGACCCACGGGCACGTTTGACCTTGTAGGACAAGGAGGAATGTGGCTTGTATTCCATGTGCAACCTGAATAGGATCTTGCTGGAGTCACTTCAAGAGGAAGCCAGATGTGACCCTTCTTTGAGCTAACGTACTAAGGCAATGTTCCTGCCTCTGCGTGTTCCTGCCTCTGCCACTCAGGCTTATACGTCTGCGGTTATTTAAATGGACTGATGTAAGAGTTCTAGTTTGAAGCTTACAAGGGAAATCAAAGAAATATTTAAAATATATTAGTTCAGTTTCTTATTCTCCCTGCAGAGCTTCTGCAAAACAGCCTTTTTTATTGCACTTGCTCCTTAGAAGGTCTATTGAGTGTTTGATTTCATAAAAAAAGCCCACAAGCACCTATAGTTTTTAAGAATTTTGATATTGAGTGTCAACGACCGTCAGTGAGTTTTAGATTTTTTTTAAAGGAAGATATTATTATGGTGATGATCTTCTCTCGTATTTTAGGCATAACAATTTAATGCCTAGTGCTTGTAATGGGATAAAATGGAAATAATTTAGATGTCCATCAGTAAAGAAGAGAGAAATAAAACATATTATTGTTGAATGATGGAATGTGATTCAGCAGTTTAATGAACTAGATCTACACAGATCAACTGTGCAGGTCTCCACAAAACGAGGAGGGGGAAAGGGAAGCTGTAGTACAACAGGTATAGAAAAATAGGATTTTTCCCCAAGATATATTGCTATATAATTGACATTTTATGTTGTGTACATTTAAGGTGTACACGTGTTGATTTGATACATTTATATATTGTAAAATGATTACCACCGGAGCCCACAGCATGGTGGCATGAGACAGCAGGGGCGTGACAATATTTGGGGGGATGCAGGATATGTTTATTGCCTTGACTATGGGGATGACTTCACTGGTGCTCACATATGCCAGAACTTAGGAAATTTTACATTTTGCATATCCGTAGGCTGCTGTATGTCAATTATACCTCAATAAATCTATTAAAAATTGTTGTGGTGGGTCATCGATGTGAAAAGTTAAGTGGCAGTGATTTTTCTTCCTCACCAGCACGTAAAGTGGCGGTCCACTTTGAAATTAATGTCATCTTAGATTTCGTAAACTACAGCATTAAATGCCTTTGGTCTGAGATTCTCGTGGCTGAGCTTCATGCTATTTTCAGCTCAACACATGCTAACTGACAAAATAGGAAATACTAGTGGGAGATAATGTCAGGAAGACTGTGAATTTGTTTTTAGCCATGTTAAGATATTAGGATGTTAGAATCACTAGGGACTCTGGTAGCTTCTTTATGGGTCACTACTTGACCCATAGGTTTTCTGTGATCCAGTCCTCAAGCCAGCAGCCCTCTGCCCTTGCTGTCAACTCCTGCACTTAGCCTGGCTCATGGTTGCCTTGAATAAATCTTCATTTCCCTACTTCCCCATCTCTTGAAGCCAAGGGCATGTGACTGAGCTCTGGTCAGTGAGATAAAAGTAGAATTGGTGTGTCCAGCTAATTACAGTCACCAGCCCAAGAAAGGAGTCCTTAAAATTGCAAACGTATCTGTCTGTCATGTTTTTGGGTAAATGTGGCTGGTTTTTTCCTTGCCTTAGAATTCATCGACACAGAGAGTGTATTAAAAAAAAAAAAAAAAAAAACTCCCCAGACACAATTACTTTAATTGTATCTTATGGGTGAAGTGAGAATGGTGCCTCTTCGGATGCCATTTCTGTCACTCGCTCCTCCTCATTCTGACGCAGGTTTCTTCTGTGTCTTCGGACGAGTCATTCAGGCTTTTTGCTTCAAGTCCCTCAGCTGTGAAATGTGGATAATATTACAGGGCTTGAGGGGGGTACTGTGAGGATTAATTAACATTGGCAAAGCATTTTGAACTTAAGACGTTGCCCTCTTCACACAGTTTATCCAGGGACGTCAACAAACTGTACCAACGAGGCTGATCCCATTATCTCTGGTTTCCAGATCAGGTTATGAGGCAGGAGAAATTAATGTCACTCAGTGAACTAGGACAACAACCCTGAGAAAACTCTGGAATATCGACCTTCTGATCTTCTTGCGACAACCCTGGATACATGCCTCATTTTGAAAAGGGGCCTCTATAATTTCTAAGTACCTTTATAAATTCTAAGTACCTTTGTCATCTACTTACTTCTCTTGGTCTTTTTCTCATGTGTTGCCCTAGATCTTGCTGGGTTGGCTCTCTGCATCCACCTACAGAGGGGAGGGCTCTTCTCATCAGAAGAGAAACTCGATTATCTGCAAGAGCCTAATGATCACAAGACTCCTCTTTTTGTCTTCCAAATCAAGTTCACTAGAAGTTTATGTTTGCTTTTGTGTCCTTGGTTATAATGCTCAAGACATGAGGTCCATCCGTGCAGGAAGAAGGAGTCATCCTACTTTTAAAAATTGCATTTACAATGTATTATTATTTTTTAAAAAGCACACAGGAGAAAGTTGACATCTCCAGTACTTCTGACAACAAATAATACCCAGTGCTCATTATATCACATTCCCTCCCTAATGTCCATCACCCGGTTACCTGAACACTGGGTATCACATGAGACTGACGAACCACTGCCCTCTACCTCTGAAACCAATATACATCACATGTTAATGAGTTGAATTTAAGTTTTAAAAACTCTAAGTATTTAAAAAAATAATAATCACTACTACTATTTTAGTGTAGATATATTCAACCTTAGTTTAAAAAAAACCCACCTCATTTTTAAAAAACTGGCCCTACATCATCGATCATCTATAACATCTTGAGAAACCGTCTTATCCTTCAGGTCTCATCTCCTAATACCCACTTCTCATTCTCCAAATCCCAGTGCCCTGACCTCCTTCTGTTCTAGATGCACCACATGCTCTTCTGTCTGGAACACTGGCACATGTTGGCCTTCTCCCTACCATCCTCTCTACCCTCACTCAGGTCAGAGCACCTTCTTCCTATTCCGGCCCCTGGTTTCTCTGTACCCTATCTTCCAAAGGGACCAGGTCCTGTCTCTTTGACCTTCCTCAAACAGCATCATATACCTTTCTTTTGTGCATAATTTTATACATATTTGAGGTTTTTTTTTTAACATCTGTGCTCCTGATGGATCATCACCCTGACAAGCGCAGTCTGGTCCTTTCCTATCTGCTTCACTGGCTCTTCATTGCCCAGCAAGCCTGGCTCAGATAATATTTGTTGGATGAACGAATGAGAGGGAATATCTTTTATATGCATTTTAATGGTTTGGATATGGATGTGTAACAGAATGATAAATGTGACTCTTCCTATTGACTCACTTTCAGCAGAAACCTCAAAAGCCCAGTGGGGGAACTATTTAGGAAACCTTCTGAAGCAGGGTGTTGGACTATCCGTGCGGAAATTGCAAAAAGAGCAGCTCAAAACCATTTTGTCTGCATTAGTTGACCAACCACCTACAGCCTAAATAAGACATTGTAATTCAGGAGATTAAAGAAGGAAGGTTATTTGGAAGACAGTTGATTTTCTCCTCCCCATGTGACAAGGAAGGGAGATATTTCCTCTTACTTTATCGCAGGGGAGTGATCTTCAAGAGAATCATTCAGAAGGCTAGCCATGAATCCCCGCAAGTGCAAAGGACACAAGGACTGACGTCAGACCCACTCCTTAATATTCTAAAGATGGAAGCCTGGGATCAACTGGTTGCTTTGACTTATGGCAGAGCTAAGGACAGTGCCTGCCCTGGGAGTGAACTGCCTTTCACTGGCTAGGACAATGCTGAGTGAGTTTTTCCTCTGGCCAGGTAGGCCTTCCCTTAGAATAGATCCACCAAGAGAATCACCTGCAAGGGCAAAAACTCAACACAGGCCTGGAACATGAGACCCTGGGGTATTCACAGGAGTAAAAACAGCAAGCAGAGAAGGGCCTTGAAGATAGAGCTCTTAGCAGGTGCATCTCTAATGAACTCCTTGAGAGAAAGAGCAAACATTATATACCTGTTGCAAACAGGGCATCGACTCCAAGGCAAGATTTGGAGCAAGTAAAAGTTTCCTTTTCCCCTGAGCTCCAATTCTGTGGAAGCCAGAAGCCAGAAAACAAGTGATGAAACCATCCCAACCCCCATACTCCCTGTCCTGAATGGGGGTAAGGGATAAAACCTAAATTGAATGATACTCAATGTTAATCAGCTATTAGGCTGGGATAACTCTTTATTACCTAGTAAAACCAAACAAAGTCAAAGACCTTCTGGAGATTCCATTTAGGTTTAGAGAAATAATTTTTTAATGAGCAAAGCTTATTGGGAAATGCTTGTACTTGATAGATCTAGTTCCTTCTGAAACTTGGTTACATGTATGTCCCCACTTCCATGTAAAATGTATGTTTTATAGTATTATATATATTATATATTAGGATATAATACACAGTTGTATATATACTATATTAATATATACAATATGAAGATAGTATAGATATTATCATAAATAATGCTACTGTGAATATTCTTGAAACTAAATCTTTCTGCCTTTGGGTACATTTCCAGAACTGGATAAGTAATAAAAGTCTTACATTTTTTGATAGATATCACTCATGCTTCAAAACGGTTGTATCAATTGATATAAATTTACATTCTCAGTGGAAGCTTCATTTCTCTTTCCTTAAAGATTTTTGGGTACAGGTCTTTACAAGTAGAATTGTGCATGGTCTCACCATTTCCAGTGCAGTCCCTTCTAATCTATTTTTTATTCATTAGACAGAATAATGTTTTGAAAGTATAACTTTGCTGGGGCACCTGGGTGGCTCAGTCGGCCGAGCACCCGACCCTTGGTTTTTTGGCTCAGGTCATGAGCTCAGGGTCATGAGATTGAGCCCCATGTCAGGCTCTGTGCTCAGTGTGGAATCTTTTATTTATTTTTTTTTAATTTTTTTTTTCAGTGTGGAATCTACTTAAGAGTTTCCCTCTCTCTCTCCGTCTTGTTCTGCCCCCCTCCATTCTCTCTCTCTCTCTCTCAAATGAAATAAATAATATTTTTAATTTTTAAAAATTTAAAATTATATATTACAGTTTAATTATATATTTAATAAAATACAATAATATATACATATGTGTATATACACATATGTATGTGTATATTATACATGTATTACACACACACACACACACACACAACATATAAGTAAAATTCCCTGCATTTGGCTTTCTCAAGTGTTCACTCTAGGTGGAATGCACTTCCCCCAGTTTCCCATAGGTTCTTCACATCTTTCCTATCTTAGCTTAAATGTCACCTCCTCAGAGAAGTCTTCCCTGACTTACTGAAAGGAACACTGCTTATTACTCCCCCCCCCCCCCCATAGCACACCACTTCCTGTGCTTTAAACACTCATCTATAGTTATTTAAACTGTTTATCTGCTTGTTTGTTTTTCCCCTCTCTGCCTGGGGTTTAAGCTCCATGGGAACAAGGATTCTGTGCGTGGGGGGTGGGGAGGGCGGAGGGGTGAGTGAAGGCTTATTGTGGACAGTGGCCGCCCACAGCAGGTGCTCTGTCCATATTTGTTGAAGGGGAAGGAAGCAAGGAAGCAAGGAATGACAGAGCAGGCCTGCCTCCACGTTTTCTCTCACCTGATCTCTGCGTCATCTTCGAAGCCATCCTTCTTTAGGTGGCTAAGGACTGGTGGCGGGGACCTGGCCACACAGCAAACGAGCTCTGCCCTCGGTGAGAGCCAAATCACTGTCATCGGCGCCGGCTCACCTTGCCAGAGGGAAGGCTGCCTGTTTCTGTGACTCTCCCACTGAGAGCAGCAGGCAATGGGGCCAAGGCTCAAGCTATTTTTGGTAAAGATACTGGACAAGTGCCATTTCGGCCTCAGCCTTGGTGCTCTGCGGTGCTTGGGGAAAGTAGAGCCTCCTTGGGTGAAGCCTGGGAGCCCATCAGCCACTCTGGAGACGTGCAAAAGCCCCTGGACGTCTGCACATCATCTTCTGTCCAAAAGGGCTTTATAATAGCGATGATGGTGATAATTGGTTGACTGGAGTACAGAGGGAATGGCATGAGTCATTCATGTTTCAAGCTAGAGGGGGTTTCCACTTTGAAGATATCGGAGTAGGGAAACTTGGGAATAATTTCTGGCATTGCCATGTGATAGTTAGAAACTCCTATTCAATTCGTGACAGAGTTTTGTTTCATATCAACAAGATGTCCAAGTAAGAGAAAAGTACTACTACGTGTAATTCATTTTAAACTCATGCTCATTTCATTTCAATACAATCAACTCTTACTCCCCCAGTTTAGACCCGTAACCGGGTATTAAGTATGCTCAAAATGAGCATGATGACCACTGTTGGCAGAAGGGAGTTTGGGTGCTGAGGAAACAGAAATGCATGTTACGAATAAGCTCGAAGTGTCAGAAATTGAGTTTAAAACAGGGATTAAAATAATGATTTTTCGTGTGTGTCACATTTATCCCCAGGGAGACTGAATTGTATTCGGCATTACGTCTGTTTGGCAGTGTATAGTTGTGTGAGTTGTGCACTGGGCAACTCTACAAGCACCACTTACCTTGAACATCTCTGAATTCCTCCTTTCCTCTCCTGCCATGGTTGTGTATTACACGTTTTGGACAAGTGCAAGTGGCTGTCCTTCCCGTGAATAGTACAGTCTGTGTATTTTCCAAGTTTAACAGTTTGACTTAACATGAAACAAACAAATAAAACTGTATCCTGAGTTCAGCCCTGCGATTAAAAAAAAAAAAAATCCCTTGTCTTTTCACAACCTAGCTTGATATTTCCTAGTTTGATTCTAGTTTCCTCACGTCTCGCTTAATTATTTATGGATGTGGATCATACTCAAGATTAATTATCATGGGGTGGATTTCTCAGTTTCAGATTCTGTCAGTAATTATTTCTTTTATCTTGAGCCATTCACTTGTAGGCCCTTATGCCTCATTTCCTTCATCCTTTGTTTCAGTGATACTGTTGATTTGGTCTACAGAGATGTGTTGGACAACTGCCTTCCAAGAACACGTCTGTTTCATGGCAACCATGGACAGCATTTTTCTTTTCTTTTCTTCTTTTCTTTTCTTTTCTTTTCTTCTTTTCTTTTCTTTTCTTTTCTTTTCTTTTCTTTTCTTTTCTTTTTTTAAGTTCAAAGCCTTCAAAAACTCACCAAATGATTTTTATCATTTCATTTTTGTTTGGTGAGAGATTTAAACTTATTTTTTATTTTTGAGAGATTTAAACTTAAAACATCACTTATATCCAATGGCAACACAGTGACCGAGCTAATGATTTACTATATAGCAAAAAGAGTTCTCCTCCCAGAATATTTGCCTTTTGATTGTCCCAATTTAGTTTCAGCCCTCCTATGACACATTCTTGGGACATTCTCTTTAACTGATGCCTACCAAACCAAACTAATGAAAGGCCAGTATTCTTGGCCGGAAAGGAAAAATTTATATAATCTTAGAGTTGAAAGGTCTTCAAATTTCATCAGGTCAAATAATCCACTCCCCAAGTGAACTTTCTTCTCCATCTCTCTGACCGTTGCTCATCCAGCCTCGGTCTGGTCACCTCTGGTGAACAAGAACTATCCATTTCAGCTGCTGTCTTTGTGGATAAGAGCAGATGATTAGAAAGCTCTTCCTTGGAAAGGAAGGAAACTCCCTCCCTTCATGACAGCTGCTCTTCAGAAGGGCTATGGGACGGTGTTGACCAGCAACATTGTGATCACACCCATCTCCCTTCAGTCCCTGTCCTGTGGGACCTGGGGCACGTCTCAATTTGTTGGAGCTTCAGTTTCCATAAAATGTGAGCGATCGTAGGTATCTCCTTATGTTTTAACAGGATTAGGACAATGCCTAGAAGCCTGGTGCCCGGTAAAGTTCAGCGGGGCATCAATTCAAGCATGCTTGGGGGTGACGGGGTGCAGTCAGGGGCAGTGAGTGCGAAATCTGTGCCCCTTTTCATCTTATTCTACACGTGGCATCCCTTCATGGTTCTGAGGATCTGCTCTACTGCTAGGCTCCCGGGGCATAAATATGGGCCTGGTATTTACATAAGGGAGGCCCCACTTCATGAGGTACAGGGGGGTTTAAGTGAGTTAATGCGGGCATGAGGCTTAGAGCCCTGCGCGGGGGCGGGGGGGGGCACTCAGAATTCATCAAGCACCTGCTCTGGACTAGGCTTTGGGGGTTCACATCTTAAGGAGGCCAAGTGTTAGCCCTTGGGAAATTTAACGTTGGGGCGGGAAAGAGAGGCTCAAACAAGGAAAACGTAGCGGATGATTTCACGGAGAGCTGGGGCGCAGGGTGCCTAGAAAACTGGACGAACTCTTCTGTAGCTTGAGCCTGGCAAGATCCCTCCTCCCCCAGGCCAAGGTCAAGGCTAAGGGCGGCCACACCGCCTCCCCAGACACCCGCCCCGCCCAGAGGTAAAAATCAGCCCTTTGCGGGGGGGGGGGGGGGGGGGGTGGGACTGAGAAGTGCAATTTCCCCTCCCCCTTAAAATCAGCCACCTGAGCGAGAAGAGGGGGGGCGTTATCTCCGCAGGCTGGCCGCGGGGTGCGGGGGCGGGGGAATGGGCAGGGGCAGGGCAGGGGCAGGAGCAGGGGAGGCGGGTCGGGCCAGGTGGGCTGGAGAGGAGGGGAGAGGTGCGAGCGCGGTCCTGTGAGTCTGCATGGGGTGGGGTGGGGTGGGCGCAGGGCCCAGCGCTGGGAGGCGCGGGGCTCCTCCTCCTGGGGGGGCCTCACCCCTGCGCTGCCCTCCTCCTCCTCTTCCCTGCACCTTCTCCCCCACCCCTGCACCTCCTCCTTCTCTTCCCTCCGCCACCACCTCCTCTCCGTCCTCCAGCTCGCGCCCCTCCTCCAAACCCCTCCTCCCTCCTCCTCCCTCCTCCTCCCTCCTCCTCCCTCCTCCTCCCTCCTCCCCTCCCTCCCCACCCCTCCAGCTCCCGGCCCCGGGAAGAGGCAGGGCTGGAGCCCCGAGCCGCCGCCGCTCCTCCTCCCGGCAGGCAGGCCCATGAGTCAGCTGACGCCGCGCTCCAGCCTCGCCTGGGCGCTGCGCTCCCCGCGCTCCCCCAAAGTGGCTGCGAGCCGGCCGCCCACTTCCAGGCTTTGGGGGCGCAAAGTGATGCGCGCCTCCTAAAGCCGCGCCGAGCCGCAGCCCAAGCAGCTCCGCCTTCTCAACTTTCTCCCCCCACCCCCCACCTCCCCACCTCCTCCTCCTCCTCCTCCTCCTCCTCCTCCTCCTCCTCCTCCACCCCGGCGTCGTCCCGCGACCCTGCCCTTAACCCGCGCCCGAGCCACTCGGGGTGCGCGCGCCTGGGGGACCGGGTCACCGGCTGCCCGCCCGGGATGGCTTCCAATTTTAACGACATAGTGAAGCAAGGGTACGTGAGGATCCGGAGCAGACGCCTAGGGGTAAGGATCGATCCTTTTTCTTTTTTCCTTTTTTTCCCCCCCTCTTCCCTTCTGCCGGTGCGGTCGATGGTCTCCATCCGTCGCCAGCATCCCCGAGGCTGCAGGGGGATCCCGGGCCGCGCCGGCCACCCGCGCTGGGCGCTCCCCGCCCGGGCCACACCGCCGGGTCCGTCATGCATCTATCTTTATCTCTCGGATGACTTGGCTTTCTGGCGGTGGCCGCGTGTTGGCTCCTGGAGCCACTGGAGCCCGTCTCCTGGAGATAGATGTTCCCCGGGAGCCGAGGGAGTTGGAGCTGAGAACCCCTGCCCGATGCCCCCGGTGCCCCCTCCTCCCGCTCGCCGCCAACTTAACTTTTCCGGGGGATGGTGGGGGGGGGGCGGCCGAGAACCGGGGCCAGGCGCCCTCGGGGGGCGCAAGGGCAGTGACCCCCTGACCCCTGGTTGGAACTGCTGCCCGCAGAGCCAGAGGTCTCGGGCCCGACTCCTGGACGATGACCCACCTCGGTCCCAGGTGTTGGCCTCCGGCCAGGCCCGTTGGGGTGGATGCCCGGACCTGATTCTCTTCTGGTCCCCATCCGGGTGGCGGATTTCTGCTGCTGCAATACCACTGGGAGCTTATTTAGGGTGGAACAGGATACGTGGCACAGAGCAAATGCTCCCTTAAATAGAGGTACCGCAAGGAAGGATGAATGAACCTGAGGGTACTTGCAGGGGACAGAGGCTGGCATAGGGGTGGCTCCTCTCTGAAAACTCCCTCTCTTTTGCCCCCTTTCCCTTTGCTCTTCATTGATAGGGCTTCAGAGAGAACTCATTCTGCATCTCTTTGAGGTTGAGTGATGGTGAAGGAATTCTCCAGACTGGGGACGATGCTGGAATGATCCCCCCTCCCACCCACCCACCCCCATTCCAACCTACCTCCATTCTCTTTGCCTTGTGTCAAGTGTTGTTGCTGTTTTCGTTTATGGTGTGTGTTTGGGTGTCCGGATTGGGGGGGGGGGGCGGAAAGTTTACTTTAGTGATGATATCAGCACCACTGTGCAGTGACCACACCGAGAGTACAGTTACGGTGACAACCTGAAAGTCTGTCTCCACAAATACAGGTCACTGGCACCTTCCTCTTCCTTGCTCTTTGTACTTTTTGACGTGCTGGGTAATTTTCCTGAAAATTGAAAAGAAATCTCACAGTGGTAACCAGCTAGAGAGGACGCCAGGAAACATTTGTAATTATTAGAAACTCTTGCCTGATTTGTTTGGACCCTTTGCTTGCTTGCTTGCTTTTTGTCCCTGCTGGTGACCGTGTTTTAGCAATTATGTCCCGTGTTATTGTGAATAGGTACGTATACAATTAGGAAGAAATGTAATAGGGCAAACCAATCCCTATTGGCCCTGTGCAAGTTTCTTTGATCTTTTCTGCTATCCACATATTCTCATCAGCAGGAGCAACTATTGTTAGGGTGCTTAACCTAGTGACTCCCATGCAAAGGGCAAGAGATAATAGGAGCTTTATGTTTTTGATAACCTTATGGGTCAGCTGAACTGTTACAGTTTTAACGGGAGCATGAAAAACACCATTCTAATTTTAGATTTACTCCATCATGTCAATTGAGGAAATTGATAAGAGACATCCATTCTGCCTTAGGGAGCATTCCAGTAGGAAGAAGACATGCATTATTAATGCACAAAATGTGAATTATTCATAAGGATCGGAGTGTATGCCAAATTGTGACACGTGGTGATTTATTTGAAAGACTAGTTACCATAACTTTCTAGTTTATGGTAATTGAGATTATTTTTCTATATTATTACAGCTGACATAATATGGTCCTATATGTGTGCCAATGTTTACAGACAGATATTTGAAGCAGAAGGAAAGGAAATATACTTTACTTTGTGTTCATTTTATATTGTACGCGTTGGATGTTGGATGCCAGCGAGCAGTCTACTTTCTCGGGATTTATTCACTTTGTGTTAATACTCAAGTGGATTTTAGAGCGTCTATGGAATGATGGTTATTGCTCATGGAGAGAAAGGTCAAAGACCTAATCAACAAAATCTACTCTTATTTATTAACGTTAGTTTCATCACCAGTTAACCAGTTTTTTTAAAGTCTTCTTTTGATGTAATGATTTATGCATATGAAAGGGGCTGATAGCAGAGTTGTCGGAAAACACTGCAGACTGAAGTTTTCATGGAGGCCCCAAGTCATGGGAAAGAACGCTTCAGCGAATGGCACAGGGACCCTCTGTCCAAAGAAAGCAGTGTTCGTGGTGTTAATCCAGGCTGCATGTTGCCTAGACCTACATGTGCTGTGTGTCAGTCTAAGCCAGGGCTCGGGCATTACTTCTGGTTCAGAGTAGGCACCCATGCGTGCGTTGAACTACAGGGTGATGTGTGACTTTGCGGTCCCTAAGCCTCTTGAGGAACTAATATGACAGAGTCATTTTATTAATGGAATCCAGACAAATGTCTGTGGATTAGAACCATGTTTGGGAGGGTTTATAATTAAACAAGAAAACAACATTTCGTGGTAAGCAGCTGTTGTGCCAAGGAATGCTCCCTCAGACTTGGAAAAGGAGGAAAGAGCCAATTTTGCTGTTACTCGTTAGCTCCGTGACCTTGACCTCTCTCGGCCTCAGTTTTCTAATCTGTACAATGAACATTATTTCATAATGTTGGAAGTATTGACTAAGATCGTATCTGTGGAAATGTAGTGAAAGCAGAGCATTGGTTCCGATTGTATTATTTGTTTGGTATAATCAAAGGTGAGTTAGGATTTTTAGAAGGTTGTGGGGATTATAGATATCTTTCTGTCTGGGACTGTCTAATGGCATAAATGTTCTTTTTTTTTTCAGATCTAGATGTTTTCACTGAATAAAGTTTTTACAAATTCTATACGTTTAAGTGATTTTACAGTGGGACAGAGACATTTTAAGACTATCTCCATTCACATGAATCAAAGATAAATGGTCACTTTTAGTCGAGATCCTATATAGTTTAAGTGATTAAGCAATCGTTTTACCTAGAGACTTTTTTCTGTAAACATCAGAAGGCTGAATGGAATTCAACTCCTTTAACTCAAAAGTTTCACTATCTTTCCATCTGCATTCTCCAGCATAATCTCCATTGGTTCATGAAAGTCTCAAGCTGCGCCCTTGGTGCAGTATACAGGAATGTCTGTGTCTCAATTTGGGGGCCTCTGCCAGAGGGGGGAGGGAGTAATTGTCTGCAGTCATCTAGCTAATCCACAAAAGGCACTAAAAATGTATTCTTAGCCGGATGGTGAATCAGACGATTTGCACATCATTAACCTGACTGAGTGTATGGCTTAGATGGTGTCATATAACTGTCCTCACTTGGTTTCCTCCGTTGCAACAAAGAGGATTTCTAATCAATAATTGCCATGCATGTCTCAGAGTTTAAATTCAGACCTATTCACTTCATCTACATGTAGTCTCTCGACTGCTCTCGATGCTCTTACACAACAAAAGCCTCTTCTCCCGTCTAGCCTGCATCCCTATCTGGTTGTCTAACAATCTCAAATTTAATGCATCCAAACCCTTGATTGTTTCATCCAAACCTGCTTCTCCTGAAGTCTGCATCTCAGCCACTAGAGGTCCCAACATTTTAGTTGCCCTGGTAAAAATTAATCAGGCAAGCAAGCACACAGCAAACAAACCTCTGTTCTTACCTCTTTCTGCCTGTTCTTATCTCTTTCCTCACAACCAATCTATCAGGAGATCCTGTGGGCTCTATCCTTGAAATATATCTACAATCTGACTTTCATACTAGCTGCCACTACCATTCTGGCCCAAGTGCCAATCATCTCCTACCTGTAATATTGTAAAAAATCTCCTAATTTGTCCCCCTGACTGCTCAAGCCGCCAACGCCTTTCCATGCAATTCAGGGGAAGAGCCTTAGAAGGGCTCAGAGGCCCTGTGCTGACTCAGAACCTTTTCTTGCTGTTCCCTCTGTTTGGAATGCTGTTCCCCCAGGTACCTCTTCCCACCCAGCTCCCTCATCTTCTTCAGTCTTTCCTCAAATGCCACCTGCCCACTGAGGCCTTCCAGATGCTTACTTTTATTTCTTGCTTCCTTCTCCCCCTTATCTTCTTCTATTTCTCCTCCCCCATATCCCTTCCATTTCTTCTCTCTAGACTTATCATCCCCTCACGTACTGGTCTGTTTATTTTACATGTTGATTGCCTGTATCCCCCAAGTAGCAACACAAGAGGCTCCACGAGGGCTGTGACTTCTCTATCTTTTAATTATAGCTGAACCCCAGTGCTGGAACAGTGCCCAGCACTTAATCGACAGTCTTCCTGATGAAGATTTCTTGAGTGAATGAATAAATCCATCACTGCAAACTGGTTTAAAAGCATACACTCTGACATGAGACTGTTAACATCCTAGGTCAGCAGCTAGTTATGTGGCTTTTTGGTGAGCTCTTTACCATTTGTAAGCATTACTCTAATAAGCAGACTCCTGGTACCCACCTAATAGATGATCCTTGTAAAGGGCTCCACACAATGCTTGACACATTGGAAACCCAATTCATGTTCATTACTGCCCTTTCTCACTACCAGGGCTGTTAGGGATGATGAGGCTTAGGTGGTTATTATGTTTACTGCTTCTACCGCAATAGCTCTCATCCTTGAAGAACTTGCTGTTTGGTTAGGAAAACAAAATACGTATTCAGTAGTTAATGTACAAGCACAAATTTTGCTTGGCAATGATGCTGGGTATAGGAGGAATATTAGCCTTTGTAAGATTTTCATGATCCTTAGATAAATGACAAAGATAATCAGAGACTAAGAAACTCATCTCCATGAAACATCAGTTTGAATGAGCTCATCAGACTAGGAAGTATTCCTGTTAATTTGAGGGTCTTTGTCTTGGGTGGTAGAGAATGGATTTGAAAAATTGGTTAGTTAATGGCCAGATTTTAGGCAGAAGTATTTTTTTCACTCCTTTGTTTCCCTGTTTGACCTGACCCAGATGCCAAAACAGCTGTAGTATTCCCCTTTAGGGTTTTTGGATCCATAGAAGAGCCATAGAGGATCCACCATTTTTATAGGACCTTGACAAAGTTATAGTCATAACATCAAAATTCAACTATTCAGTAAGATACATGGAGCACTGTTTTTCCTCCTCATGACAAAGAGGCTTTGGGGATAATTTTGCAGTGGTGAAATTTATGGTCACATACACTGAATACACATGCCTGTGTCAAGACCACTCAGTGTCTTGGCCCCATGTGAATCGACTTCTCCAGTTTCCATGTCAGAAGTACTTTTCAGCTGGTATTTTAGTCATCTTTATTTGATGGTCTGTGTGGACATAATGATTAATTGTGCAGAAAGCCAGCTTTTAATCATCTTTCCCAAAACCGACGTAAGCAAAGACTGGCCAATTTAGTGACTTCGTGTGTAGACATAAACCAAATTACTGATGGGATGATTTTCCCCACATCTGCCAATGTATTTTTTAAGTCATATTCATTCATTGACTAGAAATACTTATTTCTTAAGCAGCACTGTAATTTTGGTGGGAAATCATTACCTTGGGTATTTTAAGATGTGGACTATATTTGCTTCCATTTGTTTTATCATTCATCAGATGTTCATTGAGTGCATGCTAGTATAAGATCCGGGTGAACCACCTTGAATGACAGGTCCAGTCACTGTCCTCCAGGGATTGACAGTCTGTTTTTGGACTTGTATTGTTAACATGAGATTAAAATGTTCGCTATACTTAAAGATGAGTTAGTCTGAGTGACAGATCAGATACCAAAGGACAAGGATCTCTGCAGAAATCTCCCTGTTCCATTTTTGTGAAATGAAGAAGGTCAAATTTGATTTCCCTCTTAAGTCCAGGAATTTGATTCCAGTTGGGTGGAAATTAAGCCTTTGGAGATTCTCAGCCAGGAAGAGATTATGATGCCTCCCTCCTGCAACCCCTGTTCCTTTGAAATTCAAAATGAAATTGTGAGTTTAGAAATGCCACAGATATGTGTGAATGTTGAAGTTTTAAAATAGCTTCTTTCTAGGATGCAGATGGCTAAATTTTGAATAAGTATCTGGAAGCTGATCTTTGCCAAGCAGTTGGGGGGTTGTCTTTATTTTACTAGTGTTCTAAGTCTCTCTTCACGCCCCAGTTCCCAGAGAACATAAATGTTAGCTTGTGTGTATTATGTTCTTGAGTGGAGTCCTTTAAGTAGGCTCTGGGGATAGAACGCAAGTGACCTTTCTGGGGTGATGCTTTATAGCTTTTATCAGATTCTCATGGAAGTCCGGAACGCTCTGCTCCCAAGGCCTCTCACCTCCCTCGCCTTACAACTTCCAAAAGGTTAAGAACCACTGTCTCATTTTTTAAATGAAAAGTTTAAAAATTTTTGGATAATAGTAGACTCACATGCAGTGAGAAATAATGCAGAGAGATCTCTCATACCCAGTTTCTCCCAACGGTAACATCCTTCAAATGTATAGTGAATATTGCAACCAGGATACTGAGTTTGGTACCGTCAAGAGACAGAACATTCCCTCACCATAGGTCCTTCCTGTTGTTCTTTTATAGTTTCCCCTCCTGCTCCCCCTCCCACAACCCTAAAGCCCTAAAACCCACTAATCTGTTGTCCATTTCTGTGGTTTTATCATTTTGAGAATATTATATAATGGAGCCATATGGTGTGTAACCTTTTGGGATTTGGATCTTTTTTTTTTTTTTTTTTTTTACTCAGCAGAATTCTCTGGAATTGTCATAATTGTTGTGGGTATCATGGTTCATTTCTTCTTTTATTGCTAAACAGTGTCCCATGGAATGGATGGTCCAAAGTTTGCTTAGCCATTCAACTATTGAAGGATATTTAGGGTGGTTTCCAGTTCTATATAAATGTCTGTGTTCAGATTTTAGAGGAATGTAGGTTTTCATTCCTCTAGGTAAATGCTCAGGAGTGCCAGGGCTGGATGATATGGGTATTTGCATGTCTAATTTTTTTAGGAAACTGCCCAACTGCTCTTCACAGTGTTTGTACCATTGATATTCACACCAGGAACATCTGATCCAGTTTCTCTGTGTCCATGCCATCACATGATGTTGTCATCAGCTTTTGGTGTCCTTGCTATTTTTTATTTTGGACATTCTGATGTATGTGTAGTGATAGTTCGTTGTGGTTTTGATTTACATTTCCCTAATAAGTAGCGATGTTGAGCATCTTTTCATGTCTTATTTGCCATCTGGACATACATTTTGGTAAAATACCTGTTCATGTCTTTTGCCCATTTTCCAGTTAGGACATTTGTCTTTTAATTGTTGAGTTTTGAATGTTTTTTATATATTCTAGATATCAATCCTTTCAGACATGTGGTTCTCAAATGTTTCCTTTCATTAGGTAGTTTATCTTTCCTATCTTCTTTTTTTTTTTCTTTACTATCTTCTCAACAAAGTCTTTCCTAGAGCCAAAGTTTTTAATTATGGTGAAATCTAATTTATTCCCTTTTTGCTTTTATGGATCATGGTTTTGGTACTAACACTTTGGCCAGCTCAAGATCCCCGACATTTTTTTCTAGATGTTTTAGAGTATTACCTTTTACATTTAAGCCCAAAATTCATTTGAGTTAATTTTTATGTAAGTTGCACATTTAGGTTTAAGTTCATTTTTTGCCTATGGTGGCCAATTGCTGCAGCACCCTTTGTGGAAAGGCTATCTTCTCTACACTGAGCATATTTATAGGTTTCTATTCTTAAGTCCTTTATTCTGTTCCATTGCTTTGTGTGCCTGTATATATGCAGTAGTATGTCTGTATATGTCTATATGTGTAGCTATAGAGTAAGTCTTGAAACAGGGTAGACTGATTTCTCCTACTTTACTTTTCTTTTTCAAAATTGTTTTAGGTATTCTAGTTCCTTTGTCTTTTGATATGAAATTTAGGATAATTTTGACAGTAGCTACCACAATCTACCTTTCCTTCCTTCCTTCCTTCCTTCCTTCCTTCCTTCCTTCCTTCCTTCCTTCCTTCCTTCCTTCTTTTTCTTCCTTTCATAATTGAATTGATGCATTATCTTTTCCATGATGGAAATAGCATACATTTGAGACTCACACTTTAGCTTGGATCTCACCTTGACCACTTACTGACTCTATGGCTTTGAGGGAAATTGCATATTCTTTCTGAAATTTTACTTCATCATGTACAAAAATGAGGGTAGTAATATATTTCTCATAAAAGATAAGTATATCAAACTCTTAATCCTGTGTCTGACTCATGATTGTAGGAAATTAATGAATGGTGAGGGAGAGAATGTTGATTTTTATTTTTGTATTGTTGAAAGACTGAGGTGATATTTTTTGTTCATCTGTAAGAACAATAAGCTGGTAGAAGTTAATTTACTCATCTCAGCAGAAGAGTCATGGCTTTGGTAATGAAAAACAGAAGGCATTTTACTTTCCTTTGCTGTTAACTTTAGTAATCTCTATACCCAACATGGAGTTCAAACTTACACCTCCGAGATCAAAAGTCTCACGCTCTGCCCATGAGCCAGTCAGGCACTCCCTGAATGCCTTTTAAGAGAGAAATCCATACTTAGGTGCAGAGGCTTCTTCTAGCAATCTTATGTTTTATTGTGTTCATTAACTTTATATGGCATTAAATTTTACATTTACCTTCACGTGATATTGGTTTTCCATTTAAGATAAAAAAGTATAGTTTTCTCTTTAAATAAGCTTATTTAATTTAAAAAGTAATGTTATTTAATGGTTAACTAGCTCACAGTGCAGGTGGCACAGAGTGGCAAAAGTATGAAGTTAGGTGGTTTAACTCAGATATGGCAACAAGTCCAAGTGGTGGCCAATGCATGGCTGAGCTTGGGAGACTCACGACAATTGTACTTCTCTTCTTCAGTAGGTTTTGTAGCCCTTGCATGTAAAACTTACAGTGACCATTAGGCTCAATTTTATAAAAATACTTTAAAAATTGAGTCCTAAGAAAAAATATCCCATGTCCTCAATACCATCCTCTCAAGAAACTTCCATCTGGTATCACCACAGTATACATGTCAATTCTCACCCTAAGAACTCCCACAAATTTATCTCAAATTTGCCCAAACGTTTATTTTGTCTTCTCTTCATTCATATTTACAATGAATACTTTAGTGGTTAACAGAAAGAAAAATAAGGCGGTCTGATGAATGGACTAACTCAAATTAAAAACACTAGTTTGATTTCAGAGCTTTTCCTTAGTACAAGTTGCGCTGTTTAGGTAAGCAATAAAATGCATTTTATTGTCTTAAGACCACGTGTTAAATCAATAAAAGAAATGTATTTTAAAAACCTTCAAGAAATCATACTTCTTTGAATCCCCTAGCAAAATTAACTCTTCACAGGAACAATTTCTTTAGGGTTCCAGGTTTTCATCTGTAAATAATGCGGATACTTTGGCTAATTTGCAGAAGAACCACTTTTTGGGTCTGAGTTGTATTCTAACAACATTGGCCCCAATTCTAGATGTTATGAAACTGGTCTAGTTCTCAACATCCATGAATTCAGATGTAAAATGTGGTGTGAAGTGAGGTTTGAAAGGAACATTTCCCGGGGAGTTTGCCCTGAGAGGCCTTCACGGGTTTGAATAGATCTCCATTAATGGCTCTTCTTCTCTCTGATTTTCTCTTGCTCCGCTCTCTCTTGGTCTCCAGATTTTAACTTTATAATTCCTGCCTCAGAGCAACCTGCCATGACCACCACATCTAAAAAGTCTTTTCCTCACATCCCTCTAGAGTATTGTTCTAATTTAAGAGTATGCATAGGATTTTTAGATTTTCTTAACTTTTGTGTCAGATATTTTTCTTCATAATATTTTTGTAGGTTATTTCTTCTCCTACTAGGGTGTAAGTTGTATGAGGCCAAAGACCTTAGCTACCTTGTTCACGGTGTATACCCCAGCTCTCTGCCCACAGTTAATGTTCAATATTTGCTGGCCAAATGAATGGATGAATTTGCTGCAGGTCAGAATAATAGAATGGGGTATTCTAATTATATCCTACCTAATTTTGTGGTAGATTTTGTGCTGGAGTGCCGGAATGTTCTAGAATTTTTCATAATTGCTGTTGGTATGAAATCTGCAAATTCAGTATCAGCGAATAGAGCAATTAATGCTGGAGGTTTAGACTGACCCCCTTAAAATGAAATCTTACTCGATTTCTTCTTGTAATGGGTAATATGTATATATGGTACAGGTCAAGGTACAAAATTTATACATTGAACAATAAGATTTCCTTTCAACTTCGTCCCCAGGAATCTAGTTCCGAGAAGCAACCACTGTGAATAGTTTCTTCCAGAATAGTCTACGTATAAGTAGCTTTTTGTGCGTGTGCATGTGTGTGCACACGTGTGTGCGGTATATAATTACATACTCTTCTGTGCTCTGGTTTTTGTATTCAGTAATGTATCATTCTTTTCAATAATTGGACAGGATTCCAGTGTGTAAATTGTGTACATTTATTTGATTATTCATTCTTCTTTCCTTCCTTCCTTTATCTATTATTAAGTATGGGCATAAAGTAGGTATTTTTGTGCCCACTTTACAGATTACAAGCCTGAGAGCCTGAGTGGGTAAGTTTTTGTCCAACTCACACAGCTGGTACGTAGCAGAGCCTGAGTTTGAATCCAGGCTTTATGTCTGTGTGGAACATTTTAGTAATTCTTTTTCTTCTCTGTTACAAGCAGTGCCCCAGATGACTCCTCCTCTTACTCAGCGGTGAGTGTACTGGTAAATAAATTCCTAGAAGTGGGACTTAGTGTCCAAAGTGTATTTACATGTAAGTTTTATCGAAGTTGCCCTGCAATCTATGAGAATGCCTGTTTCCTCTCATCTTGCAAAAGTATGCTTTGAGAGCTTTTTCAAGGTTTTGCTAATCCAGCAAGTGAAAGATGGATGCATTTATATATAGATTTTCTGAGAATTCAGTCGGAGGTTGAGTTCTTGGCCATTTTATAGAATTAGAATCTTTTCAGTTTTGTAGGCCTCTCTTATGTTTAGGGTGGTACTCAAAAAGTAACTGTTACTAGGATTTAGAAACATGGACGAGATGATTTACTTTATTAGAGAAGCACCTTCCTGGGAAATGCTACACAGAAATCTTCCATTTAGAAGATACAATAAATCATATGTTAACTGTGATTGTGTTTTTAATTTTTATTCTAAAAACAAAATTATAAAATTGATAATTTTGATCAGAAAATTGGTTAACAAGGTGTTTACCAAATCAAATAAATGAGTACTGACTAATGCAGCCCATATATATTGATTAATGTGGTTAATATTTTCATTAACCTGGTCAGTCTTGTCGGATGTTTCAGGTGGGTCTGGCTGAGAGGCGGGATGAGATGCATACTGATAGGTGCAGTTTTGAATATTCCATTTATGTGGTTCCTGGGTATTAAGAACCGCAAGTATCTTGAGCTTCTCTTAATCTGTTTTTTTAAAGATTTATTTATTTTATTTCCGAGAGAGAGAGAAAGAGAGAGAGAGAGAGACCAAGCAGGGGGAGGGGTAGAGAGAGAGGGAGACAAGCAGACTCCCCACTGAGTGTAGGGCTGGATGTGGTGCTCCATCCCACGACCCTGAGATCATGACCTGAGCCGAAACCAAGACTTGATGCTTAACCGACTGAGCCACCCAGGCACTCTGAGCTTCTCTTTCCTTCTTTCCTTTCCTCTCTAATCTGTTCCTCACATAACAAGCTCTTTGCATGCATATCCTGTGCACCTACTGCTTCCTTTTATCTGTAATGCCCTTTGGTGACTGGCTCTGGCTCCAGTCATCAGCTCGAAAGTCACCTCCCCAGAGAACTGTTGACCATCCAGTTGCAGGTGGTCCCCTTCGGGTATTCTCTGTCTCATCTCCTTTTTGTTTCATCCAGGATCATATTCCTCACAACTGTAACTTTTTTTTTTAAGATTTTATTTATTCATGAGAGACACAGAGAGAGGCAGACACACAGGCAGAGGGAGAAGTAGGTTCCCTGCAGGGAGCCTGATCTGGGACTCGATCCCAGGACTCCGGGATCACACCTCGGGCTGAAGGGAGGTGCCCAACCGCTGAGCTACCAGGCGTCCCTGTAACAATTCTCTAAATTATTCATTTATCTCTCTTTTTTTCTACTTTGCCTGTAAGCATCAAGAGGGTAGCATCTTCGGTTTTGTTAATGGCACAATTCTCAGTGGCTAAAATAACGTCTGGGTACATAGTAGGAGCTCAGCAAACATTTAAGTATGAGTTAAACCCTGCAATAACATTCAGTATATTAAATCATGAAGCAAATAGTAACCCTCACGCAAACTGTATGTATCTATTTATAAATCCCAAGAAACTCCAAGAGGTTAGTGGAGTTCCATTGTGTGATGTTTGGTTGCAGCCGTTTTTATAGTTTTCAAAGTCCAGTCCTCAGCGCAGGCCAGACATGTGGAGGAGAAAAACCTGGCTGGCATTAAAAAAAAAAAAGGCCTTTCTTTTGTCCTGTCCTGTCCTTTCTTTTGTGCTGCCAGGCACCTGCTGTGACCAGAACTTCTCACACTTCAGCTTCCATTGCTGCAAGATGGGGGTATTAATGTTTGTCCTTCCTGTCTCGCCACCTGTCCACCACTGAGCCAGAGTGCAGTTGTGGATGGGAAGAGCATGCCCAAGCACACGAAATACTCTGTTTTGTTCCAGGAAGGTCTTCCCCATTGCCCCCTCCATCAGCCTCCTGAGTGGAAATAGCAGGGAAAACTCGGATTCTGTTGTGCTGTTTGGTCAGGCCCCAAACAAAACCAGACAACTTTGTAAATTTACTATTTATCCTGAATTTCAAAAATATGGAGTTGAAAATCTGGCAAGAAAGAAAAAAGGAAGGAAGAGAGGAAGAGAGGGAGGGAGGGAGGAAGGGAGGGAGGGAGGGAGGGTAGAAGGAGGGAGGAAGGAAGAAAGGAGGGAGGGAGGGAGTCCACTCTTATCTACATCAAAAGATGGCTTTTGTGATGATCTATCTCTGTGTGTACGTGTGTCAGTTCTTTGTAACTAGTGTTTTACATTACATGTACATGGCAAATAAATAAAACAATGCACAAAAGAATACAATGACGAGGCAGCTTCTCTCCTACTCCAGACTGGTCTCACTTCCCAGGTATACCATTCTGGGCAGATTCTAGTCTATTTGTATGCAGACGTGTGTGCATAGACATACATAAAAATGCAGGTGTTTTTGTATAGTTTGTTTTGTTTTTTAAAGAATGTATTTATTCATGAGAAACACACACAGAGAGGCAGAGACACAGGTAGAGGGAGAAGCAGGCTCCCTGCAGGGAGCCCGATGCGGGACTCAATCCCAGGACTCCGGGATCACGCTCTGGGCTGAAGGCAGACGCTCAACCACTGAGCCACCTGGGTGTCCCTGTATAGTTCGCTTTGCACATATGGGATCATATTTAATATTGTTGTGTGTACCCTGTCCCTTCTAATTTACGTTGGAGCACTTCTCAGCACTTTTTGTGGATGCCCATTGTTCATTTACTTGGCTGTTTTCACAATTTCCCTAGTGAACACTCTTAGCGGACACTTTACAGTCATATCTCATTTTTACTAAATAAACAGGAAAGCGGTCAACATCCTTGTGCATACCTGTCTGAATGATACTATGTATTGAAGGCAAATCCTAAAACAGGAGTTTCTCTTGGAAAGTGGTGTGCCTTACAATTTTGGTAAATAGAGCCAGTTTTCCTTCAAAGAGGTCGCACCAGGTGTATTCCCACTGAGAGTCCTCAGGAGTGCAGTACTTGTTTCTACCAGTCCTGACTTGTGTGTGTGTGTGTTTGTGTGTGTGTGTCTGTGTGTGTGTGTGTGTGTGACTCTTGAAGGATGTTCTCCTCCCGGCATTCCTCGGCTCAGTCTTCCACTCTCCAAATCTTTTCTGCTTACTGCAAATTGATCACCTAAAAAATATCAAACCTAATCCTACCCTACCTCTACTTTAAAATATTCTCAAATGACTTCCCCCGACACATAAATATTCTGTAATGTACTCGAGACACTCTGTGATGTAGACCCTGCCATACTTCATACCGCCCCTCTCAGTGTTCAGATCCATTTACCACCAAATCAGTACTCAAGGCAAATATGCTCTTTTTAGTTCTTCCGCTGGCTGGCCTCTTCCTTCATTACTGCCCATACACAAGATGTTTCATTGATTAGAAAGTTCTCCCTCCTACTTTTACTTTCTCTACTTTTCTCTCATCCTGAAAATCCCAGCTGGGATGTCATTGATTTGGAAATGATTTTCCTGATGCCCAACATCATCCCTCATCTCACTGGTGGGAGGAGCTGCTCACCACATGCATCCCTTTACATTTAAATTAAGTAAAATTAAATAAAACATCAAAAAATTCAATTCCTTAGTCACACTAGCCACATTTCAAATGTCCAATATCCACATTAATTAGTGGCTACCATCCTGGGTGGCACAGATACAGAGTATTTCCATCACTGTAGAGAGTTCTGTTGGACAGTGCTGCCTCATGTTTCTTCCTAACACTTGTGGCTGTTTCAAAATACATGTTTTGAGAATATGGTTTTGATGATTTTACCCCCACTGGTCTGTGAGCACCACAAGAGCACAGCTTGTTCTTGTCCAGCTTCTTGCTTTTTCCCATTTATAGAAATTCTGTGACTGTTTGGTGAATGAGTGAATGAATCAGTCAACCAATGACTGAATCAATGAGCAAATTAAAGAATTCCTCCAAGCTCTTAACTTTATGGTTGTGCTTCATTGAACAGTAGACCTTCTGGGAAGGTGCTGAACCTTCCATGGTTTTACCCAGTCCTTCACATTCCAGTTGGGAGACTTAGCAGGATCCTAATTCTTATACCACCATGATCCTTGAATATTTGACCTTTGCCATTGGGCTTGATACTTCAGCATCCATTGCCTAACTGTAGGTTGCCCGGGATTGGGTTAGACCTGTGCAGTAGGCATCTTAGTGGGCCTCCCAGAGATCCCTCCCCTTGGGACCAAAGCATTCCATTCTCCAGCTGGGAGCCCTTAGAGTGGTGTAGATAGACAGCTTGCAGCTGAGCCCCACACTGCTGCTGAGGAGAGTTACCTGGCCAAAAGCCAAGCCTGTTTCTTGGGGCGCAGCCCACACTCAAGAGCTGCCCAGTTTGGGATGACTCTGGGTGGATGGGGAATCTTCAGAGGGATTGTAGAGAGTGTACCAGCCCTCCTCTTTGAACTCCCAGAATTCTAATCTTAGAATCTGCTTCCCAGTAAACTCAACTTGCAACGATCCGATCTGTAATTGAAAATCTGTAGCTTTAGCTCAGACTTCCAAAGAAGGATGCATGATCTTTTGCAAGAATTTTTTTTTTTTTAAAGATTTAATTTATTTATTCATGAGAGACACACACACACACACAGAGGTAGAGATACAGGCAGAGGAGAAGCAGGCTCCCTGTGGGGAGCCTGATGCGGGACTCGATCCCAGGACTCTGGGATCACGACCTGATCTGAAGGCAGATATGCTCAACCACTGAGCCAGCCAGGGGTCCCTGAAAGAATATGTCTTTGCTTGATTTATTGGTACATGGATTCTCTGTATTTTACCCACTGTTCTCAAAACTAAAATGATCCGTTCATTTAATTTTCATAAAAAGTGCAGTGGTATAGGATCCCTGGGTGGCTCAGCGGTTTAGCGCCTGCCTTCGGCCCTGGGCGTGATCCTGGAGTTCCAGGATCAAGTCCCACATCAGGCTCCCTTGCATGGAGCCTGCTCCTCCCTCTGCCTGTGTCTCTGCCTCTCTCTCTCTCTCTCTGTGTCTCATGAATAAATAAAATCTTATAAAAAAAAAAGTGCGGTGGCTTATTTCATTTATTAGGTTGTGAAAATGCGCCAGCCTCTTCAGTAGAATCATCTGATGAATGAATTAAGAAAATACCTTCACAACTTTATTACATTGAATCTGGACTCCATAAACTGTTGGTATCAGACTTATTTGTTCATTTATTTTGATTTTTGTTTTTGTTTGTTTGTTTCTGGGAGGAAGAGGCTCCAAATAAACCATAGGCAAGATTTATATGCATATTACTTGAGCTTTTCTTGCCTGAAAGTCCTGATTACGTTTTTCTTTTTTTTTTCCCCCTGTGTACCTGTTCACACCATCATAAAAGGAGAGTGCTGGTTATAGCTTTGTAGCCAGAGGGAAGAGAAATGCTTTTGTGTGTGGATTTGATTCAACTTATTCCTGAACAGGGCCTTTGGCCATCAAGGAGCCCACTCACTAAGAGGAGACGATTTGATTTTTTTTTTTCATAACTGTCAATTTCATTGGGCAACTGTGAATTTCTGGGGAACATTTATAAAATAGATGGAGTTATAGAAGATATGCTGACTGGCAGATGTTTCGAGGTTGATTAAAGATTTAGAAAGAAGTACATCTCCCCAGGCTGCTGGTCTACCTTTTAATGAGATTGACAGTTTTACACATGGGGCTGAAAAAGTTCTTTATCATACAGAAATAAATTTCTTAAGTTAAATCCACTTGAGAGAGATGGATACAGGATAAAGTGTGTGTGAAGAAGATTGGACATTTTTACTGGTGTTTAACTTTGAAGCTTATTTTTCAGAGATAGATGAAGCTGAATATTTCAAAGATGAAAAAATCCTTTTGTTAGACTAATTGCTCTGATATTAACTCAAAGGGTGGGTCGGCTTCCTGCAAGTTCAGGTCATGCATTCCAGGGAACATGCAACCATGATTTCAGATGGCCATTAGGCACATGGAGTTAAAAATTACCAATTTTTGTTTCATCTTCTAAAGGTTCAAACTGAAAAAGCCATTGGCATATTGTTTGGAAAAATGACTAATAAGGAGAATACAAGGGTTATTAAAAAATATTTCTTACTGTTCTCTGACCCTGACCTAGAGAGGCACACAAGTGGAGGTTATATTAAATTTAAGGGATAACATATAAAAAGAGTAACGCCTTCAAGTTTTGAAACCAGAGGATAGAGAGAAGGGCCAGAATAAATAGACATTCATAACAAAAGCGATTTGATATTGATTCATCTGATCCTTGTATTTTACTGGTGGGGAGACTGAGGCCAAGAGAGATTTCATGACTTCTTCAAAGTGCTGGCCCCTCAGAAATTGACCTGTGAAGTCCACAACCTGGGGATTGAGAGCATAAACCTCAGTGACAGGTGGCACACAGATCTTTCTAGGCCACAGACTTACCATGATTTTGTTTAATGTTATTTAATCTCTTAATTTGTTTTCTCAGTTAATAATTATGGTGCCTGTCTCATAGGGGTGTGTGAAAATTACATAAAATAATTGAGGAAGTGCATTTTGTGGGTTGTTGGTTACTTTGAAAAGCAGATTTTGAAGTTGGAGGTCCTGGCTGGTCGTTCCCATGGACTCATAAGCCAAACACTGCCAGAAACATCAAGGATCCTTAATGAATCAAGGAATGGACACCACACGCCGAAATATGGAGAGACTGTGGAATGACCAAGGCTAAAACTGTGGTCCATTTAAAAAGTTGATTTAAATAGTCTTCATTGGAAGAACAAACCTGGTATTTTACTCTTTGAATATATGTATTTCTAAACTCTTATAATTAAGATGTGAAATCGTGTAATTAAAGTGTTGGTAAAGGGAATCCTTTAAAGGGAGGAATGGACAGTTGAAAGGTGGTGTTATCTGTGATAAGGTGAAAAACTGCCCACTGAAAATTTGAAGTCTTCATGTTTTGATCTATTCTGCTTTACTCCATTGTTGTATCTTCTGGAAAATTATCCTGAGATCTTGTGATGTGTGAGAAAAAGCAAATGGCAGAAAAAAAGAGAAATTTTGGTACAAATGTGTGCACGTAATATTTTACTATGGGCATAGAAAAATGAAGAAAGGAATGGTTCCTGGTAGTAACTATTATAAGATATCTCCTCTAAGAAGTGGGATGGGTGGAGGTAAAGTGAGGTGAGTGGTCATCTGCTTTTTTTTTTTTTTTTTTTGGTCATCTGCTTTTTACTTTCATGCTTTTCAATTTCTTTATCTTTGTATCTATTTGTTTATGTATTTTTTTATAATGCACATTCATACTTTTTGTAGTATAACAAAAACAAACATTATGACCCTAAATTGGCTAGAGACAAAGAATATTGGTTGGGAGATGAGACATTTTATGAACTCAGTTTATTTTAAAATATATTGAAAACCATTCTTTATATAAGGGCATATACTTATATATTGCGTTGTCCTAAAAGACATCATCCAGTAATGACGTCAGTCTTTTCTCTTACGTGGCTGTTAGGACTTTAGACACCAATGGATCAGGTTCATCCATATGTAAAGCCATTCATTTGTCACTTTCACTGTGTATTTTCCTTTGTGAGAGAGCTAGCTAGGCAGCAGTACTTCTGCACCTTAGCGTAATTATTATGGCTTTGTCAGAAACATTATAAGACATCTTCCTAATTAGAATGAAATATATTTTCCTTTAGTGATCATTATTAATGTCGTTTTAATTAAGAGCATTGATAGCTCAGGGTTTCAGCATATCTCACTCACTGTCATAAATTAGAGGATTAAATGGTCTTTTTATGCATCATATTATCAGGGGAACAATAGCAGCTCTAGTTTGTCACGGGAGAAAGATGGGATTTGGGTACTTATGCTCAAATATTTCAATATGGCAGATTTGGCAGTGAGAGATAGTGATCAGATTGAGAAAATGGGAAAAGGAGGTTGGGTCAGATTTTCAGAGCCAATCAAGCTGATTTGGAATTGCAAGTTACCGGAATAATTTGTTCACTTCTAGTTTTCTGTGTTATTTTGCAAGTGTTGGTGTTTGCTCTTGTATAGCAAAATTAACATTAGTATTTTAGAGCTATGGTCCCAATGATCTGTATAAATTGTACAACAACGTATTTTGTTTAGGACTATGATATAAAACAGGGAAGGATAGGATCGTGCCCCTCTGAGGTTTGAATTCAGCCTCAGTCCCTTAGAAAATACTGTCCTTGTCCTCAATTTACAGATAAAGAGTTGAGTTTATAGAGAATCGTAATCTACTCAGGATTGTTCAGTTTAGGAACCAAAGGAGCAAGAAGTTGAGATCCATGCCTTTCTCCGCTTAATCCCTGTTATTATTAGTGCAGGTCTTTATGCCCAGACCTTGTAATTTTAGTATCAGTCATAAGACTAAGCTGAAATAGGACTGGAGAACTGCTTCTTTTAGATATTTTCTTGACCTATTTTATTTATCCAATTCTCTGAAAATGAGAAGAAACCTCAAAGTTGCTAATGAGGAAAAGGACTAAAAGCTTCATTTGAATATGACAGAGTGAATGTCCTACAACTGGCTTGAAAGACAATGGAAAGACCGGGCAGCTGGGGTGTCTGAGCATTCTTTGTGAGTTTATTTATTCCTTTAAGAAAATAGACTGCTAGACTAAGATGGATTCTGTAAGCAGAATCTTTAGAAGAATTTTAATAACCAAGATCATCTCATTCAAACTAAATTTGAGCACTAGACACAAAGAAAATAGGAAAGACTGTATCAATGGCAATAAAATATTTCCCCTTTTTTTATTGTTACCGTTTCACTGGGTTTTCCAGTATTTCCTGTGTAATAATATAACTACCCCAATATAAAAATACCCCAACATAAAATTGTTATTTTAGTGTATGTACTTTACATTTTTCCATGCCTATCTAAAATTTCACATCATTGCAATTATTACATATTTAAAATGTCATATCCTGTGTATATTCTGAAATGGATTGTGTTATATTGTAAATATTTCCCAAAGGATTACATAAACTTTAAAACCGTAATTTTGAAGTCTCTTATACTCCACTGAATATTATACTTCATTACTTGCTAGTTAAAACCATTAAATCCTTTCTAATTCAAATAACATTCAGGCTTATATTAACTTTGACCATGTTTTGGATTGTTCCCTTTCAATGGAGGTGATTAGGAGCCATCTCTTTATGGCTCTTGATACACTGTGAATTAGCTTCCCTAAGGGCCACACCAATTTACACCACTGTCAGCAACGTCTGAGGGGATGAAGACGGGGTTTTTTTTTTTTTTTTTTTGTTTTGTTTGATAAGGTTTTCTTTTTTTTTTTTTTTTTTTTTTTAATTTATTTTTTTATTGGTGTTCAATTTACTCACATACAGAATAACACCCAGTGCCCGTCACCCATTCACTCCCACCCCCCGCCCTCCTCCCCTTCTACCACCCCTAGTTCGTTTCCCAGAGTTAGCAGTCTTTATGTTCTGTCTCCCTTTCTGATATTTCCCACACATTTCTTCTCCCTTCCCTTATTTTCCCTTTCACTATTATTTATATTCCCCAAATGAATGAGAACATATAATGTTTGTCCTTCTCTGACTTCAACGTGGATGGAACTGGAGGGTATTATGCTGAGTGAAGACGGGTTTTTTAAGACTAGAAATCTGTCCGTATGCTGCAGATGAGCTGACTGCTTGGCAGTCGTGCATTCACTGCTGATAGGGCTGGAATGAGGATCCCAAGCTATAAAACAAAGTCATACCTATGGTCCTTAGTACATGTTTTGGCTCTTTGCATAAGAATATGCACAGTGTTTTAGGGAAACAAAAGCAAAACTAAACTATTGGGACTACATCAAAATAAAAAGCTTCTGCACAGTGAAGGAGACCGTCAGCAAGACTAAAAGACCACCTACCGAATGGGAGAAGATATTGGCAAGTCACATATTGATAAAGGATTAGTATCCAAAATATATAAAGAACTTATAAAGCTCAACACCCAAAATACAAATAATCTAATTAAATATGGGCAGAAGACACATACAGATATTTCTCCAAAGAAGATAGACAGATGGTCAGCAGACACATGAAAAGACGTTCATCATCAGTTACTGTCAGGGAAACGCAAATCAAAACTACAATGAGTTATCACCTCATACCTGTCAGAATGTCTAAAATCAATAACAAAGGAATCAACAGGTGTTGGCAAGGATGTGGAGAAAAAGGAACCCTCGTGCACTGTTGTTGGTAGGAATGCAAACTGGTGCAGCCACTCTGGAAAACAGCGTGGAGTTTCCTCAAGAAGGAACCTACGTACCCTACAATCTAGCAATCACACTGCTGGGTATTCACCCAAAGAATACAAAAACACGAATTCAAATAGGCACATGCATCTTAGTTTTATAGCAGCATTATTTACAATAGCCAAAGTATGGAAGCAGTCCAAGCGATTAGTGAATGGATAAAGAAGAGATAGTATACACACACACACACACACACACAGAGACACACACACCATGGAATATTATTCAGCCATAAAAAATGAAATCTTGCTATTTGCAACGACATGGATAGAGCTAGAGAGTATTATGCTAAACAAAATAAGTCAGAACACAAATACCATATGATTTCACTTGTGTGGAGTGCAAGAAAACAAATAAACAACGGGGAAAAAAAGACAAACCAAGAAACAGACTCTTCACTACAGAGAACACACTGATGGTTACCAGAGGGGAAGGGGATGGAGGGGTGCGTGAGTTAGGGGATGGGGGGTATGAGTTCACTTGTCATAATGAGCACTAAGTGATGTATGGGAGTGTGGAATCACTATATTTTACACCTGAACCTAATATAACACTGTATGTTAACTAACTGAAATTAAAATAAATACTTTAAAAAAAGGAATATGGGGTGACTGAGCGGCTCAGTGGTTGCGCATCTGCATTTGGTTCAGGTCACGATCCTGGGGTCCTGGGATCAAGTCCCACATTGGGCTCCCTGCAGGGAGCCTGCTTCTCCCTCTGCCCATGTCTCTGCCTCTCTGTGTGTCTCTCATGAATAAAGAAATAAAATATTTTTTTAAAAGGAATACATATAGTGTTTTGTGACTTCTATAATTTAGGCCCTCTGTAAATTCCCTAACTCCTTTAGGAATTTTCTTATAACCAGAGACAAATGAAATACGCTCTTTGTAGTGGTGAGCTGTGTTGTCTTGAGCACATTAATAACTGCTGCCAAATGATCTCAATGAACTTTTTGGTTTCATTTGTTCCAGAACTGGAGAGAGGACATGATATCTATTTCTGAATTTTGAGCAAAGTCTGGGTTCCTCAGTTAATACTCTAAGTGCAATGTTCTTGTTATGCTTGCCAACAGTGGAGAGCACTGAATTTGGTTTTGTGGCTTATGCCCTTTCCTAATTATACTCCATCAATAAATCGATCTGCATCTACTCTGAAGTTGGGAAAGTGAGAGCGTGCTATCTTTTGGTAAGCTTTGTCCTGAGTGGATGTGTGCCTCTGGTATTAGTGGTATATGCACAGCACTATCAGAAACCAGAAACCATTAGCAATTGAGACCTATTTCATAATCATTATACTAGTGACCTAATCATTCTTGTAGCTTAAAAGATTTCATATACTTATTTGCATCTGTGGGTCCTTGCACTTCACACATTCATTCAGCTCCTTTTTCTTGAGGACCTACTATGTGCAAGGCTCAGGTCTTAGTGCCAACAGAGAAGTGGTCAACCAGAATAAACTGGAAGATAGATTAATGATAAATGCATTCATTTAATCAGTAATTTTAATATTTTTTAAAAGATTTATTTATTTATTTATGATACACACAGAGAGAGAGAGAGAGAGAGAGAGAGAGGCAGAGACACGGGAGGAGGGAGAAGCAGGCTCCATGCCCGGGGCCCAACGTGGGACTTGATCCCGGGTCTCCAGAATCGCACCCTGGGCCAAAGGCAGGCGTTCAACTGCTGAGCCACCCAGGGACCCCCATTTAATCAGTAATTTTAATATTATTGTAACAGTTTTATACTACTTGATTTAAAATTTTTATTGGATTCACATGGCTGAAAATTTGAGAATTAAAAGTTAGAAAGGAGGGTTGCCTGGATGGCTCAGTGGTTGGGCGTCTGCCTTTGGCTCAGGTCATGATACCAGGGTCCTGGGATCGAGTCCCGCATTCGGCTCCCTGTGGGAAGCCTGCTTCTCCCTCTGCCTATGTCTCTGCCTCTCTCTCTGTGTCTCTCCTGAATAAATAAATGAAATCTTAAAAAAAAAAAAAAGTTAGAAAGGATACCCAAAGAAAATTCTCCTTACAGCTACACAGTATTATCCAAGTAGGCAATCAATGTTATAGTTTCTTACTATATTTTTTCAGCTCTATTTCAGCTCTATGTGTTGATACACATCCAGATAGATGGACATATGTGTTATGTTGCATACTCCATTTTCCCACATCTATGGCATATATACTATATTCATTTTTAAAAAAATATTTATTCATGAGAGACACACACACACACACACACACACAGAGAGAGAGGCAGAGACACAGGCAGAGAGAGAAGCAGGCTCCATGCAGGGAGCCCGACATGGGACTCGACCCCAGGTCTCCAGGATCAGGCCCTGGGCTGAAGGCGGCGCTAAACCGCTGAGCCACCCGGGCTGCCCAATATACTATATTCATTATTCTGCACCTACCCTGTGTTGCTTAATAAATTTGGAGAATCTCTCCTCATTACCTAAAGATCAGGCTCATTTCTTCTTTTTCCTGGCTGCATGTTATTCCACTGTGTTAAATATTATATTAACTTTGAATTCTTAAGTTTATTATCTCATTTTTATTGCTATAAATAGCACTGCAAAGAACATCTTTGTACGTAGGTTTTGTTCCTTTAGATCTTTTTTTTTTTCTGTATGTAATTGTGAATTTAAAGTGGAGTGAGGTTTTAGTGCTACTGAAAAATATTTTTTAAATTATCACCTGGAGGTACTGATCCACAGTGTGTAATGGATACTATATTTTGTGTAAGGAGTGGGAGGGAAGGCTGTATATTAATATTTCTCTGTATGTGTTTGTGTTTGCATAAGAAACTAATAAATGTAGTTGCAAATAGGTGACAGGGACTGGTTTAGGAGATAGAACACAGAGAGGTAGGAGCCAGGCTCATCAGTATATACATCTGACATTTAAAATTTTGAACCATGTGAACATCTTACTTATAAAAACAGTAAAGTTTCGATTTTAGCTACGTAGTTAAAAATTGAAATGTAATTCTCCAATATACTGCCATTTTCAATATATGGATATAAGTGGGTCTTTGTGTTTGTTTTTTTTTTTAAAGACTGGGGTATTGGAACATACTACCATCAAGTGAAATGTAGGAAGTCACAAAGTACGTGTGCTCATGAATCTTGCTCAGTGGTAGGATCTAACTCAGAGATCGGCTGCATTCATCCCTGACTCTTTAAAACAATGGAAAGATAATGAAGTATTTCCCAAATCTCAGTGATTCACAGATCCCCTCCACAATCTTTATCATAATTGCAGACAGCTTTGACTATTACTCATTATTTTTCCTTTTAAATGGTTAACTTTTCTTCATGCTTAAATTTTACAGAAGTACCAAATGTGAAATGTCACCTTCCATACGTAGAAGCTGTATTACTTTGGGTTCCATTAGAGAAGCAGATCCAGGAGGAGGTACTTCGTCAGGGATTTGTTTTCAGGATTCATTCTTAATTAATTTCAGGGTCTGATTTACGGAGTCTGGGTGTGCCTAATGCTGGAGCCTGACATCAGAAGTAAATATGGACATGAAGTAGTAGGAAGCAAAAACAGACTGGCACCTATGAGGATGGGCTGGGAGCCTCTGATGGAGCCTCCACCATCTTCAACAATGGGGGTGTCCTGCAAGGAATAGTTGGGAAGACGGTGCCCGTCGTCAAGGAACTAAACAGATGCTTGCCCAGGTTTCTGAGGAGCTGAAGGAAGTTTGTAGGGACTGAAGAAACTACAGCCCAGCTGTTGCCCCACATCTGCCATGTGAACCAACAGATCTCAGACAATGTTCCTGAGTGTCAACGTGGCACCCTTTACTAAGCTTCCAAGGTGTAAAATAAATTTTTTTTTAAATTTTATTTATTTATGATAGTCACATAGAGAGAGAGAGAGAGAGAGAGAGGCAGAGACATAGGCAGAGGGAGAAGCAGGCTCCATGCACCGGGAGCCTGACGTGGGATTCGATCAGGGGTCTCCAGGATCGCGCCCTGGGCCAAAGGCAGGCGCCAAACCGCTGCGCCACCCAGGGATCCCCAAGGTGTAAAATAAATACAGGGCTTTACTTCCTCCTTCCAGATCTTGTGATCCATACTCTGATATGTAGGGAAGGCAATTCTTTGAAAAGTATTTCCAGCATAACTGAGTTGACATAATATGAATCCACCACAAGAGATAACTGTAAAAGTAAATGCATGGAAAACCAAACAATATTATTGAATTCTTACTGGACACATCGCTCATGGTGGTACTGATCCTAAGGCTTTCTCTTTGTTGAAAGGGGAGATCAGCAAATTTTGGAGAGGATTTAAAATCATTACTAGCAACTGACTGGAACATTCTCCTTGACTCGTTTGGAAGAAATGATATGACAAAATGAGTAATCTTACTCACCGTGAGATTCCATGTTAGTTAGTGCCTTTGCCGGTATAGCTAGTCTTCCCACAGTTTAAGGAATATGTGGTGGTGAAGAAAGATGATGTCAAGCTCTCCTCTCGCTCCTCTGCATGTCTACTTCTTAAGTGAAGGAAACAGCAAAGGGGAGGACAGTATGATAGGCTGGAGAGAACAGAGCAAAGCTCCAGATGTGATTTTATCACCTGTAGATCCAACTCATTGAAGACCTGTCAGAGATACACCTGAGTACATAGGTCATTGGCTCAAAATCTTGTTGGCTTTTGAGTTGGTGGCCAGGAAAAAAGCACAGATCTGCTCAGATCTCTGAGGACTTGGTGGTGATCTCCACTCATTGGACAACTTTGAGTGGCTGGGAAAAAACCTCATGACTTTGAGATTCTGAAGGCCTCCTTTGTAAGTATGAATGGAAGCATCCAGGAACTGGCTTCTCATTGAGATGCTTCCATTTCATGTTTGTCCCATTGGTGTTCCCTAGACATCTTTTCATTTCCCAGAATCCTCAAATCCACATCTGATTGCAAGGATTCAGATAGGTTCTGGAATTTACCAGCCATGTGATCTTGAGCAAGCCACTTCAAGTCCCTGCTAAGCAGGGGATATTATACTTTCCAAATCATTGGGTAGTTGTGAGATTTATTTTATTTTTTTAAGATTTTTAAAAAAGATTTTATTTATTTATTCATGAGAGACAGAGAGAGAGAGAGAGAGAGGTAGAGACACAGGCAGAGGGAGAAGCAGGCTCCATGCAGGGAGCCTGACGTGGGACTCGATCCCAGGTCTCCAAGATCACGCCCTGGGCTGAAGTTGGTGCTAAACCACTGAGCCACCCGGGCTGCCATATTTTTAAGATTTTATTTATTTATTTGAGAGAGAGAGTATGAGCAAGTAAATGGGGGAAGGGCAGAGGGAGAGAGAGAATCTCAAGCAAGACTCTCTGCTGGACAGGGAGCCTGATGTGGGACTCGATCATGACCTGAGCTGAAGGCAGATACTTAACCGACTGAGCCACCGAGGTGCCCTGGTAGTTGTGAGATTTAAATCAGGGCCTGGCAGCGTCCATCCATGGGGCAGCGGCACCTCTGCCCTGCCTATTTTTGCAAATGAAGTTGAGGAGTCAGATGGTAAGACCAAAATAACCCCCACCCCAAAACAAAAAATAGGTAAAATACATGTCCAGTGGTGACCAGTATGGGGAGGAGTGATCAAGGAGCAGCAGGTCGGCCAGTGTACCCGAAGCAGAGTGAGCATGGAAGAGGAGCAGAAGATGTGGTCAGTAGGGTAGGACTTCCTTGGCCATTGCAAGGATGTTGCATTTTGTTCTGAGCAAGAGGAAAGACGCTGGATAGCGGTGAACTGGGGAATGGCGTGTGCTTTGGATTACATTTCAAAAACATCACTCTGGCTGCCCTGCAGACTGCACGGGCAAGAGCTGGGAGTTCCTACGGCAGCTACTGCCATGCTCAGGGCAGCTTGGACCACAATTATAACTGGACATGGTGAGGAGCAGTCAGGCTCTGGATATGTTGTAAAAATAACAACAAGAGGACTTCCAAACAGGTTGAAATGCCCTGGGAAAGAAAGAAAAAAAAGTCAGGGATGACTTCCATATTTTGACTTGGTCAGCTGGAAGAACGAGACTGCCATTAACTGAAATGTAGACAAATGGGAGCTAGAGCAAGTTTTGGAGCAAAGATGAAGAATTTGATTATTGAACATGTTAGTTTTGAGGTGCCCATTAGGTTTCCAGGTGGGCATGTAAATGCTTACAAGGATGCCTGCCACTTAGTAAATAGTCAGTAAATGTTCACTGTTATTGCTGCCATGACTGTTACTGAGAGCTCAGAATCTATATATTTTAGTATAAATATATATATACATATATATTTACTATGTGTCAGCACTTGAGAAACAACGTTGAATGAGTTCCTGTCCCTGTCTTCATGGTGCTGTTGCAGAGACAGATAAATACTCAGAAATTCTATTTGAGCTCACTGGTATGGGGCAGTGCCGCTTGGGGGAATCACAGGCTCCGTATAGATCCACATCATGATTTCTATGAGATAAGTGATTTGCAGCTTTCTTAGTCTTTCTATATCCCTGTCCTCATCTATAAAATAGAGACATCAACTTTATTTTTATAATGCACCCATGTGCTCAGTAAACATTAGCTTAGTATAAAAAGTGCTATAAAATCATTCATTTGTTTTGAAAATATTTGTTGAGTGTCTACCATATGCCAGGAACTTGGATGACATTAATGGTATAGTGTGAACAAGACAGATGAAAACCTCCCTTCAAGGAGGTCCTAGGGGGCAGGTGTGGAGAACACAAGGTGAGTAAATGAAAATGGTAGATGGGGCTAAGAATCACGTGAAAAATTAAATCTATTCTAGAGCTTACACATCACATCCAATAGAAATATACTGTGAGCTGCATGTATGCAATTTTACATTTTTTAGATGGCACATTAAAAAAATAAAATGAAACAGATGAAATGAAGTTTAATAATATGTTTTATTTAATCCAATATATCTAAAATGTTATCATTTTAACATATAATAAACATAAAAATTATTGAGACATTTTGCATTCTTTTTTCTTTCTTTTAAAGATTGTATTTATTTATTCATGAGAGACACAGAGAGAGAGAGAGAGAGGTAGAGATGCAGGAAGAGGGAGAAGCAGGCTCCATGAAGGGAGCCCGATGTGGGACTCGATCCCGGGTCTCCAGGATCATGCCCTGGGCCCAAGGCGATGCTAAACCACTGAGCCACCCGGGCTGCCCTTTACATTCTTTTTTTCTACTAAGTCTTCAAAACCTGGCATTTTATTTATCACAACATAGTTCATGTGGTCTAGCCACATTTCAAGCACTTGGAAACTACGTGTGGTTAATGGCTGCCATATGGATAATGCAGATCTCAAGTGAGTGGGTGTCTGCTTTAGATTGAGTGCTTGAGGAGAAGTGAGTCCTTATGACTGGAAGGACCTAGCCATGCAAAGATTTGGGGGAAGCCCTCTGTGTAGAAGATAGAAGTAGGCGAAGAGCCCAGGACAAAAATGGGCTTCTGGTGGTAACTGAGACTAGATCAATAAGGCCAATGGAGCCAGAGCCCAGAGGACAAAGGAAACAGTCATACATGGGTCCAGATCTTACAGAATTTAGAGTGAACAGTGAGGGGTGTGGATAAATTCTAAGTGTGTTGAGAATCAGTGGAAGGATCTAAGTAGGAAGTGAAATGATGAAGCTATCACCTACTACCATGAGGAGAGAGGAATGGTAAGACACAGGAAGGGGAGCAACAAGGCATTGGAGATACATCCAGTCCAGCTTTGGAACTTCAGGGATGGCTTGGAGGAAGGATATCACAAAGTGGACTTCTCTAGGCACAGTTGGGTTGAGATGGGATTATAAAGCCAGAGGATGTTTTAGATTCATAGGGTTCAAACTTTAATGACATAATCCATTCAATTAAAAAAAGCAACTCCTACTATCTTTATATTTAATTATTTATTATATAGGTGCTCTATGATCAACCCATATATTATAATGTTATACTTTAGTAAACTTGTTTTCTTATTTATTCCAGACGCACACACACACAGGCAAATACAAGTTTTAATATTGTTTCCCTCTGTGTGTCTGCGCCCCCACCTGAAAATGACTGTTGTGGGTGGAAGGAATTGCACAGGTGAAGTGAGGCTAAAACAAAGTTGTGACCTATGTGGGGAATGGCACCCACTCAACACATCTGGATGGAAGAGTGTCAGAAGGGAGGTGGGTGGGCGATGGTGAGGAAGTGTTCAGGGTTGTTTGTGCAGAGCTATGCAGAGGCTAGATCATGAAGTGCAGACATACTCTTGGAAAGATGTTGACATTTCTCTATATGATGGGAGGCCACTGGTGAGCTTTCAGCCAAGAGAGGTATCTGCCATTTTGGTAAGCACTTTACATTCATGTTCTCATCTTTTTGTCTTTCACATATACAGAGCGAGAACAAATGAAAGGGTTTGAGGCAAGATTATTTATTACGGACTAGAATATTTTCCTTCCCCTCTTCCCTATATCTTTAATTAAATCCTGTAAGTTGGAAGCTCGTGCTGGTAAAGGCTATAGTTTTGATCACAGAGAAAGATTTAATTCCAGGACAGCCTGCACGCCAGCTCACCCTGACCTGTCCCTACCTCCACGGCTCTAGGAGAAAAATGCTGCCTCAGGGCTGATCCAGTAAAAACTGTCCACTTATACTGGAGACTTAGAAATATCCACCAGAAGCTTTTGGCAAGAGTATGGATACTTTTTAAAATACTGACTTACATTTCCTTTTCTTTGCATTCTTTGTTCGTTCACACACAATGTCCTAGAAACAATGCTGCCATAAGAAACAAAGCTATTTCTTTTTCTTTGCTGTGGGTTCTCTTTTCTCCCTTCCTTCATTAGGCAGAGTGTCTGTGGGAGTGGCTGTTTATCCACAAAAACTCAGTAGTGAATAGTCACGCTTTATACCTAATCCTAAGATACATGCACTTGAAATATCTTAACATTTGGAACAGTCTATTCTATACTCTGGACTTGTATGATTTTTAGATTCTTACCAGAATTAAAGAGGCAATAAACCCTTTCATGTTAAACTTCTGGTCATGGTTAAGAGAGGTGTTTTGTTGCTAATCTTAAACCACAGCCATAGATGTATACTCAGAAAATCACTTTACATTAATGACTAATTGGGAAAACGGACAATATTGTTAGGACAGTCAGGAGAAATGTCACGTGGGCTTTCTAAATGGATTCGGCATGGGATCCCGTGGCCTAGTTTGAGAGAGAACATTTCTCCTTCCTGATCTACCAGAAATCCAGTTAGCTCATCCCTGTCCTGCTTCGCTTGAGTTCACTTACATTGCCCCAGGTTGGGCTGGATTGGAAGGCTGCCTGGCTTGGTGCCCTTGCTGGGCCAGGATGACTCTCTCTCTGTTCAGCCACTGGAAGCACACCCTGTATACCAACGCATCTGCTGGATTTCACTTCTGGGCCCCTGGAGTTGAAAAAGCAGTCCGTTAGAAAGGGAATGAGCCAGACAGCTCAGCAAAACTGGCTTGATCCACACTACCTGCCCATTGCTGCCCATTGCGCTACACGGGACAATACACAATAGTATTTCTGTGTGGGGACAAAGCCACCAGACTCCAGCAGCAATGACAACATTGACAGTAATAGCTGAAACTTATTGTGTATTTTGTATCTGCCCAGCACTAAGCTAAACATTTTCGCAGACTTCTTCATAAAGCCTTACTGTGACCTTGAAAGCTACGTAGCATGACTTTTGAGGATGACTGTGCCTGTCCTGGCCGTGAATGCTGGGTTGAACGTTTCTTCATTATTATACCCTGTGGGAATGGCCTAATTCCTGGAGGGACATGGTTCCCCATCTTTAAAAGGAGGATGACAATAGCAGCAGCTATCCAGAACTGCTGTATTAGCAAGATATTGTAGTGCCTGGTACATAGTAAGTGCTCAGCAAGAGTTAGTTGTTGAATTTGCTTCGCTAATAAGGACACTTAGGCCTAGAGAAGAGAAGCAACTTGTCTAACTTGTTCGTACACAACCAATATTTCCTCTGGTTTTTCCAAAAGATAAAGCAAAACAAAGTGGAGTAGAAAAGGTGCCAGGTAGCTCATAACTTAAAAAAAAAAAAAAAATGTTTTTCCAGTGTGCTGCTGGGTTATCCACAGTTCAGCAGCCTTTGTCTTTGTCTTGATCAACTGTTGACCAATAGTAGGTGAGGGTTCATAGCTGGAGTTTTTATCAGTTATGATGCAAGTAGGCAGAAAATCCAATTAGAAGGGAAGGGATTGACTCATAAGATTCAAAGGCCAGGTTGCATCTAGCCGGAGGGGTGGCTTGTTGCAGAGGCCAGATGGCATTGATGGGAAGTGATTCTTCTTGAGATTGGAAGGTGGTTATTGGAGGGTGGCAGTTGCATGGCTCATATCCTTTCAGAGTCTTATCCAATGGGAGAGAGAGTATCTTTCTCTCATAACAGTTGAAGAAACGTTCTGAGTTTGGCTCTCATTGGCCAGAATTAGATCATATATTTATCACTAGACTAATCATGTGGCTCACGTGCTGGGGTATGTGAGTCCTAGTCAGGACCCTGTCTTGAACCTGAGCATGGTTGACCTTGCACATAGCAGCAGAGCAGAGGTGGTTTCACAGGGAGAATTTGAGTGCTATTTACTAGTGGGAGTGGATGGATGCCAAGTGACGTATGCAGTAGGAATCCACCAGTGAATGAATGAATAGTGAGAAACCCATCCAAAAACTTTCAGAGAAACTTATTTCCTTACTTCTTTTTTCTCTATTCCCTTAAACTTTTTTTTTTTTTAAAGATTTTATTTATTTATTCATGAGAGACACACAGAGAAAGAGAGTCAGAGACACAGGCAGAGGGAGAAGCAGGCTCCATGCAGGGAGCCCGACATGGGACTTGATCCTGGGTCTCCAGGATCATGCCCTGGACTGAAGGTGGTGCTAAACCGCTGAGCCACCCGGGCTGCCCAATTCCCTTAAACTTTTCTTTCTGCAAACTATGCTTACTCAGGGAATGAAGGAAAAAAGAGAGATTTATCATCCTCCAGGGAAAACAGCCAACTGGAATGCAACATTTCTTTTTTTCTGTGGGTCCCCTGAATATTGTGGCACATCAGTTATACTCAGACTATCATGACATTTAATGGTCATTAGCAGAAATGCTAAGGAAGTGACTCACTTGGACAAATATACTCTAAAAGAAATAGGAATTGTGAATCTCATCGTTATTTGGGTCCATTTGAATCTGCCATTTATACCCTGTTTACTTAACAGTAGTAGCAGCAGGCTATGATTTAAATGCAGGCCATCAATTCTTCACCTTTGGGACGATGAGGGTGTAAAAGTGGTTTGGTGTGAAAGTGTGGCATTCTTAATAGTAGTCTTTCATACTGAAATATGCACCTTACTCTACTGTTTCAAAAGACACCTTTAGAAGAAATTTGCTGTGGAAGGCTAACTCTGTTTTGGTGATGATTATTAGATTTTGGCCTCAGTCGCCATGGATTTACTGTCAACGTGGTCTTGAGGGGGAGGGTCATACGAGCCCCTGGGAGAGGACATGGAAGAACAAGAATGGAAGGGGATGAAGGAAGGAGGCAGGAGCATGGATTTGTGGAGTCCGTAAGGCTGTTTCAGAAGTTTTCCACTAACTATTCCATAGCAAAGGCACCATGTGGCTTTGTTTGGCAGACATTGTTGGCCATCCAATGGAGAACTCTTTTCTCCTAATTTACCAGCAAGTCCCTGGTTTGTTTGGGGTCCTGGTGTACCCAGCTAAAATGACTCCATTTCTCAGCTTGGGCTCAGTCACTCCAAAGGGCATCTAGTAAAACCCTTCAGTAATAATGAGCAGAGTCCTCTGGACACTTGTCTCTTGGCACTTTTCTCAGAGCGTTAACGAGGATACGTTACCCGAGGTTGAGCACCCATCTTGGGACCACGAGCTAACAAGCCACAGTAATTGGTTTTCTGTTAGTTAGTGCCTAATAAGTAAAATAATACTAACAGTGGTTTATTGAGCTTTAATTGAGAATGTGCTGCCTGCCAGGAACAGTGCCAAACACTTTAAATTCATTATTTCATTTAATCCTACTCCAACCACATAGTTAATGATAATTGCAATAGTATCCCTGTTTTACAAATGTGGGAACTGAGCTGAGAGATTGTAAGTAGCTTGTCCTTGAGTGGTTAAGTGTGAATAAGAGTCTGTTCTGTAGCAAAGCTTCTGCTCTTAAGCTAGATGTAAGCCAACTTTTTATAAGTGGGCTTGTGTCCGTACCTACATTGGTAGGTAAAACTGAATGAAATATAAGCTAAATAAACAAATAAGTAAACACTCTGCCTCCTAGGAAATGTTTATGACTGCACTTCATCTCAGAAGAATATGGAAATCATACATTCTGTGTAATCAGGTAAAGAGCAGAGAGGTTGGTTACATTCTTTTGTCCCAGATTTGAAGCTGGCCATCATCTGGGCTCTGGTTTGTCAATTTTTTAAGCAGAATCCGAATTTTAATTTTATGTGAAAACTGATTATAAAAATATTGGTTCTTTTTTTTTTAATGCTCTGTGGGCAAAAAATTCTCCGCACGCATTTGCAGGCTGCCCTTTTGTCACTGCTGATCATTGATTTATCCCATTTATTCCACAAAGTGTGGGGAGGTTGAAGGTAATTCAGAAGTGAGTCACAAAAGGGCCAGAGGATAAGACTTTCAAAGGGAGATAAAAGACACAGCGATTATTCAAGTCGGAGGAATGGGCTGTGAGTAGTCTAATTAATATGAAGGAATTTTAAGCAGCTGATATTGGCTAATTATTCTTTATTTGCTAGAGAATAGTACAAAAAGAAAGTGGGTTTATTTTTTGAAGGAGAATAAATTGTGAAGGGCTATGAGAAAAAGTTTCTGGATACTGGAGTTAGTAAGTTTTATTTTATTTATTTATTTTTTATTTTTTTTGAGTTAGTAAGTTTTAGATAAAACAGGAGAAAAGACTGTGAACCCTTAATTTGGTAAAGGCTTTAAAAATAAGACAGGTGGTCAGAGGGATTTGTTAGTATGGTTCAGGTGACCTTGGAGTGACCTCCTCCCCATCTGGAATTGTGAAGCTGTGACTCCTCACAATTGTGAGGGGTCTAGTAGCTGCACCCAACAACTTTTTGTACTCACTGCTTGTGGGGTGCAATGCAAGGGAAGTGATTGCAAGTGCAATGCAAGTGCAGTCCCGAGTGATTTTGGATTCTGATTACTCGAGAGGGTCTTTTGCACCCCCCCCGCCCAACGCACACCCCATATGCCAGAACCACTCCAGCTAATGGACACACGCTTTGAATACAGGGCTCCTTTTGGAGATTGAGAAAAGGAGTTTCCCCCGGGGAAGCCACATCTTCCAGCTTGACAGGTGCCAACTTGACATTTTTGGCCTCTTTTATTATTCTGAATTACTCTGCAAAGCCCTCCTCATTCCAGTACTGTATTGAGCATAAGAATTTGCCTTTTCCACTTGTCAAAAGATGTCAGGAGGTTTTAGGAGTCCATGGTCGTTCTTCAGTTTTCAGACAGAAGAGGAATTCCAAGGATTCCAGAAATGGCAGGAGATCTCTTTTCTTCCTAACTTTGGTTCAGGTGTGCTTTAAAAATTTGAAGCTTCACGGGGCCTTAAATATTCCCTTTCCTTTTGCTGAAGAACCTCAAGTTATTTTAAAATATATGGAGGGTTGCCTAGTAACGACAGCTTCGCTAGCTGTGCCAGAGAAGTTGGCTTTTTCTTTTCTTCTTTTTTTTTTCTTTTTTTTGTGCCTACAGAATTGGCAAGTCAGGGAAGAGTAACAGGAGATGGGGTTCGTTGAGGAATTAATGAAAATAAGGTGTCTCTTTGGGGTTTGAGGTCACACAAAACTGATGTGAGAGGGAATATGTCACACCAGGTTCCTGTCTGTGGCAATTAGGAGCAAGTTCAAGGAAATCATATATCAGTTTATCGCTGTTTATGCTGTAGGGTTTGAGTGAAATATATCGTAGAGAGCTGAATTATGAAAATATTCTGTTTCTTTTTTCTCTCCATCTGTCCCTCCATCCATCCGTTTGTTCATCTTTACTTCCTTTTTTTAAAAATTTTTTTTGTTTATTCCTGAGAGACACTCAGAGAGAGGCAGAGACACAGGCAGAGGGAGAAGCAGGCTCCCCGTGGGACCCCAATGTGGGACTTGATCCCCAGGACCCCGGGATCACGACCTGAGCCAAAGGGAGACGCTCAACCACTGAGCCGCCCAGGTGCCCTCTTTCCTTAAAACATTGTGTTAGTCTACTTGAGTTGCCATAACAGAAAACCAGAGATGGGGTGGCAGGGGTGGGGGTGGGGATAGTGCTTGAACAGCAGAGATTTATTTTCTCATGGTTCTAGGGGCTGGAGGCCCAAGATCAGGGTACCAGAAAGGTTTGGTATCTGGGGAGGCATCTCTTGTTGCATGCCGACAGCTGTCCCCACATGGCCCTTCTTCTGGGTGTGGGGGGAGAGAAGGACCGCTGGTGTTCTTCTTATAAAGGCATCAGTCCTACTGAGTTAGGGCCCCACCCTTATGACCTCATGGAACCTTAATCACCATCTTAAAGGCCTGATTTCCAAATACAGTCACATTGGGGTTTGAAGCTTCAACATGTGAATTTGAGGGTGGGGAGGGGAGGGGACACAATTCAGTCCATAACAAACAGCATGGATACTGTTCATGTTCTGTGGACCTGACTTCGGGCTCCGAGATATGGGTTCATTATAACTGATTTCATAACTGACTTCCCTCCCCTTAATTCTGCTTCTTTTAATCTGATGGGAGATAATTAACCATCGATGAGGATGAAGTAGAATTGGTACCATGGAACCATTGCTGATTTTTTTACTGGACCAGTACGGGTTTGTAATGACTTGTCAAAGAGCTGAAATAAGTGGACTTTGCGGAGTTAGTTGTATGGGGATGATGAGGGTTCTAGGAAGTTCCAATAGTCCCAGTGCCCCTTCCCATATTCCAGAACAGGGAACTCTTTGACCTGTAAGGAAGAAGACTGAAGGAAAATGCAATTTACGTGAAGGGAACTCTTAGTGCTGGGAACCTAGACTCGAATAAGAAATATTTGGTAGTTGCCATCCCTGAGCCAGGAAGACGCACTCAGGATAGTATGATGAACAAGGCGAGCAAGGACCGTGCCCCTAGAACATTCCTTCCCAGTTGATTAAATCTCAGTCTTCGAGAAGTGGAAGGGCACTGAACTTTAAAGAAGTGTTTTTTAGGGAAGGGAAAATGAATTCATAGTTGACTGAAAGGTTGGGTTCATTCCCAGCGGTTTTAGGTATGCTGTAGGCACAGTTCCTTCCAGGAAACATCAGCTCCCATCTAACCTTTCAGAGACAATGACCTCGTTCTTTCACTAAATGTTCTTTGGAGTCTCTGCATTGGGTGAATCATTGGCCGGCCTCTTCTGTCTTTTCTTCTGAATTTTTTCTTGTGTTCCCTTGAAGCCCCATGCCATGATCACCCGTCCTCCTCTTTTCTGTGTCTAGCAGACTCTTCCTCAGTATCTATCCATTGATGTCTTCTTGCTCTGCTTCAGGAACATATGCCACTGTAATACTTTATTATTAACCTTACATGAATAATGCAAAGCACATTCTCATTATAGGAAGTTAAAACATTACAAATAAATGCCAAGGCTAGTGTCCCTTGGCAATATCATCCTGCCTTTAATTTCTTACCAGGGGTAACCACTGTTATTAATTTGCATAAAATAATTACAGATCGTTTCTAGGCATATGCATAAATGTAGTCGCCCCAGAAATATAGTTATTTGGTATGTGTGTTCTTTTATGTAAATGATATCTTGTATGGAGTGTTCTGCAGGATGTTTTATTTACTTACCTACAGAGAAACACATGTGCATAACCAGAGATACAATAGGATGACTACTGCACCATAGCTCGTATAGTGGTATAAATTAAAAACAAACAAACAAAAAAAATAAATTAAAAACAGTATCTCTGCCCATTAATAGAGGAGCAGCCAAATGGCTATTAATTATGCGTACTATGGAATTCTATATAGTTTTAAAAAGAATGAGAGAGCAATAGAATGAAATAGATATATATATATTTATACACTATATATTTTAAATTTTTCTCTATATACTATACACAATATCTGTTTTCCTCAAATTATTTATGACAGGATACTGAAATTTTTGACATGTGTTTTTGCTATATTAGACTGAGAGCAAAAAAAGAGGGTAGGAGCTGGCATTTTCATTTGTGTCTTTCTAATCTTTAGCTCAGTGAGCTTTCAATAAGGGCAGTTCAACAAATGAAAAAAAATATTAAATGGGTTAATAAATAAATGTGTTATACTTGAACAAATAAATGAGCAACTAAGACATAAGTACAGTTCTAAGAATCAGAATTTTGTTAAGTGACGATAATTCAGGTTCAGTGTTCGAAATAGTTCTATGTGGATTTGATTTTCAGAAATGGAAATTAAGTCCAAAAAGATATGTCTGAAATTTTGTTAAGAAATCATATATTGCTGTTGTAACACATTATCACAAACTTAGTGGTTTAAAAGAACATACACTTATTAACCTAGAGTTCTGGAGGTCAGATATTTGAATTGGGCCTTTTGGGGCAAAAATCAAGAGGTCAGCAGGCCTATATTTCTTCTGGAAGCTGTCAGGAAGACTGTTTTCCTGCCGTTTCCAGATTCTAATTTTTTTTTAATTTTTATTTATTTATGATAGTCACAGAGAGAGAGAGAGAGAGAGAGGCAGAGACACAGGCAGAGGGAGAAGCAGGCTCCATGCACCGGGAGCCCGACGTGGGATTCGATCCCGGGTCTCCAGGATCGCGCCCTGGGCCAAAGGCAGGCGCCAAACCGCTGCGCCACCCAGGGATCCCCGTTTCCAGATTCTAGAGGCTTCTTGCCCTCCTTGGCTCATGGCCCCTTCCTTCATCTTTAGAACACATCTCTCCAGCCTCTGATTCTAGCGTCACATCTCCTTTTTCTGACTCTGCCCTCTCTCTCATCTGTCTCTTGTAAGGAAATGTGTAATTACATGGTGCTCACCGAGATAATCCAGGATAATTTCCCCATATTAGAATCCTTCTCTTAGTCACATCAGCAGAGTATCTTCTATCGTGGAGGGCAACAATGTCACGGGATCTCAGCATTAGGACATGGACATCTTTGTGGGCATACTTTCTTGTCTGCTCTAGTGTATCTTGTTGCTAGTGATTACTGAAGTCTTCCTTTGAGATCTTCTAAGGGGGAAGATCCAACTCAAGTCACTTGGGATGCAGATTCGTAGAATTTTGAGCTTGGGTTCTCTCTGTTTAATCCAGTTCTGAAAATTAATGTATTTACCAAGGAGATAGATCATTCCTTCTATTGGTTGCCAGTGCAACGAGTCATGGTTCAAACAAGGAGAGGGTGCCCTGATGGGCTCCGTACCCCTTGAAGAGATGCTAGTTACCCAAAACGTATGCTAGTAACACAGAGACGGCAGATTGCTGGCTGTGAGCCAGCTTTGTCAGGTGATGGCATAAACGTCTAGGGCTTGCTCTCATGCAATCCACGATGCGGCAGTAATTGGGTGATGCCACAGCTGACAGCAATCCCTGACACAACCCATCTCTTTCCAGCTCCCGTTACTTCTGACTCTTAAAGTGGACAGTGGAAACAAAGAGAAAGGTGTGTATAATAGTAAAATGTTCACTTGCAGTGTGTCATGTACCCTGGGGCGTCTCCACATCCAGCCCCCAGATGCTCATTTCCCTGTATATAATTCCTTAAGTGGGCAGAAGTGTGTCTGGTTATATAACCCTGTTATAGTGGGAAGAGGAGCTATATTTAAATACGCATGTGGAGAACCCATTGTCAGCCACAGATACATATTTAATTACTGTAAGAAAAAAACCCCACAAATTTGAATATGGTGTGGGGGTTGATTTTATTCAAATTAAGGTTCTAATTCAGTCTAAAAAGAACTGAGCAGAGTTGTTTAAATGATTGCCTCCTAGGAGAGACAGTATTTGTATGTGTATCTATAGCCCTGCTTTATTTAAAGAGGCTTTTACAGCAGATGGAAGCTGTAAGTGAGGGAAGAAAATAATTTACATTTAACCCTTTGGGAATACTGTAGCTTTAGGGACGTTCTCTTGTCTTCTTTGGGTCCGATAGAGTAGGCCGTGGTGTGTGAGCTCTGGTCTTCTCCTTCTCAGGTCCCGTGCTAAGAGCTTTATTCTCACAAAACTCAGGTCCTTCTAAGTGATAGAGACGGGAATCCAACTCAGATGGTTTGAACCCAGATCTGTGCTCTACACTGACCCAAGATCTAGCCTAGCGGTAAGCGGGGGGGAAAAAATAACACATGCATTCATTCAGTAACTAGTCACTTACTACTGACTATGATCAGTTTCTACTCACAGAACACTTCTGACAACAAATGTGTGTGTGTGTGTGGTTTTCCCACACCAACCAGTTCTCCAGCCCTCTGGCCATCAGCTAGTTTTTTAGAATTTAGTTCCTTTCTGATGCCAACTACCCAGAGTTTGTGTAGCGCCCCCCACCCAAGGTTAAGGGCTCACCCACAAGATTGCCCACCACTTCTGATGCCAATTGCAGTAGTGTGTCACCAACATTACCCACAATTCTGTCTAACTTGGCTTCAAACTGGAGGTTCCATGACCCATCCTTGGGTTTGATGATTTGCTAACACAGCTTCTGGAACTCAGGGAAACACTGTATTGTTACTGGTTTATTATAAAGAAGATAAATGAACAACCAGGTGAAAAAGGTACGTAGGGCAAGGTCCTGAAGTGTCCTGAATCCAGCAGCTTCTGTCCTCATGAGTTTGTATATGGAGTGTGCCGACCTGTGGCACATGGATACATTCACAAACTGAATGCTCGTTGAACTCCATTGTTTAGAGGTTTTGTGGAGGTTCCATTACATGGCATTATTGGTCTAATCTCTCTGGTCATTGGTAATTGTCTCAATTTCTAGCCCCTCTCCGCTCCCTGGAGATGGAGAGGGGGATAGGGCTGAAATTCCAATACTTCAATCACAGAGTTGGTTTCCTGGCAACCAGCTCCCAAAGGAAGGAGTCGCCACATTAACCTAAACTCAGGTGTGGTTGAAAGGGACTTATTATAAATAACAAAACATGCTCCTCACCTCTTTCATTCAGGAAAGGTTTTAAGAACTCTATTCAGAAACTGGGATGAAGACCAAATACGTGTCACTTCTATCACAATATCACAATACAGCAGATAAAAATTTCTGCTGGCCTCGGAAATGTAGAAGTTAGATTTAGTTCCTGCCCTCAAAGAATTTACAGGGTAGGGGGAACCCACTTATAAACCAGCAATTAATTCTTTAACATCTTCGCATTTATTCTGCAACACTGAATTTCAAACAGGTTTTTTTGCAGAAGCAAGTTCTGTTTTTACAGAACTGTTTCCCAGCCTCAAAATTCCTCCCATATCAAGTTTCTTGAAAGCCATGCGCTCACTTTTAAATATAACATATATCAGATTCATATATCATATTTTCTTATTTTGTAATATTCTTTCGATTTCTTCTGATGTTTGAGAATTTTAAAATATATGTTGCAAAGTTCCTAAGGAATTAGCAGGACTGACTTGATTCAAATGTGACTTCCCACCCTCTGTGCAATGTTAAACCACTGAGTATAATAGATATGAGTTCTGACCCATTCTGTGTCTCTCGTCAAGGTTTTGTTCACATTTGGTTAACTCAGTTGGGTTAACTTGGCCTGTTTCTTCACCTGACTAATGGACATAATTATGGATTCTTACAAGGATCAAATGCTATTTTGTAAGAGTTCCATGAAACAAAGTAATGCCATAGCAGATTTAAATTAAGTAAATTAGAAGCATTGTCATTTCGGCAACATGTGGTACCAAAACAGGCTCACCTATGTGTGTGCTGGAGTCATACAATTTGACTTTGAGTGAATCTTTGAAGTAAATCTGGCTTTGACATTCACAAACTGCGCGGCTTTGGGTTATTTATTTAACATATCTGAGCTTTAGTTTCTCTCTTGGTAAAACAGGAATGAAGAGATTTTCCTGTAGGATTAATGAAGGTGCTGGTTGGGATGGCAAAGTGATGATGTTGATGGTAATGCTTCACAGTCATTGCTTTTGGCAGGTACCATGCTGAGCACTATGCATGCATCACTTCATAGTGTCCTCAGTGACCTTCTATGGCGGGTACTATAATAATCTCATTTGTTTTGTTTTATTTTAATATTTTATTTATTTATTTGAGAGAAAGAGCTCACATGTGCCCATGAGCAGGAAGGAGGGGCAGAAAGAGAGGGAAGGGGGAAGCATACTCCCCGCTGAGCAGATGGCTGGACTCCAGGCTGGACTCCAGGGTCCTGGGATCATGATCTGAGCCCAAGGCAGATGCTTAACTGACTGAGCCACCCAGGCACCGCGATCTCATTTTTTTTTTAAGATTATATTTATTTGTTCATGAGAGACGCACACAGAGAGGCAGAGACATAGGGACAGGGAGAAACAGGCTCCCTGCGGGGAGTCCCACGCGAGCCTCAGTCCCCGGGATCATGACCTGAACCAAAGGCAGACACTCAACCACTGAGCCACCCAAGCACCCTTAATCTCATTTATGTTCATGGAAAGGAAGGAGAATAAGGTTTAGTGGCATTAATGAACATGTCCGTGTCCAGAATCACCTATGTAAGAATTAGCACCCATAGGACTTCAGGGTAGACTTGACTGTTTATTGTGTACGGTGTCTCATTTTCTGTTTTCATTGCCCTCTGGCAATTTGAACTGCATTCTCTTGTATGAATATTTTTAAAAATGTAGTAGATATTAAATGTTGAGTATTTGTCCCAGACTAAATGCTACATAAATATTTAATTACATTAGATTTGTCCCAGACTAAATGCTACATAAATATTTAATTACATTAGATTTATTTTGTGTTTCCTTATCAATTAGAATCCTTATTCCATTACTTGTATTCCCTTTAACATTAAAAACCATCTTGAAATGATTAGATTACTTATTCTCTATAGAGACACAAAAGTTAGCAATGCTCATATCAGTGAAGATGAAGGAGTGACAAGATGGCTATAGTATCTACTGAAAGACAAACCCAAATTCTTCATTTAGGTCTTAGTTTTAAGTTGAAATATATCTTGCATTCATTTTTTCAAATAACTAGTTTGTATTTTAAACAAATATCATGAAGTCTCTAACACCACCCTCATGAGATTTGGTTAGGAAAGAGAAATGGGTTGTTTAAACATGATGCTATACCAGTTCATTTGAGAGTGAATGGTGCATTCAGTAACTACTTGTGAATTTGGCTCTGTGCTGTGAAATAACCAATTTGTCTGATTTTATCTTTGAATTAATACTTGTTTTGGCTTCAGGGAGATGTGATGCATTAGAAATTGCATATTATCTGTGGTAAATCTGACTTACGGGCTTTTAGTAACACCCTATTTCAGATTCTTAAGAGAGAGAATTCTGTTTTGTTGTGTTTTTTTTTTTTTTTTTTTAACATTTTTGTCCTTGAAAATCAGGTGTGTTCTTTTATCATGCACATACCTGCCAACTGATGCTCATTGACCTACAGTTTCTGTTGAACATCGGACTCTTGTAATGCTCATGTCATTGGGTCCTTTCTCTTCTGGTCAGTTGGACCAAAGGCACCTCAGTCAATCTCCTAACCCAGCTCCCCAGATATGCCCCTCATAGGTCTGCCCATCTCTGCCAATGGCACCTTTATCCTTCCAGTTGTCTGGGCCATGAACTTTACATCATCCTTAACTCCTCTCTTTCTTCCACATTTCACTGGTCCTCCCTTAGCAATTTCTGTTAGCTCCATGTTCAAAATATATCTAGGATTTAGTTCATAATACCCGACTGTTATCCCTCTAGGTCAAAACTCCATATATTATCTACTGGACAATGACAACAGCTGCCTAACTTCCTATCTTGCTTCCTTGCTTGCTTTCCTTGCTCCTTTAGTTGAGATGACAGTTGAGACTGTAAGTTAGAGCATGCCACTATTCTGCTCAAAATTCCACAAGTCTCAAGTCTTATTAAGAGTAAAATCCAGAGTCCGTCCCTGGCCTCTGAAGTTTCACATAATCATGCATTTGGCTCCTTCGTTGGTCTCCTCGACCCACTTGTCCATTTGCTCTATGAGCAGCATTGCTTTTCCTAATTATGTCATGCACACTGCCTCAGGGCCTTGGCACTCATGTCAACTTGGAATGTTCTTTTTCTGTATATGGCTCAAATTGCTCCTTTACATCATTTAGCCCTTTGGTTGAATGACACCTCTCAGAGAGACCTGTGAGCAACCTCTGAAGTAGCACATGTCTTCTCCTATTGGCCTTATCCCTCATTTTCTGGCTTCATGTCTTTTTCCACACTGATCCTCCAGTTTTCCAACACCAGTGGGGTGTCCAACAGTTCCATTCAATTCTGATGCTGACTCCTGGAATTCGCACAGACCCCCATAGGCTGAGGACTGTACCCCACAGGACTTCCCCTCCTGCAGATGGGATACCCAGGCTAGCCACACAACTGCCTGCTGACTACAAATTTGGGGCTCCCATGATTCCCTCTTCAGGTTCAATAATTCGCTAGAAGAACTCACAGAACTCAGGAAAAACACTTTACTTGCATTTACCAGATTATTATAAAAGAAATAACTCAGGAACAGCTAATTTGAAGAGATGCCTAGAACAGGGAATGGTGTAGGGCGGGGGAAGGGGAGCTGTCTGGAACTTCCACGTCCTCTCTGAGCCTGCCACTGTCCCAGCACCTTGATGTGTTTACTAATCCTGAAGCTTCCCAAAGTATGTCATTTAGAGGCTTCTATGGAGGATTCATTATGTTGACATGATTGATTAAATAATTGGCCATTGGTACTTGAACTCAGTCTCCAGCCCTCTCCCCTCCCCAGAGGTGGAGGGAGTGGAGAGTTGGAGCAGAGAGTTGCAAGCCTCTCATCACCTGGTTGGTTCCTCAGGCTCAGGAGTCACCCCAGTAGCATAAATGTAGGTGTGGTTAAAGGAAGCCGCTTATGGGTAATAAAAGATGCCCCTAAAACTCCCATCCTTCCTGTCACTCAGGATTTCCAATTCTCTTAGAAGCTCTATGCCAAGAATTGGGGGCAAAAATGAAATATCTGTTGCTTAGACCACATCTGCCAGCCTGCTTCATCTTGCACTTCGATGTTGAAGGTCTGCATCTGTTGGAATTATACTCCGTCACAGCAGGTGACTTTCTCCAGTTGTGCTGCTGCTCTTAGATTCAGCACCCAGCACAGTGCCTGATGCCCTATAGACACTCCGTCAATAGTCAATAAGTATGTTGAATGAGATCCTTAATTGAATTAAATGTGAATTAATTCAGGAGTTAATGGAGGAAGACCACAGAGGGAGGCAGAGATGAGTAAACACATGATCCCTGAGAGTTGAAATTCGGGGGTGGGGTGGGGGGGTGGAGGACGAAGTGGTTTTCTGAAGAGCTTTCTGGTTTGAGTTTCAGTCCTTTGTGACATTCTAATTTCTTTAACTTAGAAAGTCCCATGCCTGTCTCCTGTAAATAAATCCCCCTTTTTCTTAGGCAAGGTAAATGGGCTTTCCATTTGTTGCAAGCCAAAGCGCCTTGGCTAGTGCAACCCTCATAAGCCTCGAAGAGTGAAAGAAATGTACCTGGCATATGATCAGTGCTCAGTGAATTTTTTCTAACAAATGAAATATCCTCAACCCCTCACTTCTCAGCCATGCCCCCTGCACCTCTTAGATCAACTCCAGTTGAGGTGGTGGAGGGCTGGGGGGAGGAGTGTAGCTTTGTGGGAAGAGGGGAGAAAAGGTGGAGTCAGTAAGTCTGGGACTAGAGAAAGAGCCACAGGCGGGGTGAATGCTAAAGCAGGACGACACAAGGGGCACCTTTGCTGCAGGTGCAAATGCACCTTGGGGTTTTGTCCACTTGTCCTCATGTATCAGTCTGGTCCACTAACTAAGCAAAGAATTGCTGCTAAGTCTCCTCATTTGGATGCAGTGAAACTTAACAGGATTTGCCCTCGAAACCCCTACAGCTCCCAGAAATCCCAAATTCTGCTTTTCTGACCACATGCTCTCCTCAAATGATCTGATTTTAGGAATATCGATCACGGTGACTGACTCCGAAGTAGACTTCTGCATGCCTCCCTCCTGTAACTGTCCTGGGGAGTAGCAAGGAAGGGGTTGGCTAAATTTTCTGCATTATCCATTGGAGAAAACTGGGATACCAAGGAATTAGGGAATTTATTTGCCCAAGATCACATAGTAGGAGGGTGAGGGTTTCCGATTCAGCTCTCTGCCATTCTTTTTTTTTTTTTTTTAAGATTTTATTTATTTATTCATGAGGGACACACAGAGAGAGGCAGAGACACAGGCAGAGGGAGAAGCAGGCTCCTCATGGGGATCCCAGGACTCCAGCATCATGCCCTGAGCCAAAGGCAGACAGTCAACCACTGAGCCACCCAGGCGTCCCTGCTCTCTGCCCTTCTGAAAGCAAACTCACAATACACGTCATTTCTTGGGGTTTTGATATTTCCCCTCTGCTGTCTTACCTTATCGTTCCTAATAACTTAATTTTCATTAAGATAATAATTAGCATGCTCTTGAGCTTGTAGCTGACATTCATCTATATCAGCTTAAAAATCAGACCTTAATAAGGAAATGAAAAAGGTTGGGTTTTTATAGCTTTTAATTTGTGGTTCCTGGATGGAGTTTGCTTTCAGCTCTTTGGAGAAGAACATTCATTATCCGAGGATGTTCCCGAGTGGGTGATGGTCACCGTCTGGTGAGAGAGCAAGGCCAAGCTCTTGCCCTGCTCACGTGTTAAATATTCCAAGTGGCACTGCTCTGAATGCCCGAGTTATTTATAGTGGGTCTAATTATGAATGTCCTTGCCCTGAAGGAAGCACTTTCCCCAAGGGTGGGGGATTGGCTAACAGACTCCTGAGATAAACCTTTCCATTAGTCTTCCAGGTGACTGTGGGGTACAGAGGAATATTGCCTGAACATAGGGACCTTCACTGAAATGGACCCAAATTGATTTTTTTGGACTCCAGCATTAAATTTCTTAGTTTATTTTCATGCTCCCTTTGAACATATTTATGCAGGGAACAATTACTGTCAGAGGAAAAACTCGTCGAAGTGCCCCCTAAGAGGAGCTAACACATACCCCAGTTAGTTTTTATTATTTTATTTCTTCGGGGCTTATAATAATTGTGGGACACCTTTCTGAGTGTGAGGTGAGAGGGAATAAAGAAAACTCTCCATGCAGATCTGGTTTCGAGATGTCAAGGCCGACGGCGTAACCTTTTGGGAGTTTCTTCATTAATAAAGTGGAGACAGGGATCATAATACCCCTGTTGACAGAGTTAATATAGGCTCCGTTTATGTCAAAACCTGGAGCTGGGGGCTCGCATTAAATACTGGCCGTTATTACACATTTGAAATTAAACCACGAGGAAAACTAGTGCTGCCTATTTTTGCATCTTAAAACTTACTATTACCATAATTTAGGCCATCCTTTCATCTTGAGTGAAATCATAGAGGGATCTGTTAGAAATTGTGTTCAGCTCTTGTGCTTCCCCTTTGGTGATCTGATTTATTTTGAAGATCTGCCTGCAAATTTGGGGTTAAAGTCTAAGAACCGAATTGCTTTTTTATTTTAAATGTGTGCGCTCCAGCGTGTGATTTTTTTTCTGGGCCAGTTCCCTGTACAGGCCCTATTGTTTCCTTTCTGTTCCAACCGCTTGCTCTGGGGTTTACTCGAAACCTGGCTGCCTCTCCTGACTCAAGGCCACCCCTTCTCTGATTGATCTGTAGCCCAGAGGTCTGCCTAAAAGCCAACCAGGAGCCTTTTAACCGTTCCCCACATTCCTCTCTTGTAGGTTTGAAGAGGTCAGGTTTCAGAATGGCCAGTTTCCTCCTTCCTCTGTTGATGGTGTTGGATAAAGCCAGGCTGTTTCAAGAGCACTTGTGGTCCGAGGGGTGTCCTTTCTCTGCATTGTGAGGGGAGAGGCCCCAAAGCTGGGACCCCGACAGGCTGGCGCCAGGACTCCTGGAGTCCTAACTGGTGAATATTCAGGAAAGAAATGTATTTGTTCCCTTTGATCCAGAGCTGGCTGCCAGGGGTGCTCCTGGAAAGTGAAAGGAAATGTGGGGCCTGACAACTAGGGTATTAAGAACATTAGAAATAATGATTGTCTCCTGAGGAATGAACTTGCTTGCTGTTGACTCGTAGTTATAAACCAAGTGAGTATTTGGCAGAAACCGAGCACAGTTGGTTTAAAAAAAAAAAAAAAAAAACCTTGAAAACACAAGAAAAGATGTCCAATTGCAGCATGCCTCCTCGAGCCATGTAATTAAATTAAACTGTGTTATTTCAGAAATACCTGGAGCAGCTCCATCTTCCAATAATAGGTATCTCCTCGTACACACGGCTGGGTCTGAACTCGGAGCGCGCAGGACAGTCGCCTGGTTCAGAAAACAGCCTTTCTTTCTTCCCAAACCCCAGTGTGACAGACAAGCATAGCTATTCCAAGGTAGAGCTGTTTTTAAAAAATCAGTTGCTTACCACAAATGGGTAATGTCTGTGAAATAATGAGATTTTATTTATCACAGGCCATGTTTATTAAGGCACAGTTGGCCTGGTCTTTTATCCTCCTGTGAAGTGATGCCAAATAGTCATGGTTTCTGTACAGGTCTGATAAGGACGCTGCCGTAACTGTACTTGGAGCCGAAAGGGCAACCTAGAGAGCTTTCTTCATTGGTATTTCTCTGTAAAATGGGCGGTTTGAGCAACGTGCCTAAACACGTGGATTTGGTCTTTGGATGACACAGGAGATGGGTGTTGACAATGCAGCCTCAGGTCAGGGTCCAGTGGCAAACTTCAGGACCCGTGTTGAAGAATTTGCCTTCTCTCAGGGAAAGACAGCTTTGAAGGGTTTTTTTTTTTGTTTTATTTTAATTTAATAGCTATTTTCTGGTTTGACAAGTGAAGATACAGTTTGTCTGTTCCTGGGCCTAGAATTTCTTGAGGCTTCTTAACGTTGGCAAAGACCTGGTGGTCCCAAGAAGCAGGGGGTAGCTCCCTTCCTTCTAGAGAACCATCTGTTGTCATGGCATCCATGCTTCTTTGTATGGTCCATAGAGATATCTCCTACCCGTCGGCATTCGTCCCTGATTTTCCCGTCTCATTTTCCCCTTCTCAATCCCATGCAACCATCAATCTACTTTCTGTGTCTATGGATTTGCACCTTTGGGATATTGCATATAAGTGGAATCATACAATACGTGATCTTTTGTGTCTGTCTTCTTCTAACTTACTGTAATGTTTTCAACTTTCATTCATGTTCAAGAAACTTCATTCCTTTTTATGACTGAATAATATTCCATCCTATGGATAGATCACCTTTTGTTTATTTATCGGTTGATGGACATTCAAGTTGTCTCTACCTTTGGACTATCGTGTATAATGTTGCTATGAACATTTATGTACAAGCTTTTGGGTAGACATATGTTTTAATTTCTCCTGGACATTCACTTTGCATTTTCACTTAGCATCCCTTCCTGAAGGAGACCATTTTGATAGATTCTGAGTAGCCTCTCTTCTTGACAACCGCATGGTCTTCCATGACATTCTTGTTTTGTTGACCAGAGCTCTCTTTATAGGTATTCTTGTCGCTTCCAGTCCTTTGCTGTTACAAATAATGGTACCTGAACATTTTTGTGCGACCATTATTTCACACATAAGTGTATAATGGTAAGCTCAATTTCTGGAATTGCTGGGTCAAAGGATATGGACATTTTGGGGGAAGATCTTGCCAAATTGCTTTCATGGAAGTTGGCTTAACTGCAGTTCCATCTGTTATAAAGACCCCGAGGAAACATTCCTGTCTGGATCTAATACTAGATCCAGACTTACCTTGGTTATTGGTTTGTTTTCATCTTATAGAGCGTTGACTCATAACTCATCAAGTTTGTATTATATTACGCCCATTATTAAGGATATGGAATGGTTTTATAGATTTTTATATTAGTGTTTCTCTTTTGCCTATCTCATGGTATTGCAAAAGCAGTACTTTGGATCTTAAAATTCTCATTCAGATGAATCATGAGTCAATCATGAGTCACCTTCAGTTTGAACTCTGGACCTTAGAGCTCCAAAAGATTGAAACTGCCATAGAACTTGCCTTATTGGCCAGGGAGGATATATATTTTGGGTGAGTTTGAGTGTCATCTACTACAAATAGGACATCTGGGGATAAACATATTATAAGAGAAAGAAATTGCCAACTCTGCTTCATTTCACAGTGAACCAGAGTGGGAATGCCTTTCCAGGGTCTTGGAATATTCAACAGCTTCCTACATGGCTTCTTTTTGGTCTAGAGTAGAAGGAAGATGAAAGTTGAGGCCTTGCCTCCACATATCACTGTTGGAGACAGTCTTGGGAAAGTTGGTTTCAATTACTTTTTAGTGGAAAAGCTCTCATTTTCTTCTATTCTCTAAAGGCAAAGACATTTCTAGAAAAATTGTGTAGAGACAAGTTTCCAAGGAAGCAAAAAGAAGGAATTTGTATGAAAGCTACTAGCTGTAAATAAGATTGTCAAATCTTATTTATTTTTTAAGCATTCATTTATTTCTTCATTCCATTTGCGAGTGATTTTGTTGTGGGCTCACTATGATCCAGGAATTAGAGCGATGCATAAAGCAGGCACTGCCCTTCCCAGAACTTATAGTCTAGGAGACAGAATTAAAAATTACCTTTCGGTATCATTCGTTTATGATGATGGAAAGTTAGAGTGCTCTGGGCATATATCAGAAAGGACTCTGACAATTTATTAGCAATTATTGAGTCCCTTCAATGTGGCAAGCATTGTGCTAGAGCTGAGGATAAAACAATCAAGAGTATAAACAAATACCTTCTACTAATGGAGCTTGCACTGTAGTAAGAGTGTCTATCACTTATCAAAGGTTTATTGTGTTCCAGGCATTGTTTCAAGGTGCTTTAAATGTTGTAACTCATTGGATCCTCTTGAAAGCCCAATGAGGTGGGTGCTGTTATAGTTATCCCATGAAGTTCAGAGAGGTTAATAACTTGCCCAAGCCACACAGTGTGTACATCTTGGAATCAACATTGGAGCTAAGGCAGGTTGGTTTTTGAGGCAGTGCTCCTGACTTCTGTTGTCTGTGCCTCTTTGTATGGTCTGTATGGATACTGGCCTGGGGGTGCCAGGGAGAAGGCATTAGTGAAGGTTTCCTAGAGGAAGTCACACGACAAAGGAATGATAGAGTGTGAAATGGGAAGATTGTTCTTCAGGTACAAGAAAGAAAGGGGCCAGGAGAGGAACCTGAGGGTGGGGAAGGCTGTAGGTGGGTAGGTGCCTCACTTGGCACAGAACTTCAACATCACCTGCACCCCAAGGATTTCTATGCAGAGATGTTTGCTGTTCACAGCTGGTGTTGTATTTCTTTTCTTTGATTAATCCTTACCATGCTACTTTTTCTCTTGTTTTCCGTATCTTGGTTGCAGGGACTTTTCTAGCCAGGCTCATGCTTGGGCAAGATGCCAGCAGGCTTGGAGAACTGCAGTCTGGGTGGCATTTCCTCAGGCTTTTTGTCCAGACTTCCTGGTCCAGAACTAATTGCTGCCACCTAGTTTGGAAAATTCTTTGAAGTTTTGAATATCTTGTCCTGGGACCACAGACATGTCTCAGCTTGTTGGGATCTATGTCTACGTGACCCTAAAGCATTGTGTCATATTAACAGGAATGTTTGGTCATCTTGACGCTTGGTTTCCAACGTGACAAATACTTGGTTTTACTCTATTTAAGATACTTTGGATCTGTATGTTGCCTTATCTAACAGACCTGACTTTGATCAATTCATACTCTTAAATCTAGGGTCGAGGCTTTATTTTTGAGAATACTTTCCTTCATCTAACGTCATCTTTTTCTCAATTTGGACACTGTTGGCACTTTGGCCAGATAATTCTTTGTCGTAGAGGCCTATCCTGTGCTCTCGCAGATGTTTGGCAACACCCCTGGCCTCTACCCACAAGGTGCCAGTAACATCTCCCCAAGTGTGACTAGTAAATAATGTCTCCAGACAATGTCAGGTGTCCCCCAGAGAGTAAACTTGTCCCCGGTTGAAAACCACTGATCTAAACAAATATAGGTTTTTAAAAATGTTTACTTATTTATGTGAGAGAGAGAATGAGCGGGGGGTGGGGGGGCGGGCGGGCAGGCAGCAGGAGAGGGAGAAGCAGACTCCCGACTGAGCAGGGAGCCCATCTCAGGACCCTGAGATCATGACCTGAGCCAAAGGCAGATGCTTAACCAACTGAGCCTCTCAGGTGCCCCTAGATATTTTTTATAATCCAGGTGATATATATAGTAAAAATCTATTTCACAGAATTTTAATAATCAGGGATTTGGATACCTTTCTTCATCTATTATAATTAAATGAAGATGAATGGTAATGATAAAATAATAAAACACAATTAGGAAATCAGTATATAAAGAACAAAATAATAATAATGATTATTAAACACAAGTATGGGCGGCCTTACTCACAAATCTGTGCAGTAGGGATCCCTGGGTGGCGCAGTGGTTTGGCGCCTGCCTTTGGCCCAGGACGCGATCCTGGAGACCCGGAATCGAATCCCACGTCGGGCTCCCGGTGCATGGAGCCTGCTTCTCCCTCTGCCTATGTCTCTGCCTCTCTCTCTCTCTCTCTCTCTCTCTCTGTGTGACTATCATAAATAAAAAAACAAAACAAAACAAAAAAAACACAAATCTGTGCGGTAAGTAGTAGTGTCACCATTTATCAGATGGAAACCCTTAAGCTGGAAAGAGGTAGACTTTTTTGCCCAAAGTTGGACTGATGTCATTTCTATTAATCTCGATTTGTGCTAGGCTTCCTATTTTTAGAGCTTCCATTGTATCTCTCTGAATATTAAATTTGTGATACAACAACCTGTATTTTATATCTTTTGGTCATCGTTCATTTATTACATTTATTCCACAAGATAAACGGTTATTTTTTCTAAAGAAATGTCAAAACTGAAAGATGAAAATTATATTTTTGATTGACTTTTATAATTTTAGAAAAAGTAAGTCTCCTTCTGCCCCTGATGCTGTTTTCTAGCAGCAGCGTCTGTGGATAGCACCTGTATTATAACTTCTCTTCTGATATTCGTCTTATTTTTTTACTGCTCTGATAACGACTTAGTTAAGTGTCAAGATTAACTTCAATCCCTAAAGAATGGATTCTGAAAGAAAATGACCAGTATGGTAGGACTACCAGCTATAAAACTTAGATGGTTCTCAAGTGTTGTTTTTGTTCCAATGTTGGGGATTTGAGCTTAGGGTATAGATCATGGTCTGGGAGGTGGACAGACCTGATTTCAAGTGTTGGCTCCATATTACATTGGCTAATAGCTTAGTGTGGCCATAGGCACATCGCTTCAGTCTCTGGACCATAGTGTTTCACCCATGGAAAGGGGACCTGACTAGATCCTAGCTCATACAGCATAGGTGACACAGGAATAATGGTTGTCTGCCATGTTAGCCAGGGCTCAGAAGGTTGACGATGATGATGATGAGGAAGATGATGGTCATAGAAAGTGTTTAATACCGCACTCATCCCTAAACAAAACAAAACCAAAATAAAATTTAAAAAAGCCCAAACCAACCAACCAACCTTACAACTGCTGTCAATTTCACATCTCCTCCCATCAAGAATTTTTGCAAATATATTTCTTTGTTGTCAATCGCCCGTGAGAATCTATGAGGGATTTCTCAGTGGCCACTTGGGGTTTTCTTCTCTTGAATTCTTGGCTCAGAATTTTTTATAACACGAATGTTATGCTTCACCCCTCTGCCCTTTTCCGGCAATGGTCTGTTCCTTGTGGGGTTTTTTGGTGGTTATTTTTTTTTTAAGAGTGCCTTCTCAACTGTGGAATTCATTACTCTTCCTTTCTTGGAGAGTGACATTCTAATTTTCTGTACTGAGCTCTCTCACAGAATAACTTTTACTCAGTGTTGCCCTAAAAATGTGGAGGAGCAAGCCTCATTGAAATGCTAACTTCTGAAATGATTACAGTAACTTAGCTCCAGAATGGACATTTTTTAATGAAAAACCCTAAATTTTAAAAAAATTTTTGCCATAGTGTCAAGGTCTCTTTCCAGTTTGGTGAGAGCCTGTTTCTAATTATAGGAATATATTTGTTTTGGTCTATCGAGAAATATAGTCATTTTGAGGCTCTGTGGTTTTAGGACAAAACCCTTGATGTTTGAAAACACTGACATGACAAATAGTCACTGGAGTCTTTCTCCATGGCATAGAAAGTAACATTTTGTGGAATGCACTTTTTAAGGAAAAATGTGATTACATAATTGTTTCTTTGAAAAGACTGCCTCTCAATATCATTTTAATGTTTGCATGCTAAATGACTTGGGCTTTTTTTTTTTTTTTTTTTGTCTCTTGCATAAAGATGTTAAGGCTGATCTGGAAATGTCAGATTCCTTATGAAATTCTGGAAATCTCTTGAGTTCTGAGTGTGACTTTTCCTCATTCATTTATTTGCTCATTTATTTATTCACTCAGTCATTCAAAATAAATGAAAACCTCATGCTCTCCTAGGCCTTGAGGATTCAAGGTAATTAAGATAAAATATTTTTTTTGCATTCCAGGGAGGAAGGCAAAACATAAATATGCAGACCACTCGATGAGGGAGATAATTTCAGATATTGATTTGAAGTTAGTGTGTGGGAGTGGTGGGGAGTACTGTAGATTTGGAAGGTGGGAAGGTGTTCTGAGCAGGTGACATCGTGGTCAATTGTGAGTACATTGGTGGTCTTGATTACTTCCATGACCTTTACTTTGAAACTTTATTGTCCTTGTCTGCCTTCTTTGACCATGTGAGATGAAATATTAGCAAACTTATATTTGCTATATAATATATAATATATATATTATATTGATATATATATATCAAATATTATATTTGACACAGAGGCTTATTAAAAGCATTTAGATAGATAGATAGATAGATAGATGATAGATAGATAGATAGATAGATAGATAGATAGATAGATAGATTTATCTTTGCTCTGGGACAGGTACGTTTTCCTAGTCTTCTATTAAGTATACCTATGACCCCTGAACATTACATGTCAATGAGACCTAAGAACCTGGAAGGTGGAAAGGAGGTAGACAAGCTAGGGACCTTAGGATGGAGGAACAACCCAGTGGTGACTTTCCTGGACTTTCTTTTTGCCTTATATATGACAGACTGAGAGCTAAAGAAGCCAGTAAGCCAGAAATGCCCATACATATAGACAAAAAAGCACCAACAAAAAAACTTTTTTTTTCTGGCCAAAGGACCAGAAAATGAGGCAGCCTAGCAATACAGAAAACTTTTAGAATGTAACTACTCTGCATTAGTGAAATGCCACAGAATAGACTATCGCCACTTCCCAGCCAGTACCAGCAAAGGTAGAGTAAGGAGCCTAGATTAGCCCCTTGTGCAAATGTGTAGAAGAGTTTAAACTTCTCCTATACTCTCTTAACTGCTGTACCTGGGCACTGGGAGTTTAGCTGATAAAAGACAGAGATAGGAGAAAAGACATGCAAATATCATTAATAGTTTTACATGCATGGGGACTTCACAGAAAAGAAGTAAAAATCCAAAGAAATGGTTGGGTTTGGAATCTTCTTTATATACCATTTTAACAAGGGTGATAAATTGTGGAGAAGTGACTAGACTAAAGATAAAGGGGATTTGATTTGCCAGGGGTGGTAAATTGTGGGAAGGTGACTAGGAAATGTATAGTATGTTAGGGTTAGTAAGGTTGAATATACAGACTCACCTCAGTGCCATCTCAGGTCTTCCTGGTACAGGATGCAGAAACACCTAAAAGAAAAAGAAATTTGTGTCACCTAAAGGAGTGCTCTTAGGCAGAAGGGGGGCAGCACAGACAGCTTTCCTGTGTCTGCTGTTTCTTGGCTGCCTTCAACTCAAAATAATCCTTTTCCAAGGTGTTGTATTTTAGGGTGGTGTATTGTGATCCCCTTCATCTGTAACAAGGTGCTTTGTGAATTGATGCTATGAAGACCAAGTCAGAAGCCAGGACTTTCTTCCCCACTGGTCAGGAATTGGTTTTCTCCATCATGGTGTCCGTGGAGACTGTGTGGGGAGCCTGGACTTCTACAGTGAGGTGCCATCTCTTTCCCTACTGGGGTGGTGTCAGAGGAGGCCTGTGGGAGAGTTGGGGCTCTCACTATCACCCAGAGGTAATGAGGCCACCTCCGGTGCAGTATGCATGAAGATCACGTGATGACTCAGAATTCTCATCCCAACTCAGGTGTAATGATGGACCCCCTCAGGTATCAATGATTCCGAGTGGGAAACCTGGATTGCTAGCAGCAGTAATAGGGAAGCACGCTCTGCCTCCCACCCTTTCCTGTGTTGGAGTGGGGTTGGAGGAAGCCAGCTAAAATAGAAGGTTTAATTAAGATCCGGAAACCTATAACACCCCAAATATCGACATTTCCATACCAAAATGTGCTTGGTGTACCAAGGATCAAGACCTCAAACAATGGTTGACAACACTGAGATGACAGACATGCTAGATTTATGTGGCAAAGGTGTGCAAGGAACCATGATAAAAATTCTCCAAAGAGTAATTACCAACATGCTTGAAACACATGAAAAAATAGAATGTCTCAGTAAAGAAAGAGTTTCCCCAAAAGAAATGAGAGGAAGGAGAACCCAGTAGAAATTTTAGGACAGAAAATACAATAATTAAAATATTTAGTGGATGGGCTCAACAGCAGGATGAAGAGGATAGGGGAGAGGTAGAACAATAGGAAATCCTCAGTCTCAACAACAGAGAGAAAATAGGCTGAAGAAAAAATTCACAGAGTTTCAGAGATGTGTGGGACTCTAACAAAAGATCTAACGTTCATGTCATCCTAGCCCAGAAAGAAGGTGGAACTAAAAGAGTGCTGAAAGAAAGAATGGCTGACAGGAAGTAGCACAAGGAGGTACACCTGTCAAGTGCCAAAGAAAAGAACGATGATCAACTCAGATTCTTACACCAACGAAGTATCCTTCAGGAATGAAGGGGCAACAAGACATTCACAGATGAAAGAGGACTAGGAGAATTTGTCACCAGCGGATCTACTCTAAAATAATTAAAGGAGGATTTCAAAACAGAAAGGAAGGGTTAGGGGCACCTGGGTGGCTCAGTGGTTGAGCGTCTGCCTTTGGCTTAGGTCATGATCCCGGAGTGCTGGGATTGAGTCCCACGTCGGGCTCCCCGCAGGGAGCCTGCTTCTCCCTCTGCCTGTGTCTCCGCCTCTCTCCCTGTGTCTCTCATGAATAAAAAAATTAAATCTTAAAAAAAAAGAAGGAACAGTTAAAAGAATGAATGTTGGAACATTGGGAAGGAAAGAAGAAGTCAGAAAGCAAAAATATGGGTAAACATAATGGGCTTTCCTTCCCCTCTTAAGTTTTCTAAATTATATTTTTTGATTGAAGCAAAAATTCTAACCTTGCTCTGGTATAGTTCTCAATGAAATGTAGACAAATTTTTTTAAAGATAATTATAAACCAGAGAAGTGAAAGTACCTAGAGGGTGATATGGTTTATCCCAGAGAAATGACGACTTCTCTTCACTCAAAAGTCTGTACGTGAATGTTTATGGCAGCTTTTTTGGTAAGAGCCAGAAACCTGAAATGACCCAGTTGTTCCTCAAATGAGTAAATGATTGAACAAACTGTGGTAGGTCACTACTGTGGGATACTACAACGTGGATGAGTCTTCAGAGAATATGCAAAGTGAAAGAAGACAAACTCAAAAGGTTACATGCTGAATGATTGAATTTACATAACGTTCTTATTTTGCCAGTTATAGAAATGGAGAGCAGATTAGATGTTGCTAGGGTTTAAGGAGGGGGTCTTGTAGGAAGGAGGTAGATATGGCCATAAAAGAGCAACATGAGGATTCCTGTCTTGAAGGAAATGCCAACATCCTGGCTGTGATACTGTACCAAAGTTTCTCAAGCTGTTACCTTTTGGGGAAACTGATAAAAAATATACAAGATTTCTCTGTAGTATTTGCTTCAACTGCATATGACTGTTATCTCTGAATGAAGAGATAGATTAAAAAATATTTACCTTTTTCCGCTTACTCTCTTGGGCTACTGCTTGCTCCAGGAGAATAAGCCCCAACCAACCTGTTGGAGAATCCAAGACCACATGGGACGGAGCTGAGTCATCCCCTTGCACACTCAAGAAAATCTGTGACTTGACTGCTCATGTGTGGATGAGCCTACCATGATTAACAAATGAAGCCAGATCAGATCAGCCATCATATTTGTGAGGAGTGATTCATGGTTATTGTTTTAAGCTCCTAAGCTCTGCGGTGAGTTTTGTGCAACAATAGTCAAATGACAAGACAAATGTCACTGAAGACCTGAAGGATGAAAGGAGGCGGCCATCTGAACAGCCAGGGGAAGAAAGTTCTGGCAAGTTCAGTCATCCTTTGTTAGAAAGGCATATAACATTCTGGAGGCCGGTGTGTCATGAGTGAAGCAGGAAGTGGTGGGAGATGAGGTCCAGCAAGTTGGCAGAGGTCAGATGACGTAGGGCCAGGCTATGAAAGTGGGATTTAGTCTTGGTGATGTGGGTTTGGTGATCATTCAAAGACTGCTCTGGAAGTCGCTTTGGAAGCCGCAATGAGATCATTTCTTTTTTAACTCTGCCAAATATTTAGTTGGATACATACAACCAAAGGATACTGTTCCACAAACATAGTCTGTAATTATTATCGCTGTGTGCCAGGCATTGTGCTAGGGGCTGGGAGACTTCATTATCTGTCTCTGTGGACTAGAAAGTATGCTTTGGGGACTCTGCTCCACGCACTGCCATTTCTTCACTGTTGAAATAGGGCCCAGTACATAGTAGATGCTCAGTAAATATTTGAAAAATTAATGAGTGAACGAGGAACCAAAATGTGTGTTGTCCTTGTTTGTACGCAGGTCACCACCACCTAGCAGGGTGGTAGGGAGCCACTGACTGCTCTGGAGGCTTCCTAAGCAATGGAAGCACTTTAAATGCACTAATCCATTCAATTCTGAGTATTATTAATTCATTTTAAAATAGAATGAAATCTTGTATATACAGGCTCACGTATCCAATGTATACATAACTGCCTAATTGTTATGTTTGATAATTAATATTTATAGGAGCTTAGCTGTTCAGCGGGCATGGCGGACTCACCGTATCCGTCACCAAATTCCACGTCAACTCTACAAACCCTGGTCGCCCAGGCTCACTCAAGGTGTGGGAACTCCATACTTCCACTTGCATGGGCTAAAAATCCTGGGAATCATCCTCGGCTCTTTCCTTCCTCCCACTCCATCCAGTCCCATCAGTGAATCTTGCTGGTTCTGCTCTAAACAGATGCAGATTCTGACCACTTCTTCCCCCCACCCCCCTCACTTCTTTCCTGGGTCCAGCCTGGATCTTGGCCTTCAAGGCTCACTGCAGCCGCTCCTGACTGCTTTCCCTCCTTCTGCCTTTGGACCCAGGCAGTCTGTTGACCATACATTGGGTTTTATTACTTCCATTCAAAACTCTTCATCTCATGCAGCGAAAAAGCCAGTGACTTTACAGGAAGACCCACGAGACCTATGCAGTGTGACCTGCACTCACCACCTCCATCCACCATCCCAGAATTCTCTGGACTTCCCCTGGCCTCCTTCTGCTTCCTTCTGCATGCAGGCATGTCTCTGCTCAAGACCTACTTGTTGTTCCTTTTGTCTGGAGCCTCTCCTCTCCCTCCCCCCATGTATCTACTCTGTTCACTCCTTCTTGGATTCCATCCCCTTCTGGGTGGTTGCTCAGATGGCAGTTTCTCTGTGAGAACTTCCCTGGTTACCCCACTGAAGATACTCACCACCAGCAGTTTCTATCCACTTTAACTTGGTTTATTTTCCTTTGTGGTACTAAAGACCACATGATAAATTATCCACGTCCTGTAAGACACACGTACACAGGTGCACAAATCTTAGTGTCTTATGGATGATCTGTAAGCCCAGAGAAGGCAGAGACTTCTTTCTGGTTTGTTTACAGCCATGGCACAGGATAGGTGCCCAGTAAATATCTGCCCGATGAATTAATGATTGATATCAGCTCCCAGTTGTGCCCATACAGCAGCTAAGATTTTCCAGCATATTTTTAAAGGATAGTTTGTTTTTTTTTTCCCCTAAAAGGCTAGTTAAAAATAAAAGCCAAATAAATGACTGTAACTGCTAATGGCTTCTTGAGGTGATTCTTTTGTTCTACATCTTCCTCACTCTTCAGCTTCCTCCCACCCTGTAGATCTGAAGAGAGAGGGAAGGAGGTGCATAACTTTCTCTCAGAGCATTGGCTCTCCCGACCCTGGTCAGCTTTGTACTGACAACCAAAGGGTTTCCCTTGATGACAAGAACCGTTTGTGGCAGATATTGACTCCATGAGACCTTTTAACCATATGTATTACTTGTTTGAACATTCCTAAAATATGCATATCCATGTATTTACAAGTGAAAAACGTATAAAGGAAGAAAGTTGCAAAATAAGGTTTAAAATGGTAGGGAGAGGCCAGTTCTTGCAGGTTCTGGAATGTTTTAAGACTTTGGTTTTTACCCCAGAGGCAATTCAGGCAGCCACAGAAATGCTTTAAGCAGCAGATTGATGTGGTCAGATTAGGGTTTTAAAGATCACCCCAGATGCACTGTAGGAAAAGAAATCAGAATGCAGCCAGAATGGAAGCAGGGAATCTCTGAAACTCTGGAGACGGTGAGTTAGGTTGGGGTGGGAGTCCCTAGAGAAGCACTAAGAACATTCCAGGCTTAGCTAGAAGGAAAGTACACGGGGACATGAGGTTGCTGGATTGCGTTAGACGATTTTCCAAAGCAGGTAAAATCATGACTCTTCACAGATGGAGAATGAACACGTTGCAAATTCTGCTTTAACTCATTAGTTAAGTGAGAGAACAAAGCAGAATATTATGAGTAGGGTAGCCCAGAGAACCCACACATTTATATACCTGGCGAAGTGAAATGAGTGTTGGAAAGGAGGCAAAACTTGCCTCACTGGCAGTGGGGGAGGGAAGTTGGTTGGACCTCTGCTGCATGGGACAGGGACAGAATTTGCCTCTCCATGGACTAGAATTATGTTGCATTTCTAGGAGTTGTCTGCAATTTAGGAGTAGAAGGGCTCCCACAGAATCCGAAACAGATAATCCTAGAAGTGTGTGTGCTATGGTATGGAATGCACAGTTTTCCATTAAAGCACAGATTTTTTCCCCAATAGTTTCATGTGTGAGTGTGTGTGTCTGAGGGAGGGCTGGTGGCGAAGGGTCAAATATGGCCCACAGTCTTCTTGCATAAGCAATAGGGCCCTATATACTGAAGGGGTATATATATTGGAGTAGAAACCTGTTAAAAAGCAAGAATAGCCTACTTTTTAAAACTTAATTTACTAATAGCATTTCTATGGTGTAAATATTATGTTACAGTATCATTTTTAATGATAGCAATTTCCAGTTTACAGATATGCCATAATTAATTAAACCAGTCTCCTGGAACGTTTAGAGTGTTTTCAGTTTTTATGTGGAAGAACCTTATTCCCATATGTCTGCATATTTCCTTAATTATTCCCTTGGGGGGGGGGAGTTCTTCGAAGTAATATTTCCAGGTCAAAGGGTAGGCATAATTCTGCTTTTAAAAAGGTTGTGCTAATTTCCCTCACCGTTTAGCGAAGGATTGACATAGCTAATTTATTGCCTGTGGATGCTTTTTAAGGATTTTTAATCCTCTTTGTACAAATTTTATTTTATGATTAATTATCCTGTTCTTGCTGGTCTTTTTCTTCGCACTGAATTTAAAATGTACCTTGCTACCCACTGTGCAATCTTCTCGAAATTAGCATTTCTTTCCTTACAAGTAAAGGTATATACCTTTATATGTAAATGATAGGTGTGGGATCATGTTGTTTACTCATTAAAAATTTCTTCCCTTCATAAAATAAATAATTCTGAACCAGCTCATTATTTTAGTTAGTGGTATTGGTAGCAGCCTACAAGTTATGATTCAAAGATGCCAAATAACTCCTTGTCTACTCTTCATGTGTCATCTGCTGAAATCCCATAACGGTAGAGTTATTTGTAGGCCTGGAAAGTTACAACCACCTTGGTCTCCGAGATCATCCAAGTAAAAGCTCTCACAGCTCAGAAGGAGAATTTTGCAGACCCTGGTAGACAGGACGGAGGTGGAATTATCTGCTGGGCTTATTCCTACCTCTTGTTTTGTCTTCGTTAAAGACTCTTCCTCTCCACCTCCAGATTGCATCGTTTGGCCCCATTCTCTGTGGCCACTGGGCTGTCCCTAGATAGTGGCATTTCCTCCATCTCAAAGTACTAGAGGAGTCCGAGACTCTAGGAGGTAGCTGGATACCTTGTGTCCACCACCAAAGTGGAGGACCGGGCGCTTCAGGAGAGGTAGATAGGTCAGCCCCAGGTAGGCGACTACACATGCTAGGAGGAAGCCACTGGTCAGGATGTTGGTCTACTGCAGCCATAACTAATTGAGAACAAGAACCTGAGGGTTGGCAAGGCAAGGGAGGCCAAAGAAAAAGTGAGATACTTGTAATTAGAAATACCTTCCACAAAAAAAAGAAAAGAAAAGAAAGAAAAGAAAAGAAAAGAAAGAAAAGAAAAAAGAAAAGAAGAAAAGAAAGAAAAGAAAAGAAAGAAAAGGAAAGAAAAGAAAAAGAAAGAAAAGAAAAGAAAAGAAAAAAAGAAAAGAAAAGAAAAGAAAAGAAAAGAAAAGAAAAGAAAAGAAAAGAAAAGAAAAGAAAAGACTTTCCATGTATGGGTTTCTGGACTTCGGTCAAGGATGCTGAATACTTTGTCTCTTAAGGAGAGAGAGTGTGAAATTATTTTATTTTATTTTATTTTATTTTATTTTATTTTATTTTAATTTTTTGTGAAATTCTTTTAAAAGCAAACACTTCTGACAAACTGCTAGGATACCTTCGAGTCCTAGCCTAGGATGTTAAGACTCCGGCTGCAGAACTACTCCATTAAAAACCATCACTGGAGATGAACACTTGGTGCCAGGGAATTTAACATTACAAATGTAAATGTCACTCTGAAATAGCTAAGCTATAAAGTCTTCGTCCAGATGAAAGAGCATATGGTTACAACGAAATGTCTCTTTTTAGATTATGATAAGCTTGAAAATAAACTTCTTACAGACGGCTCGACCCTCGGCATAAGTTTGTGCCTCTCTAGGAGTCCAACTTTTCTGGGAAACTCCTGGAGTGATGGTTAGCTTGTTCTCCAGAGTGGGGCAAACCGAAGTGAAATCCTGGCTTTTTTTCTGCTACCTTCATGCCCTCGAGTAATCTTAGCAAGTAACCTTGCTGAGGCTGTATGTCCTTATAAAATGGGCATAGTGACAGGACGTGCTTCACAGGACTGGGGGTGGTGGTGGCAGGGAGGGTGGTTAATTGAAAGAAAAGAATGCACAGAAAGGGCTCAGCACTCTGTAGTGCACAGAGGAAAGGTTCAGCCGGTGGTAGGTGTTGATATTAGCCTCCTGGATGAGAAGAGCTTTTGATTTGTTTTGGAGAGTAGGTTAGCATGTGAGCAGTGAGGCTAATTTAGTATTGTGTGCTCGGGGGTATATCTTGACAGCTGGGGAGAATGCTTTGAGAAGAGCCGACGTGATTATAGAGAAGGGGGTGTCGGTAATATGGAAAATCTCCCTTTTCTTCCCAAGTGCACCTTGACTTCGTAGAAAAAGGTAATAATCAGAAGCTAACTACGTCCTAAGGCTGGAGATGGGATGCTATCTGTGTCGTGCATGCGAGGTCTCTCTTTAGGACAGCATCTGAATTCATGGTAGAGAATGCTGGACAGTGGACAGGACACAGAAGTGTGGTGGAGGGTGTAGAAAAAGCATCACGTCAACATTTTTTTTTTTTTAATTTTTTTTTTTTTTTTTTTTTATGATAGGCACACAGCGAGAGAGAGAGAGAGAGGCAGAGACACAGGCAGAGGGAGAAGCAGGCTCCATGCACCGGGAGCCCGACGTGGGATTCGATCCCGGGTCTCCAGGATCGCGCCCTGGGCCAAAGGCAGGCGCTAAACCGCTGCGCCACCCAGGGATCCCACACGTCAACATTTTTTTAAAAAGATTTTATATATTTATTCATGAGAGACACACAGAGAGAGGCAGAGACAAAGACAGGGAGAAGCAGGCTCCCTGCAGGGAGAGCCTGATGTGGAACTCGATTCCAGGACCCCAGGATCATGACCCGGCAGATGCTCAACCACTGAGCCACCCAGGTGCCCCAGGTCAACATTTTAATATAATTTTAATATAATATAATTTTATATATGTAAAATCTGGGCTTGTGGGAGAGTTGTGGAATATATAGAGATTCTCACCTGAGCTATATTCCCTCCTCATTTTCTCTCTTGAGGGACATGTCAACCTATTTCTTTGTTCATCAAAAGGTCACATGAGCTTAAACCGTTGAGAAATACTGGCATCGATCAGAAGTTGGCCTGCTGCTTGATTTTTTTTAAATTAAGTTTTATTGGAAGATAACCACACCACTCACTTATACATATTCTGTGACTACTTTTGTGCTATGACTGCAGAGTTTGGTAGCTCCAGCAACGACCTGTGATCACCAAAGACTAAAATATTTACCCTCTGGCCCTTTACGGAAAAAGTTTGTTGACACTGGCAATGGACCATAGAGACCTCAATGGTCACATCTTACTGAGCTTTCTGCTTTTTCTGGAGTATACATGGAGAGAGTATATTATTTCCATTTAACAGAAATTCTGTGGCCAAATTTTGCCTTCTGTTATCTTTATAATGGCCCATGCATTCTCCAGAAGTTGAATTTATGACTCTGTCGTGCAGCCTGTTGTCATGGACTGCCAATAAAATTAGGAACCCAAAACAAATTCTTACTTGTTTCAGCTACTTTTTGGCACTGGAAATCTCAGTGAATTTACCAGACTGTTCTTTGTTAGGAGAAGAAGCTAGTAAAAGCGTCAGCGATTTGAAACCAGAGCTAAGCCGTTATTAAGGGTATCCAATTGTAAAGAAAGACGATGGAAAAATAACAGTACAAATCATCTATGGGTTGGTGACAACTTAAGGCTGAAAATTAGATGTAATAAAGCCACCACCCATAACTAGCAAGAGAAAATGTACACTGGAGAAAATTTTCATGTAACTGCGAAATCTGGTGTCTATCCACCCAGGCTGTCAGAACTGTGTGCTGTGCTTATCTTTTTAGCTTCAGCAGTGGCTCGTGCGGATTAACTTGTCCAAATCCGGGACTTTGAAGATATTCACAAAGCCTCATATTTTTCAAATGTGCAATCTTAGATCAGCGTACAGTCATCTCTAGGAGTGGTTCTGACAAACGTCCCCCAGGAGACATTTGGCAATGTCTGGAGATAATTTTGGTTGTCAACCGAGTGGGGGAAGTGTGCTACTGGCATTCAGTTGGCAAGGGCCAGAGATGCTACTAAACATCCTGGAACATACAGGATACCCCACCCCCTCACACTATGAAAAATTACCTTGCCTTAAATGTCACTAGTCCTGAGGTTGTAGAACCTTGACGTGCAGTAGGTGAGATATTTCAGAAGGGAATTTAGTCCGTCA